>NC_135333.1:83138259-85538259 GCF_023851605.1 Tamandua tetradactyla | reverse complement strand
AGGTCAGAACAATAAAACACTACTTCACACCTATCAAAAGTAAAAAATGTAAAAGGTGAGTAAATACCAAATGTTGATAAGAGTCTGAAGAGGCAAGAATTCCCTTGATCTGCTTGTGGGAAGGATCATGAACAGTCATTTTGGACAGCAGCCCCACAGTGTTTTGTGAAATTTTATATATCTTATGGTCCAGAGTCCCACTCTTGGGTACATATTCCTTGGAACGCTACAAAAATTTATAAGGAATCACAATCGAGAATGTTTTTTTGTTGCTTTTTTTTTTTCTGTAGCCCAGAACTGGAGGTAACACATCTATGTAGACTGGATAATTGGTTTTAAAACTTCGTTCTTTTGTGACAATGTAATGCATCTACCTGTTTTCCAAGGCCTCAAGGTAGACTGAGGGTGCTTCTCAATTGGCTTTGAGTTAGACCATGTGAGTAATGGTCATGCAAAAGCCTATACGTGTATATCCATAGCAGTTTTATTTGTAATAGCCAGAAGGTGAGACAACAAAAATATCCTCCAACAGGTGAATGTTTAAACAATTTTTGGTACATCTATATCATGGAATATTATTCAGCAAACAAAAGGAACGGTTACACGCAACAACTTGGATGAATCTCCAGATAATTATGCTGAGTAAAAAAAAAAACAGTCTCAAAAGGTCACATCTTTCTTGTCTTAGCATTGACCATGACTTTCAATATCATGTTAAATGGTTACAGTGATAATGGTCATCTTTGTCTTGTTCCTGATCTTAATGGAAATGCAGCTAAATTTTCTCTGGTATGTTTATTTCTAATTGTTTTCAACATATACCCTTTATCAAAATAAGGAAATCCCTTCTATTCCTGGTTTACAAGAGTTTTAAAAATTATAAGTCAATCTTGAACTTAGTCAAATGCTTTTTCTGAATTTATTGAACTAATAGTATATTTTTTGTTTTCATTGTTGTGGTAATGTATACTGGTTGCTTTTCTGGTATTAGATATTCTGGCATTCCTGGAAAAATAATAGTAATATGTTTTTGATGCACTATTGAATTAAATAGCTATGTCAATTAGGATTTTTACATCTGTGTTCATATGTTAGACAGACATGTATGTGTCTGTTGTTAGTGCATATGTATCTGTGCATATGTATGCAGTTTTAAAATTAGGGTCACTATAGTTGCATAAAATAAATTGGGCAACCTTAAATTGTTTTCTATTATGGAACAATAAGATATGGTTAATCATTCCTTAAAATTTTGGTAAAATTTATCTGTAAAATTGTCTGGATCAGAAGATTTTGGGAGAGAAGATAACTGATTTCTATCTCAATTTGCCACAGATTTTAGCTATTTACTTTTAAAAGTTCTTCTTGCTCTATTTGTGATTTTATATATTTTCAGAATTATAACCATTTTATCAAATTTACTAGCATATAATTGTTCACATTTTAAAAATCTCATATCCATTGTCATGTCCTCATTTTTATTTCTTATTTTATCTCTTTATTTTATTTTTACCTTCTCTTTTTTTCTTGATCAATCATACCAAAGACTTGTGTACCTTTCTACTAAGCTTTGAATTTCATCAATGTCCATTTTTTGTCCTCCATATCATTGGCTTCCTCCTTAATGCTTTTTATGTTCTTCTTCTTCTCTAGGTCTTCTCTTATAGTATTTTTCACAACTTCTGAAGTAGCTGAATGTTTAGCACATTTTTTTTTTATTTGTTTGTTTTTCAGGCAAAGTTTTATTTCAGGAAGAAACAGAGCCCCCCAGGTAGTGCTTCAAGAAGGGGAGAAACAGCTGCCCAAAGGTGGCAGGGGATAGGGTTTAATGGCTTGGGAGTTGGGAGTAGGGGTTCGGTGGGTTTTCATTTGTGGGTTTTTGGGAGTTGGAAGCCTTCCATTGGTGAATTTTAAAATTTAAATGCTGCCTTAGTTATGCAGGGTTGTAACTGTAAGAGGGTGGATATTGAGTAAGGATAGTTTACTGCAAGAATGCATCTGCCAGAGGGTGGAAGTTCAGTAAGGGGAGTTTATTGCACAAACACATCTGCAAGAGGGTGGATGTTGAGTAAGGGAGTTTACTGCAAGAATGCACTGTCTGGAGGGTGCGAGTTGAGTAATGGGAGGTATTGCAAGAGGGCAACGGCTGGAGGGTGAAGGAGATGTGGACTGGTGTGGATTGGGGTAGGAGAGGCTTCCTGAAATATTTTCCAGGGGTAGATCACATCCTGGGGGGAAAGGGTCCTGTCCTCCAGGCCTAACATTCCGGTCTTTTTGGTAATAGAGGGAATGGAACAACAGTTCATTTTCTGTAACTGCTTCTGGCTTAAATGGGGTGTAGTTGTCCTAAGGGGAAAAATTTTGACCAGAGGTGCCATGGGACAAGAGAAAAAGTTACTTCTGCTCCTTCTCATATTGGGAGACATCATTCATGTATTCTTGAGTTATTGATGGAATGACTTGGTGTATGAACTGGGAGAGGAGGGTTTTGGTTCTGACAATTTGGCAAGCTGGGGTAGGTGAAGTTCCAGTTCCTTCACAGGTGGCACAGCTGTCGTCAGAGGTGGAATTTTCAGAGTGAGCCCAGAGGAGTACTTTGGGATTTTGTTCCTGGCCAGACCACCAGGATTGGGGAATAAGACCAGGACAAGGTGCCGCTGCCCACAGCTTCCCTAGTTGCAAGGTAGAGTGGGTTGAAGAGTCCCTTGACTTGTGGACTGCCAGGAGAGACTCAGAGGGGGACTGTACCCAGGATCCACTGACCAGGATCTGGCAGTAAGCCAGGGACAAGCTGCTGCTGCCCTCTGCTTCCCAGGTTGCAAGACTGGGGGGGTGGGGAGTCACCTCACTCTGAGTCACGGGTTTCAGCACCAGATGAAAGGCAAACTCAGCAAACTCGGCAAACTTACCAAAGACAAGGTGAAGATGTTCAGCAAAGTTTTATTTCAGAGCTGCCTGGGCAGCACTTCAAGAGAGGGAGAAATGACCGCCCATTTGTTTTTAATAAAACTTCCCTCAAAGCAATGTTTTAGCTGTGTTGTACAATTTGTCATGTAAATTTTAATTATTCTTCAGTTCTAATCATTTTGCAATTTTCTAATATTTTATGTTTAATATGTGTTTTTATGGTAATATTGGTTTCCAGATATGCACACACATGTTAAAGTTACTCTTTTATCAGTAATAGTGTTCAGAGCATGTGGCCAATGTGATCTTGAGTCTTTGGATTTTATTAAGGTTTCATTTATGCGTCACAATTTGGTGAACATTATCTTCACTCTATTCAAGAATGTATATTTCCTACTTATTGAAGAAATTTATGTAGATATATAGTTATAGTATATAAATAATATATGTCTATAAGGCTTTAATTCTAATAAGACATTTCACATAAAGTTTTAATCAAATTAATGATATTATTCAGATCTTCTAGGACGGGCCATGGTGGCTCATCAGGCAGTGTCCTTGCCTGCTGTTCCCGGTGCCTGCCCATGCAAAAAAAGAAAAAAACACTACAAATCTTCTAAATTTTGAATTTTTGTTGTCTCTTTGATTTATCAGTTCCAAGAAGCGGGAACTAAAATCTCCCATTATAATGATCTGTCTCACCTTATAAATCTGTCTGTTGAAACTGTATATATTTTAAATATATATAGGTTTGTGATCATCATATGTTTTTTTATCTGCTTTCCTTTGTGGCCATGTACACGTCATCCTTTATGACTCTGTCAGTCAGTGTTCTCCAAAGAAGCAGAACCAAGAGGATAGATAATAGATACATACATACAAAATAGACATAGACATGTACATATCCGTCTACATATACACATAAAGAGATTTATTTTAAGGAATTGGCTCCCATAATTGTGGGAGCTGGCAAGTTTGAAATCTGTACGATAGGCCAGAAAATCAGGCAGGAATTTGATGCGGCACTCTTGAAGCAGAATTTTTTCTTCTCTGGGAAACCTCAGTTTTTGCTCTTAAGGCCTTCTACTGATTGGATGAAGCCTACCCACTTAAATTGAGGGTGTTCTATTTACTTAAACTCAACTGATTATAGATGTTAGCCACATCTACAAAATACCTTCACAGCAACATCTAGATTTAATGCTTGATTAAATAACTGGGTATCAGGCCGAGCCAAGTCGACACATAGAATTAAGCATCAAAATGACTTTGCCCTTAAATTCTATTTGTTTGATATTAAAATTGTTTCCCTAGGCTTTTACATCTGACAATATAGGCTGTATTTTAATATAATCTGAGACATTTCTGTCTTCTTTGTTCATATTTTCTATTTACTATATAATTATTATACTTTTCCCTTACTTTTCTTCAATTCAGCAGGTAAAATTTTCTTCTGATAAGGAAGATTTTGTGCATTTTGTTTTTATTCTCTGGTGGATAACCTCTAACTTATAAAAGTCCATGTTCATGTTGATTTATCCACATCAATTTGCAAAAATTCCAATATTTAAGAATAATTTTCCACAAAATGAAAAAGTATTTTATCACAATCTCCCTCTAGTTACTATACCCTATCTCCCAGCCCTGGTCATGTTAATATTTCCTAGAATTTTAGTTTTGAATTATCATGATTTAATTTTGCTTCTTTATGGGGAGAACTTCCTTATTTGAATCATAATAAGCTTTCCTAAGTTATTTATCACCCACACTTCACATATCAATCAAAACATCCTACTGAGTTTATTTCTCTTCTTTCTGGAGCACTTCTTCCTACAGACTATTCTTTATGTAACAAAATTTCTGAGGCTGTGTCATGACTGAAAATATCTTTATTGTTATCTTGCATTTAAAAGATAGTTTACCAGAATGTGAATTTATAGTTTGAACAGACTTTGGAAAAAAACAGATCTGGATTTAAATCCCCACTACACCACTATCTGTGATACCTTAAACAACTTACTTAACATCTCTGATTCTGTATTGTCCAAGTCATACATCTTACGAGCAGTTCATCACAGGAGCATCTCTTACTGGGTCCTGGAGAGAATCCCATGGCAATTTTTCTTCACTGATTTTCTGCACTATTTTTCTTTAGATTTTATGTTTTTATTTTTGTTTTTGCTTCTTGGCCAAGTCTTATTCTGTCCATTTTGTCACATTCATGGTTCTGGCCATGTTTTAGTTTGTAAGCTGCTGGAAGGCAATATACCAGAAACAGAATGGATTTTAAAAGGGGAATGTATTAAATTGCAAGTTTACAGTTCTAAGGCCATGAAAATGTCCAAACTTAAGCATCCAGGGAAAGATACTTTGATTCAAGAAAGGCCAATGAGTCCAGGACACCTCTGTCAGCTGGAAAAGCACATGGTGATATCTGTTAGTTTTCTTTCCTGTCTTCTCATTTCATAAAGATTCCCCAGGGGTGTTCTCCTTCTGCCTCTCCAAAGATCTCTGGCTGTGTGGGCTCTCTCGGCTCTAAGGCTTTTTCCAAAATGGTTCTCTCTTAAACAGCTCCAGTAAGCTGCTCCACCTTGAATGGAAACCAGCTAATCAAAAGTTACCACCCACAATTGGGTAGGTCATATCTCCAAGGAAACAATCAAAAAGATACCACCCAGTGATATTGAATGAGGATTAAAGAACTTGTCTTTTCTGGGGTATGCAACAGATTCAAACCAGCACAGGCCATGTCATGTCCCTCCATCTGGCCCAGGGACTAGTGAAAAATAGACCATTAGGCCAACATCAGTGAGACAGTTAAAAGATTACCCTATGTATATATGAGTCTGGTTTGCATATCTCTGATGTTATTCCCTGTTGATATAACTAATGACTGGGAATCTGTTTTCATGGTATGACCATTTGGTGATCCCTCTCAATATGATGGAGACCTATTTGTCAGGTGACAGTTGGCATATACTATAGTTTGTTATAATATTTGGTTCGATGCTTTATCTATTCATAAATTCAACCCAATTAAGAAAAATTTTATGCCAATGGGCAAGGAGAAAAGATCTTTGACATCTGGAGTGGTGGGCTTTCCTGTTTCTGTTGACTTTAGACTGTGCCTGCATTTGTAGAATTAAGTAATAACTCAGTGTCAATAGTTAAGAAAAGGAATTTCCTCTCATTTTGTGAGGATGAAATATTTTCTTAACTCTGGAAGGTATTAATGCATTAAATTATAAAGCCTCTCAAATAAAAATCTCTATTCTACTTGGTTTATAGATTCCAATTAGGGCTTGCATAAATTTAGTATTTCCAGAATTTTTATAGAATGAAGAAACTAAACTTCTAATGCTCTGAATGTGCTAGCTTTTAAAAAACAAAAATAAAACCATTTACAGAAACACCAGCTCAGAAACATTTTTATATAAGAATGCAAGTTCATATAAAAAAAAAAAAAGCAAAAATTCTAGGACAAATTGGAATGGTCTTCATGATTTTCCTTAAAAGAGCTTCATGACTTTTCCCTAATTTTATCAATGTGGAGTATAATAAAAGCATACTATTCTCAGATTTGTGTTTATTTCTCATGTAGAAACTAGGAATCTGACGTTTCTAAACTTTTTATAGTGATTTATAGTTCAGATAGCTAATATTACTCTCATATATAATTTTTAATTGAGGAAAATATAAAAGTATATGTTAAACAGAACTTTAATTCTGATTAAACTTTTTATATTACCAATAATTATGCCCATACAGTGTCAGGGCATTGATTGAAAAATCAATTTCCAAGATTTTTAAACTTTAGGACATAAAACTAAAATTAAATTGAGTTAATGGATAATCATTGGATAACTATATAATTTCTAATCTCAAATGCTGAGCATTGGTTACTAAGCACTAAGTACAGTTTTAATATATGTATTTTTATTTCCTATTTTTATATGTTATAAAGAGGTCCCTTTTCTGGGTTATGGCTGAGAAACCACAAAGGGGATGCTTGTGAATATAGAGGACCTGTGTGCTCGTAAGTTCTACGTCTGTTAAAATGTTTGGTATCACAGACGGTACACAATTACCTACCTTCAAATTTTCTCTGATTAAAAGCAGCTAATCACTTCGGTTAAACATTAAGCATTGGATGTGTACTAGAACAACTATAACAGCGAAGTACAAATATGAATGCAAAATAATGGAATAGTGCCTATGGAGAGTTTTTCCCTCAAACGTTTTGTTTTATGGAATACTGTTTGGTTGTTTCAGAATATGGAAGGGAATAATGAAAGACAAAACTCAAACGGATGTTCATAGTTTTCCAGCTGCAAAAACAAATAGTATGCAATAGGTGGGCTTAAACAATGGGAATTTATTGGCTCATGGTTTTCAGGGTAAGTGAAGTCCCAAACTGAGGCATCAGCAACGCAATGCTTTCTCTCTGAAGACTATGGCATTCTGGGGTTGGTTGCCAGTGATTCTTCATCCTTGGCTTTTCTGCCACATTGAAAACAGTCTTCTCCTTTTTCCTCAGGGTTTCGTTGACTGCAGCTTCTAGTTTCTCATGGCTTTTTCACTGTGGCCTTCTCTATAAAGCCTCCAGCAAAAGAAATTAAGGCTCAACTTCATTCACCTTAACTAAACATAACATCTTTAAAAGGTCCTATTTACAATGGGTCCACATCTCCAGAACGGGAATCAAGAAGACCATGTCCAAACAGGGGCACACAATTCAATCCACTACATGGACACAGAAAGTTGTAGAAGATTGCAGAAAGGAAACTTTGTTTGCCTTAGTTTTGAATACCTGCAAACAATGAGTCTGAAAAGAAGTAATGAGGTGTGTAAAAATAAAATCAGCAAAGCATACCTGGTTTGATGTGTTGATTCAAAATATAATCTTTTAATAAAAGACTGTATTTAGATTTCCTCTGTATTAAAATGAAAACTTGGTCTCAGAGTAATGACTCTGCTCTTTATAAGAGATAGAAAAAAGGTATTCTTTGTATTCTCTGTTACCTTTCCAAGTAACAGATTCTCTATCTCATAAGAGTAATTTTCTATGCTTTGTGCCAAGTTTTTATGGCCTTAATTAATTTTGAAAGCAAACAACAGGATCAGAAAACCTAGAAGACAAAAAATTGGAAATCACTGAATTCAAGAATACAGAGTAGAAAGATTAGAAAAAGAGGTGAAAAGAGCCTCAAGGACTTGTAGGACAATATCAAAATACCTAACATGCATAATTGGAGATCCAGAAGGTGATGAGATAGAAGTTAATTCTGAGGCTCTGAACTGGCTGACAAACTCCAAAGAGGCCTATAATATATTCTTTTCTGCAGCAATGTAAATGAATAGTACAAAACACAATGTGACTGGGCTTGTATGTGATCAAGAATAATCTTTGGAAAAAATAATTTATCTTACCTGGTTGAAACACTAAATATGCGAAAGTGGAAATAACAAATATTTTTGAAGACTATAATCACAGAGTGGGGGATGGAAAGTTTAAGAAAAAATATGGAAAACTTGAAAATAAAGCAGAAGGATGATAGGTTATCTTTTCAATGCCATACTGTAGTATCATCTAATATGTACACCCAAAGTCTATTTAACTCTCAACAGAAATGAGCCTTTACTTGACTTACGATTTACCATTGATGATTTCTCAGACTCTGAAATTATACACGTTTATACATATTCACTTTATATTTGTCTGAGTCATATTTTTAGCTTTTTAGTATTTTGAAATAATGTATTTCAGAATGAAATATTAAGAGTTTCAGGATGAAACCACTTTGAAATTCAACTTTTGAAAGGTCCTAAGAGCATGTATGAAATTTGATTGTAGTCAAAGACTGGCACAGAATCTTCTCCAAAGAGTTATTTTGTGTTTGTTTTTAGGGGGTGACCTATGTAGTCTTAGCCAATTTCATGTAGTAGCTGATTTCATGAGACAAACAAAACCTAGATGCATAGGATTAAATGTTACTTTATAAACCATTAAAACCATCCTAAAATCAATTGAAAAATTGACTAGAAGCCACTGCACTTTGCTCAGAAGAGAAATAACATGCTGAGTAAGCAGCATAAATGCTACTCACTCTTCTCCAAACTGAAGTAACTTGCTGTGTCAGCATGGTGACAGCTAAAACTCTAGTGAATAAAAACAGTAAAAGTCAAGAATAGCAAAAAATACTGGACAGAAGCCAAAGTATTGAACATTTAGTTTACTCTATTTTTAATAACTATATTCTTATAAGGTTCTAAGAAGAATTTAATGGCAGAATGTAGCATAAGAGCATTTACAAAAAGCATGCCACATTCTGCCATTAATTTCTTGCTAGAAAACCATCTCAAAAATGGAAGTGATGACAGAATTTCTCATAAGATAAGAAAATCAGGCTTTGCATATCATTTGATATTGATCAATAGACCTAAATTCAAGGATTAGTGATTTTGACTTTAGAGGAATGGAGCAGTCCTGGCAACAGAAGCAGCTGCGGTCTTCTGATGGAAGGTTTGGCTTCTTTATAATAAAATTTTTCCCAAGACTTCTCCTGAAGTCACCAAAATTGGTTTCTTCTAAACTCACATAAACAAACTGAGGTTCTGCAGCAAAGTTATCCTCTGAGCCCACATCCCAAGATGTTATTGTAGATGATATTTTCTAAAACTGTCCTTCTGATATCTACAAAATTAATTGGTGGAGTTCAACAAACCTGCCTCCTCTAAAGACATTTTCTTTAACAATAAAAAGCTTGAAACAAGTAAAATTCCAGAATAAATCATGGAGGAATAGGAGAAGCACTGTTAACTGAAGATAAGACACATACACAGAAATTCATCTGGGAAAATGGAACAACAAATGCTATCTTAATTCTGTTTTGTTTTTTTAATCTTGCCTATTGGCCTATACATTTGGGCCTGTGATTACTACTTCCAAAAGTTTATGCTGGCAATGCAATAATAACTATGAAATGGAAAAGAATTGAGGAAAGGGTAACACTTCATGCTTGATTTTTTTCTCTCTCACTAAGTCTATGGATTTAGGAAGAAATGTAAAAGATGGGAAGAGAAAAATATAGCATTAATAAGAGGGCATAGCTTTGAATGAGCAATGGGAAAAAGTTACATGTGTTTTGTTTTGTGTAGTTTTTCTGAGCTCTGTGGTATAAGAATTATCCCTCTATCCACAACACCTAGCAAGTGGAGTTCCTAGAATATAGTAAGCACTCAATAAATAATAACAAATTAATGAGCTATTAAAAAGAGCCATGATGATTATATTATTTACAAATCAGATTTCAATTAAGGCTACATATGAAGAAGTGCTCCAGCTTCTCAAATTTTAATGTTCATACAAACCATTACTCCCCTGGATAGTTTGTTAAAATACATATTCTATTCAGTAGTCTAGGATGGGGTCAAAGAGTACATTTGTAACAAGTTCCTAGGTGATGCTTATGCTGCTGATTCATGGACCACACTTTGAGAACCAAGCTTCTGGGCTGTCTAAAACTTTGTGGCAATAGGAGACTCCAGAGTGGGGAATCCATAAAGAGGAGAGTTGGATGACTAGTAAGGAAAGAGGAAGGCTTGGGCTAAATAAGGCATGACAATAAGACTGAGGGTAGATGACTCAGTATGTTCACTGTCCATTTCCCTTTTTGCTTCAACTATAAAATGAAAGTTTTTATCTCTTGTGTAAAAAAACCTTTCAGGTGAGTAAATGGGAGAAATATGTAAGGAATGGGTGCTGGCTCCTTACCATACAAATCATACTACGGCGGTCCAGAAAGCTTTATGCGGCTGCATGAGAAGGGTAGGGAAAGACCAGTCTCTGTCTTCCTGGCACCTCCTCAAGGATCCTTATTTCCTCAAAGAGAGACTTTGACTACAACCACAGGAGGCCTATTTCCTAAGAACTTCCGAATTTGAAGAATGCTCCAGCATCTCTGGCCTCTCACACAAATTTCCCTATTAACTGCACCTTTCATTCTCCCTCTTTCTGCCCACACCTTAACTCTCACCCTCCCTCTCTGCTCCAAGACTCTCAACTACTGAAGATATAAAGATGATTCACCTGCTCCCTCACCTATACCTGGTTTACCATCATTCTCCATCATGGTGATCAAACTAAAGGAAAGTCTGACAAACTCGAATGATTGCCTTTTTCTGAAAGTAGTATTTAGGAGTCAGCATGACTAAATCAATTCAACTAGGTTACTAGCCCAGCCATCAGGTGAATCTCCCATTCTAGACCCTGAAGTTATAATTTCTGTGCAAGTTTTCTAAAGACACAGAGAATTTAAGTAACAAGGACTCAAGCTGTGGAAAAATATATGGTTATTTATTTTTTCTTAATCATCACCAGACATGTGATGTTCAATTGTTCCATGCCTATTCTATTATTTCAGGCACTCAGACAGGCAACCACAGCCTTAGGCCTGGTACCACAAGATGGATAGGAATATGGAAAGTAAGAAGAGGTTGCTGTTGGGCTGCCACTCTCAGAGAATCATGTAGCACAACTTTAGAGGCATAATCAGCATTGACTGTAATGTGAACAGTGTTCACTGGAGTTGTACGATTCTGCAGCCCTGGAAAAGACTATTGAGGGAAGAGGCCTCATGGGAGAGGACCGGTAGAGGGGGAGCACATGAGGGCCATCAGGGGTAAATTACTTCCAACTTTCAGCAAGTTTTACCCAGAACTTTTCCCTTTAACTCTACATGAGTATATGTTCAGTAATGATGAATACAATGTACGTATGTTGCCTCAACAAAATATCTGTGCCATTCATTAGCTGCTAGAGAATTAACTAGGTTATCTCCCTAGCTTTGTAAAAGTAACACAAATTATTGTCTCTTGGGTAAACAATTAAGCATTTCTGCCTAATTATGTTTTACAATAAGGACTATGCAAAATATTAAATATGTCAGATTACATTGTTGGGAATCCTATGTTATTATAACAGTAACCTATAGATTTTGCAGTTGGTACATCCCAAACTTGATGTTAAATCCAGAGAATAAATTAGAAAAAACTGTCTACAAGAAATGCATGACGATAATGATGGGCCACTTGTAACAATCTACTGCAAGAGAAAGTATAAGAATTTGTACTTGAGTTTTAGGAAAAACCAATGACCAGTCGTAACTGATGTATAACCTTAATAAAAATAAGCAACATTAATGCATTCTAAGTACCAGTGTGCATAATCTCATTTAATCCACACAGCAATACTATAAGATTGGTTCAATTATCATCCCCATTTTACTCCTAAGTAAAGAAAAGCACAAAAGGGATAAGGAACTTGCCCAAAGCCATACAATTTATAAATGGCAGAACTGGAATTTAAGTCCAAGTAGTCTGGCTTTAGACCCTTAGTTTCTACCACTAAAATATACAGACTCCCTAGTAGCAGGAGGCAATGTTTACAGAGCCTTTACCATATACCTGACACTGAGCTGAGTGTTTTACAACCATTATCTATAGTATTAATATAAATCCATGTCCATATTCAGTTCTACTCCCAGCAGTCTGAAAAAATGAAAAAGCAATAAGAAGCCTAGAAAATCAGAGTTCAGCGAGGAAGAATTTCTTCAGATTTATCCAGGAAAGGGCCGGGGCTGGGGGAGGGTGGCAGCAGTCTGGTCAAATCATGTAAGTAGCCCAAATAACGTGATTGTAGAGAGAGATATTTCAGATCAACATCATCCAACTAATCCCTCTTATTAACCTAACACTTTGGTTATACTTTCATTTCCTATGTTTCTTCCTTCCCCCCTCCCCACCCCCACCCCACCAAGAGGAGAATGAAGAAACCATTGGCATCAATTCACAGCTTTCTCAGAGTAAATGAATTGGTATTCTGGTTTATACAACAGTGTTTTGTAGATTTGGATAATGAAATCTGTCCCTTTGACATAACAATCAAATTGAGTTTTTTTTTTTTTTACCTATAGCATGGTGACCACACCAAAGTACTGCCATGCTGAGTCCCTGCTGGTAAGGTGGATGACCTCCTGACCTCCCAAGATGACATACCTATTTTGCGTCTAATTAATATAGACATTGTTCTAGTTTGCTAGCTGCTGGAATGCAATATACTAGAAATGGAATGGTTTTTTAAAAAGGGGAATTTAAGAAATTGCAAGCTTACAGTTCGATGGCTGTGAAATTGTCCAAATTAAAACAAGTCTATAAAAATGTCCAATTTAAGGCATCTAGGGAAAACAGCTTGGTTCAAGAAGGCTGATGATGTTCGGCGTTTCTCTCTCAGCTGGAAGGGCACATGGAGAATGTGGCGGTGTCTGCTATCTTTCTCTCTAGGCCTCTTGCTTCACGAAGCTCCTCAGGAGGTGTTTTCCTTCTTCATCTTCAGAAGAGAGTTGGCTGGTGGACTCTGTGGTTTTCTCATCGTTCAGCCGTAGTTCTGCAGCATTCTCCTCATTCTCAAAAGGAACTCTCTCCAAAATGTCTCCTCTTTTATAGAATTCCAGTAAACTAATCAAGACTCAGGTAGACTGGGTGGAGACACATCTCCATCTAACCAAGTTTAATACCTACAATTGATTGAGTCACATCTCTGTGGAGATGACCTAATCAAGTTACCAATCTATAGTAACTGAATATGAATTAGAAGAAACCATTTCTCCCACAAGATTGATTAGGATTAAAACTTGGCTTTTCTAGGGTACATAAACCCTTTCAAATTGGCACAGACATGGATGGCACAGACATGGATGCTCATTTTTTTTTGCATCATTTCTTCAGGTCTAGACAATTATTGAAACTTGAGACACCAGGCCCACACTGCAGCACAGTTGCCACCCAGCCGCCAGCCCCACCAGCTTTCCCAACCTTGGCCAGCAACTTCATTGCCTTCAAGCCGGGAGGCTGCAGTGTGGGCTGGTGGGTGAGGTCATTAAACACTTGGATAGGAGGGATTCTGCCTCGTCATCAGGAAGTTCCTTTCCATTTGTGAGGAAGTCCTGAAGCAGCACTTCAAAGACCGCCCATTCTTCCCAAAGGCTGGTGAAATACCTGAACTCAGGATGGGTTGCACGGGTCTGAAAGAGGCAGAATGTGGAGACTAATGCAGAGAGGCTTGGGGTGACCAATTCACGGGTTCTAAACCAGGGAACATTTGGGAACTTCTGTATTCAAATTGTCAGGAACAACATTCATGGCAGAGATTTAGCAAAAAGTGCTGAAAAAGAAATCAGTCTATGATTTAACCTTGAAGAGTTGATTGACTACAAGTCTTGTACTCACAACTGGGTCTATGAATAAGAGATGGACAAAATAGCAATTTCCTCTTCTTTGGCACTGGTTGATATGTCCCTTAATTCAGGTCTTCATTCCACAGGCTTGTAAACAATAGGATTGATCATTCTTTCCCAAAGCATATTTATCAATAATGCCTTCAGAAACTGGGGGAGTGTGGGAAGAAACTTGGGAAAACAAATCTAACTGTGGGCTAACTGCTGTTAATCCTAAAAAATACAGGTCAACAGAAGATGAAAGAGGAATTGGAGGAAGGAGAGAAAAAAAAACATTGATAATAACCAGTGGTGGTGCTACTTGGGAAGAATGGCTTTGAACAAAAATTTACTTATTAAAGTTCCCAGTAGAAGTTGAATAGAAATATAAACCAAAGTCACCCCAAATCAAGGCTAAATAAAAGCCTTAGAGAAAGTCTAAGTTCTTTGATCTATTCTTCATTTCGAGAAAATGCTTTTGCAAATGGTCAGGCAACTGAGCATCTGAGATCTAATTGTGTCATGTCTAACAAACTGGTTTGATGTTCTCCTTTTAGAAGAGCAGATGGAGTCGTCTAAAGATTATAAGAAATCCCTTAAGAAAGATGTGACAGTCTGAGGGACTGACTTATACTAATGTTTGAAAAATAAATGCTTTAATGAATTAGCAGAGATTTTGCAATCCAGATCTAAATGAGATTTTCATCATTCTTTAAACAATGCCAAACTAATTTCTGGTCTTAAAGGATAAAAAAAAAAGAGAAGGCAAGGAGTTAAATAAAAATCAATCGATGATAAATGTTTAAAAGGAATGTTACATCAAGGAAAGTGTTTTTACACATTTCTAGTGAAAGTGTCTTTAAAATACAGGGAAGTGCAAAGGAGAATAATAAACACATGTGTCTACTACATAGATTTAGTAAATGTTAATACATTGTCACACTTGTCTCAAATCTTACAAAAAAATAACCTTATCTATAGAATTGGACTCATTTGTATTCCCCTTTGCAGTCCAATTCTCCTTTCTTCCCATAAGCAAATATTATTATAAGTTTTGGTATATACTACATATGTAAAATAAAATATATAGTATGATTTATATGTATAAACATGAACTATATATAGTATAAAATATGAGTTGGATATATGCCAAACATATATTTCATGTAACTCATCTATCTTTTAAATTAAATTTTTATAATTGCTTTCAAATTGAAAATTTCAGGGATAGTTGGCATAACTAAAATCAGTGGCCATTCTCATTGGAAAGTAATAAGAATAGAAAGAAATTTATAATGAATTCCAAAAACAATTTAATAAATTCTGAAAAGATACTAAGATTGGAAAAGAGTTACAAAAGGTGGTGATGCAATTTTTAAAAAATGCTACTGCAAAACTCACATTTTATAAATTTAAATTGGAAATGAAAGAAGTTCAAAATAGACTTCAAACATGAACCCATATACCGTATAAGATTATGATGGTTCATTGAACCCTCTTCTAAGCATGCTAAGCTACTTTCTGAGAATAATTTACACAGCTTCAGAAATTATATTAACTCTTCAAGCCTCCAGGGTTCTGTTTAGCAAGTTATTATCTGATGCACTAAATTTTCCTACCACTTAAATTATCCCAGTACTTCAGCTATTCCCTGGGTGTGAGTTATAGCCTTTGTAAACCATACAGTTTTCTTAATGATTTAAGAGTTCATGTGACTCTCAATAGTACTTCACCTATTCACAGAAGTAATTTAGGCTATCTGGAAAATCTAACTAAATAGGTGGAATTCATCTGATGCTAAGTTGATATGCTTAAAGAAAACAGAGTGGAGAAGGTTAGTCTGATATAGTCAAACATATTAAAGATCTATGGACTGTACATCCAGTTCAAATGGTCATTATGATTGGCAAGTCAAGTCAATTAAATAAAGAATGGTTCACTTATTGGTTTTATGTAGTTGGAGCTTTAGTAAATGCTCCCTAAGTCTTGCTGAGACTTCTTGGGGTCATTAACATTCCCTTGGTTATTTACCAAAAAGAGAGGCATCAATTTGGTTTTCCATCCAAATTTTACTTTACAGATTATATGCTACCCTTTCTAATTCCCTCACATTAAGTGGCATGTTCCCAGAGACCAACCACCCTGAGCTTCTAATGTGATTCCTCCAGCCACAAGTCTCTCTCAGGAGAACACAAAACACATTCTTGGCCCAACACCAAACTATTTCTCCCAATTAGCCATTTCAGAAATATGGTCATCACGTTTTCCCTAAGACCTCTAAGGCAGATATATATTCTTTACAAGAGTAGAAACTAAGTGTCTTAAAATGGCCAGGCAGGTAAGCTAAATGAGTGTAATGGCCCTCTAGTCTATAATATAATTTGGGATAAGAAACAGTGGACTAGATGATTTTTCACATCATTATCAGCCTTACAATTGTGTCAGTAGGACACTATACAATTGGATATTTGTTTGGTTTCGTTACGAAAATCAGTTGATTCTGTGAGAAAAAAACGAATTGATGCTATAGTTTGGCATTACATAGAAAAATTAATTTAGTGACAGAATTTTAGTTTTTGTGTGCTTTTTTTTGTTTCATATGTGTATAGCTCAAGATACCTACAATTTCTAGGGAGAGATATCTTTGGTAATCAGGGTTGGAGACATAGTTATTGTGGAAATAAGAAAAATGACCATAGCTCAGAAAGTATTAATGGCATTCCTAAGCATTTAAACTACAGCTCAGTTGGTTGTGAAAAATAAATACACCAACTTAAAATATAAATACGTATCATGTGTCTAAAAATCTTCTTTTCTCTTTTTAAGCAATAGTGACACTCATTTGCAACTTTGAATATAATTTCATGCATTTAAATTTTTTATTTAGAAACTGTTTCCAATAAATAAATAAATAAATATATGAAACTTGTTTCCAGATGCAATTATTCATCCATCACAAAAATATATTTTTAAAAATGAAAAATGACAGCATTCACTTTCAAAATTTACGTATGCTGTTAGAATATTCTAATTATATAACAAAGTAATTTTGCTAATGTAATTTTTTTTGTAGTAGGTCTACACTCTCTGAAAATGTCTGCAAAGTAAAAAAAAAAAAAGGAAAAAAATGTCCTAAGTCCTGATATTTTCCATTAGCACTATTTCCTTCTGGATTTTACCTGTGCAGCCCAAGGTGATGTTTAGTCATTCCTTCTCTGAAGTTTCTTTTCATAAACTGCCTGACCAGAAAACCCAAGAACAGGGAGAAATAACATCTTTTATATAGTTACAAGCTTATTGCCACTAGAGCAAGCCAAGACAACAGAAGTATAGAAAACGTTAGAGTCCTACAATGAAAAACTCAGGAAAAAACACAACTTTTTTTACTTGTGATTTCAAGTCACAGAACTAAAACAAATTACCCCCAATACTAAAAAATCTCCGGAAAGATAGTCATCTAACATAGAAGCATGATTGCAATCATTATTCATTCAATATTTATTGAGTACTTACTAGATGACACCTAATATATAGGATACTGGAGATCCAAAAATTGAAGCAGACATAGAACTTTGTGCCTCTGCCCCAGTCTGGTGGGAAGACACAGGGACTTACCTGCGGTGATTTTAAGATTGAATGGAAGATGAACTTTTTCCTGGGGATGATGGTTATTCAGGAAAAAAATATCAGTCAGGCCTATTCTGCAGGAAGATGGCCAGGTTAAAGAATGTTTGAGAGTGAGAGGTCTGGTCTCAGGGATCCTCAGCAGGTTGACTGAACATCTGAGTGCATCTCAGCATTTAGGGAGTATGCCAGCACACAACTTCTGGTTTCCAGTGTAAGTCCCCTCTTGCACTGATAATATCCACAGGTAATGCTTTCTGAAGGACAAAAAGAGACTATGAGACATGGTGGGACTTTCTGCCTATTGCGTTGTTTATTTTTCTTTTCTCATAATTAAACTTTTCTATAATCCTACAAGGTAATAATATTTGTAAATGGAGAACACCTGGCTATACAATATGATGCATTTTCAAGGCTCCTGGGGAAAGAGTTGTTCAAGCCAAAAGAAATCTAACACACCCCTAGAAAGTAATTCGAGCCCTTCATAATGTGAGTACACTGACCCAGAGGGTAAATTTATTTTCAGCATAGAGAAACTATAGATATTGTATCCCTATTGTGTATGCAACTGTGTGTGTGTGTGTGTGTGCGTGCGTGTATTTAACCATAGAATTCTTAGCTTGTTGGATGTGATTATATATATATATATATATATATATATATATATATATATATATATATATATATATATATATATATATCATATGTTATCCAGATACCAGTTGTATATTATATAGCCGCATATGCAATACCATATGGACACCATAAAATATCACATGTGTTGTCAGGATAATTTTACATTTAGTGCATGATTAAAATGCCTTATATTATATACCTACCATTTCTGTGTGTATGTGGATTTGTCTAACAAATTGCTTTCATTATCAAATTCAGATATAAATCAAAGTTAAAATCTCTTTACTTAAATTTAATAAAAAGCAATATGGAAACGTGAATACAGTTTGTTTTTTTCTTCACTAGATTTTTCTGCCATGCAGCATTTAACACTGGTGCAGCTGTCAATACCCATTCATCTGCTATCGGGCAGCTTTTTCCCTTCACTCACTGTGACATTTTTAAAGTGGCAAAAAAAAGCTTAAAACAGCATATTTGTCATTTTTTTCTTTCTCGTGACCTTTTAAGCACTAGGGAAAATTACTCTATATATACTAAACCCTTTAATCATTACACGTACTTTTCACAATAGTGCTTTTTATAGGAGTATCATTTAATTAAAGTGAAGACATTTACGTTGTACATGCTGCTGTTCATTTAATTATTCAAAAATTTAATCATAAGAAAACCTCATAGCTCTTAGCTATGGCAACCATGTAATGCAACTTTAATTTATATTAAGAATCATTTTTACATGTAAAATTTCAGAAATAACTTGTTTACACCCTCAACTTCCAGCTTTTAAATTCTGATAAAAAGCTATATGAAACACATTTCTTCAGCAAATAAAAGTAATATGTTGATAGTGAAGCATCACAGGTTGGCTTTTAAGAAGAGAAACTTGAGAATGAGTCTCAAATCTGTTTTGTATGAGCCATATGACTTTGAGAAAGTCACTGAGTATCTCTGATTTGTCCCTGGTATCTCGTCATTTTCAAAATAAGATGCTGATGGCCACCTATCTCCATCACAGCGTGACTGAGAGGCCCAAATAAGCAAATATTTGTAAATATGCTTTGACATCTATAAAGAATGTAAAGAAATATGACTTTTGGGATCCAAAACACAAACATTTTCTGTTTTCTAGAAGTGGTGAGGAAATTAAAAATTCTTATAATGCACTAGAGAGAGATCAGATGTTTAAAACATGCTAAAATATTAACATTAGCGACACAATTTTTAAAGCTAGTGAACTTTCTAAAAATAGAAACAGAAATGTTGCTGCTCTGCTACAGACCGGCTAAAACACTGCAAAGGCTAATAATTCTGGATTGTCCATTTAGTCTCATTTTTATTCTCATTATTTTCAATATAATTGTTTTATCTTTAGAACTGACTAGGACTTTTTCCTCCTTCTCTCTCAGCTTTGTAGGCCTGGCATACTGGAAAGTGAATGGACGTTACATCAGACAGCCCTAGGACAGGATATCATCACTTATGAGCTGGTGACAAAGAGTAACAGCTTCTCAAAGCATCAGCTTTCTCATCTTTAAGAGAGCATAATAACTACCTATATGGTTCTTTTGTTGGCCATAAATAGCATATATTCAGTGCCTTCAGCTCTTGATAAGTGCAGTTCATTACTGTTCTTCTGTCAAAACTCTCTCACCACATTCTGCTAGGACACCAACACATTGGGCTTACAGATTCTGTACTTCAGCAAGAATCCAGCCAGGAATGAGATTCAGACCTTCTCACCTTCAGGAAGTTCTTTTTCACCCCTCCTCATTTGGCTTTGGCGTCCTGGTGAAGCAGGTGCTGGGAAGGATGCCCTTCCTTCAAGACCAAGGATCCAGATGACTATCTTCCCACCCTGTCCAGTCTTCTCATATAGGTAAGATAGTGGGGGGTGGGTGAAGGTGGTGTCTGGTAGTAATAGGAGAGTTCTGACACAGTATACTAAACATCATAAAGATGAGTACTAGGGTGCTTTCAAGCCATTCCTGACCAGAGATGGTTGGGATAAGAACTTGGGCTGGTTCCTAAACGATGAATAGAAATTCTCCAGGCAGGCAGGAGTAGGGAGAAAGATTCCCTAGTAAAAACAATTAGCATGGTCTAATTTCAGAGGAATGCAGTGGTGTAGATTGTTCTTGTCTCTGTAGCTGAAGTAAAGTTTGAGAGCAGTTGGAGAGAGGCAGTGATTGTTTTATGGACGGTCATGAGTATGACACTAAAAAATCTAGACTTTATTCTCTATTCATCTAGGAACCAATGAAGTTTTTCTAGTTTGCTAAGCTTCTTAAAGCAGATACCATAAAATGGATTGGCTTTTTTTTTTTTTTTTTGCATGGGCAGGCACTGGGAATTGAACAGGGTCTCCGGCATGGCAGGCAAGAAGTCTGCCTGCTGAGCCACTGTGGCCTGCCCTAGATTGGCTTTTAACAGTGGGAATTTCTTAGTTTACAAGCTTACAGTTCTGAAGTCATGAAAATGTCCAAATCAAGGCATCAAGACAATACCTTCATCCTGCAGTCTGGCTGCCCATGATCCTGGACTCTTCTGTCACATGGCAAGGGACATGGTGGCCTCTGCCAGTCTCTGCCTTCTCTTCTGGTTACGTTGCTTCCAGCTTCTGTCTTCGTGACTTTCTCTCTCTTTGACTGAACTTCATTATCTTATAAAGAACTCCAGTAAAAGGATTAAGACCCACCCTGAATGAGGTGGGTCACATCTTAAGATCCTACTCACCAAAGGTCCAATTTACAAAGTGTCCAAGTAGGAATGGTTAACTTAAAGAACACAGCTTTCAGGGATACATACAGCTTCAAATCATCACAGAATTTTTCAGCAAGGAAGCTATATTCCTAGATCTGTGGGTTTGAAAGATCACTTTAACATTTGTGTAGAGAATGGGTTGGAGTAGGCAAAGATTCAACAATGAGGTTAAATGGTAGGGTAGAATAATCTAGACAAGAGATGCTGTGAGCCTGTACCTAGGTAGCACTGGTGCAAATGGGAGAAAGGGACAACTAGGAGGTAGAATCAACAGGACTTAATGAGTGAATGTGAAGCGTGAGAAGGAGAGAGAAGTTGATTATTATTCCTAGTTTCCTATGTGGGTGACTGAGAGAACAGTGGACAGATTAAACATAATAAAATGATATATGTTTCAATATGAAAATGCTCAAGCACAATTATGCCAGAAGACAATGAAGCAGTCACATGTTTGTACTTATTTGCAATAAAAGTTTGGATTCAAGAGATGCTTTTGGCTTATAATTGACATTTTGATATAAAGACTAAATAACTGTATCCTTATATACTTAAAATCACCTTGAATGCTGGGTCAGTTCTATTGGCAACAAAGGGCTTTCAAATGGGTGGATAATCCTTAGGAACATTATATCATGCTTGACAATTTTTATAATCTTCTTTCAGTTTACATGGTAGTTACATTCTTAGAAAATCCAAAATGTTTAAATGGCACAAACTTAATTTGTGTACACAGATAAAATGGAGTTAGGTTTCAGGTTTAGAAAATTTTAAACTGCGTCCTTCTACCTACATGAATGACTGGTGGGAACTTTTACAGTGGTACAGAATATAGACATACCTCAGAGATATTGCAGGTTTGGTTCCCAATCACCACAATAAAGTGAATATCACAATAAAACAAGTCACACAAATTTTTTAGTTTCCCAGTACATATAAAATTTATGTTAACATTGTACTGCAATCTATTAAGTGTCCAATAGCATTATGTATTTTAAAAACAGTGGCTATACCTTCATTAAAATGAAGTCACAAAATGAGTACACACTGGTGGAAAAATGGTGCCAACAGACTTGCTTGATTGCCATAAACCTTCAATTTGTAAAAAATGTAGTATCTGCAAAGCACAATAAAACAAGGTATGCCTGTACAGGACAGTTCTTTATGTGAGGCTATCCTGTGCATACAAAATGCTTACTATCTCTACCTCTCCTTGTGCCATGATGACACCCAAGCAACTATGGCACCTAAATCATTGTGTCAATTAAAAAATCTTCCCAACAGGACAATTTGGCATTTCCTCAGGAAGCTAAGTATAGAATTGCCTTGAGATGTGACAATCCTGCTACTCAGTATATACCCAGAAGATCTGAAAGCAGCTATACAAACATATATTTGCATGCCCGTGTTCACAGCAGCATTATTCACAATTGCCAAAGATGGAAACAACCCAAGTGTGCATCAAAGATGAATGGATAAAAAAAAGTGATATATACACATGACAGAATGTGATTTAGCAGCAAGAAGGAATGAAATCCTGAAGTATGCAACAACATCAATGAACCTTGAGGACCATTATGCGAAGTGAAATTAGTCAGACACAAAAGGACGAATATTGTGAGATCTCACTGATATGAGCCAATTATAATATGTAAGCTCATAGACATAAAATTTAGAATATGGGTTACTAGGATATAGAATAAGCTAGAGAATGGGGAGTGGCTGCTTAATATGTGCAGAATTTTTAACTAGCTCAAACAAACATTTGGAAATGGATAGGGGTGACGGTAGCATACTGTTGTGAGTATAATTGACAGTGAATTATAACAGGTGAATTGTAGGTGAATGTGGTAGAAAGGAGAAGTTTAGAGTCATGTGTGTCAACAGAAGGAAAGCTAGAGGTTAAGACATGGAAATGTGTAGTACAGTGAATCTTGTGGTAAACAATGACTGTGATTAACTGTACAAATATTAAAAAGTTCTTGTATGAACTAGAACAAATGTATGACACTATTACACTGAGTTAATAATAGAGGGGTATATGGAAAAAATGTACCTATTGCAAACTATAGTTAACAGTACTATTTTAACAATCTTTCATCAACAGTAACAAATGTACCACACTAATCCTAGAGTCAATAATAGGGGAGATAACAGGTATGGGATGGTTGAGGTTTTCTTTTTTATTTACATTTCTTTTACTGGAGTAATAAAAATGCTCTGAAATTGATCATAGTGATGAATGCACAACTATGTGGTATTACTGTGAGCCATTGATTGTATACTTCAGATGAATTATAGGGTGTGTGACTGTATCTCAATAAAATTGCTTTAAAAAAAAATCTTCCCAACAAATTTCTAAATTATTCCACAAGGGATGGTATCTCTCTCACACCAGTGAGAACCACTGTACTTGGGGAACCTTCGAGAGAGAACACCACAGCTTCCTCCTCAGCAGCTGTGGATACCATTTCATCCCAGAAATTAAAAATCCACCTCCTTAAGGAACTTTAGTTTTGCTCACAAAGGAATCTCTGTTGGTTTGATTAAAACTGGAAAAGACACATGGATAGCTAATCAGAAAGTATAAGAAGGAAAGTACACTGTCAGGAAAGTATCTGTTCTTCAGTTTTTAGAAAAAGCCGCATCTCCATCTCTCAGGGCTTGTACAACCGTAATGCAATTCATGAAAGGAAACAGGCATTTCTCCATGCCCAGAGAGTCTGGGGTAGAGTTAGAAGGCAAGATGTGTTATGTTACTTCATGGCTGGACACCAATGGTGTCCTGGAGCCAGCATGTACTGATTTCTGAGAGCCAATCTCAATTCTCAGCAAATTTGTGCACCAGTTAACCAAATGATGATTTTTTGAAACCAGCCATGCTGGGAATATTTACACCATGGAAATCAGCAAACAGTATAAAACAGCACTCAGCTCCCCAGCCAGTTGCTAAACATTTACCAATACACCAATGGTTGAAGCTCTCCTCCATCCTATAGGAAAGAGAGAGGTTGTCATCACGTAAGCATTTCAAAAATTCTTATCATCCTCTCTATCTGATCTTATAAGCTGCTCATTAAAAAAATTAATTCCTGATAATAATGTTAATGTATTTGAGGACACCCCAATGTTGCTTCTCTAAAGCTCCCAGGTAAGTGTCTCATGAGCTGGTCACTAATATAGACAGCAAACCAACGGGGAAAAGAAACACCTCTAGGATATCCTAGCATTCTTCTCTTCAAAGAGAGCCCATCAGCCCTCCCTTAAACCTCTTATAGCAACTAAATTTTACTCAAAGCTTCAACTTGAACATATATAAAGACTAATTCAATCTTCACACACACAGACTATTTCAAGTGCCCCCTCAAGACCAACCTTGGGGAAAAGCCACAGTAGCTTCAAAAGCAACTTGAAACTGACAAATCCCTGAGCTTCAGCCTCTAGGCCAAAAAGAGTTAAGAGTTTTGTCAGCTTCAAGTAACTAGAGGCTTCGAAAGTCAATCAAATCTGCCCACTCAACACATTTTGTTTTAAATAGGAAAGATATAAACCAAAATTGTACGGCCAAAGAGATTTTCAGGGAGTGGTAAAAACTGAGAAGGGAATATGAAGTAACAGTACTAACTTCTGCTTCAAACAATATGACAGCACTATTTTATTTAACTTTTTTTATTGTATAGTATAACATATATACAAAGCAAAGAAATAAAAAAGCAATAGTTTTCAAAGCACTCTTCAAAAAGTGGTTACAGGATAGATCCCAGAGTTTGTCATGGGCTACCATACGATCCTCTCATATTTTCCCTTCTGACAGCACTTTTATTAGATATTCTATTTCCCTTCTCCACCACAAACTCTAAGTAAAGCATTCGTTCAGACATTTTACGGGTTAGTTCCAAGACATTTGGAGAAATTGGAGAAGTCCCGATCTTCCGAGATCTTCCTCTCAATCATTCTCACTCTAGGTAAATGTTTCCCATTTGGGAACATGGGGATAACATAACTAACCCACCCCTTGCACCACACCTATGCTTATGCTTTTATACACATAAACCTGTTAAAATAGTTGAAAGAAGTCAAACATTTGTTTATTTCAACTGAAATCTAGCATTTAAAAAAAAATCAATACAAGCTACAGTCACTCCATATGCTATTTGCTCCTAATGTTTCTCTTCTGTTTTTCCTTTTCTTAAAACTGTTATTGAGGTATAATTGACATATAATAAACATTATGATATGAAGTGATGAGTTTTGACATATGTAAGTCCAGGAAACCATCACATTCATGATAGTGAACATGTCCTTCACTGCCAAAATTTCCTCCTGCCCCTTTATCATTTCTCCCACCTACCCCTTCGCACCCACCCAAGGCAACCTGCTTTCTGTCAATGCAGAGTAATTTGTATTTTCAAAATTTTTAAATGGACTCATACAGTAAGTATTCTTTGTCTGACCTCTTTCCGAATAACAATTTTGAAATACATTCATATTGGCATAGTCCATCCATTTTAATGTTGAGTAGTATTCCACTGTATGTATAGACAATTTGTCTATACAGTCACCAATGGATAGACATTTGGCTTTTTTCCAGTGTGGGGCTATTAAAAATAAAGTTTTTGTGAACATCCATGCAAAGGTCCTCATAAGGAACATATTACATCTCTTTTTCTCAGGTTAATACCACAAAGTGAAGTGGCTGGGTCATATTGTAGGTATATGTTTAACTTTTAAGAAACTGCTAAACTCTTTCAAAGTGACTGTCCCATTTTACATTCCCAACAGCAGAGTACAAAAGTTCTATTTCCTTCATATCCTTACCAATACTTGGTCAGTCTTTTAAATTTTAGACATTCGAACAGCCATGTAGAGGTATCTCATTGTGCCGTTAATTTGCATTTATATAATGAATATTAGTGCATTGTGCATCTTCTGGTGCACTTATTTTCCATCCATATATCTTCTTTGGTGAAGTGTTTTGAAATCGGTTGCTCATTTTTTATTGGATTGCTTTCTTCTAATTGGGTTTGAGAGTTCTTTATATGTTGTGGGTACACCTCTTTTAGTAGACGTATGCTTGCAAATATTTTCTCACAGTCTGTGGCTTGTCTTTTCATTCCCTTAGAAGTGTCTTTTGAAGAGAAGTTTTGATGAGGTCTAATTTATTAAAATTTTCTATTATAATAGAAAATGCTTTTTGTGTCATATCTAACAAATATCTGTCTAACACAAGGTCACAAATATTTTCACTTATATTTTTTTCTAGGAATTTTATATTTTCACATTTTACATTTAGTTCTATGATTAATTTTGAGTTAATTTTTATAAATGGTGCACGGTTTAGACTGAAGTTCATTTTTTTGCATATAGATAGTCAATTGTTTCAGTATCATTTGTTGAAAGACTATCCTTTCTCCACTGAACTGTCCCTGCACCTTTGTCAAAAATCAGTTGTCCATATATATGTGAGTCTATTTCTGGACTCTCTTCTGTTTCGGTTATCTATTTGCCTATCCTTATGCCATTACCACAGTTTATTGATTACTGTAGCTTTATAAAAAGTAATGAAATCAGGTGGTGAGCCCTACAACTGTGTCCTTCATTTTCAAAGTTGTTTCAGCTATTCTAGGTCCTTTGCATTTCTATGTGAATTTTAGAATCAGTGTGACAATTTCCACATATACACAAAAAAATCCCCCTACGATTTTGGTTAGGTATGCACTGATTCTATAGATCAATTTAGAGAGAAACGACCATTGTATTCCTGTGTGCTTGCAACATGCAAACAAAAATTAAAACAAAACATAGTACCATTAACAATAGCATCAAAAATATGAAATACTTAAAATAAACTTAATAAAAGGTGCAAAAGACCTGTACACTGAAAACTAGTAAACATTGCTCAGAGAATTACAGAAGACCTAACTAACTGGAAGGTTTATACCTTTGTTCATAGATTGGAAAACTCAATAGTGTTTTGATTTTCTCTTCCTTTTATTAGTAGTAGTCACTGCATTTAAACTCCTCTCACAGGTAAGTATGGCCATTTAGCTATTTTCTGTATAAAAGAATCAGAGCAGAAAAAAAATGCATGTAACCTCAGAATCATGTCTTTTTAAAGAAAACTGCCTGCCCGTTACTCTCTGCATTTCCTTTCCCATAGGCGGGTGAGGATAAGGATAGCACTCTACAGCAGTGTTTCCCAAGCAGGGTTCCTGCATCTGCAGCAGCAGCAGCAGCAGCCCCTAGGAGCTTGGTAGATATGTAAATTCTCATTCCACCACCAGCCACCAGCCAGACCTGTTAAATCAGAAACTCTGCAGTAGGGTCCAGCAATCTCTGTTTTAACAAGTCATCCAGGTTAATGTTAGAGAGCTGCTGCCCAAGGGAACTGCAAGGTAGGACCTACTGGCTGGTTATCCTCATGGAGGAGCGTCTTCCACTCCACCAGGACTACCTTCCTACCTCCACTTTGTTGCATGATGGAGAAATACATTTCTTTTACTTTAGCTTTTGTATCTGTATGTCCCTTTGTTACGCCAGCTTACCCTATATATAACCACACCTTCAACATGCCTCTGTAATATTAAACTGCCGTGCATCAGGGAAGATTCTCTATACTGTTTATCTCAAAGATAAGTCTCAAGATCATTGCCTCATGATGAGATGCACATCATAATGATAGGTGATACCTTTCCTATGTACATTTTGATATTTTGAAAAACTGAATAAAAATAAACTTGAGATGCTATATTTAAATAGATATACTTTTATAAATTGTCATGTATATGACCGTCTTAAAATTAAAATAGGAAACATATTCTTGCCACTTCCACTTTTTACATTATTCCTTTTACTCTCTTACTTTGAGGAGGAATTATAGAATTTTTATCCTAGAAACTATTTACTTTTTCCAATCCACCCCCATAAGGTTAGTTGTTAAAGATAGCAAGAATTACCTGAAAACTTAATCAGAAGGATCAGAAAGGTACGAAACACCCTAGCTGCTGAAAGTAAGAGAAATAATGTTTTAAATAATATTCACATTTGATTGTTCTAATCGAATCTTCAAGCAGGAAAAGAGAAAAAATTATGACCTGGGAAAAAGTTCTTATTATTTTGAAATAATATGATGTGTGAAGATTAGATAGATAGATAATCAGATAGACTGACAGACAGACAGATAAATAGGTAGGTAGATAGAGAGAGGCTGTCCCCAAATAACTTAAAGGTACAGCCCAATAACTCTTGTCGAGAATTCTTGAATGGCTAATCAGGAAGCAGTTCTTTACGATGTGTGGATGAGCCTGTCAAATGTGACTTGAGTGCTTCCTGGTGACAAGAAATTCAAGTGGTCACAATTCATTCAAAATTCTACTTTTTTGCTAAGTACCCACTCTGTATCAGACAGCCTCTTCAATTTTTGAACAGCTGTAATTATTGAAAGGTTTTTATTCATATTGAAATGAAATCCTCCTGCAAATAGCTTCAACACTGCTCCATTGCTGAACCCAATGCTAGGGACCAGGTTCCTACAATCCAACAATCTTCAGGGAGTTTATTGTGCCATGGGCCAGGGGATCTAACAATGGAATTAATAAAAGCCAATATAAAGATGGACAAAGTGCTTTGAGCACCTGGAATTCACTAATTCTGCTAAGAAAATGGTCAGATATTTCAGAGAGAATATGGCATTTGAGAGAATCCTAAACAATGAATAGAAATCAAGAGAAAAACATTCCAGGTACAAGGAAGAGTATAATACAAGCATAGAAGGACAAAACAGCATGACGTATTTGGGAAACCTCAGGCAGATCAGCACGTCCAGCTGAAAGGGCAATAAATGTGGAGTAGAAGATAAAACTGCAGGAGACTGATTAAGAAACTTATACATCATGATATAGTTTTTGGACATGATTCTCTAGGCAATGGGGAGTCATAAAGAATGTTAAGAGAGCAAGTGACATGATAAGCTTTTTGTCTGAAAGATTAATCAGGCTGAAGTATAGAGAAAGAATCAGAGAAGGGATGAAACATAAGAAAGAAGAATAGAAAGGAAGCCTGTAAACATTCTACTAAGTTTCTTCCCCATCCTTTCCACATTCTTTCTGTTCCTCTTGCAATAGAAAACAAGCAGCTAAACCAAAGTAGTAAACCAACACATTAGGATATAGCTGAATTAATAGATTTGAGAGATACAGATAAGGAAATAACGATCATCAGTACTGAGAAACCAATTCCTTATGGGGAGCAACAGAGAGCGCTCTAGTTCTACCCTCTGGGACATTACAAAATTCTCTCCTTTGACAACGCTTCGGTTGATAGGGAATAAGTACTACATTCTTTCCACCACGGCTCAAACAAACCAATCTTCAACTCCTCAACCAAAGTAAAATAAAAAGCCATTCCCTAGTCCTGCTATCCTCCCAGTATTTAATTACATATAGAGGGTGCTTTATCTAAAATTTCTCATCTGAGCAGTCCACTGAAAATTCAGTCAGTAAATAAATGCATTCTTCCTCAGCCTATAGATATTTACACCAGCCAAAATCTCTCTCAGTATTCAGTTGTCAAGAAAATATATTAATGCTTCTAAATCAAGAACAAAAATAAAACCACTCAGAAATAAAATTTAACATTTATTTTTGGCACTTAAAATATTCTTCTATTTGTGCTATCCTAACACGAGCATATGACTTGCAAAGTGAAGTAGCCATAAATCAGGCTACTATAACACCCTCCTCACAGACATTTGTCAGAAAAAATAATTAGTACACTGACTAAGAGAACACTAATAAAGCAGTGCCTTTTATTTCATTTGGTCCTTTTTCAATAACTGCAAAGAGTTCCAAAGCAAGAGACAAAGAAAAGTAGAATTTTCATTATTCTATAACCAACCCTGCTGATGAAGAACATTTCTTGATGCTGGCAAAACTCCTGGATCTAATCTTTATTTTCCTACCGACTGATGCTTTTCCATCAGTGACAGACTTGTTCTGCCACAAGGGATGGTCTTCCAAGTTGGCCTGAGAGAGGCATGTGGGTTAGAAACAATATTGTCATTGGCCTAACTTTGGCAGGATTGGTGGAAAGTCAGGCAACTGTTGTGTTTTAGAGTTGTGAGCTAATAGTGCCCTCTGTTTTCCATTTTTGATCCCATCAACAGAATTACCAGATGGCCAAGAAACCACCAGAACAGAAGTAATGTTCCCATACAGTGGAAAAAGACCAATCCAGTAAACATTCTAACATCTATCTAGTGGCTTGAAATAGTAATCTAAATATTGAAAGAGGGAGAAAGAAAAAAAGAATACATAGCAGAAATTCACCAACTCCCATTCCTTTTGCCTGCATACCTGTGCTATTTAGATTCTACCACCCTCAACTTATCCCACCCATCCTTCAAAATGCCAAACCTTATCTGCAAGGAACCTCAATGACCTGAAAGATTTGTAAAACTGTTCCTAACCCTACCCCACAGAGAAAGCCTGAGTCAGTGGGTCTGGGGTGAGCATTGGAATCTGTAATTTTAAACAATCTTTCCAAACTATTTTGATAATCAGTCACATTGAGAATCATTTAAAGGAGGAAGTCTACCTGTGGGAAGAGTTTTCACATGAGGGCACTAGGCAGGGAAATAACCAGCAGCTTTCTCAATGTACCTATACCCTGCTCCCACTTTCCCCCTCCCCTCCCACTTCCTTCCATAGCCCCTAGTGGATAGGAGCTCTAATTTTAAAAGTAGCCCTGATGAGTATGATACCCCACGTAAGAACCAAAAGTTAGGAACACCTGGAGAGAAAAAAACACTTTCTCTGATAGTGTGTAAATGTAGAAATATTAGGGTGCAATTATAAAACAACTGGGCCTTCTTCACTGTACCCCCTAACCCTGCTTCATTGTTTGGGGCTAGTTCTCTCTCCACTCCTGGAAGAAATTCTGGGAAGGTAAAACTGGTTTTGCCAGGCATTCTCAGATACTAAAGTCATTTTTTAAAAATAGCCTCAGTTTATAATTAAAAGTCAAGTTAAAAGTGCAGAGTTTAAAGTTAAACTTTTCTCCTTCCTACATTTGGACTTGCTCTCTCAGTTTGGGCTTGATAAGCCAAACTCTTCTCAATTTCTTCTCTTGCTTCTCCCTCTCCTCTGTTTTATTCAGCAGGCATCCACAACCTCATCCAAGACTGAAGGTGGGGGTGAGGGCCAGGGTGGGCAAGGGAGAAGGGGAAAGGGTTACAGAGAGTAAGATCTTGCCTGACCAGCATTGGTGCATTCTGACATTATTTCTCTCTGCCTGGCTAAAAACCTAAAACTGACTCTCTTGCTCATGAGGTACTATTTGGATTCTTTGAAGATTTCCTGCCATAGCTGGAGATTCTTTACAGAATCAGGTGAAATCATTATCTCTGGCTGGTGACTCACAACTCTTCTGTCAACTCATGATTTCCAACCGTACATCTACAGCCATTCTCAGATGAGATCTCCTTGCCCTCACTTCCCACATTCTTGGACAGGACCTAGGATAGTTCGAGGCCAGCTTTCTCTCTCACATGCAACCCACATTTGGTCCATGGAAAAAACTCACAAGTCACTCTTTACTCCACCAAAAAAGCAGGAAACTCCAGTTGAGCTACTTGCTTTCAGATGAAACTCCAGTTGAGCTATTTGCTTTCAGATGCTTCAAACTGTGTCAGATACCAATCAACTGTATCCCCAACCAGTAGGTAACCAGATCATGATCTCCAATTTGTCACTCTGAAACTCTTTTCACTTGATATGAGATGTGGAGGAGACATGCAGCATACTAAAATTCTCTCCCCAAAATTATTTCTTTAGTTTCCACCTAACTTCTCTCAATCCCTCCAGCCTCTTTCTCAGACTGGAGGTGATAGACTGCAAAATCAGTTCATAACTACCATCTTCTCCAGATGTGTTTAAGTGACTAAGCAGTCCAAATTGGCATGTAAGGTACCTTTTGTCTTGAGACCTTAGCTGAAACAGGGATTTAAAGAGTCCCAGTGTAAAACTGGGTGGCTAAAATCCTAGTCCTTTAGACTGCCAAGCTGAGAAGGGCAACTGATTTTCATTAGAGGATCTGAACATGCTTTGTATTCACTTGGCTCCTTGACATTCCAAGTCTGGGCAGACCAGCAGGTCCCATTTGCCAACGACCAATTACTTCTGTAGTAATTAGGCCTGAAATCATGTTGCCTCTTTGAATAAAAAGCAGTTACCTACACAAGATAACATTCAACCAGTGCAGACACAGAAGAGTAAATAAACAACAATGTTGCTTCATTGCAAAGTTTCTGAGGGTAAAGATAAAAAGACTATAGTCATAAGGATACCAAAGAGGTTTATCAATTAAAGTCAAAATCTGGAACTATAAACTGAAGTTATTATCTATATCATAAAAGAAAAAGGAAGAGAGACAAAGTGGGGAGGAAAAAAAGAAATCTTAAAAGGTGAACTTGAAAGAAAAATCATAAAAATTTAGATATGTCAAAGCTCAACTAACAGGGCAGGCCACGGTGGCTCAGCAGGCAGAGTTCTCGCCTGCCATGCCAGAGACCGGGGTTCGATTCCCGGTGCATGCCCATGCAAAAAAAAAGATCAACTAACAATCAACTTAATTATTTCATTTTACATAAACTAATAATAGCAGAAATAAGCACATATATTGAGCATTTACTGTGCTTTAAGCACTTTATATATGTTCTTTCACTGAATCACATAGAGAGGCTGTCGTAGATTACATTACTGTTCTCAGGTCTTCACTTACTCTCTTTCTCTGATATGTAAGAGGCAGAGTATATTTCTCCATTCCATCAATGTTGGGCTTGACCACGTGACTTGCTTTGGCCAACGGGATGTTAGCAAATAAAATATGAATAGAGGAATTAAATATATTTGTGCAATTTGGTTTGTCATCTTGCATTTTCCTGATTACTTCTGGTCCAAGGAGAATGAGGAAACATATGGAGTAGACCTGAACCCACCCTGAAACCTGGAGACAATCCCAGTCAATGAGCAACCTGAAGCTGAAATGCCCCAACGAATTTACAGACCCATGAACTAGAATAATAAATGCTTGTGGCAAGCCACTGAGTTCTGGAAAGTGTCCTATGTAGCATTATTGTGACAATAACTGACTAATACAGAGGCCTAGATGAAAAGAAAGGAAATCTGTTCCTCAGCAAGACCAAAATAAAATTCAAAGTAACCATGTTTCCAGTTTTCCACATACAACTTATTTGTCTCAAATTAGGTACCTAGCCTCTAGCCTGTGGTCACTGCTGGAAATTAAGGATTTTATTTGGAAAAGATTTCTAGAAGGAAATCATGGAAATTCTGAATTACTAAAAGGACTAAAAGTTATCCTTCTCTCCCTCCCCGCCCCCCCTTTTTTAAAATTTTGGCATTTGCTCTGTCTAAAATATAAAGACAAGAAATGGTGACACCTTCAGCTTGACTGGAGCAACACATCAGCTTCAGGATGCACGAAAATAAAGCAGACTTATAAGGATTTTCTCATGCAAAATAAACCACCAATTCCCAAAGCTACAAGCATATAATCCTTGGTACTGATAATTGGTATTTATTGAATGTCTATACAATTAAGATGAGGCAAATGTGAAGGCAAGGCGGCTAAAAAGAAAAAGGATGAGAAATCTTCCTTTGAGAGAATTTCTCCACATTTAAAAGAAACTCTTAGGTTCAAATTTAGTATTTCAAATGTCAAAACATTCAGAACTTCATGGGAGGTCATAATTTGCTTCAAAATAAAACTTTAAATTTCCTAAATACCAAAAAATCTTCCACCAAACAATAAAAAACTAAAAACAAGCCCTACAGCAAACATTAACTCAATGATGAAACATTAAAATCATTGTTTAAAACTAGAAACCAGAAAAAAATGCCTGATATCATCACCTCTATTCACATTATATAGGAAATTGGAAGCAATAAAATAAAGAAAAATTTAAAAGTTGAAAGATTACATAGGAAAAAAAATCCATCATTACTAACAGATTATATGATTGAATACATAAAAATTATAAAGGATATATAAAGTGTTAGAACTATTCAAAAAGTTTAACAAGGTAGATGGACATAAGATTATTGATATTAAGAATAAAATTAAAAATCTAATTTTTATTTGTTTAAATGGAACATTTAGAACATTTAACTTTTAAAAATACCACTTACAAAATCAACAATAAACTCATTAACTGTGAATAACGCTAACATAATTTGCCATATCTCTATTTAAAAAATATAATGTTTTACTGGAAGGCATGAAAGATAAGCTAAATATATGAGAGACAGACCATGGTCATTGATTGGAGACTCAATATTATAACAATATCAATTATACCCAACAAGTTGAATCCCAACTGATGTCCAATATACTTTTCAGGGTACATTAAGAGTTATATAGAGCTAGAAGACAGTGGGATGATATATTTAAATTACTAAAAGAGAAAAACTGCCAACCAAGACTCCTATATCCAGCAAAATTGTCCTTCAAAAATGAGGGAGAAATTAAAACATTCTCAGACAAAAAGTCACTGAGAGAATTTGTGACCAAGAGACCAGCTCTGCAAGAAATACTAAAGGGAGCACTAGAGTCAGATACAAAAAGACAGAAGAGAGAGGTATGGAGAAGAGTGCAGAAAGAAGGAAAGTCAGATATGATATATATAATACAAAAGGCAAAATGGTAGAGGAAAATATTATCCAAACAGTAATAACACTAAATGTTAATGGATCGAATTCCCCAATCAAAAGACATAGACTGGCAGAATGGATTAAAAAACAGGATCCTTCTATATGCTGTCTACAGGAAACACATCTTAGACCCAAAGATAAACATAGATTGAAAGTGAAAGGTTGGGAAAAGATATTTCATGCAAATAACAACCAGAAAAGAGCAGGAGTAGCTATACTAATATCCAACAAATTAGACTTCAAATGTAAAACAGTTAAAAGAGACAAAGAAGGACACTATCTACTAATAAAAGGAACAATTAAACAAGAAGACATAACAATCATAAATATTTATGCATCGAACCAGAATGCCCCAAAATACGTGAGGAATACACTGCAAACACTGAAAAGGGAAATAGACACATATACCATAATAATTGGAGACTTCAATTCACCACTCTCATCAATGGACAGAACATCGAGACAGAGGATCAATAAAGAAATAGAGAATCTGAATATTACTATAAATGAGCTAGACTTAACTGACATTTATAGGACATTACATCCCACAACAGCAGGATACACCTTTTTCTCAAGTGCTCATGGATCATTCTCAAAGATAGACCATATGCTGGGTCACAAAGCAAGTCTTAACAAATTTTAAAAGATTGAAATCATACACAACACTTTCTCAGATCATAAAGGAATGAAGTTGGAAATCAATAATAGGCAGAATGCCAGAAAATTCACAAATACCTGGAGGCTCAACAACACACTCTTAAACAACGAGTGGGCCAAAGAAGAAATTGCAAGAGAAATTAGCAAATACCTCGAGGCGAATGAAAATGAAAACACAACATATCAAAACTTATGGGACGCAGCAAAGGCAGTGCTAAGAGGGAAATTTATTGCCCTAAATGCCTATATCAGAAAAGAAGAAAAGGCAAAAATGCAGGAATTAACTGTCCACTTGGAAGAACTGGAGAAAGAACAGCAAACAAATCCCAAAGCAAGCAAAAGGAAAGAAATAACAAAGATTAGAGCAGAAATAAATGAAATTGAAAACATGAGAACAATAGAGAAAATCAATAAGACCAGAAGTTGGTTCTATGAGAAAATCAATAAGATTGATGGGCCCTTAGCAAGATTGACAAAAAGAAGAAGAGAGAGGACGCAAATAAATAAGATCAGAAATGGAAGAGGAGACATAACTACTGACCTCACAGAAATAAAGGAGGTAATAACAGGATACTATGAACAACTTTACGCTAATAAATACAACAATTTAGATGAAATGGACGGGTTCCTGGAAAGACATGAACAACCAACTTTGACTCAAGAAAAAATAGATGACCTCAACAAAACAATCACAAGTAAAGAAATTGAATCAGTCATTCAAAAGCTTCCTAAAAAGAAAAGTCCAGGGCCAGATGGCTTCACATGTGAATTCTATCAAACATTCCAGAAAGAATTAGTACCAACTCTCCTCAAACTCTTCCAAAAAATCGAAGTGGAGGGAAAACTACCTAATTCATTCTATGAAGCCAACATCACCCTCATACCAAAACCAGGCAAAGATATTACAAAAAAAGAAAACTACAGACCAATCTCTCTAATGAACATAGATGCAAAAATCCTCAATAAAATTCTAGCAAATCATATCCAACAACACATTAAAAGAATTATACATCATGACCAAGTAGGATTCATCCCAGGTATGCAAGGATGGTTCAACATAAGAAAATCAATTAATGTAATACACCATATCAACAAATCAAAGCAGAAAAATCACATGATCATCTCAATTGATGCAGAGAAGGCATTTGACAAGATTCAACATCCTTTCCTGTTGAAAACACTTCAAAAGGATAGGAATACAAGGGAACTTCCTTAAAATGATAGAGGGAATATATGAAAAACCCACAGCTAATATCATCTTCAATGGGGAAAAATTGAAAACTTTCCCCCTAAGATCAGGAACAAGACAAGGATGTCCATTATCACCACTATTATTCAACATTGTGTTGGAGGTTCTAGCCAGGGCAATTAGACAAGAAAAAGAAATACAAGGCATCAAAATTGGAAAGGAAGAAGTAAAACTATCACTGTTTGCAGACGATATGATACTATACGTCAAAAACCCAGAAAAATCCACAACAAAACTACTAGAGCTAACAAATGAGTACAGCAATGTAGCAGGTTACAAGATCAACATTCAAAAATCTGTATCATTTCTATACACTAGTAATGAACAAGCTGAGGGGGAAATCAAGAAACGAATCCCATTTACAATTGCAACCAAAAGAATAAAATACCTAGGAATAAATTTAACTAAAGAGACAAAAAACCTATATAAAGAAAACTACAAAAAACTGCTAAAAGAAATCACAGAAGACCTAAATAGATGGAAGGGCATACTGTGCTCATGGATTGGAAGACTAAATATAGTTAAGATGTCAGTCCTACCTAAATTGATCTACAGATTCAATGCAATACCAATCAAAATCCCAACAACTTATTTTTAAGAAATAGAAAAACCAATAAGCAAATTTATCTGGAAGGACAGGGTGCTCCGAATTGCTAAAAACATCTTGAGGAAAAAAAACGAAGCTGGAGGTCTCGCGCTGCCTGACTTTAAGGCATATTATGAAGCCACAGAGGTCAAAACAGCATGGTATTGGCATAGAGATAGATATATCGACCAATGGAATTGAATAGAGTGCTCAGATATAGACCCTCTCATCTATGGACATTTGATCTTTGATAAGGCAGTCAAGCCAACTCACCTGGGACAGAACAGTCTCTTCAATAAATGGTGCCTAGAGAACTGGATATCCATATGCAAAAGAATGAAAGAAGACCCGTATCTCACACCCTATACAAAAGTTAACTCAAAATGGATTAAAGATCTAAACATTAGGTCTAAGACCATAAAAGAGTTAGAGGAAAATGTAGGGAGATATCTTATGAAACTTACAATTGGAGGCGGTTTTATGGACCTTAAACCTAAAGCAAGAGCACTGAAGAAGGAAATAAATAAATGGGAGCTCCTCAAAATTAAACACTTTTGTGCATCAAAGAACTTCATCAAGAAAGTAGAAAGACAGCCTACACAATGGGAGACAATATTTGGAAACGACATATCAGATAAAGGTCTAGTATCCAGAATTTATAAAGAGATTGTCCAACTCAACAACAAAAAGACAGCCAATCCAATTACAAAATGGGAAAAAGACTTGAACAGACACCTATCAGAAGAGGAAATACAAATGGCCAAAAGGCACATGAAGAGATGCTCAATGTCCCTGGCCATTAGAGAAATGCAAATCAAAACCACAATGAGATATTATCTCACACCCACCAGAATGGCCATTATCAACAAAACAGAAAATGACAAGTGCTGGAGAGGATGCGGAGAAAGAGGCACACTTATCCACTGTTGCTGGGAATGTCAAATGGTGCAACCACTGTGGAAGGCAGTTTGGCGGTTCCTCAAAAAGCTGAATATAGAATTGCCATATGACCCAGCAATACCATTGCTGGGTATCTACTCAAAGGACTTAAGGGCAAAGACACAAACAGACATTTGCACACCAATGTTTAATGCAGCGTTATTTACAATTGCAAAGAGATGGAAACAGCCAAAATGTCCATCAACAACGAGTGGCTAAACAAAGTGTGGTATATACATACGATGGAATATTATGCAGCTTTAAGACAGAATAAACTTATGAAGCATGTAATAACATGGATGGACCTAGAGAACATTATGCTGAGTGAGTCTAGCCAAAAACTAAAGGACAAATACTGTATGGTCCCACTGATGTGAACCGACATTCGAGAATAAACTTGGAATATGTCATTGGTAACAGAGTTCAGCAGGAGTTAGAAATAGGGTAAGATAATGGGTGATTGGAGCTGAAGGGATACAGACTGTGCAACAGGACTAGATACAAAAACTAAAAAAATGGACAGCACAATAATACCTAATTGTAAAGTAATCATGTTAAAACACTAAATGAAGCTGCATCTGAGCTATAGGTTTTTTTTTTTGTCTGTCTGTTTGTTTGTCTTTTTTTTTGTACTATTATTATTATTTTTATTTTTTTCTCTATATTAACATTCTATATCTTTTTCTGTTGTTTTGCTAGTTCTTCTTCTAAATCGATGCAAATGTACTAAGAAATGATGATCATGCATCTATGTGATGATATTAAGAATTACTGATTGCATATGTAGAATTGAATGATTTCTAAATGTTGGGTTAATTTTTTTTTCTTTAATTAATAAAAAAAAGAGTTATACAGACTAATGGCTAGGTAGAAGAATGGATAGTTTATGATAAAGAATGTAATAAAATTCTTTAAATTTTATTTTTGAAACTTTTCATAATAAAGTGCTGGGGAGGACATCTGTGGAATGAAGAGTTAAGAATACCATGGACACTTCTGAAAAGAGAAAAACAAGCAGGGATACCTCTTTTAAAAGGAAGGAAAATTTTTATAAAGTGTATAACTAAGATGTGGTATTGGTGTGGGAATAGACAAAGAAAACACTAGAATATGATAGAAAGTGCACCACAGACCCAGGCATTTGTGGAAAACCTGAGTTTTGCCAGATCTGAAATTATAGACCACTGAGGAAGGTGGACCATTCAATGAAATGTGAAAGGAAAATTGGTCATCTGTATAGAAAGAAAAATGTTAAACACCTTAAAACTTTTAGAATATCTTTATGGTCTTGAAAAGGGGAAATTTTAATTAATAATATAACACCTGTAGCCCATACAGGAAAAACTAATTGATTTTATTACATTAAAATTAAAAACTGTTGTTCAACAAAAGATGTCACTGAGAGAGTAAAAGAGCATTCCACAATCTGAGCTAGTTTTCAACTCTATAACTGAGAAAAAGTTTAAAATCCATATATATATATTTTTTTACATGGGCAGGCACCAGGAATCAAACCTGGGTCCTCGGGATTGGCAGGCAAGCATTCTTACCTGCTGAGCCACCATGGCCCACCCTAAAAGCACTCTTATGTGTCTCCAGTTTGTCCTCACAGTTTGTCCTGAAAGCAGAGAAGTGGCTTGCAGACAGCTGTGTCAGTGTGAGAAACAATTAAGTTGAAGTGGCCTGGGGAGAAGATCTACCTACATTAGTCACTCAAGAAAGCATCCAGAAGGAGGAAAAGTTCCATTTCAATGAGAGTAAAGAGGGATGTTCACGCAAAGGCCTGTAAACTGTAAACCAGGAATTCCTAAGACCTCTAGCATGCACAAATCCAGGAAAAGAAGGAGGTTCTGCTGCTCTGGCTCCAGGCAGACTCAAATGGTTGGTTTGTTTTGATGATCTCCTAGAATTCAAGAAAATCTCTGCCATATCACTAGCTGGAAAAAAAACTTAAGAAATAGAGGGTTCAGGGACTAAATCCCAGAGTTAATACATTACAATATTAAACTGTACAGTGTGCAACAAAAGATTATGGGACAAACAGAAACAGGAAATGATAGTCCATTCAAAGGAACAACCTAAAAATCTAGAAACCATCAACAAAGAGGACCAGATTTCAAAGCTACCAGACAGAAACTTTAAAAAATGATTCTCAATATGCTCAGGGAGATATAGGAAAACCTGGAGAAATAACTAAAGGATATGAGGAAAATAACGAATGAACAATATGGAAATCACTTCAGAGAAAGAACTGAGTTGAAGAACAAAATAACTGAAATAAGAAAATCCCTAAGTGGTATCAACAGCAGACTAGAGGTGGAAGAAGAATCAGTGATCTCAAACACAAGACAACTGAAACAATTAACGTCGGGAAGCAGAAAGAAAAAAGAATTAAAAATAAAAGAGCCTAAGAGATCTGTAGAACATCATGAGGCACACCAATATGTGTATTTTGTGGGGGGCTCAGAAGAAGAAAAGAAAGTGGGGCAGAAGGAATATTCAAAGAAATAATGCCAGAAAATTTCCCAAATTTAATGAAAGATGTGAATACGCACATTCAAGAAACCCAACAAATTCCAAACCTGGTAAATTCGAAGAGAACCATGCCCAGACACACAGCAACCAAACCGTCCAATGCCAAAGCAAGACAAAAGTTCTGAAAGATGCAAGACAAAAGGAGTATCTTCCTTTCACTTCCTGTGACAGCTTGAACAGATGAGGTGGAGAGCAGGGCTTGGCCCCCGGACCTGAGCACCCACCCACTGCTGGGCCTCTTCTGACTTGACCTGGGGTTTCTGGCAACGAACGTTTGGTAAATGGGAGGCATTTGGAGCCGTGGGCCCAAGATTACAGGACGTAATTCTGGTCGTTTTGGGGGGTTTGGGGAGAGTGAAGAAATCCAGAAATGGAAGACTTTTCTGCTAGGTCCTGTGGCACCAGTGGCTTGGACAACAGACCTCTGTTCTGAGAGTCGTCTGCCAAGGATTGAATCATCAGTTTAGTTGTTGGGAGCTTAACGTCTTTATTGATTCTGGTAATGCTGATCAGTGCTTTTGTTTTCCCTCAACTACCTCTAAAACCATGAAATATATTTTTTGCTGTCTTCATTTCTTCGGGTAGTATTTCTGTCTGAATACTTATCTACTAGTATCAACAAGGAGACTTAGAACCGAAATTTATAAATCTAATTTACTATATCTTATTTTCTATCATCATGTTACATATATGTGCAAACTTGTACTTCTATGATGTGGGAAAATGAGGCTGCCAAGGAACAATACTTACCAGGACTCTTCAAAGTTATATATTCAGACTGTGAAGAAGAGCTGGATAAGGTATGCTAAAGAATCTCCTGCAGGAGACTTATACATGGTTTTCATGTCAGTTGTAAATCTAAATTCCCTCTTGTAAGGGAGACAGCATAGATCACTTTGCTTTTGCTTTTTTTTTCACTTCGCTTTTTCTTTAAGGAGCTGATACTGATGTTGCACTTAAGCATTACAACTCTTAAAACTCAAATAACACAAATACTTTTCACTTTTACAAATTAAAAATGTTTATAATATAATTTCATGGCAAAGAGGCTATGTAACAAACAAAATCTTGCATTTTAAGACAGATATTCTTTTATATCTGTTAAACTGAATATACGATTATTGTTCCTATGCAACCAAATTTGTTTATAACCACAACTTAATTTCACATTAACGGAACACAGTGAAAAGACAAATTTGATTATGAAGATCTAATTACAAGAATAAATAAAATAATTTATACAAGAAAAAGGAATAACTTGTACAAAAGAATCCCAATAAGATTAAGTACAGATTTTGCATCAGAGACCATGGAGATAAGCAGGCATTAGTATAAAATATTTCAAATGCTGAAAGAAAACAATTGCCAATGTAGAATCTTATATCCAGTGTTTTAGTCTGCCAAAGTCACTAGAATGTAACACACCAGAGATGGATTGACTTCTAGTAAAAGGTGATTTATTTAGTTATAAACTTGCAGTTCTTCAGAGGAAAGGCAGCTACCTTCATCTGAGGTTCTCTTACATAGGAAGGTGCAGGGCAATGACTGCTGGCCTTCTCTCCTGGCTTCTGGGTTCCAACAGTTTTCCCTGAGGTGATTCCTTTATGCATCTCCAAATGTCAGGGCTGAGCTGTGAGTGCTGAGATGAGGTATAAGTTGCTTGAGCTGTGCTGCATCGAGCTCTCTTCTGATCTCTCTCTTTCAAGCCTCCAGCTAATTAAATTAAACATCACTCATTACAGTAGGCACTCTCCTTAGGCAAATGCATATGTAATCAGCCATGTGTAACGAGTTTCACATGCTAATGGTTCAAGTCCACAACGACAGAACCAGGTACCATGACCTGGCTAAGTTGACACCTGAACTACCACATCCAGCAAGACTGTCTTTCAAATCAGAGGAAAATTTTAAGACATTCCCAGATAAACAAAAGCTGAGGAAGTTTATTACCACTAGACTTGCCCTATAAGCAAACCTAAAGGGAGCTCCTCAGACTTATAGGAAAAGAAAATAGACTCTGGATCAAAGCAAAATAAAGAAATAAAGATTTCCAATGAAGGTAACTTGTGAGTAATTATAAGTGCCAGTAGTGTTATATTGCATTTTTCACTAAATGCAAAAGGTGCTAAAATGCAAATGCATAATATCTCAATAAATTAAAACATATTGAACTCATACAATGCATAGTCTCATAACACAATAGAATGACTAGAAATCATGAGAGAGGGAGAGATGGAAATTTCACAAATATATAGAAGTTAAACAATGAACTCAAACAACCAATAGGTCAAAAAAGAAATCACAAGTGAATTAAGAAATATCTTGAGGTAAATCAAACCAAAAACACAAAATATCAAAATATATGGATGCAGCACAGGCAGTGCTGAGAAATTTATATCTCCAAATGCTTACATTAAAAAAGAAGAAATATCTCAAATCAGAGACTTAACCTCACAACTGGAAGATAAAGAAAAAGAAGAGCAAAGCAGATACTGGAGTGGTAAATGAAAGAGAGAATAAAAAACAATATGGAGAATCTCCAAAGCTAAATGTTGGTTTCCTGAATAAACCAATAAATTGCAAAACTTTTAACTAGAATGATGAAGAAAAAAAGAGAGAGGATACAAATAACTCAAATCAGAAATGAGAAGGGGAACATTACCACTGTAATAAGAAGGACTCTAAGAAAATACTATGGGCAACCATAAAGCAACCAATTAGATAACTTAGATGAAATGGACAAATTCCTAGATACACACAAACTACCTGCACTGACACAAAAAGAAATAGAAGATCTCAACAAACTAATAACTAGCAAGGAGAATAGATCTATAGTCAAAACCTCCCAGCAAAGAAAAGCCCTGGACCAGAATGCTTTACAGGTAAATTTTACCAAATATTCCCAGAAGAATTAATACTAATCCTGCTCAAACTCTTCCAAAGAAATTGAAGGAGAGGAAATACTCCCTAACTCATTCCATCAAGCTTACATCACCCTATACCAAAGCCAGATAAAGATACTGGAAGAAAAGGAAAAAAATGACTAATGTCCCTTAGGAATGTAGAGGCAAAAACTCTCAAAATAATACCAGTAAAATGAATCCAACAACACATCAAAAGAATTATGCCAAATGATCAAGTGGAACTTGTCCCTCCAATGCAAGGGTGGTTAAACATAAGAAAATCAATTAATGTAATACACCACATTAACAGAATGAAGGGGAAAAAAACATATGATTGCCTCAATTGATGCCAAAAAGTCATTTGACAAAATTCAGCATCCCTTCTTGATAAAAACACTTAGAAACTTTGATGGAAGAAAACTTACTCAATTACAGTAAATTATATATATATATATTAATCTGTTCTAGTTTGCTAGATGCCGGAATGTAATATACCAGAAACAGAATGGCTTTAAAAAAAAAAGGAATTTAACAAGTTGCTAGTTTACAGTTCTAAAGCTGAGAAAATGTCCCAATTAAAATAAGCCTATAGAAATGTCCAATCAAAGGCATCCAGGGAAAGATGCCTTGGTTCAAGAAGGCTGATGAAGTTCAGGGTTTCTCTCTCAAGTGAGAAGGCACATGGTGAACACAGTCATGGTTTCTCTCTCAGCTGGAAAAGCACATTTCAAGCAAGATATCATCTGCTAGCTTTCTCTCCTGGCTTCCTGTTTCATGAAGCTCCCTGGAAGGTATTTTCCTTCTTCATCTCCAAGGTAGCTGGCTTGTGGGCTCTCTGCTTCTCGTGGCTATGTCATTTGCTCTGCTGTCTCTGAATCTCTCATTCTCCAAAATGTTTTCTCTTTTATAGGACTCTAGTAAACCAATCAAGACCTACCCAAATGGATGGAGTCACATCTCCCCTAATCCATCTTAACAACCTACTCTTGATTGGGTTACATCTCCAGGGAGATGATCTAATTACAGATTCAAACATACAGTATTGAATAGGGATTATTCTGCCTTTACAAAATGGAATTTTGATTAAAACATGGCTTTTCTAGGGTCCATACATCCTTTCAAACCAGCACTATATATATATAATCTGTATATATAGTGTGTATATATATATATATACACACCACTTGCAGATAACATCATACTCAGTAGTGACAGACTGAAAGCTTTCCCTCTAAGATCGGGAACAAGAGAAGGGTGGCCAGTGCAACCGCTGTTATTACGTATCATACTAGAAACTCTAGCTAGAACAATTAGGAAACAGAAAGAAATAAGAGCCACCCAAATTGGAAAGGAACAAGTAAAACTTTCTCTTTTTTGTAATGGCATGATCCTTCATGCAAAAAACCCCGAAAAACCCAGAACAAAGTACTAGAACTAATAAACAAATTCAGCAAAGTGGCAGAGTACAAGATCAAATGTACACAAAAAATATGCAAAAATCCATAGTGTTTGTATACACTAGTACTGAACAATTGTATGAAGAATCAAGACAAAAATTCCATTTATGAAAACAGCTAAAAGAATCAAGAATCTAGGAATAAATCTAAGCATAAGGGACTTGTACAGAGAAAACTACAAACTTTGATAAAAGAAATCAAAGAAGATGTAAATAAATGGAAAGATATTCTGTGCTCCTAGATTGGAAGACTAAACATTGTTAATATGTCAGTTCTACCCAAAGTGACTTAAAGATTCAATTCAATCTTAATCAAAAGTCCAACACCATTCTTTGCAGAAATGGAAAAACCAATTATCAAATTTATATGGAAGGGTAAGAGAGCGTTAAAAACCAAAACCATCTTGAAGAATGAAGTTGGAGGACTCTCATTTCCTGGTCTTAAAAATTATTACAAAACCACCATAACCAAAAATAGCATGTACTGGCACAAGAAGACATGGACCAATGGAATTAAATTGAAAGTTCAGAAATCAACCTTTATGTTTATGGCCAATTGTCTTTTGACAAGGGCTCCAAGTCGTCTCAATTGGGAAAGAATAGTCTCCTAACAAATGGTGCTGGAAACTGGATGCTCATAAGAAAAAGAATGAAGGTGTACTCCTACCTTATACCATCTGCAAAAATCAACTCTAAATGGATCAAAGACCTAAATATAAGGACCAAACCAGGACTATAAAACTCCTCAAAGAAAACATAGGTAAGCATCTTAAGGATCTTGTGATAGGCGATGGTTTCTTAGACTTTACACCCAAAGCACAAGCAATGAAAAAAAAAAAGATAAATGTGACCTCACCAAAATTACCAAAATTAAAGACTTGTGTGCATCAAAGGACTTGTGAATATAAAAGACAACATATTCAATGGTAGAAAATATTTGGAAGCCACATATTATCGGATAAACGTTTACTATTCCAAATGTATAAAGAATTCCTACAACTCAACAATGAAAAGGCAAACAGCTCAATTAAAAATGGGCAAAATACTTGAACATATATTAATCCAGAGAAGATATGCAAATGGCCAAAAAACACATGAGAATATGCTCAACATCATTAGGTATTAGGGAAATGCAAATCAAAATCACAATGTGATACCATTTCACACCCACTAGAATGGATACTATTCAAAACATACACACATACAGAAAATTACAAATGTTGTAGAGGATGTGGAGAAATGTTGGTTCATTCATTGTTGGCGGGAATGTAAATGGTGCAGCCACTGTAGAAGAAAACAGTTTGACAGTTCCTCAGAAAATTAAGAATAGAATTGACATATGACCCAGCAATCCTACTTAATGGGTACATACCCAAAAGAATTGAAAGCAGGTGCTAGAACAGATGCTTGCATACAGATGTTCATGGGGGCACTATGCACAATTGCCAAGAGATTAAAGCAATGCAAGTGTCCAGCAATTGATGAATGAATAAATAAAATATGGAATATAAACACAATAGAATACTCAGCTGTAAAAAAAGAATAACGTTCTGATACATGCAACAACTTGGATGAACCCTGAAGATATCATGTTGAAGAAATAAGCCAGACACAAAAGAACAACTATTGTATGATCTCACCGATATTAAATAATTAGAATATGCAAATTCATAGAATGAGAAATTAGAATATAGGTTACGTGGGGCCAGTGTGAAAGAAGAGACGGAGAGTTGATGCTTAATGGTACAGAATTTCTATTTGGATTAATGGAAGAGTTTGATGATGGATAGTACTAATGGTAGCACCACACTGTTAATGTAATTAATAGCACTGAATGTATATTTGAATGTGGTTAAAAGGGGAAATTGTTGGTTATATATATGCTACTAGAATAAATTTTTAAAAATATATATAAGATTATGCAACACAGTAAGCCCTACTGTAAATGATGAACTATAGTTTATAATAAAATTATAAAAATGTTCTTTCATGAGTTATAACAAATATACTTCATGATGCAAAGTGTTAGTAATAAAATGTAAACTCTGTATTTTTTGCATGATTTTTCTGTAAGCCTATTACTTTACTAATAAAGAAAAGCATATTATTGAGCTAAAAATAAATTATATAAAAATATATAAGGAAACCATTTGCAAAAAAAACTCATAGACAAAGTTTTTAAACAACATTTTATTTAGAGATACATAGTAACTAAAAAAAATCAAAATATTTATTAATGTAAAATGTATGGGTTGGAGGGATGAGGATGCAATTTGGAATGTACATATACAGAACTTCAAAATTAGTGATAGTTATATTTTATAAACTGGGTGATAGGTATATAAATATTCATTTTATTAATATTCTTAAAACTGGATACATATATACTGTTTTATATTTTATATAATTTACTAGTTAAAACAAAAAATTTAAATCTAGTACAGAAGGATGCTGAAAACATCGTTTATAGGGAAGTAACATCTAAAAATCCTACCAAAATAGAAAGGGATGAAAAACCCCTCCTCAAAAATCTCAACATTTTAGGGTCCTTCATCTTAAAAAGAAATAAGCCACGTACTCTTCACAACAAAGGTTGCATTGGCTTATACTGTACTTTAGTAAATTTGCTAAACCTTGAGTAAAGTAAAATTTGCATAATGTATCTAGAAGATTAAAAATCACACAGAACTTCATGGAGACTTACTACTCTCCCCAAATTTATTGCCTATGACTAAACATGCCTTTCTGTCCCAGCAAAGAGTAAGGGATAGAAACTATACGACCAGCCATCCTTTTGCCTTCTCTCCCTACTTCCCTCCCTTCCTTTAACCCTCCTTTTCCACCCTTCATCCTTTCTTCTGTCTTTTCTCTCTCTTTTTATATTAATTAATTAATTTTTGTATTAATTTTCTATTAATACAAATTTTCTATTAATACAAATTAAAATTTTTACTGATTTTTTATTGCCACAAATGTAGCAGTTTAAAACAATGTAAATGTATTATTTCACAGTTTCCATGGATCAGGACTCCAGGCATATATTAACTGGCTCAGGATCTCACCAGGCTGACAGAAAGTGTTGTCTGGGGCTGCAGTCTCATTTGTGGCTCAGGGTCTTCTACCCTGTTCATGCAGATTGTTGGTAGCATTCCATTTCTTAGTTGGAGGACTAAAATCACATTTTTCTTGCTGGGTGTTGCCTGGGCATCACTGAGCCCCGACAAGCTGTTTTTAGGTTCTAGCCATGTGGCCCTCTCACAACATGCAGTTTACTCCTTCAAAGCCACCAGGAGAATCTCTCTGACATGCTCCAAATCTCTCTGACTGCTTTTAAGCATTCACCTGATTGAGTCAAGCCCTCCTAGGATCTTCTTTTGATTAACTCAAAGTTAAGTGTGACTAGGCACCTTAATTAAATCTGCAAAATCCCTTCTTTAGCCATCTAATGTAATATAGTCACAGGATGCAAAATAATTGCACCACATTCACACGTCTGGCTCACACGTAAGGGAAGGAGATTATACAGGAATTGTATGACATGGGGTGGAAATCTTTGAAGCCATCTTAGAATTTTATCCACCAAATCTCCACCCTCTCTTCCTCTCTGTTCGTCCTTCCTTTCATTCAATCATCAAATATATTTTGAGCAGTTATTATATGTCAGACAGTGTTTCAAATTCTGTAGGTATAAACCTTGCCCCAGTGAGACCTTAGCCTAAAGACAGAAAAGGTGCATGTTGGAGTAAGCCCAGGATGAATTAGGAGGTCATCTAACTCTGTGTGGGAAGTTGTTCAAGTGAGATTTACTGGAGGGGATAACACCTGAGCTGAATTCTGGATGGACAGACAGAGATAGAAACAGACACTGGATGAAAGGCAGTAAAGCTGGGAGCATGGAGAACAAGGAGAGCATTCCAGGCAGAGGAAACATCAGGTATAAAGGCCCAGATGAGAGAGAGAAACATAGTGTTTGGGCAACCACAATTATTTAAAATGCCTGAAACACACACAATAGCAGGTGGCAAGGGGTGAGAGAAGGCCAGTGAAATAAAGACCAAGTCACATAGAGTTTTGAAAATCATACACTGAATGTGGTCTGTATGCAGGCAATAATTAAAAACCACTGGATGGGGTTGCAAGGGTAGTTCAGTGGTAGAATTCTCGCCTGCCATGTGGGAGACCCAGGTTCAATTCTCAGTCCATGCACTTACCAAAAAACAAACAAGCAAAGCAAGCAAACAAAACAAAAATTTAACAAATGGTGCTGCAATAACAGGATACTCACATGGAAAAATAATGAAATGTGACCCCACAATACAAGCATACAAAAAAAAAACACATTGGATAATTGAAGTTTTAAGGAACAGACATGTTGGAATTGAAAGATCAGATCTGCATTTTAGAAAGATAGCTCTAGGGAGCAGTAAGAAAAAAAGGGCAATTCACTTGAGCAAGTATTTGTGAGATGAAAAAAGAAGCCCTGCTGCTACCAAAAATAATAATAATTCTAGAAGGTACTCTCCAAATATTATGGTATGCTTGCAGAAATTCTTTAATATGAAAAGCAATCACTGAACATCCATTCTATGTCCAGAAGCAAAGTCTATAACCAGAAATAAAGTCACATACCTTTCACCCTCTGGCCAGTCACACAGATACATGCATGGCTTTTAATAAAGTAGTTGAAAAAGCAAACATCAAAATGCAAAAGAGAATAAAATTTACCACTGAAATCCGTGCCATATCCTCATATATTGTTGCCAGCTAGCGTAAAATTTCATTCTTAAATTTCCTTGAAGTCAACATGATATAGGAAATTTGGTCAGTTACAAAAGTCATTGTCCCTGTAGGATGACTCAATCAGGAGAAAGACACATTCCTAATGGTGAGATTGAGTGAAGCTTTTCCCAGAGATCCTATTATTTTAAATAGTACACTATGTGCCTAGAGAGGTCAAAATAGAGGAACACCAGTGGAGATTTGTGTTTGCCAAGAAAGACCTCCCAATGAAAGGAAGAAAGGATATGGTTATGCAAGGAGGAAGCAAAAATCTGTGTAATAAATGTATCTCTATATACAGCATTCCAATTACTTCTCATCTGATTTGTCAAGAGAATTAGGGGATGTTTTATAATTGAAGCATCTCATGTGTAAAATAAATTGACTTCATCTCTTGACTGACTTGTAAATCTTGGTCCTTTATAATGATTAAATATGTGCTAAATTCATGTCTCAAAATTAAAACCAAGTTTTCACGGTGCTATCCTCCAAATCACAAAAACTGATGAAAGATTAACCTTCTGGAGATCCTTACAGCTGAATGCCAGTAGGTGATATCAGTGCAAGTGATTGACAAGGGATATCTAAGGTCTGGAGAGATGTTGGACAGACATTTTCCCTACATGATGGCATAAATCATATCTTAATTGTTTTGGTTTGAAAAAGTGGCAGAAATGCAATATACCAGAAGTGGACAGGCTTTTAAAAATGAAGATTTATTAATTTACAAATTTACAGTGCTAAGGCCATGAAAATGTCCAGATTAAGGCATCAAGAAGAAGATACCATCTCTGAAGAAAGTCTGCTAGCATCCGGGTTTCCTCTGTCAGCTAGCAAGGCACATGGCTGGCATCTGCTGGTACCATCTGCTCCAGGATTCCATTGCTTTCATCTTCTGGCTTCAGTGGTTCTCTCAGCTATCCCAGAGGCTTTTCTTTAAGCTTCTCTGGCTGTTCCTCTCTCAGTTTTCTTTGGTGCTTCTCTCTGAGCTCTCTTTTATCCTCATAAAGGACTCTAGTAAAGGATTAAGACATACCTTGAATTGTGTCAGTCCCAGGTTAATTGAAACAACCTAATCAAAAGGTCCCACCTTCATTAGGTCTGCACCCAAAAAGGATGGATTAAAAGAACATGGCAGGGTGTATGGGTGGTTCAGTGGTAGAATGCTCATTTTCATGTGGGAGACCTGGGTTCAATTTCCGGACCATGCATCCAAAAAAAAAGAAAAGAACATGGCATTTCCTGGGGTACATAACAGCTTCAAACCAGCACACTAATCAACCTCAGAAAACATATACCCAAATACTCTCCATACCAATTCAACATTTCCAGTTAATATTTAGAATATACACATAACTCTGTTTTTTACTAGTACCAGAAGTTATTACAAATGTATCAGACCACCTCAACATTGTAAAGCAGAAGTCATTGTCAGCCTTTTTTTATTATTATTATTCTAGAAGCAACATTAACAGCAGCAAAACAAAACTTCAAATCCATAGAGAATTGGTCATAGCTTTTCCATAATGCTGTTTTGCAAAAAAGAACTTTAGCCCATGTTTTTATCCAATGACCTTTGCACAGCCCGAGTTATATGCAAGTCTATATGTGCACCAGAGAGAAGCGCACTCCTCTTGTGTCTTCTTTCTCCCTTGTCTATTTACAGCCTGCGGTGCTATCTCAGGGCCTTAGGGACATTTCCTCCAAATATCCACATTCACACAAAATGTTCCAACTCCTTTCCAGCTTAACTTTTGACATTTTTTACTTCCTTCCCTGGGAGGCATATGCTGGAAACCTGCTCCTTCTTGCATCTGAAATGACAGCTGGGCTAGTTAGCAGTTCCCTCTGGTACTCCACCTCCTTTATTCCTCTAAAATAAACTTCACCTCAGTTCATAAAAGGTCTAATGGCACCCTAAATAAATTGTCACTGAGACTGTGCTTCCCACTAAAAGGTACAGGTTAGACCCAGATGGAGATATAAAAACTGCCATGTGCCCTATCAAAGCATTCCAAGATTCTCTTGTTTATACTTTATGGAATTGTTTCCTTTGAATTCTCTAAGCCAGTGGTGAAGTGGTGAGAAATCTTTTTTAGTTTAATTTCCCTTAGGGGCTACTAACTTACAGTATAATCATTTAACTGGGGATCATAAGAATATAGGTCATATACATTGCATTCATTTTTAAAGAATCTGGTAAAACTAGCATTATTGAACATTTATGATTATCATGCACCATGTAAAGTAACTTATATACATTATTTCCACCAATCTTTACAATTCTGGGTGATACGTTCAATCATTAAGCTCCATTTAAGCATGAAGAGACTGAGGCACAAGAAATTTAAGTACCTTGTCCAAAGTCACACAAGTTGTAAGAGGAAAGGTTAGGAGTCAGACAAGGTCTGTCTGGCCCCAGAGGCTAAGCTCATCTTTGCCTTCACCACAGCTGAAGTGCTGAGGTAGTTCTGGAATCACATGGATGAATAAGACTATTTCTGCCCCCACTTCCACCCTGGGGCTTAAATTCCAAGAAAATCGTGTTAAAAGCTATTTTGCACAAAGAACAGCATGGTGAATGGAAGGCTAATTCAGCCAAGAGGATTAAAGAAATTTTTCCAACAGGAATGGCTTCAAGCTATAAACGTGACAGAGTACGGTTCAAGGCTGAAGCACAGGCTCTGTGTTAAAGCACAGTGTTCGGAAAGGGCAGGGCCAGGAAAGGCAAAAAGTTCAACTTGATGGCAGCTAGTCTGGGAGAGTGGAGGAAGAAGAGAGGAACAGTGAGAAGAGACCAAGAAGTCTGGACAGAATTTCTCAGATAGGGAAGACAAAAGGATTTAAGCAAAAGTATTGAATTATCCATGTTGCTGTATTGATTTATTGAATACTTGCCATGTGGAAATATGGATAATGGAGGCAAAGGCAACATTTTGGAAATTGGGACAATAGTAAAAGCAAGACACAGAGAGAACCTAGGCCAGACCAATAGCTGGACAAGTGGAAAGGAAAGGCCAGAGATAAGATACATTTAAAAAATTTCTCCAGATCATTTATAATCATCTGATACCAGATCATTTATTATTATCTTAGATTCCATCTACTTACATATTTATTTGTTTTTCTGAAACCCCTACACCCCGCCAGCCAGATTGTAAGTTCCATGAGTTCAAGATTTTTGCTGAATTCCCAGTCCCTAGGCATTGATTGCCTCACACAGAGCAGAACCTCCATAAATATTTTTAGAATAAATGAGTGAAGTAAACCCAAGGGAATTCAGGGATTAATTTGGATTTAATAGATGAGAGACTGGCATACCTGAGAGATGACTAAAATTTCTTCCTGGGAAACTGAATGGTTTTGAAGTTTGTCCATGGAAATCCAGGTTAATATACGTTGAAGTCTGTTACAAGTTTGGGATTAGAGTGCAGGGAGAAAAACAAGACTGGTTTTGGAGATTTTAGAGTCATCAGAATAGGGTGAAAGATGAAGTGAAGCCATGGATATGGATAAAGTAGGCAGAACCTACTTGGGGATGAGAGGAGGGCAGTAGGGAAACCATAAGCAACCTCAACACTTAAGAGCTAGAGAAGCCTAAAGAAATTAAGAAGAAACCACGAAGGTGCTAAAAGGATAACTGGAAAAGAAGGGTGCTTCAGAAAACACCATAGGAAAGAATCCCGAGAAACAGAACTTGGCATATTTAGGGATGGTCAGTTGTGTCATTAGCTGAATACAGGTAAAATAAAATGAAGATAGAAAATAGGCCATTTGAAAGGTGAGAAAGGGGAAAAATTCAACTTCTCCAAGTTGAATTCTTGATATTCTCACAAGCAGTGCGGACAACCAAAGCTATAGGCTGAGCCCCCAGTCTTGGGGTTTGTTCATATGAAACTTAACCCCACAAAGGATAGGTCAGGCCTACTTAAAATTAGGCCCAAGAGAATCTCTTTTGTTGCTCAGATATGGCCTCTCTCTCTCCAGCTAACACAACAAGAAAACTCACTGCCTTCCCCCTGTCTACGTGGGACATGACTCCCAGGGGTGTGGACCTTCCTGGCAACGTGGGACAGAACTCCTAGAATAAGCTGAGACTCAGCATCAAGAGATTGAGAAAAAACCTGGAATGAGCTAAGACAGCATCAAGGGATTGAGAAAACCTTCTCGACCAAAAGGGGGAAGAGTGAAATGAGACAAAATAAAGTGTCAATGGCTGAGAGATTCCCAACAGAGTTGAGAGGTTATCCTGGAGGTTATCTTTATGCATTAAATAGATATCACCTTGTTAGTCAAGATATAATGGAGAGGCTGGAGGGAACTGCCAGAAAATGTATAGCTGTGTTCCAATAGCCATGTTTCTTGAAGATGATTGTATAATGATAAAGTTTTCACAATGTGACTATGTGATTGTGAAAACCTTGTGTCTGATGCTCCTTTCATCTATCTTATCAACAGACAGTAAAACATGTGGAATAAAAATAAATAATAGGGGGAAAATGTTAAAATAAATTTAGATTGAAATGCCAGTGATCAATGAAAGGGAGGGGTAAGGGGTATGGTATGTATGAATCTTTTTCTGTTGTCTTTATTTTTTTTTTTTCTGAATTGATGCAAATGTACTAAGAAATGATCATGATGATGAAAATGCAACTAAAAAAACAGAAAATAGGCCATTTGTATTTAGCAATCATAGGAATCCTTAGAAACTTTTGGGGTATAGAGATGAGGACTGAATGCAAATTGTTGAAAATTTTAGAGGTTTGGATATGATAAGAAGGGGAAGTAACTTCCAGAGGAGGTTGGATTAAGGCTACCAGTAGCTCACTGAACTCTTTGTGACAATTAGAGAAAGGCATCCCTCCTGGACAGAGGCAGGCATGCACCAGGGCTCACAGACTGGCAGGCAGAGCTTCACCCATCCCTTGAGTTGAGTGCCTTTTGGCAGGGCACAACCTGTCCAACTTCATGAAGTGGCCCTGCCTAGAAATTAGGGGAGGAATTATTTTAGGACAGTAAGGACCAGTGGAGGAGTCCATGTAAGATAAAAGAAGGGATAGCAAATGGAGAATAGTACAGGCAGAGACGGAAAGAATACATCATCTGGGGGCAGGAGCTAAGAACAAATATCACGAAAATTTAGAGATGGAGGGGAGAAAATATGAGGAAATTTCCCATATATTTTTGGCATGAAGTAGGAGTCAAACTGTAGGCCAAATAAAATGAGAAGGGGTAGGGTATAGAGTTTAAGGAGGATAGTGAAGGCTTGAAACAGAGGAAAATAAAATTTATTAGTGGCAAGAAAAGTGATGATCTGATCTGCATTGATAGTTCACCTGAGATTGGCTACTGGTGCCACAGTTGTACAGGTATGCAATTTTTTTTTCCAGCAGTATTCAAAAGCCCAGCAACAGGAATAAAGAAAGCAAGTGGTTAGACACATCTTAATTTTTTTAAGAAAAAGTCGAAATACTCTACTCCCCATTTTAAAAATTGACTGCTATCAGAAATACCTAGACTGTGAGAAACGAAAGGAAAAATAACTCACTCAGCGAATAAATTACAAGCAAATAAATTACGAGTTAGAGAGAGAGAAAGTAGAAACCTATAAAGTAAAAGATATTAAGAGACAAATCAACCATCAAAATGTACACACCCTATTTGGATACTGATTCAACAGATTGTAAAATTATTTAAAACATTGACAGATTAGGATGCAACTGGAAATTTGTATATTAATTGGATTTTGCAATATTAAGGAATTATTATTATTTTAAGATAAATAATATTGGAATTGTGGTTATGTTTTAAGAATCTTCATGCATGAGAGAAAAATGCAGATATATTTACAGACCAAATGATACAATGCCTGGAACATGCTTCAGAATAATATGGGAGGAAGGAAGTAGGAGGGAGTATTGATGAAATAATATTGACCATGAATTAAAAACTTTAAAGCTAGATAATGGGTACTTAGTAGTTCATTTTAGTAGTTTATCTACTTTGTATGTTTCAATTTTTCTAATAATGGCCAGTTAAGGAAATGAGATGAAAAGTGAAAGAGAAGAACAAATTTTAAAAGTACATATAATTGAAGGCAGAAAAATTTTAAAGACTGAAACAGAGAAATGAGGGCTTAAATGCAAACATAAAAAGAGGAAGAAACCAGAGTGAAAGCAACTCAGATTCAAAAACAGACTTATGAAATGACATTACCACCTTGTGGTCTTTTAGGATATTGCCACTTAATACTTAAACAATGATGTTTTACACACCTGGAGGCATTTCTGAGGATATCATGTCTATACTTGCACCAAGTGTAGCTGAGTTAAAGGTCATACCTAAGCTTCAGTGTGGAGGCTTCTTGTGACCAAAGCTTCTAGACCAATTTAAATATATTCAGACTGTACCTCCACTTGTCACAACATCCCTAAATTTACAGTTTTAGTGTCCAAAATTTCCCACTTTATGTACTCAGGGTCAGCTCCTACTTCAGTATCTCAGGAGTTGGTAAGCAAATCCTTGTTCACCTTTTACAAATCCTTAATGGTTTGTTGCCTTTGGCTTTATCTTATCCTCTTGTCACCATTTGATTTCCAGCCTGATTTATATTAATCTCTAGCTCTTCTATCTCCTTGAGCATTCTAACCACCTTTTTCTTACCTTTGCCAACTCTATGTAGGCTATTTTTCTTGCAGTATGGGACAAAGCAGCATAATATATTTACATAGTCTGGGGGTGGTGCTATAAGACACAGGAATGGAAATGTAGAACAAAGGGAATCTTTGCGGAAATGGCCCCACTATTCATCTAGATGACCCAAGTCAGAACATTCCATCTCTCCCATACTCAACACATCTATTATCCCTTTTAATTTTTTCAACTTATCCTTCTTTCTGTCCCCATGCCTGTGTAAGCTCTTGTTGTCCTCATCTCTGGTGTAGACTAATGTACAAGACTCCCAGCGAGCCTCCCTGCTGCAGGCTGTGGCCCCTCCAGTTGATCCTCCACACTGCATCTGGGCACTTCTCCAAAACTCAGATCTGATCAGGTGACTCTCTGCTTTAGACCTCCCGACATTTCCTTGAAACCCACACACAAAAAATCCTAAATGCTCACGTTCAACAATTTCTGCTCCTTTCTAGCCTCATTCCCTGCCTCTCCCTACCTTAAATGCTGTTTTAGCCATACAGGGCAATTTTTGCTCCCAACAAGGCCACTGTATGCTTCACACTTTCTTGCCTTGAAACATGGTGTTACCCATGTCTGAAAGCCCACTTCTATGCCTGGTTAGTCCCAAATCTTGGCTTCTCTTAACTCAGATTTAACACTCACAGCTGAACTGACTTCCAGACATTGCATTCCCATAGCACTTTCATACTGTTAGCACTTAACTTACTGTATTTGCAATGATGTTTACCAGTCTCTCTCTAATGCTCTGTCCCTAACCTTTTCAGCTCAAAGGCATGGTAGACCAGAACTGTGCAGTATTTATTTCAGCATTCCCCAAACCTAAAACAGTGCTCAGCAAGGCAGCGTATGCAGTAAAAGCAGGCTGCCTTCTATCTGCAGCTATTTGTAGGGGTCTGATCTCTGAAAGATAAGAGTGGGTGGTTGGAGACTTAATGAAAAAAGAAGATACCATTTGGGGATTATCAGCTTAGGAAAGCATTTTTTTGTATATATACACATTTTTTGCATGAGCAGGTACTGGGAACCAAATCTGGGTCTCTGGCATAGTGGGCAAGAACTCTGCCTGCTGAAACACCGCGGCCCACCTAGGAAAGTATTTTTTAGTGATAATTAGCCAATGTTAATAAGGACTGTCTCATTACTTCAGGTAGAAGTAAAAATTTATTCAACTTTTCTGGAAGTAAATATATCAAAAATGTGCTTGTCACTAAGTTGAACTTCATTGTTTACTGGCTATAGTAAACATAACTCTCATAATGACTTATCTCATAATAATGATATATTAGTTCAGAGAAAATTTTGTGGTAGTTCTCTAATAATTAAAAATAATTTAAAATGTAAACATTTACCAGGTTTTGATAAGCCACACAGATATCTTCTTCTAAATCCTCTTAAGTCATGAAGGTATATTTTATGGCTTTTCTGACAATTTTCATTTAAATCTAGGAAGGAATTTTCTTTTCATAGGATTTAGAGACCAGGAAGTTCTGCCTATGAGAGGTCGAATGCCAGAAAACACAGGAGGAAATGAAACATGGCACCCACACCACCAGCTCATTGCAGCATAAATTCATTTCCAAAGCAGCTCAGAAAAACTGCAGGATAAGAAACCAAGAAATTATTTATCTCTTAGAGTTAGAATATGAATATACAGTTGATAAAATTGATGACATGTAGAGGTATTTTATTTTTTATTACACAATCAAATATTCTGGTCTGCTTAATGCAATTTATTAGAATAGCTATTAAATATTTTAAGTGAAGGGAGATACTGTTTAATGATAATACAGAATACCTTCATAACACTAATATATATATTATATATGTATTTGCATATATATATATAAACATATCATTTGAACCAGAGTTCCACTTGTAGAATTGAGAATGACAAAGTGCATAAAAATTTAAGTGTAAGGATGTTTATCAAAACAGTGCTCATATAGTTTACAAAAAATTCTAGGAATCTAAAATGTCCAAAATAGGGCAAGCTATGGTGGCTCAGTATGCAGACTTCTCGCCTGCCATGATGGAGACCCAGGTTTGATTCCCAGTGCCTGCCCAAGCAATGAATAAATAAATAAATAGATAAATAAAATGTCCAAAATAGGAGTTTAATGAGAAGTAAACTGTAGTATAACTATATAATGGAATTCTAGGCAAAACGATATAAAGTCAAAAGTTATTTTTCTGAAAAGAAAAAAATGCTTGTTATAAAATAATTGTGGTCAATTTTAAGTGTGCATGTGTGTGTGTGTGTGTATCTTCACTTCTGTCATGGGCCAATGAAATAGATTTATGTACATGCATACAATCATACAGAAACATCAGCTGTGCATGCATGTCTGGAAAAATATATACCAAAAAAAAGTAGGGCTATAAATCAAACTTCTGGGGAAGATAATGGAAGCAATTATTAAACAGGCATGGACTGTGTGAAACAACAATTTTGAAACTCCACAAGCCAAAAGAACACTGTATAGCATCCAGGGAAGAGCAGGAAGAAGAGGCAGCTAAATTCCTTTAAAAATTCTAAATTGCTCTCTCCACTTCGAGGCTACTTGTGCCCCATACCCATTCTTACCGCAGGCTGCCTCAGAGTCCAGTCCTGGATTGTTACGAGGCAGAAAAGGTCAGAAAAATCATCTTCCTCAAGAATGGGGTGGGCACAAACATGACTGATTGTAAAAATTCAGAAACGGATAGCACAATACTACATAACTGTAATACAATAATGTTAGTACACTGATTGAAGCTGAATGTGAGAGTGATAGAGGGAGGAGGGTTGGGGGCACAAATGAAATCAGAAGGAAAGATACACGATAAAAACTGAGATGGTATAATCTAGGAATGCCTAGAGTGTACAATGATAGTGACTAAATGTACAAATTAAAAAATATTTTTGCATGAAGAAGAACAAAGGAATGTCAATATTGCAGGGTATTGAAAATAGATGGTACTTCATATTTTAAAACTTTAGCTTACGTGTAAGACTAAAGCAAAAAATGTTTATTTGGTACAAAATTTATATTTTGACTAGTGCATTTCCTAATATAACTTATGTCGACAATTTAATTGAACACCATAAGTACATGGAACCTTGAGTAAGGCATGAGAAGTTTGTAGGTTTGTCCAGAGTGATGCCCCAATAAATCCCAGAGCGATTTGAACAGTGAATAAAAAAGTACTTGTAAAGTCCCCTTGGGGGAATGGCGAGAAAGGGGAAATTTTAACTTCCCCATGTGGAGAATTCCTGATATTCTCACAAGCAGTGGGGACAACCAAAGCAATAGGCCAAGCCCTCAATCTTGGGGTTTGTTCATATGAATCTTATACCCGCAAAGTTTAGGCTAAAACTACTTAATATTAGGCCTAAGAGTCACCCCCAGAGAACGTTTTTTGTTGTTCAGATGTGGCCTCTCTCTCTCAGCCAACACGACATGCAAACTCACTGCCCTCCCACTCTCTTCGTCATGGGACATGACTCCCAGGGGTGTAAACCTTTCTAGTAACGTGGGACAGAAATCCTAGAATGAGCTGGGACTCAGGATCAAGGGATTGAGAAAACCTTCTAGACCAATACAAGGAAGAGAGAAATGAGACAAAATAAAGTGTCAATGGCTGAGAGATTTCAAATAGAGTCGAGAGGCTACCCTGGCTGTTATTCTTATGCATTAAATAGATATCACCTTTTTAGTTAAGGTATATTGGAGAGGCTGGAGGGAAGTGCCTGAAAATGTAGAGCTGTGTTCCAGTAGCCATGTTTCTTGAAGATGATTGTATAATGATATAGCTTTTGCAATGTGACTGTGTGATTGTGAGAACCTTGTGTCTGATGCTCCTTTTATCTATGGTATGGACAGATGAGTAAAACATATGGGTTAAAAATAAACAAATAGGAGGAACAAATGTTAAAATAAATTTAGTATATTGAAATGCTAGTGATCAATGGAAGGGAGTGATAAGGGGTGTAGAAGAAAATAGGGGAAACAAAAGCTAAAATATATTGGGTAGATGGAAATACTAGTAATCAATGAGAGGGAGGGGTAAGGGTTTGGTATGTATGAGTTTTTTTTCTTTTTTCTTTTTCTGAATTGATGCAAATGTTCTAAGAAATGATTATGGTGATGAATATACAATTGTGTGATAATATTGTGATTTATTGATTATATGCGAAGAATGGAAAGCTCATTGGTAAGAATGCTCATGTTTGTATGTTACTATGTTTTAAAAAATTTTTTAATTATAAAAAAAAAGAAAGAAAACAATTGCTGATTCTCTTAGGGCAACTGGTGTGTGGCTTCTTCTTAAAGCCCAATAGTATCTAATAAAAAATGCTTCCTTAAAACAAACAACAAAACAAAACAAAAAAGAATGGGGTGGGCACAGTCAATTGCAGATCATGGCTTTTGATTAGCGGATTTCAGTTACTAGGTCCTGGCTCCCAGGGCAGCTATTGTTTCAACTCACCATGGACAAAAGTGAGGGCAGCCATTGTTTTAACCCTCCCTGGACAGAAGCAGAGGCTGTGGAGATTTAAAGACCTAGCACTTCCGGGGGGGGGGGGGGGGCAAGATATTTAGCTGAAGGGCTGCATTAGCTAGGCAGGACAGGAAAACTCAGTTGTGAGTAGCCATCAGATAAGATTTTGGAGCCCTTCCTGATCCCCAATCCAGGATACATTGGACCAAGTCTGTGTACCCTTTGTGTGTCCCTGGCCATGTTTTGACTGGGAAAGACAGACTTGAGAAAGTTCCCTCTAGTGTGACTCTCCATCAAGAATCTGCACTCCAGGGAAAAGCAGCATAAGACCCAAAAGAGTGTAAAAAAAACTCTAGAAGTGGACAGATTGAAACAAACTCCTGCCCACATCAAATACCCAGGAAAGGGAGGTCTATCTCCTGGAAAATAGAGGGTATATATAACCAAACTTCCATAGCAGGGTAACCCCAAAACAACCAACAAGGAAAAGACAGAGGCCCAGGAAGATGCAGAAAACCTTGCACACTGCATTCACCATGGGCACACTTGTGTCTTATTAGCAGCTGGTTACAAAACCAAGAAACTGACATCCCAGTGAGTGAATCCCAGAGTTAATATGCTAAAATATTAAAATGTGTGATGTGTAACAAAAGTACAAGACAAAAAAAAAAAAGAAATAGGAAATGATACCAACAAAGAAGATGAGAGTGTGGACATATAGATCAAAGCTTTTGAAAACCTGATCTTAAAAATGCTCAAGGATATATTAAGGAGACAATCGAAAAGTATTGGCAAAGTCCCTTGAGAGATAGGAGAAAGAATATGGAACTATTAAACTTTACCATTAGGGAATCCCCAGACACTGTGTCAAACATTAGGGGCACCCAAATCAATAGGCCAAGCCCTTGAACTTGAGGCTTACTCATGTGAAGCTTATGTAGATAGTGGAGAAGCTTAGCCTGCGTGTAGGTATGCCTAAGAGTTACTCCTGGAGGACCTCTTTGGTTGCTCACATGTAGCTTCTCTCTAAACTCAACTCTGCAAGTGAAATCATTGACCACCCTCTACGTGGGATATGACATCCATGTGTGCAATTTTCCCTGGCAGCATGGGAGATGATTCCATGGAATGAGTCTGGCCCTGGTACCATGGAATAAACAATTCCATCCTGACTAAAAGGGGGAAAAGAAGTGTAACTAATGAAGTATCAGTGGCAGAGAGAGTTCAAATTGAGTACAGAGGCTACAATAGAGGTGATTATTATGCAAGTTTCAGTTAGAAGCTACATATCATAACTTGCCAAACCCCAACCAAAACCATTCCAGCCAATCCTGAAGAACACCTAGGGTAATATATGAGATTCTACAAAGGTTCCATGCACTAAGGTAATGTTCTAGTTTGTTAGCTGCCAGAATGCAATATACCAGAAACAGAACAACTTTTCAAAAGGGGAGTTTAATAAGTTGCAAGTTTACAGTTCTAAGGCCGAGAAAATGTTCCAATTAAAATAAGTCTATAGACATTGTGCCAGTTTGAAAGGATGTATGTACTCTAGGAAAGTCATGTTTTAATTCTAATTCCATTTTGTAAAGACAGCTGTTTCTTCTGATCCCTATTCAGCACTGTATGTTTGAAATTGTAATTAGATCATCTCCCTGGAGATGTGACTCATTCAAGAGTGGTTGTTAAACCAGATTACGGGAGATGTGTCTCCACCCATTTGGGTGGGTCTTGATAAGTTTCTGGAGTCCTATAAAAGAGGAAACATTCTGGAGAATGAGAAATTCAGAGAGAGCAGAGAAGCATAACATAGCTACAAGAAGCAGAGAGCCCACAAGCAAGCGACCTTTAGAGATGAAGAAGGAAAATACCTCCCGGGAAACTTCATGAAACAGGAAGCCAGGAGAGAAAGCTAGCAGATGATGCCTTGCTCACCATATGCCCTTCCAGCCAAGAGAGAAACTGTGACTGTGTTCGCCATGTGCCTTCTCACTTGAGAGAAAAACCCTGAACTTCATCAGCCTTTTTGAACCAAGGTATCTTTCCCTGGATGCCTTTGATTGGACATTTCTATAGACTTGTTATAATTAGGACATTTTCTTGGCCTTAGAACTGTAAACTAGCAGCTTATTACATTCTCCTTTTTAAAAACCATTCTGTTTCTGGTATATTGCATTCTGGCAGCTAGCAAACCAGAACAGACATACCCAATCAAAGGCATCCAGGGGAAGATAACTTAGTGCAAGAAGGCCAATGAAGTTTAGGGTTTCTCTCTCAGCTGAGAAGGCACATGGCAAACACAGTCATGGTTTCTCCCTCAGCTGGAAGGGCACATGATGAACACAGCGTCATCTGCTAGCTTTCTCTCCTGGCTTCCTGTTTCATGAAGCTGCCCAGGAGGCATTTTTCTTCTTCATCTCTAAAGGTTGCTGGCTCATGGACTCTGCTTCTTGTGGCTATGTCATTCTTCTCTGCTCTCTCAAAATCTCCCCTTTTCTCAGAAATGTTTCCTCTTTTATAGAATTCCAGTAAACTAATCAAGACCCACCCAAATGATTGAAAACACATCTCCACCTAACCCAGTTTACAACCATTCTTGATTGAGTTACATCTCCAGGGAGATGATCTAATTACAGATTCAAATTTATACAGTATTGAATAGGGATTATTCTGCCTTTACAGAATGGGATTTTGATTAAAACATGACTTTTCTAGGTACATACACCCTTTCAAACCAGCACAGGTAACTTTCCAGAAACCTATAACCTCCAGATAGATCCCTGGACCAGATAAGTCTTGAATCCTAGAGAGCCTAGCCCCTCCAGAAGATCAGCCAGTTCCATCTTCCTATCCCATATTATCAACAGCCCCTTCCAACACGAAAAAGTTAGAATGGCCATAGCCCAAATACCCCTAAAGAGTAGGATAGAAAGATCAAAGGTGATGGTGGAGTTATGCAGAGAAGATAGGGTTTCACAAATGAATAAGTTTGCTGAATCATTAAATTGATGCTTCTTTTAGTCTCCAGTATCTTAGAGCAGCTAGAAGTAAAAATCTAAAATCGTGGAGTTGTAACCCATGCTAAACTCTGAAATCTGTTCTACAACTAATTGTTGGCCTGTGCTTTGAAATGTATTGTTTTTTTGAATATATGTTATTTTTCACAAAAAAGAAGGAAAAAAGTCAACTGTAATAATTTAAAAAAAAGTATTTATTCCTCCTGGCTTCCTATATTCTAAAGCAGCTGGAAGGAAAAATCTGAGAGTATGGTATGGTAGCTCCTGGCAAACTCTGGAATCTGTCCTCTAAGTACCTGTTGAAGAGTGTTTTGAAAACTGGATTTTTTTCTTTCTTTGCTTTGTATATATGTTATATTACGCAATAAAAATTTTTTTAAAAAAATTCTCAAGGAGATGAAGGAAAGTACACAGAAAGAGCTAAAGATAGCAGAAAAACAATGAATAAACAATGAGAGACTGTAAGTAAAGACATAAAAACTGTAAAAAGGAACAAAACAGAACTACTGGAATTAAAGGCCACAATAATCAAAATGAAAAATTCTCAGGAGGATTTCAAGAACAGATTGCTGCAGGCAGAAGAACAATCAGTGAACTTGAAGACAAGATACTTGAAATGAGTCAGGCTGAGGAATATTAAGAAAAAAGGAAATATTAAAAGTAAAAATAGCCTAAGCAACTATGTGATCGCATCAAATGCACCAATAGGTGCATTATGGGAGTTGCAGAAGGATAATAAAAAGAGAAAGGGGCAGAAAGAATATTGAAGGAAATAAGGACAAATAACTTCCCTAAATTATCAAAGGACAAGAATATGCACTTCCAAGAAGCTCAGAGAATACCAAATAGGATAAACATGAAGAAAAATACACTCTTTCATATATTGGTCACATTATCAAATGCAAAGGACAAGGAGAGAGTTTTGAAAGCTGCATGAGAAAAGCAATGAGCTACATAAAGGGAATCCCAATCAGATTGAGTGCTGATTTCTCATCAGAAACCATGGAGGCAAGAAGGCAGTGGGTTGGAGTACTTACATGCCAAAAGAAAACAACTAATTGCCACCCAAGAATTTTACAATCTTCAAGATTCAAAAATGAGGGAGAGATAAAGACATTACCAGAGAAACAAAGCTAAGAAAGTTCATCAACACTAAACTGGCCCTACAAGCAACACTAAAGGGAGTTCTTCAGATTGAAATACAAGGACACTAGAGAGCGGTTGAAAGCAGTATAAAGAAATAAATACCTGCAGTAAAGTTATTTTGGAAATTATACACACCAGTATTATTGTATTATAACATTTGGCATGTAAATCCAATTCTTATTTTCTACAAGTGCTAAAATGTAAAGGCATCAAGACTTATGATAAATCTAGATTTTGAACATACAATGTATAAAGATGTAAATGGTAACAAATACAAAAATTATGGGAGACTGTTCTAGTTTGCTAGCTGCCGGAATTCAATATACTAGAAATGGAATGGCTTTTAAAAGGGGAGATTTAATGAGTTGCTAGTTTACAGTTCTAAGGCCGAGAAAATGTCCAATTAAAACAAGTCTATAGAAATGTCCAATCTAAGGCATCCATCCAGGGAAAGATACCTTGGTTCAAGAAGGCTGATGAAGTTCAGAGTTTCTCTTTCAAATGAGAAGGCACATGGCAGACACAGTCAGGGCTTCTCTCTCAGCTGGAAGGGCACATGGCGAACAAGGCTTCATTTGCTAGCTTTCACGCCTGGCTTCTGGTTTCGTGAATTCCCCAGGAGGCGTTTTTCTTCTTCATCTCCAAAGATCACTGGCTGGTGGGCTCTCTGCTTCATGGTGCTGCAGCATTCTCTGCTCTCTCTGAACCTCCCGTTCTCCAAAATGTTTCTTCTTTTATAGGACTCCAATAAACCAATCAAGACCCACCCAAATGGGTGGAGACATGTCATCACTTAATCCAGTTTAACAACCACTCTTGACTAAATCACATCATCCAGGGAGACAATCTGATCAGTTTCAAATATACAGTATTGAACAGGGATTACTCTGCCTTTATGAAATGGGATTTTGATTAAAACATGGCTTTTCTAGGGGGCATACATCCTTTCAAACCAGCACATTCCACTCTCTGACCCCCAAAAAAGACATGTTTTTCCCATATACAAAATATATTAATTTCATAACAATATCAGAAACCTTAAACCATTTCAGTAGCAATACAAATGAAATACAAAGTTAGAAACAGTACAAACTCTTATCAAAGTTAGTTACAGGCATGGTCTGTTCTAAGGCAAAGTTCTCTGGCTTGAAACTTATAACAAGTTATTTGCGGCCAACATACAAAGGAGGACAAGCCATGGGATACACAAACACATTTCTATAGGGAGGAAAGGACACAGGGATCACTGGACCCATACAGTTTTGAAAACCTGCAGGGCAAAGTCCATTGGATTTCAAAGTCTGAGAATCATTTATCCTTGTGGCTTCTGAAAGTGGTGGTCCCACCCTTTCCAAGGGCCTATGCAGATCCCTGTCTTTTTTTGAATGCAACCTTGGGGGACACTGGGGAGACCACCTTTTTCTAGGCTCCACCCTCTCCAAGCATCAGGGCTGCACCCGGGCTCTCTGCCATCTGCAGGGCACATGCTCAACCCCTCCATGTGGTGGCAGCCAGGCTCTCCCCAAACCCCAAGGAATGTGTTTCACCCTCTTCAAGGCCTGAGGTAGCATGACTCTTCTACTGCAACCAGGTGGAAGGCCTATTCTCTGCCTTTGGGGCAAACTCACCCTCTACATGGGCTTGGGTGGGACTCCTCTCCTGGCCCAAGGCTTCTTGACTTCAGATCTCAATCTCCATGATTTTGCCTCTGAAGTTATTTTTCCTCCAATGTGTCCCTTCTCTGAACCCCCCAGTCCAGACTGGCAGCAGCTCTGTATATACAGATCCAACAGCACTCTCATTGGCTTTCTATGCAGTAGCTTCGGATCATGCCCATCAGATATAAGGAGTTTCCACAGATCCTTCCTGGACAACTCCATGTCCAATCCTGGCTTTCTCTGAGATGGCTGACTGTTTTTACATCTGGTCAAATCCTCACATGGAGCACTATTCTCTGGGGTCTCCATTTCTGGAGGCCCAGAATTTTCCAGGAGATCTATTTCTGGTTTCTATGTACTAAAGAGTTCAGTTTTCAGCTTATCTCTCTCCTGTCACATTTCACTATAAGCTGTTAGGAGAAACCAGGCTGCACTTTTAATATTTAATTTGGAAATCTCTTCTGCTAAATATCCAAGTTTATGGCTTTTAAAATTTGTCTTCCAGCCAAAGCCACTAGTCAATTTTGCCAGATTATCTGCCATTTTAAAACAAGGATCACCTTCCTTCCAGTTTGTAATAACACATGCCTCTTTTCAGTCTAAAGGCTCTTTAGAGGTATCTTTAGAGTCCACACTTCTACCAACAGTCTCTTCAAAGCATTTTAGGCCTTCTCTATCAAGCTTCTCACAACTCCTCCAAAACTTTCCCCTTATCCATTTACAAAGCCATTCCAACATGTTTGGTATTTGCAAACTGCAGCAGCAGCACCCCACTCCTGGTACCAAAATCTGTTCTAGTTTGCTAGCTGCTGGAATTCAATATACTAGAAACAGAATGGCTTTTAAAAGGGGGAATTTAATGAGTTGCTAGTTTACAGTTCTAAGGCCGAGAAAATGTCCAATTAAAACAAGTCTACAGAAATGTCCAATCTAAGGCATCGATCCAGGGAAAGATACCTTGGTTCAAGAAGGCCGATGAAGTTCAGAGTTTCTCTTTCAAATGAGAAGGCACATGGCAGACACAGTCAGGGCTTCTCTCTCAGCGGGAAGGGCACATGGCGAACAAGGTGTCTTCTGTTAGCTTTCTCTCCTGTCTTCTGGTTTCATGAAACTCCCCAGGAGGCATTTTCCTTCTTCATCTCCAAAGATCACTGGCTGGTGGACTCTCTGCTTCATGGTGCTGCAGCATTCTCTGCTCTCTCTGAACCTCCCATTCTCCAAAATGTTTCCTCTTTTATAGAACTCCAGTAAACCAATCAAGACCCACCCAAATGGGTGGTGGAGACATGTCGTCACCTAATCCAATTTAACAACCACTCTTGTCTGAATCACATCATCCAGGGAGACAATCTGATCACAGTTTCAAACATACAGTATTGAACAGAGATTACTCTGCTTTTACAAAATGGGATTTTGATTAAAACATGGCTTTTCTAGGGGGCATACATTCTTCAAATTAGCACAGGGGCAAAAGGGTATAGGAAAAATATAGGTGCATCAATTGGAATTAAGTTTGTATCAAACTAAATATGATTGTTATATATTTAGTATATTGCTTTTTAATCCATGATAACCACAAGGAAAATAGATGACAAATATATCCAGATAAAAGTGAGAAGTCACTCAATATGGTACAAGACAAAACAGCAAAAACAAATATATATAAAAGTAAGCTTTAACAGAAGTGAGGGACAAAAAAGGTATAAGAGTTACAAAACCTAAATGGCAAACTAGGAAAAGAAAGTCCTGTATTACCAGTAATGATTTAAATGTAAGTGAATTAAATTCTCCAAACAAAAAGCACAGATTGGAAGAATGGATTAAATCAGCATGACCCAACCATATGCTGTCTGCAAGATACTTACCTTCAAGTCAACGATACAAGTACGTTGAGGGTGAAATGACAGAAAAATAAAATACCATGCAAGCACTAATTGAAAGAGAGCTGGGGTGGCTACCTAATATCATATAAAATAGAATTTAAATCACAACAGTATTAAGGGAAAAAGATGATCATTATATACTGATAAAGGGTCAATTCAACAGAAAGAGGTAAGAATTATAAATAGATAGGCATCTAACAGCACAGTCCCAAACATATGAAGCAAATACTCACAGATTTTAAGGGAGAAACTGATGGTTCTACATTAATAGTAGAAGACATTAACATACCACACTCAATAATGGATTGAACATGTAGTCAGAAGATCCTTAAGGAAACACAGGACATGAATGATACATTAAAACAATTAGATCCAACAGAGATATATAGAACAGTACACTCAACTAAAATAAAATATACATTCTTTTTGAGTGCACAAGGATCAGTCTACATGATAGACCCTATGTTTGGTCTCAAAACAAATCTCAATAAAGTCAAAACTAGTGAAAACATGCAATTGTATATTCACAGATCCACAAAGGAATGAAGCCACAAATCCATAAGAGAGGGAGGAATGGAAAATTCACAAATATGTGGAAATTAAACAAAGTACTCTTCAACAACCAATGGGTTTAAAAGGAAATCAGAAGCTAAATTAGAAAATATCTTGAAGCTAATGAAAATGAAAATACAACACACTAAAATTTATGGGATGCAGCAAAGGCAATGCTGATAGGGAAATTTATAGCTCACATTAAAACAGGAGAAAGACTTCAAATTAGAGACCTAATCTCAAAACTGGGAGGACTAGAAAAAGAAGAGGAAAATAAACCTAATATGAGCAGAAAGAAGGTGTATTAATCAGGGTTCTGCAGAGAAATAGAACCAATGGGAGATATCTGTAAATATGAGATTTTATAAAAGTGTCTCATGCAACTGTGGGGATGCATAAGTCCAAACTCCGCAGGGCAGGCCACAAGCTGGCACCTCAAGTCTTTAATGAATTCCCCAGGCTGGCTGAAGTAGAGATGAAACTCTCTTCTGTATGTGCTGATGTCATCACTTCTCCCTTAAAAGTCTTCAGATGATTGGCTCAAATCCAGTTGATTGGATTCTTTCATTGAAGATGGCAGACCTCTTAGTTGATTAGAGCTGTAATCAGCCATGGATGCAATCAATGGGCTGATGACTTAATAAACCAACTTTCTGATTTATTAACCAGCCACAAAATGTTCTTAGACTAATGGTTAAGGCCAGTACTTGCTTGAGCAGACAACTGGGAACCATCACCTGGCCAATTGACACATGAAGCTAGCCATAACAAACGGAAATAAAAATTAGAGCCTAAATAAATGATATAGGAAAAAAATAGAATCAATAAAACCTAAAGTTGGTTATTTGAAAATATCAATAAAATCAACAAACCTTTAGCTAAACTGACAGAGGAAAAAAGAGAAGAGGATACAAATACCAAAAACCTGAAGTGAAAAATGGAGACATTACTATCAACTCTACTGATAGAAAAAGGACAGTAATGAACTACTGTATGCCAATAAATTAAATAACCTAGATCAAATGGACAAATTCTTAGAAACACACAAACTTCGTATATTAACTCAAGAGGAAATGGAAGATCTCAACAAACCAATTATTAGTAAAGAGATCGAATCTGTAATAAAAAACCTCCCAGCAAAGAGAAGGCCAGGACCAGAAGGCTTCACGGGGGAATTCTACCAAACATTCCAATAAGATTTAACTCCAATTCTGCTCAAACTCTTCCAAAAAATTTCAGAGGAGGGAACACTATATAACTCATTCTATTAAGTCCACATCACGCTCATGCTAAAGCCAGATAAAAATTCCTAAAGAAAACAAAACTACAAAACAAATACCTCTGATTAACACAGATGCAAAAATCCTCACCAAAACACTTGCACACAGATTCCAAAAGTGCATTAAAATAATTGTGCATCATAATCAAGTGGGTTTTATTCCAGATAAGCAAGGCATGATTCAATATAGCAAAATCAATTAATACAATACACCACATCAGCAAAATGAAGAGAAAAATCACGTGTTCATATCAATTGATTCAGAAAAGCATTTGACAAAATAAAGTATCCTTTCTTGATAAAAACACTTAAACCACTAGGGAATAAAAGAAAACTTCATCAATGCAATAAAGGGCATATATTAAAAACGTACAGATAACATAATACTCAATGGTGAAAGACCAAAAGCTTTCCCTCTAAGATATGAAGCAAAACTAGGATGTCCAATGTCATCACTGTTATTCAACATAGTACTAGAAGTTCTCGCCAGAGCGATTTAGGCAAGAAAAATAAATAAAAGGCACCCAAATAGGAAAGGAAGAAATAAAATTTTCACTGTTTGCAGATGGCATGAACCTATATATAGAAAGCCCAAAAAATTGACAACAAAGTTACTAAAGCTAATAAAAGAATTTAGCAAAGCATGGGGACACAAGATCAACATGCAAAAATCAGCAGTGTTTCTGTTCATTAGTAATAAGCAAGCCGAGAAGGAAATCAAGTAAAAAATCCTATTTATAATATCAACTAAATGTATCAACTATCTAGGAATAAATTTAATAAAGGAGGTAAAGGACAAACACAGAAAACCAAAAAAAAAAAAAAAACGCTTCTAAAAGAGATAAAAGATCTTTTTTTTTAGGTCTTAATAAATGGAAGGAAATTCTGTGTTCATAAATTGTAAGACTAAATATTTTTAAGATGCCAGTTCTACCCAAAATGATTGACAGATTCAATGCAATAGCAATTAAAATTATAACAGTCTTCTTTTCCAAAAGTGGAAAAGCCAATTATCAAATGTATTTGGAAGGGTAAGAGGTCTAAAAAACACTTAGGAAGGACTCACACTTCCTGTCTTAAAGCATATTACAAAGCTATAGTGATCAAAACAGCATGGTCCTTGCACAAGAAGAGATATATAGACCAATGGAATCAAACTGAGAGCTCAGAAATAGACCCTTACACTTTTGGCCAACTGAGTTTTGACAAGGTTGCCAAATCCACATAATTGGGAAAGAATAGTCTGTTCAACATATGGTGTTGGGAGAACTGGATATCCATATGCAAAAGAATGAAAGAGGACCTCTATATCACACCATTTACAAAAATCAGCTCAAAACGGATCAAAGACCTTACTATAAGAGCCAGGACAATGAAATTCCTAGAATAAAATACAGGGAAGCAGTATGCCAGGTAAAGGAAATCAGACACAAAGTACTACATTTTGTTTGACTTCATTTATATAAAATGTAAATATAAATAAATCTATAGAAATACAAATAGGTTAGTGGATATTACGTGGGGCTGAGGAAAGAGAGAGAGATTGCGAGGTGACTGCTAAGGGGTGGTAATTTTTCTTTTTGGAGTAATGGACATATTTTAAAATTGATTTTGGGAATGAATGCACAACTCTGTGATTATACTGAAAGTCACTGATTGTAAATTTTGGATGAATTGTATGGAATGTGATTAGATCTCAATAAAACTGTTTTTTAAAGAGGGAAATGTTAGATTGCATTTATGGTAACAAACAACTTTTTTTTTTAAATCCATGGAACCACACTACACAAACCTTGTACTCTAAATTAAATCACAGACTTTAGTTTATAGTGCAATTATAAAAATGAGGCTACCATCAATTGTAACAAAGTTCCAAACCAATGCAAGGTGTTGGTGGTGAAGTGGTAAATGGGAATTTTATATTTTATGCATGATTGTTCTGTAAATCCACAACTTCTCTAACAAAAAATGTAGGGCTATAAATTATTTCATTTTTGGCTTTCTCTGTATTTTCTGATTTTTCTCCAGTAAAAAGTATTGCCCTTATAAGAGTAAAAATAATAAGGAAATATAAAGTTTGTTTTTTAAGAGGAGAAGAAGAAGAAAGGAAAGAAGGTTTAGTCCCCTGAAGCCGTCAAGATAGGAGAAGTAGGAAGCTGGCCTGAATTTAGAAGCACATCTGAATCTTAATAACAGAAAGATGTATGGAGTTTTATAGAAAGTTAAGACAGTTGTTATATGTGCCTTAGGGTCAAGAACTCAGATCAATATGTACTTGAAGTCAATATCAGTAAATGGAAATGACTTGGATAGGAAGAAAGTGGGAGGAAAAAAATGGTATATATCAATATTATGGATCAGACTATTCACATAACCTTTTTGTCCTTTGTGGCCCTACTCACTTCCAGCACTATGTCTCCGTTCTCAACACAGAGATTTGGAGAATACCAGCAACTTCCTTTACTCACTGAAAACAGAAAGATATCTGTAGAAATAGTGCAGAGACTTTACCAATGTCATATGCTTGTCCAGTCTATTAAGATCTATATCTCTAGACTTGGGCTTCCCACCCCTAAGCTTAGTGGACTGACTGATTCTTTCCAAGTGCTTGGAAACTTATTCAAGTTGAGGTTTCATCAAAAGTTTCACACTGATTAATTTATGAGAAGAATGTTTAATAAAGAATTTCTGCTCCAATTAGAATAAATATCAAACATTATTTTGAAACAATGTTTATTCCAATAAAGAAAAAATAAAATCATGATAAATGAGGAAGTTGAAAGTGAAACAGAAATAGAGATAGCAAGAATAGGTTAATTTTTCAAGAACTTTGGTTATGAAGTTGGAAAGAGACAAATAGTTAGGGAAACATGCAGGCAAAAAGAAGGTATTTACTCATACTGTTTCTTTGTTTGAAGGGAAGAAGAGATACTTTTTTTTTTGGAGGGGTGGGGCATGGTCCTGGAATCAAACCCAGTCTCCCTTATGGAAGGCAAGCATTCTACCAGTGAACCACCCATGCACCCAAAAACTTTAATACACTTTTATAAGGGAGAGGAAATATTGGACATGGAGGAAAAAAGGGAGGTCCTGGAACTGAATAGGTTAAAAGACATCCCAACTTCTGAAGCTGCAGAAAAGTAAATGATGAGGATGCACATATAAATATCTGTAGTTTTGAAGATTGAACTTGGTGGGACTTTTTTCTAGATTCTTTGTGAAATTAGAGGTATAATCAACTGATAGAGAGGATGATTTAGGGATGGGATAGTGATTTAGAAGCATAGCATGTTTCTGGAAGAACCACAGCAAATAATTTCATTTTGGGAAAGATATCTTGTCACAGGTGGTGTTATCTGGGGATCAGATACTGAGACAGAGTTGGGGGTGCAAAGTTTCAATGAGGAGTAACCTCCGTGAAAGAGGAATTATGCCATATCAGGGTCTCAGTGTTGCTCTCAATTGTTAGTAGGTTGGTCATTCAGAGACCAGTATATCAGACCTGGTATTGGGAATCCATGTTATTGAGTCCATTCATAGCCTCAAAAGCTACTAATATGGACACTTCCTCCATGTGCCCATCAAGCCAGCTCTAGAGGGGTTGCTGATAAAAGCTAATATTAAATGGCCAAGTCATTTTGTCTACTTAGTTGTTTAGTGTCACTTCCATGGTGGATTCTATCTGGGACATGTAAATGTATGATAGAAAGATCTTTACACTTTGTGTCCACTTCGATATGTCTCTATCCCAGACCTCCTTGTTACCAATCTTCCCATTTTTTACTTTCTATTTTGATTTGCAAAAATTACTGTAATGCAATATACAGGAAATGGATTGGATTTTACAAAGGAGATTTATTGGGTTACAAAGTTACAGTTCTAAGACTGTGAAAATTTCCAAATTAAGGAATCCAGAGAAAGATACCTTGATGTTGAAGAATGGCCACTGGCATCTGGAATACCTCTGTCAGCTGAGAAGACATGTGGCTGGTGTCTACTGGTCCCTTCTCCTGGTTTTTTGTTTTCAGCTTCTGATCCCAGTGACTTTCTTTCTAAGCATCTGTGGGCCCTCACTTAGCTTCTCCAAGGTTGACTCTTGGATTTCATCTCTCAGCTTTTATTCTAAACTTCTGAGTCTCTAGGTTTCATCTCTCTGCTCTCTGTGTCAGCTCTGAGCTCTCTCTATGTTTTCTACCTTTTATTCTCGTCACACAGAGCTCCAGTAAAAGGACTAACATCCACCTTGAATTGAGTGGGTCACATCTCCATGGAAACAAAAGGTCCCATTCAACAATAGGCCTCCCCATACAAGATTGGATTAGAAGAATGTGGTTTTTCTGGGGTACATGACAGTTTCAAACCAACACAATCTCTGGCAAGCCTGTGCCTGCCCATGAGTCTTAACCTCCTTTTACACAAGTGGATAGCCAGGTATACTACTCCAAACTCTGTCCACAGAGAATAATTTCCACTGTCTTTCAAGACCACCAAGTGGAGCAGTAATGTAGCTGTTGTCCACGTTCAATTTATTCCTAAATGTTACACTGACCTATCCATTAAACCAAGCTCAATTTTTTCCTCTTTCTTCAGCTTTTCAAACAGGAGCCCATATGACCATAGGTATGACCTGAGGGAGGGACAATCATGCAAATATAATGGGTGACATAGGGATGTGAGTTATCCGTTCATGCAACAAGTTTGTGTCTTCTGGTCATACTCATGTCTGGTATCATATTTACTATTTCAAATTTACAATGGATTGCCACTAGGTCTGATTTTATAACCTGGTAAGAACAACAGGATCCATATCATGATAGTCAGAGTGCAAGATGCATGGTCACTTGGTCTCCCAAGGTCAAACATTTCATCTCTACTAGGGCCCAGCAGCTATTTGTTTTATTGTTTTTTCCCACCAGTTATTGTTAAAATGGCAATTAATTCCCTACTGCCAATGGCAAGAATTTATTCCAAAACCTCTTTTGTAATTCTTCCATTGTAAGAAACTTGTCATTACATCATTTTCCACCATTGTCATCACCAGAATCATGGATCTACCAAATCATATGGCCCAAGTGACAAGGTTACTTGAATCGCAGGCTTCACTTGTTACAGAGGTCTTACCAGCTTGAAGCCCCATTCAAAGCTGGCAGTCTTCCATATAATTTACTACATAGGTTGGAGCAGTATTCCTAAATATGGAATGTGTTGCATTTGGAATTCAAAGAGGGCTAGTAGACATTGTAGCAGGATGCACAAGGATGTAGTAGCCAAGAGTACATAATGCAACATTTATCTATTACTATGGAGAATATTTTTCAGCATGTTCCTGGCCACTAGAACCCTAAAAACTTTATTTAGGGGTCCCTAAGTGGCAGGCCCCTAAAAATTTAAGGTGTGTGTCATGTCTGTGTTTTACCAAAGCCTCTAGTATAATAGTTACATATTTCTCATCCTGTCTGTTCTGCAAATATTTATGTAATGGATAAATATGAGATAGTGAAGGATGTCCAGGTGCTTTGGATGTACTTAGACTATATTATGACAAAGGATGAGAGAGTTAACAAAGCCCTAGCATTGTTCTTCCACGTGGATGCACAGTTCCTGTTCCTACTTCTTATACAATCAAAGGCTTCATAGTACATACCAAGTACCTGAGGCAATATTAATCTACCCCAGTGAGCATACTACATTGGTATGGTAGCTGTAATCAGGGCTACTACTTAGTTGTGCTTATGATAGTCTGCAGTCATTCTTCAGAACCCATCAGGTTTTGGCAAAAGTCAGACTGGCAAATTAAATAAGGATACAACAGGGGCTACAACTTCTGCATCATTTTGATCTTAAATGGTGGCTCTAATCTCCACTATCCTTCACAATATTTTTATAATAACTTTTAATTTTCATATGAAATTAATTTTTAATTTTTTTCTTGACTGGGATGGAGACTGTGTCAGAGATTTCCAGGTGGCCATCTCTACTATGATTGCTTTTACCTTACAGGTCAAGGACCCAATATGGAAGTTACTCTAACTTCCAAACATATTAATCAAACAATCAAAAGTTTTCTTTCGGAATTGGAAAGAAGATCATTAATTAGATTTGTGGACCCAACTGATTCAATATAAGCCAGACTTTGACTGGGACTCTATATATGGTCTGATCCTCACTTGCCCCCGCTTGAACAGGAAGACCATTATGATGCTTCATATTATGATGTGTATCATGCAAATTTGGACTGTGATTTAATGCTGATCACACCACTACCTTCCACACACCACCACCACCAGAGAAGAGAATAGGTAAAGCACCCATGGCTAGAATGAGTAGTCTCATTTGCATGAGTAATATCTGTGTCTTTCTGCCATGGTTTGAATGTGACCCAGCAGAACATAATGTCGCCATATCTATCAGAGGCAAGTGAGGACATCAATCAGAAGAGTCTACCAATATCACAGAGCAATGGTTTCAAAAGCCCTCATAGGAGTTAGGAATAGTCGCTGTTGGAGAACTGCCTGAGCCTAAGGAAACACCATGCTGATGAGCAGCAGTGATCTATGTACCTGGCCGGCCCCCTAGAACTGAGCCCTGACCACAGGGCTCCAGGAAAACCCCATAAGCATATGTTTATGCACTTGATGGGACATCTGGTTGCCCCTACAAGCAAAGTAGAGGGTCAAACTACTCCCAAAGGAGAGAAATAGGAACGGGATCCCATAGGGTCCTGCTCTAGGCTTGAGGCATCCAGATAAGTACAGACTTAATACCTGACAAAATATAATATTCATGTGTGCGTGTTTCTTATGTAATAGATGATATCTAGATAGATAGCAGATAGATTAGTAAGAAGATTAGATGTTAGTAAATTGAACAGTAGAATAAATTGTAAAGCAGTCTGGAACTACTTTATCAAAATAAATATATGTATGCCCTATGACCCAGTTATTTCTCTCCTTGAATATATACCAGCAAAATTATCATTCATGTACATTAGTAAATATATAATGAAGATGTTCACTACTCTCTCCTTGTTTATGGTGGCAGAGTTGGAGGCAATCTGGGTGTCAGTCACTGGGATCAAGAATAGGTAAAATAGGTTGGATGCACACTATGAAGTATTACGCACTTAAAAGAAACAGTTTCTTAGAGGTACATATTCCCATAGCCATACAAATCAATCTTTAAAATATAAATATATGAAAATACAGTACTTGGCAAAAAACATGAGCATGAGAATAAAATCAATAAAATAACATCAATTTTATGAATTAAAAATAAATGGAGGGCAGTGAAACAGTGGCTCAGTGGCAGAATTCTCGCCTGTTATGCCAGAGACCCAGATTCGATTTCCAAAGCCTGCCCATGCCAAAAAAATAAATAAGTAAATGGAAGTCAATGGAACCTGGAAGGGACATGAGGCAGGGACACAAGCCCAAGGAACTTGAGAATCCCAGCAGCTGGCACCTGGATGTTCCAGACTTCAGGGAGATAGCATGGCCTTGCTAATGCCTAGATTTTGGACTTCTTCTAGCCTTGAAATGATTGGCTTTTGAAAAAAAAGGGTGACTCCAGTAGTAGCAATGCTGAAGACACTCCAAGCCACCCATCACAGTTAACTACTCCCATCCGTCGATCATTTTTTGTGGATCTTGTATATTCAGAAACAGAGCAATAAGCTGTGAAGAATGTTCCAGAAGAAGTCTTTATCCCCAAATTCTCCAGTCCTGCCTTCAAGAGAAAAAGTGAGGAAGTAAAAGAAGATGAGAGGAAGAGGAAGAGGAAAAAGAAATGAAAACTACCAAAGCCTTGGAGAGAAGTGAGTTGGCTGCTATTGAGCACTGGGTGTAGCTATGCAAAGAGAAAGAATGAGCTGGTAAAATAAGCATAGGCAAGTAAAGGATGTCCTGAGAAACTCTTCCCCAAGGGAAAAAAAAATCTCATTCCATACAAGCCTCTAAGTTTGCTCAGTCAAATCCTCCAGTGACTCCTTAATTTGGAGGAGAGGGTTGTAGGTGCCTGTAGGGCCACCATGTGCAGACTCCAGGGGGGTGTCATTCACATTGCTTTCTTTTTGAAGTATGTCCTGGATTTGTTCAAAATCTCAGCCCTGCAGGACCCAACCCTGCTCTCCCAATCCCCTTAAGGTCAACAGGGAGCTTCCCCAGTTAGACACTGAGTGTAGTGAACAGTGTGGGTAGTTCTGCTCTCCCCTGCTTCAGTGTCCCAAGAAAATGATGAGATATACAGCACAATGAAATGAAATAAATATAATTGGTTTTATTACATTTTAAAAAGCAGTGTCTTCTGTAACATTGTTCAGTTGGAATATGCTAAAGTGATAATTTTATGATTTTATCACACAATAATAATTTTTTAAATTAAATTATTATTAAATAATAATTTTTTAAAAGACAATTTTGGGTGGTAGTGTTGGAAAGAAAAATGATCATTAGGGAAAAAAGGGAAGTGCTCCAGAAAGCTGGTGATCTTTAAGGTGATGATCTTGTAGCTGGGTTGTACTGAGCATTGACTTGGAGGGGGCAGAGTCATCACTTCCACCCTGTTTCATCAGACCTCTGCTCATCACACACCTGAGTGCACCGTAATCTGACTTTCAATCCTGGAGTCCTGGAGTCCTGGAGTCCTGGAGTCCTGGAGTCCTTGTCCTTTTCTCTATCTCAGTTTCACCATGCAGGGACACAGTCATCAAAATGCTGTCCAGTTGGTCTGAGGTTAAATCACTTCTGTGGGACATTTATAGACACTCTTGGCCCATGGACAACATCCTCAGGATAGAAGAGCAAAAGGCATCCGTGTCCTGTGGATCTGATCCTGAGGGATGTCATGAGTTCAAGGTCACCTCTTCAGAGATGCAGACACTTTCTGGGTCTTGAAGACCCACTGGGGCAGAATCTTCCCTTTATTCATTAAAAAAGCCATTCCAACATATTTGGTATTTTCAAACCACAGCACCCCACACCTGGTACCAAAATCTGTGTTAGTTTTTGCAAGCTACCAGAACTGGAACAGCTTTTTAAAGGGAGAATTTAATAAGTTACAAGTTTACAGCTCTTAGCCTATAAAAATGTCCAAAGTAAGGCATCCAAGGAAAGATACGTCAACACTAGGAAGGTCAATGGGTCAGGAATACCTCTGTCAGCTAGTAGTCATGTATCTGGCATTTGCTGGTCCCTTGCTCCTGGGCTCCATTCTTTCAGCTTCTGTTCCTGTAGGATACCTCACTTTGCTCCTCCAGGACTGGCTTTCATCTCTTGGCTTCCCTTGACTCTCTCCAGGTTTGGACTTGCTTAATTTCTCATGGTGATGTCTGCTGGGTTCCAAGCATCTCCAAACACACATGTCTCTGTTCTCCAAGTGTTGGTATCTGTATCAGCTCTGGGCTCTGTCAGCTCTGAGGCTTCTGCAGTTTCTGTCATTTCTCCAAAATGTTTCTCCTTTTAAAGAGTCTAGTAATCTAATCAAGACCCATCTAGAATGAGTGGAATAACATCTCCATCTAATCAAAAGATTATACCCACAACTGGATGTGTCATAACTCCGAAGAGATTAGCTGATCAAAGCTTTCCACCCTGCAATATTGAATCAGGATTAGAAGAAACAGCTGCCGTAACAAGATTGAATTATGATTAAAACATGGCTTTTCTAGGATCTGTAATATTGTCAAACCTACCCAAGGCTGATTACCTCAGCCCTCTGCTTCTGAAGACCCAGGCTTTATTAGAAACTTTTGAATTCACAAGCACAAGCTAGGGAAATTCTGTCATCCAGCAGGGCCAGCCCCAGAGACAGGAATGGATGAAGTATGTGGTTCAATTAGCTAGACAGTTATGAGAGAAAAATGGGGGTGATAAGGAATTGAGGATGCTGGAAGGAGGGCCTAAGGTGTCACATAATGGGGACCAAACTGGATAACATAATAGTTAGGCTAGAAGAGTGATGTTTGGACAAGGAGGAAAGGAAAAAGTCCAAGGCCTAGAGGTCTTAATAAAATAAAGGGTAAGATGGAAGTAAGAAAGTGAAAAAAGGGATGGTTAAATATGGGTACAATAAAATATTTACATTTCTATAGTGCACTTTAAGGTGATAAATTAGGCACACACTTTGACCATGCAGAGGGGATGCTGACAAAGAGGTATAGCTAAGCTGCCAGTAATGATGACAGGAAAAGGGATGGAAGAGAAGACTGTAACTCAGATAATGAAGCCTTCATGAGTAATAGGTGACCAGCAGAATATGAAGTGACAGTAGTAAGGACAAGTTGGGTGTAGCATAGACATTTTTCATGAACCTCACATAGATCAAGTGTTTGTTAGAGGGAGTTAGCAAGGAAAGGCTAAGAAAATAACACCAGGCCTCTGAGTCCTAGACACATGAATGACAAGTCTTTGTTCTGGGGACTGAGGCTAAGCGGTAACCTCAGGAGAAAGAATATTCCTATTAAAGTAAGAAAGAAAGGGAAGTATCTTGTTAAATGGTCAATATTTATAGACTCCCATCCCTTAATCCCAAACCCTAACACACACACATACACACACACACATGCGCACGCACACACTTTTCTTGTGTACTTTTAAAATAGAAAAGGCATAAAACAGTCCATATTCTTACCATTCAAAAGCTAGGGAAGAATGGTCTCTATTCAGGGAGAGCCCACATCACATTCAGAGATAATAATAAGACTGCAGGAAGTAAAGTTCAAAGCCTAAAACCTTTGAAAACAAAGTACTTACCTTCTGGTAGCCAAAATGTTTCAACACATTGAGGCAGAAGAACAGTCAACTCATGCACCTTCTGAGTGCATCGTAATTTTAAGTTAGGAGCACAAAAAATGGAAAGAAATGATGTGCCAAGCAATGGAATAATATCAAAGTGTCCCAGTTGTATTACATCTTTTCAAAAGTATTTTGGTTACTGCATCTTAGCATTTTTGAACTGAAAGTCTAATTATTTTACAAATGAGGCCCAGAAAACCCATGGTAATTAAAGGATTTCTTGCCATTTGAACAGAGCCTTATCAACTTAAGCTGTGGTGCCTGCAACAGGCCATCAAAACGAGCCATAGTCAGCTGGCAGCCACTAACTCCGAGTGAGGCAGTCACATATGCCAGCCTGCAGCCATTAACCCTAAGAGAGGCAGTCATGTACGCCAGCTGGAAAGTCCCTCACGCATGCACAGTATAAAGGTCAATAAATCAGTAACGACACATCTGCAGCTAGCCCCAATTATGATTATCCTTTCTAACTGGCCTTATGATTGGTCCACGATGCCTTAACCGAACGTTTCGACATCCTGCTATGTATCAAACCTGCAGCTGTTTGTACCTCATCGGTCCCGACTTGCAACGGCACCCGCAAAACTTTGTGCCTTGCTGTGCAGCACAACAAAATGATTCGAACCTGACCTCTGGTTGTTGCGTCCTGTTTTGGAAGCCGCTCAGCTGAAGGCCGTGTCCCAGCACCAGGGGTGCAACCTTTCAATATTTTACTTTTAGGTTCTGGTTGACTCCAAAGAGATATATTGGGTCGACAAGGAAAACGAAGAGCAAAAACTAAACTCCATTCAACATTTACAGACTGATGCTTTTAGCCACCGCCTCCCTTAGCTTTCATTTTTAATCCAAAAGGTAAATGGCCTCATGAGATCAACACAATATTAGGTGAGTCAAAACAAAGAAAAAGAACTCTGCTTATCTTACCAAGGAAGGAAACTCACTGGCAAATACTGGTCAAGTGACTACATTTTCTTTCTTGATAATTATTTTTCTGTTTTTAAATATTTCAAAGCTAGAACTCAGAAATCTTTTTTAACAAGATTGTGTTAGGTTCTTGCTAGGGATGTCACCAAGACAGCCTTTTACAAGGCACCTACACAGCCTTCTGTTTGCATGTGAAAGAAAAAAACTGCAAAACGCACAACAAAATTTTGAATTCTTTCCAAGTGTTACAAAATTGGGAAAAAAAAAACCAGTTTGAGTAAGATTTTTTTTAATGGGGTAAAAAAAAGAATAAAATGGCAATCCTTTATCAACTAATTACTAAATATATTGTATTTTTATTAAGAGCCAAAATAAATTTTGAACCACTAAGATTCACAATATAAATAATTGAGAAAGGCAATGTAAATCAACTAGAGAGATTGCAATAGAACTAGGGTATTTGCTTCATGATCTTGTGTTGAATTAAAACAATACAGTAAAAATATCTAAAATGCCAAAGAAGAATTTTAGACTGTTTTCCTTTTATTTTGGTGTTTTGGTTGGATGAAGGGCGGTAGTAGAGACAATAGAACTGGAAAGCCTTTAGAAAAAAGTATAATGTTTCCTGCATAACTAGTTATTAATGATGGCCATTATTAAAAAAATAAGCTTCTTGTATTGACTTGGGTTTTGTTAACATTTATGCAATTTAGAGAAAAGCAATTACAAATTTTGGCTGAAACTCAGCTAGAGAGAAAATAATACCTTTTATTCCTTGAGTCAATGTTATGCCATAGGACACAGATTTTAAGAATATATACTGGGGCTTGAAAAGCTGCTGGGTGCTATATTCTAAGAACACTGAATTCTGACCACCTCTGGGAAGTCAATGGCAATAATCAAAGTATCTACATACTTCCCTCCATTTGGGCTTAACTAAATAAATTAAAACCAAACCATGCAGAATTATATAGTAAAAATAAAATGGATTTCTAACTTTCAAAATCATAAAACACAGTACAGTTTCTTCACCAAAGCAAAGCTTTGCAAAGATCCTATCAACTCAGGAAAAGTTATTCTGGATATCCATTTCCATGGTCTGTACCTCTCATGGTCAAACACTGTCCTTTTATTTTACTTAAATTTGGGGGCTTGATCGGAAATCCTTCCTAACTCTTCAACACATTTTTTAATTCATTTAGCAAACATATATCAAAAGTTCTACTATGTACCTAGCACTATGCAAGACTCATAGTGCTTGAATCTATGTACACTGAGACTATGAAGATAAATAAGACATATGTCTTTAAGGGGCATAAAGTCCACTTGAGAAGACAAATTCATAAACAGACTATTACAATATGATATGAAAAGTTCATTGATAAGAGATTTTCTGGAGCACAATAGTGAGGTGGAGGAGAGGGGGTAGAAAGGGTAATTGACCAAGCAGAGAGATGGCTTTCTGGAAATAATACTTTCAATTGAACAGTTTTAAATAGTTTCAAAAAGTTTTAACAGAGTAGGAATTAAACTGGTCAAGAGGATGAGCAGAAAAGCATGAACAAAATACAGAGATTTGAATGAGACTGATATGTTCCAGAACTATAGACAGATGAACAGTATTCTGTCTCAAAGCCCAAGACAGCGAGTGAGAAGATTTGAAACTGAACAGAAAGGCAGAGCCCAAAGCATAGAACAGAGTTATAAAATATCTTTATATGATATTTAAAAATTTTTGTTTTAGGCTTCTGATCATATGGAGACTCTGAAATGACTTAGATAAGGAAGAGATTGCCTTTTTTTTTTTTTTAGATAGATCCAGAGTGCTGGAGACCTTAAGGAAGATGGATTTGTAGCAACAAAACCAACTCTAAGAAGGCTAATAAGGGGAATAGCAAAAGGAACTACATGTACCCTGGAAATTAAACAGAAGTGATCAACTCCAACTTCAAGATCATCCCTGTAAAACTGAGATTTTAAGGACAAAGAAAATGTCAAGTCCAATGGGCAAAAATCATAATCATAATTATACAAAATCTTAACATGGTAAGAAACTAGGCTGACATAATTTTCAAATGCAAGGCAACAACTGAGTAATATTTTTAAACAACTTATGGAAAGACGCTACAAACTGGCACTTTTATATTCAGCCTAGCTTTAAGTATCAAAGTTATAGAAAAACAGTTTTTATTGTGTAAGAACTCAGGATACAGTCCATAAATGTACTTCCTAAGGAATCCATTAGAGCAGAGATCAGCAACATTTTCTGTAAATGGCCAGAGAGTAAATATTTTAGGCTTTACAGGCCACATACAATATCTGTTGCATATTCTTTGATACATATTTTAAAATACAAATGCTGGTTTTTTTTTCAATTTTATTGAGATATATTCACATATCACACAAACCATCCAAGTATACAATCACTGTCTTGCAGTATCATCACATAGTTGTGTATACATCCCCATGATTGATTTTAGAACATTTTCATTACTCCAGAGCAGAAATAAGAATTTTAAAAATGAAGCCCAAATACTCTCCTATCCCTTATCCACTCCCTATCATTGACCCATGGTACTGGTGTAATACACATGTTATTGTTGATGAAACAATATTAAAATATTACTGTTACCTATAGTCCATAAGTTTACAATGCCTATGTTTTTCCCCATACACCCCTCTATAATTTTTTTACATTTTTAGTATTCATGGAAGAACTTACATACATGACCTTAAACAACCACTTTCAATCAAATTCACCTACAATATGTTACTATTTCTTATAAACCCAAGGGCGAGCTACCATTACCTCTATCCATTCCCAATCATTTATGTTCAACCTCGTTAACAATTCTGTTCATATTAGGTTACTGCTCCCATTTATCTTCTGCTCCCTCTGGGTACCCTATGTTCTATATTTTCCCCATGCATGTCTTTATTATATTACTCATCTAACTATAGACTGCATAAAGGAGGTATCAGTCAGAGATTTTTACAATCACATAGTCACAAAATAAAAGCTATAAAATTATAAAATAATTATCAAAGGTCAAGGCTACTGTGTTGTAATTCAACAATTTCAGATTTTTCCCCTCTGGCCAATCTAATACACTAAGAACTAAAAAGAAATAGCTTTATAATGATTCAGTAATGATAAGCATTTGTTAAATCCTAACTTCTCTGTTACTTCTCCCTCTCATTTGACCTATCTCTCAATCTTCAGAAATATTTGGGCAATGACCATTCTAACTTCTTCATGCTGAAAAGAGATATCAATATTATGGAGTAGAGGAATACAACTGGTTAATATTCTTGGAGAGATTGGTACCTCTGGGTTTCAGAGCTTATCTGGGATAGGAACAATCTGGAGATTTTAAGTTTCTGAGAAAATAAACTCAATAGGTAAAACTTCTATAGAGTCTTAGACAGCCTAGGGTACTCTTTAAGGTTTTCAGGAATATTGTTGGTTGGAGTTTGACATACCGTGACAATTTGCTATATCTGGCAGAAGTTTGTTTAAGAGTAACCTCCAGAATGAATTCTCAACTCTATTTTAAATCTCTTAGCCACTGAAACCTTAGTGTTTTCCATTTCTTTTCCCCTTTTCAGTCAAGAAGGCATTGCCAAACTCATGGTGCCAGGGCCAGCTTCATCCCTAGGAGTCATGTCATACATTGCCCAAGAGACTTATACCCCTGGAAATCATGTCCCATGTAGGGGGGAGGGTAGTGAGTTTATTCGCAGAGTTTGGCTTAAAGAGAGAAGCTACATTTGAGCAACAAAAGAGGTTCTTTGGGGGCGACTCTTAAGCATAATTATAGGAAGGCTTAGCTTCACCATAACAGAAATTACTTTCATAAGGGCAAGCTTCAAGACTGAAGCCTTGACTTATTGAATTAAGAGTTTCTTTATTTATCTTTGTACACCTCTTTAGCTTTTTTGAATCATTGTGTTTTATGTGTGCCCCTTATATACAGCATATAAATGGCTTTTCTTTAAATGAACATTTTGAAAATCTTTTTATTTTAATGGGTAATTTAAGTTCATTCATATTTTATATGATCCTAATGAAAGTGAAAGACCAAAAAGCATTAAAATAGACAGTGAAATTTTAAATAAAGTCACAATTCACCATAAAAATATAATAATTATATATATATGCACCAAATAGCAAAGCAACAATCTATATGAAGTAGAAACTAAAAGAGGGAAGGAAAAATTGATAGAAACACACATTAATGATTGGGGTTATCAAGGAAAGATAGGTCCTTAAATAAATATATAAATAACCTAAACAACTTCACCAATAAAATAGATGTTATCAAAAATATGCACATGCACAAATATATAAAATCAGAATGTAGATTTATATATAATATATATTTTTCCTATATAAAGACATACATGTATTTATATATGAATTCATGTGTATTGTATGTGTGTGTGTGCATAAAACAAAGTAGAAAATTATAAACTACACTCTCTGACTACGATGGAATAAATCTAGATATTAAGAACAAAATAAAAAAGGCTCCTCCACCTGGAAATTAAAACACTTTTTATTGAACATCTCTTAGGTAAAAATAGAAATAAAAACAAATTACCAAATTTCTGAAAAAATAATAAATACTACAAGTTAGAATCTATGGTATTCATTTAAAGGAGTATTCAGAGAAAAATTCATAGTCTTTAACATCTATACCAATTTAAGAAATCATTTACATCCCTAACTAAAAAAGCTACAATTTAAAGTTTCTACATCCAGTATTAGAGGAGTACTGGACCAATGTTCCCACAGTTAACCATAAACTTGGGATAAAATATATAATAACTACCTAAAAGCCAGAGAGAAACCAATAACAGAAACAGGAACAGAATTTACCCTTAGAAAAAGACAATGACAATGAGTTTTCTGTTTTATTAAAATCTTGACTCAGGGTAGGCCACAAGGCAGTTTATTGGGGTGGTTAAAACTCAGAATATCTGCAGTCTGACTTACCTGAAGAACCAGAGGACAGAACTCAGAGCAACCTTAGCAGCTAGAAAGTAAGGGAAGAAGTTCAAAGAAGGAAAGAGACAAAGAAAGAGCACTAAATTTTGCATATACACTCTGCCAAATCTCTGTCTGACCTCTGTACTACACATTTGTGAGGCATACCCCAGCAGCCAAGCTAAGTCTAAAAAGAAAAGAAAAAAGATCAGATACTTTAGTTGCTTCCAACCAAAGAAGATGAAAACTTGGTGTATGAGCACAGCCAAGTTATCTGCCTTCTAAAACAAACAAACAGAAGAAATCAATACTTTTCAGAGAATAATAACAGAAAAGAGAGTCTCTAAGACATAATTACAATGTTTAGGATACAAATCAAAACTAGTAGTCTTGCAATGAAAAAGGAAAATTTGAAACATGCTTAAAAGAAACAAAATCTGAGATGACCCAGTTGCCAAAATTAATAGACAAGGATTTCAAAGCATCTAGGATAACTATGTTCAAAGATGTGAGGAAAATCAGGCTCATAATGAGTAAACAGAAAATCCCAAAAGAGAAAAAGGAATTCTGAAACTGAACAACCTAATATACAAAATGAAAACATGCACTGGATGAATTTAACAGAGACTTGGAAAAGAAAGGGGGATAAGTTAGTAAAAGTTGAGGACAGATCAAAAGAAAATCACCAATCTGAAAAAGAGAGAAAAAATATTGAAAAAATGAATATATTGAAAAAAATTGGCTTGTGGGACAGTATCAATCAGTGTAAAATATGTAAAATTGGAGTCTTAAAAAGGAGAGATAATGGGTCAGAAAAAAATTGATGAAATAATGGTCAAAACTATACCAAATTTAATAAAAGACATAAATTTACAGATTCAAGAATCTTAGTGAACCCTAAACAGACTAAATACAAAGAAAATCACACCTAAGTATATTATAATCAAATTGCTGAAAACCTGTGTTAAAGAGAAAATCTTGAAAGCAGCCAGAGTAAAACAACACAATGCCTACAGGGGAACATCGATTTGAGCAATCACCAACCTATCATTCTGAACAATAGAGGTCAGAAGATAGTGTTCTTTGGAACACAAGTATTGAGGGGCAAAGGAGCATTATTAGCCCAACTTGCTCTCAAATAATTCATAAAAAGAAATTATAGAGAAAAAATGATAAAATAAAGGAAGGAAAATATTAATTGGGGACTTAAGAAAAGGATATATGAGGGCTTACTGAACTATTCTTGTGAATTTTCTCTAAATTTGAAATTATTTCAAAGTAAAAACTATAAAAACAAACAGATGAAGCAATATAGATGTGTATGTATTATTCTATATATATACATACATATGTATATATATAGTTATGGCTAATGACAGAATTCAGAAGCAGTAACACACCATAAGCAATAAGAATATCTGGCATCCATATCTTGGTTTCTAAATACCATTCCCCAATTTAAAAAGAAATCAGACTCCTTGAAGAAATAATTGAATTGAGGGTTGGTTAGGAAAAGGACAAGATGAGCTTGGGAATACTGTGTTGCAAGAAACCAAGAAAATGCTCAAAAAATGATGTAGTCATGTGGAAAGGTTACAGAAGACAATTTGAAAGAGCTCCCACTGGCCAAACTGGAATAACTTGAGCAAGAAAATAATTGCAATTTGTATTATATATATCATTATTATAGCCCATTGAATTAAATAAATATCTTTGCGTCCTTACTGATATAAATAAATATATGAATAAATGTAAGAAAGGGAGAATTCTTCCTTAGTGTAAAATTCTAATTTATGAGTTTAGAAGGAATGAGGGAAATAGAAAATCAACATTAGGCAAAATCTCCATGGTTGCAGGCAAAACCACTGATGAATACTAAAATTAATGTACAAAAGATTGGCATCATTTTATCCCCTCCCACATAAAACAAACACAAGATCTTATAAATTAAAAAGGGAGAAATGGGGAGGAAACCACTTTAATCAAATGACTAAAGTTGAAATCGCCGAATATACATACCTACATCTTATAATCCTTCATAAGATGCACTGAGTAGGGTGCATCAGTTCGGTGGTATTCCTAACAAAATTGCATAATATTAATTTAATCATAAAATTATCAGACAAATGCAAATTGAGGGACATTCTACAAAATAACTTGCCAGTATTCTTCAAAAGTGTAAGTTCATGAAATAAAGAGATTAGGTTTTCTTTTTGTGTGTGTCTGTCTGATAATTTTATTTTCAGAGTAGTGAAAATGGGTCTAAAAGTGAGTGTGATGATTGCACAACTAGATGATGATACTGTGAGATACTGATTGTATAATTTGTATGGAATATATGATAAATGAATATTTTTCAATAAAATCTGAAAGAAAAAAGTAAGGAAATTTTTAAAAAAGCTTCTTTCTGACCCCCCTCCCCCCAAAAAGACAAATAGAGTTCTAGCACAAGAACAAATAGACCAATGAAACAGCATAAAGAGCATAGATATAAACCCATACATCTATGGCCAACTGAATTTTGACAAGGAAGTCAGGTTCACGCAGTGGGGGAAATAAGTCTGCTCAACAAATATCCACAAGCGAAAGAATGAAAGTGAACCCCTACCTCACATCATATACAAAAATTAACCCAAAGTGGATCAACAACCTAGATATAAAACCCATAGAGGAAATCACAGGGAAGTGTTTTCAGGTCCTGATATTAGGCCATGGATTCTTAGAGTACACCAAAAGCAAGAGCAGCAAAAGAAAAATAAACTGGATTTCATCAAAATTAGAAATGTTTTTGCATCTAAGGACATTATAAAGTGAAAAGATGACCAACAAAATGGAAGAAAATATTCAGAAACCAAATGCTTGATAAAGTTTCTATATCTAGAAAAAAGAACTCATTACATTCAAAAATAAAAAAAACAGATATTGATAGGAATGTTAAATGGCACAGCCACTGTGGAAAAGAGTGGGTAGTTCCTCAAAAAGTTAAACACAGAACTACCATAGGACCCAGCAATTCTACTTCTAGGTACATGTTGAAAAGAAATCGAAAGTAGGAATTTGAACAGATATTTGCAAGCCAATGAACATACCAGCATTATTCACCATAGACAAAGCCTGGAAAGCCACCCAAATATCCATCAGCAGATGAATGGATATACAAAATTCAGTATATGCATGCAATGGAATATTATTCAGCCTTAAAAAGGAACGAAATTCTGAAACATGCCACTACATGGATGAATGTTGAAGACATGATGTTGAATGAAAAAAATCATACACAAAGGGACAAATATTAATGATTCCACTTATGTAATATGTGCAAACACATAAATACATAAAGAACAAGTTACCAAGGGTACAGTGTGGGGGAGAGGGGAATTGGAAATTTATACACAATGGGTGTAGCCTTTCTGTTTGGAATGTTTGGAAAGTTCTGGTAATAGATGGTGATAAGGGTAGCACTTTGTGAATGCAATTAACCCCACTGAATGATATGCTTGGAAGTGGCTGAGATGGGAAAGTTTATGTTGCATATATATTTCCACAATTTAAAAAAAGAGACCAAATAAAGAGGCAATATAATTAATATAATACATGATATTGTGCTGGAAATAATAATAGAAGAGAAAAGGCCCAAAAGAACATTATTGGAACATATGAAGAAAATTGGAATATACATTGTAAGCTGTAAATCAGTGTAAAAGTTCTTGAACTTGATAACAATATTTAAGGTTGTTACCTAAGTGAACATTCTTGTTCTTAGGAAATATACATATTAACTATATGCATGCAGTATTATGCATTCAAGGGATATGATGTATGTAATATACTTTTAAATTATGCTTAGAGAATTGTTAGATTAGGTAGAATACACAGACACACAGACAGATGGATAGAAAGATATAATGATACAGATAAATGTTAAATTTGGTGAATCTGCATATCTGAGTGGGGGTGGAGGAGTTGTTTGAGTTTGCTGTCTGGGTTTTGTATTATTTTTTTCAACTGTTCCATAAGATTGAAACTATTTCAAAATAAAGTTAAGGAGAGAGGTGGGGCAAGATGGTGGCATAGTGAGGTGTGGAATTTAGTTAGTCTCTAGGGCAGATAGTATATAGCCTAGAACTGTCTGGTACAACTAGGGAACTTCCATGACAAGACACATCATGCACCAATCTGGAATGGGTGGAACTGCCAAGATCCCATGCAGAACCATAGTAACTCCCAAGTCACAGAGGTTTGCTCTCTTCCCCAATGGGCTGGGCACACTGTCTTACAGCTGGTTCCCCAAGGGAAAAAGAAACCATCTCTACTAGAAGGATGGAAGCTCAATCAACCTCCAATTGTGGAATTAATGAACACAGATAAACCTGGAACAAGCCCAAAAAGAACCAGGAGGAATCGCTTCTGCAGAAATGAGATGGGAATGACAAAAAATAAAGGTGGCTTTTGGAGTTGGATGAACTCAAAATACTGGAAAAGGGCTGGGCCTCAAGAAAATGGAACACATAGACCTGGATACCAACTTGTCTCATGATTGGCAAACCTAGGAGGACTGGGGTCTGGCTCTGAAAAGAATTTTTTTCTCCCTGTTATTTTTTGTTGTTGTTGTTGTTGTGGAGTTTTTGTTTTGTTTTGTTTTGTTTTGTTTTACTTTTAACAGCCCATTACCATTAGATAGAGCTGCAGGCATTCTTGGGTTTGGTACTGAGAAATTTGTCCCAGGCAAAGGCACAATTAAAGTATGTCTGAAACAAAATATCTAGTCAGATGAGGGAAATATTTCCCAAAGGGTGTATCTTTAAGTAATCTCTACTGGGAGTAAGGTAAAGTAGCTCATCCAAGCTCAAACTGCAGTTTTAATCCCAGCAGAATGGAGAAAAGACTGATGGAAAAAAAATAAGAATGAAATAAAATTTAAAAAGAATAAAGATGGAGGTTTATGGAGTTGATTGAGCTCAGAGTGCAAGAAGTGGGGGACATAGAGCCAGGTTCCAACTCTGTCTCTTGACTAGCAATTCTTGGGGACTGGGGACTGCTCTGAAAAGGGATTTTTCTTCTTCCTCCTCTTCTTTTTTTGAGCTATTCTAAGTACCTCATTAGAAAAAGTCTTCGGCATTTTCAATTGACAGCACAACCCAGGCAAGGGCTGAGTTACAATAGGTCTGAGAGACAGAGTACTGAGTCAGCGGGGGAGATGTCTTTCCAGGAAAATGAAGAGCAGGGCCCAGCTCAAGGGGCAGCCCTCCTTCAGAGCATTCAGACCCCAGGCTCTGGAAAACAGAAAAAGCTAAAGCTTGCCTTCTACTTCAACCTCTATTTAACCACACCCCTGGCAGGGAGGATCTGATGAGAATTAAAGGCACTTCATCATTTAACCCCAGTGGAGAGTAGCAGGCTGAAAAGTGCTGAGTGGTACAAGAAAAGCACAGAGTAGAGAGGATTTACAGGAAAGTCTGACAACCTGCTGGGTCTCACCCTCAGGGAAATTTGATAAAGATTATACCCTTCTCCTGAGATCTGATCCTGTCTGGTGTGAAAAAATCTGATTGGGTTGATCATATGTGGGAAACCCTCAAAAATAGGTTCCATACAGGCAGGGTTAGAACCAGAAAAAGGAGAGCTGAAAAATTCTGGTCATTTAAACAGAAGCTAAGGTAGAAGTCTAGAATAAGTTGAACTGAAAGCCAAAAAAGACAGACAGCCAATGAACAAGAAAACCTCCTGAATAAACTAATCAAAGAAATCAGATGCCTAGACACCAGCAAAAATTAAAAGTCATGCCAGGAAAAATGAAGATATGTCCCAGTCAAAGGAACAAACCAACATTTCAATTGAGATACAGGAGTTGAAATAACTAATTAAAGATGTTCAAACAAACAAGTAAAATCACATCAAAAATCAAAACAATGAGTTTTTTGAAGACACAGCAAAAGACATGAAGGATGTGAAAAGATATGGGGTGAACAGAAGAAGAACTCAAAAGTTTGAAAAAGTAAATGGCATATCTTATGGAAATGAAAGGCACAACAGAAGAGATGAAAAAACAGTGGACATCTAAAATGGCAGATTTGAAGAGGAAGAAGAAAGAATCAGTGAACTAGAAGACAGGACATCTGAAATCCTACACACTAAAGAACAAGTAGGGAAAAGATGGAAAAATATAAGCAGGGTCTCAGGGAACTGAATAATAACATGAAGTGCACAGATATACATGTTATGGATGTCCCAGAAAGAGAAGGTAAAAGGGACAGAAAGAATAATGGAAGAAATAATCACTGAAAATTTCTCATTCCTTATGAAAGACATAAAATTACAGATTCAAGAAGTGCAGCATATCCCAAACAGAACAGATCTGAATAGACCTACTCCAAGATACTTACTAATCAAATTGTCAAATGTCAAAGACAAAGAGAATTCTGAAAGCAGCAAGAGAAAAGCAATCCATCACATACAAGAGAAACTCAATAAGACTATGTGTTAATGGATTAAACTCCCTAATAAAAAGATACAGACTAGCAAAATGGACTAAAAAACAGTACCCATCTATATGCAGTCCAGAAGAGACTCACTTTAGACCCAAGGAAAAAAAATAGGTTGAAAGTGAAAGGAAGGGAAAAGATGATTCACACAAACAACAACCAAAAAAGTGTGAGGGTAACTATACTAATATCAGACAAATTTGACTTCAAAAAAAAAAAAACAATGAAAAGAGACATAAGTTTCCCTATATATTAGTAAAAGGGACAATTTGTCAAGGAGCTATAGCAATCAAATATTTATGCACCAAGAACAGAATGCCCCAAAATATATGGGACACACACTGACAACACTAAAGGGAGAAGTGGACACCACTATAATAATGTTGGAAACATCAATACACAGCTCTCAGCCATGGATACAACATCTAGACAGAGTACCAATAAGGAAACAGAGATGTTGAATAGTACGATAAATGAACTAGGCTTAACAGATATTATAGAACACTACAACCCATAATAGCAGGATGCCCATTTTTCTTAAGTGCTCAGGGATCATTCTCCAGGATAGATCAACGTGGGGTCACAAAGCAAGTCTCAAGAAATTTTAAAAGACTGAAATTATACAAAACATTTTCTGAGATCATAATGGAATGAAATTGGAAATCAGCAACAGGTAAAAGGCTGGAAACTTCTCAAATATTTGGAGGCTAAACAACACAGCATTAAACAACCAGTGGGTCAAATAAGAAATACAAGAGAAATCATTAAATATCTTGGGGAAATGACAATGGAACTACAACATACCAAAACTTGTGGGCTGCAGCTAAGCTGGTGCTGAGAGGGAAATGTATTGCCACAAATGCCTATTTAAAAAAGAACAGCAAAAATCAAGGAATTAACTGTTTACCTGGAGGAACTAGAAAAAGAATAGAAAACTAACCTCAAAGCACAGAAGAAAATAAATAACAAAGATTAGAGCAGAAATAAATGAAGTTGAGAACCTGAAAACAACAGAGACAATCAACAAAATCAGAAGTTGGTTCTTTGAAAAAAATCAATAAAATCAATGGACCCTATCTAGGCTGACAAAAAAGAAAGAAAAGAAAAGATGCAAATAAATAAAATCAGAAATGGAAGAGGGGCACAACTACTGGCTCTGCAGAAATAAAGGAGATAATGAGAAGATACTATGAGCAACTATAGGCTAATAAACTAGACAGCATAGATAAAATGCACAACTTCCTAAAAAGCATGAACAACCAACAAAGACTCGAGAAGAAATAGACAACCTCAACAAACTAAGAACAGTAAAGTGACTGAATCAGTCCTCAAAATTTCCCCCAAAAAGGGCTTGTGTGTGTGGCAGAGGGGCTTGGCCTGCCTATGGGTGTGCCTGGGAGTCATCTCTGGAGGACTTCTTTTGTTGCTGAGATGTGGCCTCACTGTCTCTGAGCCCAGCTCTGTGGGTGGGATCATTGCCCTCCCCACTGCGTAGGACGTGGCATCCAGGCATGGGGGATCTCCCTGGAGGCATAGGATGTGGCTCCTGGGGATGGGTCTGGCTCTGGCATCATAGGATCAGCATGTCATCTTGGCCGGGGTCAGGGGGAGGAGAGCTGTGACAGGTTGGGTGTCAGTGGCTGAGGGAGTTTAGGTGGATTCAGGGAGCTGCTCTGGGGTCACTCTTGCATGGGCTTCAGTTGGACACTGCTGCCTATTATGGCTTGCTGGACCCCAATGGAACCATTCTGGATGGTCTTGGAGAACACTTAGGGTGATGTGTGGGATTCTGTGGGAGTTCCATGCTCTGGGGTGGTCTCTGAATGGGTCCCTAGGCCAGAACGGTCCTGAAGCCTAGGATGCCAGCCTCTCCAGGGCATCAGCTGGTTCCATCTCCCTACCCCTTATTATTGACAGTCCTTCCAACATGGGGGAGTTGGAGTGGAGGTGGACCAGATATCCCTGGGGGGTGGGAGAAGGATCAGGGATGATGTTGGAGTTGTGCATGGTGGGTAGGGTTTGGCAGATGACTGTGATTGCTGAATCATTATATTGATGTTTCTTTTGACCTCAGTGTCTTGAAGCAGCTGGAGATGAGGGTCTAGACTGCGGAGTTGTGACCCATGCCGGGCTCTGCAGTCTGTTCTGCAACTGATTGTTCTGATTGTTGTGTTGTGTGTTGAGGTTTGTTGCTATTGTTGTTTTTCACAAAAAGGGGGAAAAAGTGATGATAAGAATATATATATATTCCTTCTGGTTTCTGGTGTTCTGGAGCAGCTGGAGGGAAGGATCTGAAATGATGGTGTGTTGGCTCATGGCAGACTCTGGGATCTGTCCTGTGGCTACTTGTTGAAGAATGTTTTGAAGACTATTTCTTTTTTCTTTTTTTGCTTTGTATATATGCTATATTATACTATTTACAAAGTTAAAAAAAAAAAGTTCCCCAAAAGGAAAAGTCCAGAGCAAGATGGCATCACATGTGAATTCTACCAATCCTGCTAAAACTCTTCAAAAACGCTGAAGGGAAGGAAAGCTACCTAACTCATTCTATGAAGTCAACATCATTGTAATACCAAAGCCAGGCAAAGATGCTACAATAAAAGAAAATCACAGACCAATCTCTTTAATGACTATAGATGCAAAAATCCTCAACAAATACTTTCAAGTCAAATCCAGCAGCACATTAAAAGAATTATACACCATGACCAAGTAGGATTTATTCCAGGTATGCAAGGCTGGTTCAACAAGGGAATCAATTAATGGAATACACCACATCAATAAATCAAAGAGGAAAAACACCACATGATCACCTCAATTGGTACAAACAAAGGCATCCTTTCTTGATAAAAGCACTTAGAACACTAGAATAGAAGGAAACTTCCTCAACATGATAAAGGGCACATACAAAAACACACACATCTAACATCATGTTCAATGGTGAAAGACTGAAAGCTTTCCCTCTAAGATCTGGAACAAGAGAAGAATGCCCACTGTCCCCACTTTTATTCAAATTATACTGGAAGTTATAGCCAGAGCAGGTAGGTAAGAAAAAGAAAAAAAGGAATCAAAATTGAACAGAAAGTAATAAAACTTTCATTTTTTTTTTGCACATGACATGAGCCTATATATGGAAAGTCCTAAAAACTAGACAACAATGCTACTATAGCTAACAATAGAACTCAGCAAAGTGGTGGATACAAGATCAACATGCAAAAATCAGAAGTGTTTCTATTCACTAGTAGTGAACAATTGGAAGAAGAAATCAAGAAAAAAGTCCCAATTACAATAGCAACTAAAAGAATCAAATGTCTATGAATAAATTTAACCAAGGAGGTAAATGACTTATACAAAGAAAACTCAAAAGTTTGCTAAAAATAAATCAAAGATCTAAGTAAATGGAAGCACCTTCCATGCTGATGAATTAGAAGACTAAATGTTGTTAAGATGTCATTTCTACCCAAAATGATTTACAGATTCAGTGCAATCTCAATCAAAATTCCAACAGAATTTTGCAGAATTCTGCTACTTTGCAGAAATGAAAAAGGATAAAGGGCCCCAAAGAGCCACAAACATCTTGAAAAAAAAAAAGAATGAAGTGGGAGAATTCACACTTCTGGACTTTAAACTATATTACAAATCTACAGTAGTCAAAACAGCATGGTACTGGCACAAGGATAAATATATGGACTAATGGAATAAAAATTAAGAGTTCAGAAGTAGACCCTCACATCTATGGCCAGTTGATTTTGGAAAAGGCTCCCAAGCCCACTTGACTAGGAAAGAATAGTTTCTTTAACGAATGGTTCTGGGAGAATTGGATATCCATACACAAAATAATGAAGGAAGACCCCTATCTCAGACCATATATAACAATTAACTATAAATGGTTCAAAGACCCAAATTTATGAACCAGTAGTATAAAGATATTAGAAAAGTATAAGGAAGCATCTTCAGGATCTTGTGTTAGACAATGGTTTCTTACACTTTACACCCAAAGCCCAAGCAATGAAAGAAAAAGTAGATAAATGGGACCTCATCAAAATTAAAAATATTTATGCATCAAAGGACTCTGTCATGAAAGTGAAGAGACAACCTACTCAATGATAGAAAATATTTGGAAACCACATTTCTGATAAGCATCTAAAATCCAGAATATATAAAGAAATCTTACAACTTAACAATTAAAAAACTAACAACCCAATATGAAAATGGGAAAAAGATGTTATTCCAAAGAGGAAACACAAATGGCTAAAAAGCACATGAAAAAAATGTTCAACTTCACCAGCTATTAAGAAAATGCAAATCAAAATCTCAATAAGATATCATTTCATACTTACTAGCATGGTTGCTATTAAAAGAAAAAACAAAAAATACAGGTCAGAGAGGATATGTCAGAGAGGATGTGTGCTCTAGTTTGCCAACTGCTGGAATGGGATATACCAGAAACAGAATGGCTTTTAAAAAGGAAAATTTAAAATAAGTTGCTAGTTAAAAAATTTTAGGCCATGGAAAATGTCCCAATTAAAGCAAGTGTATAGAAATGTCCAATCTAAGGCATCCAGGGAAAGATACCTTGGTTCAAGAAGGCCAATGAAGTTCAGGGTTTCTCTCCCAAGTGAGATGGCATATGGCAAACAGGGTCAGGGTTTCTCTCTCATCTGGAAAGGCATGTGGCAAACACGGCATCATCTGCTAGCTTTCTCTCCTGGCTTTTCTTCACAAAGCTCCCCAGGAGGCGTTTTCCTTCTTCATTTCCCAAGGTTGCTGGCTGGTGGACTCTCTGCTTCTCATGGCTATGTCATTTGGCTCTCTCTGAATCTCTCGCTTTCTCCAAAATGTTTCTTCTTTTGTGGAATTCCAGTAAACTAATCAAGACCCACCCAAATGGGTGAAGACACATCTCCACCTAATCCAGCTTAACAACTGCTCTTGATTGAGTCACATCTCCAGGGAGATTATCTAATTACAGATTCAAACATACAGTACTGAATAGGGATTAGAAGAAATGGTTGCCTCTACAAAATGGGATTTGCCATGGTCCAGCCGCAGCAGAGGGAACGGGCTTGAAGGTGTGGAGGGTCGTCGGCGCGAGAAGAACACCAAGAGACAGCTTAGAGAATTTTCCTCTGAGAAGAGTTGCTTAGATTTATTTTTGCTTAACTGATTTTATACCCTTATTCTTGGCAAGGAAACAGGTATCACAGAATTATGGTTGTGTCATGGCTTACGTTTTAGGTAAAGTTACAGGTTCAGGGAAGCAAAGCGAAAGTACACGTTTTGATTTTCTTAGGAACACTTACACAAGATTTTAATAGCAGCAGGATATTGGCTTAAACCACAGACATTGTGTTTGCAGTTTTCTGAGTTTAGACTTTCTTTTCCTATTATTCTACAGGTGAGGCAATATGTCAAGACCTATTTTAATCTGGTTAAAGGTTAGCTTGTTTTGATTAAAAGGTTACATTGTTTGCTTAGATTTTTTATTGTTTTATAGCAATGGACCGGTGCCGTGGTGGGGAGTAAATTTCTAGGATGGCTCAATGCAGGGTTTTTTAATTGTAAGTGTTTACTTTCTATGGGGTACTTTTCTGTGACTTGTTCTAAAAGCACTTCTGCCTGCTGTATCTGCAGCATGACTTGCTTAATGGGGGCGTCCCAACCTAATTTTTTCCAAACAGTCATTAACAAGGTTTTGCAATTTGTACAATTTGTATCATTTTTTCCAATTCTTTTGCTTTCTGATTCATTTTGATATAATGCTTGGAGCACAACCAGCAACAAGAAACACACAATTAGTGTCGTTAATCCCAGTATTTTTCTATTACACCATTTTATGCCTCGTCCTCTTTTGGGGCGTTGAAGGCCTTGCCACCGCCCTTCCTTCCAGGGAACTGTGTCAAACCGGGGAGGAAAAAGAGGACGCGGCAGGGATTAGGATAAAACATGGCTTTTCTAGGGTACATACATCCTTTCAAACCAGCTCAATGTGTAACACCCATTCATTGCTGGAATGTAAAATAGTACAGCCGATGTGGAAGACAGTTTGGCAGTTCCTCAGGAAGCTAAGTTTAGAATCACCATATGACCTCACAATCCCTCTACTAGTTATATATCCAAAATAATTGAAAGCAGGGATGCAAACAGTTATTTGCACACCAATGCTCACAGTGGAATTATTCACAGTAGCAAAAAGATGGAAGCAACCCAAGTGTCCATCAACCGAAGAAGGGCTAAACCAATTGTGGTATACACTATAATGGAACATTATTCAGCATTAAAAGTAAATGAAGTTCTGGTTCATGCAACATCATGGTTGAGCCTTGAAGATTTTATGTTGAATGAAATAAGCCAGAAATAAAAGGACAAATCTTTATGATCTTACTGATATGAAACAGATATCAAACTCATAGTTAAAATCTAGAACATCAGTTGTCAGTGGCTGGGGATAGGAGAGTTCATGTAACTTCTATTTGGGTTGATTGTGAAATTTTGGAAATCAATGCAATGGTCACCCAACATTATGAGTGTAGTCAACAGCACTGAGTTATATATACGTGAATGTGGCTAAGAGAGGACATTTTAGGTCATGTATGTGTTGCTAGAATAAGATAAAGCATAAGACTGTATAACACAGTAGACCCTATTGTAAACGGTGGACTATAATTAATAGTACAATCTTAAAAATGTTTTTTCATGGATTAGAACAAATGTTAATAATAAGGTGGTATGTAGAGAAGAAAATACACCCTAATGTAAAATATGTACTATATTTAATACTACAATTATTATATTACTTCATTAGTTGTAACAAAGCAACCACACTAATGCAAAGTGTTAAAAATGGCAATGAGTGGTACATGTGAATGTAAATATTTTTTACATTATGTTTCTGTAAACCTACAATTTCTACAATTTTTTTAAAAGAAAAGATCATTAGAAACAAGGCCACAGAGGAAAAGGAGTACAGGTATACCTTGGTGATATTACTGCTTCAGTTCCAGACCACTGCAATAAAGTGAGTCACATGAATTTTTCGGTTTCCTAGTGCATATAAAAATTATATTTACACTATAGTCTACTAAGTGTGCAATATTATTAAGTTTTAAACATTGTCCACCTGAGACTCAGAGTTAGAGCTCTGATGCTATGAAAATCAGCATTACCCCATACAGGAACTGTTTAAAAAGTTGGAAAAGGGATCAGACTTCAACTACAGATATGAATGAAGCTGATCTCAATAGGACTAGGGTAGGTCAGAATACAGGGTAAAGGATGATATTACCCATATTTTAAAACTTCAACTTCTGTGTGAGACGAAAGGGAGAGATGTTTATTTGGTGCAAAATTTATATTCTGGGTAGCACATTACCAAATTTAACTTGTTTGATCAGTTTAGTTGAACACTATAAGTACATGGAATCTTGAATAGGATGTGAGATCTTGTTGGTTTATCCAGGTTAATGTGATGCTCCAATATATATCTCAGAGTAATTTGGGTAGTGAATAAAGAAGTATTTGCAATGGGGGACTGGGGAGAATGGAGGAAATATTTAACTTCCCCATTTGGAGAATTCCTGATATTCTCGCAAGCAGTGGGGACAGCAAAATCAATAGACTGAGCCTTTGATCTTGGGGTTCACCCTTATGAAAATTATTCCTGCAAAGGATAGGCTAAGCCTACTTATAATTATGCCTAAGAGTTACCCCCAGAGAACCTCTTTGTTGCTCAGATGTGGCCTCTCTCCCTAAACCAACTCAGCAGATTAACTCCCTGCCCTCCCTCCTATGTAGGACATGAATTCCAGGGGTGTAAATCTCCATGAAACATGGGACAAAAATCCCAGGATAAGCCAGGACCTGGCATCATGGGATTGAGAAAGACTTCTTGACCAAAAGGGGGAAGAGAGAAATGAGTCAAAATAAAGTTTCAGTGGCAGAGAGATTTCAAACAGAGTAGAGAGTTTATCCCGGAGATTATTCTTATACATTATATAGATATCCCTTTTTAGTTTATGATGTATTGAAATGGATGGAGGGAAGTACCTGTACTGTTGAGCTGTGTTCCAGTAACCTTGATTCTTGAAGATGATTGTATAATGATATAGATTTTACAGTGTGACTGTGTATTGTGAAAACCTTGTATTTGATGCTCTTTTCATCCAGGGTATGGACAGATAAGCAAAAAATATATATATATGGGTAAGAATAAATAAATAATAGGGGAGATAAGGTGTAAAATAAACTGGGTAGATGGAAATACTAGTGGTCAATGAGAGGGAGGGATAAGGGGCATGGGTTTTTTTCCTTTTTTCTTTTTATTTTTTTCTGGAGTAATGCAAAGATTCTAAAAATGATCACAGCTATGTGATGATATTATGAGCATTGATTGTACACTACATGTATGTGTATGAAGATTTCTCAATAAAAATATTGTTTAAAAAAATGTCCATACCTTATTTTTAAATGTTAGGCAGCAGCAGAAAGAGAAGGCACAGGCCTCATCTGCCAGGCAGAGGCCCCAGAGCAGTAGCCCAGAATTTGTCTTCCAGATGCCTGGCTGTCCGCCCAGCACAAAGGGATGGTGGCCCTATGGCAGAAGGAACCCAGACCTGGCAGTGCCTGTGCACGTTTCTTAGGAGTTACAGATTATGTTCTCTGAGGAAACATGAAGTCACACTATGTTGTTATGCTTACTCTAGCCATCCTGATGTTCCTGACCTGGCTCGCTGAGATGTAACAAAGTGCTCTGTGCTAATGGTATGAGCAAAAGCCTCACACAGGAAGAACTTTGCCAGTATGGCCTGGAGAATGAAATTGTGTCTGTTGTAGAGAGTATGCTTTTGTCAAGGTCTTCTTTGGGATTAGTGCTGCGACTGTGTTGGTATGTACAAAACCTTTAAATTACAGCGAAACACCTCCAACTTCCAAGAGCACCGCAGAAGAGCTGCACCAAGTCAGTCCCTTCTGTCCTCTGGGTACTTATATAAGGGGACACCCAGTTGAATTGGAACACTGTTTCCTTTCCTGTTGCAGAAGAACTTTCACAGTATGAGAATCTGGGTTCCTTTTTGGAAGCCATGAACCAGTTGCACCATTCAAAATGTGTCTATTCCCAGCAACAATGTCCATGCACCTTATTCCAGTGACAAAGAACACATGCACTGTGGTTTATTTTGATGACTGCATATCCATACATCAGTGTAAAATATTCTGAGAGTCCACAGGGGCATCCAAATACTGTTGGTTCCATAATGCCTGCTATGAGTGCATCTGTCCAGAGTGCATCGACTATGGCAATAAAACTGTCAAATGCATGAACTGCATGCTTTAAAGAATCAAAAGAAATGCAAACCGATGTCATCAGAAAGAAAGGTATTAAAGGTTATTCACTTCTGGAGGTATGAGAATGTCCGTGTTTTAAGAAGATGTAATGAATTTAGAATGCATTCCTTTTAAAATACGTCATATTTTAAATAGCAATTTAAATAGTAATTTGTTAAATTACATAGTTATAACTGCTCTTAGTGATCTTATTGCCCACTAACAATAAATCTTTTCCTTTGAATTCATGTACAACTTTGTTCATAGAAAGAAACAAGTAGTGTGGAGAGGACTCCTTGAAAGATCTGATGTTTCCAGCATAACAACAGAGGGCATTTTCTTCAAGCATCCCCAAAACCTTTTGTTTTGAAAATACTGGCAGAAGCATGTTAAAGGAAGTCACAATTTCTTCAACATACCACTCCTCAGACACTGAGTTTTTATATTTATATGCTATTGTTGACTGTGCCTTTTTTATCTGTCCTAAATACAGGGTAGATGTTCAAATATAAAAGCACCATTTCAACCCTTTGACATTGGTTTTAGAATATTACAATATTTTATAAATTAAAACTAGTACATAATAGGATTCATCCTACAATGCACATGCTGACAGCTTCAGGAAAAGATTCTCATTCTCTTCTGTTCCCCCTGTGGAGATAGTGAGGAAGACCCTTTACTGAGAATACTGGTGTGTTCCTATGAAATGACATTAAGTACACTGCTAGAGTAAATAATTAGGAACTTAGAGCATTTCTTGTGACTTATGATATAAATTTAGAGAACATTAGGAGCGGAGAATAACTGCTAAATTAGACTATAATTGGAGCACCAGGGAAACAGCCAGTCCCCATTGCCTGGAAAGTACAGCTTGAAATCAAAGGTAGGCTGGAAGGCTAGAAGGCCCACTCTCAGGCCGAGGAAAGGCAGAACCAAGTGCTCACAGGGATGAGTGATAGGAGGGGAATTAAAAGAAAAGAATTTAAGAGTATGAACAGGCAAGGTCGAAAATGCTCAAAATTATGATGGGAAGCAGACTTAAAACTATTTACGCCTTTTTTTAAAATTTACACTATTTTTATTTCCTGTTATTTAATTTGTTAAATTGTATCGGATCTATAATGTTCCTAGTACACAAGTATAATTATAAAATGGGGTGTGAAGATTATGAAATTAAAAAAAATTTTCTGTTCAAGATTATTTCTGTTCCGAATACACTACAGAATATTTATCAGCTTTTTAAAACATAAACACTCACGTACCCTTCATAGTAATAAAATTCCAATTTTCAAGTATGAACCTAAAGCATATATATTTATATTACAGAAACTCTTAACTTTACAGAATTTCTAATTTATCTAAGTGCATATTTTGAATTAAAGTAACTTTTTAGGAACACCTCTTTTATATTCTAAATATTTTTGTATATACAAATAAATAATGCTCTTTGATACATTTTGTATTATTCATTATCTGAACAGTAGTTAAAAGTTCATGTAATAATTAACTATTATAAAATCTAAAGGCTTGATACCCTTTCTTATCTTTCAGATAACTGTAATGAATACAGAAATGTACAAAACAAAGTTGAAATTTAGCTCATGAAGTATATATTCTTTTTGCATGGGCAGGTCCTGGGAATCGAACCCAGGTCTCCGGCATGGTAGGTGAGAATTCTGTCACTGAGCCATTATCACACCGCCCTACATGAAGTATTTTAATAGGAAAAAATTAGGGTCTCTTTTTCTTACTTTTAGTAGAAAGACTCTGTTTAAGTGCCTTGAAAACATTTTAACTTCTATTCTTAATTAATACCTGTAAAGCTGTGGCTTTTCTTGAACCAAGAGAAGACTTTGAAGGAATTTGCAGATATTTGGTTTCTTTGAGCAGACGGGGTTTCCATATTCATTGGCAACATGAATAATGTTTCCTTAAATATGTCAACAAGCTTATTTTTAAACTGGCATTTAGAGTTTTGTAGGTCTTTCTATTGAATATCAAAATGTATCTTTTCTTCCCCTTTCTTAAGAAGATGATTTCTTGAATTTCATTATGTTTTAACCACATTATGCTTTTCCTTACTTCTATTTTTCCTTTTAGAAGTTTCCCCTAAATGTAATGGTTGTTTATATTCAAATTTTGCTTAATATTTCTGGTTTATGAATAGATTAAAAGAAAGGCAGAAATTCAATATGGTCTGTCACCCAAGAGTCCATTTCTAGTTCTAGAATGTTTTCAGGGTTTAAGTACCAGTATGTTTTCAGTCTAAAAGTATAACATTTGAAAAGCCCATAGCCTCACTAAAGGTCTACTTTTACCATCCCAAGCACAGTTCACTTCTATTAATTATTTTTAAGTAAAAAATTTGATTATCCCCTTTTTTGTAAACAAACTAAAAAGCACTAGATTTTAAATCAGTAACTATTTGAAAGACCATATATAAAAGACTCTTTCCTATAGTAAGAAATGTGCTTGCTGGTGGGTGTTCTCTGTTTTTCCCCCCTATAAAATCTAATTGTTAGTCAATAGAGTGGTATACGGGGAAAAAATACAATTAATATAAACTAAGGACTATAGTTAATATTTTCTCACCAATTCTAACAAAGGTACTATACTAAAGTAAACATCAATAATAGGGGTATAAAGATATGGGATTTTCTTTTTCTTCTTGGAGCAATGAGAATGTTCTCAAATTGATTGTGGTGATAAATGTATAACTATGTGATTATACAAGGGCCACTGATTGTATGCTTTGGTTGGATTGTACGGCATGTGAAAAAAAAGCTTTTTGAAAATTCTAATTGCTACTGAAACTGTACTCAATAATAGTGATACCAAATAAAATGATAATTGAAGTAAAATCCAGACTCTATGTACTAGTTATAAATTTAAAAGGAGTCTCCACTTAGGAATATGGCTTGTAAAGATTGAGAAAACAAGATTGATGTTCAAATGCTTGAATAATTATTTATAAATTAAAATGGAGAAAAGAAACACATTTTTCTAAAAAAAAATGAGGTACATATAAATAAGGCATATTATTAAAGTTCAGATTTTTAAATCTATTCTGCATTCCAAAAGTGTATATTTATTGTATTTCACGACCTAGCACATATAAAATTATTTATTTTTCTTTGTCCCTATAAACAGCAAAGAAAAAATTTTAATAAAAATTAAAATAAAAAAATACGGTGTGTGACTGTATCTCAATAAAACTTCTAAAAAATACTTAATTGCTAAAAAATGCTAACCATCACCTGAGCCTTCAACAAATCATTATCTTTTAGCTGGGGGAGCACGTGCTATGATGTTGATGGCTGCTGACAGGTTAGGATGCTGGTTGCCGAAGGCTGGGGTGGCTGTGGCAATTTCTCAGAATAAGACAAAAATGAAATTGACCAAATTGATTGACTCATCCCTTCACAAACAATTTCCCCGTAGCATACAATGCTGTTTGAAAGCATTATAACCACAGTAGAACTTCTTTCAAAATTGTCAATCCCCTCAATCCCTGCCACTGCTTTATCAATTAAGTTGATATACTATTCTAAATCCTTTGTGTAAACAATGGATTTGTTTAAACAATGTTCACAGCATCTCCACCAGGAGTAGATTCCATCTCAAGAAACCACTTTCTTTGCTCATCCATTAAAATTTTATCATGGGATTACAGCAATTAAGTCGCATCTTCAGGCTCTACTTCTAATTCTGGTTCTCTCCCCCACATCTGCAGTTACTTCCTCCAGTGAAGTCTTGAACCTTTCAAAGTCATCTATGAGGGTTGGAGTCAACTTCTTTCAAACTCCTGCTCATGTTGATATTTTGTCCTCCACCCATGAATAACAAGTGTTCTTAATGGCATCTAGAATGGTGGATCTTTTCCAGACGTTTCCAGTTGACTTCGCCCAGATCCATCAGAGGAATCATTCACTACGGCAGCTATAGTTTTAGGATATGGATTTCTTCAATGAGACTTGAAAGTCAAAATGACTGCTTGATCCATATGCTGCAAAATGGATGTTGTATTAGCAGGCATGAAAACATTAATTTCACTGTAACCTCCATCAGAGCTTGGGTAACTGAGTGCATTGTCAATGAGCTGTCATATTTTGAAAGGAATCTTTTTTCTGAGCAATTTCTGAATATTTTACTGAAAATATTCAGTAAATCATGCTGTATACAGAGGTTTCCTCCACACTTTGTTGTTCCATTTATAGAGCATAAGCAGGGTAGATGTAGCATAAGTCTTAACAGACTTAGGATATTCATAATTGCAAATGAGCTTTGGCTTCAACTTAAAGTCATAAGCTGCATTAGCCCCTAATGAGAGAGTCAGCCTGGCCTTTGAAGTTTTGAAGCCAGGCATTGACTTCTGTCTCTAGCTATGAGAAAGTCCTAGATTGTATCCTCTTCCAATAGAAGACTGTTTCATCTAAACAAAAAATGTTTTTCAGTATGGCCACTTTCACCAATTCTTAACTAGATCTTGTGGATAACTTGCTGCACCTTCTACATCAGCATTTACTGCTTCACATTACATTTTTTATGTTGTGGAGACAGCTTCTTTCAAGACTTAAACCTCATGAACCATCCTCTGCTAGCTTCAAACTTTTCTTCCGCAGCTTCTTCACATCTCTCAGCCTTCACAAAATTGAAGAGAATTAGGGGTTTGCTCTGGACCAGGCTTTACCTTAACAGGATGCTGTGGCTGGTTCAATCTTTTATCCAAAGCACTAAAACTTTCTCCATATCAGCAATAAGGTCATTTCATTTTCTTATCCTTCATGTGTTCACTAGAGCAGCACTTTTAATTTCCCTCAAGAACTTTTCTTTGCATTCACAACTTAGGGCTGTTTGGCACAAGAGGATTAGCTTTTGGCCTACCTTGGCTTTCAGCATGCCTTCTTTAATAAGCTTTATCATTTCTAGCTTTTGATTTTAAGTGAGAGAAACATGACTCTTCTTTCATTTGAACAGTTAAGAAGCCACTGTAGGGTTATGAATTTGGCCTAATTTCAATATTGTTGTGTCTTGGTGAATAAGGAGGTATTGGAGAGGGAGAGAGACAAGGGAACAGTTGGTCGGTGGGGCAGTCAGAATACACAGCATTTATTGATTATTTTTGCTATCTTATATGGGTATGGTTCATGGGACCCCCAAACAATTACCATAGTAACATCAAATATCACAGATCATCATTACAGCTATATAACTTTAAGAAAGTCCAAAATATTCTAAGAGTTACCAAAACGTGACATAGAGACAGGAAGTGAGCACATGCTGTTGGAAAAATGGTGCCATCAGACTTGTTTGAGGCAGGTTTGCCGCAAACCTTCAATTTGTGAAAAATGCAGTATCAGAGAAATGCAATAGAGCAAAACACAATAAAACAAGGTATGCCTGTAGTGTCTGTTCCCATGAACAATACTACAAAATCTTATAATTCAACAGATAAAGTACTTAAGGGTTTTGCCTCAGTGATGGATAATAATCATCCCTTGAGTAAATGTTGTTTTGGTCCCAGCTATAACACTTAAAAGTAAAATCTGAAAGAACTAAACTGTTTCCAAATTCTTTAACCATATCTTAAAACAAAGTTTAAGAATATTTAAAAGAATACAAAAATATCTGGCATCCAACATGGTAAAAATCAGCATCTGCATCCAATTAAAATTTACTACAAAGCAGCAATGATGAGAAAAGACAATCAATAGAAACTCACACAGAAATAACATAGATGATAAATTTAGTAGACATAGATATTAGAATAATTAAAATGGTATTCCATGCACTCAATAAGTTAGAGTAAAAGCTGAACATGGACAATATAAAAAGAATCCAAATTTTTCTAGAGGCAAAAAATACACTTGTTGGGATTATCAGTGACTTGTATATAGCAGAAGAAAAGGTTTATGAAACACAGGATTGGGGGGAGGACTAAAAAGAAAAACAACAGAGCACCAGTGAGCTATAAAACAACCAAAAGCAGCCTAATATACAGGGAATTGGAGCCACAACGGGAGGAGAAGGGAAGGGAGAAAAGAATATTTGAAGAAATTTTCCCAAATTTCATGAAAACTCTATAAGCCCACAGATTTGAGCTCAAAAGAAGGCACAAAAATATGAAAAACTACACCAAGGTACATCACTATTGTATTTCTAAACACTGATAAACTAAAATCTTAAAAGGAAGCAGAGAAAAAAAGAAACAATATAGGATTGAAAATAAGGATGACATTTCTTGTTGAAACAATATGAACTAGGTAAGTGAGGCAACATTTTTAAATAACTGAAGGAAAAACACTGTCAATATAACTTTTTTATATTGAAAATGTCTTCCAAAAATGAAGATAAACTCATTTTTCATATATTCAGAAAATAAAAAAATACACTACAAAGAATGTCACAGCCTTAAAAAAAAAAAGTTAACATTCATTTCTAATAAAAAGAGAAAATGGGAATGTATGGATACTACTTTATTATGATTATATAGTATCTCTCTCTATAAATACCTCCATCTTAAAGCCAGCATTTTACTTAATAGAGAAATACTAAAGGCATTCCATTAAGGGAAGGAATAAGGCAATAGTGACCACCATCCCCACCTTTTAAAAATTCACTGGAGGGGTGCATGGGTAGTCAAGAGGTAGAAACCTTGTGGGATTCTGGTTTGATTCCTGGCCTATGCACCACCCCCCTCCAAAAAAAAATTGTTGAGAACAAAATTCCCTATGATACACATATCACATATGTTTTTAAAAAGCAACTACATTGGAGGCATTGGCCAAAGTAATGAGACAAGTGAAAATAGGGGCAGGAGATTTGGAAAATAAGTAAAATGGTCTGTATTTACAAATGACATAAGATACCTGGAAAACAACAGGAAATTAATCATAAAATTAACTGTAAAAACAAAGTATAAGTGGAAACCTCATTTAAAGTGACCACAAAATGATAAATTTTTAGGAATAAGCTTATCAAATGTTCAAAATTTATATGAAAACTGTAAAATAATCCTGAAAGATACAAAAGTACACTTGAAATAATGAAAAGGACAAAACCTTTCTCGACATCAAGATGAAAGTTCTCCACATATTAATTTACAAAATTAATGTGATCTCATTAAAAGTACCAAGCAGTTTTTTTCTAGAAGTAGACAAGTTCATAGCAAAGTACATATAGAAACATAAGACTATTTAAAAATTGCTAGGAAAACATTGTAAAAGAAAAGTCATGAGAGGAGACTAGCTCTTTTTGGGTATTAAAACATTTGACCAGGTTTCTAAGGTGTAAAAAATTTAGTACTGGTACAAAAAATAGACTGGGTATCTGGCTCAAAATCCAAATGTAATAAAAGTCAATAAATTTGACCACCTAAAAATAAAAACAAAAACTTTTGCATTAACACTGGGATCTGTTCTGTAATTATTTGTTGAAGAATGCTTTAAAAGTTGCTTATTTCTTTCTTTGATTTGTATATATGTTAATTAGACAATAAAAAAAGTAAAAAAAATAAAACTTTTGCATGAAAATTCTGAGGAATGGGAGAAAAAAATATGAAACTATTAAACTTTACCACTGGGAAAACTCTGATACTGTGTCAAACATTAGGGACAACCAAATCAATAAGCTAAGCCCTTGATTTTGAGGCTTGTTCTTGTGAAGCTTATGTATATAGCAGAGAAGCTTAGCCTACCCATAGGTATGCCTAAGAGTCACCCCCGAGGATTTCTTTTGTTGCTCAGATGTGGCATTTCTCTAAGTCCAACTCTGCAAGTGAAATCATTGACCTACCCCTTATGTGGAACATGACATCCTGGGGTGAAAGTCTCCCTGGCAGCATGGGAGATGACTCCTAGGGATGAGTCTGGTCCTGGCACCGTGGGATCAACAATTCCATCCTGACCAAAACAAGGAAAAGAAGTGCAACTAATAAAGTATCAGTGGCTGAGAGTTCAAATACAGTTGAGAGGCTGCACTGGAGGTCACTCTTACACAAGCTTCAGTTAGACACTGATACCTAACATAGCTTGCCAAACCCCAAACAAAAACATTCCTGTCAATCCTAAAGAACATGTAGGGTGTTATATAAGATTCTACAAAGGTTCTGTGCACTGGGGTAACTTTCCAGAAAACTACAATCTACAAATGGGTCCCTGGACCAGATAAGTCCTGAAATGCAGAGGGGCCAACCTCTCCAGAACGTCAACTAGTTCCATTCCCTTATCCCATATTACTGACAGCCTCTTCCAACATGGAAAAGTTAAAATGGGCATAGCCCAAATATCCCCAAAAGAGCGGAAGAAAGATCAAAGGTGATAGTGGACTTATAGAGAAAGTAGGATTTAACAACTGAGTATGACTGCTGAATCATTATATTGATACTGCTTTTTAATCTCCAGTGTCTTAGAGCAGCTAGTAGTAAACACCTAAAATTGTGGAATAGTAATCCATACTGAACTCTGAAATCTGTTTGACAACTAATTGTGATGTCCTTTGAAACACTGCTTTTTGTACATATATAATTTTTCACAAAAAAGAAAAAAAAACATTGATTGTGATGATAAATGCAAAGCTATATGATAATATTGTGAACCATCGATTGTACACTTTGGATGATAACATGGTCATGAATATATCAATAAAAATGTAAAAATAAAAAAAATTTTGCATGGTAAAGAGCTTAAAATTTAATGGAAGAAAAAGACCAAAATCTTTCCTCTAAAAAATGGGCAAAGGATAGGTATAGACACTTCACCAAAAATAAATAAATAAAAATAGTCCTTAAACATGTAAAAAAGTTTATCTTCACTCACAAAAGAGAGATGCAAATTAAAATTATACTGGGATACTATTTCTCATCTATCAGATTGGTAAAAACTTAAAAGCTTGACAACACACACTAATGAGGAGACTGTGGGTAAAGGGCACTCATAATTGTATGAATTTGCCTTGAAGCTACATCTCCAACAAAATGAAAACAAATGTGTATACCGCTGTTAACTGCAGATCATTTGTAACTGTAAAATATTAGGATGCATCTAAATGCCCAAACATAGGAAACTAAATAAACAGTGGTATATATTATATTGTACTGCTAGGTAGCTATATGAAAGAATGAGTAACTCCCTATTAACTGATATAGAGTCATTTCCAGTACGTAGTAAGTGAGAAGGAATATGTGTATTACTTTATAGTAAGAAGGGGAAACAAGAAAACACACAAATACCTTCTTATTTTTGCAAAAAGAAATGAACAGATAAACTGACAATTAAAATTGGCTACCTAAAGAGACGTTGGAGAGTAGAGTAGTAGAGGGATAGGGAAAGCAGTGACACTTTCTGAGTATAATTTTTCACATGTTTTGACTTTTGGAAGCATGTTAATGTTTTACCTCCAAAAGAAAATAGTATCAATAAAGACAAGAGTAAAACCTAAAACCAAATGCACATAAATATAAATAAAAGTATACTTCAAATAAACAACCACCAACCTTTTTTTAAATGCAATTTTATTGATATATTCACACGGCATGGAAACCAGTATACAATCACTGGTTGAAAGAATCATCACATGGTTGTGCATATAGCCCCATGATAAAATTTAGAACATTTTCATTAGTCCAGAAATGAAATAAAAAAGAAACCCTAATCCTCCCATATTCTTCATCCCCTCCTATTATTGACCCATACTATTGATCTTGTACAATTGTTACTGTTGATGAAAAAGCATTAAAATATTATTGTTAACTGTAGTCTATAGTTTGCAATAGGTATGTGTTTTCTATTTACCCCCTATTATTTATTAATTTATATTTTATTATCAAGTCAAAACAACACACAAACATGAACATTCTTAACAAACTAACATTCTGTGCATGGTGTACAATCAATGGCTTAGAATATCATCATATAGTAGCATATTCATCACCATAATCATTATTTAGAACATTTGCATCACTCCAGGAAAGAAATAATAAGAAAAAAAAACCTCATACATACCATCCCCCTTTGCTCTCCCTCTCATTGACCACTAGCATTTCCATCAACTCAATATATTTTAACCTTTGTTCCCCTTATTATTTAATTTTTGTCCATTTTTTTTTTACTCATCTGTCAATATCATAGATAAAAGGAGCATCAGACACAAGGTTTTCACACTCACGTAGTCACATTGCAAAAGCTGTATCATTATACATTCATCTTCAAGAAACATGGCTACTGGAACACAGCTCTACAGTTTCAGGCACTTCCCTCCAGCCTCTCTAATACACCTTAAACTAAAAAGGGGATAGCTATAAAATGGATAAGAATAACCTCCAGGATAACCTCTTGACTCTGTTTGATCTCTCAGCTACTGACACTTTATTTTGTCTCATTTCTCTCTTCCCCCTTTTGGGTGAGAAGGTTTTCTCAATCCCTTGATGCTGAGTCCCAGCCCCATTCTAGGATTTCTGTCCCACATTGCCAGGGAGGTTTACAGTACTTGGAGTCATGCCCCATGTAGAGAGGGGGAGGGCAGTGAGTTTGCTTGCTGTGTTGGCTGAGAGAGATATAGGCCACATCTGAGCAACAAAAGAGGTTCTCTGGTGGTGACTCTTAGGCCTAATTTTAAATAGGCATAGTATATCCTTTGTGGGGATAAGTTTCATATGAACAAACCCCAAGATTGAGGGCTCAGCCTTTTGATTTGGCTGTCCCCACTGCTTCCAAGAATATCAGGAATTCTCCAAAGTGAGAAGCTGAATGTTCCCCCTTTCTCACCATTCCCCCAAGGGGACCTTGCAGATACATTTTATTCAGTGTTCAAATGAGTGGTCTATCTTTCCTTCTGGTTTTATTTGTGCCCCTAGCCCTCCTCCCTCTATCATTCTCACACTTACCTTCCTTCAGTGTACTAACATTATTGTGCTACAATTAGGTAGTATTGTGCTATCCATTTCTGAATTTTCACAATCAGTCCTGTTGCACAATCTGTATGCCTTCAGCTCCAATTATCCAAAATCTACCCTATTTCTATCTCCTGATAGCTCTGTTCTTAACTGATATTCTCCAAGTTCATTCATTAATGTTAGTTCATATCAGTGAGACCATACAGTATTCGTCCTTTTGTTTCTGGCTAATCTCTCTCAGCATAATACCCTCAAAGTTCTGTCCATGTCGTTATATGCTTCATGACTTCATTCTGTATTACAACTGCATAATATTCCATCATATGTATATACCACAACTTGTTTAGCCATTCTTCTGTTAATGGACATTTGGGCTGTTTCCATCTCTTCACAACTGTAAATAACGCTGCTGTAAACATAGGTGCACAAATGTCCGTTTGTGTCCTTGCCCTCAATGTCCTCTGAATAGACATCTAGCAATGGTATTGCCAGATCATATGGTAATTCTATACATAGCTTTCTGAGGAACTGCCAAACTGCCTTCCACAGCGGTTGTACCAATTTACATTCCCACCAACAGTGGATAAGTGTGCCTCTTTATCCACAACCTCTCCAGCATTTGCCACTTTCTATTTTATTGATAATGGTCATTCTTGTAGGTGTGAAATGATATCTCATTGTGGTTTTGATTTGCATTTCCCTAATAGGGAAGTTGAGCATCTTTTCATGTGCCTCTTAGCCATTTGTATTTCCTCTTCTGAGAAGTGTCTGTACATGTCTTTTGCCCATTTTGTAATTGGGTTGTTTGTCTTTTTGTTGTTGAATTGAACAATCTCTTAGTATATTCTGGATACTAGACCCTCATCTGATACATCATTTCCAAATATTGTCTCCTATCGTGTAGGCTTTCTTTTAAATTTCTAGACAAAGTTCTTTGATGCACAAAAGTGTTTAATTTTGAGGAGTTCCCATTTATCTATTTCTTTCTTCAATGCTCATGTTTTTTGGGTGGAAGATCTAGGAAACCACATCCTATTATAAGATTTATAAGACATTTCCCTACATTTTCTTCTAAAAGTTTTATGGTTTAAGAGCTAATGTTTAGATCTTTGACCCATTTTGAGTTAATTTTTATAGGGTATGAGATATAAATCCGTTTTCATTCTTTTGCATGTGGATATCCAGTTCTCTAGGCACCATTTATTGAAGAGATGGTTCTGTCCCAGGTAAGTTGGCTTGACTGCCTTATCAAAGATCGATTGTCTACAGATGACAGGGTCTATATCTGAACACTCTATTCGATTCCATTGGTCAGTATATATATCTTTATGCCAGTACCAGGATGCTTTGACCACTGTAGCTTCATAATATGCCTTAAAGTCAGGTAGTGTGAGACCTCCGATTTCAATTTTCTTTCTCAGGATATTTTTAGCTATTCAGGGCACCTGGCCTTCCAGGTAAATTTGGCTATTGGTTTTTCTATTTCTGAAAAGTAAGTTTTTTGGATTTTAATTGGTATTGCATTGAATCTGTAAATCAATTTAGGTAGAATTGACATCTTAATTTAGTATTTAGTCTTCCCATCCATAAAGATGGTATGCAAGACTTAGGTCTTCTGTGATTTCTTTTAGCAGTTTCTTGTAGTTTTCTTTGTATACGTCTTTTGTCTCTTTAATTAAATTTATTCCTAAATATTTTATTCTTTTCGTTGCAATTGTAAATGGAATTATTTACTTGATTTCCCCTCAGATTGCTCATTACTAGTGTATAGAAACATTACAGATTTTTGAGTGTTGATCTTTTAACCTGCCACTTTGCTGTACTCATTTATTAGCTCTAGTAGTTTTGCTGTGAGTTTTTCAGGGTTTTTGACATATAGAATCATATCATCTGCAAACTGTGAGAGTTTTACTTCTTCCTTTCCAATGTTGATGCTTTGTATTTCTTTTTCTTGTCTAATTGCTTTGGCAAGAACTTCCAACACAATGTTGAATAACAGCAGTGATAGTGGACATCTTGTCTTGTCTCTGAACTGAGTTTTCAGTTTTTCCCCATTAAGGACAATGTTGGCTGTGGGTTTTTCATATATTCCCTTTATCATGTTGAGGAAGTTCCCTTCTATTCCTATCCTTTTAAGTATTTTCAACAAGAAAGGATGTTAAATTTTGTTAAATGCCTTTTCTGCATCAATCAAGATAACCATGTGGTTTTTCTGCTTTGATTTGTTGCTATGATGTATTACATTAATTGATTTTCTTATGTTGAACCATCCTTGCATACCTGGGATGAATCCTATTTGGTTATGGTGTATAATTCTTGTAACGTGCTGCTGGATTCAATTTGCAAGAATTTTGTGGAGGATTTTTGCATCTATACTCTAAATTTAGAGAGATTGGTCTGTAATTTTCTTTTCTTGTGGTATCTTTGTCTGGCTTTGGTATGAGGGTGATGTTGGCTTCATAGAATGAGTTAGGTAGCCATACCTCCTCATCAATTTTTTTGATGAGTTTGAGCAGGATTGGTACTAATTCTTTCTTGAATGCTTGGTAGAATTCACATGCGAAGCCATCTGGTCCTGGACTTTTCTTTTTTGGGGAGCTTTTTAATGACTAATTCAATTTCTTTACTTGTGATTGTTTTGCTGAGGTCAGCTATTTCTTCTCTAGTCAATGTTGGTTGTTCATGTCTTTCTACAAAGTTGTCCATTTCATTTACATTATCTAGTTTATTAGCATAAAGTTGTTCATAGTATCCTCTCATCAACTCCTTTACTTCTGCAGGTTCAGTGGTTATGTCTCCTCTTCCATTTTTAATTTTATTTATTTGCATCGTCTCTCTTCTGCTTGCCAACCTTGCTAAGTGTCCATCAATCTTATTGATTTTCTCATAGAACCAACTTCCGGTTTTGTTGATTTTCTTGATTGTTTTCATGTTCTCAATTTCATTTATTTCTGCTCTAATCTTTGCTATTTCTTTCCTTTTGCTTGCTTTGGGGTTAGTTTGCTGTTCTTTCTCTAGTTCTTCCAAGTGAAGTCAATTCCTTGATTTTTGTTCTTTCTTCTTTTTTAATATAGGTATTTAGGGCAATAAATTTCCCTCTTAGCACTGCCTTTCTTACATCCCATAAATTTTGATGTTGTTTTCATTTTCATTTGCCTCGAGATATTTACTGACTTCTATTGTAATTTCTTCCTTGACTCCCTGGTTGTTTAAGACTATGTTGTTGAGCCTCCATATATTTGTGAATTTTCCAGCCCTCTGCCTATTATTTTCAACTTCATTCCTTTATGATCTGAGAAAGTGTTTTGTATGATATCAATCTTTTAAAAATTATTGAGACTTGCCTTGTGACCCAGGATATGGTCTATCCTTGAGAATGATCCATGAGACTTGAGTAAAAGGTATATCTTGTGGGGTGTAATTTCTATAAACGTCTGTGAAGTCTAGTTCATTTATGATATTATTTAAACTCTGTTTCTTTACTGATCCTCTGTATAGATATTCTGTCCATTGATGAGAACAGAGAATTGAAGTCTCCAATTATCATGGTAGATGTGTCTATTTCTCTTTTCACTGTTTGCCTCATGTATTTTGGAGCACTCTGGCTTTGTGCATAAATATTTATGATTGTTACATCTCTTTGTTGAATTGTTCCTTTTATTAATACATAATGCCCTTCTTTGTCTCTTTTAATTGTTTTACATTTGAAGTCTAATTTGTTGGATATTAGTATAGCTACTCCTGCTCTTTTCTAGTTGTTGTTTGCATGAAATAGCTTTTCCCAACTTCTCACTTTCAACCTATGTTTATCCTTGGGTCTAAAATGCATCTCCTGTGACAGCATATAGATGGATCCTGTTTTTTAATTCATTTTGTCAGTCTATGTCTTTTGATTGGGGAGTTTAATCCATTAACATTTAGTGTTATTACTGTAAGGGCAGTATTTCTTCTACCATTTCACCTTTTGGAATTTATATGTCATATCTATTTTTTCTTCTTTTTACCTTTACTGATACTCTTCATTTATACACTTCTCCACACCTCTCTATGCTGTCTTTTCCTATCTGTCTCCAGTGCTCCCTTTAGTAGTTTTTGCAGACCTGGTCTCTTGGTCACAAATTCTCTTAGTGATATTTTTGTTTGAAAATGTTTGTTTTCCCATCATATTTGAAGGACAATTTTGCTGCATTTAGAATTCTTGGTTGGCAGTTTTTCTCTTTTAGTATCTTAAATATATCATGCCACTGTCTTCTCGCCTCCATGGTTTCTGCTGAGAAATTTACAGTCTTATTGGGCTTCTCTTATATGTGATGGTTTGCTTTTCTTCTAAATTTCTAAATTCTCTCTCTTTGACATCTGACATTCTGATTTGTAAGTGTCTTGGAGTTCATCTACTTCGATCTATTCTGTTTGGTGTATGCTGCACTTCTTGGATCTGTAATTTTAAGTCTTTCTTAAGAGTTGGGAAATTTTCAGTGATAATTTTCTACATTAGTTCCTCTTCTCCTTTTCCTGTCTCTTCTCCTTCTGGGACACCCACAACATGTATATTAATGCTCTTCATGTTGTCATTCAATTCCCTGAGTCCCTGCTCATATTTTTCCCTGTATTTTCTTTTGCTTGTCAGATTTCAGATGTCCCATCCTCCAGTTCACTAATCCTATCTTCTGCCTCTTGAAATCTAACATTATAGTTTTCCATTGTTTTTTTTTTTCTCTCTCTCTCTCTTCTACTGTCTTTCATTCCCATAAGTTCTGTGATTTGTCTTTTCCAGACTTCAGTTTTTGTTTTTTCCTTGCCTCAATTCATTGATTTGATTTTTGATGAGGTTTTCCATGTCTGTTCAAATATCCTGAATTAATTGTTTCGACTCCTGTATCTCATTTGAATTGTTGGTTTGTTCCTTTGACTGGGCCATATCCTCAATTTCCCTTGTATGATTCATTATTTTTTTGCTGGCATCTAGACATTTAATTTCCTTAATTAGTTTATTCTGGAGATTATTTTCACTTTTTTTTACCTAGGATTTTCTTGTTCAATGACTTCATTATCTGTCCTTTGACATTCAGTTCAGCTTATTCTAGACCTCTAGCTTAGGTCTTGTTTAACAGATTAGAATTTTTCATCTTGTTTTCTTGTTTCTTGCCCTGCCTGTCTGGTATCTTTTTTTCTCCCCTTAGGAGGGTCTACTTATGTATTATAGACCCCAGCCAGATTTTCTCAGACCAAACTCACCTCATCTCAGAAGAAAAAGAATCACCTGAGGGAGAGACCCAGCAGGTTGACTTTCCTATGAAGCCTCTGGACTCTGTGTTTTTCCTCTCCTGCCCAGTATATGGCACTTGTCTTCCTGCAGGTCCCACCAGCATAAAGTGATGTGGTCCCCCTTATGAGGGCATGGTTGAGACAGGTTGTAGGCTGGCTTTAATTGCTTCAGTTTTCCACACCCTGGGTCTTGAGGGAGGGATTCCACCTGAGCTGGGCCCTACCCCTCTCTTGGTGAAGGCACAGCCTCCAGACAAGGTTAATTTCACCCTTTTCTGGGGTGGTTGGAGCCTGATAAGCCTTGCAGTTGTATCCAAAGAGCAGTCAAGCCGTGGAAACACAGCCAAAAAAAAGAAAAACATTCTTTTCTGATGAGGACCCCCATTCCTTGGGTTTGCCAATTAAGAGCTTAAGTTGCTACATTGCTCTGTGTATCTCCAGGTCCTATGCGCCCCCTCCTTTCCTCCTGAGATGAGGCCAGTTTGAAAGGGCCCAGATTCTTTCAAGTATTTTGTGCTGTCCGATCCAAAAAAAAGTTGTTTTTTTTTTTCCTTTTTCTGTCAGCCCTGTTCCCTCTGCACTGGGCAAAACCCAGCAACCTTAGCTTTTATTTGAGGTTCAGCTGAGCTGGGGGGCTATTTTTAGTAGTCAGAATTTGTTAATTGCACAATTAGAGCTTGGTTGAGCTCAGCCCCTTACTATTAGTAAAGCCTCTTTCCTTACCACTCTGGGAACCAGCCTGTGAAGGAAGGGAGCCGGCCTCCGTGGCTTGGGGGACTCAAGGTTCTGGGTGGGATTATTGCTGGTCCATCTTGTCCAGACTGGTGTATGCTGTGGGTCTGGCTACTGATGTGGCCCCAGCAGTTGTTCTGTATGGTTCCTGGCTATTTACTAAATGCTCTGGAGGATGAACTAAATCCCACACCTCACTAAGCCACCATCTTGGATCTCTCTTCTTCTTCTTCTTTTTTAATGTAGGTAGCTTTTGAATTAAAAACTGTACATCCTAAACCTAGGGAGAATGAAAAAACTACAAATCTTGAACTCTTAACAATTTTGTTTTTCATAGTGTTATGGGTATAACAATCCTGAAACTATTTTATATATAGTGTTGGAATGAACAAGTAAAAATGCTGATACTGTTAAGAGCTAGGAAAAAGGGGGAAACAAGTATGAAATGGGAGAAGGCAAGAACAACTTTGTGAAGCTGGATCAGAAATTGGAAGTATCAGTATGGGTTCACAATTTCTTTTATATATAAGTATATATGTATCTGGGAGGTACAAGGGTAGTTTAGTGGTAGAATTATCACCTGCTATGCAGGAGAATGGGTTCTTATCAGCCCAGGCAATTCTCCAAAAAACAAGCAAACAAGCAACAAACAAAAAGCCAAGGCAAACAAAATTCAACAAATGGTCCTGCAATAACAGTATACAAACTCGGAAAAAGAATGAAATGTGACCCCCCCACCATATAGCATACAAAAAAAAAAAGTATCTGTATGTATTTTCTTGCTAAGCTAGCTAAAGGGCCTGGGATAAGTGATATCCCAGAAGAAATCAGCATATCCGAAGTTCTGATCTTAGTTTCTAAGTATCATTCCCCCCGCTAAAAGTAACCAGACTCCTTGGAAAAACACCTAATACCAGAGCTGAGGCAAGGAAGGTACAAGATGAGAGTCTGGACAATGTTATTGTGCTAGAAAGTGAGTAAGTGCTAGACACAATATTGGGTGGATATCAAAAGAACACAGGAGACAGATTTGATGGGGCTCTCCGCAAGCCAAATCTCAAATTATTTTATTGGTACAGTACAGTACAATGCAGCACATTGTACAGATTATAACCCCTTGAATAAAATAGGAAACTATGAATCCATACTTAAAATAGACAATCACATAGATGGTAGATAGGTATGTAGGTGTATGTATGCACGTATGAATGAATGGACAGACAGCAGAAGAGGTTGGTGGCAGGCTGACAGATGCAAGGGCAAGTTCTTACAGTAAGATGCTGATACAGCACACTTGGTGAACTGAAAAATCACCATTTTGAGCTATCATAATAAACATTGGTTCAGGGAGAATTATCAGTGTTACTAATATCAAAGATGGGGATAGTAGGTGTTTGATAAGAAGAAAAATATTTACATGATCTTCAAGTATCTCCCCACAGATTGCTTATTAATTTCAAGAGGCAAAATAATAACTATACAGTAAAGACAGAATAATACTTTGACCATTGATCAAAATTAACATCACCAAGGAATTCCTTCCAATGTGATACTCTAATAAGGACAAATCACTTCTCTAGTATTTCAGTTGGGGATACACAGCCTCAGCCTAATCATTAGAAAACAACAGACAAACCCAAATTGGAAAAATCCTACAAAACATCCCTCACACACATGCCCACACAAAAACTGGACTATTTTTGCTCATGAAGAACTAACCTTCATGATAAATTACAACACCTAAGAGTAGAATTATATCTTTTATATCTTTGTTTCTCCACATCTATCACAGTACCTGACATATAAGTAAGAGATCAATAAACATTGGTTTGATGGATACTTGTGGCCTAGATGCAAGATATTAGGTCCCAGACAGAATCTTAATTCATCTGTTTTCATCTTTAGCAGTGAATATACTAAAAGCACAATGTAAGTACAGTGGTTAAAAGAATAATGAAGTTTTTAAGTAGGCAAATAGAATCTGCTCATAAATTATGTTATATTCTATATCCTCATCTCAACCAAATTTTCAAAAGTAAACTTTTTTCAAAACTTAACAGTGTATTATAAGCCAGAGAATTAAAAATTTACAAAATCACTCCAAATACATGAACAGGTACAAACTAATTTGAAAAGTCTTCTACAAAAGGAAAACCTCAAAAATAAGTTAAAGTGACAATAAAATTAATGGATACACTGCAGTTAGAACCCAATTTTATTGTTACAACCAATTTTTATTTACAGAATATAAATCTCTTCAAAAAGATACATTCCTTCATTTAATCAATAGTAAATGGCTTTATTAAACAGAAATAAAGCCTAAATATCACCTATTTTAAAACAGAAATCAAAACAGCTTCACTGAAAGTTTCGAAACAGAGCAAAAATGTATTTTTACTTAGGCAGTTATATGAACGAGGTTGTTTTAAATTTTCTTCACTGACAACCCCATTATATCCACAGAACAAATTTTACTTAAATTAACAGTAGCGAAAATGTAAAAATTAAATTTTAAACATGAAAATATGAAACAAATAAAAACAGGAAGTATCTCCATTACTAAACAGATTAACCAGTTCTCAGACACTTAGATACTTTCTGAGTCATATTAAAACACCTACATCAAAAGTTGCATTCATCTGAGAGGTATCAAGACATTTTCAGTGCTGAGACTATTTGTAGCACTTACAGTATATACAAAGCAGCATTATACTACTATGGTTCACATTTGATAAACACAAATTTAAGCTTTTATGTCACAATTTCCCAATTCAACATACAACTAATGCAATGACAAATATTCATCTCATTTTTTTTCTTCTGAAACTGAATGAGGAAATTATATTTAAACACACGGGATAATGCCATGTCTTCTTTCTTATAATAACTGCATATTTTAAAATTCAAATACTTCATATCATGGAAACTGACCTAGCTATACAAAGGCTCCTAAATACAGTACTGTCAAAAAGTTTCTTCTTTTCAGATTCCACCATTTTACAGTTATTTTAGTACATGTGAATACAGGAAACTACTTCATATTATTGGACAATAAAATTCATTTAAGTAGTAGCTACATTTAAGTAGCAGCATACTACAACTAGAACCATGGCAAGTATACACTCTTCTTCTCCACCATTTTTGGGGTAGAGGTGGGGGATCTTTTCCAGATCACAGAAGCTATGGATACCATAGGGCTTCAACATACCTTTGAAAGTTCCTTTATTAAGAATTTTGAAATTTAACTAATAGAACACCTGCAATTCAAATCAGCCAGGAATGTCTTACCCTTCATGAACCAGTACAAATAAAATATGTAATGTTTTCAATTTTTTATAAATATCTTATCATGACTAATGGTGTTCATAATGCCCTAATGGGTATAATGTAAACTGAAAGAAATGCCTACACTTAAAGACTAAAGGGGTATTTTAAAAAGCAATTATTTTCATAACTAGAATAGCTATAGGATTCATATTAAACACAAAGTAATATTTCAACCCTAATGTTTTATAACATCAGTAGCACAATAAGTACATTAAATATAGGAAAAAAGAGAAAGTAGATTTCAGGACAGAAACAGAACAACTTGAATTTTAGATGTCTTGAACACAAAAGGGTATTTTCTATAAGCATTATCATTTTTTTCCATCCAAATACTCCAGATTTTCTATCCATTTGAAACCTGATCCAGAAGTGAAAAATTTTAGTGTAAAAATTCATTCAGGAAAATCTAACTCATCCTGTAATATATCTTCTTAATTTCAGTTTTCAAGTATAACTTATTAGAAACAAAATTTGCTCTAGATTTCATTTTTCAGTATACCATTTTTGGTGGTGGGGTGAGGAGACGATCTCTCAATAATCCACTTGAAATGCAAATCCAAGTAATTTCTTTCATAGCAATCAGTAAGTTTACAAACAGCTTCAAAAGTGGGGGGAAATTTATTTAAATAATTGATATACTTTTCTGTCCAAATACATCCAACCCAGGATATTACACTATAATCACACAAATAGTATGTAAGAGAAAAAAAAAAGATGGTTCAATATAACTAATGCTTTCTTTTAAAAAAAGAAACAAAAAGCAAGCAAACAAAACAGATTGCCTCAATATGAAACCATTCTCCAGTCAAAGGACATTAGAAAATCTAATGGACTAAAAACGAAAAATCAGAGCAAAGCAATTTTTGAATAAAGTACTTTACCATATACTTATAATTCTTTTTTTTCCGTGAATTACTAACGCTTGCCTTCGTTTCTGTAAAGTAGCATAAGTTGTTGCCAATAACAACTCTCCACCTAGCATAAAGCATTGTTTCTTCATCAACTGAATGACTGAAAAATATTAAAAGCTTAAATCTTTATCACTTTGGAATGCAGTATAAAATGTTTAGTAAAGCAATTTAAAGCAGAAAATACAACTACTACATAATATTCTTTATATTACAAAGTAAGGAATTCATAAAATGGTATAGAAGGCTTGAGTGTAATCTAAAAAAGAATTCTCTGTATAATTTTAAAAGTGGAGGTTTCTAACTTTTAGTGTTCAGAGAATTTGTTCTCTTTAAATCTGGAAGGTTTATTAACATACATTTATGAAATGAAGTTAAAATAGTTTTAGTTCAGCTAAAATGGAAATAGTTTTTATTAAAAGATTTCTTCTTTTGTCATTTACATTATCATAATGAACTTTATTTAGAGAAGCCAACTGACATAATTAAGTTGAATTAAGAGCTATTGTTTATCACATCTCTTGTCTACACGGGGTTTAGATTCACAGTGAGATATATAAAACTTCATGGAATTTTTGTAGAAAAAGGTTAATAACTCTGAAAACAGGAAAGGGTAATACTTCAGTTTGCAATCACTACGTTATATTTTTAATTTGCTTTCCATTCATGACTCAAATAATGGAGCTCTATTAATATAACAATGTAATAATTCACTGCTTCCAGGAATCTAACCTCACAAAAACTAATGACCAACTAAACAAGTGAAAAAGGTCATTGTAGGCACTGAGAGGCTAAATAAATAAGTGTTGACATTAACATAAAAACAGAAACCCCATTTCCAGTTCCTCTGTTATTCCATGGTGTAGCCAAAACTGTTGGTTATTTCCAGTCCAAAACTAAAGAGCTGGATCATTTCCTTACAGAAAAACTTCTATAAAATGAAAGAGAAGGCAAAACAATACACAATCTCATATGCAAGATACAATTCACACTAATTTACAAATTTTTATTTACACTGTTTTATATACATTCCAGGCAAACCAGTTGATGAGTTTTTTGTGCTCATATTGATCTCAGATGATCATGTGAACAGCATGATTTACTACTACATTGCTTTGTTTTCCAGAAAATGGTGGTGGCATTGGGTTAGGAGGGGGATAAAAAAAAATCAAGTATCATTGGTTAGAAAAGATTGTACAAGTATGTAAGGAAAAAGGAACTGAAAAAAAATCATTGAATTATGCTTGTTAAAGCATCTAGGCCTCTATGGTCTATTGAATAACACTGAATATACAAGAATGCCACTTCTAACATCAATTTTCATTATTTACAAAATGGGCTTACCAGTTGAGCTATTAAGTAAGGCCTTCAAGTTCCTTAGCTTAACATAAGAAAGCAAAAGACATCTCAGTAAGCCACAAGACAAAATTTAAAGGACGTTTTTAGAATGCTGTGGAGATTTACCTTCCTTTAGAATCCCTTAAATGGTCAATACAGAAGGAAGTAATTTTGAAGCCTATTTGTAGCCTGTACCATGATCCCAAAAACCTATACAGGAATTAAGAGCATCATAACATCCAAAATCTTGCCAAAGTGAGACACTACTGAAATATCTCACTTTGTTCACAAGATCCACTGTATACTCCTAGGGCTAAAATGAGAGCCCCTATTACCCAGCCTAGCCACTTCACTTCTGCATGAACCTTTCTGAAATACTTAGAAAAATGTCACAGGTAGCAACTACGCACAGTCTATCAACAATGGCTCAGTGAATCTCTACTCAAAATGGTTTGAAGAATACGGAATGAGGTAGAAAAATACCCTTTTCTCCTCCCATAGTTCTCCAAGATACATACTGTTGCACTTTAAGAAGTCAGACAGAAAAAAAAAAAAAGAGTATTATATATTCTTCATCCTTCTATGAAACTGTTTCAGCTATAGATGAAAATTCCATCAAAAACAATTTTCCAAGTTCACCTTAGCAATATAAAAAGCTATTAACTTTTTAATTGGTTCCATTCATTTAATCACCTAGATATAATTCTACTGAATCCTACAGTAACATTGCTAATAAGAACAAAAGTGAACATCTATAATATTGGGGAGGTAGAAAACAATCTTGTCCTAACACTGTTATAGATACAAATAGACTTTAAGATTCTATTTATGTAACTAGAATTTACCATTTAATATGGCCTTTAAGTGTTTCTACTTATTAGCTTTAAACATCTTGAAATAATCCAAGTATTTTAAAGCACTTGTCTAAGAATGTAAGTTATTTGAAATACTACATCAAACTCCCCATAAGATTTCTCAAGGGATAAAGTTGTGGTTGCATAATCTGAATATGCAGATACACTGAGCCAACTTTGTACATGGGCACTTATGTGACCAAAGTGCAAAGCTCGTCCGACTAATTTTCGAAGTAAAGTTAACCAGGACTGTTCAATGTCACACAACTTCAAATTTTGAAACCTACTTATCTAATTCAAAGATCTAACTTCCTTTCACATAACAAATGCCTTCCTCTCACCCCCCCCAAGTAAAATTTTTTAAATACTTATCAAAAACAAGACAAACAATAACAAAATCCCTCCTACTATTACTATTTTTGCTTAATTCACATTTTGTTATATCAGATTTTAAGTGTACAAGATCAATGCACTAAATGTTCCTTATTCAATCCTTTTAACAGCCTCAACATATCACCCTGAACTTACATATACCAAGTAATCATGTGCTACACCCTAAAGACATAGAACCAAACAAAACAAAAATGTAAGGAATGTAATTGGAGAGGTAAAAAAAATTACTCTAAATGAAATGTTCTTGTTCCCAAATATGATAAATTTTCTACATCTGTTTCAAAAATTAGCAATCATTCTACTAGCTATTATTTAACAACAAAGACCTTGAACATCTCAATAGGCAAAACAAAAGTTCTGGGTAGCAACAATTTGATACAGTAAAATTTTAAACACTGAAACTAGGAACTTAAATGACAATATTTAGTAAGTGAAAGCATTAATACAGATTTTTATAATACTAACTCAACATATCTAGTCCAGGATTATAATGGTAAATATTAATATTTCTACTGACAATATAGGGAGAAGGGAATTCAATTCTAAGCTATATTCCCCCAAAAGAAATACTAATCAATATTAAATTTAAAAAGATGTACTACCAATAGAGAAGGTAAATGCATTTGGCTCTCCTAAACAAGTATTTTATAGGAACATACTAAGTTATCTATACCAGTGACTGACTGGTATTTCAAGAGTAAATTATTCATTTCGCTTACAGTGAATCAAGATTAAAATGTTTATAATGAACACCTAGAATGTTTACTAAAATTAATCTTATTAAAGTACAACTTTAAAAAATTATTTTGGGACATTTTCATTGCTTATACTCAAATGGGTGAAACAGATGAAAGCAGCCACAGATTCATGTTAAATTTCTAATAAATAACTCACATAAAACATAGATTAAATTAATAAAGGATTAAACCAACATCTGTATAGCTTTCTGCAGATTTAACAAATTTCTAATTCACCACATACTGATAGCAGTAGGTATATTTCTTGACATCATTCAGTCTTTGTAAAAAATAGATTGGTTGTTTAAAGGCAAAATTTGTAAAGCAAAATAACCAAATTAAATAACAGAATTTTAGCAAATATTGGTTTTTTGGAATTTCTTAAGAAAAGATTCACAAAGATAGCCCAGCTACATGAGAATAATTAAATCTCCTCTTTACTCAGGCACTTTTAATGCAGTAACCTCAGGTTTCATTTTGAAGTATTGGTTAAAACGAACAACTGCATACCTAGTGAGAAAAGAGAATAACATTGAAATTAGTCAAAGATGAAAAATTTAATCCTTTCTTTATTTCCACTCATCCATCGAAATTGCTTTTTTTTTAAAAGATTTTCAAAGGACATACTTTTACCTTATTGTGCCACCTAGTGGACACTTTTTCTAATACAGAGGGTACTTAGCTTATAGCAGATTTCTCAACAAGCCCAATTACTAAATGTCTACAGCCTTTATAATATTTGATGGAAAAAAATTAACTGCAATGTTTCATGAGTTCCAAGTGTTAATTTTAAAAATGAGGAGAACAATGTACATATAGTAGACTCAACTTACCCAAGGAAATCAAATTCAATAGTGGAGTATTTGGCTTGAATCAAAGCCCACAATCCCCAAAAGAAATGAGAAGCCTAAAAGGAGAGGAGGAAAAAAAATCAAGAATTATAATGCATTCCTTTGTAAAACAAATATCAAATTGCTAAGTTTATCCTTTTTCATTAATTCCATGTGCAATATGCTCTTTCTCACTGCTTTTTAATAAAAAATATCTAAAACAAAGATAATACTAAAGTATACAGTTATCTGGATGGCTGTATATCACTTTTGTCTGTACTAGAAGTGATTATGGTAAAATATAATCACTTAAAAAAAAAAAAAAAGAGCTCAATTCCTGTAACCTGCTTTGTACAAAGCGGAATTTAGTATTAGCATTGATAGATAACTGGGTAAGTTTTTTTCACAGTTATAATTACTATCCTTAGCAATTAATATGCTATAATATGTTACCAAAGACCTTAGTTTACCGACATAAAAACATAAACAAGAAGGAAAATCTGAATCCCAGAAACAATAAACATATTTAAAAGGGAAGAAAATCTAGAGATAGCATCTGAAAGCAATTTTACTGACCCAATTCTGCATAACTGAACATAACATAAGGGAAACAACATGAGTTTTACTAATGCCTTAGAAAAATAGTCTTAGGACTTAAAGGGAAAATTAGAAGAAATGGTAATAAAATTTTACTTCCCAGCTACAACGCTAAGTACTACTAACTAGAAAAACTCTAATTAGAAAAAAAATAGTCTTAAAGACAAGGGTTTTGTGTTAGCTAAATTTACTATAGTAACAACAAAAACAAAAGGTCTCTAAGAAAAAACTACTTAACTATGACCTTGGTTTTAAAAAACAAAACAAAACAAAACAAACCTAATTTGGTAGTTGAAGCTGAAGGGTTTAACAGAAAGGTTTCTTAATTTGAATTATGAGGCATGGGTGTTCATATGACACTCTGTAACTCACTTTGTAACTTCTAATAAGTCACAAATGTTGTCTCAGAATATTAGTCATTCTGTATTCCATAAAGGATTCTTTTAAAGATTAATAGAAATAATATAAGTTTAAAAAAAGTTTTACTCCCAAATGATCTCTATTTTAAAAGTATGTTGCTGTTATAACTATTTTAATTTGTTTTTATCTACCTCAAAATATACTAATAACAGGATACATAACATCCTACAAGTATAGAAAATAAATGACTTAATGTAAAGAATAAATAGTTAGAGTCACATGCACATGAAGCACAATGGTTAAAAAAAAAAAAAGCCAGGCTCTGGAGTCAAACTGCCAAACTTACTACCTGTGTGGGAAATAGCACTGGCATCCCCAAAAAGGCTAATGAAAGAATACTTAAGTCCAAATAAAATAATATATTTTGTGATTTACATACAGTATTTCTCTCAGATTTGGAAGCTGTAGATATATAAGCCTCATTGTTAAAGGTCATTTTAATTTTGAGGCTACCTATGCCTATTGTAAAAAAAAATAAAAAATTTAAAACTTTAATACGGTAAACAAGTACTAAAATAAACCCCCAAACTATTTGCTGGAAAACACTTACATAGCCCTAATATCTCATTTAGAAAGAATCCCTTCCAAGTGTATAAAAAGTATGTCTAAAAGAATGCCTCAGAGTTAAAAAAAAAAAAAAAAAAAACAACTGTACGTTTATTCTGTTTTATAATACAAATATCTAGTTTTGTTTGTCATCTCAACATTAATTAAACAATCAATAGCATTTTTATTTTTGTAGTCTACCAAGCTAATCTTTAAAACTCTGGGTCATTTCCTGAGCAATAAACATTTACTAATCTGTTTTTTAACAGCATATATATTCTAGGTATTAGGAGATACCCTGATCTAATGCAGAAAATTTTTTCTTACCCTTATCAAAGCAGCTTTTTAATATATTTATATACTTGTGGTCTTAATGAAAAGTGATTAAGGAAGAAGGAAGTTCACAGAAAAGAAAGCAGTATTCCATAAGGAATAAGAGGAATCCTCTAAGGGGTGTAGTGAAAAGGGTATTTTAGGTAGAAGGTACAACCTATACGAAAGTACAGCAGCTTGAGGGGTGCACAGGTAGTTCAGTGGTTAGAATGCCCACGTTCCATGCAGGAGACCCGGGTTTGATTCTCGGATCATGCACACACCCCGCCCCCAAAAAAGTATACCAGCTTGAAACATCATGCAGTATTCAGAAGATGATTCTGCTAGAGTAAAAGTGTGAGGTGAGAAATAAGAATTTTAGACGCCATTATTTGGATTTCATTCTGGATGGAGGTCATGGAGAACCACAAAATAGGAAAGTGAAAGAGTTGGCCTCAAGAATTAGATTCTAACTAGTAAAAAGATCACATTTTTATAAGAGAGGGAAAAAAACTGGAAGCAAAGAGAACAGCAAAGGCTTAAAACTTAAAAAGAAGTTTTAAGTTGATTCTTTAGGAATCAGAGATTAAGGTCCTGATCAAAAGTTATAAAATTAAGGAGAGGGGTTGGGAATGAGAGAATTTTAGGAACCAAGAACAACTGAAAGAGTGGTTTACTTAAGCCAACATAGTAAAATAAAGACTAAATACTGGGTCGGAGAGGATTGGGTACATGAAAACTAAATTCAGGTTTGGATATATTGTGGTTAGATACTAATGGGATCCAAGATAAAGAAAGTCTATAGTGATCTGGAGTTCAACAGCAAGTAGAAATAGAAACTGGGATCATTAACAGAAAGGGCATTCAAGTCATGGGATTCATCACCCAATGAAAGAATTTAAAATGAAAAGAGAGGGAGTCTGAAATCAGAACAGTAAAGAACCCTAACATAAGAGAGTTGGGAGAAGAGGAGAAAAAGAAAGAGCCAAGGAAGGAGACCGAGAAGGAAAGAACAAAAAAGTAGGAAAAGATTCAGGGAAGAACAAAAGTTAAGAGAACATTTTAAGAATCAATGGTAAATACTCTCAATGCTATGGAAAGATCAAGTAAGATGAGGACTGAGAAGTTTAAACTGGACATGGCAATTACATCATTATCAGTAACTTTTACCTGAATTATTTTGTTCTTTTTTTACTTTCTATTTTTATAAAACTCCACCCAAATTAGTAACCTTTAATCCGCATTATATCTCTACAAATTTCCTATTTCTACATATCTATCTCTTAAACGTGATATCACACAATTTGTTAAATTATCTTTTTACAGTAGTGAGAAAGAAGGAAGATTGCAGTGGTGTGAGGAATGCATGAAAGATTAGCTCTCTAATAATAAACAATGGTATTGTTGCCTAAGGATTTATGAGCTATGCAGATTTAATACAGAAAGTAATAGAAACTCAATGCCCTAGGATTATGAGGAATTAAATGGGCCCATGGAAAAAATACAAACTATAGCAACGGTAATAGTCTTCATGTTTAAAAAAAATGTTGGCTAAATAGAAGTTTTAAGTTGATTCTTTAGTTAATTAAATGACCTAGTAAGAAAGACAACCCTTTAAGATCATGCTTAAAGAGAATAAATAGAAACAGCAGGTATCCTAGAACCAGCTGGAAAGCATGCCATTAATTTAACCCAAAGTTCTACTGAAAAAAGGTATCAGAACAGCAGGTAAAGTCATATTTCAGCACACCCTCTTACTTGAGATACATTCTGAGTAGCACTGGGGAAATGCTGCTCTTAAGACTGGGGAAATAGTATACTTGTGAACCACCATTAAGGTCTATTTGTAACAACAACATAGCAAATATTTCTCTTGTTTTGTACAGAAGTATAATTAAGTTAAAAAGAAGTAGCAATAATAACTTCAACCTAGTATTCAATTTAATTGTCTAACACTTTAGACAAAATCTTACTCTAATGTATCACATTATCTTCAAAAGATGATTTAAATGATAGAATTTTAAAAAATTAAATGAGTGTAAAGAGACGTGGGTCTTGAAAATAATAATAAAGCATTACATTACCAAAGAAGCTCAAAGTAACTGCTGAGAGAAAGGTTAAGAAGACAAAATACTGGATGAATCATAGAAACATAATTTCACCAATTCTTCCTACCTATTTTTATCATGATAACATTAAGATGTGATGACAATGCACTGTGGAAAACCTCAATTCCCTTCAATTTGTTCTTGATTATATATTTTTCATATAGTAAAGAGAACAGATATAACATGAAAAACTACTTCACTCATAAATCTTAATCCTACTAAAATCTATTATTAAACAAATAATTCCTGAGTACCTACCACTTGAGCAATGAACTGAACAAAATCTTTGTCCTCAAGTAGTTTACACTGCAGTGGGGAATTTTTTTTTCATATTTTTTCATTATTTTGAATAAAAATTCACAAAACATAAAATGGGAAATTAACTCTTTTTAAGTGAATGAAATTGTAGAAACAAATTATATTAAGAATGTTTTAGCAACTGTTTACATTTAAACTTACCAATGCAAACTGATTGACTTGAATGAAGAGTATTTCCACCTCCTTTTCAGTAACTTCAGACCCAAAGCCCTTATATTCTTTGTAGGCTTCAAGGTAAGAGCGCAGCCACTGGCTCTGTAATTCCCTATCTGGATAGAGACTATAGTCTACATCACTCACACCTAAAGTGGAAAAAGAAATACAATTGAAGACTTTTAAAACACATTCTCTTCTGCAAACCTAAAATCCATGCCACCTATTATTTTTTTTAGAAAAAAATAACAAAATGTTTCCATTTTTTACTTGAATACTAGAAGTAGCATATATTAAAATAAACCAAATAACCTTTCTGGATCCCAGCTTAAATTCTAATGCATAATACCAATGATCACCAGAATCAATTTCCATTGCTTCAATTTTTTATCAAGGTGTAATAATGCTTAAAGCATCTGTATCAGAAACCCAAAATCTGCAATTTAATAAGCATAAGCATCCCAGGAGATTCTTATGCACACTAGTATTTGAACCACTACCTAGAATGGTGGCTCTAAGACTTTTTTGACCATGACTGCCATTAAGAAATACATTTTATATTGAGACTTTATACATCAACTTAACTGAAATTAAGTTTCACAAAACAATATTTACCTTTGCTATACCTCAAAAATTTAATATTTTCTAATCCTATTATTTTCATTCCTTGTTTTGTGTTTCTTAAGGATGGGAGTTACCTCACAAATTCAATTTTATAACCTGCAGTTTGAAAAATACTAACCTAAAAGATAAAGTTCAAACTATTTTGTCTAGCATTCATTTAAAGTTCTTCATAAATTAGTCCCAAACTACTTCTCCAGTCTTATAATGCTGTATTCTCCTTCATGAATCTTACGTCCTAGAAAAATAGGTATATTGACCTGAAATTTTCTTCCCCTTCGTGCAGTGACCTCTCTTCCCTTCTATCTGCATATTCAAATTCTATCTAACTTTCAAGTTTTAGCTCAATTTGTTTCCATAAAACCACACTAAATCGCTGGAGATTCCTCTTTCATACCCATAGCAGTGATTATCTATATCCACATCTCTATCTACATCTATCTATGTTAGTAACATGATGATATCTTATTATATGCACAAGCTTGTTTCTAGATGACATATGTGTAAAATATATACAGCACATTTTTAAGAATATAGCATTTATACGATAAGCTTGGTAGAGGGAAATAAGTAGAAACTTATAAATTCAAACTTCTCTCAACATGCTAACTTTTATTAAGTATATAAAAATACATGAATTCATGAACATATACAAATAGAAATACAGCAAGGGAAAATTCCTACTAGGTGTAAGTCATCCAGGGAAATTGCCTAATCTTTAATTTCAGAGCATTTCATGTTTCTAAATTTAGTGTCATAAAATAGATTTTAAGTTAATTCCACTTACATTAAAAATGTAAAACTTTTATACTTGGCAATTATCATAGATTAATCTTCAGGGGTAAAACTGGCCAACTTTTCGATCGCTCATAGCCAAAAACAAAAACAAAATTCTTGAGCTTCTTTAGCTAACCTACACCTCAAAAGCCTGGTTCACAGTGGAAACAACAAGGCTTTTAAATGAGAACATCTGAGTTCAAATCTTAGTTGTCTATATTTTATTGCAACCTTAATATAAAGTTACTTTCTTCATCCATAAACTGTAGATATTACCCAACTCACAGGGCTGTTGTGCAGAAAAAAAAAAAAGAGATGACATTTATGAAGCCTGTAGCACTTTGTCAGGTTATTATGATCTTATTCATTTTTTTTATGATAATTAAGGATGAAATTTCAGTCATCAACTTTTTCCTCTAGTGATAAAAACAAATAGTTAAAAGGCAACAAGAAGTGGTGAAAATATTGTTCCTGCTCTGAATTGATCTTCTTTAAAAAAAAAAATTTTTTTTAAATATTAAAAGTAAAATTAGCTACTCCATTAATTATGCCTCGGATTTTACCTGCAAATTCATTGAAATGATTTCCAATATCATATGCCAGGTAGTTGTAGCCAGAATATTCATAATCAATGAACTGTACATCACCTATGTGAGACACAAAAACAAAGACATAAGAAATCATATATAAGATTTGAAAATCCCTATGCTACTCGTAATTAAATCGTTTTCAATATTTCGTCTCATTGTACGTGCTTGGTTACATGCACTTCTGAGACAATAACAGGATAAGGCTGTGAATTTTATGGCAATGAGCTTTACAAAATTCAAATTATATATCTTGGTCAACAGCTTCTTTGTAAATATTAAAGTTTACTATACAAAAGAAAAATCAAAATATAGTCATTCTCCAAGTTCAAACACATTCGAAATATGTTTATAACCACATGGTGGCATCAGTTACTTAAAATTCAAGTGTAATTAAAAAATGAATATGTATCTTTGGAAATTTTTAATAAGCTATGCAATTTAAACAGAAAATTAAACTGACTCTCTAATAGTGAATTGGCAAGCTTATCTAATATGGAAATCAAATATAAACTTTCAAATGCTTAAAATACCTGTATTTAAAGACTCCAATTCTGCAAAACTTACAGTTATGTTATAAGAACACTTGCTGTTCAACTTCTAACAATATCACTAATTTAAAATGTTAGGTTGCTTTCAAACTCTTACATTTTCCTGGAATGCTACATAACTAAAGTTTCTAATAGCATATCTGAGCAGTATTAGGGTAGTTGTTGTAGCTTTATCTTTTTTTAAAAAAGCATGGATATAGTTTTTTCTTAATGTTTTTAAATTTGAAAAATTTTTTACACTGGCTAAATAGATCCCTACTCTAAATTATTGTTCCAAATATATTCAAATTTCATTATAATTTTCCAAAGACAATCCTGCTCCCTCTGACCAAGGGACATACACCTTGTCAGGATCTTTTAAGTACTTTGTATTATAGAGGGTGGCTCAACAAAAATACAGTTCTTATTTTTTAAGAGACAAAATAAAAAAGAGAAGAAAAAAGGTAAAAAAAAAAAAACCAGATAAATTAACATGGGGCTGTAGGAATAGTTTCTAAACTGCTAATACGGACAAAAAAAAAATTATCAACTGTCTAGCTATTCTTACATTTAAATATCAAGCTAAAGCAAACAAAACCAACTTCTGTTCTATACACATTTGGCATTTCCAAAATAAATAGCTTTTGATATAGATTCATATGTTTGATTTGGGCATTTTAATCATATTCAAACATAGGAAAAACAATTATGGAAAAAATTACATGACAACAGTGTTTTACATAAAAGCAAAAAATGCTTTAATAAAATTGAATTTAATATAAGTTTCTAAACTTGTATAAATAGTCTAAAGTAAAATGGATGAATATTATCAAGTATCAAATCCAAGTTATCAAAATCTATATACATATAGATACAATCAATGTAAGACTTACATTTTTGATAACTACAATAAATCAATGCGATTTAACCACTACAAGGATTATGTTTTTGAATTCCACAACAAACTATTCCACAGAAAGTCTTAAAGTTTACCACTTTTCTAAACTGCATAAATGGGCAGTCAGAACATGTTTTAGAATTTCTTTTTTCAAGAATCTTATTGAAAATGGTAAAGATCACCATCATAATAAAATACTTTGCAGCCTTAAAAAAAATTCTCATTTTCAATAATTATTTAATGACAGGGAAATTCCAAAGTTATTAAAGAAAGATCTAAAATAGTAAATACATTGCAACCCAAATTATTAAGATTTTATGTCTAAACAGAACAACAACAAAAAACAATGCACAGGCTAAAAAAAGACTGATGAAAACCAAACTGAAATGTTTTATCTGGATTTATTACAGGTTATATAGGTAAATTATTTCTTTCTTCTAATTTTCTGTATTTTAAAATTCTTTACAACAAATATTACTTCTAGGAGGAAAATATGTTATTTTAAAAGGAGTAAGCAAATTATCTACGCAAAACTGTCAATAGAGAAACACAATGATCTACCCAGATTTCAATAAATCAAGATACAAGATTAAGTTAACTGCACAACTTAGCCAACCTACCAATTTCAATATATATATTTTTTAATCACAGCTGTTGATTCCTTTGGTTCTTTGAATACAAATTCTTGTAGAGCTCATTTAACTGTCATATGCCAATAAAAATACACAGCCTAGTCCTGAAGTTACTTTTGTCACATAAATAAAAGCTTCAATTTCAATTTTCAAAATTATATTAAGAATTTGGCAAATATGGTTTAAATGGCAGGTAAAATATGCCTGCTTGTAGAGTAAATACAATTTAATTAAAGCATAGATCATTTTAACAAAAGTTAAAGTCTGTTTCAGTATGAAATTTTAGCAATGACTTTTTGTAGTAGCATTAATCCATTAAAACTAGCCTTATTTTAAATGCTATGTTGAGTTTATAAATAATGAAATTAAAAAAATAAGAAAATGAAGCTAACAAGATACAGATGAGGCTGTTACCAGGCTCCGTGCATGTGAACAAGTGATGCGATAAACCTCCAGTCAGTGCGTTTAAGAAGCACGGGGTGCGCCGCCACATGGCAGCAACAATGGCATACCTAATCTGTAGCAGATGAAGAAAATTTGGCAAACTCACATTTTACAAGACACAAAGCTTAAAAGGAAAAAACTTAAAAAAAAAATCTGCATTAACTAATTCTTTTTCAAACTATTGCAAACAAAGTGGAACTCAACCTTAAATTTAATCTTCTGCACAAAGTAAAATGAAGAGGCCTACTTTCCTTATTTTGGGTGCCAGAAAAATCAAATTACCATACTAGAAAATGCTTTTCTATCAACAGAAACTATAGTTAACTCTTTTGCATCTACAAATTTAACTTATCTGATTTCTAAAATATCTAATAATTTAGGAGAACTTCCACACCTCTACTAAGAATTAACAGCTCACATGGCATAAACATCTTATTAATTCTTTAAGACATAAATTTTTATTTGGGGTTTCTAGGAAGGAAGACAATGAGGATATTCCCTGAAATTGTATACAGTTTCATATGCATGTACATTTTCTAAGGAGGGGATTCTTAATTTTCCAGATTCCCAAAGTATCCATGATACCTGAAAAGTAAAGAACCATCTACTGCTTTAAGGGCTAGAACTGTGTTTTATTTATCTTTATATATAAAGCACATTGACTAATCCATAATGGATTAAATAAAATATATTTAATGGATAAACCCCTAATTTGAACTTTCAAAAGCTACATTTTGAACATATTGCTTGTCTTTGCCACATTACATAAATCCTGACACTACTGAGTTAAACTGTTCAAATCTCAGTACAGCTAAAAAGTATGTCAACTTTATAAGTACTTCAAAAACAGAAAAAATAACTTATTAACTAAGCTTATAGAATTTGTATAAAACATTCACCATGATTTCTTTATTTTATTATTAAAGAGAAAAAGATAAAAATAAAAAGCAAAATAATCAATATGAGAACATGAAAATTTCCCATCTCCCTTTAATTGCTCTGCAGCATTAGTTAAGTAAGAGAGAGCAGTGAGAAAAAGAAACAATAATTACACTAACGTTAACAGAATGCTTTCTCCCTTATGCAGAAAAAATCATGAGTATTTTGCTTTGGGAAACTTTCCCTTCATATCTCATTCTAGTAGTCAGCAGTACCTTGTGTGTACACTTCACCATTGAACTCATCATTCTAAATGCAAATATCTGTTTAAAGATCTGACTCCACACCTCCTAGATAGGTCCCTTTGCTCTTTCATCATGCAATTCTCAGTATAAGCCCTACACACAGAAAGTCTCCAAATACTAGTGGAATAAACGGAAGTTTTGCAAAGAATGCTTGAGACACAATGATAACAGAGATATTTAAATGGAGGGAGAAAAGCAAAATAAGCATGAAATATTAAAGAAAAAAGTATGAAATCTTGATATTCTTATTCAAGTATATTATTGAATATACTGTGGGCCTGAAGACATGAATAGAGAAAGACTAAATTAGCTAGTTACTATAGACTAGTAAATATTTTAGGCCACTCATTCCTAATAGTTAAAAGGCTTTACAAACCATTTGAGCTTTTTATTACCTGACATAAAGATATTTCATTTTATGTGAAATATTCATTCAGAATACAACTAAAACAAAGTAAAAATTATCCTTCATAAAAACTCCACCCTGGGAAATACAGGTTACCAAATATATAAATAAATATGTTTTCACTTGAATATAAAAATAAAACCAATGAAAAAGTGATTACGAATGGTGATTCACCATTTCCTACTTCTATTATAAAAAATTCTAAAAAACTTGGTTTTACTCTATAATTCCCAGAAAACACTTTCCTTTGCTTCTACTTATATTTCCTTCAAGAGCTATAAATCAGCCTCTTATATTTTTCTTAGAGAGATAGAATCACTGATTGCTATAAATGAAATTTAAATTATGTATAGCTCTTTATATCAGTTTTTATGAAGAACTAAAAGAAGAGAGAGGGAAAGGAAACAGCCACTAAAAGTCACCAGATCAATACAAATTCTGACAAAGCATCAAGACATAAGACTACAATCTCAAAAGCATTAGCAATTGCTTCTGATATGTCAGCAAAGGATTAGTTTAAATTAAAATATTAGTTATGAAGTACGTTAGTCAATAAGCAAAATCATAATCTGTTCTACTTAATATAAATTCTTTATTACGTTAATGATAATTGAAATGGTGACTAAGTCTTACAATTCTGGAGCATTGTTTTTCGTTTTCTTAATATGGTATCAAATTCTATCATCATATCATTAAGTATACTTTTCTTACCTTTTTAAGTTGTCATTTCACTAAAGGCAAGGAAAAGGCTGTTGTTTACCAATCCTGCCTAAGTCTTGGCACTGCCTAACTTTTCAAAAACTTCAAAGAGGAAGCTGACTCTTCTCTTATATTCATGAGTCCTGTCAATTGACATGGAAGAGCAAGCAGAGGCAGTATTTCTTCCTGTGCTGCCTACTAGTTCCATCAACATTCGTAAGTAAAAGTGCATGAGTGCATGACTATGTATGTATGTATATATACATATACAAGTATACATATACATTTTTTAAATTTTAACCTTATCACTCAAGCTGTACTTAAGACAGAAACTATAAGTTGCAATTTAAGACAAATTGAATTGTCATAGCATAGCTATGAACCATAATTCTGATGGCCATAGAACATAGTGAGCCTTCTGGCTTACAGGCACCATTTTTCACTTTTTTTCAGACTCAGATAGATTTTATAAAATGGATCTTACAATCACAATGCAGGAATTGGAAAATCACTGCATGCCTCAGCTAAATCCAGCCCACTACCCATTTTTGTAAATAAGTTCTAACGGAACACAGCTAAACTCATTTATTTATATAATGTCTATAGCTGCTTTCATACCACAAAGCAAAGTTGATAACTACAGTGAAGAATATGGCCTACAAAAGTGAAGCCTAAAATATATACTATCTGGTAGGCCCCTTATAGATAAAGTTTGCCAAAAATTGTCATAATATATTAGTTGCAATTGAGAATGGCTAAGTACCTGGTCCAGTACGGTACACTCTATATATATGCTCTTAAATCTTCTCAGGAACTGTTTGAAGTAGATATTATCTCCAAGTTCCAAATAAAGAAAACTAAAGTTCTAGATCATCAAGGGTACTCAAATTAAGAATGTATGGATTGTGGGAAGATGGAAGAGTAGGGACCTCTACAACACACTCATTCCACCAAAACAACTATTAAACAGGCAGGAACTGTCTGAAACAACAATTTTGAAAATCAGGAGGCCAGAATAACACTGTACAACATCCAGGAAAGAGCAGAAGGAAGAGGCTGATAAATTACAGTAAAGAACAGCAATTTGCTCTCCATGCACTGTGGCTACCATTGCCTATCCCCCACTCTCATGGCAGACCACCACAGGGTCCAGTCCCAGCTATCTTGCTGATAATAAAAAGGGACATAAAAATTCTCTTCTCCAAGAACAGGGGTAGGCTTTTGATTATCGAATTCATATAGCTGGGAGCCTAGTTCAGAGGTCAACTACTGTTTCAAGCCACCCAGACAAAGCAGAGCAGCCATTGTTTGAACACTCCCCAGTTAAGAGCGCTGGTGATGGAGACCTAAAGACACTGCACTTTCTCAGAGTTGGGGGAACAGTTAAATTGAAGGGCTGAATTTGCTGGGCAGGCCAGAAAGCTTAGCTTTGGGAAGCTATAAGAGAAGTTCTTCATGCTGTTCCCCACTCTCCAAGGCACTTGAGCTAGTCTGTGCCCCCTTCATGGGTCCCTGACCTTGTTTTAGCTGAAAAAGACTGACTTGGGAAAGTCCACCCAAGCATATAAGCTTCCAGTATTTGCCCTCCAAGAAAAAGCAGCTTGAGACAACAAAAGGAGTGTAAAAATCATAGAAGTAGACAGTCTGTCACAAATACCTGCCAGCTTCAAACACCCAGGACAGGGAGATCTGTCTCCTGGGAAACAGAGGAGAAAACTAAACTCGAAAAACAGGGGAACTCCAAAACAACCAACAAGCAAAAGACCAGGAAAAGACAGAGGTGCAGAAAGACGGGAAAAACCCTACATATTGCATTAGCTTTGGGCACACCTTCCAGAAAAAAGGAAGGCTGAATATAAAAAAAATTTCTCTATCTTATAACCAGCTGATAACAAAACTAAGAAAAAGACATAAATAAATATGTCTTTATATTAAAAAAATTTATCTGGGAATAAATCTCAGAGCTAACATATTAAAATATAAAATGTATGGTATTCGACAAAAGAGTATAAGACAAATAAACAAACAGGACATGATGGCCTATCCAAAAGAAGAGGATAAAAATACAGAAAACACCAATAAAGATGATGAGAATGTGAACATACTGAACAAAGCCTTTAAAAAAAATCTTAAAAATGCCCAAGGAGACGAAGGGAAATGCAGAGAAAGAACAAAAGGATATCAGAAAAACAATGAATGAGCAACATGACAGTTTTAGTAAGAGAAATTTAAAAATTGAATCAAAGAGAACTACTGAAGTTGAAGAACACAATACGGAAAAGAAAAATGCCTATGAGGGTTTTGAGAGCAGACTGCAGTTGGTAGAAGAATCAGCGAATTTGAAGACAAGACACTTGAAATGAGTCAGGCAAAAAAAAAAAAGAAATATTAAAGTGATAACAGCCTTAGATACCTCTGGGATACCATCAAGCGCACCAATATACACATTACAAGTTCCCAGAAGGAGAACAAAGAATGAAAGAGGGCAGAAAGAATACTCAAAGAAATAATAACAAAGAACTTTCCCAAATTAGTAAAAGTTGTGAATAGCCCATCCAAGAAGTTCAAAAGGCACCAAACAGGATAAACATGAAGAAAAAAACACATCATATACCAAACATACTACCAAATGCAAAGAACCAGGAGAAAGTTCTGAAAGCTGCAAGAAAAGAAGCAACATGTTATATACAAGGGAGTCCCAATTATACTGAGTGCAGATTTCTCATCAGAAACCATGGAGGCAAGAAGGCAGTGGGCTGAAATACTTAAAATCCTGAAAGAAAACAACTGTTGGGCAAGAATTTTATATGCAGTGACAGTTTATTTTAAAAATGAGGAGGGAGATTAACACATTCTCAGGGGCACAAAAGCTAAGGGAATTCATCACCACTACACTGGCACTGCAGGCAATGCTCCAGGGAATTCCTCATATTGAAAGGAAAGAACACTAGACAGTGGTTCAAAGCTGCACAAAGAAATAAAGACCTGCAGTAAAGGTAACCACTGGAGAATTATAAATGCCAGTATTATTATATTATATTATTTGGTAGTTAACTCCACTGTTATTTCTTACAAGTGCTAAAATGCAAATACATAAAAAGTAATGATAAATCTAGGTTTGGGGACATACAATGTATATATAAGTGATAAAAAGTACAAAAAAATGGTGGGAGGACAAAAAGGTATATAAAAAGTTTATGTGCATGCTATTGAAATTACATTGGTATCAAACAAAATATGATTATTATATATTTAGGATATTAAACTTTAACCCCATGGCAAACATAAGGAACACATATGAAAAATATATCAGAAAGGAATGAGAAGACACTCTAGATGGTACAACACAAAAAAATCAAATAAATATAAAAATAAGCACTAATTGAAGTGAGGGACAAAAAAGGTATAGAACCTATAAAAGCTAAATAGCAAAATGGCAGAAGATAGTCCTGTAGCATCAGTAGTGACATTAAATGTAAATGGGTTAAACTCTCCACTCAAAAGCCTAGAATGATAGGATAAAAAAGCATGACACAATTATATGCTGTCTTGTAAAAGACTTATCTTAAATTCAAAGATACAAAGAGGATGAGGGTGAAAGAATGGAAAAAAATATATACCAAGCAAGTAGTAACAAAAAAGAACTGAGGTGGCTATACTAATATCACATAAAATAGACCTAAAGTCAAAAACAGTTACCAGCAACAAAGGTGATCATTATACTGATAAAGGGAACTATTCAACAGGAACGTGTAACAATTATAAAAATATATGCACTTAACAGAAGAGCTCCATAACTTATGAAGCAATACAGACAGATTTGAAGGGAGAAACTGATGGTTCTGTATTAACAGTAGGAGACTTTAATACACCACTCTCAATAATGGACAGAGCATCTAATCAGATCACTAGCAAAGTACATGACTCGAATGGTAAACTAAACCAACTAGACTTACACAATATATAGAATACAGCACCCAATGAAAACAGAATGCACTTTCTTCTCAAATGCACAAGGATCATTCTCCACAATAGACCATATGTTGGGTTAGAAAACAAGTCTCACTGAATTAAAAAATACCGAAATCACACAATGTATATTCTCTGACCACAACAGAATGAAGCTAGAAATCACTAAGAGAAAGAAGTGGAAAATTCATGAATACGTGGAAATTAAACAATATACTCATAAACAACCAATGTGTTAAAGAGGAAAGTGGAAGCAAAATCAGAAAATATGTTGAGGAGAATGAAAATGAAAATACAGCATACAAAAGCTTATGGGATGAAGGAAAGGCTGTAGAGAGAAGAAAATTTATAACTATAGTTAACTGTTACATTATAAAAGAAAAAAAGACCTCACATCAAAGACCTATAAACTCAAAACTGGAAGCCAGAAAAAAAACAGCAAACAAAACACAAACTGAGGAGAAGGAACAAAATAACAAAGATTGCAGTCAAGATAAATGGAATAGAAAAAAAAATAGAATTAACAAAAATCAAAAGTTGGTTCTTTGAAAAAAATCAATAAAATTGACACACCTTTAGCTACACTGACAAAGAAGAAAGAGAGGATACATAAATGAAAATCTGAAATGAAAAGGGGGATATCAAAGCCAGTCCTCAGATAAAAAGGACTATTAAGAGAATACTACGAATTACTGTATGCCAATAATCTGGAGAATCTAAATGAAATAAATGCTTAGAAGACACTAACTACTTACATTGACCCAAGAAGAAATAGAATATCTCAACAAACCAATTACTGGTAAAGAAATTCAATCAATAATTGAATTTTAAAAACCTCCCAACAAAGACAAAGTCCAGGTGAATGGCTTCACCAAACATTCCACCCAACATTCCAAGAAGACTTAACTCTTCCAAAAATTAAGGAGGAGGGAACACTCCCTAACTCATTCTACTAGACGATTACCTTTACACCTAAGCCACATAAAGATACAAGTGAAGAAACCTACAGAACAATATCTCTGATGAATATAGGTATAAAAATCCTCAACAAGATACTTGCAAATCAAATCCAACAGCACATCAGAAGAATTATACACCATAATCAAGTAAGTTTTATCCCTGGATTGCAAGGTGGGCTCAACTTAAGAATATCACAATGTAATACAACACATTAACAAAATGAAGGGGGAAAAAAACACGTGATCATCTCAATTAATACAGAAAAGGCATTTGAAAAATAAACATGTCTTCATAATAAACACTTAGAACACTAAGAATAGAAGGACACTTCCTCAACATGAAAAGCCCAAGCTAACATCCTACTTAATGGTAAAAGACTGAAAGCTTTCCCTCTAAGATCTGGAGAAAGACAGGTATGCCCACTAACACAAATGTTATTTAACATTGAACTGGAAGTTCTTACAGAGCCATTAGGCAAGAAAAAGAAATAAAAGACATACAAGTTGGAAAGGAAGTAAAACTTTCCTTATTTGCAGATGATGTGATCCTATATACATAAAATCTGAAAAAATCTACAACAAAGTAATGGGAAATTATAAACAAATTTGGCAGGATACAAAATCAACTTCCACAAATCAGTAGGGTTTCTATATAAAAGCAACAAACAATCAAACAACATAAAGAAAAAAACTCCATTTACTATAGCAATTAAATGAATCAAACATTAAGGAATATTTCTAACCAAGGATATAAAGGACTTATATACAGAAAACCACAAAACATTGCTAAAAGAAATCAAAGAAGACCTAATTAAATGGAAGGACATTCCATGTTCATGGACTGGAAGACTATATTTCATTAACATGTCAATAATACACGAATAATTCACAGATTCAATGCAATCCCAATAAAAATTTCAACAACGTTTCTTTGCAGAAATGGAAAAAATCAACCATCAAATTGATCTGAAGAGGTGCCCAAATACCTATTGCCATACTGAAAAAGAAGAATGAAGTTGGAGGACACAAATTTTCCAGAATTAAAACTTATTACAAAGCTACAGTAATCAAAACAACCTGATACTGGCAAAAAGATAGATGTATAAACCAATGGACTAGAACTGAGAGCTCAGAAATCAACTCTTGCATGTATGGCCAACTGATTTTTGACAACATGGCAAAGACCACTCAATTGGGAAAGAAAAGTCTCTCCAACAAATGGTGCTGGGAAAACTGGATTTCCACCTGAAAAAAATAAAAAGAGGACCTCCCACCTCATTCCATATACAAAAAACCAAATCAGAATGGATCAAAGACCTACACATAAAAACTAGAACTATCACACTCCTAGAAGAAAATCTGGGGAAGCATGTTCAGGATTTTGTCTTAGGCAATGATTTTTTATATTTTATATAAAGCAACAAAAGAAAAAGGAAATAAATGGGACCTCATAAAATTAAAAAGTTTTATGCCTCAAAGGACTTTATCACAGAAGTAAAACAAGAACCTATACAATGGTAGAAAATATATGGAAACCACATATCTGATAAAGGTTTAATATCCAGAATATATAAAGAAATCCTTCAACTTAAGAACAAAAAGACAACTTAATGAAAAAATTGGCAAATGACTTCAACAGACATCTCTCCAAAGAAGATATATGAATGAACAGAAATCACATGAAAAGATTTTCAATAGCAATAGTCATCAGGGAAACGCATATCAAAACCACAATGAGACACCATTTCACAGTCATGAGAACAGCTACTATTTTTTAAAAAGTAAAATAAGTGTTGAAGAGGATGTGGAGATTTGAAACATTTATTCCTTCCTGGTGGGAACATATAATGGTGTAGCCACTGTGGAAGATAATTTGGCAGTTCTTCGGAAAGCTAAGTATAGAACTACCATATGATCTGGCAATCCCACTACCAGGTATATATCCCAAAGAATTTAAAGCAGGGGCTCAAACAGATATTTGCACACTGACGTTCACAGCAGCATGTTCACAACCCCAAAAGATGGAAGCAACCCAAGGATCCATCAGCCAATAAATAGATAAATAAAATGTGGTATAGACATATAATGGTACAGTATTCAGCCATAAAAAGGAAGGAAGTCCTGAAACATGTGACAACATAGGTGAACCTGGAAGACATAATGTTATTTCAAATAAGCCAAACACAAAAAGACAAATATGGTATGATCTCACTGATCTGAAACAATTAAAATTAGCAGACTCTTAGAGTCAGAACCTAGAATATAGGATACCAAGCGATAAGGTAGAAATAGGGGAAAGGGACTTAAGACTTAAAATACATAAGGTTACGCTCTCTCACTCCCACTCCCCCTTTTCCCTATTTCTACCTTATCCCTTGGTATCCTATATTCTATGTTCTGACTCTAAGAGATCATCTGAAAGTGAACTTGGGACGCCACCCATCTCCCCCCCACCCCCACCCCCAGCTTCCTTTCGGTTGTCCATTTGCTTGGTTGTTTGGGAAAGGAAGGATTTATATAACGTTTATGGTTTTCTGCACGGGTTTATTCATATGCTGTATGTGAGTGGCATATAGATGGAGAGTCTGCCTGAAATCTGCCCTCTTTGTGAATGTTTATGTTCGAGAAGTTTCTTAGTATTGTTGGCTGATGGCTCTATTATTACTGAATCCTTGTAGCCTCTAGTCAACTCAAATGGAAAAAAAGAAAAAGCTTGGCTTTGAATAATGTTTATAATTATTCGTCTTTATTTCACAATATATTACCCCTTTTCAAATCCTACCACTGTTTTTCTTTTATTTTTATTTCCTCTTAGTTAGTAGGAATTAGGAATGCATTTATTCTTTTTTGAAAGAGTGGAGTGCTGCTGATAAAGTTTGGTTCTCTTTAATCGCTTCCCACAATCTTAGTTCCTTTCTCCTTTGCCCAATGAAAACAATTTCTAAGAGTTTTGAGGGCGTCCTAACTGGCTTTTCATTATACATTTACATAAACACAAATGTACTCATAGGAAACATATAGTATTCCTATATGTATGTGTTTTATGTATGTGTTTTAAATAAACATTATATTATATGTAAAAAAAAAAATACATAAGGTTCCTATTTGGAATGATGGAAATATTTAATATTTTGGTAAGGGTGGTGGTCACGGTTGCAGAACACTGTGAATGCATTTACATTTCACAGGACTGAAGTATATATATGTGAATGTGGTTAAAAGAGGAAATGTTAGATTGTATATATATATAGAAACAATATATTTTTTTAATCCACGAAACTATGTTACATAAAGAGTGAACCCTAAGTTAAACCATGAACTTTAATAATACAATTGTAAAAATATGCAATCATGAATTATAAGAAATGTTCCACACCAATGAAAGGTGTTGGTGGTGGGATGGTAAATCAGAATACTGCATTTTATATATAATTGCATTGTAAACCCACAACTTTTACAATAAAGAAAAAAATAAGCATGTATAAGAACTGTCTGAGAACCTGTTAAGCAAGCAGATTTGTAAGCCCATCTATAAAAATCCTTTTTCACATGGTCCTGGGTAGGCTCCAAAATCTGCATTCTAGCCAAGAACCCTAGGTGCTTCTGATGCACATAGTCAAGGATAAATAAAACACGCTTATAAAGAAATAAAATGACATCTAAAACCAGTGTAGATGATCGAGCAGGGATTTGAACTCAAGTGTGCCTGGTTCCAAAATTGGCACTTTCTGACTCTCTTAATTATAACTATACTGCTATTACATCAGCTTTTAAGAGCAACTTACACATTCTTAATCTAGTTAAGATGTACAAAATTTAACTTATTTTGGTTTAAAAATACAAGCAGAAACTTCAAGATGATCTTAAAAAAAATTTGTGAAGATCACCTAAAATTTGCACTCTAAGTAAAAAAAGTCCTGAAGCAGATATTGAGCTTCATGATATCAAGGTAGATCGTATCTCTAACTTAAATGTGACTTTTTGAGATTACCATCAGAAAATAATATATTACTGCTATGCTACAATCACAAATATTATAATTTTGCCTATTACACTAAATTTATAGAATTCTTTTTTTTAAAGTATAAGGCATGGTATCAAAACCAGTATCTCTCAATTTGAGACAAAATACTAAAGAATGGCATAAGCCTCTTCCCACATTTTCATGAGTTTTAGATTTATCTGAACAACATTCCAACCATATTTTCTTAGTGTTTAAGATATCAAATAATTACACAGGAATTGATGATTTAAAAAAAAGAAAATGGATGCCACAGTGTCCACACCTAGCCTTAACAGACATATAAAACTACTGGAAAAAAAGAAAATATCTATATAGCCAACACACACAAACATAAACACAAGGACAAGAAGAAAGAAATGGTACAAAACAGCCTTCGATGAAAAAGTACAGACTCTCAAAAAATATATCAATTATATATTAAATTAATATATAGTTACATTGTTTTGTTGAGCTGCAAAAATGTTTCTTCTGTGTAAGGGGAAGAAAACCAAACAAAAAAGTATGATTCCGATAATTCTTATCAAAACAAATGACAACCTTGAACTCCTAAAGCTGAAGGGAAGCATCAAGATTTTATTTAAAAATATGGGAATTTTTTATATCTCTGACCAATAGTTTAGAGATAGCCAACTATCTAAAAAAAAAAGTAAAAATACATTTTTAAATACCTAACACAAAGTAATCTGATTTTTTTGGTCCCCTATTTTTTAGTTTTATGAACAAGTTTGTTCTGTGAAATGAATATGCAAAAGAAACTTATAAAATAAAAATATGAAAGATTAAAATTATATTTCAACAGAAATAAGAAATTCTTTTTGATTAACTTGCAGTTAAAAATAAAGCTGAGTGTCCACTTCAAATGTAAGATGAAGTCCCTCATTTGAAATTGCATTATATAAAATGTGTTATTAGGTCTTGCAGTGAACTTAGAAGCTAATACATTGCTTTAACACATACCTAATGCTCTCATCTCACAAATGGCATTGAGATTTGGTTACTAGCAAAAAGTGTAGTGCAGATATAATTATTATATTTAATAAATGGACATTACATTTAAGGACACTGTCAAGTACTTAATGTTTTAGGGTATACATGAAGTTTAGAAAAAATGATTCCCCACAAAGACTTCAAGACCATTCAAAACAAAGCTTTCTTGGCATATTTTTGAAAACCAGAATGTCTAAGCCACAATAATTATCAAATATAAAGGATACTCATTTTTAAAATATGTACTTAAGTCTACCACCCTTGACAGTGCTCTTTTGGTTATTTATCTTCAAGTTAAAGTCAGCTAGATATTTGTATTAAAATAGTCCCAATTTATAATCTGATTAGGAAGGTCATAAATAGTAATTTAATTTAATTATGACCATGTTAATCAGAATTCCTTGGATTTAGTTATTATCTTTACAATAGCATTATCTTCACTTCAAAATACATTCTTCCAAAGCTTATAAAGACAATCTTCAAAAACTTGTTTCCTATAAAATGTAATACCTTCAGAGTTTCAAACATACTTTCAAAATTAATACTAATCCATCTACCAAACTTCTTTTAAGTCTTAATTTAGTATTAAAGAGCATCTATCCTTTAGCAACCAAACCTCAAACCACTTTATCCAATGATATAATACAACTAAGTATTTTAGATATGAAAACAGAGAGAATTTGAATACAGCAAGAAATGAACAATCACAAATAATTTTCTACCAAAAACTATCATTGTCTACCTTAAAAAAATGTTAAAACTATTTACCAAATCTTCTGTGTTTAATTTAGGAGATATGAAATTGAGCAACCACAAGTAACCTTTCCTTCATTTGTGGTTCTCTCTTTAGTATCAAAATATCTAACAAATCAACAGAATAAAAAGATAATAGGAAAACTGGAGGGGTATTTGTTCCTTATACTGCTGTCCTTCCCAACACAATGAGAATATTCCTATGTTCATAAAGCAGTTCAGTGTCAATTTGTTTTTTAATAACCCCAATACAAGCAGGTGCATTTTCAAACACTGAATAGGTATTACAGTTAAATTTATAAACAATTTTACCATTTTTACACTTAAAAATCTAACAGGTACAATGAATTTTTCTAGTAAGCAATTTTAATAAACATTTTAAACAGAGAGAGAATATAATATTCCTAATTTATCACAGCTACCATGACTTTATAACCTAAAAAAAACTTTAAAGATTTTATGCATGTTTTAATCCTTGCATTTTAATTAAATTTATTTTTAATGATACAAAGATCACAGGACCATTAAGATCATAAAATAAATCAACTTTACTTACTGCTAAGGTCAAATACCTACCTTGTTTCTCATTGTAGATTATATTCTTACACAATAGGTCATTATGGCAAAGCACAACTGGTGAGCCCAGATTGGAAAGAATCTCCTTCATCCAAGTCATTTCTTCTTGAAGAATCTGAGGGCTTGGGATATCACTTAGGTACCTTTTAGTTTTAAGAGAAGAGTTAAATACTGTTTATCTTGACATTTTCTCAAGTTGAATAAGGATTAAAATTTATTTGATCAAACCTTTTCCATATGACTGTACATACTTCTAAATTGACACATTAGGTAATCATTCCAAAAGTTGAAGAAAAAAATATTTATAATGAATCTAAACATTAATCAAAAGGAGATGAACAGTTAAAATATCTAGCAGGGAAGTATAAGATCTTTACAAAATTGAAAAAAAGTAATATATATAGCTAATAGCTAACATTTACTAGGCACTATTCTAAATGTCTTACATTGAGTCTTCACAACAATAGTAAAAGGTATACTACTATCATCTCAACATTTTAAAGATGAGGAAACTAAGTCACAAAACGTTTAACTAAATAGAGGTTTATATATATATTATTTAAAATTAAAAAAACAGCCCATCAAAAAACTGAAAGTATCTTATTTCAAGCTTGAAAGCTGAATGCATTATAAATCAGCTAAATTCACATTCCAAAGTCAACAAATACTGTCTACAATTGATAAATCAAGAAATAAATATACTCATATTATCTAATATACTAAGAAAGATTATATAAATTGTCCCAGAGTAGTAAGAATGGGGGTGGGTGGGAGGGAGCTGCAGGTTGGAATAGAGATCACAGTATAGTATACCTTCTATACTATTTATTATGTTATTTTGCATTAGTTTGATAAAATTAAAATGAAACAAAATGGCTTACTAACACTAATTCTTCAATGACATCAGGATTTATAACATTGCTGTTGGTTTACTCTTTCCCTTCTCTCCTCAAAACTTTAAGGTTAAGTTCTTCTCTTGACTCTTCCTCCACAAAGTCTCTCAAATTACCCCTTTTTTTGTTTACAATACTTAAATCCAGATTCTTTTTACATTACTGAATTTACTAATTCAGGTGGTTTCTACCTATATTTTCCCCTCTAGTGCAATCTTGTCTACATATGTCTACATGAGGCTCTTCAAGAACCTCACCATTAAAAGTACTGTGTTCAGTGGAAATAAAAGGACTCAAAGAATTATGAATATAGTAATTACACTCATGAACAAAGGAATGGAAGAAATAATAAAAAATAAATATATTACGTATGTTAAATTTCTTTTAATGTTCTATTTGTATATTTTCTAAAGTGGGAGGAGTGATGCTTCCTTCCTTATAATTACAATGCAGCTCCAGCTTTTCTAAAGTACTATCAACCTCAGAAGAGTCTAGAAAATATAACCCTAAGCCTATGTAAGTAACCAAACACTAATTATTATTATTTAGTTAGCACTTACATGGCCAGGAACTGTTCTATGCACTTTATATATATTAACTCAATTATTATAAAAATGTTATATAAAGTGAATATATTACTCATTATTTTCATTTACAGACAAAGAAACAGAGGTTAGGTAACTTGCCCAAGATTCCTTGGCAAACTGGTAATTGGCAGAACTAATATCTGATTCCAGGCAACCTAGCTCCAGAATCTTGTGTTCTTAGTCCACAAAATTCTATACTGCCTGTAAATTCTGCATTGTCTTAAAAAGTCAAGAACATCGTGCATCTGCCATCAACATTTGTTTTGTTTTAAAAAGGTTTTCCTAAAAATCTTCCAGTAAAATAGCTGTTTCAAAAGAGGATCTTCCATTTTTATGCTATGGTTTTTAAACTGAATATCCACACTTCCAGAAATACGCCTTCAAATATAAACACATGTACAGAGTAAAACTAATACCTGACATAATCAAACTCAATAGAATACAGCTATTTTTCCCAATGAAATATAATAAAAACAAACAGGAAAAAAATCAATAGATCCTGTTTTTTCTGCTGTTCCTAAAAAAATACTATTTAAATACAAAAACAGCTTTCAAGTATGTTTTAGCTATAAAGGACAAAATAGGATTTCCAATTCTTACATTAGTACTAATCACACTATGTGAAATCCTGTTCATGTAATTTAGATTCTATGCATGGATCTACAAGTTTTTTAATAAAAAAAAATAATGAAATACCTAAGTTAAATTGAATGTGGGAGTGAGTCTCAGAAAAGCTGGGTAAAGCTTCAGTAATTGAATTTTCAACTTCATTTGGGATTTAGAGTCACAGTAAACTGAGAAAACCCAACCTTTTTCATACTCCATTATTATACTGTCCCAACACTGACTTCTAAGTCTACTCAAAACAGGTTTGGATGGGGGGGGGGGGGGGCAGGGGGGAAAGGCTTCTATTAAAAAATGTACCCACTTATAGCAATCTTTATACTATATTTACTTTCAAATAAATAAATGTTCTATACTTATTTCCTGGCCTCCACTCAAAATGCTTTTTGTAGGCTTTTCTCTTTTTTGGAGTGAGCTGGGGGATAGAGAGGAGGTTATTTCTATAGTACCATCTGAGAGTCAAAAGAGTGCTTATTTAATTTTAATGCAAAGAGATAAACTGAACGAGCTTTAATACACAGAAACCTTGTAGTTATCTTCAAAACCTCTATTACTGAGCAAAGCAATGTAAAAAATAAAGAATTTCAAATGTCAAAGTAATTTTACCTTTTATTAATGTTTTCATCTGCAAATCCTGTGGGAACGAGAGAGAAATATTTTCCCATCTTTAGCCATAAATTAGATTTGGGAATCCAGCCATTGTGTGCATGAATAGCATGGATTTTAGCAAGCTGACGAGCTATTAGCCTATTTAAAAACAAAACAGCATAAAAAGAAAAGAAAAAGTTAAGCATCATAAAGTTCAAGTCTACCCACAGAAAAAACTAAAGTGTTTCAGTGTACATTTTTTCTATAGCATGATTGAGTTTTTACCATATACAATATTCAAAATAAATTGACAACTCTCATCTGCAAGGAGAGGCAAACTAATGTTTAGAGCATTTGTGGAAGAACACCTACAGTTAATATGGCAACATAAATATTGTATCCAAAATGGATGAGTACCTGGAAGTAAGTATCCTATTTTGATTATACAAACAGTGTTTGGGACTAGCAGCACAATATGTAATTATAAATGATTTCAAGGCACTTATTATATATTAATCATAAAAGCATTTTAAATAAAAATGACTCAGCCCAATTCTGCAGAGCCTTGGAATCAAAGAGGTTTGAGAGCAAAGGGGAACTAAAATGAAAAGTTAACTGAGTAGGCATATAAATGGACTGTGTGTTAATTTCTATGAGTATATTAAAGACAAATTCTGAATAAATTTTAGGATTTTATAATGTAATAATCACAGTTTTCTACATGCAACAAAACAATAATGTGAAGCTATATATATTTAAGATGGCAGTCTCTTGCCATATTTCTAGCTGTAGAACCTAGTGCAGCAAATGCTTTCGAAGCAACTGTTCAGAATTACAGTTACGAAACAACTTATTGATTAGTAAGTGGAAAAAATACAACAGTAATCCCCAAACTGAAGAACTCAATATTGACAAATTTTCTGGATACTAATAATCTAATGTAATGTTATTCAAAGTAGACTCCTAAGACCTATAATATTAGTATTACCTAGGAATGTCTTAGAAATGCATATCCTTAGGCTTCACCTCAAATTTACTGAATGAGATTCTCTGGGGGTGGGCCCAGCATTCTGCATTTTAACAAGCTCTGCAGGTGATTCTTATATACCCAAAAGTCTGAGAAGCACTGATAAAATGCCCTAGTTTTGAAGCTTGGCTTTGTACTGAAATTAAACTTTAGAAGCTCTAAAAAATGCAGACGCCCAGTTATTTAAAAGCTTCCCAGGTGATTTTTAATATAAAAAAATATTTGGGGGCAGGCATGGTGGCTCAGCATGCAGAGTTTTCGCCTGCCATGCTGGAGACCCGGGTTTGATTCCCAGTATCTGCTCATGAAAAAAACTAACAAACAACAACAACAAATATATATATATATACCTATTCGGAAATGACTCAAGGCATATGGAGAGTCTAGCATTACAGTAATCCTTTGCCAACCTGTGATTAACAGTTTTATTATATTTTTATACAATAGTGAATATTTTGTCTTTACTAACCTAGTCCCTAGTAATAAAAATGATTTTCCTTTGGAGAAACTTCCATCCCTCCTCATTTTTAGTCCATGTGGTTCACACAGAGTTTATCTCAATCCTAACACTATCTGATCTTTACCACTAAATTCAGAGTTGACATATGACCCAGACTTGCCTAAAGCATTCTATCCTTTGGGCCACAGTGATTAGTTCAGGGCATACTACCCAAACTAGGCAAATGGCACTTGATCCCTGGACTTTGGGTGAAGTTATTAGAGAAAATTAAACACTTCACTTACCCTTTCTTTTTTTGATGCCATGGTTAACCTAGTTAGATAAGCATGCAACTAACTGCTGATCATTATTATTATTATTTTTAAAGAATTTTTGTCTGAAAATAAAGCTAACACAGAAGAAAACAAAAATAAGAAACAATGATATCCCTAATGATATTGTTAGCACCACTGGTTCTACCTATGCCAACTCAGTATTTTCAGTTATATGCACCAATAAATTCTTTCTCCCTTATGTCAATTGAATTTTCAAGTTGTCATCCTCAGTCAAGAGCTCTGAAATTCTATAATCTTTTTATGTATGTATTTTGGTTCAAATCTCTTTAGCTAGCGAGCAAGCAAATATTTATATATACAAATACATACAAAACCAAATACACATGTCTAAAAGAAGTGATGCAGAATAACGAAATCTACTTTTATGTTAATCTCTCACACATGCATAAAAATTAAGCCCCAGTGTGGGCCACAGTGGCTCTGCAGGCAGAGTTCTCGCCTGCCATGCCTAAGACCTGGGTCAATTCCTGGTGCCTGCCCATGTAAAAAAAAAAAAAAAAAAAAAAAAGTTAAGCCCCAATATACGGTACTTTATGTATCAAGAAACTTCATGAAAAAGACAAATTATAATACAATTGAAATAAAAGAGACAGAAAAAAAATACATATGTGTTTGTTTTAAGCCATTAAGAACTGATTCTAAAAGAGGGTGTGAGGGACAGAGGGGGCTTGAAGAAAGGCTCAATCAGTATTAAATAAAACTCAAGGAGGACGCTATTGTAAACATTATATGTTAATGTTTCTGTGTGGACATGAATTTTCAAGTTCTTCTGGAAAACCTAGGAGCATAATAGCTATATTGTTTAGCTTTCTAAGAAACTGCAGAAGTCTTCCAAAGTACCTGTAACATTTTTCTTTTCCACAGCAATAAATCAAGAGTTCCTGTTGTTTCACATCCTACCCATATTTGGCATTGTCAGTGTTTGGATTTTAGTCATACCTAGAAGTATGTTTTTGAGTCCAAGGTCTTTTTCATGAGAAGGTAATGTTCTAAAATGGTCTATGATGATATGTTTGTGAATATACCAAAAATCACTGAATTGCTTACTTAAAAAAACTCAAGGAGGAATCTATGCTAACAGAATACTATGTCCCCAAAACATTTGTTGAACAAATGAAACAGGTGATTCAGCAGAAAGGTCACATATCAGAATAGGTATTAGCCCAACAAACTTTATTTGCTGTAACTGTTAAAAATAAATGATTAATGTCATGCCTTATAGATTTTATTCCAGGGTATTTATCCCTGTTTGCAAAATATGAAATCTAGTCCTAGAATTTGTCTAATTAATATATAAGCTATTCAGCTTTGAGTGACTAGAATGACAATTCTATGGTAACTACTTCAGAAATTAATAAAATAGTATGACTGCAATTCCAAGGTATTCTTGCAGGTTAATGGGATCTGTTGAACATGAATAGCTGCTAGAAGAGAAAGCATCTACAATTTTGACTGCCTTGCCTTTTTCTGTCAGAAAGGTGACTAATAAGAGGATCAACTGGGATGTGATCTGATTATATGATTTGAAAGTCAAGCTGTTTCCATTATAGAATACCAGCGTAACACTGCAAAGAATAATAGGTAAAAATATATTCAGGGTGTTATTTTTAATGCTATGTAATTCAAAATGAGAACAGCAGTAAAAATAATAGCAATAGTTAAGGATGCTTTATAAATACTATTGATAAAAACTACCACTAAATTGTTCTTCAAGGGGAAAAGACCATGCCTTATTCTTCTATTATAGCACTCAGCACTTTAAGGAGGTATTTAACAGATATTTGATGAATTAGACATCTTGGCAACAGATTCTCCGTACATTTAGAAGTTCACAATAAACCAAGGATTTTCCCACTATTAGGTTACTATTAGGTTACTTTCAGAAAGACTAAAGTCTCTCTTGGATTTTTTAAGAGTCTCATATAATAAAAATTGTAAAAAAAATTAAGCCTTACTACACAAAAACAAAGTGACCATCCATTTGAAACACTGCCTGTTTACCGATAAGAAAGTCACGTCTTGTTTAAGTCTCTTCTCAAATTCTAGAATTGGGGCCAATTTCTAGATCTCTCAAATCCACTTGTCTTTTTTTATCTTTAACATAGCAAAATTTACACAGAATGCAAGACAATTTATTTACAATACAAATTCACTGAAATAACAAGTATAGTCCAACTGTATAGATGCTATATAGTAAGTATAGCATCTGTGCACTTAAAACAAGGTTTTGTTAAAAGAGGTTAAAAAAATTAAATGTCCTAATTATAATTCCATACTCATCTAAAATTTTTTAGAAATTCGGCTTAGACAAAACATGATTTATCAAAGCTTTGTTAAAAAAAAATTACTTATTTTAAAGAAGACCTGCTAAGAGCATTTCAATTGCTTTCTATTAGTAAATTCTGTATACAACAAGGAAAAATACATTTTAAAAATCTCTTTTTAAGGTAATTCAGCAGTATTTAATTAGTCATCAATTTAGGTTTTTGTATCTACAAGGTAATAAAAATTTCCTTAAAATAAAGATAATATTATTTTCACTTTTATACTGTTCCTTCTTCTAACTAGTCTCAATAAGTGATGTTTTACTGCGCTAACATAAAGACAAAATGCTGCTGTTAAAAATCTCATGCTTAATAAAACCAAATGTTTAAAAATCTCAAATCTTCTGAGATTTTCCTTAAATATCTGCTAATACTAACTGCTCCTCCTCTTGGAAATTTTAAAAAAATAAAGAGTATTACACAATAATAGGAATTATTTGAAATTAAAAAATAATTCCTAACCCTACCACCCCAACAATTTATTTTTACATAAGCAAATCATTACCTGATTGTAACCACAGTGAAGCTTTCTTTATGTTCTGATTCTTTTTCCTATTAACTCTGCATCTACCATTTTGTATGTTTTTAGACAATATTCAAAATTACCAATTCAATAGCAGCATATAACTCTTTTGGGCTGATATGCCTCAGCTATTTTTTAACATAAAGAGGTTTCTAATCATTACTGCCAGTAATATCTTATAGCATAACAACTTTCCTCTCTGAATTATTTTATGTCATACTAATTTCCAAAAGGGAGTATTACCCAATTTTACATGCAACCCACATGTATCAGTTCTACTACAATACCCTCAGCCCTGGAACTCAGTGTTTTTTAGTTATGATCTTTGATAAATGTTCAGTAATTCATTTTAAATTGCACTTCTTCCATTATGCCTGTTGCTAGGTGATTTTTTAAAAAAACTTCAGCCAGGATTTCCTAAGAGAAGCAACTTCTTGAGAAATCCTTTATAAGAAAATTGAGAAAATAATTCCTAAACACCTTTGAATTAAAAAGAAAAATTCTGAAGGTCTCTGCAATACTTGACTGCTACAGAAAAGTTCAAATAAAACATCATGATAATTTTCTGTAAGTGGAATTACTAGTTAAGCATTAATCTAGTGCAACTGAATTCAGTGCCTTTATTTATCCCATATTCTCAGCCTCAGTGCTCTGCCTCATCCTTCAAAGAATTGTTCAAATGCCATCACAGTGAAACACTGTAATTTCCCAAGTGTATCCACAGTAAACCATCTGTACCTTTTTGGAAAACCTTTGTTCATCTCTGCATAATATTCATTGTCAGAAAAAAAAAGATTATTGTCTATTACAGACTGTAAATTACTAGGAGAGCATGGGCTGTTTGAATTATTTTTTCATCTCCAGACTAGATCAAACATAAGCATATTCTCATGCCTTTTATACTCAAAGCAGATACTTTTGATCATAATCATAATACAGGCATGAAACTATGGTTTAATAAGCCAAAGCAAGAGTACTGTGGCCTTTGATCTACAGTTCAATCAATATTTACTAAATCCATGTTCAATCAGTCCAGCTGGTTGGCTGTGTATTAGGGCTGATCTAACAAGCAACAGTTTCCTGAAAGTTCATGACTATATACAAATTTTAAAGTTCATAACAATGGTTCAAAATATGGCATCTGAACTAACTGGTAATAGGTCCCTATTAATTAATAAATCAAAGATTATTTTTTACCATAGCAATACGAAAATTACTTTTTTTTTTCTATGTTGTATGGCAGACGTCACATTTCATTCTTTTTCCATGTGAGTATCGTGTTAACGCAGCACCATTTGTTGAATTTTTTTGTTTGTTTTTTTCTTTCCTTTTTTGCTCTTTGTTTATTTTCTGGGAAGGACAAGGGCCGGGAATCAAACCTGGTTCTCCGGCATGGCAGGCAAGAATTCTACCTCTGAACCACGGTTGCACTCCTGAAATTCACTTTTTAAGGAGTAAAGATAAATATGCATGTTATCCCAAATTTACATCTGTAGCCCAGTCCTCTTTCAAATCCATCAGTTGCCTACTTGCTATTTAAAAAGTACTTCATTGTACATATTTGAAGAAAATAAAACCATATTCCTTTTTAATCAATTCAAATGTGCTTTCCTTCCATTAGCTTTTCTTTAATATTTTATTTCGTAGTGATTTTAAAAATCTGCTAAAAACTTAAATATGCAATAAGAGAAATGACCATAATCTGGGAAGAAAATTAAATAGCAAATATCAGTACTTATACACCAACTAATCATATCCTATCAGAACTCTTATTGCTATCTCCTTTCACCTCCTTTCTTAGCCTCTACTCTGCTTCCCTTCTTCAAAAGTGCTGGCCAATTCAATGTATCATTTATTGCAAATGTATTAAGAATTTAATTGAAAGTATTGATGTTTGGTTTCTAGCAGTATATTTTCTTCTAATAAAGTGTGCACATGCTTACATTAATATCACTCATTTTAAATGAGTAGACATAACTAAAATATAGAAAAAGGCATTTAATATAAACATGGGTAACCTGTTTCAAATAGCAATGTGAGCTTTGGCAAAACCTCAGTGGTCATGATCAAAAGTCATAATTATTCTATTCCTTCTACTTGAAGTTATTTAAAAAGTTCAATTATGAAAATTATCCTGTAAAAGAAACTCAATAGTAAGAATAATCATGAGCACTTAATTATATAATTTAGAAATCAACAGGAAAAAGTCTTCATTCATTTACTCTTTGAATCTCTTCACATCTATATATATTCATTAACAGATTTATTTTTTAATAATAGGTCTAACAGAGATATTACTATTTTCCTTTAGAGTTTATTTTATTTTCCTAGTGAGTAGAAAATTTCAGTTATTTTTAACTGTTTTCTTTTTGCATGTACTTCTACTAGCCTTGTGATATTAGGCAAATTAACATCTTTGCACCTTAATTTTATCATCTATCAAACGGGATAATAACATTACCTGCCTCAGCAGGTTGTTGTGGGTTGAATTTATTAACACATGAAAAGTGTTAAGAATAGGACCTAGCTCATATTAAGTGCTATGTCAGTATTAGCCACCATAATCACCATGCTATTCTGCCAGTCTTTCCTTATCATATAAGGAAATGTGCTATTCTCCCAGTCTTTCCTTATCATATAAGCCTGGCACTTACTAACAGAATTATAATATACTCTTTTGGGGGGTGGGGGATGGGTGGTGGGATACATGGTCTGGAATCGAACCCAAGTCTCACGCATGGAAGGTAAGCATTCTACCACTGAACCACCCGTGCACCCCAGAATTATAATATAATCTTTACTAATTGTTTTTAGTATTAGTACAAAAAAAACCCTTGCATTTTTAATGCAAAATAGTCTCTTCAGGGAAGTCAAAAATCAAAAATTTTTTAAAGTGGTAAAAATAAATCTGGACCAATAAGTAGTTAGTAATGACCCAAAATTGTTTAGTTGGGAGATTTCTCAGGTCTCCTTTCAGAAGGAAGTTGTCTATCTTAAAAGGGGTGAGTTGAGGTATTGCAAATAAATATTTGCTATGCCACATACATATGCTGCTTTTATACACCTCAAAAAACGCTATAACATGCTACAGTAAATAGTTCCTAAAAACAAAAAAGTTTATGTTTGGATTTTAAAACTCAAAAAAAAAAAAATGTTCTAAAAGTATAACAAAGTAAATGGATTAGTAATACTCATGTTAATTTGCCTATGTAACATTTTAGTACTTTTTTAAGTTAGCATCCAAGTTGCTGGAAGCTCTACAGAAGCCTGGTAAAATACAAGTCTTAAAAACATATTATTATAAAAGCTAACATTTATATAGTGCTTAACATATGCCAGGCACTTCTCTAAATTTTCTACATATATTAACAAATCTAAGCACAGAACGTTTAAGTGATACGTACAAACCCACACAGCTCAGGAAGCTGAGGCAGCCTGGCTACATAGTTCATTCTTAAAGACAGAACTATACTGCCTAATACAGAATTTCATCCTGGCTTCTGATTCCATAACTACCTACCACCATCAGTGAAAGAGATAAAACTGTGCAGCATCAAGTTTCCACGTAATGTGAACACAGAACAAATGAACCTGAACTTCTGACCGCAGTTCTACTGATATATATAAAAGTTTAAATTTGGTACATGAAAGGCAGTTTATCAGTATCAATACATAAGGTATGAAAGTGTGAGCAGTTAAGACTATTAGACCAATAAAAATGGTATTTGCCTTAAGCAATTTTTTTCTTAAATCTTTTGGCACTGATCCTTAAAACGAACATATTCCTTTTTTGCTTCAGTTACTAGGAAATTTAAGTGATCCTTCTCTAGAAACCTTAATAGAATATATTTTCTATCTGAATCTTACCCCAGCTTTTCCTTTGGCCTAATTTATTTATGTTTGCTTTTAATCCTGTTGTATAGGTGTTTCTCAACCTTTCTGAACAAGTTTAAGAATTTATAAATAAATATATATATGCAAACGTAAAGACCACAAAAAAACCTGACAGAGCCAACTTCTAAATTTATTCATCAGGATCCTTCAATATATTTTAAAAGACTGTAAAGGAAGAGACTATATATGGCAACAAAACACTAAGGTTTGAATTAGATTTCTATACCAACATATGTTTAAATGCTATTTGATACAGGTCTATTCCATTTTTATCACTGTATTAACTTAATAATTCTTAAAATATGATCCAGGAACCCCTGGAGACCCAATACTCTTTAGAGGTTTTCAAGGTTGAAACTTTTCAAAGGACACTATTTGCTTTTCTTCGTGATCATTTTCTCACAATTGTACAACATAATTTTCCAGAGGATACATAACATCACTCTGACAGGTAATGAAATGTGTGCTTGATATTCTTGAGTTCTAAAAGTTTGTTTTAATTCCTAGTATGGCAAATATTGGCAAACATAACCCACATAAACAAATGCTCTTTGGAGTCTTTAATAACCTTTAAGAGTAGTAAAGGTCCTCAGACCAAAATGTTTGAGAACTACTGGTTTAACTTAAAAAAACGCTGTTTTCAAATCAAGCCCATTTTTACTAGCGTTTAAGAACAGAAAGAGAATTTAAAAAATTGTTTTTGAAAAGTGATCAAACATATTCAAGATATTATTCTTCTATAAAGGATAATATTCTAAATTTAACAGTGACAAATTTAAAGAATTACAATGAAGTGTTAACAGAATTAGTAGACTCTTAGTAAGCAAGAACTCTGAAAATATAACAATTAAGTAGCAAAACTTGGTAAAAAAAAAAAAAAGTGCAATACTTCAAACACTACTTAAAAGGATTAAGAATATGCCCCTATCCCCCTACAGAAGGCTAATCCAAAAATCTCTTTGTATCTTTTCTTACACAATGAGTCAACAATGAGAATTTCAGATACAAAGGGACTTTTTTTTCTTTAGCAAAACAAAAAAAAAAACAAAAACAAAGTCTCTCCAGTGTTTGTTTCCAAGATGGCAAGGAAAAGAAGTAACAGTGGTTGTGCCAAAAAGGGCCACGGACACGTGCAGCCTATCCACTGCATGAACTGCGACATGCCCAAGAATAAGGCCATTAAGAAGTTTGTCATTCAAAACACAGTAGAGGCCACAGCCATCAGGGACATTTCTGAAGCAGTTCTTCTATGCCCATGTACTTCCTAAGCTGTACGTAAAACTACATTTTGCATGAGTTGTACCATTCACAGCAAGGTGGTCAGAAACCCATCTTTGGACACCCCACCCAGATTTAGACCTGTGAGTATTGCCCCACAACCTCCACCAAAACCCATGTAAGGAGTTGAGTCCATAAAGACTGAAGTAAAACTACTGTCTGAAAAGAAATAAAATGAAAATTAAACTTTATAGCATGATAAGTGTATCTGTGCCAGATAGGTTGGGGTTTGGGATGTGTCAAACGGACCGCCATTGTTGTATATCAAGTATTCAAGCATGGAGTCACAGGTAATTCTTTTACATTTTTGTTTAATTTTTATCCTGAAATACTTCTAAACTTACAGGATGGTTAAAAAATACCATGTGCCCCATACATAAAACTCCAGCATGCCCCTAACCTCCAAATACCCAGATTCACCAATGTCAGTATCTTGCCACATTTGCTGTAACATTCTACTTATCAATCTTAACATGTAGGCTTCTCAAACACATAACTGCCATGAACCTTTCTTGAAAATAAGGAACCACCTTAAGTGCAGTTAATTAAGTTCAAGGCATTTAACCATGTTCTTAAACACACCCATGAAATTTTTGTCACAATTGCATATTTTTTATACACTGAATCCAAAACCAGAATTCTCAATTACGTTTTATGCATTTACCTTTTAGATACTGTAGAAGTAAAAAGTGGCGTTAAAAACTAAAAACCAACAAACAATTCTAACTAAAGTAACTTTCAAGCTAACAAATAGTACCTCAAATAAAGAAAGGGCAATTTTAACAACCCATTACAGTATGTTATAATTACACAAAGATCTCAAGACATTATTACATAAGCAAAAGCACAAAAGCATTCAACTAATAGCAGTAATAGCATATCAAAATATTTCTTCAGTGCACTTTACACTTATATTTCAAAAGAAAAAATTACTTAGAAAAAGAAATGTACCTGAAAATGGATGGGTTGCGGACATGCTTTGGATCCAATGCTTCTCCCTGGATAAATTCATAGCATAGTCCGTTATTGAAGGTACAGTAGAGCTGTGGTGCACAGCCATGGGCCTGCAACACGCGGAAACTCTTGACTTCCTCATCTCGATCGACTAACAACTCAGTCTTATTGCCATAAATTCTGACCAGAACTACATCTTCCATTTTATCTCCCACGTAACAGCCAATAAGCTTATTTGTGATTCCATCTGTGAAGAGCTGCCAGAAAAAAAAGCATAGATTTTTGAAGAATCAGAGATAACATATTTCTATTCAATTTTTTGATACCTATTGCATCTGTCTACCTTGTATTGTGATCACAGCAATACACATACACACACACTTTCCTATATCAATAGATTGGAAGTCTCCAAGAACAGGAACACTGCTCTCTTACAAGTATGGTATATTTCATATAAAGGTTGTTTAATAATGACCAAGAAGTTTACTATGCAAATATAACCTACAGTAATTTACACTATAAATTTCCAATAAAAAAATTTTAATGTTAATTTTAAAGATTCATTAAATAATCTTTAAAATAATAATCATAGATAATAATCATTTAAATAATGCATTAGCCATTGTGTTAGGTATTGAGTTCATAATAGTTTAAACTTCAACGCTACTACTAAAAAAGGAAGCACAATTTAAATTAGAGGAAGATAAAGAGGAAAGTTAGACACTTTTATGGTGATTTCTAAATGGGACTTTTGGAAATTTCATGATATTTACATCAAATACTTCAATACTTTCTTGTATCTGAGCATAGAAGATGTATTTTAAAACGCAAACAGGTAATTAACAAACTAACTTCTCTAAATCTATTCACAAATTGTAATTTTTATTTTCTTTTATGATTTGACACTAGAACTCTTCTATTTACCCAATTATAATTAGTACTTTAGAATATATTTTAGTACTATTGTGAAGATGAGCAATTTAATTTACATAAAAGCATTTAGAACAATGCCTGGCCCATAGTAAAATTTTAATAAATGTAACTAAATATGTATTTAAGTTTTAACACAAGACAGCAAAATAATTCAAAATGAAATCATAAAATAAAACATATTGGATTAAGACAAAATCTATGTGAAAATAATATTTATACTATAATCTTTGAAAAGTAGCATAAATCCAAATAAATGTCATATATCCTCATTCTTTCTAGGTGAATTCTCTTTTCACACCTTAAAAAGTAAAAAGCTTTCAATTTAGTTAGGAATGTCACTCAAAGATTCTCAAGTTAGCACTACCTACATTAGGTTTTATGAGTAATTATATTCCATTAAACTTTAATCCCTAAAATATGCACAACCAAGTTAGTGAATTTAGGTCCTACTTACTTCTAATCTTTAGTTTAAATATTAACAGCTTTTAAATACTAAGTAAACAGTAATGGAATCTAAATTTACCTTCTGGTTTACCTCATATCACCTGGTTTAAAAAAGAATTAAACTCACCTTTTAACAAACTCTAACCCAACAGTCTCTTAAATTTTTTTATTGCTTAATATTAACTAGGGAATTATCATTACTCTGAAAATTAGCAAATAAAATGGATTTAAGGGAGAGAGAACTGTGGGAAGACAGCGGAGAAAGAAGCTCCCAGGATTCAGTCCTTCCACCAAAGGAATGAAGAAGTTCTAACACATGCCACTACATGGATGAACTTTTGAAGATATCATGTTGAGTGATAAAGCCGGACAAAAAGGGACAAATATTATGTGATCTCACTTATGTGAAATAAATGGAACATGCAAATTTACTACACCAGAAATTAGAATACAGGTTACCAGGAGCCAAATGGAGGTGGTGAATGAGAAGTTAATTTTATTACAGCATTTCTATTTGAGGTGATAGAAAATTTCTGAGGGTGGTACAACATTAAATTGTATATTTAAAATGGTAAGATGTGAAATTTAAAATTATATATATATGTTTGTGCTGGTGTGAAATTGTTGTGTACCTCAGAGAAGCCATGTTCTTTAATCCTGATTTAATATTGTATGGTAGGCTCTTTTTGACTAAGTTGTTTCCATGGAGACATGACCTACCCAATTGTGGGTGGGACCTGCTGATGGTAATTTCCATCTATATGTGTCTCCACCCATTCAAGGTGCGGTTGCTTACTGGAGTCCTTTAAGAGGGCACCGTTTTGGAGAAAGCTTCAGAGCTGACACACACAAGAGATCTTTGGAGATGCAGAAGGAAAATATCCCTGGGAGAAGACTTTCAAAACAAGAAGCCTAAGAAAGAAAGCTAGCAGATGACAGCCACATGACTTCCCAGCTGCCAGACATGTCCAGAAGCCAAAGACCCTTCAGATGCCAGCCATGTGCCCTCCCAGCTGACAACAGAAAGCTGACAAAAAAAAAAAAAAAAAAAAGTGTTCTGGACCCCTCGGCCTTTCTTGAGTCAAGGTAATTTTCTCTGCATGCCTTAGTTTGGACATTTTTATGGCCTTAGAATTGTAGAACTTGTAATGTAATAAATTCCCTTTTTAAAAGCTGTTCCATTTCTGGTATATTGCATTCTGGCAGCATAAACAAATCAATATAATTTATCAGAATAAATATTTTTAAACACAGGCCTGGTTTAAAAAAAAAATACTTCAGAGAAAAGGGATGAAAAAAAACAATGAAGCAAATGGTTTTTGGAAATGGGTATAACAATATTCATTCCATTTTCTCTATATTGAATATGTTATAAAATTATCATAATTTTCTTTAACTTGCATGACAAAACTAGCAAGCATCAATGAAGCATTCTCTGGCACTGCTATTAGAGAACTGCAAGATATAACAGAGTATATGATTCGCTTGATGGCTGTATTCAAAGCAAATTAAAAGAATGATGAAGCTGAAGATAGGTGATTAGATTCACCACTGTAGGGTAGAAACTTTTGATGAGATTATCTCCATGGAGATGAAGTGTGCAACTATGGGTGTGGCCTTTTGATTAGATGGCGGTGTGACCCTACCCATTCAGGGTGGGTCTTGATTAGTTTACTGGAGTCCTTTAAAAGAGGAAACATTTTGGAGAATGCTCAGAGCTGACTCAGAGTTGATGCAGATATTTGGAGAACAGCCGCTTCAGAGCTGACAAAGGCAACACGAGACCCAGATGTTTGGAGATGCAGAGCCCAACAGATGTCACCATGTGCCTTCCCATGAGATGCTAACCCAAAACTGTATCCAAGAGGAGCTGAGTGAAGGCTCAAAGATGCCAAGAGAGGAAAACCCACAGTAAGCAGAGGTCAAAAGCAACAGGGCCCAGGAGCGAGGCACCAACAGATGCCAGCCACATGCCTTCCCAGCTGGCAGAGATGTTCCAGATGGTATCAGCCTTTCTTAAGTGAAGGTAAACTCTTGTTGGTGCCTTGGTTTGGACATTTTCTTGGCACTAGAACTGTAAACTTGTAACATATTAAATTCCCTTTTTAAAAGCCATTCTACTTGTGGTATATTGTACTCCGACACCTTAGCAAATAATACAGGTTTTTGTCTTCTTATTGTTCAGTTGTAGGATTTCTTTATGTATTCAGGATATTAAACCCTTAGCAAAAATGTGATTTCCAAATATTTTCTCCCACTGAGTAGGTTGTCTTTTCCTTTTCATCACAAAGTCCTCTGATGAACAAAAGTTTTCAATTTTGAAGAGATGTCATCTATCTGTCTTTTGCTGTTGTGGTTTAAGTGTAAAATCTAAGAAACCATTGCCTAAGGCATGATTCTGAAGATGCTTCCCCATATTTCTTCTAGGAACTTTATACTACCATTGTCATATTTAGGTCTTTGATTCATTTTGAGTTAATTTTTATATATATGGTATGAGATAGGGAATTTAATGTTTATTTACTAATAAAATTTAATAATGTAATTTTTTATATATGGCATGAGATAGGGAATTTAATGTTTTATTTACTAATAAAATTTAATAACATAATTTTTATATATATGGTATGAGATAGGGAATTTAATGTAATAAATTAAAAAATAATAATATAATTTTTATATATATGGTATGAGATAGGGAATTCAATAAGAAGAAGGGGTGCTTCTTCATTCTTTTATGTATGGATATCCAATTCTCAATCACCATCTATTGAAGAAGCTGTTCTTTCCAAATTGAATGGCCTTTGCAGACTTTTAAAAAATGAATTGAAGGCAGTGCAATGGTGGCTCAGTGGCAAGAATTATTGCCTGTTGAGCTGGAGACCCGGGTTCGATTCCCAGAGCCTGCCCATGACAAAATAATAATAATAATAATAAATTGACCTGAGCTGTGAGACTCTATTTATGAATTCTCAATTTTATTCCATTGGTTGATACATTTATCCCTGTGCCAGCAGCATACTGTTTTGACAGCTGTAGCTTGGAAATATACATTAACGTCAGGAAGCGTGAGTTGTCCAACTTCATTCTCCTTTGTCAAGATGTTTTTGGCTATTTGGGGCCCCTTAGCCTTCCAAATAAATTTGATAATTTGGATTTCCTTTATTGCAAAGGAGGCTGTCAGAATTTTTATTGGGATTGTGTGGAAACTGTAAATCATTTTGGGTAGAATTCAATCTTAATGTGTGTAGTCTTCCAATCTAATAATAATGTCCTTCCACTTATTACGGTCTTCTTTGATTTCTTTTAGCAATGTATTGTAGTCTTCTATGTACAGGTCCTTAACATATTTGGTTAAATAAAGTCCTAGATATTTGATTCTTTTAGTTGCTATAATAAATGGAATTTTTTTTTCTTGAATTCCTCTTCAGTTTGCTCATTACTAGTGTATAAGGAACACTACTGATTTATTTTTGTACGTTGATCTTGTACCCAGCCAATTTGCTGAATTATTTTATTAGCTCTAGTAGTGTTGTTGCCAATTTTTCAGGACTTTCTGAAAATAGGATCAGGTCCTCCACAAACAGTATAAGTTTTACTTCTTCCTTTCCAATCCGAATGCTTTTTTCCCCTTACCTAACTGCTCTGGCCAGAACTTCAAACACAGTGTTTAATAACAGTGATGACAATAGGCATCCTTGTTCCAGATCTTAAAGGGAACCATTCACCATTGAGCATGTTAACTGTGGGCTCTTCATATGTGCCTCTCTTGTGACAATTGAGATGATCATGCCTTTTTTTTCCCTTCATTGTGTTAACATGATATGTTATATTAATTGATTTTATGTGGAACCATCCTTGCACACTTTGAATAAAATGCACTTGGTTATGGTGTCTAATACTTCTATACTGTTGGAGTCTGTTAAGTACTTTGATGAGTATTTATTCATAGGAGAAATTGATCTGTAATTTTCTTTTCCTGTAGTATCTTCATCTGACTGGCATTAGGGTGATGTCAGCCTCACAGAATGAATTAGGCAGTGTTCCTTCCTGTTTATTATTTTGGAAGAATCTGAGCAGGACTGGTTTTAATTCTTGGAATGACTGGTAGAATTCACCTGTGAAGCCATCTGGTCCTGGTCATTTTCTTGTTGGGAGGATTTTGATGGCTGATTCAATCCCTTTACTTGTAATTGGTCTGTTCAGGTCTTCAATTTGTTCTCAAGTGTGCTGGTTTGAAATGATGTATGTACCCTAGAAAAGCCATGTTTTAATCCTAGTTGCATTCTGTAAACACAGCCATTACTTCTAATCCCTATTCAGTACTGTATGTTTGAAACTGTAATTAGATCATCTCCCTGGAGATGTGATTTAATTAAGAGTGGTTGTTAAACTGGATTAGGTGGAGGTGTGTCTCCACTCATTTGGGTGGGTCTTGATTAGTTTACTGGAATCCTATAAAAGAGGAAACATTTTGGAGAATAAGAGAGATTTCTGAGAGAGCAGAGAATAACATAGCCATGAGAAGCAGAAAGTCTACCAGCTAGTGACCTTTGCAGATGAAGAAGGAAAATACCTCTCGGGGAGCTTCATGAAACAGGAAGTCAGGAGAGAAAGTTAGCAGATGACAACGTGTTCACCACATGCCTTTCCAGATGAGAGAGAAACCCTAACTGTGTTTGCCATGTGCCTTTCCACTTGAGAGAAACTTTGAACGTCATTGGCCTTCTTGAATCAAGGTATCTTTCCCTGGATGCCTTAGATTGGACATTTCTATAGACTTGTTTTAATTGGGACATTTCCTTGGCCTTAGAACTGTAAACTAGCAATTTATAAAACTCCCCATTATAAAAGCCATTCTGGTTTTGGTATATTGCATTCCAGCAGCTAGCAAACTAGAACATCAAGTCAGTATAGGCTGTTCACATGTGTTTCTAGGAATCTGTCCATTAAATGTAGGCTATCTTATTTGTTGGCATACAGTTGCCGATAGTATTCTCTTATGCTCCTTTTTATTTCTGCAGGGTCAGTAGTAATGTTCCCTTCTCATTTCTAATTTTATTTATTTGCATCTTGTTTCTTCTTTATCAAACTAAGGGTTTGCCAATTGTATTGATCTTTTGAAAGAACTAGTTTTTGGTTTTTAATTCTGCTGGGTTTTTTTATTCTCAATTTCATTTATTTCTCTTCTAGACTTTGTTATTTCTTTCCTCCTGCTTGCTTTGGGATTAGTTTGTTGTTCTGCCAAGTGTGCAGTTAAGTCTTTGATTTTAGCTCTTCCTTCTTTTTTAATGTAAGAATTTAGTGCTATAAATCTCACTTATAGCACTACCTTTACCTCATTTCACCAGCTTTGATGTTTTTTGTTTCTAGAGAGTGCTATCTAACTTAGATTTGCAGATTTTCTTCACCTGTTAATCATTTCCAGCTTCACTGCATTATCATCAGAGAGGATATTTTGTGTTATTTCAAGCTTTCTAAACGTATTGAGAATTATTCTGCAACACTACATATCATGTATCCTGCTGAATATCTATATACACTTTAAGAATGAATATCCTGCAGTCCTGGGGTGCAATGTTCTGTACATATCTCAAGATACTTACTGATTTCCCTTTGTAATTTCTTTGACCCACTGTTTATTTAAAAGTGTGTTACTTAATTTCCATATATTTGCAGATTTTCCAGTTCTCTGCCTGTTACTGATTTACAACTTCATTCCATTAGGCTTACAGAATATGCTGTATATGATATCAATCTTTTCATCATGTGGTCTATCGCGAGGAATAATAAGCACTTGAGAAGAATGCATATTCTGCTATTTGGGAGCATAATGTTCAATATATGTCTGTTAGGTCCAGTTCATTTACCACATAATTCAAGTCCTCTGTTTCCTTACTGATCTTCCATCTAGCTGGTCTATCTGTTGATGAGAGTGGTATACTGAAGTCTCCAACTATTATTGTAGAAATGCCTATTTCCTCCTTCAGTTTCGCCAGTGTTTGCCTCATGTATTTTGGGGGACCATGCATAGGTACATTAATTGTGGTAGTTAGGTTCAGGTGTCAACTTGGCTAGGTGAAGGTGCCCTTCTATTGCTGTGGACATGAGCCAATGGCATGGGAACCTCATTTGTTGCTGATTACATCTGCAGTTGGCTGGGAGGCATGCCTGCTGCAATGAATGATGTTTAATTTAATTGGCTGTTGCTTAAATGAGAGAGCTCAATGTAGCACAGCCTAAGCAGCTCAGCATAGCTCATCTCAGCACTTGCAGCTCAGCCCAGGCCTTTGATGATGCAGAAAGGAATCACCCCAGGGAAAGTTGTTGGAACCCAGAGGCCTGGAGAGAAGGCCAGCAGAGATTGCCCTGTGCCTCCCTGTAAGAACCTCAGCTGAAAGTTAGCAGCCTTTCCCCTGAAGAACTACACATTAACTGAATAAATCCCCTTTTATTGAAATCCAATCCATCTCTGGCATGTTGCATTCCAGCAGTTAGCAAACTAGAACAGATTTGGTACCGGAGAAGTGGGGTGCTGCTGCAATTTCCAAATACCACTCAGGTTGGACCAGTTTTTTGGATGGATAAGGGGAAGATTTTGGAGGAACTGAGAATGATGGATAAGTCCTGGAGTGCTTAAAGAGAATGTTGGTGTAAATGGAACCACTGCCAACCTGGACATTTATCTATTTATAATTCCTATAGTAGTTATTTTCAAACTGGGCTCTGAATGAAGCCCTGAATGATAAGGAATAGGAAGCCAAATGGGTAAGGCACCGCTACCTCCCACACACACTTTAAGGCATGTGCACACACACGAAATCACCAACATCATGCTCTCAACTAATTTACATAATGAACTCCAATGTGATTTTATTTAAACAAAGGATTCCAACTCCACAGAAAAGATCGAAAAATCACTGACCTAAATCATTTAATGGGCCACTTTTACTTCCAGCTAAGGAAAAGTCACAAGGACAGGATTTATATTAAGTGCTCAACAAGGTAAAAAGTCATACAGCCTGGAATTCAATTAAAGATTACCAAGCATGCAAATAAGCAAGAAAATAAAACTCAAAATGAAGAGAAAAATCTATTAATTGAAAGCATCCCAGAACTGACACAAACGTTCTAAGTAGTAAACTAGGACTTTAAAACAGTGTTCCATATTTTCAAAAAGCTAAACAGGAGATCCAAGATTAGGGAGAGGCTGAGCTCACTTCTCTCCGTAAAAAAGTTAGGGGTCAGGGAGAAGTTGTGGACTGGGGCTCTGGAAATCGAAGGAGAAAGCTCTGTAGCACCTAGGAAAGTACAGAATGAAGAGAAAGAGACACTACAGTGAGAGATCATAAATAAATCCCCCTCAACCTCAGCTTCTGATGCCCATTTCCCACTCTCAGGGCAGAAAGCATCTGGTTCTCCAGTCTCTGGCAGGTAGCAGCTCCAAACTAAAGAGGCAGCGGAGGTCCACTTCCCCAAAAGTTGAGCAACAGATAGTCTAGCACTGTGTCATCTTTTAGCTGGTGAATTCAGAGTCTTAGGACCACAAGCAGTTTCACCCTGCAAGGCCCGGCCTTGCGAGGCCCAGCTACACCTTGGTCTGAAGTTGGCAAGGAGTTAAGAGCCTGCCTTCTGAGGCCTGAGAGGAACAGGTTGCCAAAGAATGCCACCTGCTGGCAGGTGCAGAAAGCACACCTGACAAACTAAAAGGCTTTTGGGTGAAGAGGCCCATAGGCTGAGCAGGCTAGAAAAGTGTACTTGGGGGCTGTAATTAAAGGATTTTAGGCATTTTTACCTGCCTTTCTCCCTGGGGTCCTGTGAGGCTGGTGTGGTACCCTCTTCCTAGGTTCCTGTCCCATCCCTGATTCAGTAATTCTGACAAACCAAGTGTCAAAGAAGAGTATTAACACAAATCCAATCAAGAAAAGCTCTGACAAGAGAGATATTCTGACCTTCAGAGGAAACTCACAAAGGTAATCTGATGCCCAGACATTCACAAAAGGTAATAAGCAATATTAAGAAACAGGAAGATAAGACCCAGCCAAAGGGGGGTAAATTAAAAAAGTTGGAGGAGAAATAGAATCTGTAACAACTAATCAAAGACATTTAAACAAATCTCCTAAATCAAATTCAATGAGATGGCTAAAGGATAACACACTGAGTAAGCATAAAGAATTTGAAAGAATGCAAAGATCTTATGAGAATGAAAGGTACAACAGAAGAAATTAAAAATATACTAGAAGCATTCAAGAGCAGATCTGAACAATCAGAAGGATGGCTCTGCAAACTAGAGAACAGAGCACACAAATTCAAACACACACAAGAATAGACAGAGAAAAGAATGGGAAAAATTGAGCAGTGTCTCTGGGAACAGATTGGCAATATGAAGTGCAAGAATATTTGTATCATGGGTGTTGCAAAAGAAGAGAAGGGAAAGGGGACAGAAGGAATATTTGAGGAAATAATGACGAAGAACTTCCCAACTCTTATGAAAGGCATTGATATCTAGGTCCAAGAAGAACAACATACACGAAGCAGAATAAATCTGAATAGACCTTTTCCAAGAAACACATTAATTAGAATGTCAAATGCCAAAAACAGAGAATTCTGAAAGCAGCAAGAAAAAGCAATTCATTACACACAAGGGATGTCCAATAAGACTAAGCCCCGATTTCTCAATGGAAATCATGGAAGCAAGAAGGCAGTGGTATGATGTATTCAAGATACTGAAAGAAAAACTGCCAACCAAGAATTCTCCATCTGGCAAAACTGTGCTATAAAAATAAAAAAAAAGGGGGGGGGGAGTTTAAAATATTCACAGATAAACAGAAATTGAGAGAGTTTGTTAACAAGAAAGCCACCCAAAAAGAAATAGTAGGGGTCAACAACAGACGAGGATAAGGAGTACAGGATGTTTGGGGTTTTCTTTTATATTTTTATTTTTGGAGTAACAAAACTGTTCTAAAATTGTGGTAATAAATGCACAACTATGTGATGATACTGTGAGCCACTAATTATATACTTTGAAGGCACTGTATTATATGAATATATCTCAATAAAAATGCATTTTTTTAAAATGAGGGAAGGTTTAAGCTTAAGAAGCTGACAGAAGTTTGTTAACAAGAGACCTGCCTTACAAGAAATACCCAGAAGAGCTGAAAGCAGTGACACAAACAGACATCTGCACACTGACATTCATAGTAGCATTATTCACATTCGCCAAAAGATGGAAACAATCCAAATGCCCATAAACAGTCGAGTGGATTAACAAAATGTTGTACATACCCACAATGCAGCAGTAAAAAAAAATGATATCCTGAAGCACATGACAAGATAGACAAAGCTTCAAGACATAATGCTGAATGAAATAAGCCAGACACAAAAGGATAGATACTGCTATGATTATACTTTTATGACCATAGTAACAGTAAACTCAGAGGCTTATAATACAGAATATAAGAGACCTACAGATACACAGAAGCTAGAGATGGGTGAACAGTTCGCTAATGAGGTTGAACTTAAATGTAAGGGAATAGATAGAAGTGAAGGCAGTTCACTAGTGAGTCTATAAGTAATATTATTATATTGAGGGTGCACATGATTGAAAGGAGTTGTATAGACCCATGTGTCTCACCAATTAACACTACAAATAAAAATAAGTTCTTGCATGAATTACTTCAAAGGTATAAATCTTGGACAAAGAATGTATAATTTGGGGGTGTGAGGGGAACTGCTATCACATGATACGGCCTATGTTTAACAGGAAAACATCAACTTTAATACAGCAATACCAAGGATAAATAATGGGGGTAGGGACAATAATTAAGGGGAAGCTTGGATTTTCTCTTTGGTGAGGGTGTGTTTCTCTTGGGAAAAATGAAATTATCTAAAATTGAAAGTGTTAATGGACTGGTGACTTTGGACAATATACACGATGCCAAATGGATGGAGGTAGTTCAAGGACATTCTCACTGAGAAGTAGAATGGCGAACGGTAAATGTATACATATGATCAAATATTGTGCTCCTACAAAAAAGGAACAAAGTTGTGAGGCATGCAATGTCATGAATGAACCTATGGTACATTTGACGAGGCCCTTCCAACATGAAAAAGTTAGAATGGGCATAGCCCAAATATCCCTAAAGAGTGGGAAAAAGATCAAAAGACAGTGGAGTTATATAGCGAAGGTAGAATTTAACAAAGGAGTGATTGCTGAATCATTATATTTCTTGTGTTAGAGCAGCTGGTAGTAAAAACCTAAAATTATGGAACTATAACCCATATCAAACTCTGAAATCTGTTCTACAACTAATTGTTGCAGTGCGCATTGAAATTTATTGCTTTTTTGTATATATATTGTTGTTCATGAAAAAAAGTTGATTGTGATGATAAATGTAAAAAAGAAAGTGTTTGTAATTGCTTAATTATATTTGACATTTCATATTAAACTGTGAGCTCCTCTGAGACTTGGACAACATTGAAAAAAGGCTGAATAAATATGTAAATAAGAATATAAAGTAGGTGGGTCAACTGAACAAACAAATAGTGAAAATGATAAAGAACAAAAGCTCAACAATATAAGTAATTACACAAAGTAAATGAAGTGAATAATTCAATCCAAATCCTAAGAAAATTTTGGAAGTCAACAACTAAACGCTACTTCCAAAAGACATGCAAAAGTAACTGAGGTAGCCATATGATATTAGGCAAATAGACCTTAAGAAACAGTATCAGATATAAAGAGGGACATTTTCTAATAATAAATTAATTATTGGTCCACCAAGAAGATAAAGTGAGAACCAAGACGGCAGCTTAGTGAGGTGTCAGATTTAGTTCATCCTCCAGAGCAGCTAGTAAATATCCAGGAACAGTACAGAACAACTGCTAGGGCCACATCAGTGACTGGACAAACAGCATACCCCAGTCCGGACAAGCAGGACCACCTGCGCAAACTCACCCAGAACCATGAGTTCTCCAAGCCACGGCAGCTGGTGTCCCTCCCCTACAGGCTGCTTCCCAGAAGGCAAAGGAAAGCAGCAGGGGCTGAATGCAACCAAACTCCAATTGCAGAATTAATTAACAAATTCTTACTACTAAAAATAGGCCATCAGCTCAGCTAAACCTTGAGTAAAAGCTGAGGTTGCTGGTTTTTACCCCCGTGAAGAGGGAGGTAGGGCTGACAGGAAAAGAAGAAAAAAAGAGGTTGTTTTGGATCGCACAGCACAAAATACATGAGAGGGTCTGAGCCCTGAAGGAAAGAGGGGACACAAAGGACCTGGAGATACACAGAGCACTGTACCAACTTAAGCTCTTGATTGGCAAACCCAAGGAAGAGGGGGCCTATTCTGAAAAAGATTTTTTTCTTTTCTTTTTTGTGGCTGTGTTTCTACACTAGACTGCTCTTTAGATAAAGCTGCAGGGCTTGTCAGGCTCCAAATGCCCCAAGCATGGGCAGAATTAAGCATGTTTGAGAGTCTGTAGGCTGTGCCTTCCCCAGGACAGGGGTGAGCCCCAGCTCAGGTGGAATCCCTCCCTCAAGGAATTCAGGCCCCAGAGTCTGGAAAACTGAAGGGATTAAAGCTAGCCTACAACCTCTCCTCTGTCTCAACCATGCCCAGAGCAGGGAGAGTCTGCTGAAGTTAAAGGTACCACATCACCTTATGCTCAGGGACCCGCAGGCAGAAAAGCACCACATACTGGGCAGGATAGCAAAAACACAGAGTCCAAAGGCTTCATAGGAAAGTCTTTCAACCTGTTGGGTCTCAACCTCAGGGAAAATTGATACAGGTGACTCTTTTCTCTTGAGAGGAGGCCAGTGTGGTCAGGGAAAATCTGACCAGGGTCTACAATACCTACATAGACCTTCTTAATGGGGGAAAAAAGGCATCAGAAGCAGAGCAAGAAACAAGAAAACAAGAACTGAAAAATTCTGATCTGTTAAATAAAACCTAAGCTAAAGGTCTAGAATAAGCTGAACTGAATGGCAAAGGACAGAAAACAAAGTCATCCAACAAGAAAATCCAAGGGAAAAAAGTGAAAACAATTCCAGAATAAACTAATTAAGGAAATTAAATGCCTAGATACCAGCAAAACATAACAAATCATGCTAGGAAAACTGAAGATATGGCCCAGTCAAAGGAACAAACCAACAATTCAAATGAGATACAGTAGTTGAAACAATCCAGAATGTTCAAACAGACATGGAAAACCTTTTCAAAAATCAAATCAATGAATTGAGGAAGGATATAAAGAAGGCAAGGATGAACAAAAAGAAAAAATCAAAACTCTGAAAAAACAAATCACAAAACTTATGGGAATGAGGGGCACAGTAGAAGAGATGAAAAAACAATGGAAAGCTACAATGTTAGATTTCAAGAGACAAAAGACAGGATTAGTGAACTGGAGGATAGTACATCTAAAATTCGACAAGCAAAAGAAAATCTAGGGAAAAGAATGGAAAAATATGACCAAGGACTTAGGGAATTGAATGACAACATGAAGTACACAAATATATATGTTGTGAGTGTCCCAGAAAGAGAAGAGAAGGGAAAAGGAGGAGAAAAGCTAATGGAGGAAATTATCACTGAAAACTTTCCAACTCTTATGAAAGACTTAAAATTATGCTTAAAATTTGGGGTATGTTTGGGCAGCATAACCCAAACAGAACAGATCCAAATACATGTACTCCAAGACACTTACTAATCACAATGTCAGATGTGAAAGAGAAAGAGAGAATCTTGAAAGAAGTGACAGAAAAATAATCCATCACATACAAGGGAAGCCCAATAAGACTATGCATAGATTTCTCAGCAGAAACCATGGAGGTGAGAAGACAGCAGCATGATATATTTAAGATACTAAAAGAGAAAAACTGCCAACCAAGAATTCTATATCCAGTAAAATTATCCTTCAAAAATGAGGGGGAAATTAAACATTTTCAGGCCAAAAAAATCACTGAGAAAATTTATGACCAAGTGACCTGCTCGGCAAGAAATACTAAAAGGAGCACTAGAGACAGATAGGAAAAGAAAGGGGAGTGAGATGTGGTGAAAATTGTAGCAATGAAGACTATCAGTAAAGGTAAAAAGAAGAAAAATTAGATAGGACATATAAAATCCAAAAGGCAAAATGGAAGAAGAAAGTATGGCTCTTACAGTAATAACACTAAATGTTAACACATTAAACTTCCCAATCAAAAGACACAGACTGGCAAAATGGATTAAAACACAAGACTCATCTATATGCTGTCTTACAGGACACACATTTTAGATGAAGAATAAACATAGGGTGAAAATGAAAGGTTGGGAAAAGATATTTCATGTAAACAACAATCAGAAAAGAGCAGGAGCAGCTATACTAATATCCAACAAAGTAGATATTACTCTAATGTAAAACAAAAGAAATAAAGAAGGACACATGTATTAATAAAAGGAACAATTCAAAAAAAAAGACTAACAATCATTAATATTTATGCACCAAGCCAGTGTTCCAAAATACACGAGGCAAACACTGAACAGAGAAATAGACACATCTACCACAATAGTTGAAGACTTTAATTCCCCACTGTCATCAATGGACAGAATATCTAAGCAGAGGACCAATAAAGAAACAGAAAATTTAAATAATAAATGAGCTAGACTTAACAGACATTTATATAAGATTACACCCCACAACAGCAAGATACACCTTTTTCTCAAGTGCTCATGGTTCATTCTAAAGGGCAGACTATGTGCTAGGTCACAAAGCAAGTCTCAATAAATTTTAAAAGATGGAAATAATACAAAACAGTTTCTCAGATCATAAAGGAATGAAGTTGGAAATCAATAATAGGCAGAGGGTTAGAAAATTCACAAATAAATGCAGGCTCAACAATACACTCTTTAACAACCAGTGGGTCAAAGAAGAAATTAGAAGACAAATCAGTAAATATCTTGAGGCAAATGAAAATGAAAACACAACACATCAAAATTGATGGGATGCAACAAAGGCAGTGCTAAAAAGGATATTTATTGCCCTTAATGCCTATATTAAGACAGAAAAAAGAGCAAAAATGGAGGAATTAACTGTCCACTTGGAAGAACTAAAGAAAGAACAAACTAACCCAAAGTAAGCAAAAGGAAAGAAATAACAAAGATTATAGCAGAAATAAATAAAACTGAGAACATGAAAACAATTGAAAAAAATCAAAACCAGAAGTTGGGTCTATGAAAAAAATCAGTAAAATCAATGAAACCTTAGCGAGCTTGACAAAAAGAAGAGAGAGGATGCAAATAAATAAAATCAGAAATGGAAGAGGAGACATAACCATGGACCCTGTAGAAGTAAAGGAGGTAATGAGAGGACACTTCGAACAATTTTATGCTAATAAACTAAACAATGTAGATGAAATGAACAATCAACACTGACTTGAGAAGAAATAGACGACTTAAACAAACCAATCACAAGTAAAGAAATTGAATTAGTCATTAAAAAGCTCCCGAAAAAGAAAAGTCCAGGAACAGATGGCTTCACATGTGAATTCTACCAAACATTCAAGAAAGAATTAGTACCAACCCTGCTCAAACTCTTCAAAAAAAGTGAAGAGGAGGGAAAGCTACCTAACTCATTCTATGAAGTCAACATCACCCTCATACCAAAGTCAGACAAAGATACTACAAGAAAAGAAAATTACAGACCAATCTCTCTAATGAATATAGATGCAAAAATCCTCAACAAAATTCTTGCAAATCAAATTCAGCAGCACATTAAAAGAATTATACACCATGACCAAGCAGGATTCATCCCAGGTATGCAAGGATGGTTCAACATAAGAAAATCAATTAATGTAATATACTATATATCAACAAATCAAAGCAGAAAAACCACATATCTTGATTGATGAAGTAAAGGCATCTGACAAAATTCAACATTCTTTCTTATAGAAAACATTTCAAAGGATAGGAATAGAAGGGAAGTTCCTCAACATGATAAAGGGAATATATGAAAAAACCACAGCTAACATCATCCTTAATGGGAAAAAAAAAGAAAACTTTCTCCCTAAGTTTGTGTATTTCTTGCCGAGCAGGTCACTTGGTCATAAATTTTCTCAGTGATTTTTTTGGCCTGAAAATGTTTAATTTCCCCCTCATTTTTGAAGGATAATTTTACTGGATATAGAATTCTTGGTTGGCAGCTTTTCTCTTTTAGTATCTTAAATATATCATGCTGCTGTCTTCTCACCTCCATGGTTTCTGCTGAGAAATCTATGCATAGTCTTATTGGGCTTCCCTTGTATGTGATGGATTATTTTTCTGTCACTTCTTTCAAGATTCTCTCTTTCTCTTTCACATCTCCCTAAGATCCGGAACAAGACAAGATGTCCACTATCACCACTGTTGTTCAACATTGTGTTGGAAGTTCTAGCCAGAACAATTAGACAAGAAAAAGAAATACAAAGCATCAACATTGGAAAGGAAGAAGTAAAACTCTCACTGTTTGCAGATGATATGATGCTATATGTTGAAAACCCCTAAAAATCTACAGCAAAACTACTAAAGCTAATAAGTGAGACAGCAAAGTGGCAGGTTATAAGAGCAACACTCAAAAATCTGTAGTGTTTCTATACAGTAGTAATGAACAATCTGAGTGGGAAATAAAGAAACGAATTCCATTTATAATTGCAACCAAAAGAATAAAATATTTATGAATAAATTTAAGGATACAAAAGACCTATACAAAGAAAACAACAAAAAATTGCTAAAAGAAATCACAGAAGACCTAAATAAATGGAAAGGCATACCGTGTTCATGGATTGGAAGACTAAACATAGTTAAGATGTCAATTCTACCTAAATTGATTTACAGATTCAATGCAATACCAATCAAAATCCCAACAACTTATTTTTAAGAAATAGAAAAAACAATAAGCAAATTCATCTGGAAGGGCAGGGTGCCCCGAATTGCTAAAAACATCTTGAGGAAAAAAAACAAAGCTGGAAGTCTCGTGCTGCCCTTTAAGGCATATTATGAAGCCACAGTGGTCAAAACAGCATGGTATTGGCATAAAGATAGACATATTGACCAATGGAATTGAATAGAGTGCTCAGATATAGACCCTCTCATCTATGGACATTTGATCTTTGATAAGGCAGTCAAGCCAACTCACCTGGGACAGAACAGTCTCCTCAATAAATGGTGCCTAGAGAACTGGATATCCATATGCAAAAGAATGAAAGAAGACCCGTATCTCACACCCTATACAAAAGTTAACTCAAAATGGATTAAAGATCTAAACATTAGGTCTAAGACCATAAAACAGTTAGAGGAAAATGTAGGGAGATATCTTATGAAACTTACAATTGGAGGCGGTTTTATGGACCTTAAACCTAAAGCAAGAGCACTGAAGAAGGAAATAAATAAATGGGAGCTCCTCAAAATTAAACACTTTTGTGCATCAAAGAACTTCATCAAGAAAGTAGAAAGACAGCCTACACAATGGTAGACAATATTTGGAAACGACATATCAGATAAAGGTCTAGTATCCAGAATTTATAAAGAGATTGTCCAACTCAACAACAAAAAGACAGCCAACCCAATTACAAAATGGGAAAAAGACTTGAACAGACACCTATCAGAAGAGGAAATACAAATGGCCAAAAGGCACATGAAGAGATGCTCAATGTCCCTGGCCATTAGAGAAATGCAAATCAAAACCACAATGAGATATCATCTCACACCCACCAGAATGGCCATTATCAACAAAACAGAAAATGACAAGTGCTGGAGAGGATGCGGAGAAAGAGGCACACTTATCCACTGTTGGTGGGAATGTCAAATGGTGCAACCGCTGTGGAAGGCAGTTTGGCGGTTCCTCAAAAAGCTGAATATAGAATTGCCATTATGACCCAGCAATACCACTGCTAGGTATGTACTCAGAGGACTTAAGGGCAAAGACACAAATGGACACTTGCACACCAATGTTTATAGCAGCATTATTTACAATTGCAAAGAGATGGAAACAGCCAAAATGTCCATCAACAGACGAATGGCTAAACAAACTGTGGTCTATACATACGATGGAATATTATGCATCTTTAAGACAGAATAAACTTATGAAGCATGTAACAATATGGATGGACCTTGAGAACATTATGCTGAGTGAGACTAGCCAAAAACTAAAGGACAAATACTGTATGGTCTCACTGATATGAACCGACATTAATGAATAAACTTGGAATATTTCGTTGGTAACAGAGATCATCAGGAGACAGAAATAGGGTAAGATATTGGGTAATTGGAGCTGAAGGGATACAGACTGTGCAACAGGACTGGATACAAAAACTCAGAAATGGACAGCACAATACTACCTAAATGTAATATAATTATGTTAAAACACTGAATGAAGCTGCATGTGAGAATGATAGAGGGAGGAGGGCTGGGGACATAAATGAAATCAGAAAGAAAGATCGATGTTAAAGATTGAGATGGTACAATCTAGGAATGCCTAGAGTGTATAATAGTGAAATGTACAATGTACAAATTTTAAAAATGTTTTTGCATGAGGAAGAACAAAGGAATGTCATAATTGCATGGTGCTGAAAATAGACGGTAATTAATATTTTAAAATGTCACCTTACGTGTGAGACTAAAGCAAAAGTTTATTGGTTACAAAATTTATATTTTGACTAGTGCATTTCCTAATATAACTCATGTAGATAGCTTGATTGAATGCCGTAAGTACTTAGAATCTCAGGTAGGACATGAGATTTTGTTGGTTTGTCCAGAGTGATGCCCCAAATGATTCCCAGAGTGATTCGATCAGTGAGTGGAAAAGTATTTGCAAAGCCCCCTTCGGGGAATGGTGAGAGTGGGGAGAAATTCAACTTCCCCAAGTTGAATTCTTGATATTCTCACAAGCAGTGTGGATAACCAAAGCTATAGGCTGAGCCCCCAGTCTTGGGGTTTGTTCATATGAAACTTAACTCCACAAAGGATAGATCAAGTCTACTTAAAATTTAAGCCTAAGAGTCACCCCCAAGAGAGCCTCTTTTGTTGCTCAGATGTGGCCTCTCTCTCCAGCCAACACAACGAGCAGTCTCACCACCCTCCCCCTCTCTGCATGGGACATGACTCCCAGGGATGTGGACCTTCCTGGCAACGTGAGACAGAGATCCTGGAATGAGCTGAGACTCAGCATCAAGGGATTGAGAAAAACCCTAGAATGAGCTGAGAATTAACATCAAGGGATTAAAAGAACCTTCTCCACCAAAAGGGAGAAGAGCGAAATGAAACTAAGTGTCAATGGCTGAGAGATTCCAAACAGAGTCGAGAAGTTATCCTGGAGGTTATTCTTACGCGTTAAGTAGATATCACCTTGTTGTTCAAGATGCAGTGGAGAGGTTGGAGGGAACTGCCTGAAAATGTAGAGCTGTGTTCCAGTAGCCATGTTTCTTGATGATGACTGAACACTGATATAGCCTTCACAATGTGACTCTGTGAATGTGAAAACCTTGTGTCTGATGCTCCTTTTATCTACCATATCAACAGAAGAGTAGAACATATGGAATAAAAATAAATAATAGGGGGAACAAATGTTAAAATAAATTTAGTTTGAAATGCTAGTGATAAATGAAAGCGAGGGGTAGGGGGTATGGTATGTATAATCTTTTTTTTCTGTTATCATTTTATTTCTTTTTCTGTTGTCTTCTCATTTCTTTTTCTAAATCGATGCAAATGTTCTAAGAAATGATGAATATGCAACTATGTGATGATATTAAGAATTACTGATTATATATGTAGAATGGAATATCTTAATGTTTTGTTTGTTGTTAATTTTTTTAATTAATAAATAAAAAAAATTAAAAAAAGAATGAACATGCAGGGCGGGTCATGGTGGCTCAACAGGCAAGAACGCTTGCCTGCCATGCCAGAGGACCCAGGTTCGATTCTCGGTACCTGCCCATGTAAAAAAAAAAAGAATGAATGTGCAACTCATAAAATGGGAGAGAATATTTGCAATATATGTTTCCTAAGAAAGGACTTAAATCTTGAATATATAAAGAAGCCTACAAATAATATGAAAAAAAGTTAAATGGCCAAAAATCAGCCAAAGACTTGAACAACCACCTCAAAACAGAAGACGTCCGCATAACCAACACAACAAATAAAGATGGACAACTCCATTAGTTATCAGGGGAATGCAAATAAAATACTCAGTAATATATCCTAATGCCTTTCAGAATGACAAAAATGGAGACAGATGACACAATACCAAGCTTAGGTAAGAATCCAGCTCAACTAAAACAATATACTATTAGTTGGAGACAGCCACAAAACATGTTCAGGTCCCAAACTCTAGTCCTGTGGGTATGACCCATTTGTAAATGACCTTTGAAGATGTTAAGGTATGCCCAAACTAAGTAACAGTGGACCTTAATCCAATATGGCTGAAGTCCTTACAAGCAAAGGAAATTAGACACAGAAAGAGAAGCCACAGGGAGCAGTCAGAAGCCACAAGTCAACAAAACTGTAGGAGAAAGAAGACATCACCATACATTGCCATGTGTCAGAAAAGCCAATGACCAAGGATCACTGGTAGCCAGCCCCAGAAAGTATTAACTTGCTGATGCCTTGGTTTTGGAGTTTCCACTGTTTAAACCAACCCATTGCATGGTATTTGTTTAAGCAGCTAGGAAAGTAAAACACTACTATTAGGGATATAAATTAGCACAACCACTTTTAGAAAACTCAAAGTATCTGTTAGAGCTGAAAACACATATATGACATGATTCAGCTAGTTGACCTCTAGATATTCTAACAAAAGTAAATACCTATCTATGTTCGAAAAAATGATCTACACAAGAATGTTCATAGTATCATCCTCTATAGATTTATCCTAGAAGACATATCCCAATATTAAAATTTCAAAAAGGGAAAAAGTCCATTTCCTTCCTATGTTAAAAAAAAAGATCAATTCTTCACAGTTTTATTACCTTGTATTTCTCCCATACATATTTTACATAATCACATCACAAAGGAGCAATTATACCATATAAAAAATATGGTATTTTTTATTTAGCCATTCATAAACATTTTATCTTGTTTGTATGGTATTGTTGATCATAATTTTTGATAGTTACAAACATAATATTTGTTTTGTTAAACATCATGTGACAATTATTTTTTCAATGACAGGAGGTTTTCTTTTAAATTCTGGAGTATAAAGAAAAAAATTTTAAAGGACTAATTCTATCTAAACCCATTAACTTTAGTTAAAAATATAGATAACTCATGCCCTCAATAAAATATTTTAAAAGCACATAAAGTTATGAAAAGTAAAATGTCTCCCCCAACTCCAAGTCACTCTTCTGTAGGTAATTTTGTGAACAACTTTTCTCCTTTTAAAAAATTTGCCAATTATGGATTTACCAGGATGTATATCTATTACCCATTCTTCATATATCAGAGAGAGATCTTTACAAAAAAGAATAAAACTGCTTTGTTTTATACATAACTAAATTTTTCTATATCTAATTTTTTAAAATGCTATATCTTACATATCCTATGTCAGTAAATATAATTTGCTGCATTCTTTAATAGAGCTTATATATTTTTGTTATTAAAAGCAGCATTATAGTGAAGTTTTATATATATATTTTATATGTATCCATGGAAATATGTATATTTCATAAATATATTTTATCAAAGTAACCACAGGGTAAATTCTTAATAGAAATAAAAGAGCAAAACATATGTTTTTTTACTTAAATAAATACTTCCAAATTGTCATAAAAGTTATACCAATTTATATTCCTCAAAACAATGTTGGAGTGGGATGTTTTTCCCAGGGAAGAGCCTGGCCCTGGTACCATGGGATCAGTAATGCCTTCCGGATCAGTAATGCCTTCCAGACCAAAATGCGGAAAAGAAAGGTAACAAATCAAGGTATCAGTGGCTAAAAGAGTATAAATAGGCTATTCTGGAGGCTACTCTCATGCAAGCTTCTAGCCAGATATTTCTAATTACGATGGTTTGTCATATCCCCAACTGACATCATGCCTATTAACCCTAAAGAACACCTAGGGCTCTGTATTAGTTCGTTAAGCTGCCGGAATGATATACCAGAAATGGAACAGCTTTTAAAAAGGGAATTTAATAAGTTACATGTTTATAGTTCTAAGGTTGTAAAAATATCCAAGCACCAACAAGAGGTCACCTTCATTCAAAAAAGGCTGATGCCATTCGGAACACTTCTGTCAGATGGGAAGGTACACGGCTGGTGTCTGCTGGTTCTTCTTCCTGGTTCCATCACTTACAGCTTCTGATCTCAGTGGTTTCCTCTCTAAGCATCTCTGGGAATTCACTTAATCCCTTTAGGACACAACTCTGGATTCTGGCTTGCTTAACATCTCATGGAAAGACACATGGTAACTTCTGCTGGGTTCTGCCCTTGTCTCTATCAGCTCCAAAGGAACTGTTCTCCAAGTGTCAGCATCTGTGTCAGCGCTAGGTTTCTTCAAAATGTTTTCTCTTTTAAAGGACTCCAGTAAACTGATCAAGACCCATTTTGAATGTGCAGAGTCACATCTCCACCTAATCAAAAGGCCACACCCACAATTGGGCACGCCACTTAATCTAATCAAAAGTTTACCCTACAGGGCAGGCAACGGTGGCTCAGTGGTAGTGTTCTCAACTGCCATGTCAGAGACCCAGGTTTGATTCCTGGTGCCTGCCCATGCAATAAAAAAAAAAAAAAGTTTACCCTATAGTGTTGAATCAGAATTAAAAGGGCTGCCTCTACAGGATTGGATCAGGATTAAAACATGGTTTTTGGGAGTAGTTAATAGCTTCAAACTGGCCCAGGCTCTGAGACGCTATAAAAATCTCATGCACAAAGTTTACTTCCCTGAAACCCATTACCTCCAGAGGGTTCCTAGGCTAGACAGGTACTGAAACACAGAGCACCCAGCCTTTCCAAGAATATCAACTAATTCCATCCCCCTATCCTATATTATCAACACCCCTTTTCAACATGAAAAAGTTAGGAAGGGTATAGCCCAAAGATCTTATAAAATGGGAGAAGGATCAAAGGAGTAGGAAGAGTTCTAACAGAGAAGATGGGATTTAACAAATGAATACAACTGCTGAATCACTTTTACTGAAATTTCTTTTGGCTTCCAGTATTTTGGGACAGCTACAAGGAAAAACCTGAAACTGTGGAATGGTAACCCATACCAAACTATGAAATCTGTTGTTTTAGTTTGTTAATGCTGCTGGAAATGCAATATACCAAAAATGGATTGGTTTTTATAAAGGAAATTTATTAAGTTACAAGTTTATTTCTAAGGTGATAAACATATCTAAACTAAGGCATCCAGGCTATAAAAATGCAAACTAAGGCATTCAGAGAAAGATTCCTTAACTCAAGAAAGGACCAATGATTTTTGGCGTTTTGCTGTCACTGGAATGGCACATGGTGATATCTGCTAGCTTTCTCTACCAGCTACTCCTTTCAAATGGCTTCCCAGGAGGTGTTTTTTGTTTTGCTTGCCTGCAGTTCCAAACATCTCTTGTCAGTGTCAGCTCTAAAGGTTTTTCCAAAATGGTTCACTTTTAAAAGACTCCAGCAAGCCAACCACCATGAATGGAGACACATTTCCATACAAACCACCTAATCAAAAGGTCCCATTCCCCAACTGTGTGGGTCAACTTTTCATGGAAATAACTTAATCAAAAAGTTCCCACCCACAATTGGGTGGGTCACATTTCCATGGAGACAATCTAATCAGAAAGTCCCACCCTAAACAATATTGATTGAATCAGGATTAAAGAACATGGCTTTTCTGGGACACACAACAGTTTCAAACCAGCACATCTGTCCTGTAGCTGCTTATTGAAGTGCACTTTGAAAATTACTTTTTCCTTTTTTTTTTGTATATATATTTCAAATAAAAAAAATGTAAAAAAAAATCAACAATGTTGGAGTATCTTTTTCTTTCTATCTTGTCCAACCCCCAAATATTAAATATTTAAATTTTCACCATTTAGATATATGAGAATGGTTATCTTGTTTGTTATTACATGGTTATCTTGTTTGTTATTAGATTAATTTTAGCTTGCTATTTTGTAAGACAGTAGTACTCAGTTTCTTCCACAAAGTTAACTAATGTGTTAATTTCTACTTTTCTATGCTTTCTAGGCAGGTCTAGTAGTCATCATCTTGAAAAATCATGGTAACTTTTCTAGGCCATTTATTGGCATGAGAAAGCTCATTCATCCGAATTCAAGAGTTAATCCTGGTCATTCTGGATCATGAATAAATATCAAACTCTGCTCCATCACTTACTATCTTAATCATCCTTAACAACTAAAGAAATTTCATAGTAGTTAAGCCGAGTTTAATACTTTTGTCATCTCAGGATTTGTAGTTGCAGGACAATGTCACATATCAAAAGAAGGTATTTTTGTATTTCTGGGTCTCAAAAAAACCCTCAAGTTAATTGCTATCACATCAGCTGCTAACATGCCTTTAAAGCTGTAGTCATTTTTTGTCTACCAGGTATTCTATACTGCTTCAAATAACAACCTGTGTAGTTTCAACAAGTCAATAGGTTCCCATATATGGCATGGCCACTTAGAACTGGCAGAAGGGCAAACTTACCTGACTGCTGTTTTACAATACTAAAAAGAGAAGTGTTCCCCAAAAGCACAGTTGTATCACTATGTTCTGATAAAGGAGACAACCACCACACATAACATCTGTTCCAACATTCCAATTTACATTCATACTTTCTCCATTAACAGTAGCATGTCCATATCCGCCCATATTCACTGTTGTTCCTATTACAGTTTCACACACAGGTTTTGGTATCATAATGCAATGGGATGGCCTTGAGTCCCCAGCTGCTGGGAATATGGCCAAGATCCTGGCCTTCCAGGCAATTTTTCATCCTGATTAATCCATCCTACCCGTCAACCCCTGAATTGATGTCAGACTATTCACTATCATTTTTGCCTTCTGGTTTTTTTTAAATTTCCCAAACAAGATTAAATACAACGGATTTGCTTAAGGCCCTTCAATGCAGGGGGGATCAGTAAGAGCTCCCATGAGTCCCCTCAATCTCTTATAATACTCCATAGAAAACTTTCACAACAGTCCAATCAATGTCTACTTTATCCATCCCATTTTTGAATAATCACTAAAACTTCTACTTTACTGAGATGAAATTTGCCATTTTCTTTATTTTTTCTCTTTTGAACCATTCTGATTTTCTTAGTATCTACAAGACCTATAAGGGGAAGCTTAAGACAGTAAATTTGATACAGCATATTGAACAGCTTCTTGTGCTAGTAAGAGTAAAGTTATATGTAAGGAGCCAGCTAAAGGGAGCCCCCTTTATCATAGTAGTTAGTACTACGTGGGTGAGGGATATAAATGGTTGGCTATCTCTGCTATCCTGACGTCAGTCTAGCATGACCTGTATATGCAGCAGATCAGCCACTTCATCCAAAGTATTCCACTTGGCATGCAAATGAGGGACAAGGTAATTCCCCTTCTGAGCATAAACTTCATAGCAGCTTTTATCTATTCCATAGTCCTGTTGGGGTCCATCACAGGCATTTGCGACTGTCCATTAGTGAGTTGTGGATCCTACATTAACCCAAATATGTTGTGGGGTTCAAACCAAGGAGACAGTGCCTAATTTAACCATTTCATATCACCTGAATTCAGTAGTTTCTTGACTGTCCCCCATCACCTAAACCACTTTCTTAGTGACCAGTAGTAGAGGCCAAACCACTTTTTTACTGTGACCAGAAGTCACAGAGGTACTATCTGCAATTGCAGCATGATTTTTCGCTTTTGTGATGGTATTGAGGTTAGCAGCCCAAAGTTAAATCACACCAGCTGGAATGTGATACAATATTAGGATCTGCCACAACACTGATTTTTTCCTTACATTTTAGGTGGTACAGCTAACAATAGCCAGGGAAGCATGCATTTAGCCAATTTCTCATTATTTTTCTTTTTTTGTCTGGATCCACTGGCCCAACTTCCCTAGAGTTAGATCTATTATTTCTAGATCCATTATTTCTAAGTTTCATTCTCTTTTATCTCTTGAAACACATGACAGCATGCTTGCTGTTTAATACCATGGATGATTAGCAACCACCCAGGGGTTTATCATCCTCTGTTCCTTCATTCTTCCCAAATAATGTTATAGCCATAGCCAATTTCTGGGGAGCCTATAAACATGTAGGTAGTCTTGATACCCCTGAAACATATTAACTCATGACATCAGGTTTTATTTTACCTGTTCTGCCACTGTGTGACACTGTATAAATATGGCATGGTTAATATATTACTTAAATTTACTAAGACTTTTCAGAAACTTCTCCTACTTAAAGTAGGGATTAAATTCATCTTTTTAAAAATGACAAAGAAAAGCAATTATTACATGAGAACACTGAAAAGGATACACAATAGAGCAACCGTATAGATTTGGTTTTTGATTTCTTCATTTAAAATAAAAGAACAATAATAAGAGAAAGGAGTTGTAAATGTTTAATAAAATTTTTATTTATGTAACTATCTCCAACACAGTTAGAAAAAGGGGTTGGGGAGGGGAGGGTATGAAAACTGCTATGTAACTAAAGAACCTGACACAAAGACTAGTTTCCAAGATCAGTGATGTATGCTAAAAAAATAAAATGAGACTCAAAAACATGCATTAAAAAATAAGCAAAAATTTATAGTACAGCAGAAAAAACAATATGCTTTTAAAATGTTCCTATGTAATCTCTGCAAGGGAACAAAACTTGAATGTTCAATCCAAAAATACTATATGTAATTTTTTCTCATTGGTCGTACCCATCATACTGGGAATCTCAAAAAAGCTGATCAACTGTTTTTTTATTCAGGTACCCAATATATAGTAGATGTTTAACAACAATAATCATTATAAGAGATAACATTTGTCTTCCTCACAGCTCTTAGATATAGGAACTATTATTAGATCCATTTTATAGATAAGGAGACTGAGGCTTAGAAAGGTTAAGTAAGTAATTGACCAGGGTAGCAAAGCTAGTAAAGTGCAGTGTCCAGAACCAGCACTATCGGTGTTCAAACCTCATGATCTTGACCACTATAATGTAATATTTACTGAAGAACTAAGTTAAAAAGGCATTTCTTGGTATCGTATAGCAAGTGATATCAATGATGGATCTGTAACAAGAGTAAATATGTTGTTTTTACTACGTCACATAATAACTATGTCTTACAAGTCTATCTATTAATCCCTTCCATTATCTAATATAGGTCTCAAATTATGGAAAAGTTCACACGGACAAGGGTTAATGAGAAAAATAACACTACCCAACGTTGCAAAAAGACCCTGAGACAATATACTGGAACACTCCAAACACATTCTTCAATATTTTTATGAGAAACAATTTTAAGAGTCTCCTGAGAATTATTCAGTTTGGCCTAAGAATTCTGACTTGACTCTCTATTCCTTTACACTGACTGTCCAAAGTAAAGTAGATAAATAAAAAAATCTAAACCTTGAAATACGTTACAGAGAGTTGTTATATAAGGAAGGAATGACTATCTTAAAGGAAAGCATAAGTGAATCCCTTTTCTAAAATAATATGTTGAATTTATGATCAAGAGAATTTAAAACAAAATTTTCTTATGACTTCCCTGCCTTCCTAATTAAAAATGCAAATATCAACTTCTTCATCAAACAGCAATAATTTGTAAGATGTGTTCCCATCCCAGATCAGCCAATTACTTACCACAAGTTCAGTTTAATATAAAATAGGTATTAAGAGCACTTACCTACATTGACCTCACAGGATTGTTGTTAAAAGAACATGTATGTAAGTGCTTTATAAACTATAAATCTTATTATATAAAAAGCACTGTGACTGACATCATTGTTTTAGATACACTCTGCCTACTCCAAGGTACTATCGTTCACAAAGCTCATCATCCACTTTATACTTCTGTCTTCTAAACTTTTAAGGACAGGAAAGTCAAATAATTAAAACTGTTAGAACCCTAACTAAAATGAGATCTATTTCTCCATGTGCTCAAAATTCTTAAGAAAAGACTGGGCCCTCTATCATATTGACTGCACAAAAGTCTTTTTACTTGCTTCTGCATTTTCTATGTTCTGGATAGTGCAGCTTGCAGGAGTAATCTAAAGTAACCTACAGGTAAAATAAGTATTACTATAGCAAGCGCGTACAGTATGTTTAAAGCATATTTTAAATCACATAAAAATTTCAGAAAAAACTTTGAGGAAAAAAATGGGCTGTGCTACTGATACCCAGCTATTTTTAAATTGCAGTATAACCTGCTGAATATATAATACATACTTACCCTTCTGAAATGTGAACTATAATTTAATCTTTATATTTCAATGAAATTAAAAGAAAATCTCAAGAGAAAAATTTCCATTGAGATTTATAAGAGAAATGCTGACGCATCATAAAAGTAGAGCTCATAATGACCCAAAACATGAGATGTCAGATCTACTGAGTAAGAGAAGAATAACCATCAATTGAGGTTAGTAGAAGCCCCAAGTTCTGGATCAAAGGCTTTGCTTACAGATGGACGGAATATATTTCTAATAATCCTCCTTATGGCAAGACAGGTGGTCATTTTTACCTTCACTTACAAATACAGTATAAGTTTGGATTAGGAGTCCAAAAGTCATAAAGCCAGAAATTGCTAGAAAGGATGGAAGCCAAGATTCAATCCCAAGTAGTTCCTTCTCAACAATCAAGAAAAGTTTACATTAAAACATTATACTACATTTTCTCCTTTTTCACTGGCTTTAATTCATGAAATTCCACTTTAAAAAAAAAGGTTAATACCCGCCTATTATGGTGGTTTGGGGAGAGAACTAAATGATAAAACATGTAAGTACCTAACCCATTGCCTGACACAGCACACAATACCCCATAGTAGCTATTGTTAGATACTGTCCTACACAGGAATACATGAAAGGAAACTGCAGTCTTGAAAGCCTTTACGCTTGAAAGTAACTTCTTAAAAAGTAGCACGGTATGCCAGCAAAAAAGTTTACCAGGAATAGCACCACCTTTAATAAATAAGATTTATTTGATTTATAATTGGCTGCCAGAAAAATAAATGATTTTAATAAACTTAAAAACCTTCTATTACAAACCTACAAATAAATCAATAATGAACTAAAAGATTGAATTTTCATTTTGAAGACACATTTTCTTAAAGGAAATATACTACATTAATGTTTTTACAATTACACAGAAAAATCATTCTGGATTCGCTGTTTCATACATACTTGGCTGACAAGCACGCCCTTAAATTTCTGTCTAACAGGTTCCTGTCCCCACCCCCAGCACCAAAAAAAAAAAAAATACGTGTCCTTTTAATCTGGTGAAAACTCTTCTAGGTACCAAGAATTGAATCTAACACTCAAGAAAGCCCAAGTGTCAGGAACTGTTCTGGGTCCTAGGGCACTATTCATGTTTTATTCATCTTTGTATGGGTGGCTAGTTTAGCATATTTGAGATACTGTTAAATCAATAAACTGAGTAACTCAGCCAACAAAAATGAGTCGCATGAATTGGTGACTTCAAGTAAATATTCTTACATTATTCCAGAGATTTGAAATAAACCCCAAATATCTGAGATCTGACATTGCCGACTTTATTTTTTGTTTGCAAGGGAAAAGGAGGTTCACTTTCACATACAGTCCTTAAAACTCCCAAATCTATTAAGAAAACTAACATTAAAATAAATGTCATGCATAAAAATCGTAACTTTCAAATTTACTATAAAGCACCTACATTTTTAAGGATTTTTCTACCCCCTTTTTTTTGTTCTGAATAGCGTGCTCAAGAAAATGAAATATTCACAATTCACTGCTCATTCTAACATCAGATATTGTTAATTTTACTAATACGACTAAAAAAGTTTTTAAATGTCAATTCAAATGAAATACGTAACGCTACTTAATCTAGGAATGCACTGCCATGATGGTTGTTACTTCGGAATCGAATGCACTCGTCAATCTGAGGATGTGAGAAGATAAAACAGAGGATGAAGCATCAATGGGAGTAAACCGACGGGTAAAGGGAAGGAAAAGATCAGAAAGGATTCATTATTGCATTATTCGTGGAAGGAGAGGAGGATGCTTGGGTCGGTTGGCGAGGATCCCATTCAAGGAGAGTGAAAAAGGTTCATTTTGCAGTTAGACTGGACAGGGAAGTGGGAGAAAGGGCAACTGTCACACAACCTTCCCAGTGTGGAGATGGGTGCGTCACCATCGCAGCCGCTTCTAGAAAAAGAAAATGTGCTCAGGACAGCCTCAATAGCGACTGTAAAGGAAGGGGGAGTGACCTTTCCAGATGTGACGGAGGAAATACAGGGTCACTTCCCAAAGGACTGAGGGATGAGACGTTCCCGTAGGCCCTCCTGGTCATCGTGGCATAGCGGCGAGTGGTGAAAAACCCCAGGGCCGCGTTAGGGTTGTGAGAGACTCAGGGCTGAGGGGTGGGCGTTACCTGCAGGGTCACCTCCTGGGGGTCCCAGTGGGGCCGCAGGTGTTGCAGGAGGCTCAGGGCCCCCTCCCGGCAGCGCTTCTCCTCCTGATCCTGAACAGTAACGTTCAGCTTGGGAACCTCCGGGGAGCCGGGCGGGACATGGATGTAATTGGCCATGGCCCAAGCGACAGCAGAGACTACCACAACGACGACTGCGACGGCGACCACGAAAACGGCTGGCGCCGACAGGCTGGTGGATTCTTCCGTCCCGGGGCGCCCTCGTGGGAGGGCTGGGGGCGCTTAGACTGGCTGGCGAGCGGTAGGAGAACAACGGGAGCAGACACTCTCGCCGACGTGAGGCTGGACAGGAGCTGAACTGAGCCCGAGGGTGCTCACTGGGAAAATTCCTCTCGCCAGCGCTCGACCGCGGCGACCGCGGAGAATGCCGGGACTGGCCTGACGCTAGCGTCACGCGCAGGGCGGGGCCTCCGCCTGCGTCAGGAACCAGCGTAGAGATTCTATCTTCCAGCACAATGGGGTCTGCTCTTTCGCGCTCGATCGCTCTCGGGTTACAAGGCACTCTGCGCTTGTAGCTACTGGTCTGAAATAGACTGGGCCCCTTCACCGAAATGACCCTGATCCCAGCCAAGACCCCCAAGGCACCTACCTGATCAGGTGGGTGGTGGGCCTTGAATTAGGGCTGAGTTTTTCTGAGAGGTAAGAGACATGTCCTGAAATAACCCTGAATCTGCTTCTGATCTTGGCCTGAGTCTGGGCAAACCGGATTAACTGGGTTATCTGTATCCCGGAACTGCTGTGTATTTAGTTCGGTTAGCAACTAAATTCCCATTATCAGTGTACCTAGATTATGGTGTCTAGGACAAACTTAGTTATTTGGGTGAGACAACGACAGCACTTCAAGAATTATCTTTGATCATACTGAGAATGTTACAGAGTTGGAAAGAACAAAGAGTCTGGGTTGAAGATGAAAGGAAAGAAACGCAATATAGTTTTGAAGTTCTGTCCTTGAGCTGGTTGATGAGTTTATTAAGGTACACCCGAGTAGGCCCTGGTGCCTCACCACTGCTACCTTAAAACCTTTCGTCTCAATGTCTCATAGGAATTATTTCCCCTGTATTGTAGAAACAGGATAATCCACAAATAATTCATTTGAAAACTCCTCATTTTCGTTATGATGGGAAGAAAATGGCCTGGAACTTGATCTCAGTCTGTGTCTTCCCTGCAGCTCTTGGTACATGGTGAATATATTTTCAGCGGTAAATTGAAGCAAGCACTAACTGGACTCAGCTTAATTAACATTCTAACTTTTAAACTACCTCAGTATAATTCTGATTATTCAAAAAGAACCTAATTACCTTTATAAATCACAAAATAAATAGCTTACCCTTGACAGTAGTAAACTTCTTAAAAAGAAAATATAGTTGTACAGTTCAGCAAGGAAGGTGATTCAGCATGTTTCAGACTTATGCACAATTTGAAAAAATCATGTACTGCAGGAATCATTAGATTATGCATTCCTTTCAATATGAGGAGAAATAAATATATTAATATTTTTAAATATACTGATATTTTCACATTTCAGATAGTAGCTCTTGATTTTTTTATAAAGCATATGCATTTTTATTAAACAATTTGCATTTTAATAATTTAGAACTATGTAATTGCAAGATGATTAAATAGCAAATTATGAAAAATTACTTTGAAAACTGCACAAGTTTGAAATTTTAAGAGTCAGTTAACAATGAAGAAAAAATATATCTATCTATTAGATACCTAAGAATAAAACTAAAGAAAGATGTGCAAAACTGTTATGGATGAAATTATAAAAATGTTATTGAAGGATATAAAAGAGGATGCAAATTAATGGAGAAATGAAGCATATTTATAAATAAGAAAAGATATTGTAAAGATCTCAATTTTCAATAAGGGCGGTATAGTCACAATTAAAATCTCAACAGAGTTTTGCACAGAGCTTATTAAAATGACACTAAAATTCATGCAGAAACTTAAGGCCCAAGAAAAGCTGCTGTAATTGTTTTAGATGGGGAGAATAAGTTGGGAGTACTCGTACTACTAGCATTTAGGAATGGGCAAATAGACTAGTAAACAAAAAAAGATCTCAAAAAAAAGACACGTGAAAACTTTGTATATGACAGAGGTTGTATTAAAAATAGAGAAGAAAGGATGGGCTAGTCAATAAATGATACTGGAAAAACTGCTATACCTATGGGAACAATTTTGATCTCTACTTCTTGTTATATATAAATATTAAGTCCTGGAGGATTAAAAACCTAAATGTTAAAACAAAAGTTTAAAAATGTATAAAAACTATAGATCCCTGTGCTGGTTTGAAAGGATGTATGTACCCTAGAAAAGCCATGTTTTAATCCTAATCCTATTTTGTAAAGGCAGTTGTTTCTTCTTCTAATCCCTATTCAGCAGTGTATGTTTGAAACTGTAATTAGATCATCTCCCTGGAGATATGATTTAATCAGGAGTGGTTGTTAAACTGGATAAGTGGAGGTGTGTCTCCACCCATTTGGGTGGGTCTTGATTACTTTACTGGAATCCTATAAAAGAGGAAACGTTTCAGAGAAAAGGAGATTCGGAGAGAGCAGAGAATGCAGCAGCACCACGAAGCAGAGAGTCCATAGCCAGTGACCTTTGGAGATTAAGAAGGAAAATGCCTCCTGGGGAGCTTCGTTAAACAGGAAGCCAGGAGAGAAAGCTAGCAGATGACGCCATGCTCGCCACGTGCCCTTCCAGCCAAGAGAGAAGACTTGTTCTATTTGGGACATTTTCTCAGCCTTAGAACTCTAAACTAGCAATTTATATTCCCCTTTTTAAAAGCCGTTATGTTTCTGGTATATTGCATTCCAGCAGCTAGCTAGGACAATCCCTATGATCTCAAGTTAAGGAGGAATCTCATAGATAAGACTCAAAAAAGCATATACTATAAAGGAAGCAATTGATATATTTGAAAACATTAAAATTGAAAGCTTCGTGGGCCAATGACAAGCCATAAAAAGAGAGAAGATATATGCAATATATATGATCAATGTATTCACAGTATACAAATAAGTCAAGCCACCCAATTGAAAAGAATATAAATTCTCAGAAGAGGAAACCCAAATAGCCAATAAGCTTAAGAAAACATACCAGTCCTAACAATCAAGGCAATGCAAATTGAAACAATGAGATGCCATTTTACACCTATTAGATTAGCATTAATTTTGACGTATGATAATGCCAAATGTACATTACTGGTGATAAAGCAAATATATTTTAAAAAACTTAGAAGAATAATTTTGCAATATTTCATGAAGTCAAAGCTAGGCATCCCCTACATTCCAGCAATTTCAATTCCAGGTATATAAAAATCTCCTACCTTTGTTTATGCATGCCATGTATATAAAAATATTCATTGCAACATTGTTCATAATAACTGACAAAACCTGACTGTCCCTCAACAATTCTATAGATAGATACCGACAGACAAATGCCTAGATTAGAATATCCCACAACAGAATTAAGATGGCAGATGCATAAGTAGTATAAATAGTATAAATACATATTCAGGTGACAACAGTGGCTCTAGAAGTGAGAAATCAAAATCAGTAGTAGCACTGGGAAGCTGACAGCACCTCTGGTTAGTTTGCAAACTACCAATTTCTCTGTCTCATTTCTCGCCACCTGTTTTTCTCTGTATTCTGCTTCAAATTGTCTTTGTTTCTTTGTGATTTCTACCTATTGGTTTTTCTTGGTATGTGTCTCTGTCATTAAGATCTTACACAAAAATTCTCCCCGGAAGGCTCTCCCATTCCTTATCACAACAACCTATTTTATTTTTTATATCACCTATCAGTATACAAGTTATTTTAAAGTCAGTGTAGTTACTTTTTTAGTGCTCACCTTTTGTACAAGAAAGCTAGCCCCAGGAAAACAGGTCCACGGTCTGTCTATTCTATTGCCATATTTTCATGCCCTAGAATGTGCCTAGAATGTACAAGTGCCTAGAGTAGTGCCTAGAACTCAATAAATACATGCTTAGTCTACTCAGTTATTTCCTAAAACTGCCAGTCTCACATAAGAATAGTCCTCATTCTGAGATTGTATTTACTGAACACCACTGAATACTCTGTTGTGTTGAATTCTCCTGCCTTGCCAATTCCTCACCCAATAGTTATCTTTGGGTTTGAAATAAATCCTTATTGGGAAATAAATCCTTAACCACAGGGGGAATCAGTAAAACTGTTCAGCACCTTGCACAAACTGTCTAGAGGATATCAGATGGTGGGAAGATGTAACATCATTGTGAATGCATTTTAATCTCCTTCCTGTGCTTAGTATGAGATGGGGGCCCTCCACCACCTGAAATGAACTGCCTCCCAATCTATGCTTCTTGAAATCCCACTTATTCTGCAAAGTTTAACTCTGTGGCAGTCTCTTTCATGGAACCTTTCTGGATTTTTCTAGTCCACATTTATTTCTCCCTTTTATACATCTGTTAGAACACCTTATAAATTCTGTCTCATGACCTCAACATCGTGGTTTTAAGTTATAATGATGTGTTATAAAATTGTATTTAAGCTAAAGTTGATTTCAGAATGAAACTGTTATGTGTCCAATACAAAAGAATAGTAGAACTGCTTATAATGTTACATAGTGAACATTTTGTATGAGAGAATGAAAACATCACTGAATATAAATCCAGGGGCTCTGTCATAAATATTTTAATTGCAGTAGAGTTAGTTTTAGGTAGCTGAGTAACAACATAAAGATCTTATGCTGGTTTGAAATGATGTATGTACCCTAGAAAAGCCATGTTTTAATCCTAATCCCATTTTGTAAAGGCAGCCGTTTCTTGTAATCCCTATTCAGTATTGTATGTTTGAAACTGTAATTAGATCATCTCCCTGGAGATGTGATTTAATCAAGAATGGTTGTTAGTCTGGATTAAGTGGAGGTGTGTCTCCACCCATTTGGGTGGGTTTTGGTTGGTTTCTGTAGTCCTATAAAAGAGGAAAAGAATGAGAGATTCAGAGAGAACAAAGAAGAACAACATAGCCACGAGAAGCAGAGTCCACCAGCGAGTGACCTTTGGAGATGAAGAAGGAAAATGCCTCCCAGGGAGCTTCATGAAACAGGAAGCCAGAAGAGAAAGCTAGCAGATGACGCCATGTTCACCATGTGCCTGTCCAGCCAAGAGAGAAGCCCTGACTGTGTTCGTGATGTGCCTTCTCACTTGAGAGAGAAACCCTGAATTTCATCGGCCTACTTGAACCAAGGTATCTTTCCCTGGCTGCCTTAGATTGGACATTTCTGTAGACTTGCTTTAATTGGGACATTTTCTCGGCCTTAGAACTGTGAACTAGCAACTTATTAAATTCCCCTTTTTAAAAGCCATTCTGTTACTGGTATATTGCATTCTGGCAGCTAGTAAACTAGAACAAATCTGCGAATAGAGTTGAAAGGCTATTCTGCAGCCTACACTTATGCAAACTTGAGCTAGATATAGCTAATTACCACGATTTGCCGAACACTATCCAAAACCATTCCTGTTAACCTAAAAAACATCTAGGGCTCTATCTGAGATTCTACAGAATTTCAGTTACTAAGATTACTTTCCAGAAACTTACAACCTCCAGATGGTTCCTAGTCCAGACAAATCCTGAAACCCAGAAAGGCCAGCCTCTCTAAGAACGTCAACTAGTTCTGTCTCTCTGTCCCGTATTATTGACACCCCTTTCCAACATGGAAAAGGTAGAATGGGCATAGTCCAACTGTCCCTAAAGATTGGGAGTAGAATCAAAGAAGAAGTAGGAGTTATAACAAGAAAAAACAGGATTAAACAAACAAATATTACTGCTGAATAATTAAATTGATATTTTCTTTTAGTCGCCAGTGTGTTGGGGCAGCTAGAAGGAAAATCCTAAAATTGTGAAACGGAAAGCCATACAAACTCTGAAATGTGTCCTGTAACTACTTGTTACAATGTACTTTGAAATATATTGCTCTTTTGCATATATGTTATACTTCACAATAAAAAATGTTTAAAAAATTTTGCAGAAGAAAGTATTCTGTGAATAAAAATTGCATGAGTATGTCTAACTGCTAGACAATCCACCAAAGTGAAAATATGTTTACAGTAAAATCATTTTTGCAAACCTAACATAGAATCAGGTTAATATCATTGTAGACTGAACTAAAAATTCAGGAATCCAAAGCATCTCCAATCCTCAGGATCAAGGACATGCATGCACACACCTCCCCACTCCAAAAAAAAAAGAAAAGAAAAGAAAAGGCTCTAAGTGGTTAGATTTTAAGAGATCTCTGCATTTCAACTAGTTCCATCCCTCTGTCCCCTTTCAAAAGACTGCACTTCACAACTTTAAAATAGCCAGAGGGAGCTAGTGAAACTGGAGTCCTACTACAATGACCACATTAAAAATTTAGGGAAGGTTGTGCTAGTTATATGTATTCTCAATTAGAAGAGCTAATAAATATTTAATTGTATAAAACATGTCTATTGGTACTTGTTTTATCTTGCCTCTTTTTCACCTTCCTCCATTCAGATTATAACTCTATTTCATGTTCAGTTACTTCCTTAAAAGCAGGAATTCTATCATTTTTCTCTTTATATCTTAGTTTCAGGAAAGTGTTGCACGTTTTAAATTTAATTGAACAAACAAGTATAGCAAATGATCTTTTCTTTTAGTCATTTAAATATGTAATGGGAAATAGCTTTTTTAAAAATCTATAAATGAGTTATGAAATAGGGTGCACCTTTCCAAATGTTGACATATTATAAAGCCATATTAATTTAAAATATGAGGCTAGGCAGGAATAGCTATCAACAAAAAGAGAAAGATCAATGTATATGTGGCTATTAGTATATAGCAAAGATAACATTCAAATTAGTGGGAAAAGTGGATTATTCATTAATAATGTTGAAATAATTTTCTCCACAGAACTTGATAAAATTTGATTTAACAGTTTTTATTATTGTTATCTAAGAGGTAAGCTCACAGGTGCCAATCAATATACCTTAATTCTATTTAAATAGCAGTAGAAAATATAGCCCTTTAAATGTAAAAACTTTTTTACGCTACTTAAATGCTGTTTTAGTTGACTTTACCAGGGATTAGCTGGTGACTGGCATTTAGTAAGCACTTAATAATTATAATTTATAATAATTATAATTTATAATTATTTTATTTTAAACAAATGTATTTATAATTATTTCTTTAATAATGGTTAATAATTTATAGAAATTATAATTTGAATTATAAAATGGGTGGTAGGCTAAATATGTTCTGCATGATAATTTAAAACAATTTTTGAGGTATTCAGATATACTGAATTGAATAATCATTCTGTATTGTTTTACTGCTATTAAAACTTTTCTCCAAATGCACTTTAACACCAATTCATATGTTAAACTTTCAGTATCTCTATTCTTATGCCTATTTGCTTCTCCATAAGGAGTGTTTGAAACAATATTTGGGTATTTCAAAGGAAGGACAGACTATAAAGGGCTAAAGTCTGCTACTTTTGTGCCTATAGCATATGAGTGACATGCATCAAGAAGGACCACTTTTGAAGCTGCAGAGTCTACTCAGTCTTGCTGTAAAGGTTGCAATATTTCTTCCTTGCTCTTTAAAGCTTATTATTCAGGGTCTAGAAAGGTACATGGAATTTGAGACCAACTACTAAGTTAGAGTGATAGCCCTCAAGACTTCCCCTACTTCTGATAACAATGCAAGTTTGTAGATTATCAGAATCACTCTCAGATTTGATAATTTGCTAGAAAGACTCAGAGAATTCACTGATAGCTCTTAAACTCATGGTAATAGTTTATTATATGGAAAGAATACAGATAAAGTTCAGCCAAAGGAAAAGAAGCATAAGACAAAGTCCAGGAGGATTCCAACATGAAACTTTAATTGTCCTCTCCCTGTGAAGTCAAGATATGTTACTCACCTGGTATCTATGAGAGACAGTGCACACACAAGTATAGTCAATCAGGCAGGTAAGATCAAAACTTCAGTGTTTAGAGTTTGTATTTGGCTTCATTATGTAGGCAAGATTCATTGAATGATTGCCTACATGTTTGATCTTGCCTCTAGATTGACTGATTGCCATAACACAAGCCCTCATACTACATCATGTGGTTCGTCTTTCTGGCTTGCCTAACCCCCTACTATAAGATGTTTGGGTATGGCTGGCCCTGGTCCTAAATCACATTGTTAGATTATCTAACATGAACCAATATCCCAGGCGAAGACACTAGAGACCTCCCAAAAGCCAAGGCCAAAGATTAGACCTCTTTGGGCAAGGTCAAATTCTTCACTAAAATCCTCCCTACCAATAGTTTTGCACTTGCCAACACCCAAAATTATATTAGTCAATTCTGTAACACCTCTCTTTGTCTCTCTCTTTCTCCCTCTCTACACGCGCGCACACACACACACACACACACACACACACACACACACACACACACACACACACACACACACACCCTATTGGCTCTATTTCTCTGAAGAACATTGACATACAGATTTTGGTACCAATAGTGGTTTTAGAGAAAGAGAATCTTTTTTTTTAATCTTTAATGGTTTTTTTAATTGTGATACATAATATATATACAAAAAAGCAATAAATTTCCAAGTACATTTTAACAAGTAGCTATAAAACAGATTTTAAAGTTTGATATACGTTACAGTTCCATAATTTTTTGTTTTTCTTCTAGTTGCTCCAAGACACTGGAAACCAACAGGAATATCAATATAATGATTCAGCAGTCATACTCATTTGTTAAATCCTATCTTTTCTGTTATACTCCTCCTTCTCTTTAAATAACATATATACCTAAAAAGCAATAAATTTCAAAGCACTCTACAACAATTAGTTGTAGAACAGATTTCAGAGTTTGGTATGGGTTATAATTCCAGTTTTAGGTTTTTATTTCTAGCTGCTCTAAGGTACTGGAGGCTAAAAGAAATATCATTATAATGATCCAGCACTGAACCTCATTTGTTAAACCTGACCTTCTCTGTATGACTCCGCCATCACCTTTGATCTTTCTCCCACTCTTTAGCGGTATTTGGGCTATGCCCTTTCTAACTTTTTCATGTTGAGTGGGGCTATGGGATGAGGGGGATGGAACTAGTTGATGTTCTGGAGAGGCTGGCCCCTCTGCATTTTAGGTCCAAGGACCCATCTGGAGGTTGTAGGTTTTGGAAAGTTACCCTATTGCATGGAACCTTTGAAAAATCCTATGCAATGTCCTAGGTACTCTTTAGGATTGGCAGGAATGGTTTTGGTTGGGGTTTGGCAAGTTATGATAGGTGGCAATGAATGATTGAAGCATGCATAATTATACCTCCAGAGTAGCCTCTCAACTCTATTTGAACACTTTTAGCCACTAATACCTTATTTGTTATGCTTCTTATCCCCCTTTTTGTCAGGTCCACCTCAATAATTTCTTTCATTAATTTTTTAAAAATATAACAACAAACAAGCACATTCTTAACATATGATCATTCCATTCTACATATATAATCAGTAATTCACAATATCATCACATAGTTGTATATTCATCATCATGATCATTTCTTAGAACATTTGCATCAATTCAGAAAAAGAAATAAAAAGAAAGCAGAAAATAATTCATACATACCATACCCTTTACCCCTCCCTTTCATTGATCATTAGCATTTCAATCTACTAAATTTATTTTAACATTTGTTCCCCCTATTATTTATTTTTATTCCATATGTTTTACTTGTCTGTCGATAAGGTAGATAAAAGGAGCATCAGACACAAGGTTTTCACAATCACACAGTCACATTGTGAAAGCTATATCATTATACAATCATCTTCAAGAACATGGCTACTGGAACACAGCTCTACATTTTCAGGCAGTTCTCTCCAGCCTCAAGGAAGAGAATCTTAAGGACGAGTTTTCTGAATTGGTTGTGGGATTTCTGGAATTGGTTCTTTAATTAGATTTAAAGACACTCATGACTATTTCCAATGTTAAAGAGGGGCAGATAGTCCATGGCAAGATGTGCAACAGAGGTATGCAAAAAATCATCATTGGATAGTCCTAATGAAATGCTTAGCAGTTCTGGGTAGCTATGTGTTTGATACCATAGAATATTATTGTCAAATATAATGAGATTGCTTGCTTGCTCCAAACTGTGCTGGAGAAGGAAAAGGATGAGCTCAGGGCTTCAAATTCCTAACTCAAGCACCATATAAATGACCTGAAATCTTCTATATCTGCCATGAAAGAAAGCCTTATCTTCTGCAACCATAGCACTAAGATTTCTGAACACCAAACCCAAAGTCTGATCTTGCAAGCAACTGAATTACAATGCAAATTGAATTATCCACCTCACAACATGTCTGCTATTAAAGTCAGGGCATTGATTGGGAAAGAATAGGATCCAGCAAACTGGAATGGGTACATATGGGCAGATCTTGATGAAGCTAGGGACACTGAACCTCTAAATTCTGTCTTCCTTGTAGCAGAAACAGTGTTTTCAGTGCTCTCTGAGGAAACTGCAGACCCTGAAATACTTTCTTTCTATACACTACTACTTCTCAGCAGGACCTATCCCAACAGCCCTCTTTGCTTCTAGACCTATAACTAGACTTGTTACAGTAGGCCTCAAAAGGTGAGGTACAAAGTGTGACCCTTAAGGAGGAGTATGACACTCCAAAAGGATTGCTTGATTTTTCCAATTTATAAAGAGAGAAATCTGGGGAATATATATGGGAATGAATACTAAGGCTGTGGGAGAAGAATGAAAGAAATATTAAAAAGATCAGGCTGAATTTATTGATATGGGCCTACTGAACAGAGATTCTGAATTCATTGTTGTAGCTCAAGGGTTTAGAATTTTGTTTGTTTAGCTAAAACAGGGGAAATAAAGGCCTACATTAAATAAAGTTGAAATGCCAGAACTGCTTTTTATACTGTAGAGGAAGGTATCCAAAGGCTTAGAGAGATTGGAACGTTAGAGTGAATTTATCATAGAAGACCTGCTCATCCACCCTGGGAGAGTCCAGAGGGCACCTCTTTTACCACGATTATGAGAAAACAAATTTGTGAAGGGAGCCTCAGTATCCTTGAAGAGTTGCATGGTTTGCTCTTCTCTGTAAGTCAGGAATTACAGTGGGAACTACTGCCACCTAACTTGAATCCTTAAATGCATTGGGGATAATTGGATCCAAGGGTGGCAGGGGCTAAGTGACAACCTCTAATGGCTGAAGAAAAAGTGGGCATGGTTACATAGTTGACGGAAGAATCAGAACAATAATCAGAACAGCTAACTATTTTGTGTGATTAAGGGGAGGAAGGGCATTTAAAGGATGAGCTTTGTGGTTTGACAGTCGTGTTACAGAATTGGAACAATTTATTTGACATCTCTAAACTTCAATTTCCTCATCAGTAAAACAGTGTTAATAACAGAGATATTGAGAAGATGTATATGATAATGATTATCAAGTCTTTAGCATAAAGCCTGACTAGTATTAGCTCTAATATTAACTTATTAAATTTTTATCTGAATTAAATAAGATGGTACATCATGAATATCTATTAAATCAGATGGTGCCATTATTACTAGGCAATAGGAGAAGGTAAAAAGCTCGTTAAACCCAATCAGGAAAATTGTTCCAATGTTTTAAACTTAATTCAGTAAAGCGACTTCAAAATTCAGAATTGAGTTGTTGCTCTGGAGTCTGCCTAGCTTAAGAATGCTTCCATCTTTTTTCCTTGGGATAAATTTAGCAGCAGTCAGAGAAATTTATCCTGGGGAGAAGGTAAGAAGACTATCAAGGACCTGTTTTCTCTACTGTTTTGTAATCTGCTAGGTCTGCTGATGTTACTCTCCTTTTCTTCCCACTACTCTTCATGACCTGGAAGAGAGCAACAGCAAGGGCAAGGAATGGCATCATAACTGCTGGCTTAGTGATAATGGCTGCAAGTCGCATGAAAACAAGAGCAGAAGCATGGTGATTGGATGTTATTTTAGAGAATTTATGCATATGAAAGTTCTGAAATTTGCTAAAGAATTAAAATACTGGGCAAAGTGTAGCCCTATTAGTTCTAGACAGGCCAGATAAACCTGGATGCTCTGGTAACCACTAGATAGCAGATTGTCAAGCAGTCCAGTAATAACCACCCAGCAGAGCTTAAAGTACAGGGAAGCAAAATCTTGGTGGCATTAAAAAACCCTAATGTGCTAATTAACTTTTATGATGATGTCAGGCCGTTAGAGAAAATGAAGAAACAATGGGTTCAATCTATTCAGACTTTGGTAAGATATAGTTCTTTTTTCTCACCAACACATTACGACCATATGGTCTAGAATCCAGTATTATGAATTACAGAGAAAATTAACTGGGTATCTTATCGAAATGGTTGCTAATAGTACCACTGCTGCTAAAATGTACCAAATGGGGCTATTTAAGGATTGGTTCAAAAAATTTTAATAATATGTGACAGAAATGAGACATTTTACAAAAATCAGTAGGAGTCTCTACCCACTCCCATACCTTTGAGTCTGTGCTCAGAAATAGTAATAGCCAAACCAAGGTGCACCTGCATGGCCTGAAACCATATGTCTGAAACAACATACAAGAATGGTCAATCCAAAGATCCTCAAAAGTAAAAAGTAGGGAGGGGTACAAGGGTAGTAATGGTAGAATTCTCGCCTGCTGTGTGGGAGACCCAGGTTCAATTTCCTGCCCAAGCACCTCTCCAAAAACAAACCAACTAACCAAACAGACAACAACAAAAAATGCAACAAATGGTGTTACAATAATGGGATACTCACATGAAAAAAAGAATGAAATGTGACCCCCGCCATACAGCATACAAATAAAAAGTAGGGTAGAAAGAAAGGAGGCAAAGCAGAACTGTAGAAAAATCCAAGTAATATAAAGTGTCTTTAGCCACAAAAGTTAAAATACTGGGCAAAGTGTAGCCCTATTAGTTCTAGATAGGCCAGATGAACCTGGATTTATGCATTTATGTAAATAGAGATTGATTCCTTTATCATTAAATATATTTTGAGTTGATCACAAAAGAATAAATGCTAAAAATAAAACATATGCCAAATTATACAAAACCACAATAACATGAGGAGGTTGAAAAGAAGACCTAACATTTATAAATTAATATTCTCATAAATAAAAACTAAGTCAAAGTGGAAATTAAAAATACATTTAAAATATTTAGAAAATAACTGATATGGAAAAATATATACACAAGATGAGCTGCTGGTAAATTAGAACTTGACACCTAAAGGTTAAACTCATGATTTTAAGTGTTTTATCACCAAAATAGGAGGGACCACAGGCCCCATAAAATCAATCCCTTTTTTAGCTCAGCCAACGATACCTTAACTATAATAAAATATACAAATATAAATGGGATTCTTATGTACCATCAATAACTTCTTAGAGGAAAAGTTTAAAAGATTGTATTGGCAATTGCAGCAAAAAGAATAAAGATTACTCACGAATGAAGATGTGTCAGAACTTTTTCTGTGGTACATGATTATTTTGAAAAACTACAAAATACAGTATTAACATGTATAAAGAAAAAATAGGTATTACGCTACAGAACCCCAGCAATAATTATCAATAACATTAGCTCCATATGATTTGGTTAGAAACAATTTAATCAAAGCTGATTGATTGGAATTACAAAATGGTCAAAATACATTCTAACTTTAGCTTTCACACATGATACCCATTGGAGCAATCTCAATTTTTATACAACTTTTAAATTTTTTGTCTGTTTCAGAATTTTTTTTTTTTGCCTTTTTCCCATGCACCAGAAATGTATGCAATCCCATAAATTAAAATGTAGTTGTAAAAATGTATCTATTGAGATAAAAGACAAAATTTAAAGAGGACTCTTTTAGTTTGCTAATGTTACCACAATGCAATATACAAGAAATGGATCAGCCTTTATAAAGGGAATTTATTAAGTTACAAGTTTACAGTTCTAGGGCCATAAAAATGTCCAAACTAAGGCATCCAGATAAAGATAACCTTGACTCTGATGAAAGGGCCAGATGGCGTCCAAGTTTCCTCTGTCAAATAGGAAGGCATGTGGCTGGAATCTGCTGGGCCTCACTTAGCTACTCCAGAGCAAAACCCTGTGCTTCATCTCTTAGTTTAACATCTCCTGGGGCCAGAGATTTCATCTCTTCAGATTCTGGCTATTTCTGTAAGTGCTTGCTTAGCACCTGTTCTGTCTCTGTCTCCAAATATCTGTGTCAGCTCTCTGGTCTTGGTGTTTGCTATCCAAGTAACTCCAATTCTCTGCATCTGAGCTTTCTCCAAAATGTTTCCCCCTTTAAAGAACCCTAGCAAACTAATCAAGACCCACCTTGAATGGTTGGGGACACTTCCATGAAAATAATTGAATCAAAAGGTCACACACAGTTGGGTGTGTCACATCTCCATGGAAACAACCTAATCAAAATGTTCTACGCTAAATAATAGGTCTAGCCCTACAAGATTGGATTAGGATTAAAAGAACATGGCCTTTCTGGGGTACATAATAGTTTCAAATCAGCACAGTGACCAAACAGTGAATATGATATATTCTCAGATTTAAAAAAAATTCATTTATATGTGTGTATATATATTTATATTTTTATGCACAGAAAAGGGATTAGGAAGATAGACATTAACAGAGACCATAATCTGTTTTTTACTTTCTTGTTTTTTTGATTAATCAGTAATAAGCATAGGAAATAAGAAATTAAACTTAATAAAAGATGAGACATGGAAACAACATGATCTTGAATGTGAGAGGGATGATGTTTTGTGTTCAAGCTTTTATTTTCTCACATTCTAATTTAGCTGTTATATCTTTACTGCCTGTTTGGCAATGCTTTCATTTTTTTCCCCCTTTTATTATTTTCCCCTTTAGCCTTGCTTTTGCCCTAGCTGGTCAAAAACAAATGCTTCTAACCAGCAGCTCATATTTTTATCTCTTTTCACAACTACTAAAATCAACATACACCAAACATCATTGGCTAAAACCTAGGTATATAAAGTAGGTGGGAAAAAAACCTGGAAATTTCTGGTAATCATTATGTGAAAACTAGTAATTCGGAATATTAATGCTTGAACAAATTGTTTTCAAAAATTAATATTTTAACATTTTATCATTTAACATTTTTATGTATTTCTTTACAGCCATAAAATATATTTTTAAAAGATATATATAAATATATTTTAATTAGTTTATATAATATTGTCTGTTGGGTTTTGCATATTGATTCTATCAATATTATGTTATATGCATTTCCCCAGGTCATTAAGATTCATGGTAAGCATAATTTTGATGACTGCATATTATTCCATCATAGAATATGCCATGATTTATTGAACCAATCTATTTTCATTAGACTTTTAGTTTTTCCCAATTTGTCATAGTTAACTTTTTGAATAACATCTTTTGCCCTTATCTTTACTCTCATTTCTAATTGCTTTAGATTCCTAGAAGCAGAATTTCTGTCTTAAAAGATATTACTATATCTAATACTTTTAGTTTATGCTGCCCCATATTGCTTTCCTAAAAGTCAGCTTGGAACTCCATTCCTATAAATTAATATATGTGCCCATCTGCACTGAACTCTCACCAGTTTAAGTAAAAAAAAAAAACTTTTTTGTTTTAAACTATGGAGATTTTGATGATTATGTTTTACCTGCAGCAAATCCAATTTATCCTTAAAGATGCTAGTGACTTAAAAAGTTTTCAGATTGTTTAAGAATTGGGAAATTTTTATATGACTTTTGGAACTTCAGAGCAAAAAGTAAAATCCAAATTTGAGTCAAATGCTTTGTATGGAGGAAATAGCAGAAATTTTTCATGACTTAAGAATTTTTGGAACCTCTGAAATAGAAACTCAAGAGACTTTTGTGAAGCAGTTGAAATGAAATTGGTCACATGACATCACTGAGTATTAAGAAACTCTGCTATGTAAATGGTAGAGAGAATTTACAAGAGAAACTTTCTTTTGAATCCCTAAATTTTATTTGAAATTTTCACGCATGAAGATGACTCTTGAGGAAAAAGAGTCACTTCTTCATCCTCAAAACCATTGTCCATTATGGGGAAGATAATATAATTTAGTTGTTACCAATACCCCTTTACTAAATTTCTCAAATCCCAAAGGCACTAAAAACCAAAATTTCTTTTTTTGAAATTTCCCACAAACTGATTTGGTAACAAATCCAGAAAATTGAAGCAAGGTAGTTAAAGTCTTCATCTGGTCCACATTGTATGGTTATTCATACATTCCAATCAGATATATCAGTGCCTTTCCTTATGGAGGGAGCGGACTCCCCAGACACTGAGAGGAATATTATATAAAATTTGGCATATGTTCTGATTTACCTTTCTAAAATCTGAAAAATCCTGAATTAAAACACACTGGCCCTCATGAGTTTCTCATATGGACTTCTAATAGTTAAGACTTTTTATAGTACTTACTCTGAGCCAGATTTTCTAAGTGCTTTATTTGTTTTAATTTAATTCACCTATGAGACCTATTTGCATCTGCTACACAAAAAGGTGAAATAATTCGCTGAGGTTGGATAGCTAGTAAAGAATGGTGGCTAGATTCACAATGTGACCAATCAACCAGGTAGACCAGTTCAGCTGGCTTTTGAATCAGACCTCCAATGATTACTTGAAGGTAGGTAAAGTTGAATTAATTTAATGATCACTCACACTCAATATTCTCACTGCAAAAGGGAGTAATATTACTTACTACCTTGTGGAATTATCACCTAAATTAAAATGTAAATCACTTCACTCAGTGGCACTTAGTACCTACTTGATACACATTTGCTGTTGTTAATGTATTCAGTCAATTTAAATCATCCTGAACTGCATGTAGTTCACAACAGGGACCTTGAAACACTTAGAAGTGATTTAAGATTTTGCATCAGTAAAAAGAAGATAATCTGGACTCCTAGGATTATGTTTATATGTTAAAAAAAAAAGTGATATATCCAGATGAACTGCATCTTTTTTCTTATCCTAAGGTTTCAACTATGTAACACGGTGTCTGACACAGATTAGGTAATCAATGAATATTTTTTGAATGAAGAGCATTGTAAGGTTATAAAGAGGCGCCACATGTTCCAAATTGTGAAATGTTGATCCTGAGTCCACACAAGATATGTATCGCTGAAAGCCTTGTTTGATAAAGGTAGATAATAAAAACATTAATGGGTTCATTGACATCCTGTAAACAAACAGCAGAGTCCACAGTCTATATTTCACTGTAGTTGTACTGAAGAAGAGCCTGCCATACTTATCTGTTAAGATGTCTGACCAGGAGTGAAAAATAGTTTTTCTTCCCATTTCAAGTCCTTCAGGCCACAAACTGACTGATTGGGGGCAATGATGGAGAGGGTGCAGTTGGGTAGGCCGAAGGGGGTCAAGCTAGCTGGATTTTAAATAACTGAATATGACTGGAAAGTTATGAAATATAGCCTGAGATGTCATTAAGAGATAGGTCAGGTGAATTTGAGAGAACATAGTTGGGATTTGGAAAATATAAGTTTTATGTTAACACATTACTGAAGGGAGACTACACATAAATTAGTTATCTGTACTGTGAAAAGCTTTTAAATAAAAATCCTTAAAGATTTTAAGAACTTAGAACCAAGAAACAATTAACGCTATTGTGATATAAGAACTTCAGAAGAAAATAATTTATAATATATGTGAATCACCTGATATGGCATTAGTATCAAATTGATACTGTACCAAAACTGTCCTATTACATGTTTGACTTAATTTTACATCATGTTAGAAATATCACTTGCCAATTATGTAATTATTCATTTGACTGATTGTACTAGGTTAATATATCTTTTACTTGTTAGGTTACAGAGATTTACCTAACAGAACTGATAATTGACTGCATTGCTCACCAAATTATCGACACTAACATGCCTGTTAAAAATTATGAAAAACATCCAAAATGTGTTAGCTTTTTAAAGATCACTCTATTTACTTCAGGCTGTGACCAACAAATTTCTGTGAGGTAAATGAACAGTTCCAAGAGATCTTAATTTCCCAGTAACGTGATAGTGAGCTGGATGGTGGAATATGACCTAGGGCTTGCAATTCTATACGCGTGTTCAACTTCTCCAAGTAACTCATTAACTATTTGTATTACTAATGAAAACTGCATGATGACTCTGAAGTAATTAGATACATGAATAAATGCCTTTGGAAATGAGAACTCCTTCACATTTTCATGCTGTTAGAAGGCTCTGCTGCTTGTGAGTTGTCTTTAATTTACTGAGATGCTTCCTCAAATTTTCACTTGGTATATAACTTTTCCAACTTCAAATCTAGTGGAAACAGAGTTACATAGCCTTCATTTGAACTTTGTGATTCATCTCTCATAATCATATTAGTTTCCTAGCTGCTAAACACCACACAATGGATTGGCTTAACAACAGGAATCTATTGGCTCATTGTATCAGAGACTTGCTTCCTCCCAGGGTCAGTATCTCGTCACTGACCAGCAGTATGTGATGTTCCTGGGTTTTCTGTCATGTAGAAATGCACATGGCAATGTCTTCTCCTTTCTCTGCCAGCGTCCCTTGACTTTGGGCTTCTGGCTGTTCCCCATGGCTGCTTCTTCCATGTCTGATTTCCTTTGCATAGGATTTCAGTCATATTAAATAAAGGCCCACCCTCATTCAGTCTGGCCACACCGTAACTAATCACATCTTCAAAGTTTCAGTTTACACCCACAGAACCAGGTGTTGGGACCTGAATGTGCCTTCTGTGGGGTACATGGCTCAATCCCTAACTAACATAATGGAACTTTCAACTTGATACATACACAAATATGTGCATGGAAATATTCTCCAAAGAAGTAAACGTAATGATCCTTAAGAAAAATAATTTAAGTAAATTTAAAATTATATCATCTAGATTTTTAAATTTGATGGTATACTTTTTAGATTCTAAAGTAGACTGATATTAATATGGCCAGAATCTCCATTTTTCAAGTCTGGCTACAAGTACTTTTATTTGTGTTAGCTTGTTTAAAGTACCTAATGTAAAGATAAAATTTCCTTATGTAAACATTAGATATTTTCAAAAGTAGGACTAAGTGAAAAACCAGTTTGGCAACAATCTGGACATTTACATCTGTCTTGTTCTCCTTTTGTTTACCTAAAAGAATTGGGCAAAAAAAGTGGCATGTTGAATTAATTATTTTACAATTTAAGAGTTCTTAAACGAAAGTACAATTAAATAATTTTCTTTCTTTTTGATACATAGAGATGTTTATCCCCACACAGATGATAGATAGAAATAAAGATGAATGTTATTTCTCTTATTTACTAATAATGGTAATGTAAAAAAATCTTGTCTTAGATTGCACTAAAAGGAGTATCTAGATCAAGGAATGTAAAAATAGTTCCACTGAACTCAGCTCAAATTTAAAGGATTATTATAAATTTATAATGTGATTAAGATAAAGGCAAAAGAATAAGACTCTTTTAATGAGGATATGGATAAATATAACCGGAAAACCTAGGCTAATTATATCTGAATCTCCTGGAAACTAAAGTAACTGTCAGTTACTCATAAACAACTAACATTTATTGAACATTACTCTATGCCAGGCAGTGTTCACACTTTATCAGTATCATTGATCCTCAAAAACACCCCATCAAAGAGAAATATGATGTGATACATAATTCAAGGAGAGAAAAACTTTTACCTAAACTTGGCAATACTAGGAAATTCTAGGCATCCCTGTTTCATTCAGGCTTCTCCAGGAAAATAGAACCAATAGGATATGTGTATTAAAATATTTAATTAAGGAGTTGACCTGTGCGATTATGGGGGCTGGCAAGTCGGAAATTTGCAGGGTAGGCTGGCAGGCTGGAAACTCAGTAAGAACTGATACCAGAGTCTTGAGGCAGAATTTCTTCTTCCTCAGTTTTGCTCTTGAGGACTTTCAACTGACTGGATGAAGCCTCCTCACATTATGAGCAATGATCTCCTTTATTTAAATTCAACTATTATCACCTAAATTAAATTTTGTCACATCTACAAAATACCTCAACAGAAAAAGATGTAGATTAGTGTTGATTTAATAACTGGGTACTATCACCAAGCCAACTGACACAGAAAACTAACCATCAAAATTTATAAAGATATTTCTGGCGGGCCGCGGTGGCTCAGCGGGCAAAGTGCTTGCCTGCTATGCCGGAGGACCTCGGTTCGATTCCCGGCCCCAGCCCATGTAACGAAAACGGAGAAACAAAATACAATAAAACAAGAAAATGTTTAAAAGATGTTTCCCTTTCTTCCTCTCTTCCTTCCTTCTATCCTTCCTTCCTTTAAAAAAAAAAAAAAAAAAAAAAAAAAAAAAAAAAAAAAAAAAAAATTTATAAAGATATTTCTAACACAACAGACAATTATTTCCAGTTTTAGTTTTACAAATGATACCTATGCCATATCTGAAATTCTGCTGTCGGTTCAGAGAGAGTAAGGAAAAGCCCATATCCACAAATAAGAGAAATAGAATGTGACAAGGAGACTATTTGAGTCAATGAGTTCCTATCACATCACTAAAAGTGCTCAGGGTACAGGGTTTGTTGTTGTTCTTTTTAAAATGTATTCTAAAATAAATATAAAATGGCTTTACCAGAAAATGAGAGAAAAGACAAGAAAGAGAAAGAAAGGGAAAAAAGGGAAAGAAAGAAGAAAGAAAAAAGAAGAAAGGGAAAGGAAGAAAGGAGGGAGGGCGTGTAGGTGAAAACATAAGGATGATCTATCAAAGATTTCTTTCAATGGTAATCACAAAGCATTGTAAGATGATAGTCACCAGTTCCTTATGAGAATAGTGAAGTTTGTCTGGTCTATGATTTGGCAAGTATATCAAAATTAAGAAAAACAATTACATGAAAGCAAAGACTAAAAATAAAATATCCAATGCCAATGAAGGTATATGTGATGGGTGTTTTCATATATTGCTGGTGGGAGTACATATAAATTGATTAATTTAAACAACAAAACTAATTTGAGAATATAAAACATATGTAATTTTCACCCTATAATTCTTCTTCTGCATATCCATCCTAGTGACATAATCTTAAGTAAGAAATAAGATGTGAGCACAAATTAACTCATCACAATCGTTTTTAAATAGTAAAAAATTAGAAATAATATAAATCCAATTATAGAGGATTGGACTATGAACTACAGTGCATTCTCTGAATAGAACCTTATGCTGTCATCAAAAAAATGTTTTCAAAGAATGTGTGCCAGTATAGAAAAGTGTTTGTGAATAGTGGAAACACTCTCAAAAAACTATAGTAAATACTAAAAATAGTTTTAAAAATAATGCTACTAATTTAATTGGCTCTCTTCTAAAATAGTTTAAAATTCTAATTCATATATATCAGTAACATTTCTGAAACCTCTTTTTCTCTCCTTTTCAATTTCCTATAACTCCACGTCATCCTGGAGCCTCAATCCAATGTTCTCTCTTCCCCTTTTCTCCACTTTATTCTTTTTCTCTTTCTCTCCACCCCTCTCTGCCAGATATATTTTTAAATTGTGCTAGATAAATTTAGCTTCTCTCTGTCTCCCCCTTCCCAATCTTGAATTCTGCATCTCAAAAATCCACTGATCCAGTTTGGCAGAAATGACCCTCCTCTGGGGAAAAGGGATGGGAAGCAGAATAGAATTGGCAAAGATAGCATAGTATTTTTTGGCAGAGGGAGAGGGATAGGTTTGGTCATTCACACATAATTTTTTATCTTGTGTGGTTATAAACAGAATGTAAGATACCAAGTATAGAAATGTATGAAATAAAGAAAATGATTAAAAATACTAAGTATACAGTTAATCAATATTAACATAAGTAATTGTGCTAGAATATAAAAGATGAGAAAAAATCTCCCAGACAGAAGGGCCAGGATTCACTTTTTTCCACAATCACATGATCACAATGTAAAAGCTATATAGTTTATATAGTCTTCTTCAAGAATCAAGGCTACTGGAACACAGTTCAACAGTTTCACACTACCCTCTAGCCACTCCATGCACCATTAACTAAAAAGGGATATCTATATAATGCATAAAAACCTCCAGGATAACCTCTCGACTCTGAAATCTCTCAGTCACTGAAACTTTGTCTCATTTCTCTCTTCCCCCTTTTTGGTCAAGAAGGCTTTCTCAGTCCCATGATGCTGGGTCAGAAGGGCCAGGATTTTGCCGTAAAATTTGGAACTATATCCTAGAAGCCTGTCAACCCCTTGATGAGTTAAAAAGATGTGATTTATCTATATCCTGGTTACTTAGAGGGGTCAAAGTGCTGAAAAGTAGTTAGTTCTTGGTAGGGACTATCAAGAAAGAAATGAAAAGTCAGGGCCTAAAAATACTTAAAATTGCTTCCTTGTTTTTTTATTTTTAAAAAATTTCCATTTCTAAATAATTGATATTACCAGAGCCCTGCTGCTCCCTTTGATTAAATGAGAGAATTAATTGTCACACTTCACACATCACTAGACACTTCCTGTAAGATCCTGTTTTCTGTTAACTATTTAATTAATAATTCAATTAAAAATAAGTAGAAGTACAGTAAGTAGGATGAAGTCTCCTGAGGTCTTGGATTTGCTTTAAAATCTTAACAAAAAGAAAGTAGTGAACGAAAAATAAGTATCGCAAAATATTGATACATTTTTAATCTGATGGTGCATGTATAGAATATTTGGAAATGTTCATAATATGATTTAAATAAGTAGTTATGTTAAAGGAAAGCAAGCTTTTAGTTTCAAAAAATAAAGCTTCATATCCTACCAATGAAGTTTTTTTTGTTATCTTGATTTATACAGATGAGTATTGAAAAACTATAGGTGAATTCTTAATATCTAAAATTTTTCTTATTAGTCAGGACTCAGAAAAACATATGCATATGATAAATATCAGACTCAAGACATTTTTACAATTGGCATACTTACAGGCAAGCCCAATTTCAACTTCTTATCAAAAATGAAGAATCCAGGTGCTTTTTGGGACTCCATTTCCTAGATTCTTCACCACCTTTTTCCCACTTCCTACCCCACTTCCCTTCTTGCTCTTGTACCTCAGTCTCAATTCACTTGAATGAAAAATAATAAATGCAATATTCAAGAATAACAGACTCTTGGATCAAAAAGAATCTTAGAACTGAGACAAATAACCAGTGATAGTAACTAGGGAGAGAAGAGAAAGGAACTAGCTACCATGCTTTGAGCCCTTATGGGACAGGCAGTATTGTACATATTTTGCAGGTAGCAGGGCAAGATATTTTGGGTATTGTTTGCAAAAGAAGCTTAAAATTTATTCCTCATTGAGTCACTAAAGAGGCCTTATTCTTTATGCAAATCTAAGATAGGCAGAAATCCTTTCTCTAAAGAGAGTGTAGCAAATACCTTTCATCACTCCATCAAATCTGTCACTCATTGAGATTCCCTGGAATATAAAGCTAGTACTGGGTCAGAAGTAGGTCAATTTGCATAAGGAGCTCAGGGCATTCTGGAAGAGAATAAGCCCTCCGCTCTGAGATATGAAATTAGAAAATATTGCTGGGATGAACAATGAAGGCTTCATACATGTAAAGGCCAGTGGTAGGAATAGGCATCTCTCCTAAAATATCATATATTCTAAAATTTAATTTTCAGAAAGAGGCTATCTGGGCTGGTTACTCTAACTTATAACATTGATATAGAAACACACAGAATAATAAACATAGTTGGGATGATTTAAAGCTGTATCCCAGGAAAGATCACATTCTTTTAATCCATTCTTGTGGGTGAGACCTTTTGATTAGGTTATTTCAGTTGAGACATGGGTTTTAATCCTCTTACTGGAGTCCTTTATAAGAGGATCAAAGAGAGAGAGAAGTACACAGAAACAGCCTGACAGAAGCTGAAAGAGAAAAGGACACAGAAGCTTAGAAAGAAAGCCACACAGATGGAGCAGCCAAAAGCTGAAAGCTATTAAATCCAGGAGAGAAGGAGAAATCCAGAGGCCACCATGTGTCTTCCCATGTGACAGAGTAGTCCCGGATCATTAGCAGCCTTTCTCAAGAAAAATGTATGATCCTGTTGATGCCTTGATTTGGATATTTTCATAGCCTTAGAATTATAAACTTGTAAGTTAATAAATCCTCATTGTATAAACCAACCCATTTCTAATATATTGCATTTCATTAGCTTTAGCAAACCAAAACAATAGTTATGCTCTTTTTCAACATAAAGAATGAATTAGTACTTGTATTTTGCCTGAACAAGATAAGATCTTTGCCTCACATTGGATCCTTCATCTTCCATGTTGCTTTGAAATTATCTGGAAAATTAGCTCTAAATTATTATTCTTATACCATATTTACATGTTCTTAGGAAAATTATCTATATATAAATCAATGCAGCCTATATTTTAAGATTGAAGGAAAGTAACTTAGACTCATTTTCAGTGGACAAAGCAAGAGTTATTTAAATCCCATACCAACTGCTCCTTCCCCCAGATTTCCTTGTCCTCAGTCCTGCAGGGGTTCCCTCATTGCCTCCTTATATGAGTAGTTCTCACCTTATTTTCCCACTTATCCTTTGAACACTCACCAACTGTCCCATTCCACAGATAGGTTTTTCCACCTCTGAATTCTAATCATATTTACCATTGATTTTATAATCTTCTCTATTGCTTTATTTTGAGTGTACAGGCTGAAGTGGAACTTATTTAAGAGCTTATTGTCACTTATCAAGTGACAACATCCTTTGTCTCTCAGGATTCCTTGAGGGACTTACTTTCATGTTTTATACTTAGGCTGAGAATTAGCAAACTAATTTGTTCTGAACACGAGTTTTCCCTCTACCTGTGTTTGGTTCTTTTCAACCTAGTAACAGTCATGGACAACTGAATGTGAATCTTAGGGCTGTTATTGGTCTACCTAGCAACCAGTAGTGTTCCCAAGGATACAAACTCTGAAGACATATTCTTTTGATATGGTAATGAATGAAGCTGAGTGGGTAGTCCTAAACCAGAGTAAGTTTACATATATATTGAACTATTGTCAATATTAGAACTAGCATATAATTAATTGTGGTTTTATGATCTCAGGAGTAGCCATTATTGGCCTCTCTATAATCAAACATTTCGCTTTAGTCATATCAAGTAAACATCTCTAGGTTTTTAAATAAAATAAGGAAGATATTCAGAGGCATACCAAGAATAACATACCAACCAACAATGCACATATAATCCAGATTTAACAAATATTAACATTTAACCATATGTTGTTCAGAGTTCTATTTTACCAAGAAATAAAGCATTTTAGAGTTGAAGCCTTCCTACTTTATTTTCCTTTCTCCTTCCCCAAAAGTAACTACTCTCCTGAAGTTAATGTGTGTATTCTTCCCATCTCTGTTTTTATATTTTTATGCATACATGTATGTATCCATAAACATTATATAGTAGTATTCTGCACATTTATGGATGTTACACAAATGTTATTTCACACCTATTTCAACCTTATTTTTCATTAAAGATTATGTATTTGAGATTTATGCATGCAGATATATATAATTTATTTTAATTGCTCCATATTATTCCATAGTATGAATAATACATATTTATTTATTTACTCCTTTATTGACAGGTATTTAGATTCCAGTTGTGAAATTTTTTTAAAAAGCTGCAGGGAACATCTTTGTATGTTACTTGATATGTGTAAGAATATCTTTGGATAAATATTTGAAACTGAAATAATGTAAATATCATTAACTGTGTCATAAATTTATGTTGGGCCATACTTATATTCATGGAATAAATACTCTTTTGGTGTTGACCTTTTTTTTCTCAACTACTGGATTTGAAATATTTCATTTATTCTCCTTGCCTATGTGGTCAAAGTGAGGCTTATCTATAATGTAATTTTCTTTACTTACCTTACCTAATTCTGGTAACAACATTATACAGCCTCATAAAATAAATTCAGGTGTTTTCCCTCTATGACTCTCTTTAAAACAGTTTAAGACAGACTTTATCTCACACGTCAGAAACACTTAAGTATTTTTTTAAACTTTTTAAATTGTATAATGTAACATATATACACAGCAAAGAAAGAAAAAAGCAGTAGTTTTCAAAGCACTTTTCAACAAGTGGTTTCAGGACAGATCCCAGAGTTTGTCATGAGCTACCATACCATCCTCTCAGAGTTTTCCTTCCTCTCAGAGTGTTCCAGAATATAGGAGGCTAGAAGGAATAAATATTTTCTTATCATCACAATCCACTTTTTTTTTCTTTTTTGGGGAAAAACATATATACAAAAAAGCAATAAATTTCAAAGCACAGACCAACAATTAGTTGGAGAACAGATTTCAGAGTTTGGTATTCCACAAACAATTCCACAATTTTAGGTTTTTACTTCTAGCTGCTCTAAGATACTGGAGACTAAAAGAAATATCAATTTAATAATTCAGCAATCATATTCACTTGTTAAGCCCTACCTTCTCTGTATAATTCCAACATCACCTTTGATCTTTCTGTCCCACTCTTTAGGGGTATTTGGGCTATGCCCATTCTAACTTTTTCATGTTAGAAGGAGGAATCAATAATATGGGGTAGGGAGATGGAACTGGCTGATGTTCTGGAGAGGCTGGGCCCTCTAGGTTTCAGAACTTAATTCATCCAGGGACCTATCTGGAGGTTGTACGTTTTTGGAAAGTTGCCCTAGTGCGTGGAACATTTCTAGAAACTTATATAACACCTTAGGTGTTCTTTAGAATTGGCTGGAATGGTTTTGGTTGGGGGTTGGCAAACTATAATAGGTAGCAATGTCTAACTGAAGCTTGCAAAAGGGTGACCTCCGCCTCTTGACTCCATTTGAAGTCTCTCAGCCACTGATACTTTACTTCCCTGTTTTGGTCAGGATGGAATTGTTGATCCCACGGTGCCAGGACCAAACTCATCCCTGAGAGTCATCTCCCATGCCACCAGGGAGACTTTCACCCATGGATGTCATGTCATACATAGTGGGGAAGGTAATTAATTCACTTGCAGAGTTGGGCTTAGAGAGAGTGGGGCCACATCTGAGCAACAAAAGAGGTCCTCCGGAAGCAACTCTTAGGCATTCCTATAGGTAGCCCAAGCTTCTCTGCTACCTACATAAGCATCACAAGAGTAAGCCTCAAGATCAAGGGCTTGGCAGAGTTATTTGAACAGTGAATAAAGATGTATTTGCAAAGTACCCTTGTGGAATGGGGAGAAAGGGGGAAAAATTCAACTTCCCCATTTGGAGAATTCCTGATATTCTCATAAGCAGTGGGGACAATCAAATCAATAGGCTAAGCCCTCAATCTTGGGATTTGCCCCTATGAAATTTATCCCTGCAAAGGATAGGCTAAGCCTACTTAAAATTAGACCTAAGAATCACTCCCAGAGAATGTCTTTTGTTGCTCAGATGTGGCCTCTTTCTCTCTTTTGGCCAATTCAGCAAGTAAACTCACTGCCCTCCCCCTCTCTATGTGGGACATGAATCCCACAGGTATAAATCTCCGTGGCAACGTGGGACAGAAAGCCTAGAATGAGCTGGGACTCAGCATCAAGGGATCGAGAAAATCTTCTTGACCAAAAGGAGGAAGAGAGAAATGAAACAAAATAAAGTGTCAGTGGCTGAGAGATTTCAAACTGAGTCAAGAAGTTATTCTGGATGTTATTCTTATGCATTATATAGAAACCCCCTTTTTAGTTTATGGTGCATTAGGGTGGCTAGAGGGAAGTACCTGAAACTGTAGAGTTGTGTTTCAGTAGCCATGTTTCGTGAAGATGATTGTGTAATGATACAGCTTTCGTAATGTGACTGTGTGATTGTGAAAACATTGTGTTTGATGTTCCTTGTATCTACAGTATGGACAGATGAGTAAAAAATATGGATAAGAAATAAATAATAGGGGGAACAAAGGTTAAAATAAATTGAGTAGATTGAAATACTAGTGGTCAATGAGAAGGAAGGGTAAGGGGTATGGTATGTATGCATTTTTTCTTCTTTTGCTGGAGAGATGTAAATGTTCAAAGAAATGATCATGGTGTTGAATATACAACTATGTGATGATATTGTGAGCCATTGATTGTAACCATGTCAGGAATGTTTGTAATGTCAAAAATGTTTGTATATTTCTTTGTTGTTTACAATAAAAATATTTTTAAAAAAAGATCAAAGGCTTGGCCTATTGATTTGGGTGCCCCCAATTTTAGACACAGAGTCAGGGGATTACCTGATGGTAGTTTAATAGTTTCATATTTTTTTCCCATCCCTCAAGGAACTGTGCCAATACTTTTTGATTATTTGCTTAATATACTCTAGGTATATGTTCCTTAATATATTCCAGGCATTACATTAAGCTATACAGGATTAAAGGCCCTCATTCGTATTCTGGCCCTCCACGTTTCAATTATTCCACTGACCTGTGCAGACATTTTGAATTACATTATGTGCTACAGAAAATTTAGGTTCTGGACAAAATAAATCTTTCTTCCTTTGGTCTCAATGAGTAGGTGTGGTTCCAAAATATGCACAATATCTTCCTTACCCCTGTATTCTGAATCACCTTAATCGGGACCTGGATTGGCTTCATTCTTATCTCTAAATATCAGTTTATAGATATACAAAACAGTCTCTCAAAATCCAGAAAAAATAATTACCACTCCAGGCTAAATGTGCCTGCTCTAAGAGCTTATAATCAAGGCCCCTGTTTTCTTAAAAGCATTTTCTAAAGGAGACCGTACAATAATTGTTCTTTCATTTCTGACTTATTTTGCCTCACCATATGTCCCACAGATTCATTCACGTTGTTGCATGCCTCACCACTTTGTTCCTTGTTACAGCAGCACAATATTTGATCATATGTATACACTTACACCATCGTTTGCCAATCTACTTCTCAGTCAGTGCATCCTTCAGCCACCTGTATTCATTAGGCATCATATAATGCCCAAAGTCCACAGTCCATCAACACTCTAAATTTTAGATAATTTCATTGTTCCCAAGAGAAAGATAACCAATAAACACACTCTCACCAAATAGGACATCTAAACCTACCCTTAACTCTTTTCCTCCTTCCCACTTTTTTTTTTCCTCACCACCATATCAGATTTATTAGTCCAATGGCACTGGTATAGCAGAGGTGACCGTGGAGATGCCCAAGGGCTTCCTACCTTTGAATTTCTATCCATAGAGATACGGCCACCAGGGAGGAAAACCCACAAAGGGCTATTTACCTAAATAAACTTCTTAATGCATTTATTTACTTTTTTTTTCTGGACGTCTGAATTCCTTCTGAAGAAAAGAAAAAAAAAATGTGTTGGGTGTCCCACCCCACCTCCCTGCCAGTCAAATAAGTCCCTGCAAAGAGGACATTTCTGCTCCTCTTTGCCCTCCTGAAATAAATATTGGCAGAAACAACAAGTCTTAATTTTGAGTGATGGCCTGAAGCAAGTCCCAGAAACCTTTCAAGCAGAGAGTCTCTGTGACTGGACAGTCTCAAGGTGTCAGCCAAGTAATTGGGAGAACCACCTCATGCCAGCCACCACCACTCCTCTACCTGGAGAGTGAGAAGTCCACCTACAATTTGTTCAGGAAGTTGTCCATGGCCAGGATGGATATCCTCCTCCCAGCCCTTGTGCTTGCCGATCTCAGCTACCACCTGGCTGAGCCTGCTGGTGTTGAAGGGTCACTGGGCAGAACTACTCAAACATATGGTCCCATTTCCTGATCAGGACACCATAGATTCCACTGACCACCTGTTCCGGACACTGGATCTTGACAAGGTGGTTGGGCTCCATGAGGCAGGGCTGAGCGGTGGGCATGCTGACATAGAGGCAGCACTGGGCAGTAAGGATGATTTGGCTACCCCCAAGATGGATGGCATCAGCATGTAGTGTCACATCATGAACATCAAAGCAGGCATTCCGTATGTTCTCCTCACACAGCGCATCTTCCTTGGTTGCCCACTGGAAGCCAGCCACCACTCTGTCCTTGGTCTCATTGAGGTACTGCATGTACTTGGTGATGTCAGTGAGGATGTTGGGGCTGGTGCCATCAGGCCTGAAACACCTGATCTTGTGGGCCTCAGCGACGTCCCACTCATACTTCTTAGCCAGGTAGTAAAACCCACTGCTTGAGCTCCTGGTGGGTGGGTAGACACTTCACCTTTGTCGATATCCTCACCAGTTGGTTGGGGAAAGGCTGTGCTTTCATGTATAGATGGTTGTGCTTGTTGGGGGACTTCTAGAAGCAGAGCATATTTGACACTTTACTGACAATCTCACAGTCCGAGTTGACTGGGTCAGATTTCATGATGGGGATGCAGGCATTGTCTTCTTCTAGGTCCTCCAGGCAAATCTGTAGGTGCAGCTCACTGGCTCCTGTAATGATATGTTCCTCTGACTCCTTGATGTTACAATGCACCATGAAGTCCAACTTGGCCAGCTGCTTCAGCTCCTCCACCAGCTTGGGCAGGTCGACAGGATTCCTGGCCTCCATGGTGACCTTGACAATGGGGCTGACACTTAACTTCATCACCTGCATGTTGGGGGCATGCTTGAAGGTGGTTGATGGTGCTGTTCTTCACTAGGAACTGGTCCTTCCCCACCAGGCTCATGATGTTTCTGCAGGACACATCCTCGATAGGTTCCATGTGGTGGCCCGTCATAAGGACTATCCTCTGAATTGGCTTCAGGTATAGATCCTCCTCTTCCAGGGCATGTAGTTGGGTTCCATGATCTTGACCTTCAGGCTGGTGGAAACCAGCCCAGAGAAGACCCATCCCAAGGCATAAAACAAACTTTTTCAGAGTTTGGCACCATTTTGGAAATGTACATCATGAAGGGGCCTTTGGGATTAAAGCTTTTAATACTCATGGCAGCCGCATCATCTGGGAGCCCCTCAAGGAACTCACAGCAGTATTTCTGAGCCATTCATGGGGAAGGGCAAGTGATGGTGATCATCTGCAGCAGTATGTCCCTGGAGGGCAGCCAGCAGCTCGTCACAGCCTTCAAGAATGGCTTACCTTCCTGGTCCTCATCTTTTCTGTCCAACTTGATGTCTAGTTTCTTGATTGGTTTTGCCATCTCCTCCTTGAAATTCATGATTTCATCAAACTCCTTGAAGATGGAGTCCAGGATGAGCTGGCAGAAAGCTTGGGCAGTTTCTTGCTGTCAAGACTGGTGGCAAACTTGCTGAATTTGCCATTGGCTGGGCCAAAATACCACTCACTCCACAGCTTTTTCATCATGTCCTCCACTTTCTTGGCCCACAGCTTCCTCATCATGTCCTCCACTTTCTTGATTTGCTCAGCAGGTCCCAGCTGGCCCTCGCCCTTGGCAGCAAACTTGGTCACATACGTTTTGGCAAACAACTTCAAGGTAAAGGCCCAACCATGGATGCCAGAGCTGAAGCCAACACTACCCAGGACAGGGTCATACATTATGTTGCCCATGAGGTCACTATTGCCCTTGCCGTAGGTAGAGATGATGATGTTAACATTCTCCACAATGCACTGAAAGTTCTGGTAGATCTCCTCAGGCTCCAGCTGCAGCTCCAGCAGGACCCAGTCCATCTTGTTCATGATCAGAACCAGCTTGATGTGCACAATGGCCTGCCACAGCACTGCCTCTGTCTGCATGCACACATCCAACACACAGTCCACCACCACTAGGGCACCACTGGTAACCTGGAGGGGAGAAGTCCGAGTATCTGGGGGAGTCAGTGAGGTTGATGAGAAAGCCAGAGCTGTCCTTGCTCTGCTTAATGAAGTTCAGATCATTCTCAGAGTTCATAGAAGAGGGAGATGGCAGTCAACTTCATGATGATACAATGCTCCTGCCCATCCTTCTGAGTGTGGTTGTCCCTGGCCCCAGGTGGAGGTGATGATGCCCACCTTGCAGACCAACAAGTCTGAGAGCATGGATTTGCTGTGGACAATGTGGGCAATGACAAGCATGTTCCAGATGTTGGCCTTCTTGTCCATGATGGCCTGGATCTGGTCCACTGTGAAGTTCACCATGGTGGAGGATGGTAGTGGATTCTCCTGGCCAGATCTGAATGAGGCCAGATGTGCAGAGAATGGCAGCAAGATGGCAGAAGAGCTCCAAGTGGTTTTCTTTGTAAAGTCCTTTAAATCTAGGGTTAAATTTATTCTTAAGTATTTGAGTCTTAGTTGCTATTGTAAATGAAATTTTTGTCTTGATTTACTACTTAGATTGCTCATTACTAGTGTTAAAAACACTACTGATTTTTTCGTGGTGATCTTATATCCCATGACTTTGCTGAACCTGTTTATTTGCTCTATTATCTTTGATGTTGATTTTTCAGGACTTTCTATCATGGAAGGATCCTTTCAATCTCAGGATCATGTCACCTACAAATAATGAAAGTTTTATTTCTTCCTTTCCAATTTGGATGCTCTTATTTTTCCTAGCCTAACTGCTCTGGCCAGAACTTCCAGGACAATGTTGAGTAACAGTGATGAGGTGGGTATCCTTCTCTTTTCCAGATTTTAGAGGGAAAGCTTTCAGTCTTTCTTCTTGGAATGATTGGTAAAACTCACCAGTGAAGCCATCTGGTTCTGGTCACTTCTCAGTTTGAATTGATCTGTTGAGGTCTTCAATTTCTTCTTGAGCAAGTGTAAATTGTACAATTTTTAAGACTGCAATTTTTGTACAATTGTTTAACTCTAGGAGAACACTTCTTCCTCTGCTCTTTCTACAGGATTTTAATGTTCTCTCTCTCTCTGTTTTTTATTTTATTTATTTTTGCTTTTTCTCTATAGTAGTTGTACTTATTTTGGTTGTCTTTTGCTGTTTACCCTCAAGGGCAAATTCTGGGAGAAGAGTCATCCCCAGACAGGTCTTTTTAAAGTCAGTATTTTACAGCCCAAACAGGGTCATGTTCACATGAAGGGAGTACAGACTGGTTCAAAAATTCCCTGGGGAGGATACCAGGAAGGGTACTAACAGTTATTTTGACAGCTCCCCCAATCTATGCTTTCTTGGGCTGCCTAGTGAATGCAGCCCTTCAGCTAACCATCCCCTGGAGCCTAAAGAAGCACCGTGACTTTAAATCTCCACTGCTTCTGCCCCTGAGAGGGCAGTGGCCACTGCCTTGGCTGAAACACTAGCTCAGGGACTGGACACAGCAATTCAAATTTGTAAATCAAAAGCCATGATCTGTGATCTATTATGCCTACTCCTGTTCTTGGGGAAGAGAACTTTTATGTCTCTTTCCATCCCCAGTGAGCTAGCCAAGGAGTGGCTCCCAAGTCAGCCTGCCATGAGATTGGGGGATGGGCATCAACAGCTGCTGAGCAGAGAGAGCAGATCACTGTACTTTACCATAGTGTATCAGCTTATCTTCCCCCTCTTTCCTGGATGCTGTAAAGTATTGTTCTGGTCTCTGGAACCCTAGAATACATGTTTCAGACAGTTCCTGCCTATTTAATGGCTGTTTAGGTACAATGGAGCCCCTACTCTTGTCCCCTACATCTTGCCCAGAAATTCCTTGCTCTTATGTTTTTATCTAAGATTTTTATAGTTTTAGCTTTTATATTTAGGCTCTTAATCCATTTTGAATTAATCTTTGTAAATGGTGTGAGAGGGGTCTGAATTCCTTCTTTTGAATGTGAATATCCAGTTTTACTGACATGATTGTCAGTAAACTATTGACAGAAACTTCTGTCTGTACTGCATGTACCTAGCACACTTGTCTAAAGCCAAGGGCATGTAAGCAACCAGCAAAGAAACACAAAGCATATGAAGAAGCAAGAAGATATGGTTGAGCCAAATGACCAAATTAAAAAGCAGAAGGAAGCACAGAATTTGGAACAACTGAACGATGATGTTCATAGAAGTCTCCTATACCTTCAGTGAGTTGGCTAAAGAGATAAAGGATATAAAGAAAATACTAGTCTTCTCTCCAGCTGCAGTGGTGATCTCCTTGACTCCAGCCCATAGCCCCCAGACTCGACCCACAGCGTAGTAACCCCAGCCTCATATTGCTGTTGGATACAAAAGCCTGTGCTTAAGTAAGAAATCTGATCTTACTGGAGACATTCAAGCAAAGGTTGGAGAACCACTTTTCCAGAACAGAAAGGGAACTCATGCAGAGAAGGTGATTAATAAAGAAATCAAAAGAATATGGCTGCAAAAATAACAGAATCTGATCAGATTAAACAGTTTAAAGAATTTCTTGGAACCTACAATAAACTTAAAGGAACCTGCTTTTTGGACTGTGTTAAAGACTTCACAAAAAGAGAAGTAAAACTTGAAGATACCACCTGTTTAGAACATTCCTTACAGAAATATTTAAAAATGACACAAAGAGTATCTATGGGATTTCACGAATATCATATTCAGCAGATTGAAGCCCTGGCAACCAAAGCAGAACTTCTTGGCCAACCATGACAGAGAAGTCCTGATGAATGGACTTTCAATGAAAGATTACACTGGAAATGAGGATTCATTTAATACAATTCCCTGAAAGCAGTAGCCACTATGTTAAACCACTTGCCATATTTGAAAGCCTCCAGAGAAACAAAATTATTATTTACCAAGAATAATCAAAATAGAAGGTCTTAATAATTCAGTGAAAATAATAAGGTTCAACATGTGTTGCAGCTTTAAGAGTCAGCAGCTTGGTCACTTAGGCAGAAAAATAAACCTTTATTGTTTCTTTAATTGTGACTTGTTAATTTTAAAGCAACATATGTGTTCAGTCATATATGAAATAGACAAAAATTTTATTATAAGTAAAATAAATGGAAATATCACTGTAAAAACAATGCTAGAAGAGCATAAAAATGTATTTGAAAAAATAAATAGAAAAATAGCAGATCTTACAGAAATGAAAGATATCATAGTTCAAATTAAAATATTTTAGAGACACGCAATAGCAGATTTGAAGAGGCAGAAGAAATAAGTGAACTAGAAGATGGAACAACTGAATTTGAATGCACAAAAGGACAAATGGTGAAAAGATGGAAAATTTTGAATTGGATCTCAAGAAATGAGGACAACAATGAAGTTCACAAATATAAGAATCATTGAATTGAAGAGAGGTTTATTTGGTGCAAAATTGGAATTTTCTGTAGCATGCTATCTAATGTAACTGGTATAGTCAGTTTATTCAAACACCTTAATTACATGGAAACTTGAATAGGCAGTGAGATCTTGTTGGTTTGTACAGGTTAGCCTGATGCCACAATACATCCCAGAGTAATCTGAGCAGAAAATAAGTATTTGCAAAGACTTTGGGAAACTAGGGGAAAATGTGGAACTATTAAACTTGCCCACCTGGGGAAGACCTGATATTCTCCCAAGCACTGGAAACTATCAACTCAATAGGCCAAGCCCTTGATCTTGGGGATTTCCCTTATGAAATTTATTCCTGCAAAGGAGAAGCTAAGTTTACTTATAATTATGCCTGTGCTGGTTTGAAACTGTTGCATGTGCCAGAAAAGCCATATTCTTTAACCCCCACTCAATATTGCTGAGTAGGACCTTTTTGATTAAATTGTTTCCATGGAGATGTGTCTCTACCCATTCAAGATGGGGTTGCTTACTGGAATCCTTTAAGAGGGGACCATTTTGTAAAAAGCTTTAGAGCCCACACAGCCTGAGCCCTTTGGAGATGCAGAATGAAAACGTCCCCAGGGAAATTTTGAAAAAGCCAGTAGAGAAAGCTAGCAGACGTCACCATGTGCCTTCCCAGCTGACAGAGGTGTTCTGGACCCCTTAATCTTTCTTGAATCAAGGTATCTTTATCTGGATACCTTAATTTGGACATTTTAATGGCCTTAGAATGGTAAACTTGAAACTTAATAAATCCCCTTTTTAAAAGCTGTTGCATTTCTGGTATATTATATTCCAGCAACTTAAGCAACCGATACAATGCTGAAGAGTTACCCCCCAGAAAACCTATTTTGTTGCTCAGATGTGGCCTCTCTCTAAGCCAACTCCACAAGTAAACTCACTGCCTACCCTCTATATGGGACATGACTCCCAGGGGTGTAAATCTCCCTGGCAATGTGGGACCTGAATCTTGGGAAGAACCCGGGTCTGGCATCGTGGGAGTGAGAAAGCCTTCCTTACCAAAAAGAGGAAGAGAAATGAGGCAAAATAAAGTTTCAGTGGCTGAGAGATTTCAAATACAGTCAAGAGGTCATTCTGGAGATTATTTTTATGCATTATATGGATATCCCTTTTCAGTTTTTGGTGTATTAAAGTAGCTAGAGGGAAGTACCTGAAACAGTTTAACTGAAATCCATATATCTGATAAAGGTTTGATACCCAATATATAAAAATAAATCCTAAAACTGAACAATAAAGGACAAACAACCCAATTATTTAAAGGACAAAAGTTATGAAAAGACATTTTTCTGAAGAGGAAACACAAATGACTATAAAGCACATGAAACAATGCTCATTTTCATTAGCTCTTAGGGGAATGCAAATCAAAACCACAGTGAGATATCATCTCACATCTACAAGAATGGCTGCTTTAAGCAAACAAAGAGCTACAACAATTGGAGAGCATGTGGAGAAATAGGAATATTTATTCACTCCTTGTGGGAATGTACAATGGTACAGCCACTGTGGAAGACAGTTTGGTGCATCCTCAGAAAATTAAATATTGAGTTGCCTTAAAATTCAGCAATTCCACTTCTTGGTATATACACAGAATATTTGAAAGCAGGGACATGAACAGACATTTACACACCAATATTCATAGCAGCATTTTCACAATTACCAAAAGATGGAAACAATCCAAGCGTCCATCAACAGATGAGTAGATAAACAAAATGTGGTATATACATGTGATGGAACATTAAGCAGCTGTGAGAAAAATGAGGTGCTGAAGCATGTGACAACATAGATGAACCTATAGGACATAATGGTGGGTGAAATAAGCCAAACACAAAAGGACATATATTGTATGATTTCACTAATACAAACTAACTAGATCATGTAAACTACGAGTCTTAAAATGTAGAATATAGAGTGCATAGAGATAGAAAGAAACTAGAGAAGGGGAAGCAGTTACATAACATATGAAGAATTGTTAACGAGGTTAAACTTAAATGCTGGGAATGGGTAGAGGTGATGGTAGCTCATTATTGAGATTATAAATAATAATGCCATATTGTAGGTGAATTTGATTGAAAGTGATTTTTTAAAGTCACATATGTACCCAAATAATACTACAAATATAAATAAGTTCTTGCATGAGCTACTACAAATGTAAATAATAACAATAATAACAGAGATGTATATGGGAAAAACACAGCTATTGTAAACTATGGACTATAGTTAACAGTAGTATTTTAATATTCTTTCATCAACAGTATCAAAGTTACTACACCAATACTATGGGTCAACAATGGGTGGGGGATAAGGTGTATGAGAGAATTTGGGTTTTATTTTTCATACTTATTTCTGTTCTGGAGTAATGAAAGTTCCAAAACTGATCATGGGAATGTATGCACAACTACATGATAATACTGTGAGCCACTGATTCTACACTTTGGATGGTTCATGTGATGTGTGAATATATCTCAATAAAATTGAAAAAATATTGGGCATAAATTATGGGGGGATTATTTCTTTACTTTCAATTCTGTTCTATTAGTCTGTATATCTATCTTTATGCCAGTACCACACTATTGTAATTGCTCTATCTTTGTAGTACAATTTGAAAGCAGGACGTGTGAGTCCTCCCATCTTTGTTCTTCTTTATTCAAAACTCTTTTGTCTATTTGGGGCCCCTTCCAGATCCATATGAATATGAGGATCAACTTTCCATTTCTGCAAAATAGGGTTTCTGTGTTTTCATAGTTATTGCCTTGAATTTTTAGGACACTTTGGGTAAAACTGACATCTTAACAATATTAAGTTTTCCAGTCCATGACCATGGATGTCTTGCCATTTATATATCCTTGGTTAATTTACTACTAGATATGTTATTCTTTTAGATGCTATTATAAATGGAATTGTTTTCTCAATTGCTTCTTTGTTCGTTGTTAGTATATAGGAACACAATTTATTGTTTTGATGTGGTAGTATTGACATAAATTCACATATGATACAACCCATTTAAAATGTACAATCAATGTCTTCTAGTATATTCATGGAGATGTGAATTCATAACTACAATCAATTCTAGAACATTTTCACCCTGAAGAGGGTTCACTAGGTTATACAGTCCTATGTTTCATTGTCTGGCTTTCCTTCTGGTGACATACATGACCCTAAACTTTCCCTTTCAACCACAATTGTACCTACATATCATCACTGTTAGTAACACTCACGATAATGTAACCCCATCACCTTCATTCATTTCCAAACATTTACAATCAACCTTATTACATATTCTGCACAACCTAAGCATCAGCTCCCCATTCTTTTCCCTCATTCTGTCTTTTGGTGACGTATGTTCTGGATATTTACATCACGACTTTGCTAGTCGTATTTTGTTCATATTAGTGACGTCATACAATATTTGTCCTTTTGTGTTGTTTGACTTATTTCAACATAATGTCCTCAAGGTATGCCCATGGAGTCATGTGCATCATGACTTCATTTCTTCTTACTGAATAATATTCCTTCATGTTTATATATACCGCATTTTGTTTATCCATTCATCAGTTGATGGACACCTGGGTTGTTTCCATCTTTGACAATTATAAATGATGCCACAATGAACTTGGTATTGTAAATGTCTGTTCACATCTCTGCTTTCAGTTCTTCTCAGTATATACAAAGAAGTGGGATTGCCAAGATCATGTGGCAGTTCTAGCTTCCTGAGGACCCTCCAAACTGCCTTCCACAGCAGCTGCACCAATTTACATTCCCAGCAGCAATGAGTATTTCTGTTTCTCCACATCCTCTCCAACACTTGTAATTTTCTATTTTTTTAGTAGTAGCCATTCTAGTGGGTGTGAAATATATCTCGTAGTGGTTTTGATTTGTATTTCCCTACTAGCTAGTGATGTTAAGCATCTCTCATGTGCTTTTTAGCCATTTGTATACCTCTTTGGAGTAATGTCTGTTCAAGTCTTTTGCCTTTTTGTGTATTTATCTTATACTCTGCCACTTTGCTAAAATAATTTATTGGTAGTTTTCTTGTGTATTCCTTTGGATTTTCTATGTATAAGATCATGTCATTTGCTAACAGATACAGTTTTACTTCTTCCTTTCCACTTTGGATACTGTTTATATCTTTTTCTTCCCTAATTGCTCTGGCTAGATCTTCTTGTACAATATTAAATAGCAGTAGTATAAGCTGGCATCCTTGTCTTTTTCCTGATCTTAATGGTAAGACGTTAAGACTTTCAGTAATTGAGTATGATGCTTGTTGTGGGTTTTTCATAAGTGATCATTATCATGTTGAGAAAGTTCCCTTTTATTCCTAGTTCTCTCAGTGTTTTAATCAGGAAAGGGTGCTGCATTTTGTAAAATGCCTTTTCTACATCTGTTGGGATAAACATATAATTTTATTCCTTCATTTTATTTATGTTGTCTTCATCTATTGCTTAATTTAATGGCTAAAATTTGCATTTCTAAAATTTTACTTGAATTTTAAATATTTTAATCAATAAAAAGCTGAGAAAGATTTATTGTTTTCTTTCTTGAGTGCAGCAAGGAGCTGAAATGTCCAAAAGTGACCAAGGGAACACAATCCAGGCTTCAGGGATAAGAAGCATATCCCTTTCCCAATGTCAGGCTACAATTGAACCCCCTAGCCAGCTATCCACAAGCCGGCAGGTTCTTTTCCTCTAACAGGAGGGCTACATTTCTGTGAACTCCTAGATCTCTGAGAAAGAGTGGATCCAGATTTTTGAGGGGTCTGCAGATTTTTGAGGAGCCTATATCCTATATGTCTCTTTTTGCTGACCTTTGGTGTTTTTTTTCCAAATAAATCTTATTCCTTAACCCATACCATATGATATTGTGGAATTTACCTTTACCCTCCTCATCACAATTTCTATTATTTGTGAATTGATTTAGTGCTGTTACTTTATATGCTTTTTACATACAATTATGGAGGAAATTAATTTGAAATTTTATTTTGATCAAATAGAACGCAAATGTAAGATATAGCCTTGCAGTAACAACTATGTATAAATCAAAGTAAGAAAGTTTAGAAAATTAATTAAAAATAATTAAATTTTAAATTGTTATTCCTTTCGGCAAATTATGACAGATTTAAAAAATATCTTAAGAAAAAATAAAAAGAACATTAAAATTTTTAAAAGAAGAACAATAAAATAAATAAGTAAAATATCTTAAGAATAAGTGCCTATTGCTGAAAAAAATGTTTATTTTATGCCTTTTTAAAATTTAGGCAATTAGGTTGCCTTTGCTATTAAACACAAAATTTTCAAGAGCAATCCTATCTTGAACTGGGGGGAGGTGGTGAGGGGAGAAGATATATCTAGAATATGGACTTAGGGCCATCATTTTATAAGGAAGAATAAATAACAGGTTCTATTCCTGCTCTGCCTATCTGCCATGTGACCTCATATAGTTGTTTGAAGCTGTATGTACACCAGAAAACATGTTCTTAAATCTAATCCATTCCTGTGGGTATGAACCCATTCTAAGTAGTATCTTTTGATGAGTTAATTCAGTTAAGTTGTGTGTGGCCCAGTCCTATCAGGATAGGACCTAATCCTATTATTGGAGTCCTTTATAAATGGAATGAATTCAGACGTGAGCGAGAGAAAGCACAAGAAGCAAGAAGCTGAAACAGAAGAGAAGGAAAGACCAGGCAATGCCACCATGTGCCTTGCCATGTGAACAGAGGAACAAAGTGTCACCGGCAGCCAGTCCCCAAATTCCACAGTCTTCTGGGAGAAAGTATCACCTTGATGATGCTTTCATTTGGACATTTTCTAGGCCTCAAATCCATGAGGGAATAAATTTCAATTTTTAAGCCAAACCATTTCATGTCATTTGCTTAAGCAGCCTAGAAAACTAAAATACCTCACTCTAGCATTTGTATAAAGTGGGATAGCATTGCTTACTCTACCAACTTGGACAAGGTAATTTTTTTCTTTTGTATGCTGCGTGGTGGGGTCACACCTCCTTCATCCTCCATGTGAGTTTCCCGCCACCGTTGAATTTTTTGTTTGTTTTTTTGTTTGCTTGTTTGCCCATTTTTTGAGAAGTGCATAGGTCAAGAATCGAACCTGGGTCTCCCACATGGCATGAGAGAATTCCACCACTGAATTACCCTTGCATGCCCCATTGACAAAGTTATTTAGTAGTTGAACTAAGAAGAGGAAGTGAAATAATCTCTGCATTCAGAGGAAAAGTAGTACAGTAGGTGCACTAATCACTTAGTGATTGTCCCCCAATACTGAACATGCCATGACATCCCCTGTGTCTTTAAAAATAATGCTCTCTTCTCTTTGCTAATTGAAATTGCACTTACTCTTTAAGTCCATGTTCAAGCACTATCACCACCTAGGGCTTTCATTGAACACTCCATCTGAGTTCTTTTTCTTTGTTCTGAAAGTATTTATTGGTAATACTATTGTTTAGATCTTACCTTTTGCTTCCTGGTGAAAAAATTTTACTGAGAAAAATAAACAGGAATATGGGGGTAGGAAAAAACTAGGGGAGTTGCCATTTTATATAGAGAAGGCCTAACTGTGAAGGTACATTTGCTCAAAAGTCCAATGCATTTCAAACTAATAAAAATAATATATATTATATATACATTGCTTCATTGATTCAATTGTAGCTTTTAAAATATGGCACAATATCACTATTGAAGGTAGGAAGTGTACAATTATTCAACTTCATGTGCTGAGCATGATGTCTGCCTAGCCTCTGCAAGCCAATGTGAAGATGCCAATGTGGACACTATCCCTGCTTTAAGTATTATAATATTATAAGAGATGAGACTATGTATTTATTTATAGAATACTCAGAGTTATTACCATTAAACACTACAAAATTATTACCATCTAATATCTGAAGCCCAGAGAGTGAAGGGGCTGGATGGAGAAAAAACTGTAAAGAGAAGTGAGCATTAGAAATTCAATGTCAGGGATGATGGAGATGCACAGTGTCCAGGGAGGGTTAAAGAGTAGCTAGACAGGTTTTGTTGTGATGTTTGGCTGTGTTTTTGTTGGGAAAGTCTTGAGCATGTTTAAATTCATTCAATCAATAAATATTCAGTTCCTGGCACTACTAGTACAAGCCTCGCATACTTCAGGCTCTGAGACACAGCAGTGAACAAACTGACAGAACTTTCTGCTTTCATGAAACTTAAGTTTTAATTGGAGAATGACAGGGGTGGAGAGTGAGAAAAAAAGACAAAAAAAATTAGTAGTATGTCAAAAGGTGAAAAAATTTTACTGAGAAAAATAAACAGGAAAGTGGGGGTAGGAAAAAACTAAGGGAGTTGCTATATTATATAGAAAAGGCCTAACTGTGAAGGTGACATTTGGTCAAAAGTTCAATGCATTTCAAACCAATAATTTCATATGTCACTCACTGATCTCCAGAGACTTGTAGCCTGATTGATAATGTGCATTTTGTAAACTGAAACACACAGCACAGGTCATGGCACAACTGACTGAAACCAAGTGACTGATGGAAACAGCACATTATTCTTCCATCACCACCTGAGACCAAATTTAGCTGCCCTTAAGTCATTCATACCCAATGTACTTATATATATATATATATATATATATATATATATATATATAAAATGTTACCTGCATGCTTTCTTCAAAAGAAGGTGCTAGTTATTCTATGTCTGGAAAGAGCTGGGAAAAGAGATGAGTTATTAGTGATCATATTTAAAATTTAACCATGTGTTTAAGCTGAGATGTCTGTTTGAAACATGTCTCACACACCATCAGAAGAGACTGGCAGAAGCTGAAAGTACAAAGTGGAGTCCCACCAAACACATCTCATTATTTTAATGCAGCTATTGATGATACTTCCTTTAAAATGAAAAATCCAGGAAGATGTTAAAGTGAACAGGATGCCCAGTCAAGAAGCAAAAAAAGCAACTCTTCTTGGCAAAGTGGGACATATGGTCCTGTATTTAATAAGCCTTTGTGGTGGAATGGCCCCAAGCGAAATACACTGTCTTGTATCCATACCAGTAGTGCATCTAGTATATTTGACACGAGAGCACATCTTTAAAAAAAAAAAGCACCTCCCTCTTTTATTTCCCTGTCCTTTATTTTTAAAAATATTTTTATTGATAAAACAACATTTAAAATCAAACATTTTTAACATGCAAATATTCCATACATGGTGTATAACTCACAATATTATCACATACTTTTATATTCATCACCATGATTATTTTTTAGAACATTTGCATCACTCCAAAAAAAAAGGAAAAGGAAAAAAGAAAAAAATCATATATACCTAATCCCTTCCTCTCTTGACCACTAGTATTTCCATCTACCCAAATTTTTTAACCTCTGTTAACCCTTTATTTTTTATACATATTTTTTACTCATCTGTCCATACCTTAGATAAAGGTAGAATCAGACACAAGTTTTCACAATCACACAGTCACATTGTAAAAACTATATCATTATACAATCATCTTCAAGAAAAAGGCTACTGGAACACAGCTCCACTGTTTCAGGTACTTTCTTTTAGCCACTCAAATATACCATAAACCGAAAAGGGATCACTATATAATATATAAGAATAACCTCCAGGATAACCTCTTGACTCTCTGAAATCTCTCAGCCACTGACACTTTAATTTTTCTCATTTTTCTCTTTCCCCTTTTGGTCATGAAGATTTTCTCAATCCCTTGATGGCAGGTCCCAGCTCATCCCAGGATTTCTGTCCAATGTTGCCAGGGAGATTTACACCCCTGGGAGTCATGTCCCACATAGGGCAGGCAGTGCAATGGATTCACTTGCTGTGTCAGCTTAGAGAAAGAGCCCACATCTGAGCAACAAAAGAGGTTCCCTGGTGGTGACTCTTAGGCCTAATTTTAAATAGGCTTAGGCTTTCCTTTACAGGAATAAGTTTTATAGGGGTGAATCCCAAGATCAAGGGCTTGGCCTATTGATTTGCTTGTTCCCACTGCTTGCAAGACTATCAGAAATTCTCCAAATAGAGAAGTTGAATCATTCCTCCTTTCTCCCAATTCCCCCAAGGGGACTTTGCAAATACTTCTTTATTCACTGTCCATATCACTCTGGGATTTATCAAGGGATCACAGAAACCTGGACAAACCAATAAAATCTCATGCCCTATTCAAGATTCCCTGTACTTATGGTGTTCAACTAAACTAACCATAAAAGTTAAATTAGGAAATGCACTACCCAAAATATAAATTTTGCAGCAAGTAAATATCTCTCCCTATAGTCTCACACAGAAGTTGAAGTTTTGATAGATGATATCATCCTTTACTCAGTCTTCTGGCATACCTTAGTCTTATCCAAATCAGCTTCATTCATATCTCTATTCAATGTCTGATCACTTTTTCAACTTTTTAAACATTTCCTATATGGGATAGTGCTGACTTTCATCGCTTCAGGATTATAACTCTGAGGCTCAGTTGTCACAAAAATACCCCAAAGTTTCTGGGAAAGACCAGGTATTCTAGTTTGCTAGCTGCTGGAATGCATTATACTAGAAATGGAATGGTGTTTAAAAAGGGGGATTTTAATAAGTTGCTAGTTCACAGTTCTAAGGCCGAGAAAATGTCCCATTTAAAGCAAGTCTGTAAAAATGTACGAGCTAAGGCATCTAGGGAAAGATACCTTGGTTCAAGAAGGCTGATGACATTCAGCAATTTTCTCTCAACTGGGAAGGCATGCAATGCATGTGGCAACAGTCTGCTAGCTTTCTCTCCTGGCTTCTTATTTCATAAAGCTCCCCCAGGGGCTTTCTCCTTCTTCATCTCCAAAGGTTGCTGGTTGGTGGACTCTCTCTGCTTCTCCTGGCTGTGTCATTCTGAAACTTCTTCTAAAATGCTTCCTCTTTTAAAGATTACAGTAAACTAATCAAGTCCCACTTAGAATAGATGGAGACATGTTGCCATCTAATCAAGTTTAATACCCACAATTGATTGAGTCACATCTCCATGGAGATAACTTAATCAAGTTTCCAGCCTATAGTGCTGAATAGAGATTAGAAGAAACCATTGCTCCCACAAGACTGATCAAGATTAAAACATGGTTTTTCTAGAGTACATAAATCCTTTCAAACCAGCACACCAGGTTATATGCAAACAGCTCAGTATCAGAATTTAGGATCAATAGTTATACCTCCTGAATATATGCGACTGCTGTAAGAGCTCACAATCTAGGAACCTTTACAATAAGCCCCAACTTGATAACTCATGCTCTCAAAATGTAGTTCACCAAATTTTTCTGTTACGGTTAGTCCATATAATTGAGGCATGATAATATTTGTCTTTTTTGTTCCTGACATTTCATTCAACATACAGCTATTAAGTTTCATTCATCTAGTTGCATGCCTCATGACTTCATACCTTCTTGCAGCAGCTCAATATTCCATTGTATATATGTCATAGTTCTCCCTTCCATTCCTCAATTGTTGTACCCTTAGGCCACATCCATTCATTGTGGATCAGGAACACTGCCACTAGAAACACCAGTGTGCAAATGCCCATTCATGTCCCCACATTCGGTTCCTCCAGGAACAGGGTTTCAGGATCATACAGCAAACTCACCCCTAGCCTCCTGTGGAACCACCATACTGCTCTCCAAGGGGCTGCACCACTCATTTCCCTACCAGCAGTGAATAGGTACATCTCTTTCTCAGCATTTTCTCCAGCACTTGCTTCTCTTTGACCATTCTTAGTTTTATTCACACATCATACAATCCAACCTAAGTGTACAGACATTCATCACCACCATACTCTATCTGAAGATATTTCCTTTTCTTCCACAAAGAATCCATACCCCTTTCCCAATCACCCCACACACACAGTTGACACTAAATTTTGGCATAATGCCTTTATTACATCCAGTGGAAGCATGTTACAATGTTACTGTTGACTATAGACCATAGCTTACATCGATTGTACTTTTTCCCCATATACGATCTATTTTCAAACACCCTGCAATACTGACATTCCTTTGTTCCTCCCCCTGCAAAAACATTTTTTAATTTGTACATTTAATTACCATCGTTGTACACTCTAGGCATTCCTAAATTATACCATTTCAGTCTTTATCCTCTAGCTTACCTTTTGATTTCATATGTGCCCCCAGCCCTTCTCCCTCAACCATACTCACATTCAGCTTCATTAAGTGTACTTACACCACTGTGCTACAATCAGGTAGTATTGTGCTATCCATATCTGAATTTTTACAATAGATCTTGTTGCACAATCTGTATTCCTTCAGCACCAATTGCCAAATTTCTACCCTATTTCTATCTCCTGATAACCTATGTTCTTAAATTAATCTCTTAAATTAATGTTCACTCATTAATGTTAGTTCAAATCAGTGAGACCATACAGTACTTGTCCTTTTGTTTCTGGCTAATTTCACTCAATATAATGTCCTCAGGGTTCATCCATGTTCTTACATGCTTCATAACTTTATTCTGTCTTACAGCTTTGTAATATTCCATCGTATGAATATACCTCAGCTTCTTTAGCCACTCATCCGCTGATGGACATTTGGGTTGTTTCCATTTCTTGGCAATTGTAAATAATGATGCTATAAACATTGGTCTGCAAATATCCATTTGTGTCCTTGCTTTTATGTCCTCTGAATAGATACCTAGCAATAAAATTGCTGGAACATATGGCAATTCTATACTTAACTTCTTAAGGAACTGCCAAACTGCTTTCCACAGCAGTTTTACCATTTTGCATTCCCACCAGCAGTGAATAAGTGTGCCTCTTTCTCCACATCCTCTTCAGAATTTGTCATTTTCTGTTTTTTTGATAATGGCTATTCTAGTGGGTGTGAGATGATAGCTCATTGCGGTTTTCATTTGCATGTCCCTAATAGCCAGTGAAGTTGAATGTCTTTTCATGTAGCTTTTAGCCATTTGTATTTTCTCTTCCTCTAAAAAAATGCCATTTGCCCATTTTTTTAATTGGGTTGTTTACTTTTCTGTTGTGAAGTTGAAGAATCCCTTTATATATTCTGGATACTAAAACCTTATCTGATATGTGGTTTCCAAACATTGTTTCCCATTACATAGGCTGCCTTTTTACTTTCTTTGTTTTTTGTTTTTTTTCTTTTCTTTTTTTTTTTTTTTTAACTTTTTTCCCTCTTTTATTCACAAACTGATTGTTAAGGAGAAAATACACGTAGCAGAATGAATGATGTGACTAAGATCTTCAGTCTTCTGTTCCCAGCTCCCAACACTGAAATATCTCATTCTTTTTTATAATATTTCTGGTCAACAGCCTCTTTCCTTTTTTTTCCTGCCTTCAGAGTCCTTTCCAAGAAGAAACACTGCTTGGTGTGCTATATTCTTTCTAATGTCCAGGTGGAAAGATGAGATAGATGAAGCGACATCTAAAAACATCGGGGATTATATTTTTTAAAACAAGATAATTATGTGAATCTTCTTGCTTGAATTCTTCTCTATAATACCGCAGTAAAATAGTAATCAAAGTCCAAGGCATTGCTGATACACACAATGACAGCTAAGGTTATACTGATGGGGCTATCAATAATAAATGGTTCAGTGAAGTAACTGGGAAAAAAAGTTCAAATGCAAAGGGTGATTCACACTATTCTGTTTATACAACATTATACAACCATAACACCCAATACCCAGAAAGTTTTAAGTAACTTAAATAATAATTGATAACTTGGAAATACTGAAACATCTTGAAGTAGCTTCTGAACAACCAAAAACAGATGAAAATTTGTTCAGTAATATCTCTACTAAAGTTAATACACAGAACTATACATTTTTTTAAAACCAGTAATCCATGTAAGGCATACACAAAACCCTCCACTGACTAAATGGTTCAATAAACAGAACTTCGCATTGCTTGATTGTTGGATTAATAAGCTTATACTGCAGTGAACCCTGTTTAAGAAATTCTAGTCTATAGATAGAACAACATGTCCAAATAGATTGATCCTAATTATTTTATTAGCAAAAACCTCTGATTTAATTCCTCCAAATATCATCTTAAAAGGGCCTGACTTGATTCCTGTCAAATTAAATCACAAATAGTTATAACCTTCCATCTCTAGTTTAAGGGTTCTTCATGAGTTTCAGGTCAGTGTAAGCCAGAACACTGCCCCTTCCACGAATGCTCCCCATGGGATTTCACAGTACCAACTTTAACACTTTCCACAAAGTACCCTGCCCTTCTCTAGGCTTTAGGTAGAACATGAAATTAATAATGACATGTGGTGTTCCTTAGCATAACTTCCAAAATGTGATAATTTCCTTGGAAGAAAAGCCATGGGCTGCAATCACATATCTGAGTTGACAGACATCCAAATGGATTCTATATAAAAAGAAAAGGTTTGCGTCTTCTGGAATATGAATGTCCACTTTTAGTAAATTCAGACAGATACCAACATATATGTCTTCAAACTTGATGGGTTTTACATGACCCATCATTTCATTGATCCTTGGCACTAAATCCCTGGACATGATATAACCCAACCCACTGCAGTAGGGCGGGAACACCTTGAAAGGATATTCCTGGTATGAGATATGGGTTTTTTGGTAAAATCCTCTGTACAAATAATTATTGATTAGTGGATTACCTGTGAAGAACTTCTCTGAATGGTTTAAATTCAAAAGATACTTCACTAGATTGCCAGTATTGATGAAAACATCAGTGTCTGTCTTCGTGGCATACTTGGCATTGGGGCAGAACTCACTTACCCACTGGAATGCCATAATTGTTTTCAGGGTCAGGTTGTTATATGTGTCTAAAAAATCTTAACGTATTATGTCACCATAAAGCAGATGTTCATCCTCTAAGCACAAGTCTAGCATTCTGTCTTCCCTCTCAGCCTGCTGGCATAATAAGAAAAATGTAAGGATCTCATGTCCCCACCAAGACTTTTTTTCACCCCAAGTAACTCTAATGGCCTGTCTGGCTTTCACATCCAAGGGGTGTGAGGTTACCAGAATGACAAGGAATGGGTTTTGATGAGAGCAGTTTGAATGCTCTCTAAGTGTGAAGTGAAAGTCTTGTCTGTAAGTTGGCTCATACTCATAGAAGTACATCCAGTTCACACGTTCTATCACATTGTAGTGAGGTAGACTGAGGTACCACATCAAGAGGAAACTCAGGAGTGACAGCAGCAGGAGACTCCATTTGAGGGATCTCAGGGACATCCTACTCCAGAGGGCAGTCAAAGAGCCAGGACCATCCACAGCAGCTCAAAGCCCACGAGCCTCAGGTTCTTCTTTCTTCTGAGTGAAAGGCCTTCAATTCCACCAACTGAACACCCAGCAGTAAGAAGTGGTCAAAATAATGTGTGAATAGCAATTTCTACTTAAAGATGGAAACTCGCAAATAGAGTTAAAATTCTATATACTGCTTACAATACACACACCTGTAGAATTTCAAATGAGATTAAAACATTAGCTGACATTTTTTATTGTTTCCTGTATTCCATGTTTTAGTTAAAACACTCAGATTTGCTGTGAACTCCCAAGGGGGGTGCACACTCACTCTGACGCGGGTGGCTGGAGCTCCCTCCTAGCACTCACTCGCTGCCTCTCTGCTGCTGCAAGCGGGCCAGCCAGACCCTTTTTACTTTCTTGACAAACTTCTTTGATACACAAAAGTGTTTAATTTTGAGGAGTTCCCATTTATCTATTTCTTCTTCAATGCTCATTCTTTGGGTGTAAGATCTAGGAAACTGCCTCCTATTACAAGTTTTATAAGATATTTCCGTATATTTTTTTCTAAAATTTGTATAGTCTTAGCTCTAATGTTTAAATCCTTGACCCATTTTGAGTTAATTTTTGTATAAGGTTGAGATATGGATACTCTTTCATTTTTTTGCAAATGGATATCCAGTTCTCCAAGCATCATTTATTGAAAAGAATGCTCTGTCCCAGGTGAGATGGCTTGACTGCACTATCAAAAATCAATTGTCCATCAACAAATCAAAGCAGAAAAATCACATGATCATCTCAATTGATGCAGAGAAGGCATTTGACAAGATTCAACATCCTTTCCTGTTGAAAACACTTCAAAAGATAGGAATACAAGGGAACTTCCTTAAAATGATAGAGGGAATATATGAAAAACCCACAGCTAATATCATCCTCAATGGGGAAAAATTGAAAACTTTCCCCCTAAGATCAGGAACAAGACAAGGATGTCCACTATCACCACTATTATTCAACATTGTGTTGGAGGTTCTAGCCAGAGCAATTAGACAAGAAAAAGAAATACAAGGCATCAAAATTGGAAAGGAAGAAGTAAAACTATCACTGCTTGCAGATGATATGATACTATACGTCGAAAACCCGGAAAAATCCACAACAAAACTACTAGAGCTAATAAATGAGTACAGCAAAGTAGCAGGTTACAAGATCAACATTCAAAAATCTGTAGCATTTCTATACACTAGTAATGAACAAGCTGAGGGGGAAATCAAGAAACGAATCCCATTTACAATTGCAACTAAAAGAATAAAATACCCAGGAATAAATTTAACTAAAGAGACAAAAAACCTATATAAAGAAAACTACAAAAAACTGTTAAAAGAAATCACAGAAGACCTAAATAGATGGAAGGGCATACCGTGTTCATGGATTGGAAGACTAAATATAGTTAAGATGTCAATCCTACCTAAATTGATTTACAGATTCAATGCAATACCAATCAAAATCCCAACAACTTATTTTTCAGAAATAGAAAAACCAATAAGCAAATTTATCTGCAAGGGCAGGGTGCCCCGAATTGCTAAAAACATCTTGAGGAAAAAAAACGAAGCTGGAGGTCTCGCGCTGCCTGACTTTAAGGCATATTATGAAGCCACAGTGGTCAAAACAGCATGGTATTGGCATAAAGATAGATATATCGACCAATGGAATCGAATAGAGTGCTCAGATATAGACCCTCTCATCTATGGACATTTGATCTTTGATAAGGCAGTCAAGCCAACTCACCTGGGACAGAACAGACTCTTCAATAAATGGTGCCTAGAGAACTGGATATTCATATGCAAAAGAATGAAAGAGGACCCATATCTCACACCCTATACAAAAGTTAACTCAAAATGGATTAAAGATCTAAACATTAGGTCTAAGACCATAAAACAGTTAGAGGAAAATGTAGGGAGATATCTTATGAATCTTACAATTGGAGGCAGTTTTATGGACCTTAAACCTAAAGCAAGAGCACTGAAGAAGGAAATAAATAAATGGGAGCTCCTCAAAATTAAACACTTTTGTGCATCAAAGAACTTCATCAAGAAAGTAGAAAGACAGCCTACACAATGGGAGACAATATTTGGAAACGACATATCAGATAAAGGTCTAGTATCCAGAATTTATAAAGAGATTGTCCAACTCAACAACAAAAAGACAGCCAACCCAATTATAAAATGGGAAAAAGACTTGAACAGACACCTATCAGAAGAGGAAATACAAATGGCCAAAAGGCACATGAAGAGATGCTCAATGTCCCTGGCCATTAGAGAAATGCAAATCAAAACCACAATGAGATATCATCTCACACCCACCAGAATGGCCATTATCAACAAAACAGAAAATGACAAGTGCTGGAGAGGATGCGGAGAAAGAAGCACACTTATCCACTGTTGGTGGGAATGTCAAATGGTGCAACCACTGTGGAAGGCAGTTTGGCGGTTCCTCAAAAAGCTGAATATAGAATTGCCATACGACCCAGCAATACCATTGCTGGGTATCTACTCAAAGGACTTAAGGGCAAAGACACAAACGGACATTTGCACACCAATGTTTATAGCAGCGTTATTTACAATTGCAAAGAGATGGAAACAGCCAAAATGTCCATCAACAGACGAGTGGCTAAACAAACTGTGGTATATACATACTATGATGGAATATTATGCAGCTTTAAGGCAGGATAAACTTATGAAGCATGTAATAACATGGATGGACCTAGAGAACATTATGCTGAGTGAGTCTAGCCAAAAACTAAAACACAAATACTGTATGGTCCCACTGATGTGAACCGACATTCGAGAATAAACTTGGAATATGTCATTGGTAACAGAGTCCAGCAGGAGTTAGAAACAGGGTAAGATAATGGGTAACTGGAGCTGAAGGGATACAGACTGTGCAGCAGGACTAGATACAAAAACTCTAAAATGGACAACACAATAATACCTAATTGTAAAGTAATCATGTTAAAACACTGAATGAAGCTGCATCTGAGCTATAGGTTTTTTTTTTTGTTGTTGTTGTTGTTGTTTTGTTTTTTGTTTGTTTTTGTCTGTCTGGTTGTTTTTTTTTTTTTTTTTTTACTATTATTATTACTTTTATTTTTTTTCTCTATATTAACATTCTATATCTTTTTCTGTTGTGTTGCTAGTTCTTCTAAACCGATGCAAATGTACTAAGAAATGATGATCATGCATCTATGTGATGATGTTAAGAATTACTGATTGCATATGTAGAATGGTATGATTTCTAAATGTTGGGTTAATTTCTTTTTTTCTTTTTTCTGTTAATAAATAAATAAATAAATAAATAAATAAATAAATAAATAAATAAATAAATATCAATTGTCCATAGATGGGTCTACATCTGAACACTTTATGCAATTCCATTGGTCAGTGTATCTATCTTTAAGCCAGTACCATGCTGTTTTGACCACTGCAGCTGCATAATATCCTTTAAAGTCGGGTAGTGTGAGACCTCCCATTTCATTTTTCTTTCTTAAGATATTTTTAGCTATTTGGGGAACACTGCCTTTCCAAATAAATTTGGCTGTTGGTTTTTCTATTTCTGCAAAGTAAGTTTAGGGAATTTTAATTGATATTGCATTGAATCTATAAATCAATTTGGGTAGAACTGACATCTTAACTATATTTAGTCTTCCAATCCATGAACTCCGTATGCTGTTCCATTTATTTAGGTTTTCCCTGGTTTATTTTAGCAATTTTTTGTGTAGTTTTCTGTGTATATGTCTTTTGAATCCTTGGTTAAATTTATTCCTAAACATTTTTATATTTTTGATTGCTATTGTAAATGGAATGTTTTTCTTGATTTCTTCCTCTGATTGCTCATTATTAGTATATAGAAACACTACTGATGCTTTGGTGTTAATCTTGTACCCTCCACTTTGCTGTACTCATTTAATAGCCCTAGTAACTAGCCTTGATGTGGATTTTTCAGGATTTTCGACATATAGTATCATATCTGCAAACAGAGAGAATTTTACTTCTTCCTTTCAAAATTGGATGCTTTTTATTTCTTTTTCTTGTCTAATTGTTCTGGCTAGACCTTCCAGCACAAAGTTGAATAACAATGGTGACAGAGAACATCCTTGGCTTGTTTCTAATCTTAGAGGGAAAGTTTTCAGTCTTTCCCCATCGAGAATGATGTTAGCTGTGGGTTTTTCATATATTCCCTTTATCATGTTGAGGAAGTTCCCTTCTATTCCTATCCTTTGAAGTGTTTTCAACAAGAAAGAATGTTGAATTTTGTCAAATGCCTTTTCTTCATCAATTGAGATGATCATGTGGTCTTTCTGCATTGATCTGTTGATATGGTATGCTACATTAATTGATTTTCTTATGTTGACCCATCCTTGCATACCTGGAATAAATACCACTTGGTCATGGTGTATAGTTATTTTAATGTGCTTCTGGATTCAATTTGCAAGAATTTTATTGAGGATTTTTGCATTTATGTTCATTAGAGAAATTGGTCTGTAATTTTCTTTCTTTTAGTGTCTTTGTCTGGCTTTGGCATAAGGGTGATGTTGACTTCATAGAATGAGTTAGGAGATTTCCCTCATCTTCAATTATTTTGAAGAGTTTCAGCAGAATTAGTACTAATTCGTTCTTGAATGCTTAGTAGAATGCACATGTGAAACCATCTGGTCCTGGACTTTTCTTTTTGGGGAGCTTCTTGATGACTGATTCAATCACTTGAGACTGATTTGTTGAGGTCATCTATTTCTTCTAGAGTCAATGGTTGTTTATACTTTTCTAGGAAATAGTCTATTTCATCTACCATGTCTAGTTTATTACTATATAGTTGCTTATAGTATCCTCTCATTAACTCCTTTATTTCTGTGTGGTCAGTGGTTATGTCTCCTCTTCTATTTCTGATTTTATTTATCTGCATCCTTTTTTGTTTTTTAATTTTTATCAACCTAGCTAAGGGTCCATCAACTTTATTGATTTTCTCAAAGAACCATCTTCTGGTTTTGTTGATTTTCTTGATTTTTTTCATATTCTCAATTTCATTTATTTCTGCTCAAATCTTCATTATTTCTTTCCCTTTCTGTGCTTTGGAGTTAGTTCGCTATTTTTTCTCTAGTTCTTCCATGTGTACAGTTAATTCCTCAAGTTTTGCTTTTTCTTCTTTCTTAATATAGGTATTTAAAGCAATAAATATCCCTCTTAGCACTGCCATTGTTGCAGCCCATTAATTTGATATGTCGTGTTTTCATTTTCATTTAATTTCTCTTTTAATTTCTTCCTTAACTCACTGAGTGTTGTTTCAAATAAAGTGTCAGTGACTGAAGGATTTCAAACAGAGTCAGGAGGTTATCCTGAAAGCTATTCTTATGCATTATATAGGTATTCCCTTTTTAGTTTATGGTGTATTAGAGTGGCTAGAGGGAAGTACCTGAAACTGTAGAGCTGTATTCCAGTAGCCATGTCTCGTGAATATGATTGTATAAGGACATAGCTTTTACAATGTGACTGTGTGATTGTGAAAATCTTGTGTCTGATGCTCCTTTTATCTAGAGTATGAACAGATGAGTCAATAATATGGATAAAAATAAACAAATAATAGAGGCACAAAAGTTAAAATAAACTGAGTAGATTGAAATACTAGTAGTCAATGAGAGCAAGGGGCAAGGACTATAGTATGTATGAGTTTTTTTCTTTTTACTTTCTTTTGCTGGAGAGATACAAATGTTCCAAAAACTGATCATGGTGATGAATACACAACTATGTGATGATATTGTGAGCCATTGATTGACCACCATGTATAGAAAGTTTGCATCTTTCTTTGTTTAGGTATACAATAAAAATATTTTTAAAAAAAAACCACATTTTTCTTAGCCTGACCCTCAACCCATCTACACACAGATGTACTCTTTCTGTATTATCCCACAGACCTGCCAACAAAGGCTAAGTGAGAGGGGGTCAAGGACTGGATTTATAATTTTTATAAGTAAATATGAAACTGAAATTGGTAAGAAATTACTTTATGTAGATATAAATACAAAATTTTATTTTATTTGCATTTTAATATTTTTCTCTGTTTTCCAATTTTGTACAATGATCATGTTTAACTATTGTGCAGTTTGAATCTGTTGTGTACCACAGAAAGGTCAAGTTCTTTAATCCTCATTCAATATCGCTGGTTGGGATCTGTGTTCCCATGGAGATGTGACTAACCTAATTGTGGGTGGCAACTTTGAATTAGATGATCTCCATGGAGATATGTCTCCACCTATTCAAGGTGGGGTAGTTTACTAGAACACTTTAAGAGGAACCATTTTGGAAAAAGTTTTAGAGCCACTAGAACCAACAGAGCCCACATAGCCAGAGACCTATGGAGATGAAGAAAGAAAATGCCACCAGGGAAGATGTTTGAAATGAGAAGCCAGAAACCCCAGCTGAGTCACCAAGTGCCTATCAAGCTGACATAGGTGTTCTGGACACACCAGTCTTTCTTGAATCAATGTATCTTTCCCTGGATGCTTAGTTTGGACATTTCCACAGCCTTAGAACTGTAAACTTGGAGCTTAGTAAATTCCCCTTTTTAAAAGCCAAAAAAGAAAAAAAAAAAGAGCATTTTTCACCTCCATATATTTGTGAATTTTCTGGCCCTCTGCCTGTTTTTGATTTCCAACTTCATTCCTTTATGATCTGAGAAAGTGTTTTGTATTTCAAACTTTTCAAATTTATTGAGACTTCCTTTGTGACCAGCATATAGTGTATCCTTGAGAATGATCCATGAACACTTGAGAGAAAGATGTATCCTAGTGTTGTGGGGTGTAATGTTATGTAAATGTCTGTGAAGTCTAGTCCATTCATTGTGTTGTTCAAATTCTCTGTTTCGTTATTGATCCTCTGTCTAGATGTTCTATTCATTGATGAGAGTAGGAAATTGAAGCCTCCAACTACTATGGTAGAGGTGTCTATTTTTCCATTCACTGTTTTCAGTGTTTGCCTCATGTATTTTGGAGCATTCTGACTTGGTGCATAAATATTTATGATTGTTATGTCTTCTTGTTGAATTGTTCCTTTTATCAATACATAGTGTCCTTCTTTGTCTGTTTTGTTTTACATTTGAAGTCTAATTTGTCAGATATTAGTATAGCTACTCCTGCTCTTTTCTCATTGTTGCTTGCATGAAATATCTTTTCCAATCTTTCACTTTCAACCTTTTTTTTCGTCCTTGGGTCTAAAATGAGTCTCCTGTAGACAGCATATACATGAGTCCTGTTTTTTAATCCATTCTGCCAGTCTATGTCTTTTGATTAGGGAGTTTAATCCATTAACATTTAATGTTATTACTGTAAAGGCAGTAATTTCTTCTACTATTTTGCCTTTTGGATTTTGTATATAATATCTAGGTTTTTTTTTTCCTCTTTTTACCTTGACTGATAATCTTCATTTCTACACTCTTCTCCACACCTCTCTCTCCAGACTTTACCTATCTGCCTGTAGTGCTCCCTTTAGTATTTCTGTAGGACTGGTCTCTTGGTCACACATTCTCTCTGTGATTGTTTGTCTGAAAATGTTTTAATTACCCCCTCATTTTTTGAAGGACAATTTTGATGTGGTATTCTTTTTTGGCAGGTTTTCTCTTTTAGAATCTTAAATATATCATACCACTGCCTTCTCACCTCCATGGTTTCTGCTGAGAAATCCACACATGGTCTTATTAGGCTCCCCTTGTATGTGATGGATTGCTTTTCTCTTGCTGCTTTCAAAATTCTCTCTTTCTTTTTGACATCTGACATTCTGATTAGTTAGTGTCTTGGAGTATGTCTATTTGGTTCTATTCTGTTTGGGATACACTGCACTTCTTGGATCTGTAATTTTATGTCTTTCATAAGAGATGGGAAATTTTCGGTGATTATTTTCTCCATTAGTTTTCCTTATACTTTTCCCTTCTCTTCTTCTTCTGGGACACTCACATGTATATTTGTGTGCTTCATGTTGTCACTCAATTCCCTGAGACCCTGCTCATATTTTTCATTTCTTTTCCCTATATTTTCTTTTGTATGTCAGATTTCAGACACCCAGTCTTCTAGTTCACTAATCCTTTCTTCTGCCTCTTCAAATCCATCATTGTAAGTTTCCATTGTTTTTTCATCTCTTCTACTGTGCCTTTCATTCCCATAAATTCTGTAATTTGTTTTTTCAAACTTTTGGTTTCTTCTTTTTGTTCACCCAGTGCTTTCTTTATATTCTCCCTTAACTCACTGATTTGATTTTTGATGAGATTATCTATGTCTGTCTGAACATCCTAAATTAGTTGTTTCATCTCCTGTTCCTCATTTGAATTGTTGGTTTGTTCCTTTGACTGAGGCGGTTTTCCTAGTATGATTTGTCATTTTTTGCTGGTATCTAGGCATTTGATTTCTTCAATTAGTTTATTCTGGAGGTTGTTTTCACTCTTTTACCTAGGAATTTCTTGCTGGATGGCTTTGTTCTGTATCTGTTCTTTTACATTCAGTTCAACTTACTCTAGATCTCTATCATAGGTTCTGTTTAGCTGATTGGAATTTTTCAGTTCTTGTTTTCCTGTTTCTTTCCCTGCCTAACTGGAGCAATTTTTTTTTTTTTTTGAGGAGGGTCTTCTCAGATATTATAGACCCCAGTCAGATTTTCCTAGACTGGACTGGCCTCCTCTCAGGAGGAAAGAGTCACCTGCAATAGTTTTCCCTGAGGTTGCATCCCAGCAGGTTGACAGACTTTCTTATGAAGTGTCTGTGTTTTTCCTGTCCTTTCCAGTATGTGGTGCTTCTCTGCCCCAAACTTCCCAACAGTGTAAAGGGTTTGGTACCTGTAACCTCAGCAGACTCTCCTTGCTGGGGTCATGAGTGAGACAGAGGTAAGGTTGGAGGTTGGCATTAATTGCTTCGGTTTTCCAGTCCTTGGGGCCTGAATTCCTTGAGGGAGGATTGCACTTGAATTGGGCCCCACCTTTCTCCTGGGGAAGGTACAGCCTTTAGTGATTTAACTCCTTTTACCTGTCTAGATACTTTGTCTCTCAGACAAGCTTAATTCCACCCTTGCCTGGGGTAGTACTGGAGACTGAGAAGGCTTGCAGTTCTATCTAGTGAGCTGTTAAATAGTAGAGACAAAGTAAAAAAAAAACTGGAAAAAGACCCTTTTCAGAACAGGACCCCTGCTCCTTGGGTTTTGTCAATCAAGAATTTATGTTGGTATGTGGCTCTATGTATCTCTAGGCTTTAGGTGCCCCCTTTTCTTTAGGGTCCATTCCTTTTCAACTACTTTGGGCTGTCCAACTCAAAAAGCCTTTGTTTTTTTTTCCCATTAGCACCTCCCCGACCCCCTAACACCTTCCCCCACCCCCCACCAGGACAAAAACCCCTAGTATCTTCAGCTCTTATTCCACATTTATCTGAGCTGAGGGCCTATTTTCAGTAGTCAGAATTTGTTCATTATATCTGCAAATGAAGCTGGTTGAGCTAAGCCTTTGCTGCTAGTAATATCTATTTCTTTTCCACTCAGGGAACCAGCCTGTTGTGTCTGTAGGCCAACCTCCACTTACAGTTCTATGTGGGATCTCAACAAGTCCAGCTTGTCCAGACTGGTGTATGTTGTGTGTCCAGTCACTAATGTGGCCCCAGCAGTTGTTCTGTACTGTTTCTGGCTATTTACTACATGATCTGGAGGATGAACTAAATTCCATACCTCACTAATCCACCATCCTGTCCCACCTCCGGTGTTCTGTCTCAACACCTCCCTCTTTTACATGACAAAATGATTCTCAGTAATAATCAAGAAATCAAATGAATAATAATAATGGAAACACGGTGAAACTTTTACTACTGAACTTTTAATATAATCATTAAAAACAGTAAAAATAAAATATAAAATGAATATTTCACTGCAGAAAAGGAAAAAGCACAATTTAAGCTACCTAATAGTTTGAACTTTGATTTCTTGATTACAGTTAAATGTAGTTTTACTTTATGTAATTTATTATCTAATAATTGAGTGCATATTAATCAGACAAATGTCTACAAAAGGGATAATTTAGGCAACTACTAAGTTGTATCACTAAATAGTTTCACTGATGTTTTATTCTCTCAATTTGTCCTTTAGTTTTCAAACAAAAATAATTTATAAAGAAGAATAAATTTATATTTTAAAGATATTCAAATTTAATAAAATAGTTCATATATAAGCTAAAATTTATACTTATAAAATTTATCTGACAATTTACATTGCTCCACACTGAAATTTTAAACAAATAAAAATCCCAAGTGGTTGCATAAAACAAACAAAAAATTGAAATAGCCAGTTCTGTTTCTTCATCTTTCTATCACTTTGCTATCATTATTTACTTAGAATCTACTGTTTTAATGGAGTAATAGGTAGTACCACAGGGATATGAGTCAGGAGGAACCAGGATATAAGAAAGCCCACTTATTCATAAATGTTACAAATTTGCTCTTGAAATCAACATGTATATGTTGGAAGCAACTATATAATTGGACATTCTCTAGTATAAGTACAATAAAATGCTTATTTCACAAGTAAAGTGATAATTTGAAGCTTATATATATATTATTAAAACTTAGTAATATCTGTAACAATTGCTTAGAACTTAATCCAAGAAAAGAAATTCTCAGGGAGGAGTGTTTTATCATTGCCATCGGTGAGAATTAATGGTTCATGATGATAATTAAAATTCAACCCAAATTTTAGTATGATTTAGTAGTGCTTGAAAATTCTCAATGAACAGCCTACCTCTAGAGTACCTGCTGATCCACACCCTTATGTAGTACCCTCCCACACTGACTCTAGGCTTGCTCTGTGTTTTGCTTTGCCAATAAGACATTAGCAATCATGATACCAGGAAAGGTTTGGAAAAGCACTTGCACATTGGAGTTAGCCATCTCTTATAACCTTTGGCTTGCCATGTGAAGAAGCCTGGGCTAATCTGCTTCTTGCTGGAGTCATGTGGCCCAACCAACAGCAGCATTGGTCCCAGAGATGTGAGGCCACCCTAAACAATACTGCCCCAATAAGCTACCATTTACTTACAACCACAAAGGTAACTCCAGGAAAGACCAGCAGAAGGATCTCACACTTGAGCCCAGTCTCAACTGCCTTGATTTATGCAATTGTGAGCAAATAAAATGGGGACTGTTTTAAGCAACTAGGCTTAGGGGTATAAGAAGCAGAAATGAGAATCCAGCTTTCTTCTTTTAAACTAGACCAGGGATGAAAAAACTTTTTGTAAAATAAGTTTACAGTACATATTTTAGGTGTTATCGGTCATAAGGTCTGTCACAAATATGCAATTCTTCCTTTATAGTAAAAAAGCAGACATAGTCATTATGTAAGTAAATGAGCATGGCTGTATTCCAACAAATGCTTATTTGCAAAAACAGGCAGTAGGCTGGATTTGGCCTATAAGCTATAGTTAGTGGACCCTGAGTAGACAGTAAAGAGACGTACAAAAATGTAAAACAATGTCAATCTCCTTTACTAACACTTTTGCCTTGAAAAATATAATTAGTCTTCCTTAAAATGGTATTTATGTTAAAAGAAATGGTTTGATAATGACAGTTCTCAAATTGATTAATAGATAAATATATTTTACAATCTCAATTTTAATTTCTAATAGAGTAAATATTGATAGATAAAAGCCATGTAACCAAAAGCTCTTTGAGGCTCTCAATAATCTCAGAGAGTGCCGAGATCAAAAGTTTGATAGCTATCGGTTTAGAGACTAAGGGGCTGAGACTGAGGTAGACTGGACTATGAGGAGGAAGTAAAACTGAAAGTATACAAGCCGAGTGAAGAAACTGTTTCAAAGATGATGAGGTGGCACTGTGTGAACTGATATTAGCATTGTCAAAATGTTAATGGTAAGAAACCAATAGACAAGGAAATGTTGAGCCTCAAGGGAGGGAAGGGTTAATCTTGGAAGGAGGACCCTGAGAAGTGGAAGGTGATGGCACCCAAAGTGCTGGTTAAAGAATTTGCTTTAAATGAATGAAAAGTTCCCACTTCTGCTGAAACAAGCGGTAATAAACAAAGGATGAGCGCAACTATAGGCAAATTTGTGGGTGCAGCAGCAGGAAACTGAGAGTGTCAATCTGTTGGCTTCCATGTACACTTTTTTGTTGTTTTTTCATTTTCACTTAGTGGAAGGTGAATCATCTGTGGAGATGAGAGGGTGAAAAGGATGGAGGATTAGGAAAGTAGAAAAAGCAAAAAGCTGTAGAAAAGAGGGGTGAGAATTAACTAGGAAATTAGAAGGATTTCCAGATAGTGTTGAGTTTCCATTTGGGGTTAGAGATCATAAATGTATTGTGGCACCAATCTATAGAATTGATGGATTTTCTCTAGCATTTAGCAAGCTAGTTATTGGTACAGAGAAGGCATATACAGATGCTAGAATAGGGGTAGGAAAACTTTTTTTTTCAAGAGCAAGAGAGTAAATATTTTAGGTTTTATGGGCATTAGGATGTCTCACAGCTATTCAACTCTGCTTTTATAGTGTGAAATCAGCTATAAACAATACGTAAATGAATGAGTGTTGTTGTGCTCCAATAAAAGTTTATCTATAAATGTTGCAATTTGAATTTAATATTATTTTCATGTGTCTCAAATGTGGTAATTGAAGCTGTATGCACCCCAGAAATGTGTTTTTAAATTTGGTCCTTTCCTATAGGTATGGACTCATTGTAAGTAGGACCTTTAGATGAGGCTATGTCAGTTAAGTTGTGGCCCACTTCATTCAGGATAGATCTAATCCTCTTACCACAGTACTTTATAAATAATATGAATACAGAGAGAGAAAGAAAAAGCCACAGAAGCAAGAAGCTGAAATCAATGAAACCTGGAGGAGAAGGGAGAACCCACAGATACCACCATGTGCCTTGCTATGCGGTAGAGGAGCCAAGGAGTGTTGGCAGCTAGTCTTCAGGAAGAAAGCATCACTTTGATGATGACTTGATTTGGACATTTTCTTGACCTCAAAACTGTAAGCTAATAGATTCCCATTGTGGAAGCCAATCCATTTGAATGTATCTGCTTTAAGCAGCCTAGGAAACTAAAACAACAAAACATTATCCTTCTTTCGACCTTTTTCAACAATTAAAAATGTGGCCCAAAGCTTGGAACCTCAGCTCTAGACTATGGCAGGTTAGAAAAAGGTGTACCTCTAGGGCAGAATGATCCCAAGACTGAATAGATTTCAGTTGGTGTGCTGGTTTAAAACAGTTGTGTACCCCAGAAAAGCCATGTTCTTTACCTGATTCAGTATTGCTGGGTGGTATCTTTTGATTAAGTTGTTTCCATGGAGACGTGACCCATCCAATTGTGGGTGGGACCTTTTGATAAGGTGGTTTCCACGGAGATGTGTCTCCACCCATTCAAGGTGGAGCTGCTTACTGGAATCCTTTAAGAGGGAACCATTTTGGGAAGAGCAGACAGAGCCCATACAGCCGGAGACCTCTGGAGAGGCAGGAAGAAAAAGACCCTGGGGAAGCCTTTTGAAGAAGCCAGAAGAGAAAGCTAGCAAACATGTCCATGTGCCTTCTCAGCTGGCAGAGGTGTTTCAGAAAGCATTAGCCTTTCTTGAGTGAAGGTAACCTCTTATTTGTGCCTTAATCTGGACACTTTCACAGCCTTAGAACTGTTTTCCTTTATAAAAGCCATTTTATTTCTGGTGTATTGCATTCTGGCAGCTTTAGCAAACTAATACAGTTGGATTCCATTTTTCTCATTTTCAGGGTGCCTTTTGTAAGGTACACAGTGTGCGCCTATGCATACAATGGTTCAGAAAGAGTTGGTAGTTTTGTCAAATGATATGACCACAGGAAAAATATGGAATTGAAGATATTGACAAAGAATGTCTGAAATGATGGCCACTGCAATGAAGCTAGATAGGGGAGGAAGTGAAGGTGGAAAGAAACTGATAGACACTTATTCAAGGGGGTTAAGGGACATTAAGTTTTGATGAGATCAAGGAACTGATGTACTAGGAGTAACTGAGGGAAGTATTGGAAGGAAGAATAAACTTCTAAGTGGTATGTTTGAATTTAAGATTTCAGAGTCAAAGAGTTCCAGGTGATACAAGTTGTACTGTGTGGCTCATCCAAGGGTCAAAGTCTTTGATGAGAAGGGAGAATAACCAGGTTGTCAATAAGTGACAATAGTGACAAAGCTGAGAGGTTGATACAGTTGATGTCATGAGCCATAAAGGTACAGTGAGAATGAAAGTGTAATGATCTGAAAATGGTTCCAGGAGAAAGGGAAGATTCATTGGGTGCTCTCATATCACACATGCCTGACGCTTCCCAGTCATCTTCTTTCCAATACTTAGCTGCCAATTTTGCTTCTACTCTCCATAGAACACAGGTCTTTAAGATCCTTTTTCTTTACTCCAAAACAAAACAAAAAAACCTCTTCTGTAAGGGAACCTATAGAGAAAAAACTTAGAACCTAAAAGGTTAAGGAGCAGAAAAGCTAGGGCTGGTCATAAGTAAATAAATTTTACTTCATTATATTCATATATTTCAACTGCCCAATGAAAAGTACAGTTTAATGTTTCAGAGGCTTCTCAAACCTAGCATGTCCAAAATACAACTTAATTTCTTCCTTGACACACTCTGCCATCAACTCTTATCTCTATTTTATAAATGCTTGCCTCCTCTCTTGAATATCCTCTTTCAGTAAATATACCTCCAGGTCCCCCTTGGAGTCCTTAAGTTTTCCTTAATCCACCCAACTATCTTTATAACTGCAGCAACAACTCTGGTTCATGCTCTCATTATCTCTCACTGCATTATTATAAGATAACTTTAGTGACCTCACTAATGATCCTGTCATTATTTTTTAATTTTATAGGTTGTCTGCCATGGACTTTTTGCATTAATTTTGATTTTTTAAAAAATATTGCATTAAAATATCATTTATCTTGAGTACTGAATATTTGTTAAATTTTGTACCCAAGGCAAGTACCTCACTCACCTTACCCTTCTCTCAGCCTTGCTCCCTGTGTCCAGTCTTGTCTCTCTCAATCTGTATCCCATTCAGCAAGGACAGTGAATAGAAATACATATGTCATCATACCACATTCCTGCTTAAAATTCCTCAATGGATCCCCCTCAGGTTAATTCAGCAAACCTGATCTTTTTCTGTTCCCTGCTTACTGCTTCAGCCTCATTTCTAGATTTCCTCTACTTATCATCAACATGGCTAACATTAGGTACTACCACAGAATGAACATATGTGCTTATAACTTTGCCTGTATCCCATATCATATCTGATGAGGCAATGTAGATACCATTATCCTTACTTTACAGCTGAAGACACTGAGTTATAAAGTTCCCCAGCGCCCCTCTTCTAGTTTCTTTTATGCTTTTCCACATTTTTCTGTTGCCTGGAAGACTCTGCTATCTCCTTGCATGGTTACTTCCTGTGGTAGACTGAAATAATGTCACCCAAACATGTCTACATCCTAATCCCTAGAAACTGTCATTTTGCATGGCAAAAGGGATATGGTTAGGTTAAGGATCTTGAGATAGGGAGATTATCCTGGATTACTTGGGTAGGTCTGCTGTAATCGCAGAGGTCTACAAGAGGGAGGAAGAAGGGTCAGAGTGAGATAGAAGATGTGACAGTTACAGGCATCAATTCTGTAATGACCACTCCCTTTGAGAATCAGTGTATTAGCATTACATTGTGAAACAGACATTATAAAGGATTAAAACTAAAGAAAAACAGAAATAAAGTATCGTGTGACCCTGACTGATGTGTTGGAGTGATACCATTGCTGAAGTGGGCATAAGCCAAGGAGTTTAGGAAAAAATCCTTTAGGAAAAAATCATTTAGGAAAAATCCTACTCAATGATTTATTTTATTTTATTTTGACTGGAAGACAAACTTGATTGTATTTTAAACTTAATTGTCACCATTTCTACATGATTTTAGTATGCACATAATCTCAGACCTCTTTGATTAAGTCCTAGACATTCATAAATTCATTCACTCAACAAATATTTATTGTGCTCCAATTGTATGATTTTTAAGTTAAGCTCTGGGAATTCAAAAGAATGGCATGATCTCTTTCTGCAGAACTTTAAGTCTAGTGGTATAGGTAGGTTCATATCCAAGAAATGCCATGAAGAAGTTGGGAAGGCAAGGAATGAATTCTCCCTTGAAGTTGGGAAGGCAAGGAATGAATTCTCCCTTAGGGCCTCCAGAAGAATGTAGCATGTTACCCTGCCAACACCTGGATTTTAGTTCATTGAGACTGATTTTGGACTTCTGACCTCCAGGGCAATAAGATAATAAAATTTGCGTGGCTTTAAACGACTTAGTCTGTGATAATTTGTTACAGCAGCAATAGGATACTAATACACTTCCTTTGGGAAACCTTCCCTGATGCTTCCAAACTGGATTAACTCCCCTTCTAAATGTTCCCACAGCTTGCCACTCTTGCCCTTCTCACAGCACTTAACCTTGCTTCATGGCATTTCTTGGATATGAACCTACCTATACCACTAGACTTAAAGTTCTGCAGAAAGAGATCATGCCATTCTTTTGAATTCCCAGAGCTTAACTTAAAAATCATACAATTGGAGCACAATAAATATTTGTTGAGTGAATGAATTTATGAATGTCTAGGACTTAATCAAAGAGGTCTGAGATTATGTGCATACTAAAATCATGTAGAAATGGTGACAATTAAGTTTAAAATACAATCAAGTTTGTCTTCCAGTCAAAATAAAATAAAATAAACCATTGAGTAGGATTTTTCCTAAATGATAAATGGGGTGCTGGTAGAGGGTGGGGTGGGGTCAACTCAACAAAAATGAGAAACTCTTTTTCCTCAGAGAAATAAATGAAGCACTGAAGCAAAAGAGAGTAAAATCATGAACAAAATTTGAGGTTTTATAGGGGTTTTTACTTTTTTACGTGGTTGGACACATATTTAGAAATCATATGTGTGCCAGCTACAGAAATTTTTACTCATGATAATGGTGAGTTGAGTGTAGCTGTGCTGGGCTTACTAATATTGCAGGTGACTCACAGATGAGTCAGGGGCAAATGGCACTTTTTTATACCTATTATCTTTTTGTTGTAATCCTTAATAGCATTCTAGTTTCATAATGCAGTTTCAGTACACTGGTTCTCAAAGGGAGAGATTATTACAGAATTGTAAGAGATCGTTACAGAATCACCTCAATTTCTCTCCCCCGCTGTCTCACCAACCAACCCCACTATATTATTTTCTTAGTGCTGTATAACAAACTACTGCAAGGCTAGCATCTTAAAGAAATAGAACTTATTAACTTACAAGCTATCAGAGTAGGATAATAATTTAGCAGAACTTATCAACTCACAGTTCTGCAGGTCAGAAATTCTATTTGATGTGACTGGAGTCTCTGTTCAGCATATCCAGTAGAAGGCATCAATTGGCCTACGTTCTTGGCTGGGGCTCCTCAGAACAACAAGGATGTTTGCTTCCTTCCAGCACAGCTGGAGCACATCTCCTGGACTTCCTCTTCTGTGACCAGCCAGAGAAAATTACTTTTAAAAAGCTTCTGTGATTGTATGAGTATGATGGAAAGGGGAAGTTTAGAGTCATGTAGGTCACCAGAAAGAAACTTGAAGGCTAAAATATGGAAATGCGTAACAGTGAATCTTGTGGTAGAAAATGTCAGTGATTAACTGCTCAAATATAAAACATTTCTTTCATGAATTAGAGTAAATATACCACACTATTACAAGGAGTTACTAATAGAGGGGTATATGGGAAAAAATGTGCCTATTGCAAATTATGGACTATAGTGAACAGTAATATTTTAATATTCTTTCATTAACAGTAACAAATGTACCACACCAAAACTTTGGGTCAATAAAATGGGGTATAAGGAGTATGAGAGGATTAGGGTTTTCTTTCTTTTATTGTTTCTTTTATATAGTAATAAAAATGTACTAAATTCGATTCCGGGGACATATGTACAACTATGCCATGATACTGTGAGCCAGTGGTTATATACTTCAGATGGTTCTTATGGTATGTGAATATTTCTCCATAGAATTGCATTTTAAAAAAAGGTGGGATGGTCATATTCACAATCCTGCCAGGCCAGAGTCTCTGGGAATAGCTGGGTCACAGGATGGAGGGGCCTTCTTGCTACCTCCAGGATGAAAAGAAAAAAGCAAATGTGATTAGGCCAAGCTCACCTGATAACCTTCTTATGTTATGGTCAATCCTGTAATAAAATATAACCAGAAAATAGACAGGCAACAGTGGCTCAGTGGCAGACTTCTCGCCTGCCATGCTGGAGACCCGGGTTTGATTCCTGGAACCTCCCCATACCAAAAAAAAAAAAAAAAAAAAACCACCTCTCTCTCTCTCTATATATATATATACACACATATAATCAGCAGAGCAAATCCATCACTTTTACAGTCCAAGTTTATCAATTTAGGGCAGAAAATCTTGGGAGCCACATTAGAATTCTGCCCACTTTTCCACTACCCAGGAAGTTTATCAGAATGGGGAAAGGAAGAATTTTGAAACAACCAACCAATGAAAAACAAACAAAAACCACCTGAGATTTTCCTGAGTATTTTTCTCCATACATCTGCACAGAACCTACTCCATTAATGGAATTAAACTTGAACGTATAATTATATAATTCATTTCATTCAGTATAATTTAATATGACTTATTACTCCAATTCTCCCATCATGACTCTAAACTTCCTTGTCTACCCAATGATGGTGGCAGGTAATTTGCCTGTGCAGCCACCCCTGCTGGCTGATAAAATTCCAGCAACTAGCTAATTATAAAAACATCACCACCACATACATAACATTGTTGTACTACAGTTTTGCAAGATGCTACGTTGAAGGAAACTGATAAAAGGGCACATGGGATCTTTGTGTATTATATCTTACAATTGTATGTGGATCTATAATTATCTGAAAATAAAAAAGTTTAAATAAAAATAGCCATTTTTTTGTGTGACATTAGATCCAGATATCACATCAGATATCTGCTAGTAGAAATTAGTTTTGATCTTTCCAAAAAAAAAAAAAAGTAAGTGGAGGCAGGATAGAAGAGAAAGCTTGAGCAGTGAGGAGGAGGTTTGGATTATGTTAAGTGGGGAATCTGATAAGAGCTCAACAGGTGAGTAAAAGTTCTAGCTGGGCTCTTCCTAAACTGAGTTAGCAATTTTTAGATTTTACAGGGTGGAGGAATTGTCTATCCATGTTTTTGAATTTGTGCATTGTTTGGAAAATCAGAAATCCAAAATTTTTTTTAAGTTTCTATTATATTATGCAGAGAACCAGATATTTTAAGCACAAAGATTTTGACATTTGTAAGCACTTAATAAAGAATGATTAAATAAAAATAGCTCTCAGGGACCAAGGTACCTATTTTCTTGTAGAATTGTTGCTGTGATTCCCATAAGCAGCATCAAGTGATAGACTATACCCTGGGCAAGGTAAAGGAAAACTGAAATGAGCATTTGATTCAGTCAATTATGAATTTTGGCTATAAAATAAAATCATTTTTAAAAATTATTTTAAATAATGATTACATTTTAATTTATTATAATGAAACACCTTTAAAAAGTATCATATTTTATGATTAGCTTCAATTCCTAATTTATTTGACCCCAAGGAAAAACTTTCCAGGCAAGTTCCAGATGACGTCTATCATCAATTTTTTTCTTGTATCTTATTTATTAAATGCTATACATTGTTACTCAAAGTCCATAGCAATTGAGGCCATGGACTAAGGTGTCCCTGATTATTTTCCTCAAAATAACTAATCTTCAGGAAACGTCTCAAATCATGTATATCTGAGTCAGAAAAACAAAAGGTGGAAAAAGATGTGGCTGACAGGGACTCTTGGAACATTAGACTTTGCCATGTGATAGTCCCTACTTCATCTGGAAAGAGATGGTTTTGATACACTGCTATTATAAGTGTAATGTGCCCCAAAACTAAGATACTTTCATTTCTGATAGACAACTTTTTTTTTTTTGGCATGGGCAGGCACCGGGAATCAAATCCGGGCCTCTGGCATGGCAGGTGAGAATTCTGCCACTGAGCTGTCACATCACCCTCTGATAGACAACTTTTAAAAACTATAATGAGATTTACAGGAAAAAGTATGAGGGATGCTTTTGTCCTTGTATTTTACTCTATACCATGAGAACTTTTGCAAGCAAATAATGCTTCATCAGGGAAAAATAAATAAATTGGATATCTTCATAGGCACCAAGAATCAGGGAAGTCACTCTGTATAGAAAGAAGTGAGTAGTCAAACAGTGGATCCTGACCTTAGATGAACGTTTTCCCCCACCTTTGGCGTGCATGGGCAGGGAATCAAACCTGGGTCTTCCACATGGTAGGAAAGAGGTCTACCATTGAACTACCAGTACAATGTAGTAGGTGAACTTTCCAAACATTGGAAACAAGTAAGGAAAGAGACTTCGTCAGCAGACAGCTTTTGCCCTAATGGAATAGTGCCTACGGCCACAATGTGAAAGCCAATCTGTCCTATCATAGGATGACAGGCTGTGCAGAGAACTGAGACACCACTCCCTCCGTAGACAGAGGGAAATACCTGAAATTTCTGAACTACAATTCAGCTGCCTTGATCTCTGATAATGATTGTATAGCCTTTATCTTGTGCCCTTGTGATTGTAAAAACCTTGTGACTGACCCTCACTTGTACCCATTTAGTCTGTTCTTTTAACTTTAGAGTTTTATGATCACTGAAGACAACCCCTAGTGTTTATTAATGAAGGGTTTTGAGTCAGCCCAGATCTAATCCACACCAATTCCAAAGCTATCTTAATAAACGAACGTGTTCTAACCAAAATAGGCCCGCATGACACACACAGTAGCCTAGACTTAAACCTATAAGTCAACTATACCTCATTAAAATACTAAAAATCATGCCCATCTTCATATTAAGGTCACCATTTTCTTACATACTATTCTAGTTTGCTAGCTGCCAGAATACAATATATCAGAAACAGAAGTGCTTTTACAAACGGGAATTTAATAAGTTGCTAGTTTACAGTTCTAAGGCTGAGAAAATGTCCCAATTAAAACAAGTCTATGAAATATCCAATCTAAGGCATCCAGGGAAAGATGCCTTGGTTCAAGAAGGCTGATAAAGTTCAGGATTTCTCTCTCAGCTGAAAAGGTACAAGGTGAACATGTTCATCTGCTAACTTCCTCTCCAAGCTTCCTGCTTTATGAAGCTCCCTGGGAGGTGTTTTCCTTCTTCATCTCCAAAAGTTGCTGGCTGGTAGACTCTCTGCGTTGTGGTTCTGTGGCATTCTCTGCTCTCTGAATCTCATGGCTTTCCTCTCTCATTGTTTTCTAACTTTTTCCAAAATGCTTCTTCCTTTACAGGATTCCAGTAAAACTAATCAAGACCCACACAGAATGAGTGGAGACACGCCTCCCTCTAATCAAGTTTAATACCCACAATTGAGTCACATCTCCGTGGAGATAACCGAATCAAGTCTCCAACCTATAATACCGAATAGGGATTAGAAGAAACTGTTTCTCTCACGAGATTGTTTAGGATTAAAACATTGCTTTTTTAGGGTACATAAATCCTTTCAAACTAGCACACATACATTCTAGGACCAAGCAGGTCATCAATCTGAGCATGCTCAATAATCAGTTCAACTCTAATTACATTAACTGGGGCTATTGTGTTCATTATCCTAAAACCTGGCCACCTGTTGATTTTATAAAGCCAACAGAGTTGCTGCAGTTCAGGGAGACAGATTTTTAGGCTATTAGACTGTCTTATCTCCTTCTTCAAGCCTAGCAATAAACTCTGTCTATTTTTGAAACCCCAGTGTCTCAGGAATAGTCATTAGAGCACGTAGGACAAAGACATACACACACACACACACACACACACACACACACACACACACACCTGCTTTTGATCCATATCAGTTTGTTATGCAGCAATGGACGACTAAAACACTGATCTCCTTGCTTCCACTCTTGTTGCCCTCTGCAGTTTATTCTCAACACAACATTCAGAGTAACAGATCAGATTATATCATTCCTCTGCTGGAACTTCTCTAGTTAAGGTGGGACTATTCAATTTGAAATAAGAATTCTTTGTCATATAGGTACACTCATATAATACTATGAACTAATATGGAATTATTTCCAAGAGATACTGCAAAGTGAAAAAAGCAAGGTGCAGAAAGCAAATATATTATGCTACATATATGTAAGAAATAAGGAGGTATTAGAAAACTAACATATATTGACTTATCTTTCAAGAAGAAACACAGGAAGGATTTATCAGGAAATAATGAAGTTGGTTACTTCAAGAAATAGGGTGGGGAGGGGCAAAGTGGAAGGGATATGTGGGAGAGAGAGATATACTTCTCCTAGTATATCTTTTTATATGTTTTTTTGCTTTTGAAAGCATATTCTACATACTTTAAAAAAAAAACATTGATTAATAAGGGTGAAAAGGGAGAAATACAGACCTAAAACCGAAAAAGAAACCTGAAACAAATGAATCCATCTGCATTTCAAATGATTAGCATAACTTTACTGAAGGAGAAAAAAAAGAAAGAATCTAAGTTATATATACAGTATTTGACTATATATTCTGAGTCTTACGTGCAGGCAGTGGTGGGAAATGCAGACAAATCTTGAGCGTTTTTTCTTTTTTAGCACGTCTGTTTTTTGAAGTGGTACAGGACAAACAAACCTGAATCCTGTGGGGAAGGAAAAGAATTGGGGATATTGGGATGAAGTTAGGACTTCTATAATATGTATGTGCATATATATGCTTATATGTTCATCAATATGGAAGCATGCATGCATGTATGGACATGTATATATAAGTGTACATACATGAATATGTATATAAATATATTTCCTAGTTCTATCCACAGAAAATTTAGACACCCCAGTAACAATGGATGCCCAGAATATTCATGGTCTCTAATAGTATTTTCCACTTAAAGGGCTACATGGAGAAATAGCTGATTTTAGGGCTGGAATAGGAAAGGTACAAGATAGACTCCTACTTACCCAGAAAATAAGAAAGTGCTTAAAAATTTGATGACAGCAATCCACAAGTGTGCAGGAGCCAGTTTGAAAGAGTTCACACTGGCCAAGTTTGGGATAATTTGAATACCAAGATAATTAAGGATAATAATGAATCATAGACTATTGAAAAGCATCAGAATCCATGAATCCATTTGATAATAAATAACTAAAACATGGAGGAAAAGGGAGTAAAATGAGGGTCCTTATTTAAAATAGAATGCTGTGTATTGACTGGTAAATATGGAGAGAGTCCTGGAATTGTAAAATCATTTGGCAACCACTATCGCTAAAGTGGTTCAGGCAAAAAATATCAGTCGATGTTAAATCTGGGAGAAACTCTGATGGGGAGCAGATTATTTGCATGGGCTTATAGCATCTCATCTTGATGGGGTAATCCAAATGAGCATCACCAATGAGGGACAGATGTACCTCCTGGGCCAGTTGTGATACCCTATGAAAAACATAACTTCTCTTTCTGGCTTTCTGGCCAGGAATACATAAAATGAATCTTATCATTTCCTAGCTCTATTTTGTCTGAAATATCAGACAAGCCCAAAATGTGAAACATCTTATTTTTAAAAAGGGAGATTGTCCTCATATGTCATAAAAGACAAAGAAAGTCTGTGGATATGTCTCAGATTAAACAAGACTTAAGAGACATGACAACTAAATGCTTTACCTAATTCTAGAGTGGATACTATATTGTAGGAAAAAAATATTCTATAAAGGACATTATTGGGTCAAATAATTGGCAAATATAGAATATGGATGGTAGATGAGATAAAATAATTGCCTTAGTGTCAATTTACTACACTTACTAATTGTACTGTTGTTATGTAAGACTCTTATTTTTAGGAAATACGCACTGAAATAGATAGGGATACGGGGCTATGATATGGAAAGCATGCTCAAATTGTCCAACATATGTGTATGTGTGTAGATAAACAGGTGAGAGTGAGTAAGTGAAAGAGAAAGAGAAAAAGAGAGAGAAAGAGGGGGGAATTCATTCCCAAAATGTTAACAGTAAGTAAGCTAGTAGAGTTTTTATTGGTATTGTTTTGGTTTGCTAAAGCTGTCAGAATGCAATATACCAGAAATGGGTTGGCTTTTACAATGAGGTTTTATTAATTTACAAATTATTAACCTACAATTTATAGTTCTTAGGCCATGAAAATGCCCAAATTAAGGCATCAACAGGACGATAAGTGAACGATGAAGAAAGTTGCCAGCATCTCTATCACATGGGAAGGCATATGGCTGGTATCTGCTGATCCTTTGCTCCTGGGTTTCATCGCCTTCAGATTTGGTTGCAGTGAATTCCTTTGTGAGTCCTCTCTTTGTTCCTCTAGGGCTTTTCTCTTTAACTCTCACAGCTTTTCCAGGCTTTTATCCTCTAATAAGGGACTCCAGTAAAAATGTGGTGGGTCACATCTCAATTGAAATAACCTAATCAAAAGTTCCCACCTACAAATGGTCCACACCCATAGGAATGGATTAAAAGAACGTGGCTTTTTCTAGGATACATAATGTTTCAAGCCAGCATTTTCCACCCTGTGGGTCCAAAAAGACATGATCTTTCTATATACAAAATACAGTCATTCCATCACAATATCACAAAAGCCTTAAATCATTTCAGTAACAATATTAAGTACAAAGTCTCATCAAAATCAGTTACAGGTGTGGTCTGTCTTAAGGCAAAATTCTCCTCCATCTGTGAACCTGTAAAATTTAGAACAAGTTATCTGCTCCCAATATACAAAGGAGGTACAGTCACAGGATAAACATTCCCATTTCCATAGGGAGAAATTGGAAAGAAAACAGAGGTCACACGACCGAAACAGTTCTGACATACTTCATCAGATTTCCAAGTTTGAACGACATTTTATCCTCAAGACTTGAGAGAGCAGCAGTCTTGCTCTCCAAGGGCTTATGCAGCAGCCCTGCTCTCTCCAAACACTGAGATGAAGGCTCTAACATCTTCAAAAATTGGGGAGATTGCTATGCTCTCCATTTCATCCTTTTCAAGCATCAGGGCAGCAGCTGGACTCTCTTACCATCTCTGGGGCAAAGGATTAACCCTCTCAGAACACTGGGGTGGTGTCTAGTTTCTCCCCAGTCCCTGGGAATGTGCTCTACCCTCTCCGAAGCCTGAGACACCAGCACTCCTCTGAACAGTGGGGTGCCCAAGCACCTGAGAGCTCTAGAGTGGAAGCTCTCTTCCTGAACAATGGGGAGGAAGGCCCACCCTCTGCAACCTCTGGGACAAACTCACCTTTTCCACGTATCGTATCCGTCTGAGTCCACTCTACTGGCTGGAGGTTTCTTGGGTCTAGACCTTGGCTTCCATTGTTCTGCCTTTGAAGTCATTTTTCCTTCAGTCTGTTTCTTTTCTGTACCTTTTAGTACAGGCTGGCAGTGGTTCCAACTGATATTTAAAATCACAGCTTTCAATAGTTGGGTCTGCTCTATCTGGTGCTAAACAGAGAAGTCTCTTTGGTGCGAAGCATTTAAATGGTATCCTAGCAGTTGCCTTTACTGCCAAATCTGCCTTATGATTCCCTTTTGCTAAATAACTATTTGACTTCTGATGCTCCAAACAATGCACCACAGTAACTTTTGATGGTGGCAGTACAACTTCTAATAAAACTAATATGATCTCTGGATGCTTAATCTCTTTATTATTGGTGGTTAAAAGTCATCTTTCCCTCAGATTATGGCATAAGCATGCCTCCCCCCACAGCTGTCAGAGACAGTATGATACTCTCTGCACCAACAGGTGGAGGAAGTGGAGGGAATGGGGAGGAAAGAAAGCCAAGTCTAATGGATCCTTCTCACAAGTGAGGATTTCATGTAGGGTTTTTTTTTTTTTTTTTTTGTATACTGTATGGTGGGGGTCACATTTCATTATTTTTCCATGTGAGTATCCTGTTACTGCAGCACCATTTGTTGAATTTTTGTTTGTTTATTTTTTCATTTGTTTGCTTGTTTGCTTTCTGGGGAAGTGCATGGGTTGAGAATTGACCCCAGATCTCCTGCGTGGCAGGCGAGCATGTAAGGCTTTTAATATCCATCTCTTTTACCCTTGGACTTTGTCTGGGGGCTTCTTCTGAACTATCTCACAATGTTTTAAGGTCTCCTCTATAGGTTTCTTCTCTGTTGCAACAGGCTTCCCCTATATAACTCTCTCTGAATTCTCAAGGTACAATAAATTAAATCTTTTTACAGTGTCTTTATCTTTACATTCCACAAGTGGTTGAATAAAGGGCACTCCTTGTAATCTCTTGTTTGTTTTTTTTTTTACAGTATAGCTCTTATTGGATATGCACATGGAGATCAGTAGTTTCCTTCCCTGGCCACTCTGCCCATTTACTTAACTTACATTGTAGCCACACAGAGTTACAATAATGTACTAACAATTCCTTCTTTAAATGGTGCTCTCCAAATTTAGACCAATCATTAAGAATACTTCCCAAGGGAGATGTAGCTGGCACACTTTGAGTTTTCCATGGTTGGGCAATACCAGCAGAAATCACAAAGATAGAACAATTAGAATAGGAACTCCTCAGACTCAACTGGTTCCCCACACAACTGCAAACTGCATAAATTGCAACTGCACAAAATCAACAGGAAAGCCACAGATCCAGGGTAACAGATAGTGGGGCTCAAATCCACTGTGTCTGCATGCATGATCCCTGGACCAACTCAATAGCCTTTCTACACAATAGGCTAATTAAAACAAAAGGAAGCAAAGGAAGCACAACAAATAAAAATATCACACACTTACCTAGCACTGGGAAAGTTTCAATTGCAAAGCCACCTTCACACAGATATGCCTGGTGTCCATCTGTGGCAGGCACCTCCACCTGGACCCTCCAGTCCTGGTCCTTGCAAAAATTCCCCAGGAGCTGCTAGGCATGAAGCTGAGGGGTTCAGGAGAGCTCTGCCACTGATGGGACATGGATCAGGGCGAACAACAAGGGGCGGGCCCCTTATGGTCACCAATTGATTCTGTAAAATCACAGCTTTCAATAGTTGGGTCTGCCCTATCTGGTGCTAAACAGTGAAACAAGCCTCTCTGGTGCCAAGGTGAGTTTTATTACAGGTGTAAGTTTAAGGAACTGGGGGAAATCTTTCCAAGACCAGTTTGAAGTAAGAAAGGAAACTTGGGCTTTTATAGCCCGAGGAAACAAAGAAATGGCAAAGGTCCAGAGGAAAACAGAAAATAAGAAAGAAAAAACATGAGTAATAGTCATAGGATTCATTAAAATTCAGTAATGGTCACTTGCTTTTATGAGGATTTAACCAAACCTGGAACCAGTCTGCCATTTCAGTACAAGTCAGGATTGGAAATGCATTATATTTTGGCCAACACATCCTATTATCTTATAGGTCCTCCTCTCTTTGCTGACCATTCAGGCTTAGATCTTTTGTCTTTCAAGTTAGGATGGTGATGATTTATTAGTCCATATGGTGTTTCTGGCACCATTCCCTACTGTTTTAGTATGTTTATCTTATTCCTGTAAGTAAAGCTTAGGAGGTTTGGTTAATATAACTAGGAACACAGTGTAAACCTTTTTTAAAATTTATTTATTAATTAAAAAATAAAGAAACAAAATAAAACAACATAATCAGTAATTCACAAAATCATCACTTAGTTGCATATTCATCATTTTTTAGAACATTTGCATTAATTCAGAAAGAGAAATAAACAGACAATAGAAAAAGAAATAAAACAAACACAGGAAAGAAAAAAAAGAGATTATACCTACCATACCCCTTACCTCTCACTTTCATTGACCACTAGCATTTCAAACTAAATTTATTTTAGCATTTGTTCCCCCTATTATTTATTTTTATTCCATATGCTCTACTCCTTTGTTGACAAGGTAGATAAAAGGAGCTTCAGACACAAGGTTTTCACAATTACACAGTCACATTGTGACAGCTGTATCATTATTCAATCATCCTCAAGACAGAGTAAACTTTTGAGATTAAATCAACAGCAAGTAATTTCAGCAAGAGCTGAATCAAAGCTGCCTGAGTGAAGATATAATGATAACCAATTTCTACCAAAGGCTATACTAAGTATCCTGATTCAAAATTGTTATGTACCCCAGAAAAGTCATGTTTTCTTTTCTAATCCAATCTTGTGGGGCCAGACCTATTGCTTAGGGTAGAAACCTCTGGTTAGACTGTTTCCACAAAGATTGATCCACTCAATTGGGGGTGTGGCCTTTTGATTGGATGGAGATGTGATTCTGCCCATCCAAGCTGGGTCTTGATTAGTTTATTGAAGTCCTTTAAAAGGGAAGACATTTTGGAAAAGCACCGTTGCTTCAGAGCTGAAAGAGACACAGACATTTGGAAATGCTTGGAGTGGTGACACAACAGATGCCTAGACACAGACGTTTGGAAATGCAAAGCCCAGCAGGTGTTGCCATGTGTCTTCCCATGAGATGTTAAGCAATCCAGAACTCAGAGTCGTGTCCCAGAGGAGCTAGTAAAGGCCCATGGATGCTCAGAGAGGAACACACTTACATTAGAAGCTGGAAGCAATGGAACAGGGAACAAGGACCAGCAGATGTTGGCTACAAGCCTTCCCATGTGACAAATACGGGCCTCCTTTGAGTCAAGGTATCTTTCTCTGGATGCCTTAGTTTGGACATTTCTAGGGCTTCAGAACTGTAACTCTGTAACTTAAGAAATTCCCTTCATAAAAACCAACCCATTTCTGGTATATTGCATTTCTGGTGACATTAACAAACTACAATACTAAGCATTTTCCAGCTACAGGATTACATTGAACATCTTTCCAACTATCCAGCTATCAAGTTCATACAGATCTTCCGCAAAAACTTGCTAGTTTCACATGCAGCACATAGAGGTCCCAACCATCAGACAATAATACTTTACACAAATCCTTTCTGCATAACTGCATTTCCAATCCCGACTTGTACTGAAATGGCAGACTGGTTCCAGGTTTGGTTAATTCCTCATTTGGAGCACTAGCCCCTGTCATCTCATTTTCTAGAAGCCCAAAATTTTTGAAACTATCAATTTCTGGTTTCTTTGTATCCAAGAGTTCCATTCCAGCTTATCCCTTTCCTCTTGCATTTTACTATAAACCGCAAGGAGAAGTAAGGCTGCATTTTCCGCATTTAATTTGGATATCTCTTCAGCCAAACATCCAATCATACTGTCTTCACATTCTGCCTTCCATCCAACATCAGGACTCAATTTTGCCAAGTTCTCTGTCACTTTAAAACAAAGATCACCTTTCTTCCAGTTTGCAATGATATATTCACTATGTTTAAGGCCTCACTGGAAGTAGCTTTAGCATCCACATTTCTACCAACAGTTTCTTCAAAGCAATCTAGGCCTTTCCTGTCAAGATTGCCACAATTCTTCCAGAATCTTCCTCTTACACATTTTTAAAGCCATTCCAGCATTTTTGGCATTTGCAAATTGCAACATCCCACTCTCAGTACCAAAATCTGTTTTGGTTTGCTAAAGCTGCCAGAATGCAATAAACCAGAAATGGGTTGGCTTTAACAATGGGGATTTATTAGATTACAATTCAAAGTTCTTAGGCCATGAAAATGCCCAAATTAAGGCATCAACTGGATAATACCTAAACTCTGAAGAAAGGCTCCCTCTGTCATATGGGAAGGTACATGGCTGACATCTGCTGGTCCTTCACTCCTGGGTTTTGTTAGCTTCAGCTCTGGTTCAGGTGGGTTTTTCTGAGTTCTCCTTAGCTCCTTAGGGCTTTTCTCTCTAACTCCCATGACTTTTTCTGTCCTTTATCCTTTAATAAAGGACTCCAGTAAAAGAATTAAGACCCACCTTGAATGGGGTGGTTCACATCTCAGTAGAAAATAACCTAATCAAAAGCCCCACCTACACCAGGTTCACACCCACAGAATTGGATGAAAAGAACATGGCCTTTTCTGGGTGTACATAACAGCTTCAAACTAGCATAAGAGTTCTATGTATTAATTTTATTCATGTAATTTTTCTGGAATTTTGACAGTATTTCCAAATAAAAAATAAAAAGACTCCCCTTCCCATACCTGTAAGGATCAACATGATCTGAATCTTACTAGGGCTCTCATCTCATGTCCATCACTCTCTCCTGTCTTCAAATCAATATACACAAACTGATCTCAGTGGTCCTTGAAGGCTCCAAGCATGTTCCTTCCTTGAGCCATTACATTTGCACTTCCCTCTGCCTGGAACTTTGTTCTTAACAGATACCTGCATGGCTTGCTCCCCTATATAAATTAGCAAAGATAATCTACTATCCTTCCCTCTATTCCCTTAATTCATCATAATATTCCTTTACGCTCATCATCATGAACATTTTCTTTATTTTCAGTCTTCCCCCATAGATTGTAAGCTCCATGAGGGAAGGTACTTTGTTTTGTTTAATGCTATATTGCCAGCATTAGAACAGAACCAGTAACTTTATATGAGCTTGATATATAGCTGTTCGAAGAATGAATGAATGAAGAAACTGAGGCCTAGAAAATTAACTTGAGCATTTACTTTGGCAGGATCTAACACAGGATCCACTCAGCTGAGAAACATGCGATACTTGCCCTGAAGAGTTAATGGTCTAACTGCTGAGAAGACTAACACACTTGTGAAACAATTAGAGAATAATATAGGTTAGTGTATTAACTATTTGTCTTGGTTTGCCTAAATCTCCAACCACAAATATCATATAATGGGTTGGCTTAAACAACAGGAACTTTTTGGCTTACAGTTCTTAGGCTAGAAGTAGTCCAAAATCAAGACATAGGCAAGGCTTGCTTTCTGTCAAAGTCTAGCATTCTGATGCTGACAGCAGGCTATCTTGGGGTTTCTTGGCTTATATTTTTTATCTGGTCTCATAGCAATGTCCTCTCCTTTTTAGCTCTGTGACTTCCCAGTTCTCTTTATAAGGTTTCCAGTAATCTAGATTAAAACCCACCCTCACTCAATTGGACCCCACTTTAACTGAAAACATCTTCAAGTGGTCCCATAGGAATGCAGATTTATATAAGAACATGTCTATGCTGGGGTACATTATTCAATCTACCACACTATTACTATTAGTATAATGATTAGGAACGAAAAGATCAGAACAGTTTGGAATACTTGGAGAAGGTTCCATGGAATGCAACATGTACAAAACTGAATTTATTTTTTTGACTTTCAGTCTGCACTTTTTCTAGTAATAGTGCCACTACTTTTCTTTTACTCTGTTTTGAAACACAGGCATGTGTTCTTCCTCATCTTCTTTATTTCACTCCTATATTCAGAGCCTATCTTATCAATTTCTCTTTCACAATTTTCTTTTCAACTTTCCATTCTATTAACACTGTAACTACATTCATATTATTTTATCTCATAACTGAAATATGGCAATGGTTCTTTGCTTTCTGTTTTTAGCAGTTGAATTTATCCTGAATCCTTATGTACCTGTCATTATAGTAGAATATTGCTCCAATTATGTTTTTTCCACTGTAAAATCCTTAAACAACTTTCTTTGTCTACACAATGAGATTCTTGTCCCTTAGCCTTATCTACTGAATCACCTTCCCTTCATATTATCGCTGCCATGTATATTTTCAGGCATAACCTATCTTTTTTCCAAATTATCACTTTCCTCCAAAAAACGAACTCCAAATTAGCCTAGCCATTGTTTTTAGGCTTTAATACTTTTGCTTGATCATTTTTCAAAAATGAATCCCCATTATGTATAATTTGATAATCCAAAATGCCTAACTCAAATTCTACCTTCAATGTGACGTTTCTTCCTTGATTCTTCCTAGATGATTTTTTTAACTCCTTTTTATTATCCAAACCATTCAGCTAACTCCCACTACAGGGTCATTTATTTTAAGCTACATTTTTTATGTGTTAATCTTTTATCCATCCAAGTTACAACTTTTGGGAGATCAAGGCCCATATCTTACCTTTGAGTAATGTGTGAAGTGTTCTCAGTAAATATTAATTGATGTTAAAAGAGGCAGGAAGATTTGCATAGAATTTTTAGGTAAGTGTGGAGAAAAGGGACACTCTAAACTAGGGGAACAATAAGAGCAACAAGTGAGAAAGTGCATGATTTATTCCAGGGATGGGGAAGATAATATTGAATAAAGCACAGATTTAATTCCCTAACAACAACAGCAAGGACAAAAGCAGCACTCTGTGATTACATTTTCCCTGTCTTACTTTTCTGCAGACACAGTCAAGCTCATTTTTGCCTCAGGACTTTTGCCCTTGTTTGGAAAATATGAGCATTGAAACAGAATTTTAAAACAAGACTTTGTTATTTGCAAGAACTGCATTATAGGAAGGAAAGAGGGGAAGGATTCGCCAACCATAGGTAAATTTCTATTGTACTCCAGTTCCTTGACGTCCAAATTACGGGACCTATTTTATACCTAAGACCCCATGTTAGAGTTGCCTTGTGCTTAGCAGGGGAGGAAATGCCATCAGGCTTGGGAAAGGTGGAGCCAGTAGTCAGAAATAAGCAAGAGCTCTTCCAAAGAGGTACTGATTGCATACATTTGAAAGGGTTGCAAAGTTGGTGGTTAACCATAAGTAACTACCATTTAGATGAGAATTTAATTTTGCTCTAACAACTGACATACTTATCTTCATTCTTTTGTTGGACAAATATATTCTGGGTGTCCACTATGAGAGAGGCACTTTCTAAGAAGAAACAGTGATAAAAATGGGCAAAACTCCCTGCCTTCACGGAACTTACATTGGTGGGGGGTATCAGAGGAAGACAATAAATAGTAAACAAAAATAATATATACAAAAGTTGGAAAAGAAAAGGACAAAAATATATACTATGAGAGTACTGATCAAAAGAAACCTGGTCTAGCTACCTTAATATAAACGAAATATATTTCCAGACAGAAAATATTACTAGCAGGCTACTTCATTGGAAAAATATAACATTATTTCTAATGTTATATTAGAAATGTTATATTAGAAAGTACATTTCTGTATGTAGTTAATAACAACAAAAATATTTAAAGCAAAAAATTGACAAAATTATAACGAAAAGCAGACAAATTTATCGTCATGTTAGATGAATATGGAGAAGCTGATTTTATTTATCCTTCCTCTTCTCCCTACATCTTTGCATTGTCCACTCCTTTCCTTTTATCAGATATCACTTCCTTAGTAAGTTATTTTTGGGTTGTCCTATTTGAAATAGCATACCCTGACATTCTTTATATATGCTGAAGTCATAGCAATCATTTACTTGTTTAGTGAATTTCTTCTTCACTAAAATGTATTCCATCAGGGCAGGGGTATCATCTGTTTTATTCATCACCAAATCTTTGGATTCCTGAATAAACTAGATTCTACCACATAAAAATATTCACTGAATAAATGAATAAATAATAATTGTTGAATACTTCTGTGTGCTAGAAACAATAAATGCATGATCTCAATTCTCCCAGCTACTCTTTATTTTATAGTAGAGGAGGAAACTGAGGCTAAGTACTTACTCAACCTCACACTTAGGAAATGATTTGAGGCAAGATTTGAATGTACGTAAAAAATCTCCTTGCCAGTCCCTAGTATTTCACTGGGCATGGGATTCAACCATAAACTCATTTACAGAGTCTATAAAATCTACTTTTTACACTTTTGAATGAATAAAATTCATTCAACAGAAATGTTTTGAAATGTCTCCTTTGTGTAATGTGCTCAGTAGGTGCCAAGGATGCAATGGTGAGCCAGAAATAGACAGTGCCTGATTTCATGGGGCTTAAATCCTATCAGAGCAGATAGACATTAAATAGCTAATTAGGATTACTCATCCTGTAGAATTGCCCTAATTTTGGATTTTGCGGATTGCATCCCTATGGTGTTCTGTATTTTTTGTAACACTGGTAATTAGGTATAGAGGCTTGATCAAATTTCGGTTTGATATTTTTGGTAAGATTACAGCTTAGGTGGTGCTACTTATGTCCCATTGCATGAAATCAGGACACATAAGCCTGAATGTCTCTCCTTTTATGATGTCAGTAGCCACTGGTGACAAGAGCCTGAATCCAGAATTTTATTAGTGGTTGTAGATTGGTGATATTCTAATTTTATTGTTCCTTCTTCACTTATTAGCTACAATATATCCATATAGAAAAAACTTTCTCTCTCCAATTGTTCCCTCAGGTTACCCTCAGTTGCTATTCTTCCAGGAAAGGCAGAAAAAATGCTTGATTCATTACCTTTATTTCAATTTTCAGTTTCCTAGCGTTCTCCAAATGGATCAATGAGACTTTTTAGTTTTATTTTTTGTTGTTGTCAGTATCATTATGAACTCTGGATTTTTACAGATTTGATGTGTTTCAATTTGTTGCAGTTATTGATATTCTTGATGCTTAAATTGCTCCATCTTAGGTTATTGGGAGCCTTTTATTGACTCCTGAGTGTCGTTATCCCAGAAGTTTTTGATAGCTTCCTTGCATTTTAGTATGGCCAACTCATCTCGCTCTAAATAAAGAATCAGCCCTTTCTCTAAGGATATATCTAGGTTCTTTTCAGTAGGAAATGGTATTTAGAGTAGAAACTACAACCTAAGCACTAGGGGAACTCATTGCTACTGATTGGTCACTATTTCTTGGCATTTCAGTGGATAGTTAGGAAAAAAAAAGTTTTTAAAGAGATTATAAATTTTTCCTGATATTTTTAACTCTAATTTAGCATTATGGCATTTCTTTGATTTTTTTAATATTGTACCTCTTTTTTTCTTACCCTGAATGTCTTGGTTCCTGATGAAAGGAACCCATTTATATATATATATATATATGCATATAATTTCAGATCTACAACACTGATATTATTACTAACAATATGATTGTTGAAAACAGTTTAAGATTTCTTTGCGGTTATTTTTATCTTTAGGATAACTCCCACTAGAGATTATAGATAAGTTCCTGCTATAAATGTACTTGAACTAACTCTTTTCTGTATGGTTAATCATCCATCTCTCTACTTACTTAGGTTTATTTATTTCATTTTGCTTATGAACACTTTTTTGGTTTTATTTTGCTTTATAATTATGTAAAACATTTACATAGCTCCAAAGTTAATTCTACAAAACAAGTTACACTAAAAAAAATCTAGCCTTATTTCCATCTCACACACTCAGTGCTTTCTATTTTCATTTGTTTTTGTTTCAATAATCTTCCAATCTGGAGAACATTTTACTCAATCATGTGGTCATTATATCCATCATACTTTAGCATGACTTCATGAGACAGAAGAGTACCAGTAGGGAGATGAGTCTACCTATCTGCTTCTTATCTAATTTTTATCCCTTACATAGTTGATTTGATGTTTTAGAAGTAAATCAAAGCAAATGTTGTCATTTATATTGACTGTTAGGCTGGTTTGAAATTATGTCCCCCAAAAAAGCCATACTCTTGTGGGTACAGGCTAATAGTGCGTGGGACCTTTTGATTAGATTATTTCCATGGAGATGTCACCCTCAGCCAATCAAGGTAGGCCTTAATTAGTTTACTGGAGTCCTTAAAAGGGCTCACAGAGAGAAAGAGAGCTCAGAGCCGAGTCAGAGAGCAGACATCGTTGTTTGGAGATGCAGACGGAAAATACCCCAGGAGACACCAGAAGGACCCACGAGACCAGAGAAAGCCATATGAATCCAGAAGCTGGGAGAGGACAGCAGACATCGCCATGGGCATTCCCATGTGACAGAGAAACTCCGGACATGATTGGCCTTTATTGAGTGAAGGCATCCTCTTGCTGATGCCTTAATTTATACATATTCATGGCCTTAGAACTATAAACTTATAATAAATCCCCTTTGTAAAAGCAAATCCATTTCTGGTATACTACATTCTGGCAGCATTAGCAAACCAAAACAACCCTCAAACCTAAGCCAGACTCTGTGGTCTAACATAGTGCACTGAATTTCTGGCTTGAGTAATTGACTAGGTAACTAGCATTACTACAGTCTGAGATGAGGAATACAGTGGAGAAGAACAAGTTTTGCTGCCGCTGTTGTTACTGCTAGTATAGTAGTTATGGGAGAGGTAAAGATAGTAAGTTCAGTTTTGGACACGTTGACTTTGAGGTCACTTTGAAACTCTAAATGGAAATAGAAAGTAGTCAGTTTTATATATGGCTCAAGATCCCAGAAGAAAGTTCTAGGCTAAAGATAAAAATTTGAGAGTTATAAGCTCAATGGATGGAAACTGAAATTATAGGCATGGATGAGATCACTTATGGAGAGAGTACAGTTATAAGAGAAGAGGGCCAAGAACTGAACCCTGAAAAAAACACATATGTAATGGTTAAGGACAGTAAGCAGTCTGGGACAACAGATGCATATGGTAGAATAGGTAAAAGAAGCATGGTATCTGAATAATAAGAGGAAGAGTATTGTTTGTTTGCTAGCTGCCAAAATGCAACACACCAGAGACAGATTGGCTTTTAATAAAAGGAGATTTATTAGTTCTTCAGAGGAAAAGCAGCTAACTTTCCACTGAGGTTCTTTCTTACGTGGGAAGGCACAGGATGGTCTCTGCTGGCCTTCTCTCCAGGCCCCTGGCTTCCCACAACTTTCTCCAGGGTGACTTCTTTCTGCATCTCCAAAGGCCTGGGCTGAGCTGAGCTGAGGAATGCCGAGCTGCTTAGGCTGTGTTACCTTGTGCTCTCTCAGTTAAGCACCAGCCAATTAAGTCAAACGTCATTCATTGCAGCAGGCACGCCTCCTAGCTGACTGCAGATGTAATTAGCAACACATGAGGTTCAGGTACCATTGGCTCATGTCCACAGCAACAGAACTACATGCCTTCACCTGGCCAAGTTGACAACTGAATCTAACTACCACAAGTATTTCAAGAAGAGTGTGATTAACAGTGCCAAAAGCTGAGAGTTGGGTAAAATAAACTAAGTGTCCATTGGATTTAGCAACTAGAAGTTACTGACAGCCTTTGTGAAAAGTTTTGGTAGATTAGTGGTGGCTAAAGCTGGAAATAGTTTTTTAGGAGTGCCTGGGTGGGGGTGGGGGGTGGTAAGGAGATGACACCAAGTATAGACAGCTCTTGAGAAATATTACCTTGAAGGCATGGAGAGAAATTAAAAGGAACATTTTAGGAAGCCAGGAAACAAGAGAGAACAAGGTATTAAGAGTATATTGTTATCTATTTCATTCCATGAGTATCTGATCAATCACATGAATGGCACAGTGCAAGGAACTAAGAATTATGTTAAGAAACAGTTCCTTTCCTCAAGGTGCTCAAAGTTTAATAGAGGAGACAGAGAAAGATAATTATGAGGATGGAAAGTGTAATAATACATGCATTAGATTTAATGGTAGCATGGAGGTGAAAGGGGAGAGTATGTTTACTAGGAAGGAGATCAGAGAAGACCTAAAAGTGACATTTGAACTGAGATATTAAGAATTCATAAGTGTTTGCTAGGACTATGAGAAAGATATTCCAGAACAGCAGAAGGAAAAGCATAGTTTATTACAAACTCCAAGTAGGTTTTTGGATTCTCAGAATCACACTGCCTGGATTTAAGTTCTCCCTCCACCATAACCAGCTCCTTGACCTTGGGTAAACAGTATGGCTTTGAAAAGCCACATTTTCCTCATCTACAAAATGAAGGCAGAAAATTCTTATCTCATAGGATTTTAGGGAAGCTCAAATGAAATAATCCACATAAAACACTGAATTCATGAAACACTGAATTCACTAGTACACAGCAAATGCTTAATACATGTTAACCATTATTATGGTGGGCTCTAAAAAGCAGACTGCAGGATATGAAACTAAAGAAGGTAATCAGGAGTCAGATCATAATAATAGATTTGTCAGAAAAGTCAGCAGTGTTCCCATCATTAATTAAAACAAACTAGTGCAATTATTAGGAAACAGTTAAAGTGAAGTCAGGCTTAATTGTACTAAAAACAAGTCTTCAGAAAGCATCTTAATTATAATCTCCGGTTGAGGAAGCCTAAGGCAACAGGTATGTACATGCATCTTACTGTCTACTAATTAGGAAGCTGAAATTACTAACCTCTAATTGTACAATTAGCAAATATTTTATTTATTACAGTATCTTGGAATACAATGCATTATTTCCCAATTGAAATTGTTGCTAAACTTGATTTCTAATATTTTTTCTTTAGTTTCTGTATTTTTTTTTTAAAAATGAACATTTCAGTGAAATGAAGTAACATGGCAGTACTTTGTTTTCTTAAGCTATGTTAACCCTACTACCAAAACAAAACAAAATACATTAGAATTAACTGATCACATAGCATAGAAGGCCTTTCAAGTCTGGCAAAAAGCTGCATTTGCGTGGGAACTATGGCCACTATTCTTTGACAAAGTTTGAGTAGGTAAAGTTTTCTCTAAAAGTCAGCGATTTTTTAGATTTTTATTTTGAGAAAAATGTTTCTTTATGGAAGACTTCAACTTCTCACTTTGAGAATTCCAAAGAAAAAAATTTTCCTCAAAAAGGTAATTCTGGGCTTCAGGAGTGTCAGAGGCCAGCAGCCCAGCTTCACAAAGGCTCTAGAAGAAACATTTTTAAGGAGATTGAAATTCCACCTCATCCCTTTTTTTTTTTTTAAGAGGGTAAATCATTTATTTTTTGATGCAACCAGAAAACAGTGGAATATTGACTTAAGGAAGGCTTAAGTTTGGGATGCCAACTTAACATTCCATAGGGTGGGAGGTGGTGGCCGTTTTTATAACACATACTAAATGATATGGAGTCGCAGTCATGCATTTAGTACATTATTGAACATTTTGAATAACTTCTGTTCCGTGTTTTTTAGTAGAACTGTTTCTTAAAACTGCTCCCTAATCTTGGCTCTCCCTGTCAGCACTGTGTGCACACTGTGATATCCTTGGTGGTAGTAGGCCAGTTTTCCTATAAATCTTGTTATATCCTGGGAAAGACTGGAAATGTATGTGGCCTGTATGATATCGTGAATTAGTGGGATTTACAACGTAACAATTTACCGACATTTGAAGACAGTGGTACTCGATAATCTTTATACGGGAAACTTGCCTCCAAAGTTTAAGCTGGAAAGTTACTGGAATAACTTCAGAAAAGAATTACAGCTACATGGCTTTTTAGATTTTTGGTACGTACATTAATAATTGTGTGCAAATTTTTCATAATGTCTGAGTACACATCTTCAGAACAATCAATAAAATCTCTGTATGAAAGAAAAAAAAAGATAATTCTGGGTCCAACACCACTCCACCGCCTGGAGTATTCGAGTATTTTTGAAATTTAAAGGATCATCCGGATATCTTCGTTTAGGAATTTTCCATTCCTGATGAATCTAGGGGTATACACTCTCCACAGGAACTGTTATTGTTGCTTTTGTATTTAATATGGAGTGTATTGTTAATATTTTTGATATTTGGTATGGACCGATTTGTGGTTACGTCCTATTGTGTGCCTCAATTCCTCTAATCTTTCTAACGGTCTGAAGCTATAAAGACCCACCTAAACACGTTTATGTATATCTAATTCAGTCTATTCAAGACGTTTAATGCTCAACGGGTCCATTTTTTGTGGTTGACTATAATATCTTACGGTTGGCTGACGTGAGCTTCTCCCAGGAATCCAAGTCTTATCTCGAGGCTTATCGAATTCTTCATAAGCACACGGAAACGATCTACGAGCGCAGGGGAAACTGAAGCAGTGGCTTTGAGTTTCAAAATTGCGGGGCGTTTAGTTTTACGCAGGAGCCACAATAACAACATCTGTGACCCAGTGCATGCGTATATGATTCAATGGCAAGTTTCACGAAACAATACTTATTCCACTACCAGAGATGCTCCTGAGATTTCTTACTCTATTTCATACGAAACAAAAACTACCACATGCACCCGCACTTGTTTCTGGTAAAGAGTGGTAAACTGATTTCACGAAGCGCTAACGAGCCTTTAAAGGTAGATTGAAAAACCTGTCTCTCCGGTGCTTCTATCACAGTACTTAAACGCGGCGCTTCTAGGTAGGACAGCAGCGGCTCGCGGATAAATACATGGAGGATGGGGCAGCTTTCCTCCAAGGACGCAGCATTGCACTAACCCCCCAACCCCGACTCGGTGGATCACTCAGTACTCGACCCACTTCCCTACCCACCCGCTTCTCCGAAGACCGTCCCGCCCCCTTTATCTTTCCTCGGCGAATTTAATTTCTCCGGGGCGAAGGGGGCAGATCGCCGAATTATCGATGCTCCCTCCACGCCCTGAGAGCCGCCATTTTGGGGGGAGGAGAAACACATGTAGGAGCGGTAGAGGTTCAACGGGATGTTGACTGGGATTTGCTTCTTTTTCCAGTACCCTGGGGCAGGGATGGAAGCACCCAGTCGGGCTGTTCCTCCGCCTGCGTCTCCGGAATGAAAACTCGGCGCCCACAGTAGACGCCCCCTCCCCCCTTCTCGGAAAGTGAGTGGCTGGCAGCTGCGTAGTGGCCCAGTGCCCGTGCGCGGCCCCGCGTGTCCTCCGCTGTCAGTTACCCTGCGCGCTCTCGCTGGCGCGCGCTACTCCCGGCGCGCCCCTGGCCCTCCCCCGCCGGGCCTCGCGCTTGGCGCAGACTCGCTTGTTTTCTTTCTGCAGGAGCCTTAGGAGAGGCCAAATCCGAGACGATGCCTGGGAAGCTGAAGGTGAAAATCGTGGCCGGGCGCCATTTGCCAGTGATGGACCGAGCTAGTGACCTGACTGATGCCTTCGTGGAGGTTGGTGCAAGATCCTGCCCCCCAAAACACAGGAGGCGCCAAATCCTGTGAAGGATCCTACCCGCCTCGCCACCAGCCCCTCAGCCCATTCCCCTTTCGACTGTCCTCCTGCCTGCTATGTGTGTTCTGCCCTCTCTCGAGGGATGACTGCCTGGACTGCAGCCCATGTGATGAGTGCATGGCTTGTAGGCGTCCGCGGCACAGTTAACCGCAGCGAGGCTGTTACTGCTCTGCATGCTGGGGTGACCCGATGTCAAGACTCTAACAGGCCACCTGCCAGTCAGGAGATCTCATGGCGTGACTGCGCGGCGACGCGTGTGCGCGCGCGCACACACACACACACACACACACACACACACACTCACACACACCCTTCACGCCAGAGTGGTGGAGATCATTTTTAAGAATGTAGATATAGCCCTTGACAGGCTTTTGGAGACCTCCTAGGTGGAGCGATCCATTCTTTAGAGTAATATTTTCTCCATCATCGGTGTAAGTTCTATAAACACAACAGTAACTCTCTGCGTTTGCATAGACCTGTAGATCTGCTGAGCTGCTGCAGAGTACTTTATTGCCTTTAGGTAGGAAGTCAGTTAGTCTTGGGTTGAAATTTTTTAATTGTTTTTTTTTTAATCTAATGATTAGTTTAAAATCATACATATTAGCACAGGGCCTGGAAAGTAATAACCCAGAATTTGAAAGAAGCCAAGTAAAATTGTAATAAAAAATATCACGATGAACTAGAGCATTAAAACAGTATTCATTTGAGCTATTATTGCTTAGAGTTGATAAATACATGATGATATACAGCCTGATTTTATCACAACGTAAAATAGTCTTAATGTTCTCTAAAGATATTGTAACATAATCACTACAACCTCCCACCCCCCGCCCCCCCCCACATTGTCATAGTAGTTCTTAATCCCAACTTCATTTTCATTTGCTGAAGAGTTGCTGATGTGCGCTTGGGCCAGGTGTTAGATAATGGGGATACACAAATACCAAAACATAGTACTTGTATTCAGGTAGTTTAGAGACTGCCAAATATAGCTTACATTAATATCTAATAACTAACAAACATCGAGTCTCATTATTGCCAGGAATACACTAAGTACTTTTTGATTCTTAGCTCTTAGGACAGTCCTGTGATAGGGATATTATTATTTCCAGTATTACAGAGGAGGAATCTGAGGCCTAGTGAGATTACTTGATTATTCCAAGGTTATATAGCTTGTATCCGCAGTTCTCTTAACCATGTTGTTAATACTGCCTCTTCAGACAAAGTGATGGGTGTGGTAATAAATATGGAAACTTAATCCTGCCTCTGAAGCCCAAGAAAACTTACTAAGAAAGGGATATTTGAGTTGGGCTTTGAAGGACACCCAGGATTTTGTCAAGCAGAGGGAGAATCAAACACAAAGGCACACAGTGGGATACATGATATATTCAAGGAATCTTCTTAGTTTGGGATGTGTCCAGAGTAAAGAGACATATTTGAGGAGTGGAGGTTGTAGGAGTTAAGGCTAGAAAGGAAGGTTGAAGTCAAAGAATTTTACCTTACTTTTACAATTACGAGTAGGCCAGGAGGGCTTCTTAAAGTGAAGATAAAATAAGATCATGTCTGTATTATTCTGTTTCTTTATGGGATGGCCCTAATGATGATGTGTTTGATGGATTGGGCAGGTAAGAAATGAGGCAGGTGGATCAGTTAGGAAGAATGTAAAATTGTCCAGGCAATGTGCACACACTGAGCATTAGCAATGGGAATGGGCTAGAGGAGAAATATTTGAGACATTTCTTAGGTAAAAAAATCACTAGGTGTTTTTGTTGTGAGAGAGGGGATGAACTCAATGGTTGCTCATTTATTCATTTTTTCAACAGTTATTGAGTGTCTTCTATTTGCCAGGTCCTGTGCTAGGCACTTTTCTAGCTGTTGCATAGATGATGGTGAGCAAAACAGACTTGCTTTTTATGCCTTTATGGAACATATATTTTGGTGGGAGAGAGATGTTAAAAAAGTAAAATAAAATAATTAATATTTATAATTACAAGTTGTAAGGAGTTTCATGAATAAAATAGAGAACAACAGGGAACATTTACTTTTGGTTGAGTACACGGGGAAGGTCTCTGAGAAACTGTCAGTCAAGCAAAACTTGCAGGATGTGAAGGAGCCAGGTGCTCAGAGGAGTGTAATTGGGTGAGTATGGGAGTAGTGGGACAGAAGAGAGGCTGGTGTAGAAGAGAGACTCAGGTGAAGAGAAGATGTTAGGAGATGTGTTATATTTTGGGAAGTGAAGGAAGCCATGTGGCTGGCATGTAGTGAGTGAGAGAGTGGTATGAGATAAGGTTAGAGAGTTGTCAGGGACCTAATCCTGCAGTGCCCTGGAAGCTATGATTAAAAGTTTGGGTTTTATTCTAAGTTAATAGGAAACAGCTGTTAAGAGGAACACTTTTATTTCTGTGTGGAGAATGGATTGAAGAGGGGAAAGAGCAGAAGCAAGCAGCCAATTAGGAGGTTTTGTAATGATTCAAATAAGAGATGGTCTGGGCCAAGGTAATGGTTTCATTAATAAAAATTGATGGATTCCAGATATGCTTTGAATACAGACTCTAGAAGATTTATTGGTAGATTGGCGTAGGGCAGCAGGGAAAGGGAAAATAAAAGATTACTCTTTGGAGTCATTGAGGTCATTTTCTGAAACTTCCCTGATGTGGGGTTGGGAGGTATTGAGAGATGACAGAAATAGATTGAGTGAGCGTAGAATCAAGATCCACTGGGCATGTTAGGTTTGAGATGTCTTTCAGGACCTATATTGAAGTTTGCCCAGAGGCAGCTGGATTTGTGAATATGATGTTCAGAAGAGAGGTCTGAGTTAAAAATGAACTTACATAGGCCAGAAGTTCTCAAACCTGGGAGGCCTAATGCCCCTTTTTTATATAATGTAGTCCACCGTTTGATATTCTGGCATAATATTCATGGAAAATATAACCTACATACTCACAATTTAGAAAAATCAATATAATGCTGTAACTGTAATAGGATAGAGAAATAAAAACAATACTTTTTAATAATGGGTATTTCAGTGGAAGTATTTGTTCACGACCATAGAAGGAAACATTATGACGTATTCAGATTGAGTCAAAATTAATGAGTCTTTGTATATATCAGGAACTTTACTGGACTCTGGGGAAATGGCAATGAATAAAACAAAAATTTTTTTCGGTCATGGAACTCATATTTTGGTGGGATGATGGAGATCATAAAGAAGATAATTTAGTAAAAGATACAGTATGCTAGACGGTGAGAAGTACCCTATATGGAGGAAAATAAAGCAGGGAAGGGCAATAGGGTGTGCCTCACCTACATGTAAAATTGCATGAATGTGACTGTTTCTCACTCAGGGGAAATACAATTGCATAGTTTTGGCATCTAAGATACCATAGCCTTCCTTGGCATTGACTATTTGACTTTTCTAAAATAGTCAATTCATGACAACATTCTAAACTAAGCAAAGCAGAATTGTTTCTTGATTTATGTCTTGGCCATATTTCTTGAAAATTATGTATATTAAAACCCCATAAAATACTTTTATCTTTTAAGCCAAGTTAGGTTCTCTCTAGTTTCTTCTTCTTTTTCTTTTTTTCTTAGCTGCTTGACTGTCTGGTGGGGCATTTGAATGTAATGACAGGAAACAAGTCTTCATTGTTTGTGATTATCTTTTACATTGCAGGACATCCAGCATCTCTGGCCCTACTAAATGCTATTAGTATTCTCCTCATAAACACTAGACATTTCTAACGTTCTCTTGGGAGTTGGTTCTGTCCCTTTTGCAAACCTCTGCCTTAGGGAGGGAGAATTGAGGGATGGATCTTTGAAGAAATTTGACTTTAATAGCCCTATTAGAAGAGGAAGACTTGGGGAAGGAAACTGAGATTGTTAGCCATTGGATAGAAGAAAAATTGGAAATGTAATATCTCAGAAGGCAAGAAAGAAGTGTTTTAGATAGAGGAAGTCTTCAACTGTTAAATGGCACTGAGAGGTCAGTAAGAGGACAGAGAAATCATTGGGTTGGACAACGTGTGAGTTATTGCTGATCCAGCAGGAGGAGTGGTGAGCACGGAAACCCATACTGTAGTGGGTTAAAGAGGGTTAAAATGCATGAGTAGTGAGGAAATAAAAGGAGCATAAATAGACAACTGTTTCAAGAAATATGCTACAAAGGGCAGAGGACAAAAAGTGTGGTATTTGGGGGGAGTATTTAACTTTTAGTACTTAAAAAATAGAAGATACTAGAATATAATTGTATGTTAATAGGTATGGTACAAAAGAAAGGGACAAATTAATGCAGGAGAAAAGGAATAATGAGGGATTACGATCTAATGAAGGGCTAAGCTGTATGTTATAGACTTTAGGTACTGTGTAAGCTCCTAGAAGAGGGAGATAATGAAGCCTGGACTAGTCATGAAAAATCTTTATGCTGGGCTTAAAAGATGGTAAAATTTGGATAGGTAGAGAGAATAAATGGACATTTTTCAGATGAATAGGACAAACTTGGTAAAAGTAAAAGGTGTGACAGAACATGAAAGGGTGGGTTCTTATTGAATGGAAGTGGAAAATAATTTAGCTAGGCAAGGGGTTTACATATTAACAGATGGTCTGAAAACAAGAAAGAGCAGCCTCAACAGTAGAGGCTCTTTTAACCAGCTTCCCTACTGTGTACTTCAGTCACCAATGTTCTGCATTCCTTCCATAAAGCTTACTCTCTGATGCCTCTTCAACCATAACACTACCCTCTTGCCATGTGCCTGTGGCTGCTTTCCCATCAGTTAGTTGATATGCTTTACCAAGGAGCAGTTGTCTTTATTCCCAAGCCTGTGTATGTCAACTGTGTTTGTTGTAATTTATTTAAACATTGTATAAATTGGTGAAATGAGTATGAAAATGAAATTAACAGTGCCAAGTAAAGGCTTAATGCGAAGTTACTAAAAATTGCTCTCAAATTAAACGAAGAAAAGAGTGTAAAAAAATCTAGCATTCTGTGTTCATTATTTCTTTAGACACGTTTCTTAAGTTATACCACCACATTAGAGAAACCCAAGGTAGAAATCACAGATGATGCATAATGGTTGTGGCGTATACCCCAAAAGATAGGGAGCTCTAAACATTGGACCTTTGCTCTAAACGTTGGACCTAAGAAGAGATCTTAGATTTACATTAGAAGACCAAGGATTGAATATTTGTATGTTTTATCTGAAGTGTTTACAGTTTGTATCATTTTTACTCATTTTCTTCTTTAACCAAAATACTTGATTAATTTATTGCATACTGATCCTGATTGCTTTGATTAAGTGAATTTCTACTGTATAAGATATGAGGATTTTTGGGAGCCAGAGAAGGCCAAGTAATATATTTTTTTTAACTTTTTTTTATTAATTAAAAAAAAAATTAACAAGCAAAACATTTAAATATCATTCCATTCTACATATACAATCAGTAATTCTTAATATCATCACATAGTTGCATATTCATCATTTCTTAGTACATTTGCATCGATTTAGAGAAAGAAATAAAAAGACAACAGAAAAAGAAATAAAATGATAATAGAGAAAAAAAAAACTCTACGTACCATACCCCTTACACCTTGCTTTCATTTACCACTTTTCAAACTGAATTTATTTTAACATTTGTTCCCTCTATTATTTATTTTTATTCCATATGTTCTATTCTTCTGTTGATATAGTAGCTAAAAGGAGCATCAGACATAAGGTTTTCACATTCACAGGGTCTCATTGTGAAAGCTATATCATTGTTCAATCATCATCAAGAAACATGGCTACTGGAACACAGCTCTACATTTTCAGGCAGTTCCCTCCAGCCTCTCCACTACATCTTGCCAAGTAATATTTAAAGATTATTCTTGCAGGAATCTACAGGACGCATAACAGGTCCTGTTCAAGGGAAACATGAATGGAAATATATCCGAATATTAATATGCATTTATAAGCTGTTTGGCTAAACAAAATTGTCATTTTGTGTTTATCTAGGAGCCTTTGAACGAAAAGGGAGAGAAAAGGATATTAATACTTAATGAATATTTTCTGTGTACCGTTCTGTGTACTATTCTGTGTACCATTTTGCTGTCTCTGCATGTATTATCTCCTGATGTTCACAGCAACCCCCGCTTTTCATAGGAGGAAACAGCCTTAAGTAGTAGGTTAAATAGCTTTCTTATGTTAATTTAGGTAATGAATAGAGAAAGAAAACCCTCTGCTTATTCAGGGTATCTCAATTATAATTCCAGAATTTTCTTTAAGAAATTTGTAAATCCATACTGTTGGGTTCAGTATTTATTTAGTTGCTGAGTAATAAAATCCTCTTTGAATTAAATAAGACTAAATAAACTGGTTCTTCTTTAATAGAAGGGAAATACCTCAATTTTGGCAAAATACACACTCTAGCCTTTTTTCCTTTTGTAAAATTTTGTTTTTATTGTTTGTTTAATGTAGTTTGGGAATATGAGTTCTTTACTATATCTAGAAAGGACAGTTCCCCACACTCACTCTTGAAAAGCATAGTATAGCACAACTACTATAGTAAGACAAAAAATGAAGAGGGCTCCGAGCTCATATCTTAAAAATGATGTGCTATTTTTGACAGTTGAGCTAAAACCCGTAAGTGTATTTGATTTTTGAATAGTTTTATAAATCCTAGCAACATTTTACTTCAAATAAAGCAATTTTTAGATAAATTTAACAGTAAATATTTCTTTAATGTTTTGAACACCAAAATATAACATAATGAAATTTAAATTAGTAACTAAGGAGTAAGTAGTCTCTCTTCTCTTCCCTCAAACAATACTCATTCAGTTTTGTTTCTTTAACTTCTGTGATTTAAAATTTGAGAAGGTACTCGAGTAATACATGAATCCTTCCCATAATAAAAGATTTTAACTGAGAAGTAAAACTTAAAAGCCTCTTACTTATACTTACTGTACAATACTACATTCCCTACTCCTTATTGTCCCTTCTTCAAAGATCATTGCTGTCAATTCTTTGGCTGTTGTGTTCATCTCCCCCCATTTAAAAAAAACAACTTTTACTTACAGCACATTTTAAAAAACAAATGTAATTTGTAAATACTGTTACTTGTTTTTTTTCAATTATTGTGCCTTTGACATTTTCTGACATATGTATCTATCTACTCCATTCTTTAGTATACATAGATGTGATTTATTTAACCATTTTCCTGTTGAATGAATATTTAGGTTATTTTTTAAAATTTCTTTTAGAAGTCATGGTGGTAGAATAGGAGTGGGGCTCATGTGAACATACTTCTCTAGGATATACTACTGTTAGAGGATCTAAAATGCTTTAATTTAAATAAAAATAAGGTTATTGTCATTTGAATTTTATTTGAGTTTTTGTTGTTTTTGAATTTTAAAATAGTGCATTTAAAAAGTAACTAATATATGCACATTGTTCAGAATTCAAAAAGTACAAAAGAAGTCAGGCTCCCTCTCATCTCTTTTTCTTAAGCAAACTGTTCTGCTTTTTTCTAGTGGCCACAGTTACTTTGTATCCTAGAAATAATCTGAGGCTGTATAAGCAGAAAGGATAACATTTTGTACCCCCACTCCCAAAGAATGCCATAGACACTGTTCTGTACTAGAAAGGTACATCTTCATGTTCTGTGTCAATGTGTAGGAAATAGTTTCATTCTCCTGTTTAGCCCTGTATCATATGGCTTTATTGTACTTAATTTAACCAGTTCCAAATTGATAAATATTTAGGTTGTTTCCGATCTTTTGCCACTATAATGCACTTATATATGTCATTGTATGTCTTTTTGAATGATAAATTCCAAGAAATAGAATCGCTGACTTAAAGGATATAAGCAGTTAAAATTTTGATAATATGTTATCAAACTGTTCTCTGTAGAGATTATTCTAATTTGCACTCCCCCAACAAAGTAGGAGGGTGACTTGACAACAGTGTGTTTTCAAACCTTTTGATCTTTACTAACCTGATCAGTAAAAATGTAGTTATATCTCTTACTGTCAGTGAGGTTGATCTTTTCTTTGTCTAAATGACATCTGTATTTCCATTTTTTTAAATTGTCTGCTTCTGTCCTTTGCCCATTTTTCTACTGTGCTTTAAAATGTTGCTTTGTAAAAACTCTTTAGAAATTGGGAAAATTAGCTCTTTGTGTCATTTTTTGGCAAATACTCTCTCAGTTTGTTATATATTTTCTGACTTTATTATAGACTCAACCAGTCAATACATTATATTTTTACATAATTTTTCATGATTTCTAACTTTGAATCAAACTGCTTAGGTATCAGTAATTGTTATCATACTTGATAAATTCAAATTGAATGATAAAATAAGTACGAAAATATACAGAAGAGAAAAAACAATTACGTTTTAGAAACTCCACTTTTAGAAAGAACCCTGGATTGACTAAACAAAATGTGAGTAAGTATACTAATGCCAAAAGTAGGATTGTAGATCGAACAGGAAGTGAGATTTCATAGATTAGCTAACTAAGGCAGATTACTGTGTACAAAACAATGTGTGGGTCTTAGTGATAAAGAGGATAACTTGTAGTGAATTTTGAGTTTAGGAGAGGTACTTGATGGTGTGAAGTAATATAATTGATAGAAGAATTTGAAGAGATCAAATTTAGGAAAGGTAAGGAAAGCTATGAATTAGTTGCCTAGCTATTTTGTGCTTAAGCTTCCTATACATTTCCTTATACTTGTCATAGTATAGTGTAAGATTTCATACTCTCCATTCTTTGTCTGAAGTACCAAAGATTTAGCCTGCTTACTCCCTTCTTCATTTTCTTATTTACTTATTTTTGGATCTTCATGTTTTAGTGCCTGACAAAATTAGTTATGAAATAAGATAGTCTCCGCATCCAGCTCCTTTCATTGTCCCTGAAGATAGCCTAAAAACCTTAAAGGATAAAGTTTATTGCTGGTCACCATTGTGTGCACAGATAAGGGATTTTAAAAAATAACAGTATAGGTAAGGTTGAAAATACAAAGAAATATGACTAAATTCTTATATATTAATGGACCGTAGCTCTGGATTTCCTTGCTGATGTGGTAAGAGGAATGTCAGGTGACCTTTTTACCTTCTGATTTTAGTTTTGCTGCCCTGCCCCAGACTCCCATCTTTCCTCTGAGTCCCTGTTTAGTGAAGGCCATGCTGATTACTCCATGCTGGCATAATAATCTATATTTTTAACTTCCCGTAGGGAAGTCAAAGTAGAACAGTGGATAATCCCTTGTTCCAAGTATATCCTATAAGCTTACTGGGATCCATCTGTGATTCCTTTCCTTATGTGTCCGGGGATAGTATCTTTTTCACCCCTCCATGATTAATCCTTCTCCCTGTTGCTTGGCTGACATGAAAATTTAGTTTTATTCATATTTTTGATATTTATATTTGAATTATTTCTTACTTGTTTTTTAGGTAAAATTTGGTAATACCACCTTTAAAACAGACGTGTATCACAAATCACTCAATCCCCAGTGGAACTCTGAATGGTTTAAATTTGAGGTAAGTTTTTAAATGCCAGCATTTTTTGAGTATTATGGGTGACTTTTTTTCCAGGAGTGATATGACTACTTGTTATTTCAGAGATGGTAGTTTTCCTACCCCACAGACATTTCCTTTTCTGCTTAATTTAGGATATTGAGTTTTAAAAAAATGACATTGCAGTTCAAATATAGTATGTGAATATGATATAGATGCAAAAATAGACCATCTCAAATATATCATTTAGTAGTTTCTCTGGATTTTATCATATACCAAAAATCACAAAAGAACAAGGTACAGATTTTTTTTTTAGATGTTTCCAATACGTATTTTTGAAAAAGGCCCAATACTGTCTATATATATATTGTATCATTTAAAAACTATATTAGTAAGGTAAAAATATGGAATATATGAGTCAGAGAAAGCAACAGAGTGAACTTACTGTTTTCATGAATTCACTTCAAATTAGAATTACAAAGTGAATCATCATTGCTCTAACAAAACATTCCAATGCTTGTGGCTTTTTCTTTTGTCTAACATAGAAATGGTTAAAAAACAAATGGTTTTGGTCAATTGCATTGTTATTGAAATGGAAGGAAGAGTCAGCTTTATGTGTTAGAGTAGTTTTCATGATACTAGGAAATTAATATCTTAAGTAAATGGAAATTTCATTTAGTTGACACAATACTTGTAATTTTTAATGCTCCAATGTACCTAAACAGTTTTTAAAAATTAATGTATCTGTACATTTTTTTTTTCCCTTTTTTTCATGGGCAGGCACCAGGAATCAAACCCGGGTCCTCCGGCATGGCAGGCGAGAATTCTGCCTGCTGAGCCATTGTGACCTGCCCGTATCTGTACAATTTTGAAATAAGGCTTTTTAAATAATATTAATGACTTTTAGGAACTTAAAGTTACCAGCCATATCCCTTAAAATTTAGTAAGTTACTATTTTGACTAGCACTTCTAAATGATATTATATGTTTATGGTATGAAAACATGTGCTTAAACTTTGTGTTTATCATTAACAACAGTAAAGTAAATCTCATTTATCAGTTACCAATATAGTAGTGTCATGAACTCCCAAAACAATGGCTTAAACACAATATGTGTTTAGTTTTCTCTCAAATAAAAGCGGTGTTTAGCCAGGCAGTGTGTAGAATAGTATGAAATCATTTGGGACCCAAGACCATTCTGTCTCTTCTCAATCATCCATAGCCCATTGCTTCTATACTCAATGTCACTTTAGGCTCTAAGCTACTAGCTGAAGTTCTACTGATTAGTGTTCTAGGCAGGAAGAAGGAGCTGGGGTAAGAGGAGTTGGAGGGGAAGTGAATTAAAATTGTATGTATTTTAGCTAAGCAAGCTCTCTTTAAGAAGTGTTTCCCTAGCTTACCTAGTTTTGTGCATTAACTTATGCCTTTTATTTCCATTTGCTGGAAGAGAGGCTAGGAATTGTAATCTTTTATTTGGGCATATTGCTGTCCGGTTAAAAATTTTAAACACTTAAAAAATGTCTGAGATCGTCATTTTTGGTATTTGATATTTCTTAATTTGAAATGGCTTCAATGCAACTATTAGATATCATCAGTTACTTTGTTATAATCAATTCCTAAATTTATATAGATTATTCACATGATTACTTATCTGTCTCTTTCTGGAAATATATGTATTTCCAGTTCACTTAGTTAGCATAGAGCTCTATGATGTCAGGAAAAGATTTGTTAGTGTAGCATGAGAAAAATGGTAGAACTTAGAGGTGAACAAATAAGTGATTGAATAAGTATATGCCAAGAGTGTTATTAATGGATTTAGAAATTAGAGGAATGGAATGGCTTGATTTATGAGTCCTTTTTGTTAAATGTATAGACAACGTGGTAGTGGTAGAGAGAATGTTGTTGGATAACAGGCAATTCAAAATGGATTGGAATTCAAAATTATTATTTTAATCTTTCATTGTGAAAACTTTCAAACGTGCATAAAGATAGTTTGGTTTAATGAACTTCTGACTACCCATCACCCACCTTTAAATTCTAAATTCTGCTGTTTTTGTTTCACCTGCTAACCCTTTCCCATGATTTTTTTTCTTTCAGTAGCATTTTTTTTTTTTTCTGATCAAGTCTTGTTTATTGAGGGCGAATCCAGGGTATTTATGCAGTAAGGAAGGGGAGGTGACTTGTATCGGACGTCAGCAGAGGTTGGGCATTACCCTGCAGTTAAGCAACCAATCAGCAGGGACTAAGCTGGGAAAGGCTGATCAGCCAAGGCTGGTCAGCTAATTTCGGGGAAAGGCAGAGCAGAAATGAGGAAATAGAAACTTAACTTGAGATAGAAACTTAACTTTAGTTAGTACCTAAGATGGCATCAGACCACAAGATAGCTGGCATACTGCCGGTGCCATAAGCAGTTTCCCACATTTAGTGCTTGCATGTCCTATCATTTTCTGTCATTTTATTTTCAGTCTTTCTGTATCCTTATTTAAAAGGTGTCTTGTAAATAGGATATAGTGGGGTTTTTTGTTTTTTATCCTGTCTGATAATCTTTGCCTTTTTTTTTATTGAGAAACCCAAACAACATACAAACATGCACATTCTTAACCTACAAACACTCCATACATGGTACACAGTCAGTGGCTCACAATATCATCGCATAGTTGTGTATTCATCACCATGATCATTTCTTAGAACATTTGCATCACTCCAGAAAAAGAAATACAAAGAAAAACCTCATACATACCATTCCCCTTACCCCTCCCTCTCATGGACCACTAGTATTTCCATCTACCCAATATATTATAATCTTTGTTCCTCCTTTTATTTTTTATTTTTAATCCCTATATTTTACTCATCTGTCCATACCATAGATAAAAGGAGCATCAGACACAAGGTTTTCCTTTTTTTTTCATTGTGAAAGCTATATCATTATTCGGTCATCATCAAGAAACACGGCTATTGGAACACAGCTCTACATTTTCAGGCAGTTCCCTCCAGCCTCTCCATTAAATCTTCAATAACAAGGTGATATCTACTTAATGTATAAGAATAACCTCCAGGATAACCTCTTGACTCTGTTTGGAATCTCTCAGCCATTGACACTTTATTTTGTCTCATTTCTCTCTTCCCCTTTCGGTCGAGAAGGTTTTCTCAGTCCCCTGATGCTGAATCTCAGCTCATTCCAGGATTTCTGTCCCACGTTGCCAGGAAGGTACACACACCTGGGAGTCACATCCCACGTAGAGAGGGGGAGGGCAGTGAGTTTGCTTGTCATGTTGGCTGAGAGAGAGATGCCACATTTGAGCAACAAAAGAGGTTCTCTTGGGGGTGACTCTTAGGCCTAATTTTAAGTAGGCTTGACCTATTCTTTGTGGGGTTAAGTTTCAAAACTTTGAAATTCCAGAATCTAGTAGAACTCTCTACAGCATCCAGGGAGAGTGGGAGGACAAGACTGGTAAATTGAGGCAAATAATGAGGAAGAACAAAGGAATGTTAATAATGCAGGGTGTTGAAAATAGATGGTAATTAATATTTTAAAACTTTTATGTATAAGACTAAAGCAAAAAATGTTTATTTGGTACAAAATTTATATTTTGATAAATCCAACATAGTTACATTACACTTAGGTATTATTGTGCTGTCCATTTTTGAGTTTTTGTATCTAGTCCTGTTGCACAGTCTGTATCCCTTCAGCTCTAATTACCCATTATCTTCCCCTGTTTCTAACTCCTGCTGGTCTCTGTTACCAATGATATATTCCAAGCTGATTCTCGAATGTCGGTTCACATCAGTGGGACCATACAGTATTTGTCCTTTAGTTTTTGGCTAGACTCAGTCAGCATAATGTTCTCTAGGTCCATCCATGTTATTACATGCTTCATAAGTTTAGTCTGTTTTAAAGCTGCATAATATTCCATCGTAGGTATACCCCACAATTTGTTTAGCCACTCGTCTGTTGATGGACATTTTGGCTGTTTCCATCTCTTTGCAATTGTAGATAATGCTGCTATAAACACTGGTGTGCAAATGTCCGTCTGTGTCTTTGCCCTTAAGTCCTTTGAGTAGATAACTAGCAGTGGTATTGCTGGGTCGTAATCCATTCTGCCAGTCTATGTCTTTTATTTATTTATTTATTTTTCTATTTTTTTATTAATTAAAAAAAATTAGCTAACACAACATTTAGAAATCATTCCATTCTACATATGCAATCAGTAATTCTTAATATCATCACATAGATGTATGATCATCATTTCTTAGTACATATGCATCGATTTAGAAAAAGAAATAGCAAGACAACAGAAAAAGAAATAAAATGATAATATAGAGAAAAAATAAAAATAAAAATACAAAAATATATAAGAAAAAAAAACTATAGCTCAGATGCAGCTTCATTCAGTGTTTTAACATAATTACATTACAATTAGGTAGTATTGTGCTGTCCATTTTTTTTTCTTTTTTTTAGAAATCATACCATTCTACATATGCAATCAGTAATTCTTAACATCATCACATAGATGCATGATCATCGTTTCTTAGTACATTTGCATCGGTTTAGAAGAACTAGCAATACAACCGAAAAAGATATAGAATGTTAATATAGAGAAAAAAAATAAAAGTAATAATAGTAAGAACAAAACAAAACAAAACAAAAACCTATAGCTCGGATGCAGCTTCATTCAGTGCTTTAACATGATTACTTTACAAGTAGGTATTATTGTGCTGTCCATTTTTGAGTTTTTATATCTAGTCCTATTGCACAGTCTGTATCCCATCAGCTCCAATTACCCATTATCTTACCCTGTTTCTAACTCCTGCTGAACTCTGTTACCAATGACATATTCCAAGTTTATTCTCGAGTGTCGATTCACATCATTGGGACCATACAGTATTTGTCTTTTAGTTTTTGGCTAGACTCACTCAGCATAATGTTCTCTAGGTCCATCCATGTTATTACATGCTTCATAAGTTTATCCTGCCTTAAAGCTGCATAATATTCCATCGTATGTATATACCACAGTTTGTTTAGCCACTCGTCTGTTGATGGACATTTTGGCTATTTCCATCTCTTTGCAATTGTAAATAACGCTGCTATAAACATTGGTGTGCAAATGTCCGTTTGAGTTTTTGCCCTTAATTCCTTTGAGTAGATTCCCAGCAATGGTATTGCTGGGTCGTATGGCAATTCATATTCAGCTTTTTGAGGAACCGCCAAACTGCCTTCCACAGTGGTTGCACCATTTGACATTCCCACCAACAGTGGATAAGTGTGCCTCTTTCACCGCATCCTCTCCAGCACTTGTCATTTTCTGTTTTGTTGATAATGGCCATTCTGGTGGGTGTGAGATGATATCTCATTGTGGTTTTGATTTGCATTTCTCTAATGGCCAGGGACATTGAGCATCTCTTCATGTGCCTTTTTCCGGGTTTTCGACGTATAGTATCATATCGTCTGCAAACAGTGATAGTTTTACTTCTTCCTTTCCAATTTTGATGCCTTGTATTTCTTTTTCTTGTCTAATTGCTCTGGCTAGAACCTCCAACACAATGTTGAATAATAGTGGTGATAGTGGACATCCTTGTCTTTTTCCTGATCTTAGGGGGAAAGTTTTCAATTTTTCCCCATTGAGGATGATATTAGCTGTGGGTTTTTCATATATTCTCTCTATCATTTTAAGGAAGTTCCCTTGTATTCCTATCCTTTGAAGTGTTTTCAACAGGAAAGGATGTTGAATCTTGTCGAATGCCTTCTCTGCATCAATTGAGATGATCATGTGATTTTTCTGCTTTGATTTGTTGATATGGTGTATTACATTAATTGATTTTCTTATGTTGAACCATCCTTGCATACCTGGGATGAATCCTACTTGGTCATGATGTATAATTCTTTTAATGTGTTGTTGGATATGATTTGCTAGAATTTTATTGAGGATTTTTGCATCTATATTCATTAGAGAGATTGGCCTGTAGTTTTCTTTTTTTGTAATATCTTTGCCTGGTTTTGGTATGAGGGTGATGTTGGCTTCATAGAATGAATTAGGTAGTTTTCCCTCCGCTTCGATTTTTTTGAAGAGTTTGAGGAGAGTTGGTACTAATTCTTTCTGGAATGTTTGCTAGAATTCACATGTGAAGCCGTCCGGTCCTGGACTTTTCTTTTCAGGAAGCTTTTGAATGACTGATTCAGTTTCTTTATTTGTGATTGGTTTGTTGAGGTCATCTATATCTTCTTGAGTCAAAGTTGGTTGTTCATGTCTTTCCAGGAACCCGTCCATTTCCTCTAAATTGTTGTATTTATTAGTGTAAAGTTGTTCATAGTATCCTGTTATTACCTCCTTTATCTGTGAGGTCAGTAGTTATGTCTCCTCTTCCATTTCTGATCTTATTTATTTGCATCCTCTCTCTTCTTCTTCTTGTCAATCTTGCTAAGGGCCCATCAATCTTATTGATTTTCTCATAGAACCAACTTCTGGCCTTATTGATTTTCTCTATTGTTTTCATGTTTTCAATTTCATTTATTTCTGCTCTAATCTTTGTTATTTCTTTCTTTTTGCTTGCTTTGGGATTAGTTTGCTGTTTTTTCTCCAGTTCTTCCAAGTGGACAGTTAATTCCTGCATTTTTGCCTTTTCTTCTTTTCTGATACAGGCATTTAGGGCAATAAATTTCCCTCTTAACACTGCCTTTGCTGCGTCCCATAAGTTTTGATATGTTGTGTTTTCATTTTCATTCGCCTCGAGGTATTTGCTAATTTCTCTAGCAATTTCTTCTTTGACCCACTCGTTGTTTAGGAGTGTGTTGTTGAGCCTCCACGTATTTGTGAATTTTCTGGCACTCCACCTATTATTGATTTCCAACTTCATTCCTTTATGATCCAAGAAAGTGTTGTGTATGATTTCAATCTTTTTAAATTTGTTAAGACTTGCTTTGTGACCCAGCATATGGTCTATCTTTGAGAATGATGCATGAGCACTTGAGAAAAAGGTGTATCCTGCTGTTGTGGAATGTAATGTCCTATAAATGTCTGTTAAGTCTAGCTCATTTATAATAATATTCAGATTCTCTATTTCTTATTGATCCTCTGTCTAGATGTTCTGTCCATTGATGAGAGTGGTGAATTGAAGTCTCCAACTATTATGGTATATGAGTCTATTTCCCTTTTCAGTGTTTGCAGTGTATTCCTCACGTATTTTGGGGCATTCTGGTTCGGTGCGTAAATATTTATGATTGTTATGTCTTCTTGTTTAATTGTTCCTTTTATTAGTATATAGTACCTTCTTTGTCTCTTTTAACTGTTTTACATTTGAAGTCTAATTTGTTGGATATTAGTATAGCCACTCCTGCTGTTTTCTGGTTGTTATTTGCATGAAATATCTTTTCCCAACCTTTCACTTTCAACCTATGTTTATCTTTGGGTCTAAGATGTGTTTCCTTTAGACAGCATATAGAAGGATCCTGTTTTTTAATCCATTCTGCCAGTCTATGTCTTTTGATTGGGGAATTCAGTCCATTGACATTTAGTGTTATTACTGTTTGGATAATATTTTCCTCTACCATTTTGCCTTTTGTATTATATATATCATATCTGATTTTCCTTCTTTCTACACTCTTCTCCATACCTCTCTCTTCTGTCTTTTTGTATCTGACTCTAGTGCTCCCTTTAGTATTTCTTGCAGAGCTGGTCTCTTGGTCACAAATTCTCTCAGTGACTTTTTGTCTGAGAATGTTTTAATTTCTCCCTCATTTTTGAAGGATAATTTTGCTGGATATAGGAGTCTTGGTTGGCAGTTTTTCTCTTTTAGTAATTTAAATATATCATCCCACTGTCTTCTAGCTTCCATGGTTTCTGCTGAGAAATCTACACATAGTCTTATTGGGTTTCCCTTGTATGTGATGGATTGTTTTTTTCTTGCTGCTTTCAAGATCCTCTCTTTCTCTTTGACCTCTGACAGTCTAACTAGTAAGTGTCTTGGAGAACTCCTATTTGGGTCTAATCTCTTTGGGGTGCGCTGTACTTCTTGGATCTGTACTTTTAGGTCTTTCATAAGAGTTGGGAAATTTTCAGTGGTAATTTCTTCCATTAGTTTTTCTCCTCCTTTTCCTTTCTGTTCTCCTCCTGGGACACCCACAACACGTATATTTGTGCGGTTCATATTGTCCTTGAGTTCCCTGATACCCTGTTCAAATTTTTCCATTCTTTTCCCTATAGTTTCTGTTTCTTTTTGGAATTCAGATGTTCCATCCTCCAAATCACTAATTCTATCCTCTTTCTCTTTAAATCTATCATTGTAGGTATCCATTGTTTTTTCCATCTTTTCTACTTTATCCTTCACTTCCTTAAGTTCTGTGATTTGTTTTTTCAGTTTTTCTGTTTCTTCTTTATGTTCAGCCCATGTCCTCTTCATGTCCTCCCTCAATTTATCGATTTCATTTTTGAAGAGGTTTTCCATTTCTGTTCGTATATTCAGCATTAGTTGTCTCAGCTCTTGTATCTCATTTGAACTATTGGTTTGTTCCTTTGATTGGGCCATATTCTCAATCTTCTGAGCGTGAACCATTATCTTCTGCTGCTGGCGTCTGGGCATTTAGTCAGATTTCCTTGGGTGTCGGACCCAACAAGGTTGTAAGATTTTTCTGTGAAATCTCTGGGTTCTGTTTTTCTTATCCTGCCCAGTAGGTGGCGCTCGTGGCACACGTTTGTCTTACGTGTTTGGAATGGATCCCCCCCGGTCACCGATCTCCGCAGCCTGGGGATTTCCGATCCAATTCTCTCCGTTGGTTCATGGGCCGCGCATGGTGGGGGCGTCAGTCACCGCGGCTTGAGGGGACCCTGTGGCTGGTCGCCGGCCACAGCGGGCCCGGGGAATTCGCCACCGGACCAGGAAGTCGCCCGCGGGGGAGGGGCGTCGGTCACCGGCCGCCTTGGCCTGGGGAATTCCCCACCGGACCAGGAAGCTGCCTGTGGGGGTGGCCACCGCGGCTTGGACAGCCCTCTGATCCGAGACTCGTAGCCGCGGACTCGAAGCCGAGACTCGAAGCCGCCCGCAAAAGAGGGGCGCCGGCCGCCTCGGCTTGGGAAACTTGCCTCTCCGAGACTCTCAGCCAGCCCGGGAAGGAGGGAGGGAGTAGCTCCAGCCGCCGCAGCTGCCGCTACTCGGGAAATCGCGCACCACTCGGGATCTCACCGCAGCCGAGTGTCTCAGTCAGACTAGCCAGTCCAGACTGGGGTACGCTGTGTGTCCATTCCCTGCCATAGCCCCGGGAGCTGTTCTGCACTGTTTCAGTTCACCTAGTAGTTGCTTTGGAGGAGGAGGAACTAAGACACACGTACCTTACTGAGCCGCCATCTTGGCCCCCCCCAGTCTATGTTTTTTGATAGGGAAATTCAGTCCATTAACTTTTAGTGTTATTACTGTTTGGATAATATTTTCTTCTACCATTTTGCCTTTTGTATTATATATTTCATATCTGATTTTCCTTCTTTCTACACTTTACTCCATACCTCTCTCTTCTGTCTTTTCATATCTGACTCTAGTGCTCCCTTTAGTATTTCTTGCAGAGCTGGTCTCTTGGTCACAAATTCTCTCAGTGACTTTTTGTCTATAAATGTTTTAATTTCTCCTTCATTTTTGAAGGACAATTTTGCTGGATGTAGAAGTCTTGGTTGGCAGTTTTTCTCTTTTAGTAATTTAAATATATCATCCCACTGTCTTCTAGCTTCCATGGTTTCTGCTGAGAAATCTACACATAGTCTTATTGGGTTTCCCTTGTATGTGATGGATTGTTTTTTTCTTGCTGCTGTCAAGATCCTCTCTTTCTCTTTGACCTCTGACATTCTAACTAGTAAGTGTCTTGGAGAATGCCTATTTGGGTCTATTCTCTTTGGGGTGCGCTGCACTTCTTGGATCTGTAAATTTAGGTCTTTCATAAGAGTTGGGAAATTTTCAGTGATAATTTCTTCCATTAGTTTTTCTCCTCCTTTTCCCTTCTCTTCTCCTTCTGGGACACCCACAACACGTATATTTGTGCGCTTCATATTGTCCTTGAGTTCCCTGATCCCCTGCTCAAGTTTTTCCATTCTTTTCCCTATAGTTTCTGTTTCTTTTTGGAATTCAGATGTTCCATCCTCCAGTTCACTAATTGTAGCTTCTGTCTCTTTAGATCTACCATTGTAGGTATCCATTGTTTTTTCCATTTTTTCTTCTTTGTCCTTCACTCCCATAAGTTCTCTGATTTGTTTTTTCAGATTTTCTATTTCTTCTTTTTGTTCAGCCCATGTCTTCTTCATGTCCTCCCTCAATTTATTGATTTGGTTTTTGAAGAGTTTTTCCAATTCTGTTAGTATATTCAGCATTAGTTGTCTCAGCTCCTGTATCTCATTTGAACTATTGGTTTGTTCCTTTGACTGGGCCATATCTTCAATTTTCCAAGCGCCATCCATTATTTTCTGCTGGTGTCTGGGCATTTGATCAGATTTCCCTGGGTGTGGGACCCGGCTGGTTGAAAGGTTTTTCTGTGAAATCTCTGGGCTCTGTTTTTCTTTTCCTGCCCAGTAGGTAGCGCTCATGGCGCTCGTCTGTCTGTGGGTCCCACCAGTAAAAGATGCTGTGGCTCCTTTAACTTGCCAATCCGAATCTCGCAGTCGGCCCGGGAAACCGCGCGTGGAGGGGGTGTCGCCGGCTGCCGCGGCTTGGGGGAGTGCCGGTCCAAATTGCCCAGCTGGCCCGAGACGCCAAGCGTGGCGGGAAGGCCCCGGTATCCAATGTTCCCAGTCAGACTGGGGAGCCACGTGCGTGGAGGGGACCCCAGTCGCCATCCGCCCCGGCCGGGAAGACGCCCGCCCCTCGGGTATCTCACCGCAGCGGATTCTCCCTGCCCATTCAGCCGTTCCAGAATGGGGTACGCTGTCTTTTTGGTCTCTGTCGTGGCTCCAGGAGCTGTTTTGTATTGTTTCTGTTTCTTTAGTTGCTGTTCTGGAGGAGGAAGTAAGATCCGCGCGTCTTACTAAGCTGCCATCTTCTCCGGAAGTCCTTTCAGTAGCATTTTAAGGCAAATTTAAGGTGTTATGTAATTTCATTCATAAATTAAAAAAAACAAGTTATTGAGAAATCTTCACACACTTACAGGCCATCCGTAGTATATAAACAGTGGCTCACAATATCTTCACATAGATGTGCATTCATCACCATGATCATTTTAGAACATTTGCATCACTCCAGAAAAAGCAATATAAAGAAAAAAAAAAACTCAAACATCCCATACCCTTTTCCTTCCCTCTCATTGACCATTAGTATTTCAATCTACCCAATTTTTTTTTTACCCCTTATTCACCCCTATTAGTTATTTATTTTTTTCCTTATTTTTTTCCTCATCTGTCCATACCCTGAATAAAAGCATCAGATACAAGGTTTTCACAATCACATGGTCACACTATAAAAGCTATATAGTTATATAGTCATCTACAAGAATCAAGACTACTGGAACACAGTTCAACAGTTTCAGATACTTCCTTCTAGCTACTCCAATACACCATAAACTAAAAAGGGATATCTATATATCTATATAATAAATAAGAATAACCTCCAGGATAACCTCCTGACTGTTATGAATGTCTCAGCCACTGAAACTTTATTTTGCCTCATTTCTCTCTTCCCCCTTTTGGTCAAGAAAGCTTTCTCAATTCCATGAACACGGGTCCCACCTCATCTTGGGAGTTCTGTCCCATGTTGCCAGGGAGATTTACACCCCTGGGAGTCATGTCCCACTTTGGGGGTGGGGACAGTGAGTTCACCTGCCAAATTGACTTAGAGAGAGAGGCCACATATGAGCAATAAGAGGTTCTCTGGGGGTGACTCTTAGGCTCACTTCTAAGAAGGCTTAGCAGGAATAAGTTTCATAGGGGTGAACCCCAAGATCCAGGGCTCAGCCAGTTGAATTGGTTGTTGCCACTGTTTGTGAGATTATCAGAATTCTCCAGATTGGGACATTGAATATTTCATCCTTTCTCCCTAGTCCCCCAAGGGGACTTCACAAATACTTTTTATTCTCTGCCCAGATTACTCTGGGTTATATCTGGGCATCACACTAACCTGCACAAACCACCAAGATCTCATGCTTTATTCAAGATTCCATGTAATTATGGTGTTCAAATAAACTAACCAACAGGTTAAATTTGATGATGTGCTACACAGAACAGTCATAGAGTTCATTTAAAAAGTATATTATTTTAGAGCGGGCCACAGTGGCTCAGCAGCAGAGTTCTCCCCTGCCATGCCGGACACCCAGGTTCGATTGCCAGTGCCTGCCGATGTAAAAGAAAAAAAAAAGTATATTATTTTAATCATAGGAAATATTAATCCTTTTGTCCATTTTAGCTACTATATTTTAGGAGAGGTACTGGCAATTTGGGGGTTATGCAATATCTAGAGAATGGCTGTCAAAATAGTGAACTTATCGTCTATAAGGGAGAGATCTTTTTTTATTTTTTGCCTTCTTCGTTATACCTCTGTGTTGATACAGTGCCTAGCATGACAGGTACTTGATAATGAGCAAAAAAAAGAAGGAATGAGGTTAGACATTTATTTCAGGATAATGAATATATGGAAGGTTTTAATTCATGAACTTATAAATTCTATTTTCTTACAGATGATATGTTAGTTTTGCCTACAGTTTTATTCTCTGAAATTGTCCTTAGAAATTTTGGCATCATTGTGGTCATGAGCATCCTTACTGTTTTTAGGTGATATATGGGCTCTATTACAACATTCCTTAAACATTTTTTGCTAGATATTATATAGAGAGTAATACAATTAGGATACTGTGTAGAAAAGTAGTTAAAAGCTCATACTGTGTGTTTATTGCCCTTGTACTTGAAGGTATGCCATAATTTTTTTTTCCCTTCAGGAATGTGTAATCTTGTGTAGAAAAAGTAATTAAAGCCCTTTTTTGGTGTTAATCCCTCTCTACCCTTGAGCTTGAAGATAAATCTATAAGATTTTTTTTTCCCAGAAAGAAGTCATTTTTTTGAAATTTCATATATATATGCGTTTGTGATAGTTAATATTTTAAAATGATAAGATTTAACTTTTAAAGTATACTTTTAGGTGGATGATGAAGATTTACAAGATGAACCTCTGCAGATCACAGTTCTTGACCATGATACTTATAGTGCAAATGATGCCATTGGTAAAGTGTACATTGATATTGATCCTTTACTCTACAGTGAAGCCGCAACAGTCATCTCAGGGTGGTTTCCAATTTATGACACCATACATGGTAAGGAATAATAATTTAAGGAAAAAAATCAGTCTTTTAAATTTATCATTAAAGACTTTTGTTCTATATTTTGTGTTTTTAAAATATATGTCTTTAAAAGAGGCCTTTTAAAAATAGACATGTAATACTAAAGTACTGTTGGTGGACTTGTTATTTTCTGAACATAATTTGAAATAATGCTTTCTATATTTGTACAATGTACTAAGTAAATGCATTATTTAAAAATCATCTAGGACTGGCACTCCATATTTCTATAACGCATTTTCAAACTGATTAAATTGATATTTTTCTTATTAAAAATTATTTAGTTCTCACTTATATAGAATAACTAGAATAAGCAAATTCATGGAGTCAGAAACTAGGATACAGGTTAACAAGGGCTGGGATGGGAGTAGGAAATGGGGAGTTAATGCTTATTTGGTAGAGTTTCAGTTTGGAGTGATAGAAAAGTCTTAGTAATGGATGGTGAGGATGGTAGCACAACATTGTGAATATAATTAACACAACTGAATTATATATTTGAATGTGATTAAAAGGGGAAATTTTAGGTTATATATATGATACTGGAATAAAAATTTAAGAAAACCATAGAACAGTACAACACAAACAGTGAACCCTAATATTAACTATAGACTATCGTTAATAGTACTATTATAATGATATTGTTTCATCAATTGAAACAAAGTTATGATACTAATACAAAGTACTACAAAATGGGGAAAACAACATGTAATGGAGGTATATGAGAATTCTGTATTATTTGCATGCTTTTCTATAAATCTACAACTTCTCTAATAAAAAAAAGAACAAAGTAGCCTTTGACATGCAAGGCAGGCAGTAATGCAGCAAGCCATCTCCCATCCTATCCAGCTACCATAACAGGCTATCATCTTTGTTCACAGCAGTGCACGACATCATGCATAGATGCCAAACCCACAATATAGCTCCAGTTCAAAGATAGGTTTCCACTAAAGGCTACAAAAGAATCAGTGTGATAAACACAACCAACATAACACAATCCTAATGACAATTGCAACTTGCTCTTCATCAGATGCATCATCATAGGAGGCTGATTAATATCTTTTCTTCAGTCTCCCGAGTACAGTCTTTGGATGAATCTTGTAGTAGTATGGCTTTAGTCCAATTCTCCTCAGGGAAAAACAAATCTGGGAGCTTTGCCCACCATTGGCTATGACTCAACTTCACATCCAGAGAAACAGTGAAAAGTAGTATTCTCTTGGTCTGAGATGTTCCCTCAAGAAAAGAGTGATGGTACTCTTTCCTAACGTTGTTACCAGTTACATGCTCCTTTCCTATCTGCCACACACACACACACACACACACACACACACCCCTAGCCTTTCCTATCTGCCACACACACACACACACACACACACACACACCTAGCCTGAAGCAGCGTTTTCTAAATGTGGTCCAGGAACACCTAAGAGATCGTGAGATTCTTTCACAGGGTCCATGTGATCAGAACTATTTTCAATAATACTCGTGTCATTTGCCATTTTTAGTCTCATTTTCTCACAAGGGTATAATGGAGTTTTTTAGAGGTTGTATAATGTGTGATTATATTATACATTGAATGCAGAGGAGATGTGAAAATCTGTGTTCTATTAAGCTAGACATTAAACAAATTTGCGAAAATATAATACACTCATCACTAAATTTTCTTTGTTTTGAAAATAGATATGCTTTATATAGCTATTATTTATATTAATATGTAATGGGTTTATTATTATTTCTTTAAATGCAGTAATAAATGTTTTTATAACTCAATTTTAATTTCTAATATGGTAAATATTAAGACATATAAACCACATAAGTAAAAACTCTTGAAGTCCTCAATACTTTTTAAGATTGTAAAAGGGTTGTCACCAAAAAGTTTAAAAACTACTGGCCTAAAAGTATAGGGTCTTTTCAGAATGGCAAATAGACCCCTTTGTAATTGACAGATGCTTCTTTTTCCAATTTTGTATCTTACTGGCTGAGTTCCTTTTCTGACCTGACTATTCCATGAATGGTAGTTTATTACATGAAAATAAGATATTTGCTGAGATTTAGGTACAAGTTTAGTGTTTAGTGAGACATTGTTTATTGGCTGTTATTATTTAGTACCATGTATAATGGTCAAATAAATTAAAACAGTTTACTTATATAATTAAGGGCATATATATATATATATACACACACACACACGTTTGACACTCATGTTTGACCATGAGTGTCAAACAGCCAGAAAAGAGAACATATTTTTAGAAAACACTTAATAGCATAAGGAAATGTGTATGGTATATTTTGAATTGCAAAATTCAGGTTATAAAACCTGAATCCAAATTTATTTAAAAACAAATTGCGTGTATTTTATACCATTGGACACACTGGCAAAGTACATTATAAAATGTTTATCCCTGGAGGCGGGCCGCGGTGGCTCAGCGGGCAAAGTGCTTGCCTGCTATGCCGGAGGACCTCGGTTCGATTCCCGGCCCCAGCCCATGTAACAAAAACGGAGAAACAGAATACAATAAAACAAGAAAATGTTTAAAAATGTTTCCCTTTCTTCCTTCCTTCCTTCCTTCTATCCTTCCTTCCTTCTCTCTGTCTTTCCTTTAAAAAAAAAAAAAAAAAAAAAAAAATGTTTATCCCTGGATAATTTCATTTCTGGTGAAAATCCTCTATTTTCTTCTTTGTTCTCTTTTGCTTTTTCCATATTTTTTACAAAGTAGATATGCTTTCTTATAATCAGGAAATAAAACCCAGTCAAATGTGGTATTCCCAGTAAAAGAAGCAGGCCCCTGGAGAATTAATTTGGGTTTGAATTAAAGGCAATAGCTATATGAATGAATACATTTTCCAAATATTATATATTAAATATTGTTCATAGTTTGTTTAATATATTTATGGACCCTTTGTTAGCAGCACGGGCTTCTATTATATTAGTGGATAAAATAGCAAGTCATTTTTATGGAATGTCTTCCTCCATAAGTGTAAGTTTGACATGAAGTCAGTACAGTCAATTGAAAATATTTAGCAAATATTTAAAGATAGGGGCTGGGTCATTCTTATTTATCTGAGCATGCTCTGAGAACCCTTATTCTTGAAATTTCTTAGCTCATTTAACATATTATATTCATTGAAATGAATAAAACTTTTGTTTTAAATCAGATTCTTAGATTAATTGTGAAAGAGCGTAGACTCTGAAATCATAAAGATCTGACTTTAAATCCTGCCTCTGTTACTGTTTGATGCTGCACAGACCATTTAACTTTTACTAAACTTTAATTTTTTCCTCTGTAAAAGGGTAATGGTAATACTATACAAATTATCTTGTTGGTTGATCTGAGAATTATAAAATAATACTTGTACAGCATTTAGAACTTTATCTGTAAGTTCATCAAATATTATCATCATCATCATCATCACCATCACCACCACTAATTTTAATGGGACTTCTTTACTGTTGGTCTTTTTTCAAATAAATGAAAACTTGTGATAAAAATAAGAATTATTCAGTCTTTAATACATACATATTCTGCCTCAGAATGGAAGCCATCAGGCAGCATAGGTAACATTACTATTACGATTGATACATTGTTTTAAAATCATTAATTAGATTTATTTACTTGATTATTTAATTGTAAATTATTTTCCTAAGATAAAAACTTGCTTTTCTGTTTTGAATTTATAGGTATCCGTGGGGAAATCAATGTAGTTGTCAAAGTAGACCTCTTCAATGATTTAAATAGATTTAGGCAGTCATCATGTGGAGTCAAATTCTTTTGCAGTAAGTAAATACATTTTATTACTCATTTAACAGGAAATTTAATAATTGTTAAATATGGAAAATCAAATTAATATTTCAGAAGGCTAAAGGAAAAGCTATTATACTGGGTTTTAATGCCAAAGAGAAAATTGTCTGTTTCCCAGAAGCTGTTACTGTCTAAGGAACTATTTATCTGGCATGAGAATAAATGGTATTTAGTTTTTACTAGACAAATTCAGGATATTTTATTCTAACATGGAACACTGAAAGCCTTCTATGGGTAGGGAATCCTGGACTGGCATGAAATGTGGGTCTGTATTGGACAGATCTACGTGACTCATAGCCAGTCTGGGTTAGTCAGGTCAGCCCTCCCAAGCAGTTGAGTACATAGATTCAAGGCTTCAGCATTGATTAAAAAAATCTGGGATTGGGGAGGAGCTACTTAGAATAGGTGAACATTCCCTTCATAGTCCAGAGTTATCCTCAGTGTCTGTTTCAAGAGTCTAGATTGGTGTAGATGTTCTCAGGTTCTCCTTTTTTTTTTTTATTTGATAAATTTTATTTAAATCCAGTGACATTTGGAGTTCTACATATCAGATGAGTCTAGGAAACAGTAGTTACTATGAGACTAGTTGGCCATATGGTCATGGATTATTAGAAACTGCAGGACTGTATAACCCCCCAGGTTATGTCAAAAAGAAAATCATTTTATTTTTGAGGCTTCATTATTTTGTGTACAGAAGAGTTTTTGCAAAGGATCCTCAATAATTAAGGATGTTTTATTCATTATTTGCCTTCTACTTATTTATGATCATCTAGCTGACTTTCTGATTTTTAAACTTTGTATTGAATGCTGATTTATTCTATGCTGTTTCCTAAATTATAAAAATGCAATTTATATTTACTATGCTTACATGATTATTTCTAAGAATAAAATGGATTTTAGTAGATTGTTTGAGTGGAAATATTAGCATTATAATTACTTTGTGATTATCACTTTAAAAGATATTCCTGTATTATATAGCCAGAAGGTACAAACTTAGATGTACTTTTTTGAAAAACTGAATTTAACCTTGTGAGAAACAGAGCATAATAGATAATTTGTTTTAATAGCAACATCTATTCCAAAGTGCTATCGAGCTGTGTTAATTCATGGATTTGTAGAAGAACTTGTGGTCAATGAAGACCCAGAATACCAGTGGATCGATCGAATTCGCACACCAAGGGCATCAAATGAGGCCAGACAGAGACTCATTTCTCTTATGTCAGGTATTAAAAGAAAAAAACTTCATTCTTGATTGACTTACTTGTAAAAATTTTATTAATGTTTAAGTTGATTTAATTTTAATTCCTTCTTTTGTTTTTGTTTTGTTTAGAACACCATTTCCCTGTGTTTTGTGGAAGTTTTTTCCAATTTGTGTTAATATATACATCTTAAATTATGTCTAACATGTTTGGAAATTAACCTTTTTTTCTCCTTGGTGATTCAGAGTATATATATTAATATATTAAAGTCTCTTAAGTGATCCTGCAAGCGAGTTAACTTGTTTAAGTTTGTTTAAACTGGTGCTTCTTAAACTTAATTGGGCACAGTGTGCTTTGTAATTGTGCATATGACACGTGCCTAATAAGTATTTGTCAGATGAATGAAACATCTGCTAGACTACCATTCTATCAAATACCATTTTGAGAAATGTTTATTTTGAAATTACAGTGAAGAGATATGCATAGAATATATGATATACTATCTTAAGGAAATGACTTGATTAATGCAATAGTTAATATAAGGAAAGGTCTAAGAAGTAGGATTCTCATTTGTAGTAATTTTTTCTTTGTGGTACTTTTAAGTAATATTTTTATGATCTTTTTAGAATATATTTAATTACCATTTAATATTAAAGCTCTAGTGATTCCTTTTATGAATGAAGTTTGCTTCATTTTTAACTATTTTTCTACCCTTCATGTTTTCCAAAAGTGTTTTTTATATTTTATCATCTTTAGTTATATCAATCTTTTTTCATTTAATAAAGCTATGCAGTGTTAAGCTGTGTACATTATAGCATAGCTTCCTTTATATAAAGTGTAAAAAATTCCTAGAGAAATATGAATTTTTATATTTATGTTAATGAAAAAATAATTTTAAAAACTTCAAAATATCAATGTTAAATTAATTTTGTTCATTTTTTTATGAAATATAATTAACATGGAAAAGATAAATCATAGTAGGATAAACATTGCCTCCATATTCTTCAGTGGTGATGGACTAAAAAGTAGTGATGGATTTTACAAGCCCTTAGTTTTTTGTTTCATATAAAAAATTAAAAATTAATTTTGAAAAATTTTATAATATGGTCTATCTTTTCTATATCAGTTTGTGTATGTGTGTATTAAATTGATATTTGCTGCTAGGATTTTTGGAAGCTACTAAAGAACCGTACAAATCAGAGTTACTTAAAAGTCCCTTAAAAATCTATAATAAAAAGCTAGAATATATACTCTGGAAACAAGATCTTTAAATGTATCCAGTGTTTCCTATTTCAGATATTGTCAGACTACTTCCTGTGGCTTTTAATAGAAAAAAGTGAGTACTTGCCTCAGGAGAAAAAGATGGAAAGTATTCAGTTTGAGTTTTGCAAATGAAACCCTTGAAACATGGAAAATGCCATATTGACTCAATTTAGTTAATCTGTTTATCCTAGGCACCTGACTTGCAGAGATTAAAAAAAAAAGTTGTGTGTGGGAATGCATGGTTGTTTTCCCTAATATCATATCGGTTTTTTAGGTATCTGATAAATGGGGTTGGGATATAGGTAGGTAGTTCACATAATTGGAAATTAAATACCAAAGAAATTTGGAAAATATTCTTTGTTAAAATTGAAAGAAACACAGATGTAGGAAGCCTTATGGTACCATTTCATGTCTTCTAAATTAGTAAAATCCACCTAATGTTAATAACCCTGTGTCAAGATATATCATAGATTTGTTGGTGACTGTTAAATGATAAAAGCCTATTAAAAAGTGACATGTCATATGTCAAGAGCCAAAAAAACTGTCTCACTTGGTTTTCCTGTTCTAGGGAATTCATCCTAAGGGGATATTCAGTAATGATGAAAAAACCCAGAGATATTAATTATAGTGCTATCTTATTTATAATAGCAAAAACAAAATCAATTTTAAATGTTTTCTACAGTAGGGAGAATAGTTAAGTAAGCTCAATGGAATCCTTAGTAACCTTAAAATTAATATTAATGAGGACTCTGAAAATGTTTTTGATCAACAAAAACAAAGCAGAAGATAAAAATGTATGTTCTGTAGTTCACTTCTCAGCCCATGCTCTTCCCCCAAAAATAAACAAGACAACAAAAACAAACAAATAAAAATTCAACAAATGGTGCTGCAATAACGGGATACTCACATGGAAAAAGAATGAAATGTGACCACTACCGTACAGCATACAAAAAGAAAAGAAAAAGAAAAATATATATATGTACTTTATATTATAAGCATATAAAACACTTAAGCATTTTTTGAACAAAATTTGGAAGAGACGCTAAAAAATTAAAAAGTTTTATTTGGATATTGGAAATCACAGATAGTTTTAATTTTAAAACCTTAAAAATAAATCTTCATTTAAAAGTTTAGCGATGTAATATTTTCAGACTTCAACCTCTGTGCAAGACCAAAGGCAGAGATATTTATTTGGTGCAAAGTTTGTTTTTTGGGTAGCACATTATCTAATTTAACTTTGTATGGTCAGTTTATTTGAACACTGTAATTACATGAAACCTTGAATAGGGCATGAGCTCTTGTTGGTTTGTACAGGTTAATGTGATGCCCTGATATATCTGAGAGTAATTTAGGCAGAGAATAAAAAAGTATTTGCAAAGTCCCCTTGGGGGACTGGGGAGAAAGGATGAAATAGTCAACGTCCCCATCTGGGGAATTCCTGATATTCTCACGAGTACTGGGGACAACCAATTCAGTAGGCTGAGCCCTTATTCTTGGGGCTCACCCCTATGACACTTATTCCTACAAAGGAAAGGCTCAGCCCACTTATAATTAAGCCTGAGAGTTGCCCCCAGAGAACCTCTTACTGCTCAGATGTGGCCTTTCTCTCTAAGCCATCTTGGCAGGTAAACACACTACCTTCTCCTCTACGTGGGATATGACTCCCAGGTCTCCCTGGCGACGTAGGATAGAACACCTGGGATAAGCCAGGACCCAGCATCATGGGATTGAGAAAGCTTTAACCAAAAAGGCAAAAGAGAAATGTTGTTTAAAAGAAGTTAACTAATAATAAATGTTAGGTCATTTTATTAATAATCCTAAATATTTTTTAATATTTTTACTGAGAAATATCCACACATATACAGTCCAACCATATTAAACAATCAGTGGCTCACAATATCATCACATAGTTGTGTATTCATCACCATGATCATTAAATAAAGAAAAAAAGTAAGAACTCAAACATCCCATATTCCTTATCCCTCCCTCTCATTGACCCACACTATTTCAATCTATCCAATTTTTACCCTTCATCTCCCCCATTATTTATTTATTTTTTATCCTTATTATTATTATTTTTTAACCTATCAGTCCATACCGTGGATATAATCAGGTAATATTGTGCTATCCATTTCTGAGTTTTTACAGTCAGTCCTATTGCATAATCTGTATTCCTTCACCAATTGCCCAGTCTCCACCCTGTTTCTATCTCCTGACAACCTTTGTTCTTTTTTTCTCTTTATTACTTTTTTAAAATTTAATTTACTTTGTATTATCAAATCAAAACATACAAATATGAACATTCTTAACGTATAAACATTCCAAGTATGATGTATAATCAGCGACTCACAATATCATCACATAGTAGTATATTCATCGCCATGATCATTTTTTAGAATATTTGCATCACTCCAGAAAAAGAAATAAAAAGAAAAAACTCACACGTACCTGTACCCCTTACCCCCCCTTGTTGACCACTAGTATTTCCATCTACTCAAAAGATTTTAACCTTTGTCCCCCCATTTTATTTCTATAACCCTTACCACTCCCTTTCATTGTTCACTAGGATTTCAGTCTTATTTATTTATTTATTTATTTATTTATTCATTTATTTATTTATTTAGTATGAGCAAGCACCAGGAATTAAACCCTGGTCTCTGGCATGGCAGGCAAAAGCTCTGCCACTGAGCCACCTTGGCCCACCCTATTGCATTTATTTTAACATTTGTTCCCCCTATTATTTATTTTTAATCCATATTTTTTATTCATCTGTCAATATAGATAAAAGGGATATCAGACACAAAGTTTTCGCAATCACATAGTCACATTGCAAAAGCTATATCATTATACGTTCATCTTCAAGAAATATGGCTACTGGAACACAGCTCTAGAGTTTCAGACACTTCCCTGTAGCCTCTCTAATACACCTTAACCTAAAAAGGATGTATCTATGAAATGCATAAGAATAACCTCCAGGATAACCTCTCAACTCTGTTTGAAATCTCTTAGCCACTGAAACTTTATTTTGTCTCTTTTCTCTCTTCCCCCTTTTGGTCCAGAAGGCTTTCCCAGTCCCTTGATGCTGAGTCCCAGCACATTGAAGGATTTCTGTCTCACGTTGCCAGGGAGGTTTACACCCCTGGGAGTCATGTCCCATGTAGAGAGGGGGAGGGCAGTAAGTTTGTCATGTTGGCTAAGAGAGAGAGAGGCCACATCTGAGCAACAAAAGAGGTTCTTCTCTTGGGGGTGACTCTTAGGCCTAATTTTAAGTAGGTTTAGCCTATCCTTTGCAGGGTTAAGTTTCATGAACAAATCCCAAGATTGAGGGCTCAGCTTATTGATTTGGTTGTCCCCACTGCTTGCGAGAATATCAGGGACTCTCCAAATGGGGAAGTTGAATTTTATTCCTTTCTCATGATTCCCCCAAGAGGACTTTGCAAATACTTTTTTATTCACTGTTGAAAGCACTCTGGGAATTATCAGGGCATCACTCTGGACAAACCTACAAAATCTCATGCCCTATTCAAGGTTCCATGTACTTATGATGTTCAATTAAACTGTCCATATAAGTTATATTAGGAAATGCACTAGTCAAAATATAAATTTTGTACCAAATAAACATTTTTCTGCTTTAGTCTTACATATGAGTTGAAGTTTTAAAATATGAATTACCGTCTATTTTCAACATCCTGCAATATTGACATTCCTTTGTTCTTCTTCATGCAAAAATATTTTTTAATTTGTACATTTAGTCACTATCATTGTATACTCTGGACATTCCTAGATTATACCATCTCAGTCTTTATCGCCTGTCTTTCCTTCTGGTTTCATTTGTGCCCCCAACCCTCCTCCCTCTATCATTCTCACATTCACCTTCATTCAGCGTACTGACGTTATTGTGCTCCAATCAGATTGTATTGTGCTATCCATTTCTGAATTTTGCAGTCAGTCCTTTTGCACAATCTGTATTCAGCTCCAAGTTGCCCAAAATCTACCCTATTTCTATCTCTTAATAGCCTCTGTTCTTAACTGAAATTCTCAAGTTCATTCATTAATGTTAGTTCATATCAGTGAGACCATACAGTATTTGTCCTTTTGTTTATGGCTAATCTCACTCAGCATAATATCCTCAAGGTCCATCCATGTTGTTACATGCTTCATGATTTTATTCTGTCTTACAGCTGCATAATATTCCATTGTATGTATATACCACAGCTTGTTTAGCCACTCATCTGTTGATGAACATTTGGCCTGTTCCCATCTCTTGGCAATTGTAAATATTGCTGCTATAGACATTGGTGTGCAAATGTCCATTTGTGTTCTTGCCTTCATGTTCTCTGAATAAATATCTTGCAATAGTATTGCCGGATCATGTGGCAATTCTATACTTAGCTTCCTGAGGAACTGCCAAATTGCCTTCCACAGTGGTTGTACCATTTTACATTCCCTCAGTGGATAAGTTTGCCTCTTTCTCCATATCCTCTCCAACACTTGTTGTTTTCTGTTTTATTGATATTGCCATTTTGGTGGATGTGAGATGATATCTAAATGTGGTTTTGATTTGCATTTACCTAATAGCCATAGAAGTTGTGCCTTTTGGCCATTTTTATTTCCTCTTCTGAAAAGTGTCTGTTCATGTCTTTTGCCCATTTTGCAATTGGGTTGTTTGTCTTTTTCTTGAGTTGAACAATCTCTTTATATATTCAGGATACTAGACCCTTATCTGATATATCGTTTCCAAATATTGTCTCCCATTGTGTAGTCTGTTTTTTTACTTTCTTGACGAAGTTCTTTGTTTCACAAAAGTGTTTAATTTTGAAGAGTTCCCATTTATCTATTTCTTTCTTCAATGCTCATGCTTTGAGTGTAAGATCTAGAAAACTGCCTTCTATTATAAGATTTATAAGATAGTTCTATACAATTTCTTCTAAAATTTTTATGGTCTTAGATCTAATGTTTAGGTCCTTGTACCATTTTGAGTTAATTTTTGTATAGGATGTGAGATATCGATCCTCTTTCATTCTTTTGCATGTGGATATCCAGTTCTCCAGGCACCATTTATTGAAGAGACTGTTCTGTCTCAGGTGAGTTGGCTTGACTGCCTTATCAAATATCAAAGAGAGGGTCTATATCTGAACATTCTATTCTATTCCATTGGTCAGTGTATCTATCTTTATGCCAGTACCATGCTGTTTTGACCACTGTAGCTTCTTAATACGCCTTAAAGTCAGGTAGTATGAGACCTCTGACCTCATGTTTCTTTCTCAGGATATTTTTAGCTATTCAGGGCACCCTGCCCTTCCAGGTAAATTTGGTTATTGGTATTTCTATTTCTGAAAATTAAGTTTTTGGGATTTTAATTGGTATTGCATTGAATCTATAAATCCATTTAGGTAAGAATTGACATCTTAACTATATTTAGTCTTCCAATCCATGAACATGGTATGCCCTTGCCCTTCCATTTATTTAGGTCTTCTGTGATTTTTTTTTTTTAGAAATTTCATATAATTTTCTTTGTATAGGTCTTTTGTATCCTTAGTTAAATTTATTCCTAAATATTTTATTCTTTTGGTTGCAATTGTAAATGGAATTTTTTTCTTGATTTCCCCCTCAGATTACTCATTACTAGTGTATAAAAACACTACAGATTTTTGAGTGGTGAGGTTTTAATCTGCCACTTTGCTGTACTCATTTATTAACTCTAGTAGTTTGCTGTGGATTTTTCGGGGGGGTTGACATATAGAATCATATCATCTGCAAACAGTGGAAGTTTTACTTCTTCCTTTCCAATTTTGATGCCTTGTATTTCTTTTTCTTGTCTAACTGCTCTGGTTAGAACTTCCAAAATAATGTTGAATAACAGTGGTGATAGTGGACATCCTTGTCTTGTTCCTGATCTTAGGGGGAAAGTTTTCAATTTTTCCCCATTCAGATGATATTAGCTGTGGGTTTTTCTTATATTCCCTTTATCATGTTAAGGAAGTTCCCTTCTATTCCTATCCTTTGAATTGTTTCCAATAAGAAAGGTTGTTAAATTTTGTCAAATGCCTTTTCTGCATCAATTGAAATGATCATGTGATTTTTATGCTTTGATTTGTTGATATAGTGTATTACATTAATTGATTTTATTATGTTGAACCATCCTTGCATTCCTGGGATGAATTCTACTTGGTCATGCTGTATAATTCTTTTAATGTGCTGCTGGATTTGATTTGCAAGAATTTTTTGAGGATAATTGCTTTTGTATTCATTAGAGAGATTGGTCTGTAATTTTCTTTTCTTGTACTATCTTTGTTTGGCTTTAGTATGAGGGTGATGTTGACTTCATAAGTTAGGTAGCCTTCCCTCCTCTTCAATTTTTTTGAGGAGTTTGAGCAGAATTGGTACTAATTCTTTCTTGAATGTTTGATAGAATTCATATGTGAAGCCATCTGGTCCTGAACTTTTCTTCTTTGGGAGGTTCTTTATGACTAAATCAATTTCTTTACCTGTGATTGGTTTGTTGAGGTTGTCTGTTTCTTCTCGAGTCAATATTGGTTGTTCATGCCTTTTTAGGAAGTTGTCCATTTCATCTACATTGTCTAGGTTGTTAGCATAAAGTTGTTCATAGTATCCTCTCATTACCTTCTTTATATCTGTGGGGTCAGTGGTTATGTCTCCTCTTCCATTTCTGATTTTATTTATTTGCATCCTCTCTCTTTTTGTCAGCCTTACTAAGTTTCCATCAATCTTATTGATTTTCTCGTAGAACCAACTTCTGGTCTTGTTGATTTTTTTCGATTGTTTTCATGTTCTCAATTTCATTTATTTCTTCTCTAATCAAAAGGAAAGGATTTAGGCAAAAGGATTGCCTAAAAAGACATGAACAACCAATATTGACTCGAGAAGAAATAGACAACCTCAACAAACCAATCACAAGTAAAGGAAAGGATTTCTTTCCTTTTGTTTACTTTGGGTTTAATGTGCTGTTCTTTCTCTAGTTCTTATAAGTGAACAGGTAATTCCTTGATTTTTGCTCTTTCTCCTTCTTTGATATAGGCATTTAGGGCAATAAATTTCCCTGTTGGCACTGCCTTTGCCACATCCTGTCAATTTTAATATGTTGTATTTTCATTTTCGTTTGCCTTGAGATATTTACTGGTTTGTTTTGTAATTTCTCCTTAACCCACTGGTTGTTTAAGAGTGTGTTGTTGAGCCTCCATACATTTGTGAATTTTCTGGTCCTCTGTCTATTATTGATTTCCAGCTTCATTCACTTATGCTCTGAGAAAAAGTTTTGCATGATTTCAGTCTTTTAAAATTTATTGATACTTGCTTTGTGACCCAGGATATGGGCTATCCTTGAGAATGATCCATGAGACTTGAGAAAAAGATGTATCCTGCTGTTTTGGGGTGTGATGTTCTATAAATGTCTGTTAAGTTCATTTATTGTATTATTCAAATTCTCTGTTTCTTTATTGATCTTCTGTCTAGATATTCTGTCCATTGATCAGATCGGGGAATTGAAGTCTCCAACTATTATGGTCAATGTGTCTATTTTTCTTTTTAGTGTTTGCCTCATGTATTTTAGAGGACTCTGGCTTGGTGCATAAATATTTATGATATGTCTTCTTGTTCAATTCTTCCTTTTATTAATACATAGTGTCCTTTGTTGTCTCTTTTAATTGTTTTACATTTGAAGTCTAATTTGTTGGATATTAGTATAGCTATTCCTGCTTTTTTCTGATTGTTGTTTGCATGAAATATCTTTTCCCAACCTTTCACTTTCAGAATAAACATTTCTTGCTTCTAAAATGCATCTCCTGTAAGACAGCATATGGATGGGTCCTGTTTTTTTTAAAACCATCTTGCCAGTCTATGTCTTTTGATTGGAGAGTTTAATCCATTAACATTTAATGTTATTACTGTAAGGGTAGTACTTTCTTCTACCGTTTTCCCTTTTGGATTTTATACATCATATCTAATTTTTCTTCTTTTTACCATTACTGATAGTCTTCATTTCTATACTCTTCTCCACATGTCTCTGCTGTTTTTTCCTATCTGTCTCTAGTGCTTCCTTTAGAATTTCTTGAAGAGCCAGTCTCTTGGTCACAAATTCACTCAGTGATTGTCTGAGAATGTTTTAATTTCCCCCTCATTTTTGAAGGACAGTTTTGCTGCATATAGAATTCTTGGTTGGCAGTTTTTCTCTTTTAGTATATTAAATATGTCATACCATTGTCTTCTTGCCTCCATAGTGTCTGCTGAGAAATCTATGCATAGTCTTATTCCAGTCTTTCAGTTTCTTCTCTTTGTTCATCCCTTGGGTGCTTTATATCCTCCCTCAGTTCATTGATTTGATTTTTGATGAAATTTTCCTGTTTAAATATCCTTAATTAATTGTTTCAACTGCTATATCTCATTTGAATTGTTTTGTTCCTTTGACTGGGCCATATCTTCAGTTTTCGTAGTATGACTCATTATTTTTTGCTCACCTCTAGGCATTTGATTTCCTTAATTAGTTCATTCTAGAGGTTGTTATCACTTTTTTTACCTAGGATTTTCTTGCTGGATGACTTTGTTGTCTATCTGCTCTTTGGCATTCTGTTCAGCTTATTCTAGACCTCTAGCTTAGGTTTTGTTTAACAGATCAGAATTTTTGTGTTGTTGTTTTCTTCTTTTTTGCCCTGCCTGTATGATGCCTTTTTTTTTTTTTTTTTTTTAATTCCTTAGGAGGGTCTGCTTTGGTATTATAGACCCCAGTCAGATTTTCCCAGACCACACTGTCCTCCTCTCAGGAGGAAAGAGTCACCTACATCAGTTTTGCCTGAGGTTGAGACCCATGAGGTTGAAAGACTTTCCTATGAAGCCTTTAGACTCTGTGTTTTTCCTATCCTACGCAGTATATGGCACTTGTCTGCCTGTGGGTCCCACCAGCATAAAGTCATGTGGTACCTTTAACTTCAGTAGACTCTCCCTGCTGGAACATGGTCAAGACAGAGGAGAGGTTGTAGACTGGCTTTAATCACTTCAGTTTTCCAGACCCTGGGGACTGAATTCCTGGAGGGAGGGATTCCACCTGGTAGGGCCCCACCCCTCTCCTGGGGAAGGCACACCCTCCAGGGAATTACTTCCTTTTGTCTGATTGGCCTTTTTACCTCTCAAAATTCCGCCCTTGCCTGGGGCAGTTGGAGCCTGAGAAGCCTTGCAGTTGTATGCAAAGAGCAGTCAAGCCGTAGAAACACAGCCACAAAAAAGAAAAGAAAAGAATCCTTTACAGAGCAGGACCTCAGTTCCTTAGGTTTGCCAATCAAGAACTTAAGTTGGTATTGCTCTATTTATCTCGAGGTCCTATCTTCCCCCTCCTGTCCTTCAGGGCCCAGACCTTTCAAGTATTTTTCATTGTCTGATCCAAAAAAAAAGTCTGTTTTTTCTTTTCTTTTCCTTTTTCTGACAGCCCTTCCCCCTCTGCACTGGGGCAAAACCCAACAACCTCAGCTTTTACTCTAGGTTCAGCTGAGCTGGGGGTCTATTTTTCGTAGTTAGAATTTGTTAATTAATTCCACAATTGAAGCTTGGTTGAGCTAAGCCCTTGTTGTTAGTAAAGTCTCTTTCCTTTCCCCTCTGGGAAGTAGCCTGTGGGGAAGGGGCACCAGCCTCTGCTGCTTGAGGATCTCACGGTTCTGGGTGGGATCGCAGCTGGTCCAGCTTGTACAGACTGGTGTACATTGTGTGTCCAGTTGATGATGTCACCCCAGCAGTTGTTCTCTACTGTTCCTGGCTATTTATTAGCTGCTTTGGAGGATGAACTCAATTCTACACTTTGCTAAGTCGACATCTTGGACCTCTTCCTTTTTTTTTTTTTTTTTTTTTCCACCCTGTGTTCTTAATTTTAATTCTCCAAGTTCACTCATTAATTGTTAGTTCATATTAAAGAGACCATACAGTGTTTGTCCTTTTGTTTCTGGCTAATTTCACTCAGCATAATACCCTCAAGTTTCATCCACATTGTTACATGCTTCATGGCTTTATTCTGTTTTACAGCTGCATAATATTCCATTGTATGTATGTATCACAGCTTGTTTAGCACTTCTCCATTGATGGACATTTGGGCTGTTTCCATCTCTTGGCAATCATAAATAATGCTGCTATAAACATTGGTGTGCAAATGTCTGTTAATGTCCTTGCCTTCAGGTCCTCTGAATATATACCTAGTAATGAGATTGCTGGATCATATGGCAATTCTCTACTTAGCTTCCTGAGGAACCACTATTATATATTCTTGCATCCACTTTTATGATTGCACTTATGTAAATATAGTGATATTGATGTATAAATGCTAAGAAAAAAATCCCCATCCTACTACAGACAACACAAAGAAATACACAGATGTACTATGTGTACTAGTAGTATCCACCAGTATCCACCACATATACACGTGAGTTTGGTAAGTGAGCAAAGTGAGCAGAAGAAACTTGGGCTCTATTGTAGAGAAAATGGGTGTGGACATTGAAGAGAACATTTAATATGTTAATTTATATGTTGAGGCTTGAATATGGAAGACTGTGCAGATGAACTATCTCATCTGCATATGATGGATAGGATCTGAATATAAAGAAAACTTTAAGGGCAATTAAAAAGCAGTAATAGTGGATGAAACAAAACAAAAACTTCTCTCAAGGGAGGCCAACATACCTCTCAGTGCTTCTCATCTTAAACCCTTTGCTTTACCCTAGGTGAATTTAATCCCTGCATACATCGTATGGATTAATGTCATATTTGCTTTAATTCACAAGTTATTTTGATAGAATAAAGTGAAAACCAAATAAAAAATATAAAATGCAAATTAGTGAAACGTAAAGAAGGGACAGTTACTCCTACTCTAGCTAACTCTTTTTGTTTTTGGCTTGGGCAGGCACCGGGAATTCAACCCGCATCTCCGTTGTGACAAGTGAAAACTCTGCTACTGAGCCACCGTTGCCTGCCCTCTAGCTAACTGTTTTTTTTTTCTCTAGCTAACTTTTAATTAGCAAAATAAGTCACTGCCATTTATTATTTGGAGTAAAACTATCCCCAGTTCAGTGCCACAATTTTGTAATAATGTCCAAGTTTGTTCTGGTGTCTTACTGGTAAATTTGTACAGATTCTTTTTATTATGGATTAGAAATACAGGAGGCAGGACTGGCAAAGAAAATATAATTTACATGTTTGCTGGGAATGTTTTCTGCCTTAAAGTCTTCACCTCGCTTTGACATATTATCTAAAATTTCACAAATAAGGCTAGGGCCTGTAATTGCCTAGGTCCTGCCAATGCCCCCATCCTCATAAACACATATGGATTATCCTCATCTAATAAGAAAAAAAAGATGAATTAGCAGCTTGAATTTCCTAACCAGGTGGTAAAAGGAAATTGTGCTCATGAAGTGGTGTGGTGGAAAGAACCCTGAATAGGGAAGTAGGAAATCTTAAGGTCTAGTTTTCATCTCTCTGGCATTTATTTGTAGTTAGAACTTGGGGAAATCACCTCCTTCTCTCTCTAATGCCTTCTATACAATGTCTTTTCATAGTCCTTTTACAATTTATAACTACCTTTATCCTCTATCCCATTTTCCTGGTAGTCTTACCCTATTGCTTTTGCTTCAAAGAACTTGTTTGCCACTTAAATTTATATGTGTATGCACATTGAAAACAAATAGGTAAACATACTGTTATATATATATTTAATAAATATGTTTGTATTTTATCTATGTGTAATATTTCTAAGTAAATACAAATACATATTGTATGTAACAAAATATACATTATGCTATATACAGTTATATAATACTTATATTTATTTATTTGTTTATTATCTGTTTCTCCCTCTAGTATATAAAATCCACTAGGTTTGGAAATTTATCTTTTTTTGTTCACCCCTGTATCTCTACTCTTAGAAGAAAGGAAGAATCTTGGATAAATAGTACACACAAATAATTATTTGGTAAAAGAATGTATGACTTGAGGGAACCTTAATTGCTACATCTGTAAAATATAGCTAACAATATCTTACCTCCCTGAAAGGATGAGGCTGGAACAGATAATCTTTAGAATGTTCAAATTATAAAAATCTTGATTATTTTGAACTGTTTTCTGTTTCTACCATATCTAGGTTTATAGTGTGTAATGCAAAGATATAAAGAAGAATGGGCTTTCTCCGTTTTTTGTAGGTGAACTGCAGAGGAAGATTGGCTTGAAAGTACTTGAAATGAGAGGAAATGCAGTTGTTGGGTACTTACAGTGTTTTGATCTGGAGGGCGAGTCTGGGTTAGTGGTACGAGCCATAGGAACAGCGTGTACTCTGGATAAATTAAGTAGCCCAGCAGCATTCCTTCCTGCATGTAATTCCCCATCCAAAGAAATGAAGGAGTAAGTATAAATCAATGAATTGTTCTTGTGGAGGAAGTTTTTGTATCTTTTACTTACATATGTTTACTGAATTTGAAACATTTTAGTAGGGTTGTCCAATGTATGTTTTTTCCCTGTGGTGATTGTCTTATCTGAGATGATTGCCAAAATGTGAAGCTTAAAAATATTTGGAAATTCCTGGTGTTTTACTTGTACAGACTAATATGAAAATCAAATTAGGAAATATAAAATTAAATGTATTCCAGTTCCTTAGACACATAAAGTGAATATTTATGTATTGTGTTGAATTTTACTTATTATCAGGGGAATGCCTGCACTCTATATCTGATAATCTAGTGATGCTATTGGTGACATAATTTAGAAAACAGGAAATATCGATATGCAGAAATCTCAAACTCAAATATCTATAGAGTTCAGACAGTTTAAATAAAGAACAGATTTAATTGTATTTCAATAGGGATTACTTTAGAACATTGTCCTAAAGCAGAAGTTAGCAAACTTTTTCTGCAAAAGGGTCAGATAGTGAATATTTTAGGCATATAAGCCATGTAATCTCTTGTGCTGTTCTCAACTCTGCCATTTTGTAGGGATAGAGTAGCCATAGACAATTTGTAAATAAATAGGTGTGGCTGTGTTCCAATAAAACTTGTTATACTAAAAGAAAAAAAGATGTTTGCTAACCCCCAGTCTAAAAGAATTTGAATATATATACATATATGTGTATATATTACAACTTTTTAAGTTGTAAAATATATAAACAAAGCAAAGAAAGAAAAAAGCAATAATTTTTGAAGCACACTTCAATAAGAGTTATAGAACAGGTCCCAGAGTTTGTTATGGGCTACCATTCCACCATCTCAGACTTTTCCTTCTAGCTGCTCCAAAACACCAGAGTCTAGGAAGAAACAAAACACATCTGTTAGCTTGTCTATGTGCCTTCATTTGTATCTGGGGCATTGATTCTTAAGAAGATGGTAGTTGTAACTATCAATAGGATTTTTTTTTTTGCTGTCAGAATGATTGGATTAGGGGGATAGGGATAGGATCCTCTTGATGTTTAGTGGGTAGAGACTAGAGATGCCAACTCTCCTATATAGCATGGGACAATCCTGCACAATGAAGACTTGTTACATCCTAAATACCAATAGATTTTCCATTGAGGACCACTGATGTAGAGATTTTTATAGATTGCAGATTGGCAGACTTTTTCTATAAAGGGCAAGATAGTACAGGCAAACAATTTAGGCTTTGCTAGCACAGGTACTCAACTCTCTGCTATTGTAGTGCAAAAGCAACCATAGACAGTGTGCAAACAAATGACTGTGACTGTGTTCCAATAAAATTTTATTTACAAAAACAGGTGAAAAGATAGATTTGGTCTGTAGTCTGTAGTTTATTGTCCCTGTTCTAGAACATCTGGTAGTCAGAATTCTATAGTCAGAAAACCTAAAACATTTCCCAGTTCACCAACAATTAGGAGAGGTTGAAGAGAAAGCCTTCACAGTCTTTATTTAAATGAGACTTTCTTCTTTATCTTAAGCTTATTATATTGAGTTATTTCCTGTCTGCTGGCTTTGGTTATTTGGATTAAATTCTAGTCAAAAGAGGGAACGTGGAATAAATACATTGCCTAATTTTATTTGGAGACACATTGACCAGAGAAAAAAATGTTGTAAACACTTTGAAGCAAGGATTTGTTTTATAGCCCGATTAAAATGTATACTAGAGACATATGAACTGCCTGCTGCTCCTGAGAAAGTCAGATTGCAGGTATAACTTTTTGAGAGATTGAGATCTTTATTTCCTCTTTTAAGTAAAGACCTGAGTCTTTCCTTCTCCTACCACCCTCCAGCTTTGCCTGAACTGCCTGAAGGAGTCTGGCTTTCCAGCTGTGATGTCTGAAGGTCTCTTTTCAATAAATTACTTACTAGAGACAGAAAGCTATATCACCTGTTGGTATTTTAGAATGAGCTGTGGATAATAGCAAGAATATGTTTTGCCTGCATTCTTAAAGAGTTCCATTAATGTAAATCTTCTGGGATTGTGCAGGTTTTTCCTTCTCTAATTTTGTTTTCTTCATTTACCTTGAATTGTCAAACATTTGAACTAGAAAGAATTTAAGTGACTTCATCAAGATTTTCTGAAAGACATCTTACTACCTAAGTCATATTATTAAAATATATATATGTATATAATTACCCAATACTCTGGCTGCTTTATTTCAGCTGACTTCTTTGTATTTTTGATGAGTCAATTTAGGTGCTATTTCAAAGCTTATTTTACAATTCAGTGATTATAACTATTCTGATACTTACTGTATAACATTGCTGATTCTAGGCAGGAATTTGCTGAAAGATTTTTTGGATTATGTGCCTATCTAAGTGGGGTTTTTTTGAAATGGACTTAATATTAGAAATACTACCAGGGTGTTAATGTAAGGAACTTTTCATGCAAGAAGACTGATAGAATTAAAACCCCAAGAGTATGTTATGGTGGTGCTCAGTGTATGAACTTTAATTGATGCCATAATTTGAACATTTTACTATGTTCATTTTATTTTACCTTTTTTAGTTCTATTTATAAGTTCAACTTTTGTGTTTAGATGTTTAGTGTAATGCATAACATAAATAATCCCTTTGGTGTTTCCAATTTTGATGGTAGAAAGTGCTTTTAAATATGATTTATCGCTTCTCTACCTTAAAAAAAATTTCTTTCTAAGAGACTTGTAATTTTTCTGTATTTGCTTCTATTTATAGCACCGATTCTTAGGGTTTTAGTCCATTGGTCACTTCAGCAAAGAAGTAAAAGAACAAAAACAAAACCTCAGTTAGTTGTTTGTATAAAAATAAGACACCAATGACATGTTTGATTTTATCAGTTAATATTAAACATTTTACATGTATACTAATAACAAATTAGAAATATTAGTCCTATTTTAAGATCAGAAATAAATTTAGAAACTAGCCTAGAGACCCCGTTAAGGCCCATAATGGCCAAATAGTGATAGCTCATGGTTGAACCATAGCAAATCACTGTTGTTGGGAATATTCACTGGGCATGCAGTAGAATAGCAAAGGAAAAGTAAAAACAGCCATTAAAAGTTAGGTTCATGGCCTGTTTTAATTTGAATTCTGAAAAAATGGGAATAAAATATTTTTCAGTGTACTCACGTATGGTTCTTTTTCCCCATCGTGTATAAATGAAGGCACTGTGCAGTGAGATAATTGCTAATATAAAGTCCAGGATTCTTATTTATGTAATATACCTTTCTCCCTCCTCCAATGTAAGATGCCCTTTTAGCAAAATTTCTTCTTGAAAACTTTAAATGTTATATATGAGTATATATCTGTATATATCTGTTCATGTATATCTGTACAGGCATATGTGGTCTATTGCACGGTATAACTTGTATTTTACAAAATTTCAATTCAGAATGTAGTTTGACCAATATATTCTGCATGAGAAATTGACAAAATTATTTACATGGCTTTATTACTATATTTTTAGAAGCAGTGTTCCCTTGCTTTGTTTTGTTCCCAGCATAACCTGGTTTTAAGCTATACACTTGGTTTGCTGAAATACTGGACTGGGTATATCTGCTTATTTCCATTCAGTTCACTGCATTTCTCCATGTTGTCATTTTTCATATTCTCAAGTACCCCCATCTTGAGATTTCAAATAGAAAGAGCTATTAGGTTGGTTTTCTTTATAGAAAAAAATATAATTATATCAAGAACTACTCATGCCTCAGTTTTAAAGGTAATATGAGAGCTTTTATTTGTCTTTTCACTTTAATGTGTATTCTCCCCCTTACATATTCTATGTAAACCTCTATGGTAATCAAAATAGTAACAAACTTTTTAAAGCAATTAAAAATCCAAATTTAGTTTTTTTTTCTTGCTTAATACCTCTGACTATTCTGTTTACTATTTTTCTTATCCACACTTATAACTTATTAATCTAATCCCTTAAAACTATATCTTAACAAAATAATATTTAGCAGTTCCTTTTTTCATTTCAACTTATTTTTTGCATGCTAGGGATTAAAAAGTAAGTTCTCTCCCCTAACTAAAGCTCCTTGAAATTATTTTAACATAACTTTGCAATTTGTTGTATGTATTGTTTTCTTTTTTTCCACTTTGACCACAAATTCCTTCAGGTCTCCGCTGGTTCATCCTCCAAGCCATGGATGCCGCTCGACTCACAACAGCCCAATTCACACTGCTACTGGCTCACGACTTACTCAGAACTTCTCTGTGTCTGTTCCCACTCTCATCTATACTGGTACGAGACTGCTCAGACTCCAGAGCTGGGGAGATGCAAGCCACGGGCAGAGTGGCTGCAGAGGGCAGGCAGGCAGGTAGTGTAGATAGGGACCATTTGCTTCTTCCATTTCTCAGTTGAAGTCCAGCTGCAGTGAAATTTAGTTGCCACAGAGGCTCTAATCTATGGAAGTGAAACTATTCTTCCAGCTTCCAGAGTCTCTTCCATAGATCTTCTAAGAACTCTATGTATGTGTACTGTGAATTTTTAGGAGAATGCTCCAGTATGTATTTTTGTAATAATTTCTACATTTGCTTAGAAATAAAATGGATGATTGGATAGTAAATGAAATAGCTGCCAAAGCTTTCAATTTGCTTTTTTTCTTAATGTATAAAACTTGTTACAGTAGGGTCTGTCTCATTCTGTGGAAGAGAGCTATTGGAAAACAGGTAAGCATTTATTCCACGTAAGATGCAGTGTTTCTGTGTAGCTATGTTCATTTTCTTCTCTGCTGTGTTTTTAGCTGTGGCACTCTTGATGCTAGAGGATAAGGAAACATTTTTTTCTTTTGAAGAGATCTGTGTGTGCAAATATAAAAACAACTGAGTATTTACACACACCATTTGCTGTCATTTTTTTCTTTTATAACTTAAAAAAGCATTGTTTATTTGAAAATATTTTCAACCATATATTTATTGTTTTAGTTTATTTCTCTTTATAATATTTTTTATTCCCTTAGTCTGTCATTTCATGCTTTTTTGCTTTTTACTTGGCTTATTAACTGTTTCAATGCAGATAATATTTATCTGACAAATGATGAATGGTTAAACAGCAATTGATTGTCTTTGGCCTCATTCCCAGCTCCACACTTAAGAAATGACTGCTGGCCCTGCCCCCCAATACTTTCCTGGTGTTTGGATCATGCTGCCATTCGTCAAACCCTTTGGCACATGATTACTTAATATTTCTCCACCTTCTTCTGGCAGGATTCCCTTCAATGAAGATCCCAATCCCAACACTCACTCATCAGGACCCTCAACCCCTCTGAAAAACCAAACTTATTCCTTTTCACCTTCCAAGTCCTACAGTCGACAGTCCTCTTCTTCTGACACAGATTTGAGTTTGACACCCAAAACTGGTAAGGCACTTCCACCCACCTTTGTTTTCCTTTCTTTTTTACAAATTTGTTTCCGTTTCTTACTAGCTTTCCATCCAAACTTTTCCTCCTGTTTTTGGCATTTAAGTTAAAAGAAACATGTTTTCTGGCCATGTTTCAGTTAGTATAATTAAAATATGAAAATTTTGTATAATTCAGAAATGATCTTGCACAGAGATCTACATTTTAGTGATTTAACCATAGTGTAGATATCAAGTACAAAGTTTATTTTTGTGTGGAGACATTTTTCATTTCATGCTTAAATGAATAGGAATCACATTATCTTGAAGCATTCTCATACAGTATAACACCAGTAGATTGCAATCAAATATGGGAACATTTCTGAATTGGTCTCTGCCTATTTCTGAATTTACTTCTAAAATTTCATTATGAAAAAAAATTTAAGAACAACTAAAATGTCTATGTTGAAGTACATCTATCTAGTTACTAACTTTTTGTTGTTTAAAATGTTTGGTTTTGCTAGTCTTACTCTGTAGGTTAGAAAATAGTAGGTTTTACTTATTCTTGAATATTTTTTAATTTATAAAATTAAAAGAACTTTTCTCTCTTCTATTTATATTTTGATTGATAATCTCTCTGTGGGCTTCTGAATTTGTTTTTTGATAAAAAGTTGCTGAAAAAGCAGATTAGCTCTATACTTCTTAAAATAGAATTGAGGGCAATAGTGGCTCAGTGGCAGAGTTCTCGCTTCCATGCCAGAGACCTGGGTTGGCTTCCTGGTGCCTGCCCATGCCAAAAAAAAAAGAATTGAGTTATTAAAACCATTAAATTATGATTCTTGAGGAAAATAAAAAGCTTAAAAAAGTGTAAGTTAATTGTTTGTCACTTTTGTAAATGATATTTTCACCTGATAATTTTCCTACCAGATTGATTTAAACATTTTGCCTAGTTGTGGTATTTCTTTTAATAACCTTACTTTTGTGTTTAAGAAAGAAATTTATAAAATGACCCGTTTTTCAATGGAAAATATCTCCATCTGAAATTGGTGGTGCTTCTAAAGTAAAGAAAAAGCATTTAAAAAAACTTTTTATCTTTAATTTCTTTTTTCTAGTTAATAGTTATAAAATATTAAGAAAATGATTTATAAATACCTATTTCTTTGAAAATAAAAGCTTTTTTCATGATTATATAGTTATGAATAATATCTCAAATAATTTGCTGTTTTATAATAATGACTGCATTATAATGTGGCACAATCTTAATCATTTATGCTATAAAAACAACCATTCCAATTGTAGTGAAGTTTTTTTTTGGTAGAGGTGTTTTTGTTTTTGCATTTTTAAATAAATAATGAGACTCCAGCCATAAAATTCATGCCAGAAAAAGAAAAGACAGGATAGTATTTGAAGAGTAAGTGTTCCTAAAAATTTGTTTTTACATGGGCAGGCACCGGGAATTGAACCCCAGTCTCCAGCATGGCAGGTGAGAATTCTGCCACTGAGCCACCATTGCGCTGCCCCCTAAAAATATTTTTGAGGCTTAGTCCATGATTGTTTATTTGTATATTCCAGGTCACTTTATATACTTTTATTTTTTATTTTTCTTTGCTACACCCCAGATAAATTTTTGAAAGTATTTCTGTGGTCTTTCTTTTTTCTTTTTAAATTCACCAAAGAGGTTAAGCATAAAAAGATTAATTTAAATTTTTCTTCCCTCAGCTTTCTGATAAATTTGTGAATATAGTGTCAGTTAAAACATTTTTGTGTTTTATCTTTTAGCTCCCCAATTTTTTGAGTTTTTAAAATTTCATTTATTTTTTCATTCATCACATGTTCTCATGTACATTCTATATATGTTGGCTGAGTTTAGGTAAAGTTTACTTTGCCTGTAATTATTCATTGCTTCAATAGCATATTTATAGAATATTTGCAATTTTAATCCCTAGGCCTTATCATGAATCTCTAAAATATCTGGGAGGAGCATTCCTATTTCTTGTAGAGATTTAAAATGGCAAAACTATGTTTGCTTTAAAATTTCTGAAACTGTAATCCAGTATTACTTCATGATTCTATGCCTTCTGCTTTGCTGTATGTAAGATTAGTCTCTTGAGAAATTGTGTGAACAGATAAATGAATTATGATTGATTTATAAGTAAAATGGGGAGCTAAGAATAAAATAAAAGTAATAAAGCTTAGATTGAGAAAATTGTTTTTTCTCTTGGTAGTTAAAGTTACCTGTTTTTCTGGTAGGTCTCATTTTATTTTTAAAGTTTATTTATTGCTTTATTTGTGTAGATTCTAAATTTTGGCATTCTGAAGACTTTATTTTCATATTTTTTTCTAAGTACTTAATTAGTAGGAATGGAATTTTAGAATGCTGGTGTTAGGATATTGAATTGACACCATCAAGCTGATTTTTACTTTTTTAATCAGGCTTTTACTACCTATAGTTTTGTGATCCAGAGGATATTTTACCCTTGGTATACATTAAATAATCCCTTTAAATGCAAACAGATTTGACGATTAAAAATTTTAGAGGGAAAAGGAAAACATTAAAATATATCTCAAAAACTGAACAGAAAAAGGTTAATATTTTATTTATTTAAAAATTAATAAAGGCAACTATCTATCTAAAATAGTAGGGTTTCTTTAATTCAGTTAAAATACCCATAAATGAAATGTTATAGTACATTTGAAGAATTGTACTTACCCGTTTAAATAAGTGTTTATATTTCTGACATCCATATTAACAGATTTATGGCTTTAAAGTTTGTAACTGTGGTTCATAATCTTAATAATTCATAAGTTAAAAAAGGCAGATAATTTAAGAATTATAAAGTCAGTCAAAAGTAACCAAAAGTAATCTTAAATTAGTGATTTAAAAAATTTTAATGAGTGCAAAGTTTGTGAAGCTTTTCAGTTTTAGAATGTGTCTTTTATTTATATTATGTTGGATAGCTGGTTTTGCTAGTGACTTTTCATATGCTATAGTAATTTGTCTATACATTTGAAAATTCATTTTTACTGTTATGTTTTGCTTCATCATTGTTTTCCTTATCCTGCATTTTCTGATCATCTTCTAAATCTGCATGTTTTCTCTGCTACTTTCCTCCACAGCACCTTACTCACAGGGGCCTAGGATTTACCTGTGTCCCAGCTCTCCCTCTCTCTCTTGTGGTTCCCTTCATCTTAAAAAGTCCTGTCTTCTCCTCTCGGAATCTAGCCTTACCCCTCATCACTCTAGCCTTGTCAGCCCAGTTCTGAGGAAAAGTGTTTCTTTCAGTGAAGAGCTATTCCTGGCTGCTTCTGGTAGGATCAAATTACATCAGCTTTTTAATCCCTGTATTTTAAATCATTTTTGAAAACAGTTATTTCGTACTATAAGGAATTATTGGATACTTGATACAAAATGCATGTCTTATATTCTTGTTGGCAGATAGAGTTAACCAATTAGAATGAACATGAGGGCATATTGAGTATTACCTGAGGGATAATTTACCTAATAAATAATAATCTGCTAAAATTATTTTGTATTATATATATATTTTTCAATTAAATGTCTAAAGACTTAGATCTGGATATTTCCAGTAATTACTAGTTTTTGATTTTAGAGTTTATGTTTTAGGTGCTTTCCTTTCCTTCCCTTCATACAACTTCATTTACATTGGGCATTTACCATCATGTTGCTAAATCATGTGGTTACATTGGTAAATTATTCTGTTTGAATCAGTTTAAGTCTCATTTTGGTGATATTCTTTCATTATCCATTTTTTTCTATCGGTTGCATAAATTATCAAATTATTCTGCTAAATATTCTGAAATTTAATTTATCTCTATAAATTTACATTTTATTTCATGGTATTTGATATGCTTCATTTGAAGACTTTAGTTTTATTTCTATGGTTAGTATTTTATAGTCTCTAAAAATTGTGTTTAGGTTACTATAAGAAAAAGAAAATTTCTTTTCTTTTTTTAATGTATGGATTGGGACTATACACATGCTAACCTTTGTTTCCTTATCCAAGAACAGCTAAAAATGTAAAGGGAAATTAGCTCTTTTTAAAATGATTATAGTAAATCTGACTGTGAATCTTTAGCTTTGAACAGAGTGAGACTGAACCATTAACTCTAGTCTTTAAAACACTGAATTCTCTCACCTGTTCCCTGCTTTCTATAATTCTTTGAGCATAGTTGGTCTATTAGTACTCTCAAAAGAATAACATAAGGTAGGGAAAGAAATGTAAAATTAAGCTTTAAAAATATATCAAAGAGTTTAAGATATATAATTCTTTCATCTGTAACTATGTGCATTTGTATTGTGTCTGTACATGTCCTTGATTTTTAGTTTTTAAAAAGCTTTATTGATTTTTGCAAATGAGCATTGAAAAGTATGAATATCAGTACTGCATTGGCTTGACGCTGTGTTTAGAAATGAAAAGTTATCAGAAAATAGATTTGACTACATTTCAAAATTGCCTGAAATTCATGCTCTTTAGAGAATTTTGGAATATTTTAAGTGAGCACAATTAATACTTTTCCTCCCTGTATTTTCTTTTAAATGCATGTTTAACATTTCTCTTATTTCTTTTTTTATTCTTAAAAAATGTTAGCATAATAAATGTAATTGTTTTGGTCATTTTGTATTAGAAGAATCAAGTTTTAGAAATTGAATATTATATAAGAATTTGTCACCTTAACATAATTTTTCTTGTAATTTTTAGAACAAATGAAGTCTAAAACTAGCTATTGCCAGTAGGCTTTGACCTCTTGCTTCTAAAGAATATTTTGTGTAAAAACTTGAGTGAAATTGGTGCTTTAGTTGCCAACCCAGATATTTTAAGTGCTTGGATCATTTTACCATATTTTGAATCATGACATTATAAAGATGAAAACAACTAAACTTTTTGTTTCTGTAGTCGTTTTGTTTTGGTTGTTATTTATGTACTGATGTTCTGTAGGAATGGGAAGTGGTAGTGCTGGAAAAGAAGGGGGGCCATTTAAAGCTCTTTTAAGACAACAGACTCAATCAGCATTGGAACAGAGGGTAAGAGTCACTTGACATTCTTTATTCTTATGCTGTTAATATGAATTTGTCTCATGCTTCCTTATACTTTTATAAATTTTTTTCATAAAGCCAGTTTTAGCCATATATCTGTAATATTGTATTTGAGAAGTCCAAAACAATTAAAGTTTCAAAATAATTTCTTTATAAATAATCACTTTTGATTTGGAATAATTCTTCAGCTTTTTTTGTTTGTCCTCCAGTATTTTATAAGAAATGTTCTATTTGGAAATAACCAACGCCAAAGTTGTTTCTAACTGTATGTTAAAATTATAAAGCAGAAAAAGAGATAGTTAACATTTTTAAGAAAAATACTTTTGTTGTCTTTTATTATATTAAAAATAATTCTTTAGTAGATTAATATATTTATTTATTGAGATTGCCCAATCTCTTAGGTATAAGAAATTCAGAGTTTCTATATTTCTGCAGATTAACATAAATAATATACTTACTCAGTAGGCTTTTACATCTGTTTTAATCATTAAAAGTTTAATATTTAGCTAAGCTTGTTCAGTAGAAGAATGAAAAGTTACAGTTTTGGGATGATTTTTCTCTTTTCTTTTCTTTCTTTTTTTTTTAATAAACTTCAATTGCTAAGGGAGGATCGCCTCATAGGTTCTGTAGAAGGCGGGTATGTTTCTGAACATATATGAGAGCCTGTTTCTTGTATTGAAAGCTTTTCTAGTTTTAATCTCAATTATTTTTAAGTTTTATTTAAGCTTTTAACATTTGTTGCCAGCTTTTTAATTTCAAAATGCAAAGTTTTTGTTTTTCTTCTCATTTAATAATATTTGTAAGGCTCATGTTCTTTTTTCTACATAACTAATACAGTGCATGATTTTATATGTCATGTCAGCTATTTTAGACATAGTTATAGCTTTGTTTGATTTGAAAGCTATAAGTATTTACAGATTTTTTTTCTTACATGTTCCATTTACACTAGTGTTTGAAAAAAAAAAAGTGAAATTCCATTATAGCAAGTACCCATAAGAGCAAATTCCTTTTTTATAGGTTGACACTTGAGAATAGTATTTTTAAGATCCTATTACAAACAATAAAGGTTTTTTTCCTACACTCTCTTACCAAGTTCTAAAAGTATCTCTGTAGCCCTGTTTACTTTTAGACAAGAATGGAAAGAACAGAGCTGAACTAAGCAGACTAATGAGATTTTAACTGAACCCAGCTATGAATCAATAGCTACATTTCAACTACTCATACTTGTAGGCATGTCAACTACTGCCATCAAAAGCCCACCTAAACATCCAAGTCATCCATTGAAACCACATTTAGAGAATCTCTGAAAGCATGGAAGGAAAAAAGAGGACAGAGAGAGGTGTGCATCTGCTTGTCATTTTTTTAGGCCAAAATGCTCTTATCTCCTCTCCCTTCCTATTTTTATATTCTCTTCAGAGAGATTGGCTTTCTTTTACGTCCCAAGTCCCTCATCTAATTACCATTACAGAATTCACACTAATAGAACAACTTGGGTTGCCTGCAAGTTTGATATAATGGTATTTGCCTTATGTTGTTCCTGTCACTTTACTAACTGTATTAAGAATTTTTAAATGCATTTAACTTTAAATGGATAAAAATGTTAATCGATAAAAATTGTTTTGAATTTAGTTTGGATAAGATTATGTTTTTAAATATGCCTTTGAACATTCTTGAAATTTTGGGCACATTAATACATTGGACATACATTATTAGATAATCTTTGCAGTTAACACCAAAGGTGTGGAGAACTAGTTTTTATGTCAAATCTGGTAAAACTGAGTTGTCTGTGTATTCATATTATCTAAATTTGTAGTAGAGCTGTTTGAATTTATGGTACTATTTCTTTATCCTGTTTATATAATAAGTAGAAAAGTATTGTTATCTTTTTACATACTTTCCCATTCATCTGTGGCTTGTTTAGTATGGCAACAATTTTTGAAGAAATTTGAAACACAGAAATAGGAAGAAATCTCTTCATATGTATTCGGATATATGCCTTCATTCTGCCAGCTTGAACATTAGATCATGCCTTTACCACAGATCCATTTACATCACATTTTATATATATATATTTTTTAAATATTCATTTTTACTCCTTGCTACACCACCCTTAATAAATTATAGGGTTATTTTGAGAAGAGAGGTATTTTATTTGCTCATCATGTTTTATTTAATGAGTTTTTAAGTAGCAGTTCTCAAAAATAAAAGTGTTATTCCTTTCTCTCAATAAAGCATTAAAATAAGTTCTCAAAATCTTGGTGATAGGTGCCTGGTTGTTGGGAGATGAGCAATAGAGATGAAAATTGTATTTGGATTTATGTTCTACCTATGAACTATATGATGTAAAGCAAATAGATTTTTCAATGAGACTCTTCTTTCACCTTTAGGATAAAGGAAGTTATTTTTAGACTTTGGGATATATATGTTTCTTCAGTAAAGAAACCTATTTAACTTATTTTAATCTAGTTTTTTTTCAAATACATTTTATCATCGAGCCCTCCTTTTAAAATGCCTCTTAATGAGGAACACTTTGGGAAACACTTGCATAAAGCAAGGTCTTTTGGTAAATTATGATCTCCTTGGAAGTATGGGTAAAATTGTACAATAAATTATACTAAGAATCCAACATGGAGTTTATTCTTGGAAAATTTCCTCCTGTCTCTTGGAATAATAAAAAGTATATTTGACTTTGTAAGAATATGTTAATTAAATATCTTTTAAGAAAAATCCTACTTAAATCTCTTTCTAAGAGGTATACTCCCATTGTTATACTTTATAAAAATATACTTTTTAAAAAAAGTATTCCATTTAAAAAGTGTATTCCCATAGGGTTCTGATGAGTTTTTTTAATTTTTTTTTTTTTTTTACATGGGCAGGCACTGGGAATCGAACCCAGATCCTCTGGCATGGCAGGCAACCATTCTTGCCTGCTGAGCCACCGTGGCCCTCTGATGAGTTTTTGACTAGCCTATCTTTGAGCACATACTATTAAATATTTTTATAATATATTTGACTTGACTAATGTCAAAGCATCAATATGTAAAGTCCATCTAAGTCCCATGTGGAAAGATAATCAAGTATAAGGGCTTTCCAGAGAAAATGTCTTCTACAGTTCCTGAAATTCACATCTAGGCAATGAAAGCAGGGTGGCTGATCTTAAGGAAACTTTCCTTTTCAATGGAAGAGGATCTATAAATTCATCAGATATAATAAATAGAGTATAGATTAAAACCAACTCCTTATTAACTCATTATTTTAACCAGAAACAGCAAGGAAGCCAGTTGATAAGGTTTGTTGCTCAGGAAGAGTCTAGAAATAAAAGATCCTTTTGACATCAGTTTCCTTACCTGAAATACGGTGATAATAAGTACCTTACCTCCCTCTTAGGGTTGTGGGAAAGATTAAGAACCATCATTGTTTTCAAAAGCATTTATTATATTCAGTACAGAAAATTAAAACCATGATTAGATTCACAGGCATTTGTTTTGTATATCTCTTCCATATGGAACTGGACTAGTAATATATTTCAAGTTATTTCAAACTTCTTCTTTCTTCAGTCTTCCCCATCTCAGTAATGCTAATGGTAACTTTAAGATTCAAGATGCTCAGATCAAAACCTGCAGTCACTTTTCACTCTTTCTCTCTCATTTTATATCTAATCCATCGGAAAATTTCATTGAGGTTACCTTGTATTTTTAAATGCAATTTTTTTTTTTTACATGGGCAGGCACCGGGAATCGAACCCTGGTCCTTGGGCATGGCAGGCAAGCACTTTTACCTGCTGAGCCACCGTGGCCCGCCCTTAAATGCAATTTTATTGACCTGTATTCACACATCATATAATCCATCCAAAGTATACAAAAAGTGGCACTAAGCATCATCATATAGTTATGCATTCAATACCACTGTCAATTTTAGAACATTTGCATAACTACAAATAAATAAAAAGAACACCCAAAACGTCCCATACTCCTCATACCTCTCATTATATATATATATTGTCTTTATTTTATTGCTCATCTACCTATACTCAGACAAAGGGAACGTCAGTCACAAGGCCTTTACCATCATATGGTCACACAATAAAAGCTATACAGTTATACAATCATTATCAAAGATCAAGGCTACTGGATTACAAAACCATAGTTTAAAAAGACTTTTCACGGCCTGGCACACGTAAGAGCTCAGTAGTAGTCGTGGTGATGGTGGTGAAAGTGATGGTGATGGTACGTACTTAACAGTCAGTTGTAGATATCAGCAGTGGATTTTCTAGTAAGAGAATTGTCTGAAGATGTAGTTTTAGTTAAGTAACAATGACATTTTCATTGACTATAGGTTAAGTTTTTGTTTTAAAGTGAATCAGCGTGCTGATTATGTGAATTTGGGACATGCAGGACATAGGGGACCTTCGCCTCTGGGCAGCTACTCCCCACCTTTTTTCTGCTAGACCAGTTCTAGCATGATGCTTTTCCTCTCATTCCTTTATCCCATCTCCCCCAAATTTAGAGAGAAGGAATAAAAGAATCCCAAATAGAGAAATCATTTAGGTTCATTTTTTCATACTTATCTAAAATCTTACATGCAGATGTTTTCCAATATGTGAATTTACCTAATTTATTAGTTTTATAAGGAAGTAGTATACTCTATTTAGTTTACTAACATTTTCAATGTCTCCTGCCTAAATATTTAAAATATTTAGGTATAAAGATTGCATGCAAAGTCCCTTTTTACTCTCTAGGATTATCACATGACATATATTTTGAGAAAATAAAAAAATTGTGTACTTAAAATTGAAAAAAGAGTCCTAAAGCCCTAACTTATTAAGAAAAATACTTAAATTTCTAAAAATTGTAAGCTTATCTATACGTTTCTCATGTAAAACATTTTTAAGAATTCAGGTAGAATTTTGGATGCATTTTGAATGAACATTTTTTATAGTATATTTAAGTGACATCTTCCCTTCCCTTTTCCTCCCTTTGCCTGTCTGCTGGGCCAAACCCAACCACTGGCATAGACTGTTTTCTTACTCTTTTCTTACATAGCCTAGAAATTTCTTGTCCTTACTAAAGATTACTTCTAAATTCCAACTGAATTTACTTCTGAATAGATATGTGTGTGTATGTACACATATATGTATACACATATCTATATAGCTATCCTTATATCTATTTATATCTGTATATCTAAATTTATAACTGCATATATTTTTATACTGTGGCTTCCTGGGTTATTGAGATGTGTAGGACTGTTTGCCTTTGTGCTAAAGGATGCCAAGTTGCTGTGCTTTGTGAATTATGCTTTTGTGTGTTTATATTTTCCATGCTCTTAAGCAGCCTGTCAGTAATCTTGCTGCTTTCAATGTGCTTGCTTCTAGTAGTATTTGTCTCCCTGTCTCTCTCTCCTAGATTTTATTTGCTGTGTTTAATCTGCTGCAGTCCAGCAAATCAAATGATAGATTTTAGAATTGTATATAAATATATCATGTATAGTATGACTTATAGGGGTCTCCTGTGAATATAGTGCATGAGCTTTGGTACTTGGAATTCTACCTGTTCATTTTACTGTTGAGAGACCTGTTTTGCTTATTTTCTAGTTCTCAGTTACATTCTAAATAGATAAATGATGAGTTGCATTAATCTTGTAGCCAAAAAGTCAGATACTAAGTTTTTCTTACTCATACCCAGTTTGTATAATATGAAGGACTTTTCCATTTGGGCAACCAAAGGAGTCCTCTTTCTTCCTAGATGCTATTTCAATGAATTTCTTTTCTGCTTTCTCATTTCTTTCTTGTTTGTTTCTCCATGTCTCTAAACTTGGAAGAGCTTGTGGAAATTTTATTGCCCCAGCTCCCATCTCTATACCTCTCCCTTTTTCTAAATGTACATACTTGTACTTACATTTACTGTTGCCACCCTGGTGATGGTGTTAAGAGCAGGAAGAGTAAATAACTTCATACAATTGTTCTCTACCCACTTCAACTTGATATTTGCACGTATTCACTTTTCTTTTTATGTATCTGCTAACCCACACTGCTCATTCTCTCCTTGCCTCCTATCTTTTAGATGTCTTGCCCCAGGCTTTGAGAGTCATTACCTATAGATTGGAATGGGTGCATATATGGAGGGGAGTCTGCCCCACCGAGCAGTAGATACTGGGTTAGAGTTTTACCAAAGTAGGAGAGTGAGAGAAAAGTAGAATGTGTTCCAAGTGTCTCTAATTGGAACTATGAAAATGTTTTTCCCCATTGAAAATTGATAAGCAAGGTGTTTGGATTCTATATAACATTTATATGGGAAAATGGATTTGGAATTCTAAACATCTAAGAAAACAATTAGAAACCATGTGTAATGAATGTATAATCTATTGTTTCAAGGAATAGTGTATTTTTTTATAGCAAGTTTTTTAACAAGTAGTTTTTGATATTTTACACACTCTCAGTTGTACTTTTCCCCTATTCTTTCTATTAGGAGTTTCCATTTTTTACCTTGACGGCGTTTCCTCCTGGATTTCTTGTGCATGTTGGGGGTGTTGTTAGTGCACGTTCTGTGAAACTTTTGGATCGTATCCACAATCCTGGTATGTTCTTAAAAATTTTGTTTTTGATTTGTTTAAAAGGTTTTTAATTGTTCATCTACTTAAATTGTGATATTAAAATTGATTATTATAATGCTGTTTTTTTAAGCCAAACTATTTGAAGAGAAATTTTAAAGAGAGTAAAAACTTATTACTTAAAAACTTATTACATATTACTTTAAAATTTTGCAGTAATTTTAATTAAAATTAACCAAACTACATAGAAATATATTTTGGCTAATTTTCTATTAGAAATTAATTTTTTTTAAAAGCTGGATTCATTTTTAATCAAGGTATCACTTTGAGGTAATCATTGACTTTTGGAATAATTAGTTTCTTTGACTCATACTGATAAAAAATTTTGCAATTTGATCATTATAGCTATTAACTTAAGATGTCAATTCTTTTATCAGCAATTACTCTTTCATAGATTAATTTACGTATTCCTTAAAAAATGTATTTAAAAAAATGTACTTGTAAACATTGTATAGAGTATTTAAGAATTTTGAAAGAACCAAAAGCTAATATCCTTAGTATGTAGCTTTTTTTTTTAAATGTAAGTGAACAAATAAGAAGAGTAGCTCATTTCTTTACAACATGGAGCCATGATTATAGTAGAAGAAAGGCATCAAAGTCCTAATAATTTCTGGCTCTTGGCTTAGAAATGCTCTGGTGATTTTTCTAAATCTAAAATTAGCATGATGAAGGATAGAAATTTTCCAAGTGGAATGTATTCTTGTAAATCTCATTGATGGAATGCTCAGTCACTTACTCAATCAAGCCACATATTTTGATGATATAACTTAAACTTCAGGTCATATTAGCATTCTTATTTGACATTTATGCACATATATTTTTGAAAAATTTGAATTATCACTTCCAATAACCTCTTCCTGAAGCTTATATAAATAGCTTTAAAAAGGAGAGTCAAATGCTTTGACATTATTGGATGGAGAACATTCCAGGTAGTGATTTTGAGCATAACAAGGCATTGCCATTCTTTTTAATTTTTATATTTTATCAGTGCCTAGTGGTTTGATGGCCTTTGAGTTAATAATTTATAGAAGCAGACTGGAGTTCTTCTGAAAACATATACACTTTTGAATTAGGCAGTATGAATCCGAAGGAGATTTCTTAAAATGAATACTAGCCAGGATTATTTAACTCTAAAGCTTAGCAGATATGTGTTATATGCATCAGTCTTCTCTTTTTCTTCTTTAGTTTATTCGTTCTTTTTCCTGTTCCTTATTTTTGGATAAATTTAAGATCTTTTCTTCATTGAAGTATTTGTATAGTCTTCAGTAGTTAAAGACAAATTTGAACTAATGCCAGCATAATGTTTTAAGATCTTGAAGAATATGCCAAATTCCAACTCTCTTGGTTTAGGGACTTGAGTAATTTGGAAAGTGCAAGCAAATAGTGAGTTCAGATACCTAATGTTAACTGTGTGATGCGTATTTCTATGGACTGCTGACTCAATTTTGATATATGACATATACCAGTATGATAGCTCCAAAAGTGGTTTCAGGAATACATTCAATTTTTGGTAGTGTCTTCTGTTAACTGAATGCAATTTGATTTTATTTCATAGCTTTCATGCACTCTGAGAAAGTGTAGAGTCTGGGAGAACAAATGAGGGCTAATTAAATTTAAATAAAGAGCTGTTCTTAAAATGTTATTACTTATACAAAATAATTGCTTTTGGGGGTTTATCATTCTTGTTCATTCTAGCTATGTGACAGATGTAAGAATTCAGGCTCAGGGAAGGAAACAGGAAACCTTATCACAGAATATATTTTGTGTGTATTGTAATTATCAGCTCACACATTGTCTTCTTTTCTCCCTTTCAGAATATCTTTTCATTTCACATGTAGATTCTCAAATATTCGTGGATTATTTTCCAAAAGTTATGGTCATATGTATATAAATACTTTTAATAGTATATGAGTTATATTTTCATATTGTTTTACTTTCAATTAAATGCATATCAATTATATATTCTATTGGTTCCAATACAATATAGTTTTGATTTAACATAAATTCTTTGGATTGTTATATGTATTTATTATGCATTAAAAATGTTTCGCAAGGAAATTTTATTAATCTTCAGGACCCCTAAATAATTAATTATGAAAAAAAAAGCTGAATGTTAAAACAAAACAAAGTGAAGTCTAAACATGCATCTGCCTTGATGATATATTAACTTTGCAACACTGAGTTATTCTGCCAAGAGAAACTGATGATGGATTTAGATACATGCGCTAAAGTTAAAAATGCTGTGTTTGCACTCTCAAATGAGTCTTCCAGCTATTTTTTGACTAGTGATTATGGGAAATTTTTATTTCATATTCAGTATAGAAAGAAAATCTTATTTTAAGACCAGTACCACCTGTTAATGCAATGGGTTATTATTATTAAGGAGTTATATTTTTTAGAACGTTCTCTGTTAAATATTAAGTAAACAGGTATATACAGCAGGGGAACGAATGGGGTGGTTTCAAAATCAAGGTAATTCTCTTAAATCATTAGATTTTAGTTAATGTTAGATAACTATAGCATGCCCTTTCTTACCTTTCTATTTCTACTATTTATTAACTCTGCTGTCTGTGTCTTTCCAGTTCCTGTCAAGTGGTATTGTCAATTGTATTCTTGTTTGTAGTGTTTTTGTTTTATTCCTACTATTCTGTACCTAAAACTGATCTACTAATTTGCTGTTTTGAACTCAGCCTTTGTCGGAATTATGGGTAACACAAGATCTTACAAACTGCTAGACTGGAATAGTTTCAATTCAGGTATTTTAATGGTCATTCAGTACTACATATGCTGACAAAAATTATGGCAGCTCAGTGAAGTATTTAGAAATATTGTAGATTAAATAGGTTTAATGGAAATTCAGTTAAACAAATACATTCTGCAACACCTAAGTTACAAATCTTGTAATTTCCATGGAAATGCTAATGCAAAAATATGTTAATAATTCATCAAAACCATAGAAATACCATAAACTGTGATTGATTTTTTTAGGTATTTAACTTTCAGAGTGGTAATTTAAAATTACACGTATTACATTTCAGACATTTTCCCTATCAGGTAAAATGGCACAGATGTTAATTTTAAGCAAATATTTGTTAAATATAATATAAATATTAAAAATGACGAATTTGATAATCTTGAAATAATGCATATTTAAACTTCATATGGAGGTTTGAATTTAATGTATTTAGTGTTTTAAATACTATAAATGTTGTAACTGTTAGCATTTTTATTTATAATACTGAAAGTGTTCTAAAACTTGATAACTAAGCAAATTTTGGGAATATCAAAAACTTGCATAAGTTTCCTTTCTTCCTTCCCCCTTCCACATGAGAATATAATTTTTCTTTTTAGGTGAATTTATATTTGAATATTCTGTAGCTTTTAAAGAAACAAAACCACAATAGAGAAATTTATAGCTGATGATGTGGTTTATAGTCAAAGCCAATTAATTTTTCTTTCTAATTGAAGTATATGCTCAATATAAATATCTAAATTTTATGTTATCTTTTTTATATTAAATTAAATAGTTTAATTTTGATTCAGTTTGGGAAAGCTGGTACTTTTCCTACAGAATTTTTAAATTTCTTTGTATCGGAAAGTTTTGTTTACTGTAAAAGAGAAAGCCCAAAAAACCCAAGGGGCTCATGAAGATAATATTCCATAATCTTTTCAATATTGTAAACTTTCTTTATTCATAGGCGTTCGAGATGCAATTCTGCTGTAAGTAATGCATGTTTGACTATGAAGTGACTCATGTTCATCACACAGATTTACCGAAATTCAGTCTAATAAACAATCTGATCTGATCTAAACTTTAGACTGATATCAAGTGGTAAATCTTTAGGGAAATTCTTCTATTTCCTACCCAAATTTTTGCCAGCATTGCAAAAACCTGGTTAGAATTAAAATTCTCATTTTCTAATGTACTATCTTATAAATTGATTTTTAGTGAGAAATTAATAATATACTCTGCTGTATTCATTTAATAATTATAAGATGTATTTTCAAAACATGAGCATATTGGCTTTGCGGGAAGTTAAAAAGACAAATTGTATAGGAAGAGGATGCTGACAGCAGATTTGATCATTGATAATTTAAGGAACTTAAAAATTGTCAAGGCAAAGCTGTTTAGGTTTAGATGCATGTTAGTTGGATGGTAGAAGAGTTTTGAAAAGTAGAAAAGGCAAAACCGAAATGTTACAGACATAAGGATATCATCCCATGTAAGCAGAATTAGAACTGGGAAAGGGAAACATGGTTGAGGAAGCAGTATATCTTGCCATCATTTAAAATAAAGTCAAGTAGTAAGTTTATGAAGAAAAAGATGGAAATAATTTATACACTATTAAAAGAACATAAAAGATGACATTTGTAGTTTAATGTTTTCATAATATGCTGTTGATTGGAGTATTTTTGGCAATGTATGTTTTAGAAATAAGCTGATTTTGATATTAGTTTAGGAAAATTAACTTGATAATTCTTATAAAATGTGATATGTTTGATAAAGATATTCAAATTATTCTTGTATTCTTTTGTGTAATTTAGGAATATTTAGTCACTGCTTTTCTCTATTGCCATAGAAAATCAAGAATTGATCAAGGTAGTAAGAAAAATAATTGATAAAGTTTTTATTAATGCTATAATTGTTCATCCATACTTTATTTACTGGATTCTCTGATGATATATATTATATGATTCATTGTCAATTTAACAATGGCTTTTCAAGAGAAAAGAAAAACACTGCTATATTAGGTATACCTATTATACATTCTTATTTCAGAAACATTGAAATGTGGAAGAATGTTTTAGAATAGAAAAACATCTTATACCACACAATAATATATAATAAAAGTAGTATATCATCTAAGCATTTATTATAACTTATTTTGTGTGATACCCCGTGTTCAATACTAGGTATGCAAAGGTGACTGTTCCCTTGTCTTCATGAAGCTTTTATTCTGGGAGAACAGATGAACCTGTAAATGACTTCCTGTGGGGTATAGAGTAATAAAAGATACAGAGTTAAAGAATAAGGCCTGATTAACTTTATGTGACAGGGAAAGTTGTAGAGGTGGTGATCTTGAGCTTTGTTTTAAGGAGTATCTAGAAGACATGAATTTATATTTCAGACAGTGTATCAGTGTATTTACAATTCATGTTGCTACTTCACCCTTCAGCATGAGAATATTTTTCTTAGGTACGGTTCTGAAACTTCCAGCATTTACAAAATTATATCCTAGCCAGTACTTATTTGATGAGGTTTACATAGTTACTTCATACTTAAAAAGCTGTTTGCCATTCAGTTGAGCTTCTTTTTTCTGTCCCCTTTTCTCCTATTTTGCTATCTTAATTTATGTTACCTGCAGTGAAGAAATATTTTTATAGAACAGGAAGAAGGGAACTCAATGTCTGAGAATTGATTTTAAAACTTCTCTTTTCTTTTCTTGTGTCTTATGTTTCTGGCCTAGTGACAGACATTAGGAAGGCAAGGTGATTCTTGCTGCTAGTGAGAAGGATGCTGCTTTTGTGGATCTTGTGAGTGACATGCCAGGAACAGTGAGTGCATGGTCAGATTTTCATTAGATCATTGTCTGCGGCATGAAGAATGGGTTTAAATGCAGTAAGACTAGAGAAAGGAGACTAATTAGTAGGTTAGACGGTAGTCCAGGCTAGATAATTGATGTGTTTGAGCTAGGATTTGGTGTTGATAGGAGATGTGCCAGGCAGTCTTCTAAGTTATTTACCATTCACTCCTCAGCTCACATCTGAGGTTGGCACTATTCCTATTTTGTACATGAGTGAAGTGCAGCATAGCAATTTGCCCATGGCAGAATAGCTAGAAAGTGTCTGAGCTACAATTTGAACCGAGTATTCTGGCTTTAGGGCCCTTAGGGCCTCTTAACCATAAATTCAAGAAATACCTTAGAATGTGAAATCAGTAGGACTTAGCAGTTGTTAATAAAATGTGGGGAGTGAGACAGGCTTTTAGTGACTGCCAGCAGAAAAAGAGGGAGAAATCATGGTTGTCCCACATATCAATATTCTAGTGAGCTATTGATTCCTATTCTTTGGAAACTGAAGTTTATTTGAAAGTTGAGTTGTTAAAAGTATTTTAAGAGGGCGGGCCACGGTGGCTCAGCAGGTAAGAATGCTTGCCTGCCATGCCCGAGGACCCGGGTTCGATTTCCGGTGCCTGCCCATGTAAAAAAAAAAAAAGGATTTTAAGAGTAGGTTTTAATAATTCTAGCTCATTGTTTCTCAGAGGGCTCTCATCTTTTTTTTTTTTTTCTCATGACCTTACCACTAAAAATGTTTCTGAGTACCTCAAACATAATTTTGCGTTCTAATGGACTTTTGGTAGTTGAGAAAAATATGTTATTCTTTCTCTGTATATAGAATGCGTGCCAGCCTAGTTTTTCGCACACACAGTGAGAGAAATAAAAGATGGCTGCATGATATGGTTTGAAAAGTACTGGTACAAAATAGCTTCCAAATTTAGTAAATATTTTTAAGAATGTTTTAAGTACAAAGTTAGTGAAAATTAATTATTTAAAACTAGATGAGGTTATCTTTTGTTTTTGAACACTTTAATAAGGCTTTGTTTTAGTCAGATTGTAGAATTTAGGGCATATTATTCTTATTAGGATTTTCCCAATGCTATAATAGTATACTACTGATAAGGCAAGCTTTAGGTTAACAGTCTGTAATTAGGAAATGTTACTCCTCTCTCTTATCCTTTAGAATTACAGTTGTTTAGAAAATTGATCTTAATTTTAGAGCAAAAATTAATACTGAAGAGCTAAAAAATAATAAATAAAATTATTACTTTGAAAAAATGCTTAATTTTAACAAAATGTGAGTCAGTTGATGTATAAGGAAATATTTATAGAATGTACAGTCTATTCATTCAAATTAAAATTTTTTGGTTTTAGTTGTCAGTTTTTAGTTTTATCTAGTGGATTTCATGGAGTGCCTGCTGTGTGGTGAGCACTGTGTTGGGGACTGGGGACATCATTATTAAGCCTGTCAGACATCTTGTTCACACACCCAGTCTGGGCTGTTTCTTACACTACTTTACTCTGTGTATATCTATGTGTGCATTAGTAAAATGGAACTTGGAATTTTAATTCCACTGATGATCTCAGCAAGTATTCTTTTCTCCACATCTGAGAGATACTCATGAACAGATGTACAAACCAAGCCTTAAGTAGTGAAGCAGGTTTTGTTATTTAGTACTTCAATGAGATTTTCAGGAAGTAGATATACAGAGTTTAAGAAAGTATAAATACAGCATGGATGATATGTGATCTTTTCTTCGTTTCCTTACTATTAGAGTAACGAATAGATATGTAACTGCATGACCTATACAAAAATTTCATAATTAAGGAGTAGGTTACATATCTTTTTTTTTTTTTTTACTGATAGTAAAGATATTCTAGTTTGGTCCAACATGGATTGTATCCTACCTATCATCCTAACATCCCAAATTACTGCATCTTGATGTTTGCTCTGTATTAACCATTTTACTTCCTCTTTAGTAAGACTTTTTTTCCATGGTCTGGTTCTGAATCCCCACTCAATGTGAGGTTGTATGCTCCCTTGACCTGAACTTTCTAATTTCTGTTTCATTAGGGAACATTTATCTTCTTCAAATGGTTGTTATGGGTTGGAAGTTTAGTTTCAAGGATTTGAGAATGTAGCTTTTCATGTTGTCCATCAACATGATAGATTATCATTGTATTAAAAGTCTTTATTTGCTCCAACCTAACATTTATCTCCTCTTGTTCAGTTAAAAATTAGGTTTAATAACTATCTGTTCCCTTTTTTCTTTCAACCAGATTAACAGATTATTTCAAGAGTAGAGTTACTCTCTCCCAGAGCTATGGAAAAATAGAACTGAATTTAACATCTTAGATTGTCGTGTTTGGTAATTGCAAATGTGTGATTACCTAAGATCTCAAAAGGATAGGATTTAATAAAGGTGTATTATATTGAGGGGTTCACTTCTTTGCTTTCTGAGATATAAACTATTACTGTAATTTTAAGATTATAGGTTTTACCTACACTTCAGAAAGAAGATAAAATGTTACAAAGATGGCAAGATATCAAGCTATGGTTTTTTAACAGTAGTAAAAAAATCAATTAATTGTGATGTCAGCACAAGTGTGCAGACCTTAGCCTTGAAAAAAGGCACCACAGAGGTATTGATATACAGCTCAGTTCACCCCTACAATTAGAAAATTTTATTAAAAGATTTGTAATATTATCTGTGAAGAGTTTTGACCCATTGAAGAAAAAGACAAAGTAGAATGGAATATAATCAGAATAATAATTAAATTTTAATTTCCCTTATGTCTTTTTATAATTATAAATAATTCTGTAGATATTTGGGAGAAGATAATTCTTAAAGATGAAGAAATTGCTTTCCTTGATATCTCAAATACTTATAAATAAATGTGATCTTACATCTCAGCTGTGTTACCTTTCAAATGACTAAATTGTATCTAGTTTCTTCAGGTGTGGCATATATAGTTGCCATAATTTTTTAAACCAGACTTTTTATTTTGCCTTTTATATAAGTATGATAGATCCTTGATTTTGTACTTCCATAAGGTAAATAAAACAATTTAAATTCACTATTATGCTTCCTATAAAAAAGTAGTCAGTAGCTTATAAGTATTAAGAATTCCGTTGTAAGGATTTTATTTGTAATAAGTTAGACTGAATCATAATTAGTGCTTGAATATTCTCTGACTCATCTCTGGCATGAGTTTAACATAGTCTTCAAGGATAAATTTAACTTTTCTTTAATATTAAAAGAATTGATTAATCTTACCTTTAATCACACAGTTCCTAAATTTAATTGCTAAAAAATCTACCCTTTAACTTCTTGCTTCCAGTTTTAGGTAATTGTTGTTAATACAATTACTAGTTTGTGATTAAGTGCTCCCTATTATATGCTTGCCTTGCTTTCACCCAGAATCTAGGGCCATTATTTTCTGTAACCATTTCAGTGAGCTGCCATAGTTTTCAGTCTGTACTGTCACCTGATCCAAGCATGCGCCCAAATATCCACTGTTTCTGGCTCCTGTCTGCTGAATCTGCTTTGCAAACTTTTTGTTCTTTGAGCTTTTGCTTTAGCTAAGAACCAAATTTAAGGAATTCTTTGAAGTGTGGACATATGCCATTTGCTTCCTTAGCTCCCATGTTATGTAAATCTTTAGCTATTATTAACTTGTAAATACTTTATTGGAAACTACAATGGCATCCCCATGTGCAACTGTGTGGCTCATGTGTCAAAATAAAGGCTGCTTGTGAATTTGTCAGAAGAATATGAATGCTACACTTGCGCTGTATTCAGTTTTTTTGTTTTTTGTCTTTTTAAATCAGCCACTTATTTCATAGTGTATGGTGTAATTATCTGATTATTTTATGTTATCCCAAGGTAAGTTTGATGTATATGAACTTTGTATCTATGTGGTAACATATCTCTTAGTAATTATTATTACAGACTTTTCGGTTCAGACATCTGGCCATTTCTTAGTAAATACATTTTTAACTTCAATTAAATAGCTTCTTCCGATTTCATTATTTTAAAAACAATGTGGATTACTTCCTATAAATTTTATTTTTAAAATAGAAAACTTAAGCTGCCATGTATTACTTGTGGTACATTTGCAGGCAAACCTTATGTAAGAAATCCATTCTTATTAAAACTAGTATACAGTTATTTGCCTTAGCGAATAATATTTATACTTCCAGAATGGTTTAAAAAGTAAACAGCATGTTCTGCTAGTGTGTTTAAGAAAAGTTAGATTTTTATTTCACAGAGCATTTCAGGAAAATGATTATTTTGTATACTGAGATATATTTCTAATTATTTATGATTTCTCTTTTCACAAATCATAATTAATTTGATAGATTAGGCAGCTTCTTAATAATACTTTGTCTTATGGTTTAAAAATTCCCTTTTAAGAAAAGGCACTGGCTATTCACATTGGCCCAGAAACATGTCTCAGAAGAAAAAGCGAGAGTGGATTTGAGGGTGTATCTGTGCTGTAAATATTTATATTTCAGTTTGGAATATGAATAAATTCTCTTAACACAGGAGTGTATGTGCAAAGTAGAACCACTTAAATGTCTCACACATTTTTTTTTTTTTTTTTTTTTTTTTTTTTTTTTTTTTTAAGGAAAGACAGAGAGAAGGAAGGAAGGATAGAAGGAAGGAAGGAAGGAAGAAAGGGAAACATTTTTAAACATTTTCTTGTTTTATTGTATTCTGTTTCTCCGTTTTTGTTACATGGGCTGGGGCCGGGAATCGAACCGAGGTCCTCCGGCATAGCAGGCAAGCACTTTGCCCGCTGAGCCACCGCGGCCCCGTCTCACACATTTTTAAATTCAAAATATTGATGGTACCACTGTATTGTAGTCTTTTCTATTTCTCTTCCTTCTTATCTTTATCTCATACTTTGAACTTTCCCTCAGTTTGCTGGAGTCTGCATGTCTTTCTCATCTTCTGAAGGAAAGTTTTAGAGTAGCTCTGTCTTGCATCCAAAACCTTAATTCGAGAACTGACTCATCATTTATAGTTCTGGCTCTTATCGCCTCATTTCTCCCTTTTGGAGCAAAATTCCATCATATTAATGTTAGCTACAACAAGTCTCTTAACCTTTCTTTACTTTGCTGTCGTCAGTATTTTAATAGTGAGTATAATTCTACTTATTCTATTTATTTGGAAAAATATTTTTTAAATTGAATGTATAAATGGCAATTCAAAAATAGAAAATGTTTGGATTGTTTGATTTTCAGTTTTAATAGTGCCTTTTATGTGGAAAATTTACGATTAGAACATAGCATCCTATTTAGAGTTAATTACATTTTTTTCCTATCTCATACTAATCCTAAATGAGAATTATCACAAAAAGAAGCAAATCAGGATATGCTGATTACAGACTGTTTCTGTTTTTAACATCTTTGCACATAAAAAGTTACTATAATCTGCAGCTGCTGTTCACTAATAGTTTACAGCTAAATGGAAGTGATTAGGAAGTATATGTGGCAGATGTTCCATTTATAATGCTCTACTGCAAGAAATATTGGACTCCCCTATGGTAATAAAATACATATTGTGATTCTAAGCCATTTTCTTAATTGCAGAGGGATACAGGGAGTTTTTAGTGTCCTGAAATTTGTCCTTACATACATTAATAAGATTATTTGTATTAATCCTTTAAATGTATTTCCTTTCTTTTGTTTGTTTGTTTGTTTGTTCTTTGTTTTTGATTGGCTGGTCCCTTTATTTCTTTTAGAAGAATGGCTACAGATGGCTTTCTCTCTTTTATCAACAAATCTTTACCTTGGAAAGAACCCAGAATATACTGGGTTATAAAAAATAGGTACCAGGAAATGAAATCAGAGTAAAATTAAATGTATGGCCATGGCACGTAAGATGTTCCCTCAGTGAGATGAGACATAGGATAATCTCTCAGTTTTAAGATTAGAAACTGGAAACTCTGGATCTATATCTAAGTTGTATCTAGTAAGAAACATTCCTGCAGGTGTCCCCTGCAGTAATAAAGCAAATAGAACTGAACTGTTAGTTTTCCAGTAATCAAGTTTAACATATTAAATATTAAGCTGTTTAAGAAGTAGATTTTAAAGATGGGAAGTTTTAAAACTGTTTTAGAACAATACTTCTGTACCCCCCTATTATATGTTTATTTTATTTTATTTTTAAAAGTTCTTTTCCAGAATATGTTTATTCTAAATATTTCTTGTTCTTCTAGACATTGTGCTATTGAGTAGTGAACTGATTTAAAATTTATTTTTCAGATGAACCAGAAACTCGAGATGCATGGTGGGCAGAAATCAGACAAGAAATAAAATCACATGCTAAAGCATTAGGCTGCCATGCTGTAGTGGGCTACAGTGAATCTACTAGCATCTGGTAAATGAGAAAAACAACTTGATTTTCTAGATGTACACCTAAATTTAAATTTATACTTAATTTATAGATTGTTAGCAGAAAGGTGAAAATTCTCTTTTTATGCAAATACAGAGAAAAGAAGGGTAGTGAAGTGATTAGGACCATGGGCATTTGAGTATATCAGATAGCGATTCAAATGTTATCTTGTTATTTAATCACTGTGAAAGCTTGGGAAAAGTGACAACTCTTCTGAACCTAAGTTTATACATTACAATGGAGATAATATCACCTATCAAATATGACTATTGGGGGATTAAATGAGAATTTAATACTGTCACATAGCAAGTATTATCTCTAGGCCTATTTTACTTCAGTTTTTGACTTCGCTAGCTCCTCCCATTGGGACCCTTGGAATCCCTAATCTGTTGTAAACATATTGCCATGTATCTTTAAAGTTGGTATGTAAACTCATTCTGCCTCCTCTCACTAGTGTAATTCTCTCCTGCCGATAAATCATTTTGTAACTCTGCCAAATTAGGAAGGGGCATCCATACTCTTGGTTCCTAATTTCTTTTTCTCCTGCATCCAATTGAACAATCTCTCCTTTGAAAAATTGTGGTTCTCTCATTTGTGGTTCATAGTTATCCACTTTCAAACTATTCTTCTGCATTTCTTAATTACTTCTCTGCCATCACTTGTCATGCATAACTTTTCCCTAACAGTCTGGTATAGTAGTTTCTCATTCTCAAGTCCTCTATTCCCACTTGACTTTCAGTTGCATTTTGGACATCATTATTGCTAGAAACTCTTCCATTCTTAAAATGTGAAACTATAAAATTACACTTTCACATCACAACTTAATTTATTTCTACCTATTCCATTTTCTCACTGACACCTAGTTTATTCTTAATCCTTATCTTAACCAAGAGTTTTCCCAGTTCATCCTCATGTTCTGCATTCAGTTGCTATTCTGTCATCCTTGACCCAACTTTCAGACCCTTCAAAAGTTTGTTTGATATCACTTTGGAAACGCTTTGACCTCTACTTTCTTATTTTTCCACCTTTTATTCTTAGGTAATTCTATTGCCAGATTTCTCTGCCCTTGTGATGATCATTACTGTTAGAGAAGATCATTTAACTGCAATAATAAATGTGGGCATTACATAGCCATGCTATTTAATCTTCTGTCAACCCTTTCTTTTCCTTTGCAGACCATTTATTATACTCGCAAAACTATTCTGTTCCACTTCTGTTAAACTCCTAACTTCTTTATCCTTACACTGCTTCACTCACCAAAGATGGGTGGTCTTTGCCTCATTAATTGATTTTGTGTCATGCACTTTCAGGTCCTAGGGATATTGTTTTAAAAGACATAGTTCTTGCCATGAGATTCACATTCTCCTGGAGAATTATGATGAATTTAATGAATGTTGTGATACAGGTATCCTAAGACGATTTGGATTCCTGAGGGTTGTATGTCAGGAATAGCATTGGAGAAAATATCACTGAAATAAGGGATGCTTGAACTGAATCTTGGAGGATGAGTATGAATCATATAAATGAAGAAAAGAGACATAGGGAGAATATACCTAGCTGAAGGAAAAACCTGTGTGAAGAGGGCCAGGGCTGTAGATTCAGCATGGCTTGAGATAGGTCATATATGTAAGAGTGGACAGAAATTACTTCATTTAATTTACTTAGAAGTTTGAATTGATCTCACGCAGTGTCTTAATTTCTTTCTCCAAACTTCAAAAAATATATTTTAAAAAATCCCATCTGTTTTTCCTCTTCCAACTCACGTTACAGTTCAAGTGACCCTTTTTTTCCCTGTCTTTTTCTTAGGTTTCTGTTGCATTTACTCCTGTGTCTAGCGTTTAATCCCCAGGCTGTTATTTTTCTTAGTTTCTTTGGGTGATCTCATTCAATATTGTGTTGATTGCTTAATTTTTTAGTTTTCAAATTAGGTGACAGGTAATAAAGAGTTTTGTTTTGGAGAAGTATTTTGAAAATCAATTTTCTATTATACATATAATGGTGTAGTTTAAGCTTCTTTAATATATTTTGAATATTATATTATTTGTTTTAGATACCTTTATATTATTAAATTTATATTGAGCAATAGTAATGTAGATATTTACGTAGTTGTGCTTTTAGAATACTTTAAATCAAGTTTAATATGCTTTTAAATGGTACTTTAATAAAATTTAATGGATTATTACTAGATTCAACAATGTTGTTTGTTGCCGCTTATATTCTGAAACACTCCAGTTTCTCAGCCTTGCCATATTTTAAAGAAAGCCATTGTCATTATATTATACTTTATCTCTTACCATTTTAAGTAATAAAGAATTTTGCCCTCTCCAAAAGCTACTTATCTTTTCTACATTTAGGAGATCATCCTATATTATTATTTAGTATTTCATAGACTTAAGTAATAAAGAATTTTGCCCTCTCCAAAAGCTACTTATCTTTTCTACATTTAGGAGATCATCCTATATTATTATTTAGTATTTCATAGACTTGAATTTAAATTGTCACCTTTGATATTTTAACATTTTCCAAAGATATATAGCCTCAAAATATTAACTTGTTTGTGTGTTTCTCTTTTGTTACAGTGAAGAGGTCTGTATTTTGTCTGCATCCGGCACGGCAGCTGTACTGAACCCTAGATTTCTGCAGGATGGCACCGTGGAGGGCTGTGTGGAACAGAGGTTGTCATGGCAGCCTGGCTTCTTTTCCATAGGGGCAGAGAAGGGAGAGGTTGACTTTTGTCCCTCAGAGCCAAGATGGTTCTTCTCTATGTGGGTGGGTTACAGTAGTCCATCCTAGAAATAAGGATGATTTTTAATTAACCAAAACAACAAAGAGAATGAATTCTTATTTGTTTTGGATATCTTTGTTATCTTATGCATTGTTTCTGGTAGCTTGAATAAGGTGCCATGTATGGCTATAATTGGAAAATTTAAGGTATATATATTTTTGGTTTTGTCACAATTTAGAAATACTTTCCTTTGTTTGATTTTTCCCTTCTTCTCTTTTCCCTTAGTCTTCATCCATTCCCCCCCCACACACACAGAAAAAGGTCATAAAACAACTGTCATAAAGTTCTTAATTTAAAAAATGGCAAAATGCTGTTTTGTACCAAAACTATATATAAAAGCTTCATAGAAATTAAAATGTAAATTTAATATATATGAAAATAAAAGCATTAGATAAAATGAGCTTACTAAATTTATTTATTTATTTATTGGTCCCTTTAAACCATTGCCTTCCATAAATGTCAAAAAAAATGCTTTCCATAAACAAATGAAAATTATCAAATATGCATAGAAAAAACTATTAGTTTGGTGCCAGAGTCTACTTGAATTATATAAATCTTAATTATCCCCCCCTTTTTTCTTATATTGATATATTAAGTATATATTAAGGAAGAAATAAAAAAAAGATTCTGTATCTCGTCAAATTTAGTATAAATGTACAAGTCTCTATATAATAAAGAAAGATAGCTCTGGTAGCCATGTAGAATACCTTGGTCATTTTCTTCTGTCGGTCTTGATATGGATTTTCACTATTATATATCCCAGAGCTTTAAAGTCATCATAAGTAAGAAAGTGAAGTTAGGAAAATTTGAAGTATACTAAATGGTTTGAATGTTCTGTTGAGTAAATGCCTTTGCCACTGAGTTGATTCTTCCAGTGCTACAATATGATTTTCACTGATGTTGATGGATTTAATTCTTTAGGAGATAGAGAAGCCTAATTGAACAAATACTCTTTCTCATGCACTGTGGTTATTTCTGTTTTGTGGCTTGGATAGAAACAGTGAATTCTTTAAATGGCAGTTTGATACAACAGATGCCATCCTTAGTTGTAAAAGAGAAAATTATCTTTTTTATCCCCCTACTATAAAATTATTCATGGTCTGTAGAGAAAATTTGGAAAGTGTAGAAGAGTAAAAGGATGTCAAGATTCCCCACCATTTCACTATTTAGAGAACAGTCCCTTCTGTGCATTTTATATTTCAAATGCTTTCATAAATTTTACTGCTTTTATTTTTATGCTTTATAATACTTTGCATTATTTATGCTCACATTTTTGTGAGGTGATTAGTTAAATTTGCTCCAGTTTTCATTCTTTTGTAGCCCCCTAGTAACACATGGGCTTTGGGGTCAAACAAACTGAAATTCAAATCTGGGGCCTGCTACTTAATACTGTTGTGACTGAGCAAGTTATGTGGTATTCCAAGTTTGTTTCAGTCTAAATGAAACTAGTATTTGCTGAATAGTCACTATTTGCTGGGGATTATATCAGTATATGTATCTGTGTGTTGATACATGTCTATCTATGTGTTTGTGTTTAGCTATAGTTTCCTTACTCTAAAATTAAAAACCTTTCTAGATAGATCTTATTTCTGATGTTGCAGTGGAGGCTTTGAGAGATTAAATAACTTGCTTAGGGGTCACACAGCTCAATTCAGATCTGTCTGACTTCTGTGTCATTTCTGATACACCAGAATACCATCTCAACAGTAAAAGAATAGTATCTGGGAGCAATTTTAATGTGATTTACAGAATTATAAAAATTCAGTGAACCCATATATATAATATACATACAGAAAGACTGTCTCCTATTGGGTATAGTATGAGTTTCTGTTCTCCTTTTTAATTATTCTGCTTACCAAGATTCAACTTCTAAAGACTTTGCTTTAGATGAGGGAGAGTTGAGAATCCACATCTTTCCAGAGCCCTCCCTAAATGTGGCTGGATGAAGGTTCAGAGTTTTCTCTGGAGCTTCCTTCTGTCTTCATTTCTATTCTGATTTCCTCAAGTTTAGTGAATAAAAAAATGCTACTGAAACACTTTAATCAATCTAAAATGAATTCATAGTATATTACAACAAAATGTTTATAATGAATGAGGTGTTTATGGGTGGTACATTTGTGGTTTATTATGATCTGAATATTATTTACAAACCTACAGGCCTTTTTGTATTTCAGAAATGTTAAATTTGAGATCTTTAAATGTACATATTTTTTATTTTTGTTTTTCTTCTCAAGTAGATTTTTTTTTACTTTTTTTTTTTTTTTTAACATGGGCAGGTACTGGGAAACGAACCTGGGTCTCTGGCATGGAGGCAAGCACTCTGCCACTGAGCCACCAAATCGCATGGCCCAACATTAATTTTTTTTTCCAAGTTTTTGGTTTGTCTGGTTTTAACAAATCTTTTCTTAGGAACTTTTTAAAAAATTTTTATTAATAAAACCAGTCAACATACAATATGAACATTCTTTTTTTATCACATAGTTGTATATTCATCATCATGATCATTTCTTAGAACATTTACATCAATTCAGAAAAAGAAATAAAAAGAAAACAGAAAAAAATTCATACATACCATACCCCTTACCCCTCCCTTTCATTGATCACTAGCATTTTAATCTACTAAATTTATTTTAACATTTGTTCCTACTACTATTTATTTTTAATCCAGATGTTTTACTCATCTCTCCATAAGGTAGATAAAGAAGCATCAGACGCAAGATTTTCACAATCACACAGTCACATTGCTAAAGCTATATCATTATATAATCATCTTCAAGAAACATGGCTACTGAAACACAGCTCTACATTTTCAGGCAGTTTCCTCCAGCCTCTCTTTTATGTCTTAACTAAAAAGGTGATATCTATTTAATGCATAAGAATATTCTCCAGGATAACCTCTCGATTCTGTTTGGAATCTCTCAGCCATTGACACTTTATTTTGTCTCATTTCTCTCTTCCCCCTTTCGGTCAAGAAGGTTTTCTTAATCCCTTGATGCTGAGTCCCAGCTCGTTCTAGAATTTCTGTTCCATGTTGCCAGGAAGTCCACACACATGGGAGTCATGTCCCACATAGAGAGGGGGAGGACAGTGAGTTTGCTTGTCATGTTGGCTGAGAGAGAGGCCACATCTGAGCAACAAAAGAGGTTCTCTTGGGGGTGACTCTTAGGCCTAATTTTAAGTATGCTTAGCCTATCCTTTGCGGGGTTAAGTTTCATACGAACAAACCCCAAGATTAGGAGCTCAGCCTGTTGCTTTGGATGTCCCCACTGCTTGTGAGCATATCAAGAATTCTCCACTTGGGGAAGTTGAATTTTCCCTCTTTCTCACCATTCCCTTAAGGGGATTTTGTGGATACTTTTTTATTCACTGTTCAAATCCTTGTGGGATTTATTGAGGCATCACTCTGGGCAAACCTACAAAATCTCATGCCCCACTCAAGGTTCCATGTACTTATGGTGTTCAATTAAGCTGTCCACATAAGTTGTATTAGGAAATACACTAATCAAAATCTCAATTTTGTACCAAATAAACATTTTTTGCTTTAGTCTCACACATAAGTTAAAATTTTAGTATATTAATTACCATCTGTTTTCAACACCCTGCATTATTGACATTTGTTTGTTCTTCCTCGTGCAAAACATTTTAAAATTTGTATATTTAGTCACTATCATTATACGCTCTAGACATTCCTAGATTATTCCATCTCAGTCTTTATCATATGTCTTTTCTTAGAAACTATTTTTGTGATTATATTTATATTGAATTTGTCAGGCAGTAGGAAAATGCCAACTTTATTGTTCAACCATTTGTTTTTATGCTGTATCCTTTCACTAGTATTTATGCAAATGTTTTCAAGTTTTATATAGAGCTAACTTTGCGATTACACTGGTCCTTGTCAGGTGGTAAGTCATCAAACATATGAATTGGTGCCAGATGACTTTCTACTTGTATAAGCCTTTTCTCTCATAGGAAGGGGTATGGTTCTTATTTTATGGTCATTTGTAATTCTTACTTGAGTGGTACTCTTAGAGCCTGCTATGATAGAAAGTTTGCTATAGTTTGCATACCAACTATTGTATATATGTGTTTTTTTTAATGCATAGAATTTCCAGAATGCCTTACTTTTTTCTTAATGTGTTTATAGGTTAGAAGAAAATTTGCCCGCAGGGTGTGGATTTTGCCATATACCATATGATGAATTGAATATGCCATTTCCAGCTCATCTCACCTATTGCTATAACTGCAGGAAACAAAAAGTTCCAGATGTTCTCTTTACAACTATAGACCTCCCAATGGATGCAACTGTTATTGGAAAAGGTTGTCTTATTCAAGCAAGGTATGTTTGTGGAGACAGTATTTGGTGTCTCAGAAAAATGGATTAGAAATATATTTTGATATAGAATCAAACTTATTTTCAAATATTTGCTCTACTGTTTCCTATGTATGTGAACCTAGCTGAACCTTGTATTATATCTTATGTAAAACTGAGAGGAAATATATCCTCTTAGAAAAATTCTCATTAGTTTATATGCAGAAATATTTTTTAAACTTTTAAATTCTGAGCAAATATTATAGGGATTATGAATTAACCTGCTGCAGGCTAGGGATGTGACTCACTAAACTTCTTTAGTGACTTTAAATATGTTATACGTTTTGAAAATTGACTTCTATTTCCCTTTAAAGATCAGTGCTATGTGTTTTTTTTTTTTTTTTTACTACTTCTCTTAGTTGTTAAGAGTTTCTTTTAAAATGCCCTGGAATAAAAAATGTGAAATCGTGGCACGTATACAGGAAATAGCTGTAACTTTCTAGGTCAGGAACAACTGCCAGGTCACCAAATTCATTGAGCATTTTTGTTCTCATCTTACTTGACATCTCAGCCATAGTCAACACAGTTGATCATTTTTTCTTCTTGAAGCTCTTTTGATCTTACAAGGTCACAACTAATGTTTTTCCTACCTTTATGTATAGTCTTCAGTCTCCTTGTTGCATCCGCCTCTTGAGCCTTGAGACAGCCTTGGATCCAGACCCTCTTCTCAAAGCTCTCTTCCTGATTGAACTCATCAACCCCTATAGGTCTATATACTATTTTCTATCTGTGACTTCCAAATTTATAATGCCATCCAGAACTTTCTTCTGAGATTCAGACCCATCTACCTATTTATGTCACACCTTCATTTCGATGTATTATAGGCATCTTGTACTTGTCCAAAATTTTTTCTCTACTTTTTCTCTATCAGTCTTCTCTGTTTTAATATTTTAATAAACCTTTTCTATCCAGTTCTTCATGCCAAATCTTGTAGCCTTTGATGTTCTCCTCTTTCCCAATCTCTCCTCCTCAAATTCATTACAAAGTCCTGTTGGGTTTTCTTCTAAAATATATTTCTAATCCATGAAAAATAAATAAATAGTAAAAACAAAAAAGCAAATTAAAAATATAAAAACAAAAATATCTATACATGAAATAAAGCTGCATAGAACTATATATATATATATATATATATATATATATATATATCTGCACAAGCACAAAAACATATACTCTAAAATGAGTGCAAATTTTAAAAATTATGAGAACTGAGTAAGGTCAGTTTTGACCAGATGTCATTCCTTTGTCATCTTACACCTTCTACCTTAGATTGTTTTTCTCCTGCTTGAGATATATCCTTTACTATTTTTTCTGGTAAGTCAGCCAATGGTGAACTGTTTTGTTTTTCTGAAAATTGAGTTTATTTTTATCTTGAAAAGATATTTTGGGATGCCATTTATTTTCTTTCAGCACGTTGAAGATGCCATTCCACTGCCTTCTTACTTTCATTGCTACTGTTGAGAAGTAGTCTTCTAGTTTTAACTGTTGTTCCTTTAATAGTGACCTGTCTTCTCCCCTTCCCACCTCCTTAGGCTCTGTGAGAGTTATTCTATTTCTCTCTGGTTTTCTGCAATTTCACCATGAAGTGCTTAAGATCTGTACTTAACTGGTATACATTGGGCTTCTTGAATCTGTAGATTGGTGTCTTTCATCTGTTTTAGAAAACTCCGGAATAGATATTAACTCTTTTGCGATTTCTCTCTTCTCTGTTCTTAGGACCCCGATAGGAATTATGTTAGACTTTTTTCACTGCCTCCTCAACTGTCTTCACTGTGTTCTCTGTATAGCAGTATAAATGATGTCCAGAAATTTAAATTGGAACAAGTTATACTTAAAGCCTATGGGATTTCCTAGTGGTGGGAGAATAAAATCAAAATCCTAACCATGACCATAAGGCCTTTAACATGCTTCCTTATTTGTATTTCTTATCTTTTTGTCTCTCTGTGCTACTTTTTGGATAATTTCTTATTTATTTTCCAGTTGTTTAATTCTTTCTTCAGATGTCTCTAATTTGTTAAGCCTCATTATTGGAATTTTGAGTTGTTGATAATCTATTTTTCTTTTCTGGAAGTTTTGTTTTGTTCTTTGTCAAATCCAATATCACTTTTTATAGTTTGATTCTCTGTATTTGATTATTTTAATATCTGAAATCACTTTGATGTCTGTTGTTTCTGCTGGTTATTATTTATACTGTCTTGCTTTATTTGTGCAGTCAGTTGCTTGGAAATTATTCATAGTAACAAATTTGAAACATAGGGTGGCACTGTCTTCCTCCAGGGAAGATTTGCACTTGCTGTGCCAGGTGGGAACACTACTGATACATGATCACATTAAGCCAAAATTAAGGCTTCACATTCCTAGAAGAACAGGTTATTTGAAACCAGGCTGCAGTTATTTGGAAGGGCTGGCCCACTTCTGATTCACCTTCACCTTTAGAGTGTAGGCTTTTGGAGCCTCAGATTATTGTAAGGACATTTTGTGCAGTCCTTGGGTTTTATTTCTTCCTTTTTCCTGGGAATTTGTTAAAACAGAAATTCAGATTAAATAGACTTTTAAATGTCTCCAGGCAAACAGCTTTTGTGCTTAAGTTTCAGTTTTCTTTTCAGTTCTGGCCAGTTATTTACTATTGTGTCGTTTTATGATGCTTACCCTCCACATAACATCTTTTAAACCTTTTAGTTTAAATAATTAAAGGAATTTTATTCCTTTAAGTTGCAAAAATACCCTTCACTCAGCTTCCTCCCACTGGTAATATCTTATAGAGTTGTCATAGAATATTTTATAGATTAAAAAATTGACCTTTCTCAGTTTTCGTAATTTTTAAATTTTGTATTCATTTCAGAGTATATGTTTTTGTGCTTGTGTGTATGTGTATATATATATATATATAGTTATATATATATAGTTCTATGCAGCTTCATTTCATGTATAGATTTTTAAATTTGCTTTTTTGTTTTTGCTATTTATTTTTCAGGTAAACCACCATTACATTCAAGATACATAACTGTTTCATCATCACGAAAGAACTAGCTTTTTTATTTATTTCCCTGTTACCCACCTCCGCTTCAGTCGTATGATACTTTAAAAAGATTTTTAAAATATATAATCTGTGTGCTTTGTTTGTTTATTTGTTTTAGGTAGGAGGCGATTAGTCTACATCAGTAGCTCTCGTATTGTAGTCCATGGACCAGCAGTATCAGTCTTCTCTGGGAACTTGTAGAAATGTATATTCTCAGGCCCCACTCAGGGATGGAACCTAGTAATCTGCTTTTTAGCAAGCTTTCCAGGTGATTCTGATGCATGCTAAAGTTTGAGAATCACTAGCTTAAATAGTCTAGCTTGCTATTTTTTAAAACAAATCTATTTTCTGTTATCTTCACTGCTTCCATTTTAGTCCAAGCTCTCGTCTCTTACCTAAATGACTGCATTCACCTCCTGGTTAGCATTCCTACATCAGCTCTGCCATCTTCACTCCATTCTCTGTGTAGCAATATAAATGATGTCCAGAAATATAAATTGAAAAAAGTTAGTACTTAAAGCCTACGGGATTTCCCAGTGGTGGTAGAATAAAATCAAAATCCTAACCATGACCATAAGGCCCTTAACATGCTCATGTCTTTGCTTACCTCTTATCCTCATATGTATTACTCTCACCCTTGCGTACTTCATGTTACATACAATAGTGTCCTTTTAGTTCCTCTGATATGCCAGCTCTGTTCCTTAAAAGCTTTTTTTCCAACTCTCCCAGCCCCATCCGATCCTTTAGATCTCAGCTCAGATATCAGTCATTATCACCTGTGTTAACAGGATTTTTTGGCTAGTCTCACTCCCTTCACCTAGTTTATTTTATTCAGACATTTTACTGAATCTAAAAAGTGAATTAACATTTTTCCTCTGCTATTCTATCATATATTCATATACAGTTATGAAATTTAAGATTTAAAATTATATTTTCTAGTGACTTCAAATGATTTTGAGATTTTTTTCATTTTTGTTTATTTAAATATGACTTTTAGTGAATGGCTATACAGTGACCAAAATATATGAGAAAAGAATATTGGTTTAAGTTAATAAGACCATTTTAAACAAGTACATGTTTGAACATGTAAACACCTTTAGAAAGTTTTCAATTTGGACATTTTCTTAAGATCCTACTGAGACTACTGTCCACTAAATTATTTTCTTTAACAGGTTATGTCGCTTAAAAAAGAAAGCACAGGCAGAAGCAAATGCTACAGCTATCAGTAATCTGTTACCATTTATGGAGTATGAAGTGCATACTCAACTAATGAATAAGCTAAAACTCAAAGGAATGAATGCTTTGTTTGGACTGAGGATTCAGATCACAGTGGGTGAAAACATGTTGATGGGCTTAGCAGTAAGTTTACATGTATTATTTTGTTTTGTGATTTCTATAGTTGTAGATTTTCTCCTATGTAGTTCAAAGTGTCTTTTAAAAAGACTTATCTAGAGAATTTGGCATCAAGACCTTTAATGTTGGGGCCATTTTAAAAAGTAAAAATGCTGGCAGTGGGCTTTCAAATATTTTAAAGAACTCTAACCATAACTTTAATGGTCAGATTTCCAAAAATTAACATATGTAGCTATTTAGTAGATTAGCCAGTATTGTTCTGGACTTTATTTGTTTATATATTGCTAAAACAGCATTTCTGTGTCGCAGCACTATTTCCATTTTGGGCTAGATGATTCTTTGTTATGGGGTGCTGTCATGTTTATTGTAGGATGTTCAGCAGCATCCCTGGCCTCCACCCTAGTACTCCCCCCGTTGTGACAACCAAAAATGTCTCCAGACATTGCCAGTTATCCTTCAGAGGGCAGAATCAGCCTTGGTTGAGAACTACTGTGCTAAAATAATCTTTAGTTTTAATGGAGAAAATAAAGTAAAACATGTACAAGACTGCCACTATGAAAAATAAATTACCTCCTCATTCATGGAAATTTATTTTTTGTAAACTTTTTTTTTCTTAATTTATTTTTGACAATCATAAGATAAAAGTTTAAAAGGTGTAATCAGGGAAGGAGTCTAAAATAAGGCCCCTCTCTCATCCCGTGCCCTCCTCCACCTTCCCAAGGTCTTTCGCAGAGGCAAGCAGACACTGCTATCGGTTATGTTTTGTGAGCTCTTCCAAAGATGTTTTATGCAAATACTGATCAGTGCTTAGTATCTTTTCCCTACAGTACAAAGACCACATTCTAAATATGAGAACTCATAGACCATTATTATGTTTTTGGTTTTTTCTGATCATTTCCTCTTTTTTTTACAAGTCTGCCACAGGTGTGTATATAGCAGCTTTACCTACGCCTGGTGGTATTCAGATTGCTGGGAAGACTCCTAATGATGGCTCATATGAGCAGCATATATCTCATATGCAAAAGAAGATAAATGATACGATTGCTAAGAACAAAGAGTTATATGAAATTAATCCTCCAGTAAGTAAAATAAATCTATATTATAAATACATCAGTTATTGTTCAGATATAAATATTTTTTAGGTTATCTTATTTTGTACATAAAAGATGCCTTTTCACTGCCTACATTAGGTCAAAGACTCATTATGTCACCAGTCTTTATTCAAATGTCTTTATTTTTAGGGAGGCCTTCACTGACTACCCTACTTAAACAGGATAACTCCCCTTTCTATTCTGGTACTTCTTATCCCCTTTCCTCTATTTTATTGTTCCTAGTAACTCTTGTCACGGTATATGAGAGAAAGTAGATGTGTGTGTGTGTGTGTGTGTGTGTGTACACAATCACACACAGACATTTTTGTTTCTTTGTCTATGCTTTTATCTCCCAGTAGAATGTAATTCCACCAGGGCTGTATTTCTAACGCCTTAGAACAATTTCTTACATTAGTACCATTTGAATACATATTTGTTGAATGAGTGAATGAGTAGTTTGAAGTACTCTTTTTTTAGTGGAAAGAAAGGTTGCTTATCTATGATAAAAAATGTGAAAGAATACAGAGATTTTCAGCTTCAACTTCATTCTTATCATTTTTGCTACCAGTCGTTTCTATAGTCACTGCTCTCACCAAGTTTGTGATAAGTATAGTAATCCCTCTTTCTCTGCAAAAGCCTTATAGCCATAGTTTGAATTGAAGGAAAGATGTGTTGGAGTTAAAATGAAGCTATTTGTTTTTATGAATCTCTAATAATGAAACACTTTCTCCAAAGCAAAGTGTTTCAGATAACATTATTATTGTTGTTATTTTATTGTTTACATATCATTTAATTTTTGCTGGTCTTCTGGAAAAGTACATATGAATTTTAGTCTCAGACCTGTATCTTTCATCATATTATTTGAGCAAATTTGATAATTGAGGGGGAGTTTTAAGGATATAACCTAGAGCTGCACTATTCAGTGTGATAGCTGCTGTCCACATATGGCGATTGAGCACTTGACTGAATTGAGATGTGCTGTAAGTATAAATATGCACTGGATTTTGAAAACTTAGTGTAAAAAGAAAGTAAAATATCTCATGAATAATGTTTTCTATTAATTACACATTAGAAATATAATGTTTTGGATATAGTAAGTTAAATAAAATATTTTATAAGAATTAATTTCATGTTTCTTTCTACCTTTTTTTTTTAATGTGGCTATCAGAAAAATTTTAAATTACATTTATGGCTTGCACTATATTTCTATTGAACAGTGCTGATCTAGGCTTCTTTAAATTTAATAAAAATTTTTTTTATGTCAATATATTAATACTTTAAAAAGGCCTTTGTAAAAGCCCTCTGTATACTTCTTTACTCACTGCTGTTTGTGGTACATTATATTTCTTTTGTAATTATTCTTTGATATTTGAATACCTGCTAATAGCATTTATGCCCGATGGGGAGAATGATTTGTAAAACTTAGAACTCTGTCTTCATTTATAAATTCTAATGAAATGAGCTTAGTCACCTCTGTAAATGATCCTGACCTCCCATGGGAAGAATTGCCCCTTCTCCAGTGTGCCACTGTTGTGCCAGTATATACTCTGTCTTAGTGCCTGTTACATTTTACTGCACTTAGCTTTTATGTCTGTCTTTCTTTACTGCAGTATAAGCCCCTTGAAGACAAAGACATATTTCAGTAAGAATGTAAATTAATGAGGTTCCTTTGTCACTCAGTAAATATTTATTGAGGTTTTACTATTTGTCATGGTTTATATTTTAGGATAGGAGCTAATATATAAAGATTTTAAAAATTTCAGCATATAAGGATTTCATGTATTGAATATGATTGCATATTTCCACAAATGGACATATCAGTTTCAGATACTAATTCTGTTACAGTGTTTTAGTGTGCTGTCTCAGAATTTGGTTGGGAAAGTCGGAGTACAAGATTAAATATCAGACCACTGCACACATTACGGTTTCATCCTTTCAATTTTCTAAAGCATTATATGCCCATCTTGAAAATGTGGTTCAGTGTTGCTTCTTTTAGGAAAATAAACATAGATGAAATCATGCTTTTGTTTGATCTTTTTTCTCAATGTACTTAAAGTTTTTTTTTTTAATGCATAGGGGTAATACCACTTATCACATTTTATGGAGATAGCTCATAGTCAACCAAAATTGTCAAAAACAAGGTGCAAAACTGTTAGAATAAGAGGACCAGTAATAAGACTTCATCATGAAGCAAGTAGATCAAGTATCAGACAGTAGTTACATTTATTAGGTCCATGTTGTAGGGAACAGAGGCCTAATCAAATTTTTAATTACTCTAAAATTATTAAAAGAAGTGTGGTATCCAATAGGAAGAACATTGCACTAAGAGGCAGAAGACTAATCTATATAGTTTCCTCACTAATTTTCAAACCTAGGCAAACCATACCTCTGGACTGTACCGCTTTCTAATTTTGTAGTCAGTATAATATCCACTCAGTCAAATTTATATAGGACATTTAGTTTGGAGTGCCAGTGAGATAAATGGGTAAGAAAGTACTCTGGATCATTATGTGGTGAAACTCTGTGGTTGTACTCTTTTATGTAAAGGATATACTAACAATGAACATTTAAAACTTTCTTTCTAAAAAAGTTTGACATTTCTTTGTTTTGTTTATTGTTGTAATAAATATAGACTCTGCCTTTTGCGTGTGTGCTCTCATGTCCACATTCTCCCAGTAATCCTTGTGGCCCATAGATATTTAGAACTTCTGGTCAGCTCTGATCTTTATCTGTATAATAGTGAAGACCCAACTAACCTACATGGAACTGATCTCAAAAAGGTTATGATTGTAATTATCTAAGTTTATTTAGCTTGATAAGTCCCATAGCAAATATAAGCATATTTATATGTATATATACATATAAACACACACATGTATTTCATATGCCACATATAAATAGGCAGAGCTTTGGAAAAAAATTACTAATGGATAAGAAAATACATAAAAGATCAGAATCCTATTTGGGGACATAAATCTTTAAATCTTTATGGCTTATTAGGACTTCTGAATGCCATATGAAAAATACATTGTTTGTAATGATGATTTCTGGCCTGGAAAGACTGCCAATTTCCTACTCATTGTAGTGTCCTCTCTGTGCACTAGATGTCAGTGTAATATCTGTGACAGTTATGAATAAATTTCTGCATTAATGTATCAGTGACGCTGTCATTAGAGTTAAAAGGAAACACCCTCTAAAGTGTTACTTGTTCATAAAAGTTATACTTAAAGATAGACTTCTCTGAGTCTATGCAGACATGGTTTTCCACACACATAGCTATCTATTAATATAAAACTTTAAAACCAAATTGAGAAAGATAACCTTATATAATATAAATGACTTATATTTCTTTTAGGAGATATCTGAAGAGATTATAGGATCACCCATCCCAGAACCTAGACAACGCTCAAGACTTTTAAGATCTCAATCAGAAAGTTCTGATGAAGTGACAGAATTAGACCTTTCACATGGTAAAAAAGATGCTTTTGTTTTGGAGGTAATACTACATTGGAAGATAATACATTTTGTAATCAGATCTTAAACTGATGTGATAGTTTTGCATAATTACAACAGTTATAAATATAAAAAATATAGTTTTATTAGGAAATTATAATATACTTGAAAATATCAGAATGTGTTGATATTTATTTTTTCAACTCCAGATTACTAACATAATAATGCATCTAATTCTGGAATAATTAATATATGGGTTGAAATAAAATTTTAAAATATGAAGTTATTGGCACTAATTTTATAAAATTGAATGAATTTAAATAAAAAATTTGAATGCTGTTTTTCACTTACTATAATTACCTTCTTTTTATGTTACAGCATGTTGCTACAACTGATAACATTTTACTTGTAATATGTAAAAAAAAAAAAAAGTTTGTCTTACTACTTCCAGAAGATATAATTGATCTTTCATGATAAATATGCCAGTCCATTTTAGTAACTTTGCTAGAGATAAATATGGTCTGTACAAAACATTTATGAGCCCCTTCCCTCACAAATCTATCCTACCTCCATTCCTTCCCCCAGTAAAATGGTTAGCCTTGTAAGAGATAAGAGATCTTCCTTTGATATTGAAGAAAAGGAAAATAAGGGAGGATATGTGGAATTGCTGTGGTAGAATGTCAGTTGAGAGAAAAAGATCCCATATCTGGATCTCAGTAAAGCAGAAATTAGAGGTAAAATAGAGCTGGTATGAGGCAGAGGCTTGAGGAGGTGGAAACATTGTCAGTGAATGTAATCAGGATGTCAGCTATGGGAGAGAAGCAAGGCCTTACTTACCCAGGTGAGAGTGTCAATTTGTATAAAACCCAAGCTATACAGTTTTATGCTTTTCTTGTCAAATTTTTCTTAATCTGAGAATGGAAAAAAAAAATGAGACTTGATAAGACCAAAGGAAGAAAGGTTTATTTTGTCCAGAACCTAAATTTTCTATAGCACATAATCTAATTCAACCTGTCTGAATAGATCATTTAAACAGTCCTAGCACAAGGAGCCCAGAATAAGAATGAAGGCCTTTAATCTTGTATAGCATAAAGTATGCCTGGATATATCCCAGAGCATGTTAAGCAGATAATCAGATAGTATTGGCCAAGTCCCTTGAGGGATGAAAGAAAAAATATGAAACTATTAAACTTTACTACTGGAGAAACCCCTGATACTGTGTCAAGCACTGGGGATATCCAAATCAATAGACCAAGCCCTTGATCTTCAGGCTTCCTCTTGTGAAGTTTATGTATGCAGTAAAGAAGCTTAGCCTACCAATCGATATGCCTACGAGTTATTTCTGGAGGACCTCTTTTGTTGCTCAGATGTGGCCTCTCTCTAAGTCCAACTCTGCAAATGAAATCATTGCCCTCTTTCCTTCATGGGACATGACATCCAGGGTGAAAGTCTCTCTGGCGGCATGGGAGATGATCCCAGGGATGAACTTGGTCCTGGCACAGTGGGATCAACAATGCCATCCTGACCAAAAAGGGGGAAAGAAGTGTAACAGATAAGGTACCAGTGGCTCAGAGAGTTCAAATAGATTCAGGAGGCTACTCTGGAGATCACTCTTATACAAGCTTCAGTTAGTCATTGCTACCTATCATATCTTGCCAAACCTCAACCAAAACCGTTCCTGTGAATCCTAAAGAACACCTAGGACAATATATAAGCTGTGCTTTGAAATTTATTGCTTTTTTGGTATATGTGTTATTTTTTACAAAAAAGAAAAAAAAGTTGATTGTGATGATAAATGCACAGCTGTATGGTGATATTGTGAACTACAGATTATACACTTTGGATGATTACGTGATATGTGAATATGTAACATATATTAATAAACAATAAAATAAAAAGAATAGGCCAAGGAAGTAAAAGGTTTCAGACTTTATTAGAGGGTAGTCTCCAAGTATACTCCCAAGACCATAACAGCATTATGTGGAAGCTTGTTAGAAATACAATTTTTTCACCCCTACCCCAGACCCAGTAAAGGAAAATTTCAACGTGGGTCATAAGAATGTTTAACAAACCCTCCAAGTGATATTAAGCATTACCTGAAGCTTGGAAATCACTGATCTAGAACATTATTGATATATCTGACCCTGAGATCCTGGCTAACTATGGAAACACATGAAAATAGAAGTGCTGTTAGGCGTGGGGACTAATGGCAAGGGGCAAATTCAGTAAGAGAACAATTGAAGTAATGGGAGTGTAGTTGGAGGATGCTTTTGGGATTCTAGGTTTGTGGTATTTGGCGGAATAGTGAGTTGAGTTATAGTCACATATGTGGAGAGCTGAAGTGGAATGGGAGTGAAAGTGATACATTAATTTCCACGGGTGAAGAGAGGGTCTGCGGGTCAAGACTTAGACACCAGATATACAGAAGGATGTCAGTATATGTCTAGGTAGATATTTTCACTATTTATTTTTCACAATTGAGTATTGTGGTATAGGAAAAATAGTATTTACACTCATTTCTTTTAGATCTGCCTTTAAATTTATTCCTACCTAATTCTACTGTAAAGCAGTTTTGAATATAGTCAAAGGGTTTTGTTGTTTTTTTATAGTACTGTATTAATTTAAACAAGTTAGGATAATGATCGCAAGTCTCTTGAGTCATGCTTTCCTAAGAGTATGAGAAAGGAAAGGTTTTTTTAAAAAATTAATTTGATGTACTTTATATATAAAATATTCTACTTAGAAGTATTTGTAATTATTACTGCTGGGAAATTTATGGATACTAGAAAAAATTTTTTCAAGTTATATATTTTTAATTTATGGGAAATGACTACTTTTCCTTGACTCTTATGTTTTCTATTTAGTAAATAATATATTTTTAAAAATTTTAAATGGTTCTACATTTGCTACCTGCATAATAGTTGTAATCTTTTTTATTTTCAGATTGATGACACAGATGCCATGGAAGATGTACATTCCCTACTTACTGATGTTCCTCCACCTTCAGGTCAACAGAAAAAAATATTGACTTACCTTTGAGATGAAGCTAATTTTGCACATTTGTGTTTTAATTTATAATTATTATGATATTAGCTTTATTTAAAAGTATTTACCACCAAGTTACATCTTGCTGTGTATTTTACTGCTCCAAGGCTGAAAACATACACTTTAAAAATATTCATGTTAGCTCGTAGGTGGAACTGATTTTTTTTAAACTTTTTTTTATTGTATATTATAACCTATAGAGAGCAAAGAAAGAAAAAAGCAATATGTTTTCAAAGCACTCTTCAACAAGTAAGTTGTAGGACATATTCCAGAATTCTGCTCCAGAATGTAGGAGGCTAGAAGAAATAAATATTTTTTTCATCACAATCAACTTTTTTTTTCTTTTTTGTGAAAAATGACATATATACCAAAAAGCAATAAATTTCAAAGCACAACACAACGATTAGTTGTAGAATAGATTTCAGAGTTTGGTATGGGTTACAATTCCACAATTTTAGGTTTTTACTTCTAGCTGCTCTAAGATACCGGAGACTAAAAGAAATATCAATTTAATGATTCTGCAATCATATTTGTTTGTTAAACCTTCCTTACCTTCTCTGCATAACTCCACCATCACCATTGATCTTACTATCCCACTTTTTAGGGGTATTTGGTCTATGACCATTCTAACTTTTTCATGTTGGAAGGAGTTGTGAATAATATGGGGTAGCGAGATGGAACTATCTGATGTTCTGAAGAGGCTGGGCCCTTAGGTTTAGGATTTATCTGGTCCAGGGACCCATCTGGAGGTTGTAGGTTTTTGGAAAGTTACTCTAGTGCATGGAAACTTTGTAGAATCTTATATATTGCTCTAGGTATTCTTCAGGATTGGTGGTGGAACTGATTTTTAACCTGTTATGTGTATAGATGGAGAAAAAGAACTGCCACTATGATTTGTTACAGTAGTTTAAAGTCTCCTAAATGTATAGAATTTTAGAAAAAAAGAATGAAAGAATTTTACATTTAGGACCACATGTAATAACTCAAAAATATTATTCTTTAACGTAAAAATAAAGTTTTTATCATATATTCTAATTTACTTTGACAGGCTTTTATAGTTGCAATACAGAAATTATGCCTGGTATAAATAATTGGACATCTGAAATACAGGTAAACCTTTTATTCTTAATCTTAAGGAAATATCACATTAGTAATTTTAGTGAGGTTCATTTGTTCCATGTGCAGTATCTTAATGTATGTTTTCTTTTCAGCCTCCTTATTGCAGTTGAAATGCCACATTTCATACCATGTTTGTTATATTGTTCATGATTTAACAGTTTTTATTAGTTAAAAATAATGACATTTTTGCTTGTTTCTTTTTGTTTACTTATTTTGTTATATTTAAAATGACATGTTTTTATATCTCTCCACATTTAGATGTTCACGTCAGTAAGAGTAATCAGATTAAGCAGCCTTAACCTGACTAATCAAGCTCTTAATAAGAACTTTAATGATCTCTGTGAAAATTTGCTCAAGGTAGGAGGAATCTTATTTTAGTTCAAACTCCTAAGAATCATGTTGGTATCAAAGTTAATATGTTTTATGTTTATATGTATTTTCTAGAATATGGTTTTTACTTATATGTCATTCTTAAGCAACTCTGGCAGCGGGTGAAATGCTAAAGTTGTCTCCCCCCTCTTCATATAGCATACTATAATGAAAATATAGTTGGAGTCATTTCATAGCTTTAAACTCATGAAAACCTATTGCATATTTGTAATTTTTAAAAATATTCCCTGTCCTATAGTAATTTTTTACTAATTGACAAATATGATTAAATTCTTATTGTCTGCTTAAATATTAAACATGTATTTTAATGTTAAGAAGAGACAAAATAGAAATGGACCAACTTTGTTAAAAACCTTTTAGCTGTCTGATGGCCATAAAATGGTGTACATTAAAAAATCAGTTTTTAAAAATTTTTAAATTAACCGAAGTGACATTGGTAATATTTTCTATTATATAGAGCCTGTATTTTAAACTGCGGTCTATGATCCCCTGCTGCCTTTGCCATGTAAATTTTACAGTGTCTCTACCTGAAGATGAATTAATTCAGGTAATTACGATTCAGTGTATTATTAAAGAAGATTTTTAGCTTTTATCAGATCTTTTTAAATATTGCATTTTTACCACAGTTAACTTAAGTGCCAGCTTTTTGCCTCAAAACATTTTAATCATATGTTAGCATTGAGCAAACTATGTTTCTTTTTTTCTGGTCTCTAGTCAATTAGAATCATGCATGTGGTATAGTATGTATACAGTAGGCTATGTATTTATGTGGGAGTTCTCCAGTTACTGTCCTTCTAGGGAATGTTCTTGAGCTCTTTCTGGAATATCTAGGCTTATGTTTACTTGATGGGCTTCATAGTATTCTGAATACTTGAGTTTATGTATATTTTTGTTGAGGATCTTCACCAAGAAAAGGCAAATTGTTATAGGTTGTTCCATGGTTCTGAAAAAGATTTGAAAGATACTTATTTTGACAATGTATGTTTTTGTCAATCATATTTCTTTGATTCTAGGTTACAGTCACAGCAGTTGCAATAACTTTTGACAAAAATCAGGCTTTACAGACCACAAAAACACACGTTGAAAAGTCACTGCAAAGAGGTAAAATCTTAATGGATGGGAAGTACATTTAATGTTTGCCTATGCCATAATTCAATAATAAAACTTTGGAAGACAGATTAAGTACATAATTATTTCTTGAAGAGATCTTAACACTTTTTGTTTGTCATTATCAAAATAACTGTGGATAAGTATATAACTGATTTGATATTTTTCACACATGGATATGTGACTGACTGGTATTTACGTAGGGAATGCTGCTGTTTTCATAGAGGATAGCATATTAATTCTCTAGTAATTCAAGGGTTCCTTCCCAAGGTCTGTGGTGGGCAGGGGGTGGGTGGTGGTGCTCAAAGCGTATGAGAACCCACTAATGTAGTAAGCAAAATTGTGTGCCTATGTATTTTTCTCAGGAAAGGCCCCATAGCATTCAATAGCTTTTCAGAGATGTCTTTAAATATAGTCAAGTTTAGGAAATACCATTCTTGATATCCAAAGAAATTCAAATTATTAGAAATCTATTACTTGTTCTGTAAAAAAGGAGGAAGAATACTGTACTTTAGTCTAAATGACTTTCTGGCTAAATGAAGTATTCATAATTAAATATTTTAGATTTCAGTCTAAAATTTTTAAAATTGATTACATTCTATATTTATGACATTGATACGATTTGAGCATATAGTTAATATTAAATACTTGAATGTATTAAGCGATTATATGTTCATATATTTATCAAAGAAGATAATAACTGGTTTAAGTATCATGGAACTAGTAAGGTAGAAAGTGTTATGAGTGCTTTTTATTTGCAAGGTACTGTGCTGATTGATTTATGATTATTATTCTTTTTAAATCTCACAATAGTTTTAGAAAGGAAAGGAATACCACCAACATCATACAGATGAAGGGCCCCCATGGGAGAAAATACCAGAAGATAACAGAAAAAAAAAATATATATGTATATGCATATAAGTATATAAAATGCCGTCACAGATTCTTAATTTTTTCTTTTTTTAATAATAGATCATCACTAAATAACTTGTGTTTTTCTTACCTTTAAAGCTTCTACAGACAATGAAGAACTTTTGCAGTTTCCACTGGAACTCTGTTCAGATTCACTTCCTTGTCATCCTTTTCCACCGGCTAAAGGTTGGTTAACTAACGGAAATGCAAATGAGAATGCTAGTTTCTAGATTCTTTTACTTGCTTCTTCATTATAGACAGTCTTTACTCAATCTTGAGATGAAGATTTAGTTGTTCAGTTCCTCATTGTGTGTTTCTTCATGTTCTTAAAGGGAAGAAAGTAATGTTCCTACTTTTATTTTAATTTAAGTAATTTCCTTATAAATTAAGGTAATTTTCACATGATATTTCATTCTCATACATTATGTATTAATTTATTTTCAGAGATTTGGATTTCCAGAAGTACCTATTCATACATACTGTACTTAGTATTTATATTATATTTTATATACATTATTTCCAGTAATAATTGAACCTCTACAAACATTTTTCAATTTTTATAGACAAAAAAATGCTTATTTTCTTCAGAAAATATATTCAGAACTTTAGGAGGGTGCAATCCAGAAAGGAATGATCTTTGGCTAATACTGAGGAACATTGTTATGTACTTATTAAGCTGCTGCCATTTTTCCAAATGCAAAATGACTGCCCCTTTTAATTTAATGGCAGTAACTCTTTTAATCTGTACAATGTATGGAGAAAAATGAAAGGTACTTTTTCCATCTCTTTTGATTTCAGTTCAATTTTTATTATAATAGTCTTTAGAATTACTTTACCTTATTTTCTTACATTATATATACAGTAAATATAGTTTGTTTTTTTCTTAAATTTTTTATTCTGAGAAATGTTACATCCATTATTTAAAACCAAGTTAGTTTTTCTAATTTTTGCATTTTGTAACATAAATGAAATTATTTTATGATCCCTACTTGTTAGTTATTTTATTTGGTATTAGTTGTGTGTAATACAGAATAGTTTTTTATTCACATTGCTTATATTCCAATAGAGACTTTATCAAATCAGTGCAAGACCTATATAAAAGTAGAACTTTTCTCATATCTTGGAGATGAAAATTAAGCTACTTTGAGATTCTGAACTTTCTAACCTGGCAAGTTTGATCCTGTTTTTATCATCACCTAAAATTCTAATTTAGAACTTCATAAAGAATTTTAATGTACCTCAACTTCTTCTCTGAAAGAATGTAAAAGAAGAATAAAATTCAAAGGTAGTCTGAGTTTAAAGTTATAAATTAAGTATAGCTTCCAGGACAGAAAGCAGAACTCTCAAGAATCTTCCTTGGGATCACTAGATAGCAAGGTATCTTGTTTAGTTTGTTTTTTTTAAATACTGTTTCATATAGAAACTATATAGAAAAGTTATTTCCAAATCACTTTTAGGCATAATTCCATTTATCCTTACCTCACAATGGGAAACAAATACACACTCACTTTACACACACCTTAAGCTGAACAAAAAACAAATCACCAACAAATAAAAAATGTTGATCAATTGCTAATCCATAGTAAATGTAGTGATTACTATAGTGATTAGTATTTGTGGACATGGAGAGTCTCTATTTGCTTGATTTTATCATGTTGCTAATAGCTGCTGAATTCTTCAAAAAATTAGATTTTAGCTCTGTAAGTTTGCTTTATATTCATTACTTACAGTTTTGCATAGTAGCCTTCAGAATGTTTTTAAAGGTAATTATAGTAAGTATTTCTAATCTAGTGCTTATAGTCCTGAGTATATTTTATGCAAGATGACACATTTGTGAACTGAAGAACAAAGAATCTGAGTAGAATAGATCACATCTGAGTAGTTCCTAAAATATTTGCATTTCATTTTAGGAACCATAGAGAAGGGGCCATGTGGTGGAGTAAAAAACAACAGACCTGGGTTCTGTTCTAGTTCTACCGCTAAGGTGTGAGAATTTGGGCCGATTGCTTACTTCTAAGACTTAGTTCTTCATCTGTAAAATATGAAAGGGTTGAGAGTCTTCCAAGCCTTTAACATTCTCTGATTCCTTGGGCTTTTTTGGTTTATAATTCTTCAGTTATTAACATACTTCTTTTATTCAGAGGGGATATTCAGCCCCTCAGAGCCAGAGGTGTTCTTCAGAGGTGCCTCTTGGACCTTCAGGAAGCAGGATGGGAGGGGAGATCAGGGAGTGGTAGAGTGAAAGGGTAGGCCTGTCCCTGCCTGTCTGAATCTGAACAGCGGCTTGGATTCAGTGTGCTTTTATATATCAGTCTTCTGTATGTGATTTTGTTTGAAGTGAAGGTTTCTAAAAGATTGAAAACCATTGAATCAGATCATGCCACTTTTATTGCCATATCATCATAATCACCATTACTATTATTATCTAATACTAATATATAAAACTGTTTACACTAAGTGCTTAAACTACAAAACCTATGAACTTTTCCTTGAATATTATGTTTTAAAATCATTATCAGGAAACACTAAAAAGTTTTGTCTGTATCTTTTTGTGAATAGTTTTATAGTTTTGTAAATTATAGTTTATGTTGCATGCTTATTAATTGTCTTTGCTTCCTCAAGTCCTTTCAGGAGGACATGGGCTATATTAAGTACATTTTTAAGTTACCTCAAAAAATTTTGGAAGATTTGAGGATAAGATGGGTTTTGAAAAGATCTATGAAGAATGTAGTAATTGAGTGTTATAACGTGAATGTAGCAATTGAATGTTGTTAAATGAAACAGAGCTCTGAATAGAGAATAGAAATGTCTGGAAAAAGTTCAGTATGGCAACTAGACTTGCTTTCTTTTTTGTATGTAACCAAGACACATTTAAAAACTAATACTAATAAGTATATGAGTATATAGTTTTTATAGTTTTATTAAGTCCGTCAGTCAGCTGATAGAGCTTTTTTTAGTTCAGAAAACTTTGAATTCAAGTTATCTTTCATGCTTTTATGACAAATAAAATGTTCGTTAAAATCCACTTTCTTTTAAGTTGACAGAGGAGAGTAATTTCAAGTTAAGCATAGTATGTTTATCAATATTTCCATCTTTTCACTTGTAGATAAACCTTTCCTTATTATTTTGTGTTATTGAAATTGGGTGAATGTCATATGAAGAAAAGATGCTCACTGTGAAGTGTAAGCCTAGGCCTGAATTGTCCATCCATGTTCATTTTCTCCTTCCATTTTTTGTTTTATCTGGTTTTGTTTCTCAAGTTAACAAAATAGTTTTATGTATGTCTCAAATTTGTGGTTGATTTGGTATTACCTTACTAGTTATCTTGATTTTTCAGATTTGAAATTATTTAAAGTGCTGAGCCTAAATCATTTTTAAAGGGCATTATCCTATGAAGGTCATCAAAGTTTTTTTGATGACTACTATGAGGAACTTAGATGATGTGACATCAACATAAATTATTTATTTTCATGAGGCACTGTTTTACTGAATGAGAAAAGATAGCTAGAGCAAATTTTTTATATTACTTTCATAATGTTTTTCCTCATCATTAACATCTATATTTCAATTTTTCTCCAACTGTTTATAAGAGATTTAAAATATGTGTGTGTATATATATTTATAAAATATAAATATATGGGTAGCACAAATATAATAAAAATGAGGACTCTGAGTGAAGGTAATTCAGAATTCTTTGTATTATTTTTGTAGCTTTTCTGTAAGCCAGAAAGTATTTTAAAAAAGAAAAAAAGTCAGATTTTTCTCATAGTCTGGAGTGAATCTCAGAATTTTATAATATGTAATTGTTATAAAAATTTAACATGATAAATGTCTAAAGAGCTAAATCTCTTGATGTTAGACACCATATTGTAGGGCTTAAGAAATTATATTAGGCAAATTCAAGTGAATCATACATCATTTTAAATATATCTCAATGCTTTATAAATCTAATCCGTAATGGTATAATAGTTTTCATTAAAAATACTGATAGTTTAAAGGTTTACAAAGGTTTAATTAGGTCAGTTTTAGTTTTCATATACTGTTGGATGAAATCTGTATAGGAGAAAAGTTTTTTATATCCACCGTGTTCTTCCTGCTTAAATTTGCTTTATGGTGAGATGATCTCATGTTCAGTAGCAAAAGTTATAGGCTGGCAGGACTTCACTTTTCATCACAGCAGCTGGTGATTATACCTATGTGAAGAGACTCAACTAATGACAAGCATAGATCAAAATCTGAATTTGAATATAAAAGAAAACAAATAGATTTTATACCCTTAATACACTGGTCTCTATAGTTAGAAGTTTTTTTAATCTTTGTTTTTGTTGCAGGCCATGAGTTATTTTTTTTTATATCAAATTTGATTTTAAAAGATAGTTCAATTTTAATTGACTGACTTGCATCACATTATTTTAAACTAGCAATTAGAAATAGAAATCTATAAAAACTTTGAAAGTTATCTTTTACCTTTTCCTGCCAATTAATGATCCTGATTTCTTAAAAAATATATAATTTTTTATACTGACTAAAAGTATCTTTATATATTAACAATCCATTTCATGTTTGTTTTCTCTGTTTTTTAAATATATTTTGTTACTATGACCAAATGGCAGCAATAGTAACAAGTGTTAAAGTTCTTCATGTTTCTGGATAGCCCCAACAATCAAAGGCTGGTCTTGCGAGGAGAGAGATCATGAGGGGAAAGAGAGTGAGAGATTGGAAAATAGAAACTAAAGAGAGAAAAATTTGTGAGACAGTGATCCAAGAAATGAAAAGAAGGAAGGAAGGAGATGGAGAAGTATGGATAAAGCATCCTTAACCTCTAAGCTTCTTCAAGGCAGTTTGAGGATAAAAAGTGACATCTAGAGTCAGAGTAAAGAACAGAGAAACTGAATTGGGGGACAAGGAAAAAGGGTCAAAATCATGAGAAGAAGGAACAGATGAATGGAAACAGAGGCAGGGAAACATAAGAAGGGGACTGAAGAAAGACAAGTGTTTTAAGATATTGTGTACTTTCAGTTGAAGTGGAGAAGCTAATTGTCTTTGTCATCAAGTGTGTATATTATATGTGTATTGCCCTTGAATTTTTCCCTTGTGTACTATCTGTATTGAAACTATTTCTATCTTTTTCTGTGCTGTAATAACTTTTAACTATAATGTACCAATTTCATTATCCATTCACGAGTATTTGAATACCATACGGTTAAGGTTTATACTGAAATTTTATATACATTAAGCCAACTTTGTAGTTAAAAGAAAGACCTGACTACATATTCCATTATAGATTGATAGAGATACCTGTCTAAAGGAATATAAAACCATATTTTGGTTATAATAACTTAAAACTGAGAATATTTAAATAGAAAAATAAAGATTTAATTAATAAACACTCTGGATTACATATCTTTTACTCTGCTGGAAGATCTTTTCAGGATCCTCAGTAATTTTTTCAGAGTTTATTTATTTTCTTAAGATATCCAGTTAAGAGGGTCTCAAATATTTTTAAATCAATCAGAACAAAGATGATCTGTAAATTCTGATGGCATATAGTAAATAAGTTGTCAGAAGGGTTGGTGATCAGTGTAGAGCTTTTATTACAGCTAGTCAATACCTTTGTCATGAGTTATGACAAATTATTTAGGAAAATGGAGAAACTTCAAACTTTAGAAACACTGAAGATGGGAACAGATACTTTTTGCATGTCTAAGCTCTTTCTGTGATCATTTTCCATTAGATCATATAAAATTGCTACTGTTCAATTCCACATCACCCAAATAATATTGAGCTATAGAAGAGAATTTTGTTTTAATGATTTTCAAAATAATCTTTTTAGCTGTGCCTCCTCCTCTCCCACATTTTTTATTAATGCCACACGAATCTTAATGCCAATTCTATTTCCTATAGTTCTATGCTCACTAAGCCTATACTGTATGAGACATGAGACCCTGAGACTCTCCTGGGATATGCAGCCGAATTGGGTCTGCTTCTTTGCTGAGCTGTCCCTAGAGATCTCATAAGCCTCCGAATGATAGCTCTGTTCTTCCAATAGGTTACATATCCCCAGCCCCTCAAGATCCCGAATCAGAACTTCTGTCTAGATCTACATCTATGGCTGTGATGGTCTGGACACTCCCATGGCATGCTACCCTCACAGGCATTTGTGGACCCTGCCTAGTGACCCTTTTTGTTCTTTAGCTCCATACTGGAATATCATGTTACTCCATACGTAACAGGAATGTCAGCTATTGCACATTCTCCATTATTAGCTATGGTCACTTGCTTTATAAAAAAGGAAGAGGGGATGTGCCTTTTTGTCTGAATCTTCCAATACAGGTATATTGGTGGCGGGGTAGGGAGAAGCAGTTTAATAAAATCTTAGAGGAAAAGAAAAAAAGAGAAGAGCACTTCCATTGCACCCAATCCAAGAAATATTTTTTGGTAAATTATATTTTTGAAAAGTTCAACTTTCATTAGTTTAAGAATATTCCTAAAAGATTATCACATTTATGTGGAGACAAGAATATATATGTACTTAGTTTATAACTTTTTAAATAGCTTTCTGATCCAAATTATTCCCAGTGACTTTTATTAGTTGTTTATGGCTTGACAAAACTGTTCTTTCAGTTGTAAACTTCTTTGAAACATTCATATCTGCTAGAGAAGGTAGAGATTGAATATAAAAAGTAGATTATGACTTTTCTGTAGTAGTTTAAATTTGTACAATACTTTATACAATACTTTAAATGCTTTTAATAAAAATATAAAATACAGGGGAAATTCTAGATGCTACATTCATGAGGTTACTGAAAAAGTGATTCTTGTTTGGAATTCTTAGTAACTTTCATGAAGAGCAGTCATTTTTTTATTTCCACCAAGTCTTTTTACCACCAGAGGGAGCAGTTGGTCAAAAAGTCCTTGAATGAAGAGATTGGGAGTGGTTGGAGGTGAGACTGAGAACCATGGCTAGTAAGCAGCTTGTGTTTATCTGTGAGACATTGGTAATTTCCTTGTCTGGAAGTTTTGATAATACTGGTCCTTTCCCGACACACACAAACATTTCCCATTCATGTTTCATTTTATATTTTCTTCCCAACACATTAACCCCTCTCTCTACTCAGTTTTTTAATATTCTTTCATCCTATTAACATTTGTTACTATGTTTATATTTTCTCATGTCTATTTCTAAAACTCTTCTTGTGTTTTAGTTTTCCTTGTCATGGTGTTTATTAACAGAACTAGTTTTCATATATCAGTAGAAACTGCGTTTTAAACTTAAATACTTCCATTTGTTTTGCTTTTATAATGAAGCCATAAAAATTTCCTCCTATTCTTCTGGCTCATGGAAGATATTAACAAACAGAAGAGATTCTGGCTTGTACTTAGTATCCAAGCTAATATTGTTCATATTGTCTTATTAGAAAACCTGGAGAGTGCAAGTTGTAACTCAGGTATACCAGCTGCACAGAGAGGTGAGTTTGTCTAATTAAGCAAATAGTCACCAATGGTGTGAAATTCTAGATCAGTGGTGCATATAATTACAGACACAGAGGAAATGCACTGGACAATGGAATAGACACCAAAATGTGGCTTTATTGAGGTTAGAATGTATATAAAAACTAATAAAGCTAATATTTCAAGATTTTTTTAGCATTTTAATAGTTCTGCAGTTTTAAAAATCCTTAACATTTTTTTAGTTTTGCAGTAGTCAAAGTTACTCTGTTTAAAATGGGGACTTGTTAGGCTCCTATCTGCTCCTTCTCCCCATACCACCACCCCCCCATCACAGAGGCTTTATTGTCAAAATCAGTCATGAAAACAGTATCGACAAAAATGACCCTTTCGTGTCCCTGTTACTAATGGAGGAAAAAAATGCATTTTGGTAGAAAATAAGTCAATTAGCGATTTTTTTAAGTTGTATTATTTAACATTTGATTCTTGTTATTTTATTTTATTTTTTTAGTAAAAATAGAGATGGGAATTATTTACAAATTTTTATTGTAAATTGAAGTGCTAAGATGGAAACTAAAACATTGTGAAGTAAAAAGAATTGAAATAAAGTTAGCTTAAAGCCCAGTGTGGTCCTTTGACCAATATTTGTTAGACCCCAGTTTTGCTGTCCAAAGAGACAGATCATACACAACTGTAATGTCATCCACAAGCTCAGCCAGCTGATTGAGAACTTGGTTTTGGACAAATCAGTGTCTAAAGCTTTACTCTTTACTATCTCTCTTATCTGACCTGAAAAAAGGACCTTCTTTTTCTAAGTTACAGTTTAATTGCATCATCATCAGGAGTGTTATGACGAGCAAGACACGTCATCCATATTTTTTCTTTGTTTTTTCTTTTGTTTTCTGTCTGTGTTTTCAGCAACGTCAGTTGATTACAGTTCCTTTGCAGACAGATGCAGCAGCTGGATAGAGCTCATTAAACTGAAAGCTCAGACCATAAGGCGCGGATCAATTAAGACAAGTAGGCGGATGTTTCTACCACATTATGATGATCTGAGAAGCATATCCCTGATTTCCCAGTGGTGAAGGCTAGACTTTAATACTAAGTAATAACATTGCCAATCAATTATGTATTGGAGTGTGAAAGCTGCAGAATCTAATGGTCATTTAGCAAAAGTTATTGAAGGGACTGTAGACTTGTTAGTTTTAACTATGAAGTTGTATTTTCAAAATTTTACTTTTTGTCAAGGTATTCTTAAAAGATTGCAAATAGATATTATATCTTTCTAGATGGCAGGGAATTAGCAACTCTGTTTTTGAAGAGGTACTCTTCCAGGACCCAAGGTAACCATTTAGTATATAGTATCTGTCACTTGGTATGATATTCAGAGGTCTAAAAGAATGAAGTATTTCTAGAGAGAAAGTAGTCACTTTTCTCTTACTGCTAGAGGCAGCCTTCCTACTTATATGTCTTTATCTATACTCTCTGGGTTTTGGTAGACATTAAGGTAAAATGTATTTGAGTGAAATAGTTTATGGTACATTAGATGGGGAAGGGAGTATGTTTTAGGGGAAAGAGTACAGAATATGAAACCAGCCTGGTCTGGGTTTGTATCCCAGAAGTGCCATTTTAATAGCTGTGAAACCTTGGGCAAATTATTCAATGTCTCTGAGCCTCAGTTTTCTCAGGCATAAAATAGGGATAATAATACTTAACTGACTGGATTGTTGTAAGGATTAGAGATATATGTCTGGTTTATAGTACTTGTTATTAATATTTACATTAATTCATAAACAATTATCAGTCAGCCAAGGTCATTTGTTAAAGTTTTAAAATTATGAATTTATTGGGTCAAAATGGTTTGGGGGAGAGAGCTATTACAACTAGTTAACATAAGGTTTATCTACAAGTTGACAATGATGAAGTCATTTGAAAAAGATGGAAAAAACTGCACTGGGAAATATAACAACTTTCACACTCTCCTAGTAATAATTTGTTCCTACAGCAGATAATTTTTAATGCTCTGCCGCTTTTTCTTTTTCTCTACTTTATAACCGATCATTGTGTGTGTAGCTACACTGCATCAACATTTTCTTTTGCAGGAATGCCATTTTTCTTCCAAAAGAATTCCATTCCAGCATTTCCTCTTATGTTTTTCTTTCTCTCTCTTTTTTACTTGCATGCAGTGCATGATAATTTCTTTTCTTTCATGACATGGCTTAGCCTCACAGACAGCTGAATGTTGTCACCGCTTATTTGGAAACCTTAGGGAGTAATCAAATTACCAGCTTCTGATCTTGATGCCTTCTATTCTTTCCCCAATTTTAGCTGTGACAGTTGAAAAAGCAAGTCCAGTGGGTGAAGGAAATTTCCGGAATCGTTCTGCTCCATCTTGTGCAAATTCTACAGTTGGAGTTGTTAAGATGACACCTCTTTCTTTTATTCCTGGAGCAAAAATAACTAAATATCTTGGGATAATTAACATGTTTTTTATTCGGGAAACCACTTCTCTTCGTGAGGTAAGTTATAGGAGTTATTTCAATGTTGTTGTGAATTTTCTCTGGTTGAAGATATTTGTAACAAAACCAAATTAGTTTCAAATTGCTGTGCTTTTTCCAAAAATAACTTATTGTATTTGCACTTCAGTAGCTTAGGTGGATTGATTTAGACTAGACTTAACAAATCTCAAGAATTGTGTTAGGTTTAAACTCATTATACATAGAAATTCCAGATTCTTAGCATATGGTAAATAAAGCAAATAAATTTATCTGAAGTTTGATTAGAAGTTTAAGCAGCCCTGTGAAAGAGTACCTTAGTTTTCTTAGTAATAATTTGCTATTTTAAGAGATCCTGTTTAGAAATTACAGGGAACTAAAGTATGTGTCTATATGAATACTTATATGATTTTGTTCTGCTGTTTCTTCCCTCTGAAAATGAACAAAGCTGCTCATTTTTTCCCAGTCTCTACAGTATTGTGTGCGAATGCCATTTCTATAAATGCTCATTTCACACAGGGTATCATTAAACATTAAATTGTTTTTAAAATAACGATAGTTACAACATGCTTGGTGTGGTCAAAGTTAAGAACCAGAGTCATCCTCATACCTTTCATAGCACAATATTTTAAATTCAAGAAAAAAGAAAAGTATATTTATATTTATGTCTTATTTTATGGGACAAGGCTGCTGAGCAAATTAATATTGTGAATAAAGAAACTTTTGATTACTGAGGTGTGACAACAAACTTCAAATTTTACTTTAGTAGCAGTTTGTATTAAAAAAAAATTACATTCATTATAAAAATAACTTACCTGTGCTCTTTTCCCGTGGTGTTTCACTAACTTTCTGGGAAATAACAGCCAGTATACTACTTTTTTTTTTTTTTTTTTTTTTTTTTTTAAGGAAAGACAGAGAGAAGGAAGGAAGGATAGAAGGAAGGAAGGAAGGAAGAAAGGGAAACATTTTTAAACATTTTCTTGTTTTATTGTATTCTGTTTCTCCGTTTTTGCTACATGGGCTGGGGCCGGGAATCGAACCGAGGTCCTCCGGCATAGCAGGCAAGCACCCCGCCCGCTGAGCCACCGCGGCCCGCCCCAGTATACTACTTTTAACATTATGTTCACCATCCTACACCCAGGATTGTACCTTGCACAGAGTAAACACATTGCAGTTTGAGTATACAAACAATTGACTTGTGACAGGTTATTTATGAATTAGATAGATGATTCCTTTGAGATAAATTAGTTTTTTTCTTGTATCTAATTATGTTAAGGTGGAAAATAAGCTATCTTAAGACATTCTCAAAAACCTTTTAATACGGAATTAAAACATATGTCTAAGTCCACTTAAAAAATTGACAGAAATAGTTATGTGTGAAAAGGTGAAATAGACTGGTTAATTAACCTTTTGCAGTTACTCTTAATTGCATGTGGTTATTGCACTATTTTGAATACATGAAATTTTATTTCCTAAAATGGCATATTTACCACTTAAATCCCTATCCGCTAAAATTTGCTTCGTGGTAGATTTCCTTCAAAAGAGGCTTGTAATATTAGCCATATAGCACAATATCCCAGATTTATTCATGCTTGGTGAGTTATTTGCATAATTATTTATTTAAAAAGAAATTACTGCCAAAATTTCTGGATTTAATAGCCAGGAGAATTGATAAAAGTAAAAGAAAACTGTACTAAACTATGATTGAGCTGGAAGCAGGCTGAAACAGCTCACTTAATTCCTTAATTATAGAAAGGGGTACCTTCACAAAACTATATGTAGGGTCCTCTGGCTTTTCAGAAAGATGTGGTCTTAAAAAAAAATTGTTTTGTAGCAGTACATTCTGTTTTCTCCTTAACTTCTAGTATAAAGTTGGAAATTTCCCTGGAGTGTAGATAATCTGCAGTAGAGTTTGAGGAACAGTTAGGTTGAAAAACATTTTAAGGTATTGGCTAGCCCTGGATTTCTGTTTTATTTGTTTTCAGACACTGAAAAAGTTCCCTGAACTAAATACTGACTTGGAATTAAAAGACCTGGATTTCATTCCCTAACTAATATTTATAAAATACCTACTATGTGTAACTGCTGTACTAGGTGTTAACATAAAGTTGTGAGCAGTCTCTGACCTCATGCTGTTTAATACCTTCCTCTCTAATGGAGAGAGGGAGGGTTTTAAACAAATAATCATGCAACAAATATATAATTACTAAATGATAGTGTGTTAGTTTGCAGGCTACCAGAATACAATATACCAGAACTGGAAAGGCTTTTAAAAAGGGGAATTTAATAAGTTACAAGTTTACAATTCTAAGGAAGTGAAAGTATCTAAATTAAGGCACTGACAAGAGGTTACCTTCCCTCAAGAAAGGCCTAGGAATCAAGAGCACATCTGTCTGCTGGGTAGTCACGTGGCTGACATCTACTGGTCACTTACTCCCAGCCTCCATTGCTTTCAGCCTCTGTTCCTGTGGAGGAGGTTCCTCACTTTACTTCTCCAGGGCTGACTTTCATCTTCTGGCTTCCCTTGGCTCTCTCCAGGTTCTGGCTTGCTTAATGTCTCATGGCAGTGTTTGCTGTGCTCAAAGCATCTCTGAACATTATGTCTCTATTCTCCATTTGGCCACATCTGTATCAGCTCTGCTGTGAAGTTTCTGTCTGCTCTGTCGTTTCTCTAGGCTCTGTTATTCCTGAGGTTTCTCCAGTGTTTCCTCTTTTAAAGGATTCCACTAAACTATTCAAGACCCACCTGCAGTGGGTGGAGTCACATCTCCATCTATTCAAAAGTTAGCACCCACAATTGCATCTCTGTGGAGAGAACCTAATCAAGTTTCCAACCTACATTGTTGAATTAGGGATTCAGAGAAACAGTTGCTCCCACAAGACTGATTAGCATTAAAAATGGCTTTTCCGGGGTACATAAATCCTTTCAAACCAGCACACTGACCATAGAAGTTAAATTAGGTAATATGCTACTCAAAATATAAATTTTATACCGGATAAACATCTCTCCCTTTGGTCTTCTAAAGAAGTTGAAGTTTTATAATTTGGACCATATCATTCTTTACCCTATATTCAGATTTACCTTAGTCCTATCCAGATCATCTTCGTTCATATCTCTAGTTGAGGTCTGGTCACTTTTTCAGCTTTTTAAACGTTGCTTCATGTGGTAATGCTAACTTTAACTCTGAGTTTCAGAGGTCACATAAATGTCTGAAGTTTCTGGAAGCGACCAGGTTATATACAAACAGCTCAATATCTAGAATTTAGAAATCACAGTTATAACTTCTGAATATATATGATTGCCTAAGAGCTTACAATCTAGGACCTTTTACAGTAGGCCCAGTCTGATAACCCATGCTCTTGATATCAGTTCTCCAAAGCAGTGAGGCATGATAATATTTGTCTTTTTGTTTTTGCCATTTCATTCAACATACTGTCCTTAAGGCTCATTTACCTAGTTGCGTGTCTCAATTTGATTTCTTCTTGCTGCCACTCAATGTCCATTATGTGTATACACCACAATTTCCCCTTTGTTGTTCCCTTAGGCCACCCCCATCTATTGTGAATTGTGAACACTGCCACCATAAACACCAGTGTGCAAATGTCCATCCATGTCCCCACTCTCTGTTCCTCTAGTTATATGCGTAGCAACAGGGTTGCAGGATCATATGGCAACCCCACTCCTAACCTCCTGGAGGGAACACTGCCCTCCAGAGGGGCTGTACCTCTCAGCTTCCCTACCAACCCTGAATAGGTATTCCTCTTAATCTACATTTTTTCTGTCACTTGTTTCTGTCTGTTCATCTTTAAACAATTTTACTCGCATGTCATACAATCCAACCTAAGTAAATGGACATGCCTTCACCCCCATCATCTATATGAAGACATCTGCTTTTCCTCTGCAGAGAAACCCCTCCCCCAAACCCACATACCCTCCCACTTGATTACACTTAGTTTTGACATAACACCTTTGTTACATTCTGTGGAAGCATGTTACTATATTACCATTGACTATAGACCCTAGCTTTCATTGATTGTACTTTTTACTGTATGTGATCCAGTTTTAACACCTTGCAATGTTGACATTCATTTGTTTTCCCTCATGCAAAAACATTTTTATATTTGTGCATTTAATCACCATCATTGTCCACTCTAGGTATTCCTTAGTTATACTCTCTCAGTCTTTATCCTCTGTCTTTCCTTCTGGTGTCATACATGCCCCCAGCCCTTCTCCCTCAACCATACTCACATTTAGCTTAATTTAGTTTATGTATATTATTGTGCTACCATCAGGTAGTACTGTGCCATCCATTTCTGAATTTTTACAATCAGTCCTGTTACATAATCTGTATTCCTTCAGCACCAAATACCCAGTCTGTACCCTGTTTCTATGTCCTGATAACCTGTCTTCTTGACTTAACTTCCAAAGTTCATTCATTAGTGTTAGTTCATATTAGTGAGACCATACAGTATTTGTCCTTTTGTTTCTGGCTAATTTCATTCAGCAGAATGTCCTCAGGGTTCAACCATGTTTTCACATGCTTCATGAATTTATTCTGCCTTACAGCTGCATAATATTCCATCGTATGTATATATAACAGCTTGTTTAGCCACTCATCCATTGATTGACATTTGAGCTGTTTCCATCTCTTGGCAATCGTAAATAATGCTGCTATAAACACAGGTGCACAAAATGTCCATTTGAGTCCTTGCCCTCATGTCTTCTGAATAGACACCTAGCAATGGTATTGCCAGATCATTTGGTATTTCTATACATAGCTTCCTGAGGAACTGCCAAACTGCCTTCCACAGTGGTTGTACCATTTTACGTGCCCACCAACAGTGGATGAGTATGCCTTTTTCTTTACATCCTGTACAGCACTTGTCATTTTCTGTTTGTTTGTTTTTATAATGGCCATTCTAGTGGGTGTCAGATGATATCTCATTGTGGTTTTGATTTGCATTTCCTTTACAGCCAGTGAAATTGAATGTCTTTTCATGTGATGTTTAGCTATTTGTATTTCCTCTTCTGAGAAGTGTCTGTTCATTTTTTAATTGGGTTGTTTGTCCTTTTGTTGTTGAGTTGAAGAATCTCTTTTTGTACTCTGGATACTAAACCAGATAGATGCTTTCCAAATATTGCCTCTCATTGCATAGGCTGCCTTTTTACTTTCCCGACAAAATTCTTTGATGCACAAGTGTTTAATTTTGAGAAGATCTCCTTTATCTATTTCTTTTTTCAGTGTTCATGCTTTGGGTGTAAGGTCTAGGAAACTGCCTCCTATTACAGGATGTATAAGATATTTTCCTCTAAAAGTTTTATGGTCTTAACTCTAATAATTAGAGTTATTTTTTGTATAGGGTATGAGATGTGGATCCTCTTTCATACTTTTGTGTATGGATATCTAGTTCTCTAAGTACCATTAATTGAAGAGGCTGCTCTGTCCCAATTGTACTGTCTTGACCACCTTATCAAAGATCATTTGTCCACAGATAAGAAGGTCTGTTTCTGAATATTCAGTTCTATTCCAGTGTTCAATATATCTGATCTTAGAGGGAAAGCTTTCATCCCCATTGAGGATGATGTTAGCTGTGGGTTTTCATTTATCCCCTTTATCATGTTGAGGAAGTTCCCTTCTATTCCTGTTCTTTGAAGTGTTTTCATCAAGAAAGGATGTTGAATTTTGTCAAATGTGTGCTCTACTTCAACTGAGATGATCATTTGTTTTTTTTCGCTTTGGGTTATTGACACTGTCTTACATTAATTGATTTTCTTGTGTTGAACGAGCCTTGCATACCTGGGATAAATCCCACTTGGTTATGGTGCATAATTCTTGTAATGTGTTTCTGGATTCAGTTTGCAACTATTTCGTTGAGGGTTTTTGCATCTATCTTTATGCCAGTACCATGCTGTTTTGACCACTGTAGCATCATAATATTCTATAAAGTCAGGTAGGGTGAGACCTCCCACTTCATTTTTCTTTCTCAAGATTTTTTTTTTTAGCTATTTGGAGCACCCTGCCCTTCTGAAAAATTTATTATTGGCTTTTCTATTTTTGCAAGGTAAATTGTTAGCATTTTAATTGGTATTGCATTGAATCTATAAATCATTTTGGGTAGACTTGACATCTTAATTATATCTAGTTTTCTAATGCATGAACACGGTATGCTCCACTATTTATTAGGTCTTCCATGATTTCTTTTAGCTATTCTTTGTAGTTTTCATGTATGGGTCTTTTATATCCTTAACTAAATTTACTTCTAAATATTTGATTCTTTTGGTTGCTATTGTAAATGGGATTTTTTTCTTAATTTCCTCCTCAGATTGCTCATTACTAGTGTATAAAACACTGCTGATTTGGGGTGTTGATCTTGTACCTTGCCACTTTGCTGTACTCATTTATTAGCTCTAGTAGCTTTGCTGTAAATTTTTGGGCATTTTAGACATATAGCACATGTCATCTGCAAACAGTGAAAGTTTTACTTCTTACTTTGCAGTTTGGAGTTCTTTCATTTCTTTTTCTTGTCTAATTGCTCTTGCTAGGACTTCTAGCATAATGTTGAATAACAGCAGTGACAGTGGGCATCCTTGTCTTGTTCCTGATCTTAGAGGGAAAGCTTTCATCCCCATTGAGGATGATGTTAGCTGTGGGTTTTCATTTATCCCCTTTATCATGTTGAGGAAGTTCCCTTCTATTCCTGTTCTTTGAAGTGTTTTCATCAAGAAAGGATGTTGAATTTTGTCAAATGTGTGCTCTACTTCAACTGAGATGATCATTTGGTTTTTTTCGCTTTGGGTTATTGACACTGTCTTACATTAATTGATTTTCTTGTGTTGAACGAGCCTTGCATACCTGGGATAAATCCCACTTGGTTATGGTGCATAATTCTTGTAATGTGTTTCTGGATTCAGTTTGCAACTATTTCGTTGAGGGTTTTTGCATCTATATTCATTAAAGAAGTTGTCCTGTAATTTTCTTTCCTTGTAGTATCTTTGTCTGGCTTTGGTATTATATTTGTTTATTTGTAACATTAATTTATATGAATGAAGATGGAACAGTGATTTAATGATTTACCATTTACTTACTAAGTGACCAGGGGCAAATTTCAAATCATCTGAGACTCAGTTTTAAGATTTGTAATGTGAGGATGTTAATATCTATGACAGAGACATGTGTTTAGTAAAGATTTGTTCTCTTGTTCATCTTTTCTCATTCATTTATTTAACAAGTAAATTATCCCCATTATGAAGGAAATGAAAATTATTATCCATTATATTAAGATAACTTAGGGTATATTAATTTGTATTCCCTAACATTTTATAGACATTCATATATGCATATGTACAGTATGATTTTCTTGTGCATTATTATTTAGGAAGGAGGAGTCAGTGGTTTTCTCCATGCTTTCATTGCTGAAGTGTTTGCAATGGTGCGTGCTCATGTTGCTGCATTAGGAGGGAATGCTGTCGTCTCCTACATAATGAAACAGTGTGTCTTCATGGAAAATCCAAATAAAAACCAGGTGAAATGCTGTTAAAATCTCTGATGGGGAAAATCTGAGAATTTCCATTATCAACTACCCCTCAAAAAAAGAGAATTGTTCTTAAGAGTGCTATGATTTTATATGCCTAAAAGATGCTTTAATGAATTTATTAATAACCATGGTCAAGCTCAGATGCTGCTTTCATAACGTTGGTGACCAGTTGTTATTTTTACCTACTTCTGGAAGCTCTGCTTCTGAGTTACTGTTTCCACCATCCTTTTTTGGGGGTCTTTGTAATACAGTGATGGTAGAAGAATGCTAAAGATACTTCACTCCAGACTTCCCCATCTTGCAGGGCTTGGACTGTGATGCTGTCAAATTCTAACTGCCATGTTGCTGAAGAGTCATGATGGAGCCCCTGCTTGTTTACTTCTAATACATTTTGGTCGCTAAAGATATGTTTAGATGTTGAAGAAAATTAGTAATACCATGAAATTAGGAGAAAACTTTCTAGTAAATTTTGGAAAAGTGGAAAAGGCAAGTTAGAGGGAGAGCCTACTGAACACACCGGGAGGATGTCCAGTAGACAGGGCATATCTAGAGCTAAGTGAGACTTCTTGACTGAAGCTCTGGGTTTGAGAGTTATTTGGAGCCCAGTGGAGAGGTGAGGAATGGGTCAAAAGGGTACATAAAGGAGAAGACAGAGAAAGGAACAGTCAGGGAAGTCAGAGGGAAACCAGGAGGGAGACAGAGAACTTCCTCAGCACTGGTTGAAAGTGTGGATGTAGGATGCAAGCCAGAAAAGCACATCTTGAGCAGAATTATTCCCTATAAAAATTTTTATATAATCAGGTCAGAAAGAAAGCATCTGTTATATCATTCCTCAGATCTTGAAATTAGCCTTGTTTGACTGGACATTTCTTTGTCATAGTTTTATCCAGTACAATAAGATTTTTTTAGTATTAGTCCTTGTTAAAAGAGGTCCTTTTTTGCTTAATTGTTTTGTATTTTGGATGGCAATGTATAGTGTTTTTTTCTGGGCATTTGATTTAAACAGATTTATTCAAACTCAGAATATCCAAAATAGAACTTAGATCTATACCTTGGTTTCCTCATCTGTAAAATCAGGAAAATAATTTGGAAGATCATGAGTTATGCATAAAGTTCTTAGTGCCTGGTGGTAGTAGGTATCAAATAAGTTATTTTCATTTAAATGTTTAAAATTCTTTAATGACTTATTTTTTAGATGATAAAGTACATATAAGGTTGCGCACAACTTCACCTTTTCTTACCTCTACAGTTTCATTTCTTGCCTCCTTCTTCTCCCAACATATACAGTGCTCCAAATATATTGAATTATGTGTAATTTTCCAAATTAACTATGCTTTTCTTTTCACTATTCTAGCACTCTGTAAAGTGTTGACATCATTTACTCCATTTTGTAAGTGAGAAAACTGAGACTTAGATAACTTGAGTACTTGATACAGGGCTATGCATTTAATAAAAGGAGGAGCTAGAATACAACCTGGCTTTCTTTGGTTCTGAATGAGTTTTCCCACCACTACACCCTCCCTTCATACATATATATGACATTTGTCAATTACAGATCACCATTTTTGCCACATACTAAGCACCATACCTTTTGTCATCTCTCTTTTTTTCTACTTTTATTTTAATGTGAGATCTTGCTTATATCCCCTCAGAATGTACAGAGAATAGCTTGACATAACATTCTTATACCCACCACTTAGCTTAAGAAATAAAATATTAAAAATATGGTAGAAGCCTCTGTGGACCCGTCTCCTCCTCCCACTGACTGAAGCAGCCCTTGATTTTGTTTATCATTTCTGTGCATGGTTTTATATTTTAAAAATTGCACATTTTTGTAAATATAGTATTGTTTTGCATTTTTAAACATTTTAATGAATTTTTAATAGTTGATGCAAAATTATTATTTGTTCAAAATTCAGAAAAGCAAAAAAAGGCTATAAAGTCAAATGTTTCTCCCTATCTTGTGTCTTAGCCACTTTTCCTCTCCATACGCAACCAAAGTTATTAGTTTTTTTCTTTTTAAAAATGTCTTATGGAAAATATACGTTCCAGAATATGTGATGTGCCATAGAGATATGTATATATATTAAATATATATTTTTTTATTCTCCCTTTTTACATAAATGGTAGCATCACTGTATATACTATTCCATAAATTGTTCTTTAACCTAATTTTTCTAAGAGATTGTTCCATTTCAGGGAATAAAGAACATCCTCATTTTTTGTTGAACCAGATAATGTTCCATGGTATGAAAGAACCAAATTTATTTAATTAGTTCTCTATTGATGAATGTTTAGGTTATTTCCAATGAATGTCATGCCAGTACATACATACGCAAGAACATTCTGAGGCATAAGCAGTTGGCACAAGTGTGAATATATCTGTAGGAAAAATTCCTTGGAACAGAACAGCTAGTTCAAAGCATATGCACCTTTGTAATTTTCATAGATATTGCCAAGATGCCCCTCCTTCGAGGTTATTTTGCACATTTTAAATTTGTGTAGCTCTGATTATTGGTGGGTTTGACCATTTCTTTTCATATGTTAATGGTCTTTATGAGTTTCTTTTTCTGTGAATTACCTTTTTATTCTTGCGTATTTTCTCTATTGGGTTGTTTACCTTTCTCCTGCGGATTTTTAAGCCTATACTTTTTCAGCTGTAAATAACAGTTATTAGTGTAAGAGAAGTATGTGCTCACACATGGTTGAATTTGTGACTATGTCCTGTTGTTCTTATAGGCACAGTGTCTTATAAATGTAAGTGGTGATGCAGTGGTTTTTGTTCGTGAATCTGAATTAGAAGCAGTATCAAGTCAGCAACCTATTGCCAACTGCCAGCCTGCAGGTACTGGAGGGGAAGTTACAACCTGAAGTAAATTAGAAGGAAAGAGCTCAGCTAAATGAAAATCACCTGTCTCTACTTTGTCCTGAATTATCTTCCCAGGCTTAAAAAAAATTGAACTTAATTTGAGATAATTAAGAAATAATTGGTATACTATAAGGGGATTTGATTTGTCTGGAATTTCTTGGAGGCATCAGAATTTTCTAGTGTTTACATTTTACTTGCCTAGTGTAGAGACAGGCCCCATGGAATATTGGCCCTTCAATAAGTTTATATAAACTTCTCAGAGAACCTGGCATAGCAGAGCTGGAAGCTGTTTGTAACTTATGCTGATTTTAATAAAATCATAATTTAAGAAATGAATTGGGAAGAATATCAGGAAACTTGGATAGCTACCCTAGTGTAATTTAGAAAGATTAAACAAGAAGCTTACAAATTATTAGTGAATAAATAATCTGATCTGAGGAATGTATAAGGAAAATGGAAAAAAGTTTTCAGAAAACCACCATGTGGGTTTCTTAACGTGTTTTATTTTGATGAGAAATTTGGTAACAACTGAAAGGGAAAAGTTCTTTTACAATAAAGTTAAAATTACCCAACTTGTGTCTGTAATGCGCCCTAACTTCTGTAAAAAAAAAAAAAAAGTAATTTATCAAGAGTTGGTGTCCTTTCATTGTAAGTTCTAATATGGGAAGAAATGGGGGGAAAATTAATATAAAATTTCATAGCTGGTCAAATTTCAGTTAGTATTTAGATTGTCTAGAAAAGAAAAAAGTCAGTGAATTTTATCGAAATTGTTAAAATGCAATTGATCTAGTAGGAAAATGGAATGATTTTCTAATAAAACGTTACTGTATTACCAAATAGAATTTTAGTATTATCTTAGGGATTTTTGATGGTAATTAGACTGTATTTGATATAGAATTTGGAAATGTGTAACTTGAATGTAAATATGCTGCAAAATGTATACATAGAGATACTTTTTCTGTCAATGCCAAATACCCACTGTAAATGAACCTTAAAAATCACATTCCTCCTTTGCACAATAAAATTTCTTTATAAGACTCATGATTTTGCTCTTCCAGGATAACAAACTACCCTAAAGATTAGGAATCATTTTCTTGTTATCCCAGGTGTCAATATTTTGCTATATTTTATTTATAATTTTATTTTTTAAATAAAAGATTTATAAAGATAAGCTAAAATATTCCTAAATCTCTTTTTTTGTCTCGTTGTTGTACTACTGTCAGTTGTCTGAATCACTTTCCATCTAATTATCTTCATTTATTCCTTCAGTCAACAAACACCTGTTGATCACCTAATATATATGCAAAGCTTTACTTTTAATTTGGGGCATATATTCATGTAATTGTGGCACTTTCACTTTCTTTGGGTAGATAGGTGTTCATTCAATGACTATTGAATGACTCCTCCATTCCAGGATGTTTTCAGCAATGAACAAAACACATAAACTCCTGCTTTCATGGAACTTAAATTTCAGTAGCTATTAAAGTGAATAATCTGTACAATGTGGTATATAGTACTATAATAATAGCTAATATTTATCTAATGCTCTCTCTTTGCCAGACATTCTTCTAAATATATTTTTACATTAACCCATTTAATCTTTACAAAACCCTTATTAGGTAGATGCTATTGTTAAGCACCATTTTACCATTTTGTATTGTGGAAACTAAGGGCTAGAGAGTTTAAGTGATTTGGCCAAAGACAGTAAGTAGTGAGCCAGGCTACAAATTCCAGGCAATCTACTGCTAAAACCTACACTGTGTAGTTTGGGATGAGGGCTGTTTCCCAAAGATAATAGTGAAGCTCAATCTTGAAAAATAGATAGTTCATGGGAATTGACTATTTGGTCATAATTTTATTTATTCATCCATCTACATGCCTATCCATCCATCCATTCAACACATAGTATCTTTCAGAGGTTTTTCAAAGTAAGGAAATAATAAATATCACTAATTGAGTGCTTGTTTGGTGTCATATGCTGGAGTAGGATGAGCCCCTAATCCAAATTGACTTTATCTGACCCAAGGGGAAAAGAGGCATAGCAGGTGAGGAAAGAATACCATGTGACCATTGAAGCAGAGAATGCCATGGATTGCCAGCAAGTCACCACCAAAAGCCAGGAGAGAGGCATGAAACAGATTCTTACCTACAGCCTTTAGAAGATGCATTATTCTACAGATACCTTCATTGGACTTTTAGCCTCCCAAACTGTTTAAGAGAGAGATTTCTCTTTTAGCCACCCAGTTTGTGGTTCTTTTTAAACTCAGCCTTAGGAAACTAAGACAATTACTGAAAAAGGAGCTCTGCAATCTCAAAAATAATGGTGAGTTTGTCGATTTCACCTTTCCTAGTTTTTTTTTTTTTGCATAAGCAGGCTCTGGTAATTGAACCTGGGTCTCCAGCATGGCAGGCAAGAGCCCTGCCACTGAGCCACAGTTGCCTGCCCTTTACTTTTAAATTCTATCAGTTTTGCTTCGTTCATTTTGAAGCTCTGTTGTTAAGTATAAACACATTTAGAAATATGATGTCTTCTTGGTGAATTGACTACTGTTATGCAGTGTTTTTATCTTTGGGACATTCCTTTGTCTGAAACCTATTTTCTCTGAAATTAATATAGTTATTCCAACTTTCTTTTGATTAGTGTTAAGAAGATTGAAGTTTTGATCTTTCTTTTCTCTAGCTTTCTTCTTTTAATTTTTCTTTTAACTTTGGATTTGTTATAGACTGCATAGAGTTGGTTTTGTCTTTTTTTCTAATCTGACACTGTTTTGTAATTGATTTTTTATTTTACATTCTCTGGCTCATTTCTTCTTTTTTTTTTTACTTTTTTTATTGTATAATATATATACAAAGCAAAGAAAGAAAAAAGCAATAGTTTTCAAAGCACTTTTCAGCAAGTACTTATAGGACAGATCCCAGAATTTGTCATGGGCTACCACACGATCCTCTCAGATATTTCCTTCTAGCTGCTCCAGAAAATAGGAGACTAGAAGGAATAAATATTTTTTTATCATCACAATCACCTTTTTTTCTTTTTTATGAAAAATAATATATATACAAAAAAGCAAAAAATTTCAAAGCACAGCAGAACAATTAGTTATAGAACAGATTTCAGAGTTTGACATGGTTACAATTCCACAATTTCAGGTTTTTACTTCTAGCTGCTTTAAGATACTGGAGACTAAAGGAAATACCAATTTAATAATTCAGCAATCATATTCGTTTGTTAAACTCTACCTTCCCCACCATCACCTTTGTTCTTTCTATCCCATTGTTTAGGGGTATTTGGGCTATGGCCATTCTAACTTTTTCATGTTGGAATGGGCTGTCAATAATATGGGGTAGGGAGATGGAACTATCTGATGTTCTGGAAAGGCTGGCCTTCCAGGTTTCAGGACTTATCTGGTCCAGGGACCCATTTGCAGGTTGTAGGTTTCTGGAAAGTTACCCTAGTACATGGAAACTTATAGAATCATATACATTGCCCTAGGTGATCTTTACGATTGGCTGGAATCATTTTGGTTGGGGGTTGGTAAGTTGTGATAGGTAGCAATGTCTAACTGAAGCTTGCGTCAAAGTGACCTCCAGAGTAGCCTCTCAACTCTTTGAACTCTCAGCCACTGATACTTTATTAGATAGACTTCTTTTCCCCTTTTGTCAGGATGGAATTGTTGATTCCCCCAGGGGTCACCTCCCACATCACCTGGGAGACTTTCATCCCCGAATGTCATGTCCCACGTAGAGGAGAGGACAATGAATTCACCTGCAGAGTTGGGGTTAGAGAAAGTGAGGCCACATCTGAGCCACAAAAGAGGTCCAGCAGTAGTAACGCTTAGGCATACCTATAGGTAGACAAAGCTCTCTGCTACCTACATAAGCTTCACAAGAGTAAGCCTCAAGATCAAGGGCTTGGCCTATTGATTTTGGTGTCCCTAATGTTTGACACAGTATCTGGGGTTCACCACTGGTAAAGTTTAATAGCTCCACAATTTTTCTCCCATCCCTTAAGGGACTTTGGCCATTCTTTTTGATTATCTGCTTAATATATTCTAGGATGTATCCAGGAATTACATTAAGCTATATAGTATTAAAGCCCTCATTCCTTTTCTTTCACTTAAAAAAATTTATTGTAGCAACACGGATAACAGAAAATTTGCCATTTTCACCATTATAAGGATCCAGTTTGGTGGCATCAATTACTTCCACAATGTGCTCACTCTGGCAAAGGATTTTTGCACAGATTCCAGATGTGAAAAACAGTCTGAGAGTTGGAAACACCTGTAAATGGTTCTGTCCAGATTGCTAGATTCGGGAATCTAATCATAGTTAAAAGACAATCCCCCTTGGACAATGGATGCCTGTACACATGTGTGAACACCACATGCTCTCCTTCTCTCCCTCTCTCTGTCTGTCTTTATCTCTCTGTGTCACTTCCACACACACACACACACACACACACACACCCATAGGCACACATTTTCAGGGGGTTCATAGTCTCCCTGAACCCACAGTGGTTCTCCAGAGGAGAAACCCTGCTTACAGGACACTGGGCTCTTTCTATGCAATCAGGGCCTCCCTGGGATATACTAGCAATATGCTTGCTTACATAGGATCGTGGGAAGTGGTTAGCCAGTTGAACCAGTGGGACTGACCACCCCAGCCTTTTGTAGGGTGGCCATCTTACACCATAGAGACATTTAGCAAGATCAAAGATAAAGTTGGCCCCACAGTATGCATGTGCTGTACTGTCTGGGAATATTTGATTCTGCTACAAGATCAAAGAAACAAGCCAGGTGGTAGAACACAGAATATATCTTAATGAGAGATAATAAGGAAGCTCATAGCACATGAGATTCAGATGAAACTCACAGGACATGTTAAATCCAGATGTGGAGAACGTAAGATGTTAGTGAGACATGGACAGAAGTAAAAAAATGTATTAAATATAGAGCTCCACTGTCCAGGATGGTGGAAAGGCCCTCATTCCTGTTCTGGGCTCCCTGCGTTTCAATTGTTCAAATAAGCTACCCAGACTGACTGAGTTAGATTATGTGCTACCAAAAATTAAGGTTCCAGACGAAATGAAACTTTCTTTTTGGTCACAAAGACTAGGTGCAGTTCTAAAATATAGACAATGTCTTCCTTATCCCTGTGTTCTGAATTACCTTAATCCTGACCTGATCAGCTTTGTTCTCATCTCTAAATACCAGGTTATAGATATATAAAACAGCCTCTTGAAATTCAGAAATAATAATTAGCACTCAATGTGTCTACTATAAGAGCTTACAACCTAGGCCCCTGTTTTCTTATAACCATTTTCTAAAGGCAACCATACAATAATTGCTCTTTTATTTCTGGCTTATTTTGCCTCACTAAATGTCCCACAGGTTCATTCACATCATTGCATGCCTCACAACTTCATTCCTTTTTGTAGTAGCACAATATTCAATCATTTATTCACCATCATTTGCCAATCTACTTCTCAGTCAGTGCATCCTTCAGCCACCTGCATTCATTAGGTATCGTGTATAATGCCCAAAGTCCACAGTCCATCAACACTCTAAATTTTAGATGATTTCATTGTTCCCAAGAGAAAGATAACCAATAAACACACCCTCACCAAATAGGATATCTAAACCTCCCCTTAATTGTTTTCCTTACCCCCATTATTTACCCTTGCTGTTGCTGTGATACTACAGATGTTCTCCTGTTAAACATAGCCCACAGCATTCAATAGCAGTTTTCCCCCTGTACCCTGGACTTAAACATTCTGTACACGAATAATACCTTTGAAGTAGTTCTCGCAAGAACTTATTTATATTTCTAGTGTTAATCACTAGGACATGTAGGTCTATGCAACCCATTTCAATCATGTTCACCTTCAATACAGTAATATTACTTATAGACCCACTAGAGAACCACCTTCACTTCTATCTATTCCCTTACATTGGAGTTCAGCCTCATTAGCTAACCATTCTCCCATCTTTAGCTTCTATGTATCTCTAAGTCCCCTATATTCTGCATTATGAGCCTCTGATTTTACCTTTACCATGGTCATAAAAGTGGAATCATAAAGTATCTGTCTTTTTGTGTCTGGCTTATTTCACTCAGCATTATGTCCTCAAGGCTCATCCATTTTGTCATGTGCTTCAGGACAGCATTTCATCTTACTGCTGCATAATATTCCACCATATGTATATACTGCATTTTGTTAATCCACTTGTCTGTTTATGGGCTTTTCATTTGTTTCCATCTTTTGGCGATTATGAATAATGCTGCTATGAACATTGATGTGCAAATGTCTGCTTGTGTCATTGCTTTCAGCTCTTCTGGTTATATACCAAGTAGTGCTATTGCTGGGTCATAGGGCAACTCGATATTTAGTTTCCTAAGGAACTGCCAGTCTTCCTCAGTGGCTGCACCATTATACATGTCCACCAGCAGTGCATAAGTGTCCCAATTTTTCCACATCCTCTCCAAAATTTGGGAGTTTCCTCTTTGTATAATAGCAGCCATTCCTATAGGTGTGAGGTGGTATCTCATTGTAGTCTTATTTGCATTTCCCTCATAACTAATGAAAATGAGTATCTCTTCATGTGCTTTTGAGCCATCTGTATTTGCTCTTCAGAAAAATGCCTATTCATATCTTTAGCCCATTTTATCATTGGGTTGTTTGTTCATTTGTTGTTGAGTTGCTTGATTTCTTGATGTATACAGGATCAAACCTTTGTATAACATGTGTGATTTCCAAATATTTTCTCCCATTGAGTTGGCTGCCTTTTCACCTTTTTGACAAAGTCTTTTGAGTTCAGAAGCATTTGAATTTGAGGCATATTTTTTTCTTTTGTTGCTTGTGGTTTGGGTGTAAAGTTTAGGAAGCTACCTTATATAGGGAAGATGTTTCCCTACTTTTTCTTCTACAAGTTTTATGGTTCAAGTTCTTATATTTAGGTGTTTGATCCACTTTGAGCTAACTTTTGTAAGGGTATAAGGTAAGGGTCCTCTTTCATTCTTTTGGCTATTGATATCCAGTACTCCTATGCCCATTATTGAAAAGACTATTTTGTCTGAGTTCAGAGGTTTTGGGGGACTTGGCAAAAATCAGTTGACCATAGATTTTGGTGATCTATTTTTCAGCCCTCGATTTGATTCCATTGGTCAATATTTCTCTTTGTGCCAGTACCATGCCTTTTGACTACTGTGGCTTTGTAGTAAGTTTTAAAGTCAGGATGTGTTAATCCTCCCACTTTGTTTTTCTTTTTTAGGATACTTTTAGCTTTTCAGAGCCTCTTTCCCTTCCAGAGAATTTGGTTACTAGCTTTTCCAAGTCTTAAAAATAGGTTGTTGAAATTTTGATTGGCACTGCATTGAATCTGTACATCAATTTGGGTAGAATTAACATCTTAACTATATTAAGCCTTCCTATCCAGAAGCAAGGAATATCTTTCCACCTATTTAGATCTTCTTTGATTTCTTTTAGCAAAGTTATGTAGTTTTCCATGTAAAAGTCCTTTACATCCCTAGTTAAGTTCATTCCTAAGTACTTGATTCTTTTAGTTGCTATTTTGAATGGAATTTTTTACTTAATTGACTCCTCAGTTAGGTCATTGCTTGTCTATAGAAATGTTAATGATTTTTGTACATTAATTTTATATCCCTTACATTTGAGTTTGACCTCATTAGCTAACCATTCTCCTTCAGTTTTGAAGGACGATTTGGCTGGGTACAGAATTCGTGGCTGGAAGTTTTTCTCTTTCAGGCTCTTAAATACATCATACCACTGCCTTCTCACCTCCATACTGCCAGTTGAGTAGTCTGAACTGTCTTATGTACATGGTAGATTGTTTTTCTCTTGCTGTCTTCAGAATTTTCTGCTTCTCTTCAACAATTGAAAAACTGATTAGTTTGTGTCTTAGGAAAGGTCTATTTGAATTTATTCTATTTGAAGTTCATTGCACTTCATTGACTTGCATCTTTATGTCTTTTATAAGGGTTGGGAAGTTTTCCTCCATTATATCCTCAACTAATCTTCCTAGCCCTTTACAGTTCTCTTTTCCTTCTGGGACACCAATGATTCTTATGTTTGCGTGCTTTGTTTTGTCCATCATTTCCCAGAGATCCAATTCAAATTTTCCATCTTTTTGCCATTTGCTGTTTTGAGTGTTTGAAATCAGTTTTCCTTTTCTCTAGTTCACTTATTCTTTCTTCTGCCTCTTCAAATCTGATGTTGTGTCTCTAGCATGTTTTATATTTGATCTGTAGCATATTTAATCTCTGTGATATCTGCCATTTTTCTATTCATTCTTTCATATTCCTGTTGATGCTCTTCTAGTGTCTTCTTGATCTCCTTTATGTAATTAGCCATCCCATTTATTTTATTTAGTAGAGTTATATGAACATTTTGATTATTTGTTCCAACATCTGTGTCTCCTCTGGTGTTTTAAATTGGTCATTAGGCTAGGTTATATCTTTCTGAATTGTGATATATTTGGTGATTGCCTGCTGTCTTCGTGGCATGTAAATATATTGATTGGTTTACTTTGGAAGTCAATTTCCTTCAGTAGTCTAAAGCCTTGCATTTGTGGAATGGATGTGGAGCAGGATTCAGGGGATGGGGTAGGGCATAATAGTGTGGTTATGTGTTGCAGCACACATATAGGTGCAGGTTGGGGATGTTACACTGTGCCTGTGAGTGTGACAGGGAAGATGTGTCTGTGTGTGGGAATGGGTCTGAGGGGTGGGGCCCTGGTATGTGCTGGTCTAGGATTCAGGGCCCTTTTTCACATACACAGAGCTCAGAGCAGCGTGTTGGCCTTTCGTCTGCATGGGCTGTGGGTGGATGTGGCCTGGCTGTGCAGGTCAGCGCTTACCCAGAGCTAGAAAGAGCAACTGAATTTTCTGCACATGTGCAGATCTGAGAAGGCTATAAACTGATGTACATGTGTGCAGAGAGTGGTGGGCAGGGGGTGGATTGTGTGACTGCATGGGTTTGGGGCTGGTGTAGCCTGGGTTTGGAGGTAAGCATCCACAGCTTTATGTGCTGGCAACCACCTTTAGGTGCAGGGAGGGGGACGTAGGACTTGGGAGGAGCGAGGTGAGACTGCTCTTGCACAGGAAAGGTGGGTTGGGCTGAGGTAGGTGTGTGTGCACTTGGGGTGGGTACACATGTAGTCTCCCTGTCTGTACATTCCTGAGGGCTCCAGGCTTCTGCATTAGGCTATTTGCACCAGCCGGGTGGTCTCCGATTCTCTGCTTCTCAGTTCCTCAGCTGGTATAGAAGACTCTACTAGGTCACTTACACTCTGGAATCACTATCTCAGTCGCCCTCCCTACCCTTCTCTAGCTATTTCTTAGAACAGGGGTGAATTCAACCTACCCTGTTCTGCCATCTTCCTGGAACATACTGCTGTAATTGTGTTTTAGACCAGTTATTTTAATGGAATTTTGGTAGGGTTATATTTAAATAGCTTACATCTTGCTATTTGTTTTCTATTTGTTCCATATGTTCTTAGCTCCCTTTTCACCTCATTTTCTGCTTGCTTTTGGATTAAATGAATATTATTTTTCTGATTTCATTTTATTTCTACTACTGGCTATAAGTTGCACCTCTTCTTTAAAAGGTTTTAATGGTTGCTCTAGGTTTTTCAATATATACTTTTAATTTATCATAGTCTAGTTTCAAGTAGTATTGTTATGGTACTATATACTTCAAATAAAGCTAGCATTAGTTTGTGGCTGAAAAATATTCTCTGAATGATTTCAAACCAATCTATTATTTATTTATTTTATTCTATTTCCTTTAGGCTTTATTAGTGCTTTTGATTCCTGTTTCCTGAGATGAATAATTAATTTTTTATTGTTAGCCTTTCTTATTTTCTAATATATTTATCTAAAGTTATAAATTCTCCTGTAATTGCCCTATTAGCATCCTACGTGTTTTTTACAGTGCCTTTTTCTTTCAACTCTGAATATTTCTAATTATTATTGTGGTTTCCTCATTGATCTGTCAGCTTTTTTTAGAAGTGTGCCTTTAATCTCCAAATACGTTTTTTAGAAGACTTCGTTGTTGTCTAATTAAGTTGCACTATGATAAAATACTGTGATCTGAATGACAGATTATTTGGAACTTGTTGAACTTTCTCTGGTTGCTTGCCTGTTCAATTTGTGAAACTATTTTACATGTATTTGGAAATAAAATTCATTGTTTGTTCCCTGTGAGGTTTTATATCTATCTATCTAATCATCCTCTATCATCTGTCATCTATCTATCACGGATCTATAAAATCAAGCTAGTTAATTCTGCTATTCAATCTTCCATATCCTTACCAGTATTTTGTCAACTTGATCTGTCAATTTCTGAGAGAGATGAATGTGATATTTTGATTACATTGATGGCTCAGATTAATGGCCTCTGTGCCACCATGACTTTAGCAATGTGACTCTGCAGCTCCGCTCTTTAAGAGAGTCTGTTTCTTATGTCTTGGGTTTGCAGGACTTGGGTTGACCAAGCAAATAAAACAGAAGTGCCAACCTGCCAATTCTCAGCCTAGATCACAGAGGTGTTTTATGCTTCTGCTTTCTTCCTGGAACCCCTACCATGCTATGCAAACAAAACCCTAGCTAGTCTACTAGAAGATGAGAAACTATATAAAGCAGAAATAGGTCATCCTAACTGTGCCCATTCTCCATTAGTTAACTGATGAGTCATTTTATGAGCAGTCATAAATGATTATTATTTTAAGCCAACAAATTTTGGAGTGGCTTCTTATGGAGTAATACCTAACTGATACAGAGTTAAAAATTCCTACTGTAATAATGCAGTTTATAAGAGAAAATAAATTTCTCTTTATAATTGTGGCACTTCCACTTTTTATATTTTGCGGCTATAGTTTTAGGTGCTTGTCATTCCATGATTTTCATATCATGTTGATTGTATCGTTTACCAATGTAAATGCACCTTTTCTCCAATGTGAAATATGTTTTGATTAATCTTGTAAAAAATCACATTTCTGTGTTGAGTGATATACAATAGACATTAACAGGCTAATTTTCTTTGGGTTGATTTTTGTCTGGCATACTTTTCTCCCAACTATGAATATTTAAATTTCGTTTTGGTTGTCTCTGAGGTATTGTCCACCATTCTTTTTCTTTGCTTCCCTCTCTCCCCTACCTTCTCTGTTTTCTACTGTATTGACCAAATCTCTTTTTCCTTTACTAGTTTGAGAATTGTTAAGGTTTCAATAAACTAATATATATCTTTCTTTAATCCATGTTTTCTGAAGAAATCGAGAATTAGTAAAGCAGATGGAGAGCAAATGCTACCTTTATTACCTATATTTTGAGGATGTGTCTTTAAGTTTACTATTCCTGAATTAGGCAGTCTATCTAATCATGGTCACTAGCTGTGTTGAGTAACCATATGTCTCCCCCATGGGAGGCAGGCAGAGCAGAATCAATGTTCTCTGTAAAAAAGCAGATCCCAAGGAGAAGAATATTGGAAGGGGCTGAACTAAGTGTTCTGCTGCTTCTACCAAATTACCATTATTTGGTAGTTATTTTGTATCCATTGATGAAGAATGAGAATGGTGGCTTGGGAGCCCAGGTGTGATATTTTAATAAAAAGCCTTCCTAAAAGCATGAGGAGTAGAGGGATAGCTAGCCCCCCAAGATAAATCATATATTCTCCGCATATTCTTTTAATGATTACCCTCATGTTTTTTATTATATTGTATCAATTTCCTAAGGCTGCTGTAACATTACCACACACTTGGTAGCTTAAAATAATATGCATTTATTCTTTTACAAGATCTGGAGGTCATAAATCCAAAATCAGTTTGCCTGGACACAAATTATAGTATTGGCAGGTCCAGGCTTCATCTGTGGGCCTCGAGAAGAAACTATTTCCTTCATTTTTCCAGCTTTGAGAGCTGTATTTCTTGATGCATGTCCTCTTCTTCCATCATTAAATCCAGCAGCAAAGTATCTTGCTTCAGTGGTCACCTTGACGGTTTAGTTTTCCAGGCTGCTATCATATATACACACAATGGGTTGGTTAAACAATAGAAATTTGTCAGCTCCTGGTTTTGAGCCTAGGAGAAGTCCAAAATCAAGGCATCTGCAAGACAATTCTTTCTCCCCTAAATCTGTAACACTCTGGTGCTGGCTACCAGCCATTCATGGGATTCCTAGGCTTGTATCTTTACCTCACATCACATGACCTTTCCCTGAGGTAGACTGAGTTAGTAACCCAATTTCAGACATCTTTTTAAACATAATCTGTGTTCCTGTGGGTGTGAATCCATTGTTAATACGATCTCTTGAGGATGTTAATTTTACTTAACAAATAACCCAATTGAATGACACTGGGTACTAATTGTGATTACTGAAGTCTTTTATAAGCAGAAGAAATTCAGAGAAAGCCACTGGGAGGAGCTAGGAGCCGGAAGTCATTGAACCTGGAAGGGAAAGGAAAGAACATGGCCATGTAACCCAAGGCAGTGATACAAGCTAAGGAGGGATACATTTGAAGGAACCTCAAAGACCAGTGGCAGCCAGCACCAGGGTATTTTAGACTTGGAGAGTGTATTAGTTAGGGTTCTCTAGAGAAACAGAACCAACAGGGAACACTTGCAAATATAAAATTTATGAAAGTGTCTCATGTGACCGTAGGAACACAGAGTCCAAAATCCACAGGGCAGGCTGCGAAGCCGATGACTCCAATGGATGGCCTGGATGAACTCCACAGGAGAGGCTCACCAGCCAAAGCAGGAATGCAACCTGTCTCCTCTGAGTCCTCCTTAAAAGGCTTCCCATGATAGGATTTAGCATCACTAATTGCAGAAGACACTCCCCTTTGCCTGATTACAAATGGAATCAGCTGTGGATGTAGCTGACCTAATCCTATGAAATGTCCTCATTGCAACAGACAGGCCAGCGCTTGCCCAATCAGATGAACAGGTACCACAACTTGGCCAAGTTGACACCTGTCCCTAACCATGACAGAGAGAAAGCATTGCCTTGCTGTCACCTAGATTTTGGACTTCTTCTAGTCTCAAAACTGTGAGCCAATACCAACTTGCTTGCTGTTTAAGCCAGCCTATTGTATGATACTTGTAATAGCAGCTAAGGCAGAACTAAGACACCTTCTGTCTTAGTTCTTAAATATCCCTATGCCTTCCTCTTAAAAGGATATCTGTTACTTGTAGGCACACTCAGATAATGCAGGGTAATCTCTCCATCTCAGGGTCCTTAATCTCATATTCAATGTCCCTTTGCATATAAGGTAACATTCATGGATTCTGGAGATTAGTATATGGCTATATTTGAGGGCCGTTATTCAATCTACCCATATATATCCTTAATATTTATTTCTCTAACAGGTCTACTTTAGAATGTTTCTGTCCTCCCTGCAAATAAACAAGGACTTAATATTGTTGTCCATGTGTTTCAATTTTAACTTAAAATGTATTATGAATTGTTGTTATTTTTATATTATAAATAGATTTACTAATGTGTTTTCAGATGCCTGTTCATTATTACTTTATTTTTTGTATGGTGGGGGTCATGTTTCATTCTTTTTCCATGTGATCATCCTCTTATTGCAGTACCATTCGCTGATCTTTTTGGGGGGTGGGGATGGGAATTTCACAGGCTGAGAATCAAACCTGGGTCTCCCACATGGCAGACGAGAATTCTACCACTGAACTAGTCTAATAGCATCCCCCATTGTAACTTTATACATACCGTTCTTCTGGGTTTCTTTATCTTCTTACGTCTCAAGTATATTCAATACAAATTTGTTTACCCAGGTTCTGTTTATCTAAATAGTTGTATCTAAAAATGTCTTTATTTCATCTTCACTTTAGATGTAGTTTATTTGATTATAGAATTCTAGGTTCACAATATATTTTTTCAGAGTTGTGCCACTGGTCCTGGGAAGAACTGGGAATGAATAAATGAATTAATGGATGGATGAACTTTATAGATATTAGGGGGACAGAATAACAACAATATTCTGGACTAGGTGTCAAAAGAACTGGCCTTATTTCCTGACTCTTCTAGATATTATGATTTGGTTTTGGAAAGCTGTTTAACATACCACTCTTCTCAATTGAAAATGGGAATAATAACTCACAAAGTCTTCTGAGTTTCAAATTAAAAAGAAGATAATATATTTAAAAATGCTTTTTAAATTGTAAAATTGCAAAATTTCTGGGGTAATCAATTAATTATTGTAAAATAATTAATAACAATTGAGAAATACTTCCACAACCACTCATGGAGTTTGATAATATGTCTTGTAAATTCTTTAGAATATTTCATAAGGTTGGTATATTTCTCAGTGAAAGTATATTGCTGACCTTGCCAACTGAAAGCAAACTGTTTCTGGTGGTCTTTACTGACAGTTATTGAGAAAAAAGTATTTGCCAGATCAGTAGCAGCATGCCAAGTACCAGGAGATGTATTGATTTGCTCAAGCAATGATACCACATCCGGAACAGCAGCTGCAATTGAAGTTACCACCTGATTGAGTTTATGATAATCCATTGTCATCCTCCAAGATCCATCTGTTTTCTGCACAGGCCAAATAGGAGAGTTGAATGGGGATGTGGTGGGAATCACCAACCGTGCATCCTTCAAGTACCTAAGAGTGGCAGTAATCTTTGCAACCCCTCCAAGAATCCAGTATTGCTTTTGATTTACTATTTTGCAAGTTAGGGGCAGTTCTAGTGGCTTCCACTTGGCCTTTCCCACCATAATAGCCCTCACTGCATGAGTTAGAGAATCAACGTGAGAATTCTGCCAGTTTCTCAGTATGTCTATTCCAACTATACATTCTGGAACTGGGGAAATAACTACAGAATGGGTCATGGGACCCACTGGACCAATTGTGAGATGGACCTGAGCTAAAACTCCATTGATCGCCTGGCCTACATAAACCCCCACACTGGCTGGTGGACCAGAGTGATGTTTTGGGTTCCCTGGAATTAATGTCACTTCTGAACCAGTGTCCAATAATCCCTGAAATATCTGATCATTTCCTTTTTGCCAATGCACAGTACCCTGGTAAAAGGTAATCAGTCTCCTTGGGGAAAGCTTGGAGGAAGATTAGCAGTATAAATCTGTGGCAGTGTAACAGGGTTCTCCCCCAAAGGAACCTGGCCTCCCATTCATTCAAGGGGCTCTGGGTCTGTAAACTGTCTCAAGTCTGGAAATTGATTAAGGGGCTGTGACTCTGTGTTTTTGTAATTCTTTGGTGATTAAGTGCTGCCACCTGGCTTCTGCCAACTTGGGCTCCAGTCATCCTCATTATATTTAAGGATTCCAGCTCAGTGACAGTGTTCCCACAGTAATATCTGACTTACAGGGAAGTGCAACTACAGAGCTCTTCAGGAATGATGGGGCTAGTCTCACAAATTTATTTCTCATGTTCTGGTAAAAGGTGCATCCTCTGGACAATCTTGGGGTGTAAGAGCAGGCTTTGCATGATAAACCCACTCTAACATGCCAATCCTCTAAGCCTCTGGATCCCCTCATCTACAGTGTACCAGGGCAGTTCTGGCACTTCAACCTCAGGTAATGTCAGCCCCCTTTTGATCCATGTTTCAACCAACCATCCAAACAAACTGTTAATGCCTTTTCTAACCTCTTGAGCTATAATATTGAATGCAGAATCTCTGTTTAGTGGGCCATATCAATAAATTCAGCCTGATCCAGCCTTATATTCCTCCCACCATTATCCCACACCCTTAAAATCCATTGCCACACATATTCCCCTGATTTCTGTCTAAATAATTGGAAAACTCTGACAGTTCTTTTGGAGTAAAACATACCTCCTCATGTGTGATACTTTGTACCTCACCTTTAGGGGCCTATTGGGACTTCAGGTATAGTTCTGGAAGAAATGAGGGGTGGTGGGGGTGAGTCATGAAAAGAATTAGGAATATCTTCCAAGTAATTTGCTTCAGAGAATTCATTTGCAGTTTCATCTGGTGAAGTGGGATTAATCACTCTAGGGCTAATCCCTTCAGGTGGAGGTTGGGTGGCCAATTCCTCAAGGCAGGCTGGAGGTAGGGCCAGCTATATTCTCAGGACAGACTATTGCAGGGTTATCTAGAGAAGACTCATGATGACTTAGGGTTTCAACCTTGCCCCTGACATCATTATCAATCCATATATTGTCATCCCATTTTTCAGTGTCCCAACTCCTTTCCAATCAATGGCAGACACCATGCAAGATTGAGATTTCAGTTTACATTGTAAAGTTGCTACTCTAACAATAAGATTCTGAGTCAGATTTTCAGAGATCTCAAATCTATGGCTACAGGAAATAAGATTTTCTTCCAGCACACTCATAGAAACTTTTACATCTGACATCTGTTAGATGGTACTTAAGCTTCTTGTTTGAAGCCTTAAGCCCATCCATTTCACTCATTAATGTATCCAGTGTATCTAACAACAACCAGCCAACATCTCTATACCTCCTGTTTCCACAAAACTCCTTAAAGATGTCAAAGACATTATCCCCCAGAGCCTGACTTCATACAAGTAAAGCATTAGAAGAATCAAATGGTGATATTTTGACTATCTCTTTTGTCAACTCACTCCATGGATTGGCAGCATCATTAGTTTATGGAAATCAGAGTCCTTAGTGCTTCTGAGTCCAGTCAGAATAGAAAGTCATTCATAAAAACCTATTTTTAAGATTCTATTTCTTAAGAACCACTCCTGGTACCAAGTTCTTTTAGTTAGAGTTCGGAATCAACAGGAAATACTTGTAAATATAAAATTTATAAAATGTCTTATGTAACTGTAGGAATGCAGAGTCCAAAATCTGTAGGACAGGCTGTGAAGCTGACAATTCTAATGGAGGGTCTGGACGAACTCCCCAGGAGAGGCTTGTTGGCTGAAACAGAAAGAGAGGCTGTCTCTTCTGAATCCTCCTTATAAGGCTTCCAGTGATTAGATTAAGCATCACTTATTGCAGAAGACACTCCCCTTGGCTGATTACAAGTGGAATCAGCTGTGGATGCAGCCAACATGATCATGATTTAATCCTATGAAATGTCCTCATAGCAACAGACAGCCCAGCACTTGCCCAACCAGACAAACAGGTACCACCACTGGGCCAAATTGACACATGAACCTGACCATGACACTATTCCTACTCTTTTCTGATTGTTGTTTGCATGAAATATCTTTTCTCACCCTTTCACTTGCAATCTGTTTTTGTCCTTGGGTCTAAAATGAGTATCCTGTAGATTGCATATAGATGAGTCCAGTTTTTAATCCATTCTGCCAGTCTATGTCTTTTGATTGGAGAGTTTAATCCATTAACATTTAGTGCTATTATTGTAAAGGCAGTACCCTCTTCTAACATTTTGCCTTTTGGATTTTATATGTCCTATCTATTTTTTCTCTTTTTACCTTTACTGATAGTCTTCATTTCTATGCTTTTCTCCACACCTCTCTCTTCTGCCTTTTCCTATCTGCCTGTAGTGCTTTCTTTAGTATTTCTTGCAGAGCTGGTCTCTTGGTCAGAAATTCTCTCTGTGATTGTTTGTCTGAAAATGTTTTAATCTTCCCCTCATTTCTGAAGTATAATTTTACTGGATATAGAATTCTTGGTTAGCAGTTTTTCTCTCTCAGAATCTTAAATACATCATACCTCCATGGTTTCAGCTAAGAAAGCCACACATTGTCTTATGGGGCTTCCTTTGTATGTGATAGATTGCTTTTCCTTTGCTGCTTTCAAAATTCTCTCTTTCTCTTTGAAATCAGACAGTCTGAATGGTAAGTGTCTTAGGGTATGTCTATTTGGATCTATCCTGCTTGGGGTATGCTACACTTCTTTGATCTGTAATTTTATATCTTTCATAAAAGATGGTAAATTTTCAGTGATAATTTCTTCCATTAGTCTTTCTTCTCTTTTACCCTTTCCTTCTACTTTTGGTACACCCACCACACATATATTCATGTTGTCATTCAATTCTCTGAACCCCTGCTCATATTTTTCCATTATTTTCCCTATATTTTCTTTTGTACATCAGATTTCAGATGTCTAGTCCTCTGGTTCACTAATCCTTTCTTCTTCCCCTTCAAATCTATTGTTGTAGATTTCCAGTGTGTTTTTTTTTTTTTTAATCTCTTCTACATGGCTTTCATTCCCAAAAGTCCTGGGAATTGTTTTTTCAAACTTTCAATTTCTTCTTTTCATTTGCCCAATGTCTTCTATACCCTACCTCAACTCATTAATTTGAATTTTTATGAGATTTTCCATGTCTGTTTGAACATCCTGAATTAGTTTTTGAACTCCTGTATCTCATTTGAATTGTTGGTTTGTTCCTTTGACTGGGTCATATCTTCAATTTTCCTAGAATGGCTCAGTTTTTGCTCCTGTCTAGGCATTTGATTTCCTTAATTAGTTTATTCTGGAGGTTGTTTTCACTCTTTTACTTAGGATTTTCTTGCTGGATGGATTTTTCTCTGTTTGTTCTTTGAAATTCAGTTCAACTTATTCTAGACCTCTAGTATAGGTTCTGTCTAACTGATCAGAATTTTTCAGCTTGTTTTTTCTGTTCTTGCCCTGCCTATATGGAGCCTTCTTTTTTTTTTTGAGGAAGGTATTATAGACTCCAGTCAGATTTTCCCAGACTGGACTGGCCTCCTCTCAGGCAGAAAGAGTTACTTGCATCAGTTTTCCCTGAGGGTGAGACCTAACAGTTTGACAGACTTTCCTACGAAGTCTCTAGACTCTGTGCTTTGCCTATCCTGCCCAGTATGTGGCACTTGTCTGCTTGCAGCTTCCCATCAGCGTAAAGTGGTATGGTGCCTTTAATTTCATCAGACTCTCCCTGCTGGGGCATGGTTGAGTTGTGGTTGTAGGCTGTCCTTAATTGCTTCAGTTTTCCAGTTCCTGGGGTCTGCATTCCTTGAGGGAGGGATTCCCCTTGATCTTGGCCCCACCTTTCTCTTGGTGAAAGTACAGCTTTTAGGGAATTAATTCATTTCACCTGACTAGTTACTTTGTCTCTCAAACAAGCTTAATTCTTCCCTTGCTTGGGACAGTGTTGGAGCCTGAGAAGCCTTGCAGTTCTATCTAATGAGCTGTTAAGTAATAGAAACAAAGCAAGAAAAATCTGCTTTTCAGAGCAGGAGCCCAGCTCCTTGGGTTTGTCAAGCAAGAGCTTAAGTTGGTATGTTTCTCTATGTATCGCCAGCTTCTATGTGCCCTCCCTTTAAGATCCAGTCCTTTTCAACTATTTTGTGTTGTCTGACTCAAAAAGCCTCTTTTTTTCCCATCAACCCCACTCCCTCTCTGCCAGGGTGAAGCCTCCTAGTGTCTTTATCTCTTATTCCAGTTTTATCTGAGCTGGGGGCCTATTTTCAGTAGTCAGAATTTGATAATTAATTCTTTAATTGGAGCTTGGCTGAGCTAAGCCCTTTTTGCTAATAAAGTCTGTTTCTTTTCCCCTTGGGAAACCAGCCTGCCATGTCTGTGGGGGAGGGGCTCCATCGTCTGCAGCTTCAGGGACTTATACTTCTGTGTAGGGTCTCAGCCAGTCCAGCTTGTCCAGACTGTTGTACACTGTGTGTCCAGTCACTGATGTCTCCCCAACAGTTGTTCTAGCCTATTCAGATATTTCCCTCCAGCCACTCCACTACACACTACACCATAAACTAAAAAGAGATATCTATACAATGCATAAGAATAACCTCTAGGTTATTCTCTACTCTGTTTGAAATCTCTCAGCCACTGAAACTTTATTTTGTCTCTTTTCTTTCTTCCCACTATTGGTCAAGAAGGCTTTATCAACCCTTTGATGCTGGGTCCTGGCTCATCCTGGGATTTCTGTCCCACATTGTCAGTGAGATTTACACCTCTGAGAGTCATGTCCCACATAGGAGGGAGGGCAATGAGCTCACCTACAGAGTTGGCTTAGAAAGAGAGGCCATATCTGATCAATAAAAGAGGTTCTTTGGGGGTGACTCTTAGGCCTAATTTTAAGTAGGCTTAGTCTATTCTGTGCAGGAATAAATTTCTTAGGGGCAACCCCCAAGATTGAAGGTTCAGTCTATTGATTTGGTTGTCCCCACTGTTTGCAAGAATATCACAAATTCTCCACATGAGAAGTTGAATATTTCCTCTTTTCTTCCCATTCCCCCAAGGGGACTTTGCAAATACTTCTTTATTCAGTGCCCATATTACTCTGGGATATATCAGAGCATCATAATAACCTGGACAAACCAACAAAATCCCATGTCCTGTTCAAGATTCCATGTATTTATGGTGTTCATATAAACTGACCATACAAGTTGAATTAGGAAATACACTACCTGAAACATAGATTTTGCACCAAAAACCATCTCTCCCTTTAGTCTCACACAGAAGTAGAAGTTTTAAAATAAGGACACTATCATTCTTTACCCTATATTCTTATCTACCTTAGTCCTATCCAGATCAGTTTCATTCATGTGTTTACATTAAAAAGTCTGGTTATTTTTTTAACTTGTTAAACAGTTTCTGTATGGGGTACTGCTGAATTTTGCAGCCTCAGAGTTCTTAAGCTCTGAGTCTCATATGTCACAAAAAAATACTCAAAGTCTCTGGGAAATACCGTGTTATATACAAACAGCTCAGTATCTTAGAATTTAGAATTAACAGTTATACCTCCTGAATATATGTGACTGCTCTAAGAGCTTACAATCTAGGACCCTTTACAATAGATCCCAACCTGAAAACCCATGCTGTAAACTTTATTTCACCAAGTTTTTATATTACACTTTTTCCATATGATTGAGGCATGATAATATCTGTCTTTTTGTCCCTAACATCTCATTCAACAGAGAGTCCTTAAGGTTCATTCACCTAGTTGCATGCTTCACAACTTTCTTGCAGGAGCTCAGTAGTTCATTGTACGTATCACCTATAGTTCTCCCTTCCATTCCTCTGTTGTTAATGTACCCTTAGGCAATCTCCATTCATTATGGATCAGGAACACTGTCACCACAAACACCAGTGTGCAAATGTCCATTCAAGTCCCCACCCTCAGTTCCCCAGTTATATACTGAGCAATAGGATTTCAGGATCATATGGCAACCCTACTGCTAGCCTTCTGTGGAGCCACCACACTGCAGTCCAAGGGGCTGCTGAACTGAATCCATATCCGATAGGTGTTTTCCAAATATTGTCTCCCACTGTGTAATTGACTTTTTACTTTCCTGACAAAGTTCTTTGATGCATAAAGGTGTTTAATTTTGAGGAGTCCCATTTATCTATCTCCTTCCCCAATGCTTGTGCTTTGGGTATAAAGTCTAGGAAACTGCCACCTATTACAAGATGTATAAGATATTTCCCTGCATTTTCTTCTAAAAGTTTTATGTTCTTAGCTCTAACATTTAGGTCTTTGATCCAATTTGAGTTAATTTTTGTATAGGGTATCAGGTATGGATCCTCTTTCTTTCTTTTACATATGGATATCCCATTCTCCAAGCACTATTTATTGAAGAGGCTGCTCATTCCCAGGAGAGTTGGCTTGACTGCCTCTCAATTGTCCATAGATGAGTCTATGTCTGAACACTCTATTCAATTTCATTGGTCAATATACCCATCTTTATGCCAGTACCATGCTGCCTTGACCACTGTGGCTTTGTAATATGCTTTAAAGTCAGGTAGGGTGAGACCTCCGACTTAATTTTTTTTCTCAGGATAATTTTAGCTATTTAGAGTGCCTTGCCCTTCTATTCTGCAAAGTAAGTTGTTGGGGTTTTACATGGTATTGCATTGAATCTATAAATCAATTTAAGTAGAATTGACATCTTGACTATATTTAGTCTTACAATGCATGAACACCATATGCCCTTCCATTTATTTAGGTCTTCCATGATTTCTTTTAGCAATTTCTTGTAGTTTTCTGTGGATAGATCTTTTGTGTCCTTAGTTACATTTATTCCTAAACATTTGATTCATTTGGTTGTTATTGTAAATGGAATTTTTCTCTTGATTTCCTTCTCAGATTACTCATTACTAGTGTATAGAACTACTGCTGATTTTCAAAATATAGCATCATGTCATCATGTCATTTGGCAAACAGTGAGAGTTTTAGTTCTTCCTTTCCAATTTGAATGTCTTTTATTTCTTTTTCTTGTTTAATTGCTCTGGCTAGATTTTCCAGCACAATGTTGAATAACAGTGGTGACAGTGGGCATCCTTGTCTTGTTCCTGATCTTAGGAGGAAAGCTTTCAGTTTTTCCTGATTGAGGATGATGTTAGCTGTGTTTTTTTCATATATTCCCTTTAGCACATTGAAGAAGTTCCCTTCTATTCCTATCTTTTGAAATGTTTTCATCAAGAAAGGATGTTGAATTTTTTCAAATGCTTTTTCTGCATAATCAAGATGACTGTGTGGTTTTTCTGCTTTGACTTCTTAATAGCGTATTACATTAATTGATTTTCTCATGTTGAACCCACCTTTCATACCTGGAATAAATTCCACTTGGTCATGGTGTGTAATTCTTTTAATGTGCTTCTGGATTTGATTTGCAAGTATTTTGTTGAGGATTTTTAATTTATATTCATTAAAGAGATTGTTCTATAATTTTCTTTTCTTGCAGTATTTTTGTCTGGCTCTGGTATTAGAGTGATGCTGGCTTTATAGAACTAGTTAGGTAGCTTTCCTCATCTTCAATTTTTTTTTGAAGAGTTTGAGCTCCACTTTTTTCTTGAATGCATGGCAGAATTCACATATGAAGCCATCAGGTTCTGCAGTTTTCTTTTTGGTTTTTTTTTTCGCATGGTCAGACACCAGGAATTGAACCTGGGTCTCCAGGCTGGCAGGTGAGAACTCTGCCTGCTGAGCCACCATGGCTTTGAGAATTTTTGATGACAGTTTCAATATCTTGTGATTGATTTGTTGAGGTCTTCTATTTCTTTCTGATTCAATGTTGTTGTTCCTGCTTTTATAGGAAGTTGCCAATTTTGTCTAAGTTGTCTAGTTTGTTAACATATAGTTGTTCCTTGTAACTTCTCATTCTCTCTTTTATTTTGGCATCATAAGTTGTTATGGCCTCCCTCCCATTTCTGATTTTATTTATTTGCATCCTCTCTCTTTGCTTCTTTGTCAGCCTAGCTATTGGTCCTCTATTTTATTGACTTTTTCAAAGAACCAACTTTTGGTTTTACTGATTCTTTTGATTGTTTCATGTTCTCAATTTCATTTGTTTCTGCTCTAATCTTTGTTATTTCTTCCTTCTGTTTGCTTTGTGGTTAATTTACTATTCTTTGTTAGTTCATCCTGGTGAACAGTAATTTCCTTGATTTTTACTCTTTCTCCTTTTTCAGTAGTATTTAGGGCAATAAATTCCCCCTCAGCATTGCTTTTGCTGGTTCCCATAAGTTTTCATATGTTGTGGCTTCATTTGCATCGAAATATTTACTAATTTTTTTTACAATTTCTTCCACTGGTTGTTTAGCAATGTGTTGTTTAGCATCCGTGAATTGTGAATTTTCCTGAGTTCTGCCTTTTATTGATTTCCAACTTCATTCCATTATGATCTGAGAAAGTGCTTTGTATAATTTCAACATTTTTAAATTTACTTAGACCTGCTTTGTGCCCCTAAACATGATCTATCTTAAAGAGTGGTCTGTGAGCACTTGAGAATAATATATATCCCGTTGTTTTGGTGATACACATTGTTCATGTTTGTTAAGTATAGTTCATTTGTTGTATTATTAAAAAAAAAATCTCTGTTTCCTTATTGATCCTCTGTCTAGATTTTCTGTCCACTGATGAGCGAGGTATACTAAAGTTTCTAACTACCATTGTTGAAGTGTCTACTTGTCCCATATGGAAAGACCTTGGGCTGTAGGACAGAGTTCCTTCTTCCCCAGTCAACAGTCGGCCCAGGAGTGATCTGCTTTTCACAGTCCAGCAAGACCTGGGTTTGTTTAATGGCACTACTTTGATAGTTGGTTCGTCTATTTTTGTCAGTCAAAACTGGGTAGGTTTCCCATGCAGAGTATGTTGACCAGCTCCAATGGGCCTGGAATAGGGTCTGGAGAATTCTGAAAGGCCCTGTAATATTCCTTTCCACATTCCTTGACTGCCAAGCAGATGGTGCTGTTTGGTGACTTACTCATCCTCAGAAGCTGTCTGCTTCCTGAAACCCAAGCAGTGTCTGATCTGTCAGGGCTGTGCATTCACTTTGCCTGGCAAAATATGGCTCAATGTTGGGCTGTGTCCCCCACTCTACTTGTTGTAGAGTATTCTTCCAGCTGCCTCAGTCTGCAGCCATTCCTCAGGTAAGAATCAGGCCTCTTACTGCTATTTCCCTCATGGGTAGGCAACAGGCACCAGCACCCAGGGCTGGAAGCACAGTCTCTGTCCACAGTTTCTCAGACTTTTTGTTCCTAACTGACCTGGGCCTTTGAATGTCCCCCCTCTTCACTGAGTCCCCAAACAGTTGATTTTGGTAGTCTCAGCCTGGCTGCTTGTTGCTTTTAAGGAAGATTTTGTGGGGGTCCCCTTCCAGGTCCTCCATTTTGTGAAATTTGTCTTTGCTGCCCTTTGTATTCTGCCCTTCCCCATGGTTTAAGTCTTGCCATGGTTCTCTCTGGGTTTGGGTCTCTGTGTCCGGATATAGGTAGAAATCATCTCAATGCTGTGGGAGACTTTATAGTCTGTATCCCTGGTGGGAGGTGGGAAGGATCCTGGCTGCTGTCTCTGGGACTGAGTTAGGGAGAGGGGAAAGAACCAGATAGTCTGGAGTGGAGGTTTCCTACAAGATAAAGTTTTTCTTTGATTCAGCTGTTGTAGGATCCTTCTTCAGTCTATACCTTTTCCCCAGAGCTCTGAACAAGTGAGAAGAGTGCTTTTTTTCCCACTGAATCTCTGGGGAGAGGTTTGCAGTAGTTCTTTATGTCACCAGGTTGATGAAGTCTGATAAGATTATTTTTACAGGGAGAAAAAAAGTATCATTTTGTTGACAATTTACAAGACTATCCTCAATCCATATACCTAGGAAACAGCAGCTCAATGAAATTAAGGTCCAGTGTAGGAGCCAAGGGCTAATAGAAAACCTGCAGAATTTTTTGTGAGAGACTGGCTTCAAAGTGGCATTGGCAGTAAACTGTGGAGACTTACTTGGAGGACAATCTGAAAGGGAGAGAATGTTTGTTTTTTCTTAAACCCCAAGATCTTGTTAGCTATCTCTTGTATGTAGGGAGTAATATACTGAAAAGTAGGCACTCTGTTTTATCACGAAATGTATGCATGCTTTTAGTCACATAAACCCTGCAGTCTATAAGCAGGAACTACTTAAGAATAAAGTTGTCTGTTGTCTTTACTGCTAAAGTTTCAGACCCCCTGATCCCAGTCTCTCTCTCGTTTTACTTTAACATTCCTTAGGGTCATAACAGTGGCCAACAGATTAGCGACCATGAAGGGACTCTAAGAAGGGACTACTCCGCTTTCATGTTAAAGTATCCAAGGAAATTGAGTGTCTCTGGACGCTGAGGATTCACCACAGGAACAGACCTAGGTCATTGTTGTAAGTCTTTTAAAGTTTAAAGTAATTTTAATTTCCTTGTAGCATCAGGGTAATGGGAAATCATAGCGGGTGAATGGAGGAGTATATTTGTGTGTTGAAAACATTGTTAGAAATTACAGGGGTCTCAATGAAGACTTCAGAGTCACTAGAGCTCTTTTTTTCAGTACAGAAGTATTGTTATTGGTTTCAGCTTAAAGACCGTAATGTTTCCTATTATTATGATAGATTTAAAATATTGCTTCTTTACCATACCTTTAGCAGAGCAAGAAAAAAAATTAATTTCTGGGCTTGTTCTTAATGAGCTGCCTTTATATAAAAATTCATATACACCTGAGTCAGAAAATATTCAATAGGATCAATGCAGAACAAGAGTCAGTACTCATTAATGGTTCCTATGGAATTGTAACAGATTGGTCCCCTAAGGGGTATGCAATTCAGGATTGTAGTTCTGACTCAAAGTGTTTGTTAAGTTACCTTGGTTTAATCTAAATAATTATTTTACTGAAATTTATACCAATGCTACAAATAAAATCTACAAGGAATGGGAATGGCAGCCCCATCTCCTTTTGTTAACTTAGATCCTCGACAAATAGCAATTTGGAAACTGGCCATGAGTTTAGCTCCTATTCATATTTGAAAAGGAAATATACTTTCAGAACTTTAAAACTGAAAATTCTTGTTAAAAACTATATATTGATGTTTCAAATATGCATTAACTAAAATATTTTAAGTAACATTATTTTAACAAATTTAATTTTGATGGTAATTATATGTGGTAAAATATTTGTTTAAAATAATGATTTAAGTGTAAAAATATGAACAATTTATTTTTATTAATAGGAAAAAAAGAATAATTTTATATTAAGATAAAATGAATAACTGTTACAAAATGAGAAAAATGTAAGACAAAGACTGAACTAATGTAATAATTGCTGAGGGTTTATAAAAACGGAAATTATGGTCAAAATCAAGAAAGAGTTAATGAGTCTAAAATAACGTTTTCTTGGACTCTTAGTGAAAAGATATAATTTTTTTTCTAAATAATCAGTGTAAAAGGCAAAGAGTCTGTGTTTTATCAAAAATAGCTTCTGTTAACTTTTATCATGTCGTTATCTATATAAAAAATACTGATTTTCTCCTGGGCATCATTATACTGGCAAAAAACTGTTTCTTTTCTTGCCCCAAACCAGGTGGCTTAATCTATTAATCTAAGTAATATTGCTATACATGAATCTATTACTCACTAAATAATATTCAAATCATATAAATACCTAAATTCCATTAAGTACAAATATTTTAATGCTTTATCCAATGTTTATATAAACTACATATGTATAAACTAAATTTATCCCCAAATAACCATGACTTATGGTAGAAGCAGATCAAATTTAAGGGCTGAATGCGAAGGAAAAATATACTTGTGTTGTCTGTTCTGTTCACCTGATGTTGCCATTACATGCGATTGATGTTGCTATCACATGACCTTGGTAAGAAACAATTAAAATGTGCACTCTAGCTGGGAGGACTGGCTATCCTCCCTGAAGGAGGTGTACTTTAATAAAGATATCTAGGTCCCAGGAAGCTCCTCTTGGTCCCTAGCCAGTTCCCAGAGGACCCAACTGGGCCCTGTAATGTAAGCAAACTGGAATTTGGCCACTATGGTGAGAAAATATCTTAAAAACTGCATGCAATAAATTTAAAATTACCAAAAATGCACAGCCAATTATAAAAAATCCTCATCCTGAATTCCTCTTTAATCAATCTAATGAATTCACTTTACCAAATCTGGTCATTTACTATGGGTACATGTCATTATTGACACTCTGCTTTCATTTTTGCTACCTACCACTTTAAGGATTCCTAATTATATGTTACAGAACTAGCTTAATATTTTACAAAGAGATTCTGATTTATTAAGCAAAAGGCAGTTAACAACTGTGGCAGGACAAGAATTGCAATTAATTGAACAACGCATTCAAAAAAGGACAGCTTGTTCAAATAGATTTTAAAAAGCCTGTTGATTTTATTCTTTTCTTTACCTTGCAATTTCCCACAGGCCTATTTTGGCAAAATGATGCTTTAAAATAGATTTTTTTAACCAAATAATTGACAAAAACATTTAAATACATATTTGCAAACAATCATTTCTTTAATAGCCAAAGTTTGCCAAAGATGTTATCAATTAAGAGGTCACAATCCTAATCGCGTAGTGTGTGATCTCACAAAGGAAGATGTTCAAAGTCTATTTATCTTCAATACCTCTTGGAAAATAGCATTAAGTAATTTTAAAGAACAAATTAATAATCATTTGCCTATGTCAAAACTTTTACAATTTCTTAATCATAATGATGAATATGCAACTATATAATGATATTATGAATTACTAATTATATATGTAGAATGGAATAATAATATGTTAGGAACGTTTTTATTCATTTGTTATTAAATTAAAAAAAATATTTCCACTTTAAACAGCAAGCTCAGAACATTGTTAGGACTTGTCCAACATGTGGACCTTTAAATAAACTCCCATTTGCATCAGGGGTTAATCCTCAAGGTCAAAAAGCAAATAAATTACAGCAAATGGATGTTACTTATATTTCACATTTTGGTAAAATGTAATATGTACATGTTATCATCAACACCTTTTCTTATTTCATCGCACAATCTGGAGAACATTTCTGTCATGTTCGATCACATTTATTTAATGCTTTTGCTGTTATGGGATGCCCTCAATCTATTAAAACGGACAATGGTCCTGCTTATACAGGGAAGCAATTTTGTAAATATTATACTACTTTTCATATTCCTCATATCACAGGAATTCCACATAATCCCTCTGGGCAATGAATTATTGAATGAACCAACCAGATGCTAAAGTCTATGCTCATAAAATAAAAAGGGGGAGATCAGGAGGATGATCTTGTGAAAATAAGTACACCAAAAGATCAATTAGCAAAAGCATTGTTTACTTTAAATTTTTAAACATTTATAATAATTCATCACAGGCTCCTGCAGAACAACATTTTAATAATTTGGAAAAGAAAAGTGATATGACTCAAACAGAACTGCAGTTGCAGCCAATCTGTTGGAAATATGTTAAGGATGATCTATGGAAACCAGGCATGATAAAGGTGTGGGTAGGGGATTTGTTCTTAACATTGCAGATGACAGAAACCCAGCTTGGATTCCCTCAAAAAAAAATAAAACCCAGGTCCACCAAACAGCTGTGGCTGGAACAGCATTACACCAAGGTATACAAACATACAGCAATACGTAAGAAATTGGTATCATAATGCTAGCATTGTATGGCAACACCAAGCGGACTTGGACTTACAAAAGGTATTAATTTTACCTTAGCTTGGATATACCTGTATTTATTGTTGCTTATACACATGGTTAAATTCTAGTTTATCTACTAACCATACCTTTTTGCTTATGCGAAGGAGAAGGGGTGTATGGCTGCTGGTCCAACATGTGGTCAACAGGCCACATGTTGACCCTGATGAAAATAACTAAATGGGTAATGTAAATTATAGGACATATAATTTTAATTGCTGAAGGACAGGGACATAATTATACTTGTTGGGTTATATTCCTAACCCACGTCTGCTGTGGGCCCTAACATGGGCAGATTCAACTTTACCAATATATATCTGAATACTAGTTTAGGATTCCCAGGTCCAGTAGATTCAAGGCTTCCAAAACTACTTAAGGAAGAAGGAAAAATGGTATCAAATTTAACTCTTCCATGTTTAGAAAGATCCATATGTATAACTCTATGGAATCAAATGATACTTGCCTGTTAGATGGGAAAGAAAGTTGGAACGGATGGCAATTATGTCATATGGACCAATCAGGAATTAGACAAAGTGCTATTTGGAAACTGGTACTTGCATTACATGAACTAAAATATTGGGTTGGAAGCTATAGTAATAATTCAGGAAATTATACCTTACAATTTAATGTGAGTGAGATTGAATATATTAGGGCATGTGTTCCCGAGCCCTATGTTATTTTGGTTGGAACTATTAATTTTACCTTAGCTTGGGTTTACCTGTCCTGATTGTCACTTATACACATGCTTAAATTCTAGTTTATCTACTAACCATACCTTTTTGCTTATGCGAAGGAGAAGAGGTGTATGGCTGCTGGTCCAATTGGATCAACCTTGGCAGGCGTCTCCTGATAGCCAGTTGCTGTCACTTCTACATGCCTTTTTAAAATGCACAAAAAGGTTTATAGGTTTGTTTATTACTATGATCATTGGTATTATCAGAATAGTGACAGCTGCTGCTGTGGCTGGAACAGCATTACACCAAGGTATGCAAAGACACAGGAATGCATAAGAAATTGGTATCATAATGCTAGCATTGTATGGCAACACCAAGCGGACTTGGACTTACAAATGAATAATAGAATTAATGATCTTGAAATAGCAACCACCTCTATTGGTGATCATTTATATAATTTAGAATTATGTCAAGGCCTCAAGTGTGATTGGAATGAAACTTCCTATTGTATTACCCCAATAATATATAACAGCTCAGATGAATCTTGGTGGAATAAAACAAAAAACCAATTGCTTGGTCACTCTACTAATCTGTCTGCTGAGATTTTATCTCTACAGAAGCAGGTTTTGGAAATGTCACAAGAAGAATTGACCGTGACTACAGGCGAAGATTTTGTAGAGGCTTTCTTGAATACTTTTAATAATTGGAATCCTGTTTATTGGTGGAAATCTTCTCATTTTTTGACAACATTGGGAATAGGAATTTTACTTTTCTTACTATTTCTTTTTCTCTTAAGTGTCCTGAAGCACCGTTTGCTATCTGTCATATCTTCTAATCATAAACAAACACAAGCTCTCAATGTATTGTTTGTAAAGGCTTTGAACTCCTCCCCTAAATAAGCTTTAGCTCTTGACTGGTAGCCAATGATGGGTAAAACCCTTCCTTCAGAGCTTAAGGGCAACCTAAGACAGGCACAGTCACTGAGCAAAGCCATGCTAACAGTATGATTCTTGCAAAACTCTTGGCTCCCCTCCCGAATCAAAGTCAGAGTGCTTGACTGGTGGCCAATGATGGGTAAGACCCTTCCTTCAGAGCTTAAGGGCAACCTAAGACAGGCACAGTCACCTCAACTTATAAAATAAAAAAGGGGAAATGTAGGAACCAAGGGTTAATAGAAAACCTGTGGAACTTATTGGGAGAGTCTGGCTTCAAAGTGGTGTTGGCAGTAAACTGTGGAGACTATTATCTGCTTACTTGGAGGACAGGCTGAGAGGGAGAAAATGTTTGTTTTTTCTTAAACCCCAAGGTCTTGTTAGCTATCTCTTGTATGTAGGGAGTAATATACTGAAAAGTAGGCACTTTGTTTTATCATGAAATGTATGCATGCTTTTAGTCACGTAAACCCTGCAGTCTATAAGCAGGAACTACTTAAGAATAAAGTTGTCTGTTGTCTACTGCTAAAGCTTCAGACCCCCTGATCCCAGTCTCTCTCTCATTTTACTTTAACATTCCTTAGGGTCATAACAGCAGCCAACAGTCCAGGTTTTGATATAAGAGTAACGCAGCAATTTCCTATGGCAGGATGAAAGGCAGATGGTACATAATTACAATTAACATAACTCAATCCAAGTGGAAGAGACCATGTAGGGAGAGTTGAAATCTACCGAGGACAGGTTTCTGCAGGTTTTTAGCATCACATCTCTGCAGAGGTTTCTCTGAGCACAATTCAGCAAAGCGACCTCTTCTGGGTTGAAGTTCACAGCTACTTCCTCAAAAACCACTGAATCCATCTCCCAGCCTCCTGGAGTCTTCCAGGCATCCTCCCAGCAGCCATTCCCCACATATCTGTTTTGTTTTTATTTATTTTTTTATTTTTATTTTTTATTTATTTATTTATTTATTTATTTTTACATGGGCAGGCACCGGGAAACGAACCCGGGTCCTCGGGCATGGCAGGCAAGCACTCTTACCTGCTGAGCCACTGTGGCCTGCCCATCTGTTTTGTTTTTAATTGGTCCAGCAAACAGAAGCTGGATTAAGTGTGTGCACCTCTTGCCAACCACTTGGGCACTTTTTGTATGTGACATTCCTCAGCTGTTTGTTTTCAGCCCCAGGTCTCTGTGAACTTGGATCCCTGTATCTACATATGAGTTAGGTTCTAACTCACTGCTGTGATTTGCTCTGTAGCCTGCATCCACAGCAGGAGGAGGGACCCAGGTGGGGTTGCCTCTGTGCAACTCCCTAGCTACACAACAGAATGATAAGGAGGCATCTGTACTGGTGGGTCCAGTACATAACTCTCCAACTTGATTTTTGTGTTTCTTTTTACTTTTTCTTGAATTCAGCATTTGTAAACTTGTTCCCTGGTCTCCATTGTACACTGGAGTTCCAAGAAAGTGAGATTTGTTCCTTTATTAGTTGATTTGGAGGGGAGACTTGGAAAAAGGGGATGCCTTATGTCTCATGCATTTTTAATTGTTATGTCTTCTTTATCAGTATAAGGTGACCTTCTTTATCTTCACAATAGTTTGACTCAAAGTCTATTTTATCTGAGATTAATATTGCTATCACAGTTCTCTTTTGGTTGCTATTTGCATGGTATACTTTTTTCCATCCTTTCATTTTCAACCTACTTTTGTATTTGAATCGTAAATAGCATATAGTTGGGCCATGCTCTTTTACATATTGTACCAATCTCTGTTTTTTAACTGGAGAGTAAAATCTATTTTTTATTGAATGTAACTACTGGTAATGCAGGACTTTCTTCTGTCATTTGCTATTTGGTTAAGGCATGCCTTTTTTACCTCTCAATTCTATCATTAATGTCTACTTACATATTTATTTGATTTTTGTATTGTACAATTTTGAGTTCCTCCTAATTTCCCTCTGTATATATTTTTGAGATATTTTCTTTGTGGTAACAGTGGAGCTTAAATTTAACATTTTAAATCTATTACAGACTTTTTTGATACCAACTTGACTTCAATAGCATACACAAACACTGTTGTTATACTCCTTCATTCTCCCACATTTTCTTATACTTGATACAAATGGTATCTTTATCCATTGTATGCCCAAACCATAGATTCATATTAGATTTATGCATTTGCATTTTAGAGATGTAAAATATGTAAGCAGTAAAACGTTGAGTTACATACCAAATATATAATATAATAACACAGCCCTTATTGCTCAGATACTCTTTCTGCCCCTTACTCCTTTTCTTTTCCTTTTGGGACTCCCATAATCCATATCTCAGCTTGTTTGATGGTACCCCAAGGGAAATGTTTAATTTAAGCATAAATTTGTTTAAATTAAATATCAGTTTACTCACTTAGGGTTTATGTGTCTCAAATCGCTTGTTAGTGTTTTTTAATCAAATGATCATGATCATTTGAGTGTTAAATTATCCTAGGAGTTAGTTGCCTTGTGGTTTTAAACATTTATTATTCTTTGTTCCAAATGTTTTAGGTTATTTTACATTCCCCCCCTCCTTTTTTTTTTTTTTTTTTTTGCCATCTAGCAATTAGAAACTCAACCTGGTATTTTTTGTGGTGGTTGTTGTAGTTGAAATGCTTCATCTCCTTTATAATATACAAAGAATACTGAGGGGCTAAAAAAGGTAATACATTTTTTACTGTAAGAGTTCACAATTTTATTTCCATATTTCATAATACAAATGTAGATTACTTGTTTTTTGTCCCACTGCTCTCCTTCACAACTGTGCTCTCTTTGATAGGAAGGGGGAAAACACCCTAAAGTCACAGAACCATATGTCCTGGTGAAGTAGAACAAGAATATAAACTGATTCAAAGAGGCTCCCCTCTATCCTTATCTGTCTGGCTACATGGGTACTATCATAGGACGGGCAGGAGGTCTTGCCACTAGGGGTCCAGTCTTCATTGGCATGTGGCCTCCCATGGTGGCCTCATCCTAGGAGCAGGTCCCACTGGCATTGTCCCAGGAGGAGGAAGGCCCATCACTGGTATCATGGAGGGTCCTCCATATGGGGTGCTGGCATTATACCTGGGTGAGGAGGCCAGCGATCATCACCTCTGCAGGAGGAGGAGCAGAAGATGGAGTAGGAGGTATCTTTCTTTGTTGAAATGTAGGCATTGTTTTGTCAACCAGGCTTTGAGCCTGCTCTCCCATCTATCTCTGAGATAGTCTTTCATATTCTCTTTGCGTGTCCTACCACTGCAGTGTGTCTTTCTCACAGAGGGAGAGTCATGGGAGAGGTATGGATCACAGCAGTCACAATAAAACTTGGACATGTTGCTCTGTGGGTCATTGGTCGCTTCCTTCCCTCAACCTGGTATTTTAAAACAAAAGGTACTTGCCAAGAACCTTTTAGCTAATCCTTTTGTAAACATCCTGGTTTTAAGTAGCTGCTATTTGAACAGCAGTGGGTCAGGAAAAGAATAAAAAGCCAACAATGTCAATTATTCCTTGTTCCAAACCCCAAGTTGATCACGTTCTTCAATCCTAATATTGATTTTTGCTTACTTAGTAGATATTTTGGTAAAAGTTTTGACAGTTAATAAAATTGACATTGAGCATTTCAGCTTTTTGACTTTCATAGGGATTTTCAAGATTCATTCTCTGTATGTCACTTACTACACAAATAGTTCAATGTTCTGTTTCATGAAATACCACCCATCTGAAATAGACTTCCATTTTAAAAGGAGTAGTTCATTCTAAAATCTGCATTCACTTTGAAATGTGATTATGTCAGCAAAGAGAAATAAAAAACAGTAAATAGGCTTGGCATAATAATCATATACCAGCGTCCTGAGATGTGATAGCAAGAGCACTGATATTCAAGAGACTCTTCTAGTCCCTATTCTACCAGTCATCATGTATTATTACTTCTTTAGCTATGTTATCTTCTCCAAAAGGTTAGATACTTGGTAATTGTTCTAGTTTGCTAGCTGCCGGAATGCAATATACCAGAAATGGAATGGCTTTTTAAAAGGGGAATTTAATAAGTTGCTAGTTTACAGTTCTAAAGCTGAGAAAATGTCTCAATTAAAACAAGACTATAGAAATGTCCAATCAAAGACATTCATCCACGGAAAGATACTTTGGTTCAAGAAGGCTGATGAAGTTCAGGGTTTCTCTCTCAAGTGAGAAGGCACATGGAGAACACAGTCACAGTTTCTCTCTCAGCTGGAAGGGCACATGGTGAACATGGCGTCATCTGCTAGCTTTCTCTTCTGGCTTCTTGTTTCATGAAGCTCCCCAGGAGGCGTCTTCCTTCTTCATTTCCAAATGTCGCTGGCTGATGGACTCTCTGCTTTGTGGTGCTGCAGCATTCTCTGCTCTCTCTGAATCTCCCATTCTCCAAAATGTTTCCTCTTTTATAGGACTTCAGAAACTAATCAAGACCCACCCAAATGGGTAGAGACACTCCTCTACCTAATCCAGTTTAACAACCACTCTTGATCACTTCACATCTCCAGGGAGATGATCTAATTATAGTTTCAAACATAAAATGCTGAATAGGAATTAGAAGAAACAGCTGCCTTTACAAAATGGGATTAGGATTAAATATGGCTTTTCTAGCATACATTCATCATTTCAAACCAGCACAGCAATCTTAAGAAGCCATTGCCACTCCCCTTCACATCACGTAATTTTAATTCTCTTCTTAGCACTTGTTAGTACTTGCTGTTTTTCTTGTTTGTTTCTTTATGGTCTATTTATTCACCTAGAGTTTAAGCCTAAGGGAATTTTTCTTTCATTTTTCATTGCAATAAATTCAGCATCTGGAAGACAGCCAGGAACATATGATACCTTTTCAAATCTAAGATGACATCCATTGTAAGAGGCACCATCATTTTATGGATATAAGAAATAGAAAATGCTACCACATAAGCAAGGGTACAATGCTTTCTTTTCACTTTAGACTTTTAAATTTTAATTTATTGAAGAGGTCTTTTATATTTATTTAGACAGATCTATATTTATAATAGATCTCATTGCACCTGGTATCCGAAAGTGAAAATAGAAGCAAAATAAATTGGTTAAGCTATTCCTGAAACAATTCCTTACTCAGAGTCAAAACTCTTTGATATCACTTTTCAATGAATAGTTGCCAATTCATGGTTTTACATGCAATATTTTTGCACCATCAAAAGCATTGGTGAAGCAGCATTTCTTAAAAGAATACTCTATTATTATCTTTGAGCCTTTTTTTCCCATATGGTGGCATTCTTTCTGTAAGTTTGGCTGACCATGTGCAGATAATACCTGGCAGACAGAAGCTTTAAAACTCATCCTGATTTCAGAGAAGTCAAAATGTGAAAATTGCACATCTTAAAATTGCAAAAATAGGGTTGTAGGCACTCAATAAAGGAATAATTATTGAATTGTTGAATAAATGACTGTTGTTGGCTCTATGCATCATTGGACTAGCCAGTTCATTTCTTGTGCCTCATTTTTCTTATTCAGAAAATTAAGATGTTGGGCTACATGCACTCTAAGATCACTTTCAGTTAAAAATAATGTAGGTACTCTGGAAATGGCAGAAGTTGAACAAATGACAGACAATGTAATTTTAATGAACAATTTTAAAAAATGCTGTCTGACTTCATTTTCACGGGTTCAAAGTTCTAGGTCAAACATTAAGAATGCCACCCAGCTGTTTTATCAGATAAACCAGAACTCAGAAGACATACGTGATATCATCTGTGGGGATTCACACTTGGCTGGCCCCTTCCACTCTCCCTGGTTGCAGTTGGTTTGTACACAAAGCACAAAACACTGCCATCAGAAAGAGCAAAACTAATCAATGAAAGGGTCAGTTAACAAGGAGAAATGTGTGCTTAGCTTCTATAAGGCCCAATTCCCAGGGTGTATGTACTCTGCCAAGATAAGAACCCGCTTGGAAGCTTCAAGTAGAGACCAGGCCTTTGGCTTCAGCCTTGAGTGGACTCTGTACCCAATTTGGGAATTGCTGTCCTGGCATCAGGCAACCCAATAGGCAGAAGCTGACCTTGGGTACCTACTAATAGCTGCCTGTACTCAACCCCTAGGTTTCTGTACTTCCAGCTATGGATGAAATGTCACTTTGTAAGTACAGAATTGCTCCTTTATAAGCCACAAACAATACCTAACAATTTGGGGGTAAATCCCATGATCCATTAGACAACCCATATATTTGCACACCATCTAGCTTAAAATGTCACCAGGTCCAATATGGCTACCTACACCAATTAATCCCCATAGACTTATATTTGCTATACATCTCACTATGTTTTAGGAGGCCTTATCATCGATACAGTGACACACAGATAAATGGATCAAAAATTTGACTAAGAAAAACTGGGATCAATTTCTATTTCTGTTTCCCATACATTCTTCTCTAGTTTAATAAATCAAGTATCTGACCCTATTTAAATAAATTGTTACCTAATTGTTTCTTTCCCTATGGTAAAGTCATAAAGTCCTCTGTAGAAAATTGAGTAAGAACAATGGAGTACATTATTACATTATTAACCAACATCAGAATTTTTTTTTTTTACTTCCTAGAAGAGATAATTTATTATAGTTTGATGCCTCAGGAAACATTCCATCTTGGTTACACAACACAGAGAGAAGCTGTTTTAAACTTCTCTTAAACTCCTTCATATACTTGGCATGGTGCTACTTCTTCACACTGGTTTGGGAATCTTCTCAGCATAACCTGAATTTCTACTTCTAGGTCTGAAACAAATAAGGAATAGAAAGGAGTCCATTTCAATATATAAAGAACACTTAAGGAATACATACCCTATCCTGCAAATTCTGAATATATTACATTTTCTAAAAGTTTCTTTCTGCCAAATGTTTTAATACTATAATCAAAGCTGTCTAGTTGTTGATAATTCTGTAGCTACTGAAAAGGTTATGTAATTATACACAGAATATATTTTCTCCTTTGAGAAACTGCATAGCCTCGGAGTTTCTGACTAATGGCCACCCTCTTCCAGATACATTATTCATTGTAAAGTAGCTTTCCAGAAATCTAGATTATGGAAAAATAATTGCCTGTCACATTTTAAACAACATATATGCTAATTTATATAATAAGCATTTCCAATGATCTTTTACTCCTAGTCAACTCATTTTTAATTGGAACTGAACATAATTAATTTTGGCAAAGTTTAAGAAAATAAGAAATATAACAAGTTAAGGAAATTTGGCTAACAGAATTTGACATGTCATTATTAGGTGAATGATAAGCAAGTACAATAGAAACTAGGGGAGAGATTTATTTACTGGATCAATTGTTAAAATGTAAGTCTTTATTGCTTATAATTCTATACAGAGTCAAGGCAAGAAGTAGAGGTGATAAGACGCAGGTCTCCTGAAAGAAGACATGAAAGACATCACTTATCAGTTTCAGAGAATAACTTTGAGAAGATTAGATGGGCACTTTTTTGCTAGATGCCTTGCTTCCCACCTACAGAAACTTCTCAGTGGATCATGTATGAAATTATATGCCTGGAGGAAACTTCAGTAAGTCATCCAAACCAGTCTTCTGCCCATTTTTCCTTGTTACAGTTTTCAGGAAAGGATATTTCAAAACCAGTCTGGGAAGTCCTGAAATGTTATATACAGAAAAAATGTAGAGAAAATTAAAACAACAGACAAGGTTCAATTGTGGAGGGGGCCCTACAGGTCTCCTGGGTTCTTGCCCAGAGCAGTAAGAATGATTAGACATATCAGAATTGGTCGCCAGTGATTTATTAGTGAAAGTGATTTATTAGCCTGCAGACACAGGAGACATCCCTGTCTCAAAACTGCCTCCCTGAAGGACTGTAAGAATAGGTTTACATACATTATTAGAATCAAAGGGAAACTGGGGAGAACAAAGGAAAATTAAGGGGACAACATTGATGGATTATTCAGGAAGTGAGAAAAAGTAGGAAGTGCAATGGGAAAAAGTAGGGAGTGCAGTGGGTACAATCTAGTGTTCTACTTGGGTTAGCACAATTGCTAAGACATGTCTAAAATGTATAGATGTGGAGATTGGTCAGGGCCTGGAAGTCTATATATTGGTCAGGGTAACAGGTCCATCCTTTGTTAAAAAGGCAGTATGACTGGAGAAGATTAAAGAATAACGTAGTGTTATTGTCATCAGAGCTGAGAACTAAGAGATCTAGCTGCAGGGGCTTTTTCAATTGGATTACAGATACCTAGAACATAGCACTTCCAGGTTAATACCTGTCTATGAATCCCACCACCCCACATTCACTTCTCATTACATTTAGCATGAAATTAAAATCCAACAAAATTCTGTGACCTGTCCTGCCTCCCTCTCTGACATAGAACCCAACCAGTCTCACCTCAAATCTCTTGCTTCTTCTTCCTCTGTTTCAACTCCTAGAAAGTAGTAGTGTGTCAATTGTTATTCCTTGGGTCTCTCACATATAAGTCTGATAAATATTTACATGTCTACAAAAGATAAAAAGAAATATATCATATAATATTTATATATACATATGTGTATAATTATTTCATTAACAGTACTTTATTATTTTCAAGGTGCCTCTACATACTTTTCTCCCTTTGATCTCTATTTTGTTTCCCAGTTTTCTGGAAACTCCCATATTCTTGATAGTAGGTTACTAGGACACTAGTGGTTGATAGAATTAATTTATATAATAAATGAGTCACTCATTGTGACTTAGTGGCATCATTAAAAAAATAAATTAGTACAAAGATAGATGGGGAAGGTGTGGTTATTGTTGTTGGCCAATACATGAAAATAGTCAGAGCTTGTGTCAGAGAAATGGAACTGAAAATAAGTGTTTAGCATAGTTCTTAGCATAGCATAATTGTACAGAGACCAAAAATGGAATGACTCAGCTAGTCAAGATTCAGTTGGCATAAAGGAATGAAACTGTATTTGAGGGGAACCTTGCATAAATAATAGCCCTGAACCACAGAGTGCTGGTTTGAGGCTATTATGTACTCCAGAAAAGCCATTTGTTTTTCCTAGTCCCAAATTGTGGGGACAGAATTATTGTTTGGGGGGGGAGCCTTTGATTAAGTTGTTTCCATGGAGATGTGACCCATCAAAATGTGGGTGGGACCTTTTTATTAGGTGGTTTCCATGGAGCTGTATCTCTGCCCATTCAAGAGGGTCTTAATCTAGTTATTGGAGTCCTTTAAGAGGGATCTATTTTGGAAAAACTTCAGAACTGACACAGATAGAGACATTTGGAAATCAGAAAGAAAATGCCCCTGAGAAAGCTGTTTGACCCAGAAGACACAGAATGAATAGACATCAGCCACATGCCTTCCTAGCTGACAGAAGTGTACCAGATGCCATTGGCCTTTCTTGGGTCAAGGTATCTTTCTATGGATGCCATAGTTTGGACATTTTTATGGCCTTAAAACTATAAACTTATAGCTTAATAAACCTCTTTATGAAAGCCAACCCATTTCTGCTAAATTGCATTCTGGCAGCATTAGCAAACTAAAACATATTTTAGTACCAGCGGAGTGGGATGCTGTGGTTTGCAAATACAAAACATGTTGGAAAGACTTTTCAAATGGATAAGGGAAATATTCTGGAAGAGTTGTGAGGGCCTAGAATACTTTGAAGAGACTGTTGGCAGAAATATGGACTCTAAAGATACTTCCAGTAATGACTTAGACAGAAATGAGGAATGTGTTATTCCAAAATGGAAGGAAAGAGACCTTTGTTTTAGAGAGGCAGAGAATTTGGCAAAATTAAGTACTGGTGTTGGATGGAAGGCAGAATTTGAGAGTGATGAACTTGGATATTTAGCAGAAGAGATTTCCAAACTAAATAAGAAAAATGCAGCCTGGCTTCTCCTTGACGCTATAGTAAAATGGGATAGGAAAGAGATAAGCTGAGAACTGAACTCTTGCATATAAAGAAATGAGAAATTGATGGTCTGGAAAAGTCTGGGCTTCCAGAAAGGGAGATCCCAGAGAATAGTGCCCCACCTTAGGATTTAGCCAAACATTGAACCAGTTATCCATTTCAGAAAATGCCAGAATTGGAAATGGAGTTATCCAGAAGAGATTTATGAAAAAGTCTATTATCTGATGGGTGTGATCTGTGTACAATATATGGAAACCAACAAGTTTCTTGTGAGACTTTTATAAATGGAACCACTGCCAGTCTGGACTAAAAGGGATAGAAAAGGGACAAATTGAAGGAAAAATTACTTTAAAGGCAGAACCATGAAGCTAAGGTCTGAAGCCAAGAAATATCAGGCCAAGAGAACAGACCCACCCTTCCACATGGAAAGAGTGAGTTTGCCTTGGAGGCAGAAGGAAAGCAATCTGTCTCAATGTTCATGAATAATTTTGGTCCCCAGGCCTCAGAGAAGGTGGAACACATAAACCAGGGATTGTGGGGACCCTTGCTGCCACCCCATTGTTCTGAGGTTGTTGAATGTGTGTCACAGAGATGGCATGGAGCCCAGGTGCTGCCTCCAGGTGTGGAGAGGGTGGAGCTGAGAAAAAGTTGGTTCCCAAATGCCCCCCAATATTGCAATGCTCATCCCAGTGTTTGGAGAGCATAGGGCCTCTGCATAAGCCTTTAGAGAGAATGGGACTGCCACTTTATCAATCCTCAAAGATAAGTGTCTCTCAGACTTTGAAATCTGATGGTGTTTGCTCTGCTGGTTTTAGGAACTGTTTGGGTCCAGTGACCCCAGTGTTCCTTCCAATTTCTCCCTATGGCAATGGGAACATTTATCCTATGTTTGTCTTCTCTTTGTATATTGATAGCAGATAACTGGCTTTAATTTCACAGGTCAATAGCCAGAGAGAAATTTTGCTTTAGGACAGAACATGCTTGTAACTGATTTTGAAGAGATTTTGTACTGTTTCTGACTTTGTATTGTTACTGAAAAGACTTAAGGTTTTTACGATGTTGTGATAGAATAGATGTATTTTGTGTATGGAAAGATCATGTCTTTTGGGGGTTCAGAGGGTAGAATGTGCTGGCTTGAGGTTTTTGCATACCCCAGAAAAGCCATGTTCTTTACCCTAGTCCCATCTTCTTGTGAGGGTAGACTTACTGTTTGGGTGGGAACTTTTGATTAGGTGGTTTCCATGGAAGTGTGTCTCTGCCTGTTGGTAGGTTTTAATCCACTTACTGGAGTTCTTTAAGAGAGAACTATTTTGAAAAAAAGCATAGAGCCAACACAGACAGAGACATTTGGAAATGCAGAAGGAAAATACCCCTGGAGATGCTGCTTGAAACCAGAAACCAAAGGACCAGCTGAAGCCAATCACATGCCTCCCAGCTGACAGCAGTGTTTCAGATGACATTGGCCTTTCTTGAGTCAAAATATCTTTCTCTGGATGCCTTAATTTGGAAATGTTTATGGCCTTGAAACTTTAAACTTATAACTTTATAAGTCCCCTTTATGAAAGCCAATCCATTTCTGGCATTAGCAAACTGAAACACATAGTAGAAAGCTGTGTGTCTGCCACATTGGTTTTGCTCTATCTCTAGACTCTTAATTCTACCCTTGCTCCACTTGTGGTTTGACAAAACATCAACAGAAAGCTCTATGTGCATTTTACATATCTCTGAATTTGAGGTGTGGTTTAAGAACCCAGAGTTTTGAACCAGTTTTTAATCAGTAAGTGTGTAAAGGAGATATTTGGCCCAGCTCAAATGGGATGAATTGTGAGGCTGATTATATTTTCCAAAAGTTGACACAGCAATATTTCCAGTAGAACTTTGCTGTATTGGTTTGTTGAAGCGGCCAGAAAACAGTATACCAGAAATGAAGCAGCTTTCAAAAAGGGGGATTTATTATGTTACAAATTTATAGTTCCAAGGTCAAAAGAATGTCCAAACTAAAGCATCCAGAAAAAGATACTTGACTCAAGAAAGGGCTGATGGGTCTGAAATACCTCTTTCAGCTGGGAAGGCACTTGATGAAGTTTGCTAGCTTTCTCTCCTGGTGTCTCATTTGAAAGGCTTCCCTGGGGCTTTTCCTTTTGCATTTCCAAAGGTCTCTGGCTGTGTGTGCTCTGAAGCTTTTTCTTAAAGAACTCCAGTAAGTGACCTCACCTTGAATGGATGGAAACACACCTCCATGGAAACCACCTAATCAAAAGGCCCACTTATAACTGGGTGGGTCATATCTTTTTAGAAACAACTTAATAAAAAAATCCCACTTGGTAATATTGAAACAGGATTAAAGAACATGGCTTTTTTGGAGTGCACAACAGTTTCAAACTGGCACACTTGCCTTTTCCTACTCAGAGGTGGAGCATTTCCCTTCCACTTGAAATTAGAAGTAGATTAGAAAGTAGAAATGTCACTGTCTCACTTCTGAGGCTAGGTCATAAAATGTAATAGTTTCTTTTTTTTTTTTCTCTCTCTCTCTCTGTCTTTCTGAACACTCACACACACGTTCTTGGAATGTAGCCACCATATATGGGAAGCTCAAACTAGACAACATAGAGAGACCAAAAAGTCCAGTTGAGATCTCAGCATGTGAGGAGGAAGTTTTCAGTTGATTCCAGCTCTCAGTCTTTGAACCACCATAGCTGGTACCAATTCGGAAGAATAGACTCTGTGCATGCTGTGCTTTGACCAAATTACTGATTCTTGAGTAAAATAAATGTTATTTTAAGCCATTATATATATTTTTTATTAATTAAAAAAAATTTAACTAACACAACATTTAGAAAACATTCCATTTTACATATACAACCAGTAATTCTTAATATCATCACATAGATGTATGATCATCATTTCTTAGTACATTTGCATCGATTTAGAAAAAGAAATAGAAAGACAACAGAAAAAGAAATAAAATGATAATATAGAGAAAAAAATAAAAATAAAAAATACAAAAAATATATATAAAAAAACAAACAAACAACAAAAAAAAACTATAGCTCAGATGCAGCTTCATTCAGTGTTTTAACATAATTACATTACAATTAGGTATTATTGTGCTGTCCATTTTTGAGTTTTTGTATCTAGTCCTGTTACACCGTCTGTATCCCTTCAACTCCAATTGCCATTATCTTACCCTGTTTCTACCTCCTGCTGGACTCTGTTATCAAGGACATATTCCAAATTTATTCTCGAATGTCTGTTCACATCAGTGGGACCATACAGTATTTGTCCTTTAGTTTTTGGCTAGACTCACTCAGCATAATGTTCTCTAGGTCCATCCATGTTATTACATGCTTCATAAGTTTATCCTGTCTTAAAGCTGCATAGTATTCCATCGTATGTATATTCCACAGTTTGTTTAGCCACTCTTCTGTTGATGGAGATTTCGGCTGTTTCCATCTCTTTGCAATTGTAAATAACGCTGCTATAAACACTGGTGTGCAAATGTCCGTTTGTGTCTTTGCCCTTAATTCCTTTGAGTAGATTCCCAGCAATGGTATTGCTGGGTCGTATGGCAATTCTATATTCAGCTTTTTGAGGAACCGCCAAACTGCCTTCCACAGTGGTTGCACCATTTGGCATTCCCACCAACAGTGGATAAGTGTGCCTCTTTCTCCGCATCCTCTCCAGCACTTGTCATTTTCTGTTTTGTTGATAATGGCCATTCTGGTGGGTGTGAGATGATAGCTCATTGTGGTTTTGATTTGCATTTCTCTAATGGCCAGGGACATTGAGCATCTCTTCATGTGCCTTTTGGCCATTTGTATTTCCTCTTCTGAGAGGTGTCTATTCAAGTCTTTTTCCCATTTTGTAATTGGGTTGGCTGTCTTTTTGTTGTTGAGTTGAACAATCTCTTTATAAATTCTGGACCTTTATCTGATATGTCATTTCCAAATATTGTCTCCCATTGTGTAGGCTGTCTTTCTACTTTCTTGATGAAGTTCTTTGATGCACAAAAGTGTTTAATTTTGAGGAGCTCCCATTTATTTATTTCTTTCTTCAGTGCTCTTGCTTTAGGTTTAAGGTCCATAAAACCGCCTCCAATTGTAAGATTTATAAGATATCTCCCTACATTTTCCTCTAACTGCTTTATGGTCTTAGACCTAATGTTTAGATCTTTGATCCATTTTGAGTTAACTTTTGTATAGGGTGTGAGATACGGGTCCTTTTTCATTCTTTTGCATATGGATATCCAGTTCTCTAGGCACCATTTATTGAAGAGACTGTTCTGTCCCAGGTGAGTTGGCTTGACTGCCTTATCAAAGATCAAATGTCCATAGATGAGAGGGTCTATATCTGAGCACTCTATTCAATTCCATTGGTCGATATATCTATCTTTATGCCAATACCATGCTGTTTTGACCACTGTGGCTTCATAATATGCCTTAAAGTCCGGCAATGTGAGACCTCCAGCTTCATTTTTTTTCCTCAAGATAGTTTTAGCAATTCGGGGCACCCTGCCCTTCCAGATAAATTTGCTTATTGGTTTTTCTATTTCTGAAAAATAAGTTGTTGGGATTTTGATTGGTATTGCATTGAATCTGTAAATCAATTTAGGTAGGATTGACATCTTAACTATATTTAGTCTTCCAATCCATGAACACGGTATGCCCTTCCATCTATTTAGGTCTTCTGTGATTTCTTTTAACAGTTTTTTGTAGTTTTCTTTGTATAGGTCTTTTGTCTCTTTAGTTAAATTTATTCCTAGGTATTTTATTCTTTTAGTTGCAATTGTAAATGGAATTCGTTTCTTGATTTCCCCCTCAGCTTGTTCATTGCTAGCATATAGAAACACTACAGATTTTTGAATGTTGATCTTGTAACCTGGCACTTTGCTGTACCCATTTATTAGCTCTAGTAGTTTTGTTGTGGATTTTTCCAGGTTTTCGACGTATAGTATCATATCGTCTGCAAACAGTGATAGTTTTACTTCTTCCTTTCCAATTTTGATGCCTTGTATTTCTTTTTCTTGTCTAATTGCTCTGGCTAGAACCTCCAACACGATGTTGAATAATAGTGGTGATAATGGACATCCTTGTCTTGTTCCTGATCTTAGGGGGAGGTTTTCAATTTTTCCCCATTGAGGATGATATTAGCTGTGGGTTTTTCATATATTCCCTCTATCATTTTAAGGAAGTTCCCTTGTATTCCTATCTTTTGAAGTGTTTTCAACAGGAAAGGATGTTGAATCTTGTCAGATGCCTTCTCTGCATCAATTGAGATGATCATGTGATTTTTATGCTTTGATTTGTTGATATGGTGTGTTACATTAATTGATTTTCTTTTATTGAACCATCCTTGCATACCTGGGATGAATCCTACTTGGTCATGATGTATAATTCTTTTAATGTGTTGTTGGATTCGATTTGCTAAAATTTTGTTGAGGATTTTTGCATCTATATTCATTAGAGAGATCGGTCTGTAGTTTTCTTTTTTTGTAATATCTTTGCCTGGTTTTGGTATGAGGGTGATGTTGGCTTCATAGAATGAATTAGGTAGCTTTCCCTCCACCTCAATTTCTTTGAAGAGTTTGAGCAGAGTTGGTACTAATTCTTTCTGGAATGTTTGGTAGAATTCACATGTGAAGCCGTCTGGTCCTGGACTTTTCTTTTTGGGAAGCTTTTGAATGAGTGATTCAATTTCTTTACTTGTGATTAGTTTGTTGAGGTCATCTATTTCTTCTTGAATCAAAGTTGGTTGTTCATGCCTTTCTAGGAGCTTGTCCATTTCATCTACATTGTTGTATTTATTAGCGTAAAGTTGTTCATAGTATCCTGTTATTACCTCCTTTATTTCTGTGAGGTCAGTGGTTATGTCTCCTCTTCCATTTCTGATCTTATTTATTTGCGTCCTCTCTCTTCTTCTTTTTGTCAGTCTTGCTAAGGGCCCATCAATCTTGTTGATTTTCTCATAGAACCAACTTCTGGTCTTATTGATTTTCTCTATTGTTTTCATGCTCTCAATTTCATTTATTTCTGCTCTAATCTTTGTTATTTCTTTCCTTTTGCTTGCTTTGGGGTTAGTTTTCTGTTCTTTCTCCAGTTCTTCCAAGTGGACAGTTAATTCCCGAATTTTTGCCCTTTCTTTTCTGATATAGGCATTTAGGGCAATAAATTTCCCTCTTAGCACTGCCTTTGCTGCGTCCCATAGGTTTTCATATGTTGTGTTTTCATTTTCATTCACCTCGAGATATTTACTAATTTCTCTTGTAATTTCTTCCTTAACCCACTGGTTGTTTAAGAGTGTGTTGTTGAGCCTCCACATATTTGTGAATTTTCTGGCACTCTGCCTATTATTTATTTCCAACTTCATTCCTTTATGATCCAAGAAAGTGTTGTGTATGATTTCAATCTTTTTAAATTTGTTGAGACTTTGTTTGTGACCCAGCATATGGTCTATCTTTGAAAATGATCCATGAGCACTTGAGAAAAAGGTGTATCCTGCTGTTGTGGGGTGTAATGTCCTATAAATGTCTGTTAAGTCTAGCTCATTTATTGTAATATTCAAATTCTCTGTTTCTTTATTGATCCTCTGTCTAGATGTTCTGTCCATTGATGAGAGTGAGGAATTGAAGTCTCCAACTATTATGGTAGATGTGTCTATTTCCCTTTTCAGTAATTGCAGTGTATTTCTCACGTATTTTGGGGCATTCTGGTTTGGTGCATAAATGTTTATGATTTTTATGTCTTCTTGTTAATTGTTCCTTTTATTAGTACATAGTATCCTTCCTTGTCTCTTTTAACTGTTTTACATTTGAAGTCTAATTTGTTGGATATTAGTATAGCTACTCCTGCTCTTTTCTGGTTGTTATTTGCATGAAATATCTTTTCCCAACCTTTCACTTTCAACCTATGTTTATCTTTGGGTCTAAGATGTGTTTCCTGTAGACAGCATATAGAAGGATCCTGTTTTTTAATCCATTCTGCCAGTCTATGTCTTTTGATTGGTGAATTCAGTCCATTAACATTTTGTTTTATTACTGTTTGGATAATACTTTCCTCTACCATTTTGCCTTTTGTATTATATATATCATATCTGATTTTCCTTCTTTCTACACTCTTCTCCATACCTCTCTCTTCTGTCTTTTTGTATCTGACTCTAGTGCTCCCTTTAGTATTTCTTGCAGAGCTGGTCTCTTGGTCACAAATTCTCTCAGTGACTTTTTGTCTGAGAATGTTTTAATTTCTCCCTCATTTTTGAAGGACAATTTTGCTGGATATAGGAGTCTTGGTTGGCAGTTTTTCTCTTTTAGTAATTTAAATATATCATCCCACTGTCTTCTTGCTTCCATGGTTTCTGCTGAGAAATCTATACATAGTCTTATTGGGTTTCCCTTGTATGTGATGGATTGTTTTTCTCTTCTTGCTTTCAAGATCCTCTCTTTCTCCTTGACCTCTGACATTCTAACTAGTAAGTGTCTTAGAGAACATCTATTTGGATCTATTCTCTTTGGAGTGTGCTGCACTTCTTGGATCTGTAATTTTAGGTCTTTCATAAGAGTTGGGAAATTTTCAGTGATAATTTCTTCCATTATTTTTTCTCCTCCTTTTCTTTTCTCTTCTTCTTCTGGGACACCCACAACACATATATTTGTGCACTTTGTATTATCATTTAATTCCCTAAGCCCCTGCTCAAATTTTTCCATTCTTTTCCCCATAGTTTCTGTTTCTTTTTGGATTTCAGATGTTCCATCCTCCAGTTTACTAATTCTAACCTCTGTCTCTTGAAATCTACCATTGTAGGTTTCCATTGTTTTTTTCATCTCTTCTACTGTATCTTTCATTCCTATAAGTCTGTGATTTGTTTTTTCAGACTTTCCATTTCTTCTTTTTGTTCATCCCTTGCCTTCTTCATGTCCTCTCTCAATTTATTGATTTGCTTTTTGAAGAGGTTTTCCATTTCTGTTCGTATATTCAGAATTAGTTGTCTCAGCTCCTGTATCTCATTTGAGCTATTGGTTTGTTCCTTTGACTGGGCCATATCTTCAATTTTCCTGGTGTGATTTGTTATTTTTTGCTGGCGTCTGGGCATTTAATCAGATTTCCCTGAGTGTGGGACCCAGCAGGTTGAAAGACTTTCCTGTGAAGTTTCTGGGCTCTGTTTTTCTTATCCTTCCCAGTATGGGGTGCTTGTCTGTCTGTGGGTCCCACCAGCAAAAGATGTTGTGGCTACTTTAACTTTGGAAGACTCTTGCTGCTGGGTGTGTGTTGGAGACAGATTGAAGGTTGTAGGCTGGTTTTAATGGGTACAAATTGTGAAGTCCTGGGATCTGAATTCCTTGAGAGAGGGATTCCAACTGAGTTGCATTTCACCCCTCCCACGGGGAAGGTTCAGGTGGTAGAGAGCCCTGAAAGCAGCCTGTTTCTGCATTCGGGGCAGTTGCAACCTGTGTAATCCCAGCGCTGAGCCCAGAGACAACCACGCCTCCGTAGAAACCACAGCAGAAGGCTCTGTTTCACCCCCTTTCCTCTTTTTCAGTTAGCCCAATAGGCGACTTCTGCCTTGATCAGTTTCGCCTGAGCTGAGGGCCTATTTTTAGTAGTCAGAAGTTGTTCATTAATACCACTATTGGTGTTAGGTTGGACTCAGTCTCTACTACTGTTGGAGACTCTTTCCTTTCCCTCCGGGAAGTCGCCTGTGGGGGAGGGGCACCGGTCACCAGCCGCCACAGCTTGGGGAACCGCTGATCTGAGGCTCCCAGCCGGCCCGGGAAGCTGCGTGTGTGGGAGGGGCGCTGGTCGCCGGCCGCCGTGGCTTGGGGAACTGCTGATCCGAGGCTCCAAGCTGGCCCGGGAAGCCGCGTGTGTGGGAGGGGTGCCAGTTGTCAGCCGCCGTGGCTTAGGGAACCGCTGATCCGAGGCTCCCAACCGGCCCGGGAAGCCGCGTGTGTGGGAGGGGCACCAGCCGCCAGCCACCGCAGCTTGGGGAACTCGCCTCTCCGAGTCTCTCAGCCGGACCGGGAAGGAGGGAGGGAGGGGCGCTGGCCGCCAGCTTCCACAGCACAGGGAAGCGCGCGCCACTTGGGGTCCTCACCGCAGCGGAGTCTCGCAGCTGGTCCAGCCAGTCCAGACTGGGGTACACTGTGTGTCCGGTCTCTGTCGTGGCTCCGGGAGCTATTCTGTAATGTTTCTAGTTATTTAGTAGTTGTTCTGGAGGAGGAACTAAGACGCGTGCACCTTACTAAGCCGCCATCTTCTCTGGAAGTCCTAAGCCATTATATTTTGAGTTGATTTGTTAAGCAGCAGTTATTAACTAATGCAGATTTCATGCTCTTTGCTCATTAACTTCATTCTGGAGCCTTGCTGTAGCCAAATTCTATGTGCTTTGCTTTGGGCTTTTGCATATGTTGTGCATTCTACATGGAGGGCTCTTCTCTTCTAAGCAAACACATGTTCTTCATTTCTCTGCCCTACTAACATAACTAAAAATCTCTCCATAGGGAATGTACTCTGCATATCCCTACACATGAATGAATTCCTTTATACTATCTTCATTTGTGCGTGTTTTTTTTTCTCTTTGTTTTTTCCCACAGAGCCAAGTCCTGAATACTCAATTAGACTACAAAAGATTGGGATTCAAGAGAAGGGAAAGGTGGGGGGTGGGTTAAGAGTGCTGATTCAAGGCTCAGATGGCCTGGGATGGAATACTAGCTCTACCACTTACTAGCAATTTGACCTTGATTAAGTTACTTAATATCTCTGTGACTAAGTTTCTCCATCTATAAAATGGGGCTGATAAATTAATATCCATAATTTCTTCATGTGTTATAACAGTTTCTGCCACGTAGTAAGTGCTATATAAGAGTTAGGTATTACTATACTTATGTGTTTAAGTGCATAATACCCAGCAAAACTTGTGCAATTTCACTACTAAGTCTTATTAAGAAAACTTCTTTGAGGCTACTTTCTTTGGTCACTCTAGACACAAGGATCTTAACAGACTTGTGGATAGAATCCATCCAACACTGGTTTCTAAAAGTCATAATACTTTTTTCTTTTAAGTTGTATTTTCAAAATGATTTCTTTTTAAAGATAATTTTTAAGAGCAACTGAACCTACATTATCATGATAAATAATCAGCCATAAAGGGTTTAAAGAGTATTGTGATATAAGTTCCCAGTCACTCCTCACTAAGGAACCACTGATAATCTCTAACTAATGACCAAGAGGATCAGAGCAAGGGAACTAGTTCTGTTCTGGTATAGATTTTTCTTTCCAGTTCTGGGTTTCCTCTCACATGTCTCTCAATATATTGGGACAGCTAACTCTTTAATCAAATCCCTAGCCCTAACTGTTAATGTACTTGTTTGAAGTACAAATACAAATGCCAAGTCTTCGTTGATTTCTATAGAAGTCTTTGCTTCATCCCAATACGCACTTATAAATTGAGGCTGCTTGCTATCAGTGGGAGCTTAGATGGGGGCATGATGTTGATGCTGTAACTTGGTGCTGATGATGTTGATCTGTAACTTAGTACTTTTCTCTTACACTTGAGCAATCTGTTTTGTGTTCCTGTTCTTCTAGGCATCTGCTTTCTCCTTAGAATATAAGAGTGAGCGAAGGGCTTGTATTCCATTTCTAACAGCAGAAAAAATAATTTCCTCATTATGGTACAAACTGAAAACAGATCCCTCATTGAGTTTGCCAGGAAATTTCCTGTGTTCTTTGTTCTGTATTCATTGTGTTGACATTCCTAACTGTTGCCCTTACTGTGGCATCACTGTTTGCTGGGTGGACTTCAAAGACATTCTCAAATGTCGTGTTTCCGATCTTGCTTACGTGATTGTACATAAAGTTAGTATGATTATTTTCACCAACTTAGAGTATAGATAAAGCCATCTTCTTTGTCTCTTTTTTTTTTGTCTTGCTAGTTTTATTTATTTCCTTTGTTTTACTAGGGAATTTTTTTTTATTGGACTACATGGCACATCACCTCTATTGTTCTCACTGGGACCCTCTATGCTCTCAACCTCTATTTTCTTACTTTACCAGCCTGGCAAGATCCCAATCTTAGACCACTCTAGCCATCTGCCTTTTCCTTGAAAATTGGTATTGAAACAAGTTGAGTTGGGCAGTCAGCAACGCTTAGCAGACCTCATTCTTTCCTTAGTTTGTTCCCTAATCCCCTTTATATTAGTAGCCATTTCATCTGTTCTTCTCTACTTTCACAGACAAGAATTCTTCCTCTGCATCTGAGTTCTAGGTCCCATCTATATAGTCTTTTCCTAAAACAGTCTCCAGCATCTAGTCCATCTCTCATTTATTTTCAACCTTTCCCTTTCCACTTGAACTTTTAAAATCTTATTTATTAAATTATTGATTTTAAAAGTTTAAATTTTATTTTGTGGCAATATATATCAGAATCTCCCCCCTCTAACCACATTCAAATCTACCATTCAGTGGTACTGATTACATTCACAATGTTTATGCTACCATCATCACCATCCATTACCAAAAAGTTTTTATCACTGCAAGCACAATGCATGTACCACTCTACTTAATCTTGATCTCAACATACAAACTTGCTCCCACCTTTTCTGTGATGTTTAGTTTTATGTATCAGTTCAGCTAAGTTATGTTGTCCAGTTGTTTGGTCAAGCAAACACTGGCCTTATTGTTACTGTGAAAGTATTTTGCAGATGGATTTGCATCTATAGCCAGTTGATTGCATCTATGGGCTGATAGCATCTACAATCAACAAAGGAGATTATCCTTAACATTGAGGGGAAATCTCTTCATCCAATCAATTGGAAGTTTTAATAGCCATAAGAGAGTTCAGAAGTCAAAAAAAGAAGAATTTTTGCCTCTACCTATTCCAGCTAACTTCTGCTGGGGAATTCAACTTCCCTTTCTTTGCCTTCTTTGGAGTTTACAACTTACAGCTTGTCTATGGTTGTGTGAGCCAATTCCTATAATAAATCTCTTACAATTTATATCTATCTATCTATCTATCTATCTATCTATCTATCTATCTATCTATCTATATCTATCTATCTATCTATCCATCTATCTATCATCTGTCTCTCTATCAATCAATCAATCTATCTAAATGTTTCCTGTTAGTTCTGTTTCTCTGGTTAACCCTGACTAATTACTTCCCTATATCTATTTTCAGCTATAGGTCCTTCTTTTGTCCAACAAACTTATTGAGAAAGTAGTATATCTTGCTGTCTTTACATCTTCACTTCCTATTTACTTTTTCATCTACTGAAATCTGACTTCCACCCTAATCTTTCCACTGAAATTGCTCTCACAAGGTCGATGACCTCAACCATAAAGCCCAAGAGATGATTAAAAAGCATCTTTTGGTGATTTTATTCAAATAGAAGCTTTGGACACCACTCCCCTCCGATAGAACCCTCTATTCTCTTGGCTTCCATGGCACTGCTTTCTCCTAACACACATATGCTTCAGTATTCATAGTAATTGCTGAATCACCCATTTGCTCAAATTAGCAAGATCTCAAGTATTTTTCTCACACTTCCATTCAAATGTATAGGAGCCTGAAGGCTTATTTTGCCCAAAGGGCCAAGCAAGTACCCACCTGCAAGAGGAAGGAGGAAATTAAGACTCTGATCAGTCTATTGGGATATTTGTTTTTAAGTTGCTATTATTTTTGTCACTGCCATTCAACAAAACCTGTGAGAATTTGAACCTTCAAGCATCTTCCTTAAACAAAGAGAATACACACCAAGTTGAATAGCAGGATTTTCCTAGACTAAAAAGAAGTTGAGAATTTTAGATAACCTAAATGGGTGTTTTAACTTTCATGCTGCAAAAACAAATACCATGAAATGGGTTGGCTTAAACAGTGGGAATCTACTGGTTCATGCTTTTGAAGCTAGCAGAAGTTCAAAACTAGGCACTGTCAAGGTGCTGCTTTCTTTATGAAGACTGGCATTCTAGGGCTGTAATCCTTGGCTGTCACATAGCAGTGCCTCTGACAGCCTCTCCTGGCCTCTCCCTTTCCTTTTGGGTTCTGTTGACTTTCAGTTTCTGGTTTTCCCTCTGTGGCTTTCTCGCTCTACATATCTGAATTTCATTCTGCTTATAAAGGACTCCAGTAATAGAATCAGACACATCATGATTGAGGTGGGTCACACTTTAACTGAAGTAACATCCTCAAAAGGTCCTACATACAATGGGCTCACAGCCATAGGAAAGGATGAAGTTTAAGAGCATTGTTTTCTGGGGATATATAGCTCAAAACTACTGCATTGTCACATTTCACACAGAAGCTGCTTTTCAAATACATGAAAATATATTTCCTAGAATTTATTTGCTTTTTGGTGTTTAGACATACAAAATACATATTGTTTCATATTTTGTGAGAGAACAAACTAATTCTGTTAGCATTGCCTCCCTTGATTGTTGTTATTTACTGGCTCTGTGATTTAGAAGTTCCTGGTTTATATAGCCCTTATAAAGCATCAAACCTGTGGGCTGTGTCTTTAGGTATAACTTTTATAAGCTACCATAGTGGAGGGAGTTGCTTTATCATGTGTTATGGGAACACAGTGCTCAGGCACAACATAAACTCTCAGCAAATGGCCACTTTATTGCTTACATAGCACAGAGGGTCTAAAAGGGCAGGGAAGGAAATCCCATTGTGACATGTCTCCTGGGGAGGCCAACAACTCAGCTCGGGGTCAGTGGATGGCAGCTCCACACCCACATCATGTGAGAGAGGAGAGACAACCTGTGCTACCAAGGGTGGGTATTTAACCCTTGAGAACCCAGGAGAAGAGGGCCCTGCCACTGAATGTCCCTACCTTGACAAAAAGCTGGGACTGCTTATTCCCAATTTCCGGGTTTAAGGTATGGTCAGGCCTTTTCATTAGACCTGACCTCTCCCCAAGACTACAGAATGAAAACTTTTTGAAATAACTGCACACAGTAGAAAACGGGAGTGGGCATTTAGGCAAGGGCTGGGAGATGACTTCTAGATATGTCTGATTTTCCCAGTAACCATCTTCTGTGAAAATATATGAGATGGAATTTAGAGAAGTAGAACTATGTAGTGTGGAGTAAAGAAGGCTGGAAGCCATATAATAATTGCCTTAACTGGCAGTTGGCCCAACTCACAGATAGAAGGAAATGAAATGAACAAAAAAGGAACTTCATGTCTGAAAATGAATAGAGTGAAAAAAAGAAAAAAAATGAATAGAGTGAGTCAATAGCTTTCATGAAGACCAAACAAGAAGAAATACACTGAAATCTTAAAAGAAGGCAAGACACCAACTCCATCTTTGTTGTCTTTCATTTCCATCCAAACAAACCACAGCAAAAACTGAGCTGATGAAAAGGCTGGGGTGATGGATATTGGTGATGGCAGTACAACATTGTGAATGCAACTACTACTGTTGAATTGTACACTTGAGAGTAGTTATAAAGAAATTTTGAGTTGTATATATATTACTACAATAAAAAGTTGATAAAATAGCTGTGCTGGTTTGAAAGGATTATGTACCCTAGAAAAGCCATATTTTAACCCTAATCAATCTTTTGTTGGCAGCATTTCTTTCAATCCCTATTCAGTATTGTATGTTGGAAATTCGATTAGATTATCTCTACCAAGGTGTGACTCACCCAATTGTGGGTATTAACCTTGATTAGATGGAGATGTGACTCCACCCATTCCAGGGGATCTTCATTACTTTACAGGAATTCTTTAAAAGAGGAAGCACTTTGGAAAAGACTTGAGATCCATGAGAACCACGAGAACCACCTGAGGTCACACAGCCCACCCCTGGGGGAGCTTCATGAAAGAAGATTCCTGAAGAGAAAGGTAGCATGCATTGCTGTGTTCGCCACATGCCATTCCAGTTGATAGAGAAACCCTGAACTTTATCGGTCTTTCTTGAGTGAAGGTAACCTCTTAATGGTGCCCTAATTTGGACATTTTTATAGACTCACTTTAATTAGGAGATTTTCATGGCTTTAGAACTGTAAACTTGTAACTTATTAAATTCACCTTTTTAAAAGCCATTCCATTTCTGGTATATGGAATTCTGGCAGCTAGCAAACTAGAACAATAGCTAATATTTATTTCATGTTGATTATGTATCAAATATTACTCTGAATGCTTTACATCTATTAACTTTTTAATCCTCCAAAAATTCTATAAGGGAGAAGTATTAATCTTCCCATTTTAAAAATTCCATTTGCTTCAGGAAGACACTGGAACACAGAGAAGTGAATTATTTTTCCCCAAGGGTACACAGCTACTAGAGGCAAAATCATTTCAGTTTAAACTCCTTGAGCTTAAGTTTTCAATAAAGGCTGCATTTCACCAACTTGAGTGGCCATAGATGCTTCTATTCTTACTTTTAAATCTTCTTATACTGCCTCCTCTCTTGCTGCAAGAAAAGGACAAAAAGTGCAGATGTTACTATAGATCAAACAGCAAATGCTTCTCTCCTGGGATACCCTGAGATATATTCCAAAATATAATATGAACAAGAGGTTACTGATGCTACTCCAGGCAAGTCGAAGGGAGGTAGGTGGTGTAGGAGCTTTTTAAAATGTTTTTAAAAATGTAACTCAAAGTATCAGAACATCAGTGTTTAGGAAATTGCCAGAAAATCTTTCCATGGTATTTAAATTTGAAATATGTCTCATAATTTGTGGCTGAGCAGACCTCAGAGGTATAGTCAGAATGTTAGTTTGAATCCTTAAAGCTGGTATTAATTTACTAGCTTAAAGGACTCCTCACCTCCTCTTCCCACCCTCCCTCCCGAGGTTGGCCTCTCTGGGCCCCTCTGAACCCTAGAGGGGCACGTCCCGTCAGAGCAGTCATGAACACAGTGACCCCTGCCACTGAGCTCTGGCATAGGCAATTTTTCTACTGTAGAACATTTGGAATATTCTTGTAATATAGAATATTTAGAACATTCATATTTTTCTGTTACACAGTTTTTAGCTTTCCTGATTTAAGAGCTAGATTTCTAGCCCAATGTTTCAAAAATCCTATTGAAATACTAATATTGGTATACAAGGAAATTTACCCTTTTAATTCTAAACTGATAAAATAAGATATAATTCTCATAAAACAATGGCTCTACTTATTAAACATAAAGCAGCGACATTGAAGTTCTTAGTGTGGCTCTGAGACAATAGATTCTATTCAACAATCATCTGGGAAAAAGGAGTAATTATTGGAAGTTCATTGTGTAATAATTAGATTCGAATGTCATCCAAGTTAGCGTTGCCTCAGAGAGGAGAGCTATGACATCCCCAAATACCATCAGGTAATATTAGTTATAAAACATGTGAGAAGGAAACATTATTGACATTTTGAGTAGTTTTCCTTCAGTTGTGAGAGTATATTACAGTGATGTATTTTTCCTTCCCTTCAAATCATGATGTCTTGGTACTCCCATCTACTGACACAGTGGATTTCTGAGCTTCAGTGGAAAGACACAACAAGCTATTTACTGTATAGTTCCATCTAGGTTCATAGTAAAAGCACGCTCTTGAGAGGCAAGGTTTGCTGAGCGAGTAAAGGATTTCCAAACTCCTTAAAGCTTAGAGGGCTGAACTTCAAATTTTCCTATGGATCACAAGTAAAGAAGATACAGGTTGTGAGGTTGCTGTGTCCTTAGGGAGAAATGTGGGAGCACCAAAGATAAGTGGAGACAAGAGAAAAAGAGGATGAGGTCAGATCTGAGCACTTTCTCCCCATTTCAGGCCAAACCCTGAGGATGCAGCTTTGAAGTTAGGAATACATGGGAGAAGTGAGTCCCTTTTGCCTTATATCCCTGGGCCCACATTGAGATTTCATGTCCCCTCGGAGAAGCAGAATAACCAACAAAGTGCCTCTCGGGTGACAGGTTAGAGTGGCTGAAGGTGGGGAGGTTCTAAGAGGTTCTAGAGAGAGGAAAGGGTCAGGGATAGCTTCTCCTCCACCAAACAAGGCCAGGGTTGGTCAGCAAGGTGGGACGTGTGTAAGGATCCAATCAGGCAAGAGAAAAGAGAAAAGGTAACAACTGCACTGCAGTGTTAGAACTCAGAAGGAATTCCAGTACCCAGGCAGGACAAGGAACAAACACTGATCTCAGGCTCCTTTTCTTCTCACCACAGCACTGTCTCCCTCTGAAAGGGAAGGCACTTGGAATGAATGAGCACTTGATTGAAATAAAGCAAATTAAGCCCAAACAGATGGCTAAAAAGTATAAGCCTTATGTTACCTTTATTTGGCAATTTAATTCCCCTCATGCCTCAGATCAAGGTGCAATGCATTACAGAAGTATTGATTTCTCTACAAGAATAAAAAATTTCTGATGCATTTGTTAATCTTATTTGGTCTAGGCACTAGCTCCCACTGAATAAATTACAGTTCCAAAAATAATTTTAGTCTTTCAGTAATAAATAAAGATTCATGCACATCCACTAGGCCTTTTTTTTTTTTTTTTTGTCTTGTTTGAAGGCAGACTGTACTATGTAGCTTGAAAACAAAGAAAATTGGCCCCTTAGGGGATTAAACACACAACTTTAGCCTCATTACTGGTACATTAGCACAATTTTCTTATTAAAAGAGCAACTGTGTCACAGATTCTAGGTCCCTACCACCATAACAAGCACATCACTAATTAATTTTCTGCTTCCACAATGTTTCCATGAGGATTGGATTTTAACTCTGAATTATACTGAGTCAAATTTCTATTCAGATATGGAGGTATCCATATCTTTTTATTCTTTTTCTCCTAAAATCGATCATTCTGGGATTTTATAAAATTCATATTTTATAAAAATGATGCTAATAACCAATAACTTCTGCATCATTTAATATGACTTTCCCAACAACTTGAAAGGCTGACATCTACTATGGCAGATCTGGTGTCCATCCTTGGCACTTTAAGGATGGTGCTTTTTCCTGAAATGATTTGTTGAGGTTTATTTTCTCAGTAAATTTATGCTGTCTGTTAAGTCTTCCACCACCATGTGGTATAATTAATGATTGGTGAAACTTGCCTCTTGTAGCACAAAACCCATCGCATGCACATTAGGCAGGTGGGCATTTCATGAGATGAACCAAGATTTTAAACAAAAAGGCTTCCTCTTCCAGCTAGGAGGAGTAGGCATGTGAAGAGCCCTTGCCATTTGGATCTTATTTTCTTTCTCCATTCATAGTCCCGGAGCATCGGGCAGCAGCTAGAATGTGGCTATGACAGAAACTGAAGCTTCGGTTAGAAACAGTACGAACATCATCAGAAGTTGACTTCAGACCTAACTGCTATTTACTAGAGCCGTTACTTTCTGTTTTCTTTATTTCCATTTCTTTCTCTTACTCAGTATTCTGGTTCTCCCTTTCACTTCTGCCCTAATCTGACAAATTACTATTTTCTCCTTTTCCACTCTCTTTTTTTGGACTAATACATGCTCATGATAAAAAAATTCAAACATTAGAAAAGAATTATAAAGTGAACAGTCTGAACCCTTGAAACAGAAGTAAACATTGTTAATAGGATTCTTTATATCCTTAGATAAATTTTCTATGCATATTACAAATATAAACAATGCATATATATATAACTTTGTTTTACACAAATTGAATCATACTACATCTACTATTTTAGATTTCTTCTATTAAAATCTGTTTCATTATCTTTCGTATCAATACATATAATCGCATCCTATTTTTTATACAATGAGGGGAATTTATTGTTATTAACAGTAAATTCTGAGATAAGGGTGCTGCAGGGTAGGTTAATTCAAAGATGCTACAATGTTATCAAATATCTCATTCTTTCCATCTTTCTACTCTGCTCTCATTGGTATTTTGGCTTTCTTTTTCTAGTTAAAAAATAGCTGCAGTAGAGAGTGTCTTCAGACATGATCAAGGACAGCATTAGAAGGACTGTTTTTTCTTGACTCCTTAAGAGTGGAAAAAATCTTTCCCAGAAGGTCTCTAGCAGACTTCCCCTCACACCCCAATGACCAGAACATGCCAAATACCCAGATCTATTCCAAGTACTGGCAAAGAGAATGTGGGCCACAATGATTGTCTAAGGCTGATTAGGATTTACCTTGGGCATAGGGTCATTCCTTCAGTCACATGGAGGCAGGCGATACAGACCTATTAGAGATTTGCTAATAAGAAATAAAAGGAAAATGGTTGTTCTGTAAGCAACTGTGTCAGCCATATCACACTCTTCGTTTTCAAAATTGTGTCAGTTATTCTTAGATATTTTTTCCTTCACCTAGATTTGATAGTATGTTTGTTTTATTTTCTCAAGGTCAGGCTGGATTTGGGTTGGGACTGCAAAGAATTTATAAATTATTTTTTTCAGTGTGTATGTGTGTGTGTGAAGAGGCTAGAGTGGGAGGTAGAAATGGTATTTTTACAATCTAAAATTTTCAACTATGAACGTGGTATATCTCTTCCTTTATTCAATGACAGGAAATGCAAGATAATTATATTATCAGCTCCTCCCCACCACTAAATTTAAAACAAAACAAAACAAACAACAACAACAACAACAAAAAAAAACCAGATTAAACCTCACCTCAGTTCCTAAAGAAGAACTCTCCAATCAAACTGATATTCTCAGACCCTCGTAATTGCTAACTTCAAAGACCAGAACAGGAACTCGGTGGTAACTGAGCAAGGGTGAAAACAAACCTTATTTGCTTTCAGACTCACTGGGATGCCATTCTGTCTAATCTAGTTTGGATTCCATGATTTATGAATATTAATTCATCAGAGTTAATTATGACATTGCGTATTTCCATATGGAGGGAAACATGCCACCTGTGCATGCTGTTATTTCTCTCAAGAATTCAGACTTTGCAACCATGGAAGCCTCACTCACCAGGTCTTAGAACCCTGTTTTACTCAGCAAGAATATTCAAAACCTCTCTACTTTCATTTCCCCTTTGAGTGTGGAACTGACTGACAACAGCTTCCACAGTCTGTGAGCCAACATGTTTAGTTCATGATCCCGAGACCACTGCTACTCCCTCTTAATAGGGAAGTGCCTGCAAGACTGCTTCCTCTGGAAGATTTGCGCTTAGCCTTCACCTTGATCCAAATGGAGAATCGGTCTCAGCAGATTCCTAAACTGAAATTCTTCTTGTTGGGCTTTGTTTTAGTTTCTTGACTACTAAACCAAATACCATATAATGGATTGGCTTAAACAATGGGAATTTATTGGCTCACAGCTTTGTGACCAGGAGATATCTAAAATTGAGGCATCAGCAAGGCACCACTTTCTCCCAGAATATTGTGGCATTCTGGAACTGGCTCTCAGCGCTCCTTGGTCCTTGGCTTTTCTGTCAAATGACAATGCATGTGGTGGTATCCTCTCCCTTCTCCTCTGGGTTCTGTTGAATTCCAGCTTCTGGCTTCTCCCTATAACTTGTCCATGTTTGACTTTCACTCTGCTTATAAAGGACTGCAGTGACCTGGAGTAAAGCCCAACCTGATTCATTTGGGCCACACCTTAACTGAAGTAACCATCTTGAAGAGATCTAATTTACGATGGGTCCACACCTACCAGATGGTAGACCAAGCCCAAGAGCACATCCAAACTAGGGTACATGACTCAATATACCACACACCCTAATCCACTGTATGCTTCTGGGGCATACAGTGGCTCGATCTTCTGCCATGTGCTCCCTCAACATTTGAATGTTTTAGGTCTTGAGGAACAATTCCTATTTCTACATCTTTATTTTTCCAATGTTGGGATATGTATCAATTATTTCTTTTCCATCTGCTCCTCCCCCACTACTTTTAAAAGAGATCACTTGAATTTCTGATTTTTAAAATCATTTTTTATTGTGAAATATTACACACATATAAAAAAGTGATAAATTTCAAAGTACATTGTACAAGTAGTTATAGAGCATATTTCAGAGTTTCATATGGGTTACAGCTCCACAATTTTAGGTTTTCCTTCTATCTGCTCAAAGACACTGAAGACTAAAAGAAATATCAATATAATGATTCAGCAGTCATACTCATTTGTTACATCCTACCTTCCCTGTTATAACTCCCTCTTCTTTAATTTTTCCCCCAATCTGTAGGGGTATTTGGGCTATGTGCAATCTAACTTTTTCATATTGAGAAGGGATGTCAATAATATGGGATAGGGGGATGGAACTAGCTGACATTCTTGGAGAGGCTGATCCTTTTGGGTTTCAGGATTTATCTGGTCTAAGAACCCGTCTGGAGGTTGTAGGTTTCTGGAAAGTAATCTTAGTGTGTGAAACATTTGTAGAATCTCAGTTAGAGCCCTAGGTGTTCTTTAGGGTTAACAGGAATGGTTTTAGTTGGGCATTAGCAAACCATCACGTTTTTAATTTAATATACTTTTTTTTTTTTAGAGCAAATTTAAGTTTACAGAAAACTTTTTTCAGGTAGTACAGAGAGTTTACCACCTTGACAGTTTCCTCATGTTAGCATATTGCAGTGGTATGGTACATTCGTTACAACTGAGAAAACTGATCCATTACTATTCATAATGTCCATAGTTTACATTAGGCTCCAGTCTTTTATGGCTTTTAACAATTGCAAAATGGCATATATTTACCATTACTGTCTCATACAGAATAGTTCTGTTACCTGAAAATCCCCTATGTTTCACTTATTCATCCCTCCTTTCCTTACCCTGAACCCCTGGCAGACACCAATCCTTTTATTATCTCTACAGTTTTGCTTTTTGCGGAATGTCATATAATTGGAATCATTCACTATAGATCCTTTTCAGACATACTTCCTTCACTAGCAATATGCATTTAAGGTTCTTCCAATGTCTTTTTGTGACTTGAAACCTCATTTCTTTTTATTACTGAATAATATTCCACTGTATAAATGTATCACAGTTTGATTTCCTTTCACCTGTTGAATGCCATCTTGGTTGCTTCCAACTTTGGGCAATTATGAATAAAGCTGCTATAAATATTCATATTCGGAGTTTTGTGTAGACATCAGTTTTTAACTCATTTGAGAAATTACCAAGGAGTGTTATTGCTGTGTTGTATGGTGAGCCTGTATTTAGCTTGATAACAAACTATCAAATTGTCTTTCAATGGCTATACCACTTTGCCTTCCCACCAGCAACAAGTGAGAGTTCTTATTGCTCCACATTCTTGCCACTTTTGGTATAGCCATTATCTGGATATATCAAGTTTTTTTCTTCTGGACTGTTGGGCAAAAATGATCAGAAAAAATTGAAGATAATTTTCTTTTTAATTCCCTTTTTTGTCATGCCTGTATGTCATTTTTCTCAGTGTACTCTTCTAGAATTTGCTCTGTGGGTTGTCCTATTGTGGAGAGATGAGTCATTCAGTTTTGATTCTGCTAAAGACATCAACTATTGAAACAAACCTCATCCATCTTCACATTTTTTGAGTTCCATCACCCTTTCTGAGGTATGCTTACGTATCTCCCTCTCTTCAAAACCTGGACAGATTGCCTTTTCCATTTTATAAATATATATGCAGGTCTTTAAAACCTCATTTTCCTTTTCATACCTCTCTAGTCTGCCCTCTTTTATTCCTCCTAAGAAAATATCTCTATTCCTTCAGTCTAATCAACCTGTGCACTTAATTTTTATTTCATTTTCCTGCTTTTTTGTTCTGAGAGTTGTCAGTCAGAGTAGTGGTTTGAAATGTATGTGTGATGTTTGTGTTAAGGAAATGCCCATATTTTTCTAATGTATTGAATTTTAAAAATAAAAACGATATAGCAAATTTGATCCACTCGTACTTTCTTAAAAATTCTCAGTTTCTGTTATTTTATGTTTGCTCTTCACTGTTTCTAAAGATATCACCAGTGTCCTTAACCTAGTGTCTTCTTTTCCTAACTACTTTTTATATTTTCAAGTCATCTTTCACTTCCTTCCTTGCTTTCTTACTATGTTATCAAGTCCTCCTCCATTTGTAGTAGATACTTTTACTTTGCTTGTCATCTCTGTTTCTCCTACTACATTATGTCAAAAGTGTCTGACCTTCAGTTTTCCAGGAACTAATGACCAACAATTTGCCAATGATTTGATGAGAAATATCCATCAGTGGACAATTTATTTTTTTGGTGTTTATTTCTCAAACCATCTCAAAATCTTACTAGCAGAATCTGTGCAACGTTCCCTGGCCTCACTGACAACAGAGCCCCTCTCCCATCTTTTAGGCTGCATCTCCCAGAATTGCTTGTATTCTGTACCAGAAACCTCTGTTCACCCTTTTGTTTTCCTCTCATAAGTACTGCTTCACAAGTCCAAAACCTCTGTTCAGGGTGCTGCTTCAACAGTTTATTTGGTTGCTCCCTGTATTATGCTGGGCTTCAGTGAAAAATATTGACAGGATTTTCTAGTAATAACTTACATCATCAAAGTCCAGGACTTGTTGGGGCATAAGCACAGAGGTTTGTGGTAAATGCACCAAGGACTGACATAAATCCTAAATCCTAAAGCTCCCTGGTTTTGTTATTGATTGGGAGTTTTTGACTTCTGGTTCTTTCCTCGGATGGCGTGATATACCACATGCAGGTAAGTATATAAATGTGTATGTGTTGGTAAATGGACAATTTGCATAATACATCTTAGAGCTTCATGGAGATGATGAATATTTAAGGTACGGTGGCAGTATCTGAGAAATTAGGCTGTAGTCTTTGAGGACCATCACTTTAAATTCTACCATGAGACTCGGACATACAGACCTAGGGTAAAGAAAATGTCTCTTCCCTGTGTGTGGCTTGTCTTTTCACTTTTGATCATAAGAAGTTTTTAATTCTAATGTTGGGAAAATTACCATTATATTTGGTTAAAAAATTTTAAAGAAATTCTTCACTATTCAGCGCGTGTATACGTGTATGTATTTTCATATTTAGGTCTTTAATTTACCTAGATTTTTAAAAATGTGTAGTGTGAAACAGGGGTCCTTTCTCATTTTTTTGCATGGGAATACTCAGTTGTTCCAACATAATTTATTGAAATGCTCATCATTTTTCCCAGTAGCTTGCAATACAATTTCTGAAATGTAACAAATGCCAGTAAATGCTTAGGCCGCTTTCTGGGCTTTCTAATCCTCCTTATAACCCTGTTTATCTCCACCTCAGTATCACGTTGTCTTAACTAGTAGAGCTATTTATTAGTAAGACCTAACATACGGGAAGGCAAGTGTATCCTTCATGCTCTTTTTCAAGAGAATTATAGTCAAGATGGATTGGCAAATATTTAGGGGGATAGATAGATGGATGGCTATGTGATAAAGCAAGTTTAGCAAAATGCTACTAATTTTAGAATATATGGGTGGTGTTCCTCATAAAGTCTTTCAATTTTTCTGTATGTATAAAAACATTTATAATAAAATTTTGGCATAAAGGAGTGGTTTGGCTCTTCTTAATCCTTTGCCCTTCCATATAAATTTTAAAATTAGATGATCAATTTTCACATAAAGAAAAGAAAAATAAACAACAATAAAAGGAAATGGGATTTTGATGAGGATTTCATTAAATTTATAGATTCATTAAAGAGAATTTGTACCTTAATATTGAGATCTGCAATCCAAGAACATGGAATTTCTTAGATTACTAATGAGATTGAACAACTTTTCTTATGCTTACAGGCTTTTGGATACCCTCTTTTGTGAAGAGGCTGTTGGAGTCTTTGCCCTTTAAAATAAGGTTGTTTTCTTTTTCTTGTTGATTATAAAATTTCACTGTGTATCCTGGATATTGAGGGTTTTTTTAATGATAAATGAATTGACAATATTTTCTCCCAGTCTAATTTGCCTTTTTCTTCCCTTAAAGGTGTCTTTGGTGTTTTCTTAATTTGAATCAAATCCAATTTGTCAATCATTGTTTGTATGTGGTTTTTGCTTTTTGTGTCATGTTTAAGAATTTTTTTTGTTGATTCTAATGCTATGAACACCTTCTTGCATGTTTTTCTAGAAGAGTATTGCTCTACATTTCACATTTCAGTCTGTTATCCAACTGAAAAACGTGCATATGGCATGGGGTAGATTTAAAGCTGCTTTTTTGCTGTTGTTGTTTTTTTACCACATACAGATACCCAATTGCTCCAGCAATAGTTTTTGGGAAGACTTTCATTTATATCCTCACTTAATTACAATATTGCATTTGTCACAATTTAGGTGACTTTTTATGTGTGGGTCTTTTCTATGCTTTCTAAATTCTTTCTGCCTGTTTTATCACTTTATATATATGTATCTTTATATCAATATCACACTGCTTTTTACTACTGCTGAAATCTGATAGTGGATGTCCTCCAAATCTAGTCTTTTACTTTAAGATTGTCTTGACTATTTAAGTTCTTTATGTTTCTGTATAAATTTTGGAAATATCTTATCAATTTCCACAAATTTTGATTTAGATTTCATTGAGATTGCATTGAGATTTTGACTGTGATTGAGAATTGTCTCATAAAGCATTGAGTGTTAAAATCTTGTAACATATCCAGAACTATTCAGGTTATAAGTTTACTCTTGAGTCAAGTTCATTTAGTGGTGTTTTTCAAGGAATTTATCCATTTAGTCAAATTTGTCGCAATGATATATATGGTTGTATATAATCTTCATATTAACTTTTAAATATTTCTATTCTTGATATTAGCAATTTGTGTGTTCTCTCTTGCTTTTGGAGCAGTCTTGCTAGGAATTTATTGATTTAATAGTTTTTCAAAGAACCAACTTCTACTTTTTTTTGATTCTCTGTATTGTACATATGTTTTCCATTTTAATGATTTGTATTTTTATCTTTATTTCCTTCTGCTTACTTTCTTTAGGTTTATTTTGATAATCTTTTTCTAACTTCTGGAGATAAATGCTTAACTCATTAGTTTCATCCTTTCTTCATTTTTAATATAAGTATTTAAAGGCTTTAATTTTCTCTGTAAGTATGATTTTTCTTAATTCCATGTAATGTTTGAGGTATAATTTTTAAAATCATTCAGTTAAAAAATTTTATCATTTGCGTTATAATTTGTTCATTGGATCATTGTTCAGTCAGAAATATATTTCTTTATTTCTAAACATATAGATCTTTCCAAGTCATATTTTTATCAAATTCTAGATTAATTATATTATGGTAGCAGGGCCCAATGTCAAAGCTGTCACTACTGCTGTGGAACAGATTTACCTGTTTGTGTTTGAAAACAGGAAAGAAATTTTATAATTGATCATGTCATTGGTTACAATTCCTGTCTGAGCACCATTTAAAACCTGCTGCACACCGGACTCAAAACAAAAGGAAACTGGATAAACAGTAGTAGAGGAAGTGGACTCTTTTACTCACTCATGACTGCTGTTTAAGCTCCAGTCCCTTGGGTTTTATTTCAAACCTTGCTTTTATATAAAAAGGAAGTTTACAAGACATGATATTACTGCTTTTACAAGAGGACATTTTATTTATTTCCGCAGTAATTCTCTGTCCTCTAGGTAAAACTGTCACAGTGTGTACTACCTTAAATTGTTTCATTGTTGTCATCGTTTATTTTTTTTCCCCGGTTTGAGATAATTTGTTTTATTTGAAAAGTCTTCCACATTTTTGTATGCTGAATACGGTCCCCAAAGAACCTGTACAAGTTATCTTTGTCAATTGAATGTGCACAAATAAAAGTTTGAAAAAAAATCTAGCTTCTCTATTTATCTTTTGTCATTGATCTGTAAAGTATCATTGTCTAAAAAAACCACTGCGTATTCCAAGGTCACAAAGTTTTACTCCTTTGTTTTCTTGTATTTAAGCTCTTATATTTAGGCCTGTGACCCAATTTGAGTTAATTTTTGTATATGATTTGAGGTGGGGGTCCAGCTTCATTCTTTTGCATGTGGATACCCAATTGTTCCAGTGCCATTTGTTGAAAAGACTAACTGGATTGAGTGGCACTTCTATCGAAAATCAGTTGACCATAAATGTGAGGGTTTATTTTTGAACTCTCAATTATATTCCATTGACTTATATGTCTATCCTTATGCCAACATCATATTCTCTTGATTGCTATAAGTTTGTAGTAAGTTTTGAAATTGAGAAGTATGAGCCCTCCAACTTTATTCTTTCATAAGATTCTTTTGGTTATTCTGGGCCCTTGATTGAAACAAATAGATATTTGTACTCCAATGTTCACAGTAGTATTATTCACAGTAGCCAAAAGGTGGAAGCAACCCAAGTGTCCATCAGCAATGAATGGATAAACAAAATGTGGTATATACATTATGCATAGAGTGGAATATTATTCAGCCATAAAAGGAAGTTCTGATACCTGTTACAAAATTATCATGGTGAGTAAAATAAGTCAGACACAAAGGGACAAATACTGTATCATCTCACTTATATGAAATAACTAGGATATGCTAATTTATAGAGACAGAAGTAGATTACAGGGTGCTAGGTGCAGGGGTAGGATTGGGAAATGGGGGAATTAATGTGTAATGGGTTCAGAATTTCTATTTGGGGTGAAAGAAATGTTTCGATAATGGGTGTGGTGATGATAGGACAACATTGCGGATATAATTAACACTACTGAATTGTGGTTAAAATGGGAAATGTTATGTTGTATATATTTTACCAGAATAAAATTTCAAAAATGGATTCCTAAGTATTTTATTGTTTTTGATACTGTTGTAATGGGATTATTGCCTCGATTTCCTTTTCTTTGGATGTTTCCTAAACTCTTTTATTACTCATAATGATATTTCCCTTTGTTTCCTTAGATTATTCTTTATGTTATTTTTAAAAATATTTTAAGCTAGTCTTTCATTTTTTAAATACAGTAATTATAGAATTACATTTCTGAAAATTCCAAATTTTATCTTTCTTAATGCTTGTTTCTACTGTCTGCTGTTTCTGTTCTTTTTGCTCATGCTATCTGTTTCCTGCTGTCTTCAGTTATTTTCTGGGTGTGATCAATGGATTTTTGTAGTAAAATTTTTTATGGAACATCCTTGAGGCCTGGGATAAAGAAAAATTCTCCAGAAGGGATTTGTGTTTGCATATGCTAGACTCTGGGGAACACTACAATCTGAGAAAACTTTAAACTAAATTTTCAATTTGAGTTTTTTGGCATAACCCAGGAAATTGTGAACATGATATAATAATACATGTATGCATCTCATTTGTGTTTAGATTTCTTCAAGCACAGTTTCTTACTACCATCATTTCATGTTCAACCAAGATGACATTACCTACATTTGTCCCCCAGGTTTGGTCTGATAGAGGTGATCACTAGTGTGTTTTACGTTGAGGATATATTCTTATGGGACCATGGGTCTCTTTCTATTTTCCTGAAAATGTCAGCATAATGGTTCAAAAGCTACCATAACCAAAATCTCGGTGTCTTAAACATTTTTTTTTATTTTGCTCATGTCACAGTGAGATATAGGCCAGGTGGCTCTCCGGGGTACATAGACTTCAAGGCCACCCTCAAGGAGCTTTCACTTTTAGCTGCCTGTATTTTTAAGAAGAATCTAAGGATCTTGTAGATTACCTTAGGACCAGGCCTGGAAGGGGCATAGGTTAAGTGCTGCCCCTATTCCATTGACCCAAACTAGACATGTGTCCTCTACCTATATATAAGTAGGAATGAGAAATGCAGTCTTGCTGTGGGCCCAGGAAGAAGAAACAGAGTCCTTGAGCACGTGGCCCATCAGTCTTCCACACCTCTCCACAGGGAGCCAAACGTCCCCCAAGCAGTGAAAACAAAGCACAGGTTCTCTGGGTTCAAAAAATGCTCTCAGGGCAAAATTAGCTTCACTGCTTGATTTCCTCTCTGGTTTCACTTAAATTTAAGTCTGGAAATTGCTTACCATTTTGTCTTCTCTTCAACACCTTTAAATGGTATAAAAATATATAATTTGTATTTAGTACTTAGAGTTGTTTTCAGGTGGAGGGCAGGTCCAGAATTCCAACAAACCTTAGATCCAGAAATGGAGGTCTCAAAAAACGTTTTCCACTGCTTGAACTTTGTCAGGGTTGTCTCTATGTATGTAATTCCCAGGAGCTTAACTACCTGAAATTAACTATTTTTGATGCTGACAATGATCAGATTTATTTGGCAAATCTAAATCGCATGATAAGGCAGATTATATTACACAAGATTTCAGTGAACTTCTAGGTTTCGTATCATCAGTTTCAGGAAAGACCATTTTGTCTTTCTAAATGAGTTGAGCAAAACCCCTTGATTACCTGGGGAGAGATTATCTGCTTTTTCAGGAAGCTTTTCATTTTGACCAGTTATTCAGCCTAGCCTGCACCTGCTGCTCCTGCTCTTGGGCATGCTTCTGTTTCTCTGGTTTTTCTCCGTTATTCTTTCTTTAATTGCCTCTCTCAGTTTAGCTGTTCCCAGAATCTTTGTGTGCCAGGATGGGGGAAACCTATTGTCTTGCTGGAGCTTGGGCACTTGGCATCAGTTTTCAGTTTGAGGTTTACCCGGTCACTTCCTGCAGGCTCCTCGCACCTGAGCTACTGATAAATGTTGACTAACTTTGATGACACATTTTTTTCTTTGATAAGTATCATCCATTTAACATCATTCTCTCTTATGAAAGAGTGTAGGAAAGGCAAAATCCAAACCTCAATCTCTTAAACAATTCAGAAGCCAAAAGCTTCTCTTGAATTTGCTGATTGGAGAGAGGGGAAAGGGTCTTTTTTTCTCAACATAATTCCGAGAACCCTTGGAGAGGCCAGGATGGCACCAAGTGTAGCAAAAATAGACCAAATTTAGATTTGCAGGTACGTTTTTCTCTGGTTACTTGGAATGGACAGGGATTGCCAACTTTTAGTGAAAGATTCCAAAGAATTGCATGTATAAATGTTTTATGTTAAATGTTGGCATTGGCAACGTAAAGAGAATGTAAGTACATTAGGGATCAATGATTCATTTAAACAGTTCATAATATCAGATCCTGAAGTTATGGTTTTGAGTTTATGCCTGTATTTTGGGACATACAGAACCAAAATCCTCCTTGAACCAAGCTATACACAATTCATTCAAGGTCTTATCCACATGTAAATAGAATACAACATCGTGAGGAAATTTCTCAGCATCTTTCAAATTACTTTCCTGCTCCCCTTAAGTGACCCTGATGCTGCCAGGCAATGTTACAATTCCTTGGTCCACTTATTCTTTATTCCTCTAATTGACTCTTTCACACTTTTTCTTCCCTCCACAGACTCCCAACAGTGCCCCAGACCCTTCTTGTCCTTAACGGGTGCCCTTGTTTCCTACTTCCCCACCTAGTTTACCATAGGCTTTTATTAGGCATGAGTGACCTGATTTTTTTGGATTCCTTTCCATCATCTACAGAAGTGGTTTGTTCTCTTATTTTCCCACAAATGCAGACATTAACCCTTTTGCTGGGTTTTCACTTTTCTTACATCCCTGCCTTTTTTCAGTTGGTTGCTTTTACTTTTTTGTCTTCATTTCAGCCAATTATCTTCTTGCTCCTGCTTCAGCTGGGTGCTTTCAAATTTTTAGGGTGCTTAGTATATGCCTGCTTTATTTTTCTTTCAGTAAATGTTCTTCCAGGGAATGTTTTCAATTTTAGGTTGAAGTATATTTTCATAGGCTCCACATTATATATTTGAATATATATATATATATATACTATAATCACCTATGTATATATTTTGAATATGTATATAATATATACTGTACATGCATATATATGTATACTATATACACACATACATGTATATTATCTACTTCTAATTAAATAAGGAAAGTTAGGTTCATGCCTACATATTAGTTCACCAATAAACGTGTACAGCTACTAGCTTTATTTGTGGAAGTGAGGTCCTAATTATTTAGGGGTACTGTTCATTAAATGAGATATTCCCTCCTCAGACCATCAGGTTCTGGCAATCCTAGCACGATACGTAGTTTTGAATTAGCACATTACGAACAATGTGCCATGCATCCTACATGCACTATTCCCTGTACTCTGCTTGTCTCTTTCCCTAGGAACTTTTGTAGCTAACAGCACTTGACTCTTTATTGCTCTGTTGTGTGTGTGTGTGTGTGTGTGTGTTTTGCAGAACTTGAATGACGACGGTAGAGAAAGAGTAGTTTATGAGTTGTATTAGTCAGGATGCTTTCTGTTGCATTTGATGGAAGCCAAACTCTATAGTTTAATAAAAGCAGTAAGCCTATTGGCGCAAAGAATTGAAAAGCCCCAAGATAGAACTACAGAAGCAGACTCAGAGACTTTCTTGACACCATTAGGACTTAGTCTCTACATACATCTCTCAGCTCTACTTTCCTCTGTGTTGGCTTCATTCTCAAATATTTCCATGTTGTAGCAAAATGACCACCAGCACATTTTATGTATATGTCCTGTTCATTCTGTTCAGTAGACAAAGATGTTTTTCAGCAATTTCTAGAAAAGTTCTGAAATGACTCTGACTGGGCTGGGTTGGGTCAACTGGCCATTTTTGATCCAATCACTGGTAAGGAGACTGCAGTGCTCAAATTGTCCATACTGAGATCTCCTGCACAATCCTGGAGCTGGGTAGTCATTCATCTGAGTTACATGGAGAAGGTACTGAAGGGGGACCGTCTCCTACTGCTGGTACCAGGAGAAGGGGCATTAGAGACTGAGGAGTTAAAAATGAAGGTGTCTAGTCTATGCGTGCTTACTGGGAATGTGAGAAGGAAGATTCTGCCATGTTTTGGTGTAGAGGTTGGAAAATATGGCGTATGATTTAAGACAGTTCTCAATTATCCCTATGAACATTGCATTTCATGGACATTCTTTTCAGAATTTAGTATTTTGACTTCTCTTCTTATAGTGCTATTTGTAGCGCTATTGCTAGTTTGTCTTTCTATGTGTTTTCATTGGTATTTTAATGAATGAAATTTTATTTGAAGGGTTTGGTGTTTTTTTTAATGAAGGAGATTTTTTGTCCTTATGGTATGAATCGATCCGTGCCACATCATAAGATTGTAAATGTTATGGAAACACAAAAGTTAATGGATAACTTTATGGTAATCTTTACCTGATTTCCAACTTGATTTCAATGTTGTTTTCAGGTATGAGAAACCATAAAGGTATGATTTTAAAGGTATGAGAACTGACATCAGAGATACTCATAAGTGAAAAGTTAGACAATTCATTTTCTGAGAGACAATGATATTTTCTATGCCAACAACTAAGGGAAAATAGTTGACAATATTTTTGTAAAACAAAAAGAAATCCTGGGGACACTTTTAGTAATTTAGTTTCATTATGTGAAAAAATTAATTCAACTTTCAAAAAGGAAGTAACATTTACCCAATTGACTTGATTTTTGTTTTATATTTATAGCCATGGGAAATGTGTTCTACATAAGAAGGATATGAGTCTCCTATGCTCTATTTTTTTCATCATGCACTTCCACCCTTTCTTGTCTTTCCTTTTCACACCTCCCTTTGCACTGCCTTCTTCTCTTTTACCCTGCCATGTACTTTTCTTCCCTGTGCATCTTTCCTTTGTGTTGTTTTGCTCATCTCTTGATAGTTCATCAAACAACCTGCAATGGTTTTACTCTGAATTTATATATGAATAAGGGAATTGCTACAACTTTTTTATTCTACCCACCTGCAAATATTTAAATTTTAATGCCACTATGAACATAGCGTGTAGGTATCTGTTTCTGCTTTCAATTCTTTTGGGTATATACCTAAAAGTGGGATTGCTGGGTCATATCATAATTCTATACTTAAATTTCTGAGGAACTGCCAAACTGTTTTCCACAGAGGCTGCACCATTTTACATTTCCATAAACAATGAATGAGTGTTCCTATTTCTTCACATCCTCTCCAACACCTTTTTAAAAAAATTTTCACTATGAAATATAACATATATACAAAAAAGCAAATTTCAAAGTACATTGTAACAAGTAGTTATAGGACAGATTCAAGACTTTGGTATGGGCTACTTTTTGACAATTTTAGGTTTTTTTTTTTTCTAGCTGCTCCAAGACACTGGAGACCAAAAGAAATATCAATGTAATGATTCAGCAGTCATACTCATTTGTTAAATCCTGTCTTCTCTGTTATAACTCCTCTTTCTCCTTTGATCTCTCTCCCAATCTTTAGGGTATCTGGGTTATGCCCATTCTAACTTTTTCATGTTGGAACAGGCTGTCAACAGTATTGGATGGGGGATGGAACTAGTTAAGGTTCTGGAGAGGCTGGCCCCTCTGGGTTTCAGGACTTGTCTGGCCTAGGAACTTATCTGGAGATTGTAGGTTTCTGGAAAGTAATCTTAGTATGTGAAATTTTTGTAGAATCTCAGATAGAGTACTAGATGTTCTTTAGCATTAACAGGAATGGTTTTGGTTGGGATTTGGCACACTGTGGTATTTAGTAATATCTAGGTAAAGCTTGCTCAAGAGTAGCCTCTAGAATAGCTTCTTGACTCCATTTTAACTCTCTCAGCCACTGATACCTTATTTATTTATTTATTTAATGTATTTATTTGGTATGGGCAGGCACTGGGAATTGAACCCAGGTCTCCAGCACAGCAAGATATATGTATATGTATATTTAAGAACTTAAATCAGACCTCAATTTTCTTAGAGGTATTTTCTACAAGAGACCGTATAATATTAGTTCTTTCATTTCTGGTTTATTTTGTACCACATAATGTCCCCAAGGTTCATTTGCCTCATTGCATACTTCATGATTTCTTTCCTTTCTGTAGCTGCACAATATTCCATCATATGTATTTATCACAGTTCTCCATTCTATTTCTAAATGTATCCTTCAGCCACCATTAAACATTGGGCATCATGTTTAATGTCCAAAGTCAACAATCCATGTCTCACATTATCCTCACTTATACCATTATCAACACTCTTATTTTTAGAAAATTATTATTTTTCCAAAGAAAAAACTGATAAAAACACCCTCCCCAAATAGAAAGTCCATGATTTTACTTGCAAAGTTAGGCTTAGATAAAGAAAGGTCACATCTGAGGAACTCTTAACTCTTGTCCTCCCCCACCCCCAATTATTTATACCTGGTATTTCTGTGGTACTGTTGATGTCTTCCTATTAAATATAGACCATAGCATGCAATAGTAGTTTTCCCACTATACCCCTCTATTACTGACACTTTGTATAAGATTCGTAGTTTTGAAGTAGTTCATGTAAGAGCTTATTTATATTTGTGGTGTTAATCAGCCGGATACATGACTCTATACAACCCCTTTCAATCATGTTCACCTTCAAAATGATAATATAACTTTTAAACCCACTAATGAATTGCCTTCACTTCTATCCATTCCTTTACATTTAGGTTCAACCTCGTTAGCTATATGTCCACCCATCTCTAGCTGCTGTATATCTGTAGGTGCCCTTTATTCTATATTATAAGCCTCTGAGATTACTTTTAGTAGGGTCATAACAGTGAAATCATGCAATATCTATCTTTTTGTGTTTAACTTATTTCACTCAGCTTTTTGTCCTCAAGGCTCATCTTTCTTGTCATGTGCTTCAGGACCTCATTTTGTCTTACTGATGCATAATATTCCATTATATATATATATGATAGATAAACACTTTGTTTATCTACTTGTCTGTTGATGGTTACTTGGATTGTTTCCATCTTTTGACAATTGAGAATAATGCTGCTATGAGCATCAGTGTGCAAATGTCTGCTTCACTGCTTTCAGCTTTTCTGGATATAATCAAGTAGTGATATGGTAGGGCAACTTGACATTTAGCATTCTAAGGAGCCACCAAATGGTCTTCCATAGTGGCTGTACCATTATACATTCCCACCAGCAGTGGAGGAAGTCTCCCCCACCCTCTCCAACATTTGTAGTTTCCTGTTTGTTTAATATCAGCCATTCTTATAAGTTGAGGTGACTGGAGTCTTGATCTGCATTTCCCTTATGGGTGATAAAAATAAACATCTCTTCATGCGCTTTTTAGCTATCTATATTTAGTCTTTGGAAAAAAATGTCTAGTCATATCTTTAGCTCATTTTACAATTAAGTTGTTTGTTCTTTTGTTGTTGAGTTATATAATTTCTTTATGTATACAGGATATCAAACTTTTATCTCATATGCGATTTCCAAATATTTTTTCCCATTGAGTTGGGTGCCTTTTCACCTTTTTGACAAAGTCCTATGAGGTACAGGAGCATTTGATTTTGAGGAGTTCCCATTTATTTACTTTTTTGTTTTGTTGCTTGTGCTTTGAGTGTAAAGTCTAAGATGTTACCTCTTATTACTAGTCTTGAAGATGCTTCCTTATATTTTCTTTTAGGAGTCTTATAATACTGACCATTATATTCAGGTCTTTCATCAACTTTGAGTTAATTTTTGTATAAGGTGTAAGATAGGTGTCCCTTCTTTTGGCTATTGATATTCAGTTCTCCCTTTGTAGTGTTATTAAAAACACTAGTATTCTGTCCCAGTTCAGTGGATTTGGGAGCCATGTTGAAGATCAACTGACCGAAGATTTGGTGGTCTAGTGCCACATTCTTAATTGAATCCCATTGGTCAGTACTTCTAGCACAAATACAGGCTTTGAGCTAGTATCACGCTATTTTGAGCACTGTGGCTGTGTAATAAGCTTTAAAATCAGGAAGTGTTAGTTCTTCCATTTAATTTTTCTTTTTTAGGATATTTTTAGCTTTTCAAGGTCTCTTTCCCTTCCAAATTAGTTTGATAACTAGTTTTTACAAGTCTTCAAGTAGGTTGTTGGAATTTTGATTGGTACTGCATTGAATATATAGCTCAATTTCAGTAGAATTGACATCTTAACTGCATTCAACCTTCCTATCCATGAACAAGGGATGCCTTTCCACCTATTTAGATCTCCTTTGATTTCTTTTAGCAATTTTTTGATGTTTTCTATTCCTTTAAATCCATGGTTAAGTTTATTCTCAGATACTTGATTATTTTAGATGCCATTTTGAATGGAAATTCTTCCTTAGTTGTCTTCTCTTTAGGAACAGTACTGATTTTTGCACATTAACCTTATTTCCTGCCACTTTGCTGAATTTATTAGCTCAAGTAGCTTTCTCAGGATTTTCCAATTATAGTATCATGTCATCTACAAATAATGAAAGTTTTACTTTTTCCTTTCCTATTTGTATGCCTTTTATTTCTTTTTCCTGCCTGATTTCTCTAGCTGGAACTTCTAGTATAAAGTTGAATGATAGTGGTAACAGAGGCCATCCTTGTCTCATTCCCTATCTTAGGGAGAGAGCTTTCAGTCTCTCCCCATTGAATATGATGCTGGCTATGTTTTTTGCTTTGTTCTGTTTTTTTTTTTTTGTTTTTTACAATTCCACAATTTTAGGGCCTTATTTCTAATTGCTCTAAGGTACTGGATTCTAAAAGAAATATCAGTACAAAAATTCAGCAATCATACTCATTTGTTAAACCTGACCTTCTTTGTTTAACTCTAACATCACCTTTGATCTTTTTTATCTTTCTCCCACTCTTTAGGGGATTTGGGTTATGCCCATTCTAAAATTTTCATGTTGGAAGGGGCTTTCAATAATATGGGATAGATGGATGAACCAGTTGATGTTTTTGAAAGGCTAGCCCCTCTGCATTTCAGGACTTATCCTGAATAAGTCTTGGGACCCATCTGGAGGTTGTAGGTTTTGGAAAGTTACCCTAGTGCATGCAAACTTTATGGAATCTTAAATAAGGTCCAAGGTGTTCTTTAGGATTGGCAGGAATGGTTTTGGTTGGGGCTTGGTAAGTTATGATAGGTAGTAATGTCTAACTGAAGCATGTGTAAGAGTGACTGCCAGAGTAGTCTCTCGACTGTTTTATTTGAACTTTTTCATTGATGCCTTGTTTGTTACACTTCTTTTCTCCCTTTTGGTCCAGATGGCATTGTTGATCCCACCATGCCAGAGCTAGACTCATCCCTGGGAGTCATCTCCCACACCACAAGGAAGATTCATCCCCGGATGTCATGTCCCGTGTGGTGGGATGGCAATGGTTTCACTTGGAGAGTTGGGCTTAGAGAGAGGCCATACCTGAGCAACAAAAGAAGTCCTCTGGAGGTGACTCTTAGGCATACGTATAAGTAGGTTTTCATATATACTCTTTATCATATTGAGGAAGTTTCCTTCTATTACTACCTTTTGAAGTGTTTTTATCAGAAAAGGGTGCTGAAATTTTGTCAGGTGGTTTTTCATTATCAATCAAGATGATCTTGTGATTTTTTCCCTTTTGATTTGTTAATATGCTGTAACTCATTGACGAATTTTCTTGTGTTGAACTACCCTTGCATTTCTGGTATAGACTCCAGCTGGTTGTGGTGTATAATTCTTTTAATATGTCATTGGATTCAATTTCCTAATATTTTGTTGAGAATTCTTGCATGTATATTCCTTAGAGAGATTGGCCTGTAGTTTGCTTTCTTGTAGCATCTTTACCCAGTATTGGTTTTAGAGTGATGTTGGCGTAATAAAACGAGTTAGGGTAGTGTTCCCTTTTTCCTCAATCTTTTGGAAGAGTTTTAACAGGATTCATTGTAGTTCTTTTAGGACTGTCTGATAAAATTCCCCTGTGAAGCAATATGGTCCTGGGCTTTTCTATGTTGGAAGATTTTTGATGACTGAATCTCTTTTACCTGTAATTGGTTTGTTGAGGTCTTCTATTTCTTCTCAAGTCAGTATAGGTTGTTCATGTGTTCCTAGGAAATTGTTCATTTCATCAAATTTGTCTAGTTTGTTAGCATATAGTTGTCCATAGCATCCTTTTATGATATTTTTTATTTCTTCAGGGTTCATGGTAAGCCCTTCCCCTCTCATTTCTGATTTTATTCATTTGTAACTCTCTCTCTCTCTTTTTTTGTCAGCCTAGTTAGGGGTCCATTGATTTTCTAAAAGAACCAACTTTTTTCTATCTTTGTATTGCTTTTTTGTTCTACAATTCATTTGTTTCTGGTTTAATCTTTGTTATTTCTCTTCTGTGTGCTTTGAGATTAGTTTTCTTTTCTTTCTCTAGTTCCTCCAGGTGAGTAGTTACAGCCTTGATTTTTGCTGTTTGTCCTTTTTTAATACAGACATTGGGGGCAATAAATTTCCCTCTCAGCATTGCCTTTTCCCACATCCCATAAGCTTTGATATGTTGTATTCTCATTTTTATTCATTTCCAGATATTTACTAATTTCTCTAGCAATTTCTTCTTTGACCCATTGCTTGTTTAAGAGTGCAGTATTTGATCTCCATATATTTGTGAAAGTTCTGGTTCTCCCGTGGTTATTGACTTTTAGCTTCATTCTATTGTGATCCGAGAAACTGCTTTGAATAATTCTAATCTTTTTAAATTTATAAAAGCCTGGTTTGTGCCCCAGCATATTATCTATTCTGGAGCATGTTCCATGAGCACTAGAGAAGAATGTATATTCTGGTGTTCTGGAGTGTAATGATCTGTATATGTCTGACAGGTCTGATTCATTTATCAAATTGTTTAAATTCCCTATTGCCTTGTCGATCCACTTTCTGGTTGTTCTATTTATAGAGGACAGTTCTGTATTGATGTCTACCACTGTTATTGTTGAAATGTCTATTGCTCCCTTCAGTTTTGTCAATGTTTGCCTCATGTACTTTGGAGTTCCTTGATTGGAAACATAAACATTTATGATTATTTTTTTCTTAGTGAATTATCCCTTTTATGTAGTGTTCTTTGTCTCTTATGATGTTGTCATGGTTAGGGACAGGTGTCAACTTGGCCAAGTTGTGGTACCTGTTCATCTGATTGAGCAAGCGCTGGCCTGTCTGTTGCAATGAGGACATTTCATAGGATTAGGTCATGATCACATCAGCTACATCCACAGCTGATTCCATTTGTAATCAGCCAAAGGGGAGTGTCTTCTGCAATTAGTGATGCTAAATCCAATCATGGGAAGCCTTTTAAGGAGGACTCAGAGGAGACAGATTGCATTCCTGCTTTGGCTGGTGAGCCTCTCCTGTGGAGTTCATCCAGGCCATCCATTGGAGTCATCGGCTTCGCAGCCTGCCCTGTGAATTTTGGACTCTGCATTCCTACGGTCACGTGAGACACTTTTATAAATTTTATATTTGCAAGTGTTCCCTGTTGATTCTGTTTCTCTAGAGAACCCTAACTAATACAGATGTCTTTACATTTAAAGTCCATTTTGTCTGATATTATGATGGCATATCCTACTTTCTTTTGGTTATGGCTTGCATGGAACTTCTTTTTCCATCCTTTCTGTTTCAATCTATTTGTACCCTTGGGTCTAAGATGAGTCTTTTGTAAACAGCATATGGGTGGGTCATATTTCTTAATCCATTCTGCCAATCTGTATCTTTTAATTGATGAGTTTAGCCCATTAATATTCAACATCATTACCATAAAGGGATTTCTTGAATCCACTATGTTATCCTTTTGTTTTTATTTGTCAGATCTATATATTTTTTTCTCTTTTTCTTTTTTTAATCCCTTAAGTTACCCTTACTGATACTCTTCAGTTCTGTACCCTCCTCCAGACCTCCCTCTTCTGTCTTTTTTTTAGCTGACAGAAGAGTATAGTATTTCTTTCTATAGTATTTCTTCTAGAGCTGGTCTTTTTGTTAACAAATTATCTCAGCCTTTGTTTGTCTGTGAAAATTTTAATCTTTCCTTCATTTTTGAAGGACAACTTGACTGGATAAACACTTCTTGGCTGGAAGTCTTTCTGTTTCAGAATCTCAAATGTTTCATGTCATTGCCTTCTCACCTCTATGGTGCTTTTGAATAGTCTGAACTCAGTCTTAGGTGGTTTCCCTTGTATGTATGTAGTGAGTCACTTTTCTCTTGCCACTTTTAGGAATTTCTGCTTCTCTTCAAAACATTTGACAGATTGATTAGTAAGTGTCTTGGAGGAGGCCTATTTGGATTTATTCTATTTGGGTTTCTTTGATTTGCATATTTGTGTCTTTTATAAGGGTTGGAATGTTTCCCCCAATAATTTCCTCGATTAATCTTCCTAGCCCTTTACTTTTCTCTTCTCCTTCTGGGACACCAATAGTTCTTATATTTGCATGCTTCCTGTTGTACATAATTTCCCTGAGATCCAATTCAAATTTTTCCATATATATTTTTGCCATTTCTTCTTTTGTGCACTCAAATTCAATTGTCCTGTCCTCTAGCTTGTTTATTCTTTCCTCTGCCTCTTCGAATCTGCTGTTGTGTGCCTCTAATATATTTTTAATTTGTTATACAGTATCTTTCATCTTTGTGATATCTATTTTCTTATTTATTCTTTCAAATTCTTTTTTTATGCTCTTCTAGTGTGATCTTGGTATCCTTTATGTCATTAGCCAACTCACTGAATTTATTTAGAAGAGGTGTGTGAACATTTTTGATAAGTTGTTCCAAAGTCTGTGTCTCCTCCCGTGATTTAATTTGGTCATTTGACCAAGACATGTCTGTCTGCATCTTAATATGACTTATGATTATCTGTTGGTTTCAAGGCGTTTGATTATCTTGATAGGGTTATTTTGAAAATTGATTGCCCTTAGTCATTTAAAGTCTTGTATTTGCTCAGATTTGCACTGAAGGTCTCCTTTTGCTCTTAGTCAGTAATTCCCTGGCAATCCAAGACCCAGATCTCATGCAGGGCATGCAACTCTACTTGAGGATCTGCTTGAAGCTAGAAAGATAAGCAATTTGCCAAGATTCCACTTTCCATTTCTTCCCAGCAGATGGCGCTTTTGGGCCTCCTGGTCCCTTCAGACCTACCTCTTCCTGACTGTGAAAGCTGGATGAGCTTGATGGAGATTTGGTGCAATTCCAGCCAGGTCCACTGGTCCTGGTGTGTGTTGAAAGCTGCCAACACCAGGGCTGGGGAGTGGGTAGTGTGCATCGCAATGGAATTCTGCTTGTGGGACTGATGGAACTGGAGACCTCCATGCTCCCACTTGGAATGACCTTGGGCTGTGGGAATGGGTATATCAGCTACCTCTGTCCACAGCTAAATTGGAAATGCCTGTCTGCTAGGCATGGTGCAGAGCATGGCTTGGGGCATGGGCGCATGGTATATGCAAGTGCAGGCATGGGGGCACAGGGTGTGGTACGGCATGTAGTATGGGGTGCAAGGTGTGGGGGAATGTGGGCAGGGCATGGGAGAGGTGACACAGGGTGGGGCATGGTACAGGGTGGGTGGGAGGTGGTATGGTGGCACAGGGTGCATGGTGAGGTGTGGTTTTGGAGTGCAGTGCCAGGGTGTGGTGTACAGTGTACAGGCACAGGCTGGGTGCAGCTTGAGTACAAGTTGTGTGGTGAAGGGTATATGTGTGCAAGAGCGGGTGAGGCTGGGGGGAACCAGATAGGGTGCAAGGTACATGGAGTAAGAAGTATAGAGCTCGTGGTGCATGGTGGTTAGTATACATATATGTGGGGTATGGCATATATGGGTGTGTGGGCACCAGGGCTGGGCATGGGGTGTGAGGTGTGGTGTAGCATACTTCCTCATCCTCATCTCCTTTTTCATGCACTCCTAGGGTGTTGGCCTTCCATATGGAAAGGTGAGCATTAAGCTCTGTTCACTAGTTGGATGGTCTCTATGAGTAGGGAAAGCAAGTTTACTGGCTTCCAGGTTCCCCAAGGAAGCTTCAAGCTATGGAGCTGATATCCTAAGCTAGCTACAGTGGCAGGCATTTTCCTGGTTACAGCCTCTTGTCCCCAGTGGAGTCCTGATGGAGCTCACTCACCTCATTTTCTGTGTTCCAACTCCTCAGCTTTATCAACCAGGACATCCTTATAGACCTTCTATGGTTAATCATGGCCTGAAACTGTTGTCCAGTTATTTTTTGTCATTTCTTTAGTTGTTTCTCAAAGCAGGGGTGAACTCAGCAGATTCTATTCTACCATCTTCCCAAAATCCTCTCCAACACTTGTTATTTACTGTGTTCACATTAGTTACCATTCTAGTTTGTGTAGAATGATATCTCGTTGTAGTTTTGATTTGCATTTACCTAATGGCTAATGATGTTGAGCCATTCATGTGCTTATTGGGCATTTGCATATATTTTCTGGAAAACTCTTCTGCTTGTTTTTTTAATTGGGTTGTTTCTCTTTGGGTTGTTAAGTTTTAGAATTTCTTTTTGTATTTTGAATATAAAAACTTTATTGGATATGTGGTTTTCAAATATTTTCTCCCATTCTGTAAGTTGACTTTTGACTTTCATGATGAACTTTTTTGATGCACACACATTTTAAATTTTGATAAGTTTCCATTTATCTATTTTTTCTTTTGTTTCTTTTGCTTTTTGTGTAAGCTCCATGTGCCAGTTTGAAGGTATTATGTACCCCAGAAAAGCCATGTTTTGATACTGATTCAATCTTGCGGGAGCAACTGTTTCTTTTAATCCTGATTCAACACTGTACTTTGGAAACTTTTAATTAGATTATCTCCATGGAGATGTGACATACCCAATTGTGGATGTAACCTTTGATTAGATGGAGATGAGACTTCACCCATTCCAGGTGGATCTTGATTTGTTTACTGGAATCCTTTAAAAGAGAAAACAATTTGGAAAGAGTCAGAAACAACAAAGCAGACAGAGCCTACAGAAATGACAGAAGCCTCAGAACCTACAGAAACTTCACAGCAGAGCTGACACAGATGCAGACATTTGGAGAACAAGAGACATAGAAGTTTGGAGATGCTTGAAGCCCAGCAGACATTGCCATGAGATGTTAAGCAAATCAGAACCTGGAGACAGCCAAGGGAAGCCAAAAGATGAGAGCCAGCCCTGGAGAGTAAACTGAGGAGCCCCCACAGGGATAGAGGCTGAAAGCAATGGAGCCAGGAGCAAGGGATCAGCATATGCCAGCCACGTGACTTCCCAGATGATAGAGGTGTTCCTGACCCATCGGTCTTTCTTGAGTGAAGGTAACCTCTTGATGCCTTAGTTTGGTCACTTCCTTAGAACTATAAACTTGCAAGTTATTAAATTCCCCATTTTAAGAGCTATTCCAGTTCTGGTATATCACATTCTGGCAGCTAGCAAAATAACACCGATTTTGGTACCAGAAAAGTGGGGTGCTGCTGCAGTTTGCAAATACTAAACATATTGGAACAACTTTGTAAATGGATAAAGGGAGGATTCTGGAAGAGCTATGAGAAGCTTGATAGAGAAGGCCTAGAATATATTGGAGAGACTTGTTGGTAGAATTGTAGACTCCAAAGATACTTCTGAGAAAGCTCTAGACAGAAATGATGAACATGTTATTGAAAACTGGAAGGAAGGAAATCTTCATTTAAGTGGCAAAGAATCTGGCAAAAGTGACTGATGGTTTTAGATGGAAAGCAGATTTTAAAAGCCACAAACTTGGATATTTAGCAGAAGAGATTTCCAAATTAAATTTGGAAAGTGCAGCCTGGTTTCTCCTTGCAGCTTATTGTGAAATGCAATAGAAAAGAGATGAGTTGAGAGCTGAACTCTTGGGTACAAGGAAAACAGAAATTGGTGTTCTAGAAAATTCTGGGCTTCCAGAAAGTGAGACCCCAGTTAATAGGGCCCTGTATGAGGATTTATCCAAGCATGGAAGCAGTCAGCCATTATAGGACAAGTGAGGATTGGAATTCTCTAGAAAGGATTTGTGGAAAGTCCTTTTGTCTAATGAGCATAATCCCAGAATATTGCATAGAAAACCAACAAGAGTGTTGTAAGATCTGAATAAATGGGACCACTGCCAGTCTGGACTAAAAGGGACAGAAAAGTGACAAAGTGAATGAAAAATGTCTTCAGAGGCAGAGCCATCGAAGTTACAGTCTGGAGCCAGGAAATCTTGGACCAAGAAAGGGGACCCAGCCGTACACCTGGAGGGTGAGTTTGCCCTGAAGCAGAGTGTGGGGCTTTTGCCTCAATGCTCAGGAAGGATTGTGCCACCTCAGGCCTCAGAGAGGGTGGAGTGCATAAGCAGGGGACTGGGGGAAGCCTGGCTTTCACCAATTGCTCTGGAGGGGTTGAGTATGTGCCCCAGAGATGGCAGAGAGCCTGGGTGTGGCCCCAATGTATGGAGAAGGTGGAGCTGAGAAAAAGTTGGTCCCCCCAATGAGCCCCGGTATTGTAACTCACCCCAGCATTTGGAGACAGAGCAAGTCTGCTGCATAGGCCCTTGGAAAGAACGGGACTGCTGCTTTCTAAAGCCCCAAGGATAAATGACTCCCAGACTTTGAAATGTAATGGAGTTTGCCCTGCAGGTTTTCAGAACTGTATGGGTCCAGTGACTCCTGTTTACTTTTCGATTTCTCCCTATAGCAATGGAAATATGTATCCTATGACTGTCCCTTCTTTGTATATTCGCAGTAGATGACTTGTTCTGAGTTTTACAAGTCCAGAGCCAGAGGAGAATTTTTTGCTTTAGAAAAGACTATGCTTGTAACAGGCTTTGATGAAATTTTGCACTGGTTTTAACTTTGTATTGTATTTGTATTTTATCTGTGATGTGATATTGTGATGGAGTGAAAGTATTTTGCATATGGAAGAATCATGTCTTTTAAGGGGTCCAGAGGCTGACTGGTGCTGATTTGAAAGTATTATGTACCCCAAATAAGCTGTGTTTTAATCCTGATCCAATCTGTAGGAACATCCATTTCTTTCAATCCTAACTCAAAACTTTAGACTTGAGACTTTTGGTTAGATTATCTCTAAAGAGATGTGACACACCCAATTGTGGCTGTGACCTTTGATTAGAGGGGGATGTGACTCCACCTATTCCAGATGGGTCTTGATTAGTTTACTGGAATCCTTTAAAAACAAAAACATTTTGGAGAGAGTCAGAGATAACAGAGCCAATGGAAATTACAGATGCCTCAGAGTCAACAGAAACTTCACAGCAGAGCTGACACAGATGCAGACATTTGGAGAACAGAGACATGGATGTTTAGAGATGCCATGAGATGTTAAGCAAGCCGGAACCTGGAGAGAGCCAAAGAAAGCCAAGAGATGAAAGCCAGTCCTGGAGAGTAAAGTGAGGAACACTCACATGAACAGAAGCTGAAAGCAATGGAGCCCAGAGACAAGGGACTAGCAGATGCCAGCCATGTGACTACCCAACTGACAGGTGTGCTCCTGACCCATTGGCCTTCCTTGAATGGAGGTAACCTCTTGTTAGTGCCTTAATTTGGACACTTTCACTCCCTTGGAACTATAAACTTGCAACTTAGTGAATTCTCCTTTTTAAAAGCCATTCCAGCTCTGGTATATCACATTCTGGCAGCTTGCAAACTAGAACAGTCCAAGAAGCCATTGCCTAACACAAGGTCCTAAAAATGCTCCCCGATGTTTATTTTTTTTCTAGGAGCCTTATAGGTTTTGTCTGCATATTTAGGTCTTTGATTCATTTTGAGTTAATTTTTGTATATGGTATTGTTAGGAGTTCATCTTCATTCTTTTGCTTATGGATATCAGTTTTCTCTGCACCATTTACTGAAGGGATTATTCTTTCCCCATTAAGTGGACTTGGCATCCATGTCAAAAATCGGTGGGTCATAAATGTGAGGATTGATTTCTGAACTCTCAATTCAATTCCATTCTTCTATATGTGTGTCCTTGTGCTGTCACAATGATGTTTAGATTACTGTAACTTTGTAATAAGTTTCAAAGTCAAGAAGGGTGAATCTTCCAGCTTTGTTATTCTTTTTCAAAATGGCTTTGGTGATTCAGGGCCCCTTCACCTTTCATATAAATTTGATGAATGGCTTTTCCATTTTTGCAAAGGAGGTTGCATTGGCTTTGTAAATTGCATTGGGAGAATTGATGTCTTAACAATATTTAGCCTTCCAATCTATGAATATGGAATGTCCTCCCATTTATTTAGGTCTTTTAAAATTTCTTTTACAATGCTTTGTATTTTATTCATATAAGTCCTTTACATCCTTGGTTAAATTTATTCCTAGATATTTGGTTCTTTTAGCTGCTATTGTAAATGGAATTTTTTTCTTGATTTCTTCTTCTGATTGTTCATTGCTTGTGTATAGAAATACTACTGATTTTTGCATGTAGATCTTGTACTCTGCAACTTTGTTTAATTTGTTTACTAACTCTAGCCTTCTTGTGGATTTTTCAGCATCTTCTGTATGTGGGGTCATGTCCTCCGTATATAGGGAAAGTTTTAATTATTCCTTTCCAATTTGGATGCCTTTTTCTTCTTTTTCTTGCCTAATAGCTTTGCATAGAACTTCTATTATGGTTTTGAGAAACCAAGATGATATTTGATAGCCTTGTCTTATTCCTGATCTTAGAAAAAAAGCTTTCAATCTTTTACCATTGAGAGTGGTGTTAGTTGTGGATTTTTCATATATGCCCTTTATCTTGTTCAGAAAGTTTCCTTTTATTGCTAATTTGCTACATGTTTTTTATCAAGATGGGGTGCCGGATTTTTCAAAAGCCTTTTCTGCTTCAATCGAGATAATCATATGTTTTTGTTCTTTGTTCTATTAATGTGGTGTATCACATGAATTGACTTTCATGTGTTGAACCACCCTAGCACCTGGGATAAAGTCTGCTTGATCATGGTGTGTAATTCTTTTAATGTAGTGTTGGATTTGGTTTGCTATTATTTGGTTGAGTTTTTATTGCATCTATATGCATAAAGGATATTGGTCTGTAATTTTCTTTTTTGTGGAATCTTTATCTAGTTGGTATAAGGATATTATTGGCTTCATAGATGAGTTAGGGAGTTCTCTCCTCTTTAATATATTGCAACAGGTAGAGCAAGACTGGGGGTAATTCTTCTTGGAATGTTTGATAAAATTTCACCAGTGAAGCCATCTTGGCCCTGAGCTTTTCTTTGTTGGAAGGTTTTTGATTACTGATTCAATGTCTTTACTTATTTTGCTCTATTAAGATCTTTTATTTCTTCTTGAGTCAGTGTAGGTAGTTTGTGAGTTTCTAGGCATTTGTGCACTTCATCTAGTTTATCTAATTTCTTTGCATACCATTCTACATAGTATCTTCTTATAATCCTTTTTCTTTCTATGGATTAAGTCAGTAATGGCCGTGTTTTCAATTCTGATTTTGGTTATGTGCATCTTGTCTCTTATTTTCTTTGTCAATCTAAGTAAACATTAGACAATTTTACTGATCTTTTCAGAGAACCAGCTTTTGGGTTGTTATCTTTTGTGGTTTTCTAAATTCTCTATTTTATTTATTTGCACTCTGATTTTTGTTACTTCTTTCCTTGTCCTTGCTTTGGGTTTAGTTTAGCATTTCTTTTCTAGATCCTTCATTTGTGAAATTCAGTCTCTTCATTGAGATTTTTCTTCTTTATTGTTATAAGCATTTAGGCTATAAATTTCCCTCTCAGAACTGCATATGCTACATCCCCTAAATTTTGTTGGGCTGTATTTTCATTTTCATTTGCTTCTAGATATTACCTAATTTCCCTTGTGATTTCTTCTTTGATCCATTGGTTTTATAAAAGTGCTGTGTTTAATTTTAACAAATCTGTGAACTTTCCAATTCTCCCTCTTTTATTGATTTCTAGCTTCATTCATTGTGCTTGGGGAAGATAAATTGAATGATATAAGTATTTTTGAATTTATTGTTTTGTAACTTAATGCATGGTTTATACTGGAGAATCATCCATGTGCACTAGAGAATGTTTATTTTACTGCTTTGGATGGCATGTTTATAAATGTATGTTAGGTTTAGTTGGTTTTTAGTATCTGTCAAGTTTTCTTTTTCCTAACTGAAATAGAATTAGGAAATAATAATCTATTGTCCCAATGTCCTATCCATTATTTCAATGTGGTGTCTTGAAGTCTCCTACTATTATTATAGAACCATCAATTTCTACCATCAAATCTGTCAATTTTGCTTTCTATATTTTGGGGCACTACTGTTAAATGCAGATATGTTTATACTGGTATTTCTTATCATTGAATTGATCCTGTTATCAGCATATAGTGACTTTTGTCCCTCATAACAGATTTGACTTAAAGTCTAATTTATCTCACATTAGTATAGCTATCCCATCTCTCTTTTGGTTACTATATGCATGGTATACATTTTTTCTTATCCTTTCACGTTCAACTTCCTTGTGTCTTTGAGCTTAAGGTGAGCTTTTTAAAACCATTCTGCCAGTATCTGCCTTTTAACTGGAGAGCTTAATCCATTTAGATTTAACTGATAATGCAGGACTTTCTTCTACCTTTTTACTATTTAGCTTTTATAAATCCTATGCCTTTTTGCCCCTCAATTCTTCTTTAATGTCTACTTTTATATTTATTTGATTTGTTGTATTGTACCATTTTGAGTCTATTCTCATTTCCTTTGGTATACATTTTTCAGATATTTTCTTTTTTTGCTTTTATGGGGCCTATACTTAGCATCCCACATCTATAACAGTCATATTTGATTTAAGGTCAATTGAAGTTCAATAGCATATACATATACTATTCCTCTACCCTCCTGTCTTCCCACATTTCTGTTGTACTTGTTACAAATTACATCCTCTTTTAGTAATTTAAATATATCATCCCACTGTCTTCTAGCTTCCATGGTTTCTGCTGAGAAATCTACACATAGTCTTATTGGGTTTCCCTTGTATGTGATGGATTGTTTTTCTCTTGCTGCTTTCAAGATCCTCTCTTTCTCTTTGACCTCTGACATTCTAACTAGTAAGTGTCTTGGAGAATGCCTATTTGGGTCTAATCTCTTTGGGGTGTGCTGCACTTCTTGGATCTGTAATTTTAGGTCTTTCATAAGAGTTGGGAAATTTTCAGTGATCATTTCTTCCATTAGTTTTTCTCCTCCTTTTCCCTTCTCTTCTCCTTCTGGGACACCCACAACACGTATATTTGTGCGGTTCATATTGTCTTTGAGTTCCCTGATACCCTGTTCAAATTTTTCCATTCTTTTCCCGATATTTTCTGTTTCTTTTTGGAATTCAGATGTTCCATCCTCCAAATCACTAATTCTATCTTCTGTCTCTTTAAATCTATCATTGTAGGTATCCATTGTTTTTTTCATCTTTTCTACTTTATCCTTCACTTCCATAAGTTCTGTGATTTGTTTTTTCAGTTTTTCTATTTCTTCTTTATGTTCAGCCCATGTCCTCTTCATGTCCTCCCTCAATTTATCAATTTCATTTTTGAAGAGGTTTTCCATTTCTGTTCGTATATTCAGCATTAGTTGTCTCAGCTCTTGTATCTCATTTGAACTATTGGTTTGTTCCTTTGACTGGGCCATATTCTCAATCTTCTGAGCGTGGACAGTTATCTTCTGCTGCTGGCGTCTGGGCATTTAGTCAGATTTCCCTGGGTGTCAGAGCCAACAAGGTTGTAAGATTTTTCTGTGAAATCTCTGGGTTCTGTTTCTCTTATCCTGCCCAGTAGGTGGCGCTCGTGGCACACGTTTGTCTGCGGGTCCCACCAGTAAAAGGTGCTGTGGGTCCTTTAACTTTGGAAAACTCTCACCGTCCGGGAGGTTCGCTAGCCGAAGCGGCTTGGAAGAGTGCCAGCTGGCCCGGGGTCCGAACGCGGGAGGGTCGCTGGCCGCCGCAGCCCGGGAAAGCGCCCATCCGAATTTCCTAGTCGGCCCGGGGCGCCAAGCTTGGCGGGAGGGTGCTAGCCGCAGCGGCCCGCCCGGGAGAGTGCACGTTCCCAGGGAGTCACGGGTTTGGAAGGGCCCCCCACCCCCGTTGCCGTTCTCCGCGGCCTGGGGATTTCCGATCCAATTCTCTCAGTTGGTCCGGGGGGCCACGCGTGGTGTGGGTGCCAGCCGCCGCAGTTTGAGGGGACTTCCTGTCCAATTCTCCCAGCAGGCCCGGGGAAGGGGAAGGGAGTGACTCCGGCCGCTTGCCGCCCCGCCCGGTGAAGCCCGCGCCCCTCGGCGATCTCACCAGAGCTGGTTCTCTCAGCCAGCCAGCAGTTCCAGGATGGGGTACACTGTCTTTTTTATCTCTGTCGTGGCTTTGGGAGCTGTTCTGTATCGTTTCTACTCCCCTAGTAGCTGTCCTGGAGGAGAAACTAAGATCCGCATGTCTTACTAAGCCGCCATCTTCTCCGGAAGTCGACAAATTACATCCTTATACATTGTTCATAACCATAGATTTATCATCACTTTTTGGCCATTTGTATTTTAGGTCTTGTAAGAAGTACAAACTGAAGTTACACACCAAAAATGTAATATAATAGGATTGGTATGCATAATTACTGTGCTAGTTTGAAACTGTTATGCACCTCAGAAAAATCATGTTACTTTAATCCTAATCCAATCTGGTAGGGGCAGACCTGTTGTAGGGTGGGATCTTTGATTAAATTATTTCAATGGAGAAGTGACCCACCACCCAATTGTGGGTGCATCTTTTTTATTTGATTATTTCCATGGAGTTGTGACCCTCTGCCCATTCAAGGTGGGTCTTAATTAGTTTACTGGAGTCCTTAATGGAGCTCATGGAGAGAGAAAGAGCTCAGAACTAACACAGAGACCAGATAAATGAAACCAGGATGCAGACATTTGGACATGCTTGAGGAGCTGATACAGAGAACAGATGCCTCATCACAGATGTTTGGAGATGCAGAAGGAAAGCCTGCTGAAAGAATCCAGAAGGATCCACAGGAGCTGAGAGAGCCATTTTGAAACCAATCCAGGAGGACCAACTGATGTTGTCATTTGACTTTCTATGTGACAGAGGAATGTGGATGTTGCCCTCCCTCTGAGAAGTTATCCTCTTTTTGGTAAATTTTTGCAATCTTAGAATTGTAACATATACCTTCATAATAAATCCCCTTTATAAAAGCCAGTCCTTTTCTGGTATATTGTGTTCTGGCAGCTTTTGCAAACTGAAACAATTACCCATATGTTTACTTTTTCAGAGGTCTTTATTTCTTTGCACCTCTTTAATCCAGAAGTGTCCGAAGAGCTTCTTCAGTCTGGAGAACTCCCCTTAGCTTTGCTTGTAGGACAGTTCTGTTGGTGATAAACTCCCTCTGGTTTAACCCAGGAATGGGTTAGTCTCACTCTAATTTTGAAAGACTGTCTTGTCAGCTATAAAATTCTTAGTTGACAATTGTTTTCTTTTTGCACTTTAAATATTTCATCCCACTTCCTTCTTGCCTAAATGATGTCTGATGAAAGATTGGCATGTAATCTTATTGATTAAAGTCTTCCTTGTACACAATACACTACTTTTCTCTTAAGCTTTCAGCTTTCTTTTTGTCCTTGACATTCAATAGTTTGATTACTATGTGTCTGGGTATGGTTCTCTTTGGGTTTACCCTGTTTGGGGTTCTTTGGCTTTTTAAATGTATGTATTCATGTCCTTCATTAAATTTGGAAGTTTTGTGACACTGTTTCTTTGGTCATTTGCCCCTTTCCTTCTTTCTTCTTCATAGACTCCCATAATGCTTATTTTGGTATGCTTGAATGTGTCCCACAGGTCTCTGAAGTTCTGTTCACTTTTTAAAATGTTACTTTCTTTCTGTACCTCATCCTGAATCATTTCAATTATTGTATGTTCAAATTCACTGATTCTTTCTTCTTTTAGCTCCATTTTGCCTTTGAGATCCTCTAGGGAATTTGTCATTTCGGTTTTCCATTAGCTGATTTTCTCCTTCAGAATTTAGCCTTCCTTTCAAGTAGATCAGTCTAAGGTGAAAGTGAAGTGCATGGTCCTCTCTGTATTTTCTGAGCCTGCATATTGTCCTGGGCTTGTGCCTGTTCATAGCCTAAGGAATTCCCCCATTTACAAAAATTTCAATGCTCCATCTACTGCCTATAAACAGACTTCCTCCCATCTGGGTACTCTATTGCATGACTTAAATTATCATCTGTAATTCTTTGTCATAGGTAACTTTGATTTACTTGCTTCTTATGCTCCCTTAACTATCTGCAAACTGCTTCTGCCTCCAAGGCAAAGTCTGGGAGGGTGAGCCTGAGACAAGTTTCCTAATTCAGTCTTTCAAGGTGCTAGCTTCTAGCATATCAGGATAATGTTAACTTCTTGAAGTGAATTGAGATATGCTCCATCCTCTTTTATTTTATGGAAGAGATTGTGTAGAATTGGTACTTTTTTCCATAAATGTTTGATAGAATTTACTAGCCAACTCTGGGAATGGAGTTTTCTTTGTGGAAAGGTTTTTTAACTACACATACAATCTCTTTTATGTATATAGAACTATGCAGTTTACCTATTTTTTCTTGAGTGAGTTTTGGTTATTTCCATTATTCAAAGAGTTATTCTATTTTATCTACATTTTCATATTTATGGACATAGAGTAATTGGCAATGTTCTCTTTTTACTTCTTTAATGTCTGACAGCAGGACACTGTTAAGACAGTGCTGAGAGAATAAATTACAGAATTAAATTCTTACATTTAAAGAAATAAAAAGTCTTAAATAAAAAATTTATGCTCCAAGAGAGGTGGGGCAAGATGGTCACATAGTGAGGTATGGAATTTAGTTTGCTATCCAGGGAAGCTAGTAAATAGTGAGGAACTCTATAGAACAATGGCTGGGGGGACATCAGTGACTGGACACACAGTGTACACCAGTCTGTAACAAGTGGAGTGTCTGAGATCCCACATGGAGCTATAAGTTTCCCAAGCCACAGAGGCTGGTGTGCCTCCTCCATGTGCACAGTAGACTCATTCCTAGAAGAGAAAGGAAACAGACTCCACTAGCAGCAAGACTTAGTTCAACCAAGCTCCAATTGCAGAAGTATTAACAAATTCTTACTACTGAAAATAGGTTCCAAGCACAGATAAACCCGGAATAAGCACTAAAGGAAGCAGGAGTTTTCATTCTGACAGAGAGGGTGGGAGTGGGGGGACTGATGGAAAAAAGAAAAAAACAAGAAAAAAACCCCACAAAACCAAAGGCTTTTTGAATTGGACAGCACAAAATACTGAAAAGGGTTGGACCCCGAGGAAAGTGGGCATATAGAGTCTGGGGATACATAGAGCCATGTACCAACTCAAGTTCTTCATTGAGAAACCTGGTGGGCTGGTGTGCAGCTCAAAGTCTTTTTGCTTTTTTTTTTCTTCATTTTTTCTTTTTACTGCTTAATAGCTCATTAACTAGACTTGCAAATGCTCTCAGGTTCCAGCACTACCCCAGGCAAGGGCGGAACTAAGGCATGTCTGAGAGACAAAGTAAATAGTCTGGTGAAAAAGGGTTAATTCTTTAAAGGGTATATCTTCTCCCAAGAAAAGGGGGTTGGGCCCTGCTCCAGAGGAGGCCATCTGTCAGGGAATTGAGGTCTCAGGGTCTGGAACACAGAAGCAATCAAACCCTGCCTCCTACCTCATCCTTGGTCTCAACCATGGCCCTAGAAGGGTCTCAGCCATGCCACTGGCAGTCTGCTGAAATTAAAGGCACTACCTCACTTTAAGCAGGTGGGAAGCCATGGGTAAACAAGCACCACATGCTGGGCAGGATAAGAATAGTACAATGTCTACAGGCTTCATAGGAAAGTCTGAAAACATGCTGGGTCTCACCCTCAGGGAAAACTGATGCCTGCTATTCTTTCCTCCTCAGACCTGGGCCTTTCTGGTCTGGGAAAATTTGACTCTTCTCCTTTTCATGAGGAATTCTCTTTCAACCCATGATGCCAGGTCCCAGCTCATCCACAGCAGTCCTGTCTTATGTTGCCAGGGAAATTTACACCCCTGAGAGTCATGTCTCACGTAGTGGGGAGGGTAGTGAGTTCACCTGCCAAGTTGGCTTAAAGCAAGGCAACAAAAGATTTTCTCTGGGGGTGACTCTGAGGAATAATCATAAGTAGGGTTAGACTATTCTTTGCAGGACTAAGTTTCATAAGGTCAATCCCCAAGATCGAGTGCTCAGTCTATTGAATGGGCTGTCCCCACTGCCTGCAAGAATATCAGGAATTCCTCAGATGTGGAAGTTTAACATTTCCTCTTTTCTCCCCGTTCTGCAAATACCCTTTTATTCTCTGCCCAAATCGCTATGTAATGCATTGGGGCATCACATCAACCTGTACAAACCAATAAGATCTCCTGCTCTATTCAAGATCCTATGTAACATGGTATGCCGGTTTGAATCTGCTGTGTACACCAGAAAAGCCATGTCATTTAATCTTCATTCAATATTGCTGGGTAGAATCCTTTTTATTATTTCCATGGAGATATGACCCACCTAATTGTAGGGGATAACTTTTGATTAGATGGTTTTTTTCCATGGAGATGTGTCTCTACCCATTCAAGGTGGGGTTGCTTACTGGAGCCTTTTAAGAGGGAACCATTTTGGAAAAAGTTTTAGAACCCACATAGCCAGAGACCTTTGGAGATGAAGAAGGAAAATGTCCCTGAGAGAGCTTCATGAAACAAGAAGCCTAGAGAGAAAGCTGGCAGGCATTGCCACACTCACCATATGCCTTTTCAGTTGAGAGAGAAACCTGAACGTCATCAGTCTTCTTGAACCAAGGTATCTTTCTGTGGATGAGTTAGATTAGACACTCTTATAGCCTTACCTTAATTTGGACATTTTCATGGCCTTCAAACTATAAGCTTGCAACTTAATAAATTCCCCTTTTTAAAAGCCATTCTGTTTCTGGTATATTGCATCCTGGCAGCTTGCAAACTAGGACACATATCGTTCAGATAAACTGACCATACAAGTTAAATTAGATAATGAGCTACCCAAAATATAAATTTTGAACTAAATAAATAGCTAGTCCTTTGGTCTCACACAAAGGTTGAAGTTTTAAAATATGGACAGTAGGAAAATGGCTTGTATTGTTGCCTGCCTTGAATATCAGAGTCTACTTTGCTCTTTTGACAATAACAGATGTGAATGCAGATGGAGTGCTCTACAAGCCCTTTTCACTGAATCAGGATTGAGACTGACAGTGAATATTGGCTTGATATGATCATCATATATCACTGTTGATTAATCCTTGAAACTTCAAAAAGGACAATTTGGGAAAATTTCATGGCTTATTCAAAATGAACTTCACCTAGGAGTTGCATAGGCTCAACTACCACAATTCTAGAATTTCATCACAACCATAAGCACACAGTGGCAATATTTGTTGTACCTTAAACAATGATGGATGCAATATACTAATAGTCTTAGCAGCCACAGTCATGAGTCTTGAGAATTGAATTTGATGTGTCGAGACAAGTGGAGATAGCTCATTTGGAGTTTCACTCTTGTGATAGGAAAGACTTGTTAATCTAGATAGGAATGACTACAGGAACTGCCATAGGTTTAGCAGTTGTTATGGAAAAGTGATGAAGCAATATACTCATGAACTTTGCATGTTACTAAATAGATAGGAGATCACACTTGCCAACGTCTCTAGGTAGGACATGAATCCTGATCTGTTGCTTACAATAGAATCTGATACACTTAAATGTCAGGGTCTAGTTATAATGGAGGCTCAGGCTAGAGAGGTACATTCATAGGAAAAAAATGCCCTGCCTAGATTATGGCAAGATGTCACTGGTGAGTGTGTCCTTTACCTCAGTTCACATCCACAGTGCCACAAATTACAAAGGTATTTATCTTCTCCATGGTACAAATTGGTCATCATGCTTACCATGAGCAGCAGGCCCTCCTGCAAACCTTCTTAATTAGACTTTGCATTTAACAAGACCTCCAATTGAATTATATGCACATTAAAGTGTGAGAAACATGGAAATGGGCTTCCCATTCTTCTCATGATGCAGGATTGCTATTTTTTTTCGGTGGGTAGAGCTGTAGGAATGATAGGCTTTTCTGAGTTTTGTATTTGTCTTGTCTAAAAGAGATTTTAAAAATGAATTATATAACCGAGCCATCAAATTAGGTTTTGATGTTCCATTTGTACCCAGGCAAATCTGTCAGTGGCTGGCTGGCTGGTAGTTCTAATAGGGATGATAGGTGCTACATTTGAATCCCCATCCTAGCCCCTTTGCCCATAACTCCCCAATCACATTTTAATTTTACAGTTAAGGACATTTTTTTCTTTGTTTTCCTTCTTTATTGCATTTACCACTTTAATTCTAATAACTCTGTGTGTGGGTATGTATATAAGTATAATCATAGAGTTTTATAACTGAAGGAATCTTCCAGATTATCATTTGTACATCTTGGATTTTAGAAGGGAAAAACCTGTGGCCCAGAAACCTGTGGATGGACTTCAGAACAGTGTACATATTGACATTTAGAATAGAATAAATACCATGACAGAGGGTGTGAGCATTTGGTCTCCCACTGCGTCTCATCAAATAAATTACCTTACAAGGTACATGAAGGATTTATTTGAACATTGTCCTTTGATAAAACCACCTTAGGCCATGGAACAACATTTAATATAACTTTGTTTCTGGATATTTTTGCTGATAGCACCAAGAGCATTTGGGTTTTGAAGGGGAGGGAACTACTCTGCTTTAGACTGAGAATGTGGAGATACAGATTTGTCTCAATAAACTTTTCTTTTCATGTTCCATGAACTCCTAGTATAGCATAACAAGTATGTTTTATGATACAAGCAGGAATTAGGGGTAAGCATAGTCACTGAATACAACTTCATCTCCATTAACACAAAAGACTGGTTGGTGTTAAAAAGAATCATGACCTAGACTGTGTGGCTGGGACTGTGTCTGTCTTGTTTGTAGCTGAATCTGTTTTGTTCATAGCTGAATCTTTATAATTACCATATAGCTGGCCCTTAACAGATGGCCAATGAATATTTGAATTTGATTGGTGCTTGCTCTTAATTAGTTTAAAATCTGAGATGCCAAATCATGAAAATCTAATATGCTATAAGAAAAGAAAATGAAACTTCAGACCATACTGCAATAATTTTGATTATTGAAATTTATAGGCATGAAAGAAATTTATAGGCATTGGCATAAAATAACAAGGAAAGAGATAGCCATGGCCTTGAATGCTATGGGGAAAATAGACCTTCATTGAAAGGGTGAGATTTTGATTTGGGTAAGATCTGGTACACACAGGAACTGGGATTGAATTTCCAATGAAAGGGCACACATGAATGAAGCAGACAAAAGGGAGCTGGAGTTACAGAGTAGAAGGATTTGTTGGAGGCAATTGTTTGCATAGGGATATAAGTTTGGGAATAAGGGTTGGTGAGATTGTGGTGTGACTTGACTGCCAGGCTATGGATTTTAGACACATATATAGGCAATTGTGAATCATTGTTCAACTGTAAATGATATGAGTAAAAGAGCTTCTTAGAAAGATAAAAATGAGAGTGGTACACAAGATAGATGGGGTGAAAGGACTGCAGGAAAGGAAAATGTTAGGAGATAAAAGAAAGTCAGAAGCACAATTGGGTTGGTGGTAGGTGGATTAAAAGGGAAGTTTAGATTCTAAAGTCACAACAAAGAAAGAATGTAGCATTTAGCTATTGATTAGATGGGATAATTCATCAAAGTTTCATTCTTTCTTCATGTAAGACAGCAAACTCTTTATTTTCTTGTCCTCTGTCATACCATATTCTCTGGGTTTTAATATTACATCTTGGTCCAACCTTTGTCTAAATCCTTCATACAAACATTCTCTTCTACTTGACCACAGAACATTGGGTATTCATTGCTCAATTCTAGGCACTCTTCTTCTGCATTTTCCTCCTCTAAGCAATTTTATCTATGCTTACAACTACAGGTCCATTATTTCCAATTATTTATTATGTCCAAACCTCTCCTCTGAGCTCCCAATACAAATATCTTTCTGTGGTATTTCTTTTTGGATGTCTCAAAGGGACCTCAAATCCATGTGTCCAAAACCAAACTCATGCCCTCAGATCCAACCCACTTCTCTTCTAATATTTCCTGTTTTGAAGAATAACCTTTGATTTTTTACTCAGAAACCTATGAGATACTCTTAACATGCACATCTCCTTCATGTCTGTGTTCAAATTCATCTCCGACTTTCATCAGTTTTTATCACACAAGTTAAATCAAATAAATTAAAATAAGCAATGTATCAATTTAATTAAATCAGTTAACTGAACCAATTAAATATCCATTACCAATCTACTGTAATTCTTAACCGTGTTCCTCTATAGATAAGGTACTTCCAATTCCCTTTCCCCTGGGTCCTTTCAAGACATTCTCTTTATCTGTAGTTTTCTGCAGTTTGAATATGATATGTGTAGACATAGACATTTTGAGTTCGTCTCACTTAGTGTTCTCTGAGCTTCCTGGATCTATGATTTGGTAATTTCAGAAAATTCTTGGCCATAATTACTTCGGATATTTCTCCTGCTCTGTTTTCTCCTGGTATTCTAATTACATTGACATTGCCTCACAGTTCTTGGATTTCTCAAACAATTTTTTTTCCCTTTTCTTTGCACTTCAGCCTGGGGAGTTTTTACCGACCTATCTTCAAGCTCACTGACTCAGTCATGTCCCTGCACTGATGACCCCATTGAAGACTTTCTTCCAGTAACTGCGTCATATCTGAGTCTGCTTGTTGTGCGTGCATCGTCTCTTAAGACTGTTTTTTCTTGCTTTTTGGTATGCCTTGTAACTTTTGTGTTGAAAATTGGACATTCAGTACTTAGATAAATAGGCCTTTAGTGTGAAATTTTATGTTAATTTGTAGGAATTAGTCTGTATTTGCTGTGGGTTGGAAGTACCAGAGGGTTCAAATTTCTCTAATGTCACTATTTTAACTTTCCTGTTGACTTTGGGCTTCCATACTACTCTGACTCAGGGAGGACACATATCTTGCAGCTCTTTCAGTTCTAAACCACTGTTCTTATTCTGGAATCCTATTGGTACAGTGTGGTAAGATATGGGGGAGAGGAAGTGTTCTGTATGTTATGGTTAAGTCTCAGTCTTTCAATGGACATGTGTCCCTGGAGTATAAACTACCCAAGTGTTTCTTCCCCTCCTACCCCCTTTAGATGAGACAAGAGGGCTAGAGAAGAATGGAGTGGGACAAGTCCCTGGTAAAGTTTTCCCCTGTAGAGGAAGCCTTTGTTACAGAGAATGATCTGGGCATATCTCACGATGGCTGCTATAAGAATCAGGTAGGATTCCTGGACGGCTTCCTTAAAACTTCACCACTACTACCCCCAGGAGTTTCTCACTCTCATGCTCATCCACATTCATCCTTCAGCAATTCATCAACATTATCAGTTTAGTATTCCTACCAGTTTATGGCTCCAGAAACTCCTGCTCCAGGTAAGCTGACATCAGCTAAGCCTTTTTGGATTTGCCTGTTTCTCTAAATTTTAGGGTGGCAGTTTGCTCTGTGACCTTAGTTCTCCAAAGGGTGCAAGAAATGTTCTTGAATTTTAATTTCTCCAGTTTTTTTCTTGGAAAGATGGGAGGGGTGTGATGACTTTCAAGTTCTTTATATGTCTGAACTAAAAGTCAAAATTACTGGTTGACTTTTAGACACAGGGCTTTCCTTAGGAATTCCCTTTGTCTCCCTCTTGCATAAGAGTCCTGGTTTTCTGGATCTCTATCTTCCTCTCTCCTGGTAAACCTCTTATTTCAGTGCTGTAGCTCCAGTATTTTCCCAGGACAGACTGCATGTGAGTAAAATTTTAAGACTTTTCATGTCTGAAAATATGAAGTCATAGTTTGATCAGGTATAGAATTCTACACTGGAAATAATTTTCCCTAAGTATTTCAGTGGCTCGACTCCACTTCTTCTAGTTTCCAATATTGCTGTTAAGACATATAAAGCCATTTGTATTCTAATACTTGGTATAGTAATTTGGGGAGGGGAAAAATTTTAGGATTTTTTATTCTTTCTATTCTAAAATTTCACTGTGATGTACCTTAACTTAGGTCTTTTACATTCAGAATACTAAAAGTCCTTAATGAACTCTCTGGATTTGGCTTTTGCTTTTCTGTTTGTTTTTAATGTCTTTGGAATTTTTTTTCCTATCGGTTTTCTTTTGGGGAGTGAGAGAATAAGGTAGGGTGGAATCCCCACTATTTGAATGTTTATTTGTTCCTTGGAGTCTTTAATTTATTATTTTTTCATTTTCTGTTTTGTCTTTTTGGCCTGTTTTCTAGGAGAATGCTTCAATTTTGTATTTCAACTCTTTACTGTTTTAAATTTTTGTTACTATATTTCTATGTTTGTTTTATTTATGGCCATCTGAAAGTTTCTTTTGTTCTTGCTTCACGGCTTGTCTGTTATCGACGTAAGTATATTAATCACACTTTTTAAATGGAAGAGTTCTTGCTTCCTGCATAACCTTTTTTTCCATTCCTTGATTTTTTGGTTTGGCTTTCATTTTTTGTTTGCTTGATTGCTTGCTTTATTTCTGCATTCGTGCTGAGACTTTCTTCAAATATTTGGGATTCTTGCTTTCCATGCATATATAAGCAGGTCTTAAAAAGATGCTAAGGAACTCTGTATGAGTAAAGGTTATCTACTGGTGGGTTTTACCCTTTTGTAGTTATTAGGCAGGCGTATGGCTGTTTGATTGGAGATATCCCTCACATCAGAATCTGTAGGACTTATTCTTTGTGCTGGTCAATCTGGCTACAGAGTTAACCTCTTGCATTAAACTAGATTAGGGGTTAACATCTAGAGGCTTCACTGCTTATTAAAAAAAAATTCAAACGTCTTTAAATTCAGTGTCATCCATTGCCTCTACCTCTAGAGGTACCAGGTTCCCCTAACCTTTCTAGAACTTTATAGTGCAAATTAACTTTACTCTTCTTGGCTTCTCTCTATAACCTCCTGCTCTGTGCCAAAATACACATACACACACGTACATACACAATCACTTGAAGGTCCAGAACTTTCTCAAGTCCGATAAACCATCACTCGTTCAATTGCTTTTCTTCTTGAGAACTTTTTTGACATCTTTTGTTTGCTTTTGTATCTCTCTCTCTCTTCTTTTTTTTTTTTGGCATGAGCAGGCTCTGGGAATTGAACCCGGGTCTTCTCCGGTAGGCGAGAATTATTGCCACTGAGCTACCATTACACTGCTCCCTCCTTTTCTCTTGTTCTTGAAAATTTATGTTTTTATTCCTTTACTGTCCTTTAAGTGAAGTCACAAAGGGGAGAGGAGATAAGCATCTGTGTCTATTCAGATATATTACATTCAGAGCCTTTCTTAATAATCTACAACCTTATTTGTCTCAGTGTTGCAGCTGTTGTAAAATAGCATGCTTTTATGTTTTTGTCTTTTCATTCTAAGTCATTTTAACAAGAACTTGAGCAGAGACTAAACAGAGGATGACGATTTTGAAATTTTTATCTCAAATCATTGCTAAGTCTATTTATTCTTTCAACAAGAGTTTTCTGTGTGACTATTGGTCTTCACACACATTGGCATCCAAGCTAGCTTGTTTAATTGCTTGTGTCCATTCACTCTGACCATGTTTCTCCATGCTGACTTCTCTCTACCTCTCAATGAGGGGTGCTCCTTTGCCCCTCTTCTCCATTGCTTTAATTCTGTAGTGGTTCCGTTTCTTGTATTGGTTTCCACTATAATCTGATGTCACAAAGGCTCACCAAAGTTAACGATGGTGGAAATTAGTTTTGCATATGACATTTACTGGTTCAGTAGTTTGCCATGACCTGAGAGAAATACCTGCAGTGCTGCAAGATCTTCTATGAGCTGGTGAGTGGTTATGGTAGACAAGCAAGTGGTAATGCTGTACGTCATAAGAGGGTGTTATACCATAACTATTGTCTTTGGTAGTAAGGACTAAATATGTTAAAATACTTTGTCTTCTACTCTCACATTACTCTTCGAAAGAAAGATTGGAGGTGCCAGTAAAAGAGCAGTCGTGCGTTGCTGCTGATGAACATTTAGAGTATTCATAATAACAAAGTGACTATTATTATTATTTTATAGATGGGAAAAAAAATTCAGAGTTTATTTAACTGAGCAAGATTCTTAACTAGTAAGTGGTAGAAATGGAAATTGGCCCAAATTTGTCTAAAAAAAGGGGCTCATTCAACTGGATCCCCTACCCTTGTATTTTTTTTTCAGACATCTACAAAGATTTGAAAGTGATTTAGTCTCTTAGCACACCCTGTAGTGTGCTCTAAGTGTACTCAGTTTCAGAAATGTAACAGAGTATCTAGGTCCTACCCTCTAAAAGTCATATAAACAAGTTAATATCAGTTAAAACATTTTATTTAAAACATTAAAATCGGTGGTTTTTATTTTTATTTAAACAGTGCTGCATCAGCAACAGCCTGAATAATGAGGTCCTCATTAAAAAATCAAGCAGCAATTATTTGTTGAGAATATATGTGCTCATGCTTGATTTGGTGACAGGAGGAAAATGTTTTTCCAGCTCTTCCCCCAAGGCATGTCATGTGGAGTCCTAATTTCGATGACAGCATAGGCTTTTCATTTGATATATGAGACCAAATACTCTTACTGTCCAGTGGATGAGATAAATTTCTACATGAAATATGCTAGCAGCACAAGGCTATGCATTTAAGTGTTTAACCATCTGTTAAAGCCAGCAAATAATAGAGGCATTGGGGGGAATATGAATGGAAACCCCAAACACTGACCGAGTTCCTATTCCATGAAGCCTAGTGTCTCAGGTGCTCTGGGAACACATTATTGAGTAAGAAATTTCTAGCCACCAGGCTTTGGCCTAAACTGATGAGTCGGATTTGTATAGGAGGGAGAAAAAAATGCATTCCATGCAAGGACAACACGGCTGGTAATGCAGCGACAGAAGCGATTCCTGTGTGACCGAAAAGGGTGATGGTAATAGCCTGCTGAGGAAACGCAGGAAATAAGGATGAACCATAGTGTGGGGCAAAAGCCACAAGCGTAAGACAATCTTAAGTTTCAGAAAAAGGGAACAAAACAAAACAAAACGGTACATTGCATTACAGAGAAGTTTCATTTTAAGGCAAGACTTTAATGTATTTTTAAAATATTAAATGGAGAAACACTTCCATAGCCTCTATAACACACTATGCCTTAATTTTGTTTACTGGCTTAGTTGCTCAAAACTCTGCCTCTCCCTCCAAACCTCAAGAACAGAAGAGGGTTGGCGTTGGCTGGTTCCTTTGAAGGACTTCAGTTGCTCTTTCTTTTTAAAGAACCTTTATTCAGTTCACTGTGGTAAGATGTAACTTTGTGATTTCACGTTTTCCTGTCTCAACTGATTTACTTCTCCAGGGCATTGATTTCTAAGGCATGCCTGCGCGTAGAGGGGAGTGGTATTGGGAGAATACGACTACGGCGATCCTTTGATACACCACGCCGTTTTGGTAAATAACTTCCTATCAACTTCTCAAGTCCCACTCTCAATGAAGAAAGGAGCTGTACAGTACCGAGCTACGTAGCGATGCGGGTAGCTTACCCCGGGCGCTGCAGCCAGGTCGACTGAGCAAACGGAGCTGTGGCCTTGGATTCTGGTCATGATGATTAAGAGGACCCGTCGGGTTTCTTTGTCTTTGCGCATTTTATGCTTGACGAGATGCTTAGACAAGTAGACCAGGCAACCGCTAGGAGGTACTCCAGCGTTGCGTCTGCAGCTGGAACGAGCAGAAATGGATAACGGTGGCGCCCTTGGTTCCGCGAGTCTAGGCGGGTGGCCCTTTTCCAAATTCGGGGTGGTATAAGCTTGTTGAGGGGAGCGAGGAAGATGTCTCAATACAAACGGACCTTTAATCTAAAAGATGTAGGAGGCGAAAGCGCCTTCAAACATCAAGATATCCGGACCCTGCGTCCTTGGGCAGCAGCTGTGTGCACATCTGGATGTAGCAGTTCCTTGCCGCGCGAGGCGGAGGACCCTGGTGTGAGCGCGCCTCGTCGTGCACGAGCATGCGCGCACGTGTGCATCGGTGTGTGTGTATGTGTGTGTGTGTGTGTTTGTGTAAGTGCGTGCGCACGCGCGCCCGGGTATCGGCTGTAGCCGCGGCTCCGGGACCCGCAATGGGGGTGCACGACCTGTGGGGAATAACTCCCCACCGGCCTCTTCGCGCCTCACTGAAGGTTACCAACCAACCAGTTAGAGAAAGACGTGGGTGACGGCGGCAGAGTGACAACCCGAGCACGCCGACTGCGTATCGAAGGGTCAGGGTATCATCCAGTCGCTGCCCCATTCGGGGACTTATTTTTATTTTGTTTTATTTTTGGAGGGGGAGTGTTGTTTTGTATTGTCTGCCTCTATCGCCACAGAACAAGGGAAGAAGAGAGGGTGCGCGCTCTAGCTGAGCGTCGCTGATCTAAAACCGGTCGAAGGAGGCAGTTTTGCTGACGGGGGAAGGAGGGGGAGACCTTGATTTCCACCAATCCCCGGGCGTCTGTCTGCGAAGTCCGGGGCTCAGCGGAAGGCTGCAGCGCGCCGCTGAATTAACTGATGAGAGCGAGTTCTTTTATTCTCCGGGAGGGGTGGGGAGGGAGGGTCCTGGAGGGCGAGGCGAAGAATCCCGCCGCAGGATAGCGGTCCCGGGCCCGGTGGAAATTTCCAAAGACTTGGCGCGGCGCGGAGGGCGCGTCTGGGGGGGGGGGTGCCTGGAGGCGCAGCAGGGCGGGAGACGCGGAGAGGAGGCGTAGGGCGAAGGAGCATAGCGCTGAAGGGGACACCGCGGACCAAATGTCTGGGAGGAAGCCCGGTCTCTTTCCGGACCCACGCCGAGCGCGACCGTGATGCTGCAGAACCCGCGGGAGAGGCACGGCGCCACCACTCTCTGGGCACTCGGAGACTCCAGCGCCCGCCTTCTGCAGGGGAAGCTACCATGGCCATAGCTCGTGACTTGTCCCCCGGCCACTTCTCTTAGATCGGAATCCTTGAAAAAGTTGCATTTAAAAAATCCTTGCGCTGACCTTTGGGCCGTGGGAGCCGAAGAAGCGTGAGTGCGTGCGGGAGCAAGAAAGCGAAAGGTGTGTGTGCATGGGGGGCCGGCGGTGGGGGAACTCTTAGCTGCCACTTCCCCAAGTGTCGTGCTGAGGCTCTGGCCCCCGCCCCGCGGAACCCTGGGGCCGCGATGAGCCCCTGCGGGCAAACCCGGCGACACACGTCTAGAGGGGTCATGGCCCTACTGGCGTGGAAGTTCCCTCGGACCCGACTGCCGGTGGGAGCCAGTGCCCTCTGCGTGGTGGTCCTCTGTTGGCTTTATATATTCCCCGTCTACCGGCTGCCCGACGAGAAGGAGATCGTGCAGGGTGTGCTGCAACAGGGCACCGCGTGGAGGAGGAACCAGACAGCCGCCAGAGTCTTCAGGTACCCTTGCCCTCCCGGCTCCTCCCCGCTCGTGTCCTTTCCTCCCTGGCGCGCAGAGCACAGGGACACCAATTAGAACAGCCTCTTACAGACGTCCTTTCCATCCAGTCCTTTTCTTATCCCCTTTGCCATGGTCAACCTGGAGACTTTAGTCAAGCTTCCTTCCCCATCCTTCGTTCTAAAAGATGTGTAGACACCCGCTTTGCCCGTGTAAAGCCTGTACGCCTTTCTCCCAAGCTTGAATTGCATTTAACGATTTGCCAATAACTGATCGGAAGGAGAAGTCAGGATAACTTAGACCTTTGTATTTAATGAGGATATATTTTGCTTGGGCTTTGCAGACGTTTGAAGCTATATAGAGCTAGAAGCAGGTAAAAGGCTGAGGTTAGGTGACCGGTTGGTGACGTAGATCACTGGGCTGGTAAGTCTTGGGCAGTGAAATTGAAACATGGACACCCAGCCGGGATCTCGCTGCTTTGCGCCTTGAACCCATAGCTAACACACAGCACTTACTGATGATGTCCTGCTAGGAGCTAGGTACTGTGCATTTATTATGATGTCTCAGCAACTTTCCAACGACAGATATTATTATACCCATTTTACCGACTTCAAACTGAATCTTTAGAAGAATAAGTTAATTGTCCAAGGTCATGTACTGAAGTGTAAGAGCTGGAATTTAATCAGGCAAAACCCCAAAGCTCCCAAATATTTTCCTTTTCTTACTGTGGCTGTTTTCTCCTGGAGGATAGGGATATGCTTTTAGGTACTAGAAATCAGAAAGTACAACTAAAACCAAGTTGGAAAGCAGAACTTCAAGGATTACTCAGAGATTGTAGTTTTCTTTCCTTTCAGTTTGTCTAAAAACAAGTTTCTGGAGGCAGGGGTTGTACAGTTAAATTGAAGGAAGGCAGATCTGCTTTCCTTTTCCCTCAACCTCTCTTGGCCTTTTGAGGGGACACACTGGGCACTTCCGTTGCTGGGATGCGTCCCTTTCACCTTCAACCCCTTGAGCTGCAGATGCTGCAATCAGCACCCCCAGTAACTGTGGTGGTGTCTGGGTGGGGAGTGCTATCCTTGGCTCTGGATAGGATCTTTCCAAGCAGTATATGGGCAAATGAGAGCCAACTTTATTATTCTTCACTGAGGGTAGCTACAGATACTCAGAAACATCTATGAATTTAAAAAACTTTTTAAATATTTGGTTTTCTTCCTCATTTCAAGCCTACTCCAAGAAGGAAGGTCAAAGGGAGGAATTCCCCCCTCCCCCCAGAGGAAGGCAACTGATTTCTCCTTTAAACTGGAAGGGAAGGCTTTTCTTTTATCTCTCTTTCTATAATTTTGCTACCAAGTTTAAATTAGTCCTGGTCCCTTTAGGAGTACAAAAGAGTTAATTTTCTTGCACCTTTACGGATCAATTGATTGCTAGCATCTAGCAATTCTTTTCTGTAAAGACAGAAAACGCTTTCGTTGCAAGTAATATAAGGAAATGAGTTAAGAACTTTCCATTGGTCTGCAATGAAAGAGTCCTTTTTTGTATAGGAAGAGGAATAATGAAGCTCTGTTAGAGCATAGATATCTTTTTGGAGGACATAATCAAGTGGAAATGCTTCATATTATGAGAAACACAGACTGATAATTTCTGAAACAGGTTTGTTCCTTGCCGTTTGTAACTTGAAATAATCTTCAGTATGTTTGACTGTCATTTTGTCTTGGTGTGCAGAGAATTGCTTATGAAGATCCACATTATAAAAACTGCCTAAATGTATATACCTCAAAGTTAGGATATGTAGAACTGTGTAAGAGGCGCCATTGTTTACTTGAAAACAGGTAGGGCTTCATAGTAGAATTCTGACTTTTTAAACTGACAGTGTCGTTACTAAATAAACAGCAGAGAAGCTTTGTTGAGTTGCTCTCCTTGAGTTCTAACTTCCTCATATATAAAATGGAATAAATAACATCTACCTTGCAGGGTTGTTAAAAGGGTTAAATAAAATAACTGATGCCAAGTGTCTGGCATGCTGTGTACCCAATAATGGTTGTTATTATAATTGCTATAAATGATGCTTTTCTGTGTATGTTACAACTTAAATAAGTCCATAAGAACTTAGAATGTTTGACTTGCCAAAGAGAAATATTAGTGGCATCCCCCTACCACTATCCACCCGACACACTTAAGTTAACGAGGATAAGGAATTTTAAGAGATGGTAAAAGTTTAATAGTTTGTTAAGTCAAAGCCTTCTTTTTTCACTGTGCACGTTTAATAAAATCCATTTTTAAAAACATATGGATTGTTAATATGTGGGCAGTAGTATGTTTATTAAACTTTAGGTCAGCCAGAGAGCCTTTATATGTTGAGACAGAACTTTGGCATAAAAGGGATTCTGTTTCTTTAGTCTGAAACATTTTTTTTTGCATAAATACAAATATGCATATGCTAATGTACAGAATGGACTAATATATGGGGATATGTGTGCACATTTATTCGTGAATCATGAAATGATGTCCATATATTTGTACAAATATATGTGCATACACAGACAAACAAATGTTTTAATCAATCAGCCAATGTTTAATGAGTTGACTATGGTGTGCCAGATATGTGTGAGTCCCTGGGGGGCGGGGGTGGAGCTGGGAACAGGATAGACAATTGGCCTATCCTGAGAGAGCTTATCGCCTACATACGGGTCACAGATAAAAACAAACGAGTAAATCAATACAATGGTTTAAGTACTTAAATGCTATGAAGTTAAAAGAAGGTGTTTCGTTATGTTTGCAAGTACAGGAACTTCAGCTTTCGTTTTGCTATCTGTATCTCTGTTTACTTTTGTGATTTTTTTCTTCTCCTAGCATAGAGGGCAAACTGCGCAAAAGAGGGCAGTAAAAAAGTAACAAAACTGCAATATTTTTGAGCCTAACAGGAAAGTTTCCTAAAATTCAACAGCAATAGAAAGGTAAAGAAATCAATTGGCCCTATGACAGGAGCTTTCTTAACTCTTACTGTCTCTGATTCAGTAGTCAAGTAGTGTGGGGAAAATGCCAAACCAAAGGAGAGTTGTCTCTCCCATGGGCCCTACCCATTTCCTTTGTTCTGTAGAGATGACCCTCAGCTCACAATTTATGTGCAAGGCACTTGACATGTTCACCACAACAATAAAAACAAATTATTAGATGCTTATTATCTTCTTGGCACTATGCTAGGTGCTTTCTATGTAATCTTTCATTTTTATCATCATAACAATCTTGTATAAGTGGATACATTTTGATCTACTTATAAAGATGAACATGCTCAGTTCTCCATCATCAGGGAATTTACCATAATCCCATGGGAAAGACATATATGTATATAGTTAACTAACTTGAAATAGGACGGTAAAAGAGAGGGGCATAACAGAGTGAAGCGCGTTTGGGCTTGCAAGCAGTTGGCTAGACTACAGTTGGAATTTGTATTGCATCACTTTTTAGTTGTGTGATAACCGGTAAGTTCAACTCTCAGAGCTTCAGTTTCCCCATTTGTTAAATGGGGTTTGTATGATGCCTTACGGGTTTGTAATAAGACTTACTTGATAGACTGCAGAAAGCACCTAGAGTGATGCTTGCTGCATATCTCTATTTAATACATGGATGTTCTAGTAATAGGAGCATAAACAAAGGGCTGGAAAGGTGCGGAGAAAATAATATAGAGGAGGAGACAAATCAGAGAAGGCTTCAGAGAGGAGGTGGTGTTTATACCAAGCCTTGAAGGATGGTAAGATGAGACAGTATAAGAGGTGAGGGCCGAAGGGTATTACAGGCATAGAGAAGAGCAAAAGTCAAGGCAGGGAGGTGTTGAAGTACCTGGTGTGTTTCCTTTATAGGAATGATTAAATTATGCTCACAAAGACCATTGCAGAAAGATAGGCTGGGAAGTAAATGTCGTCAGTTGTGGCTTATGCAAATGGACAGACAGCAAGTGTCCAAGGGCTTTGAACTAACTGTTGGCAGAGATCACACATCAGTGATACAATTTGGGAGAAGGAGAAACACACCAAAGTAGTTGTTTTGAAATTTCTGTGTACCCACTAGTGGTAGCCATTACTCTAAGCAATTATGTTCCCCTTTTCTTTTCCCAAATGCTGAATGAACCACTACTGTAAGCATTTTGAGCTTTTTGCAGCATTTCTTTCTCCATTTCTGAACTCTCAGTATGTCAAAACCTTCAGGTATTTTCAGAGCTGCCCTGCTGATAGCAGAATGGCATTGGGGATGGAGGGAATGATAGGAAGATGCAGTTGTCTGTGTCTATGAGATATAAATAGGATGTTTCTAAGTTGGGAACATGTAGATTTTACTTTAAAAGCTGTTCAGGAAAAAAAAGTTGAGTTTTGCTGTTGAAAAAATAAGCTTGGGTTGGTTATGTTGCAAGTTTATGAATGTGGGAAAATCTCATTAATAATAGCTGTGAAAGTAGAAATAAATCTTTAACATTTATTGGACACATAAAATGTCCCAAGCCCAGTTCTTAGTGCTTATATACAGTACCTAACTGTCCTCATAGCAACTCTATAAAGTAGGGACACTTATACTTGTTTCAGAGATGAGGAAATGGAAGTTCAGAGATGTCCATTAGCAAAGGGCATCTTTTGCTAATGGTTAGGATTCTCATCTGGAGCCATTTGATACTAAACCTTTTGCTCATTATGGATATTCTTAGGTAAATGAGACATTGTTTTATCTCTATCTCTATCTCTATCTCTATCTCTATCTCTATCTCTATCTCTATCTCTATCATCTTATGATCTGGCCCTGAATACTTCCTCAGTGTCATCTTTCATCAGTTTTCTTCTTTATGCTTTAGTAATATTGGTATCATTACAATTCCTGAAATTGGTCGGGCTATATTGGATTTGCTCGTGTCATTCCCTCTGCCTGAGGTGCCCTCACTGCAAGGCCGTGTCGGCTTGCCCCTCCCCTGGCTTATCCCTGCTCATCCCCTAACTGTGCATTGTCATGGTTAAGAGCAGACTCTGAATTAGGCTAGCGTTTACTCAAATTCTGACTCCACCGCTTGCTGTGTTCGTGAGCAAGCTAGCCTTTATTGTCCATTTCTTCATCTGTAAAATGCAGCGTCTTGTACAATTGTGAGAATTAGATTAGTTAATGCATTTAATATGTTTAGAACAGTTTCTGGTATATAAAGTGCTCTGCTCACGGTTAGTTCTCTTCAAGACTTCCTTGACTCTTTCTTTTTTCCCCAGGCTAAGTTAGATCTTCTCCTTTCTGTTTTCTCCACATTTTGTGCATGTAACAGTATTTCTTTCATTTATCCAAAACACCCGCCACTGTGTCTACCTCTCTTACCATAGAAGATGCTGGGACTATAGCAGTGAACTTAACACAATTCTTGCGTTTTTGGAACATACAGACTAGTGAGAGAGGAATAGATAATAAATGGATAATTGTATAAATATCTGGTAGTGGCAAGTATTTATCTCAGTGCATTAAAATGATCAGTTAGTTTGCTGGCCTTCACTAATTTTAAGCTCCTTGAATATAGGGACTATGTCTCATTTATCTTTGCATTCCCAGAGCCTACCATGGTCCCTGGCACATTGAAATTTTTGTCACATTGTTGAGTGAATGAAAGTTTTAGAAAGGTGTGGCACCAAAATGCCAGTCAGTCAATCAATATATATTTAGTGAGACTCTTTTCTGTGTCTAGCACTCTGCTTGGCAGTGTGGAGCATTCAAAAGAGTAAATGGTATATTTGCTATTCTCAAAGAGTCCTTCTCTTAGAGCTGTGGTTTTCAGCCTTGGCACCGCTGACATTTTGGGTGGGATACTTCTTTCTTGTAGGGGACTGTCCTGTATATTGTAGAATGTTTAGCAGCATCTCTGGCCTCTACCTACTAGATTTTTTTTTAACTTTTTTTATTAATAAAAAAAATTAACAAACAAAACATTTAGATATCATTCCATTCTACATATACAATCAGTAATTCTTAATATCATCACATAGTTGCATATTCATCATTTCTTAGTACATTTGCATCGATTTAGAAAGAGAAATAAAAAGACAACAGAAAAAAATAAAATAATAGAGAAAAAAAAGACTATACATACCATACCCCTTACCCCTTGCTTTCATTTACCACTATTTCAAACTGAATTTATTTTAACATTTGTTCCCCCTATTATTTATTTTTATTCCATATGTTCTACTCTTCTGTTGATATAGTAGCTAAAGGGAGCATCAAACATAAGGTTTTCACATTCACTGAGTCTCATTATGAAAGCTATATCATTGTTCAATCATCATCAAGAAAGATGGCTACTGGAACACAGCACTATATTTTCAGGCAATTCCCTCCAGCCTCTCCACTACATCTTGAACAACAAGGTGATATCTACTTAATGTGTAAGAATAACCTCCAGGATAACCTCTCGACTCTGTTTGGAATCTCTCAGCCATTGACACTTTGTCTCATTTTACTCTTCCCCCTTTTGGTCAAGAAGTTTCTCTCAATCCCTTGATGTTAATTCTCAGTTCATTCTAGGGTTTTTCTCAGTCCCTTGATGCTGAGTCTCAGCTCATTCCAGGATCTCTGTCCCACGTTGCCAGGAAGGTCCACACCCCTGGGAGTCATGTCCCACGCAGAGAGGGGGAGGGTGGTGAGACTGCTCGTTGTGTTGGCTGGAGAGAGGGGCCACATCTGAGCAACAAAAGAGGCTCTCTTGGGGGTGACTCTTAGGCCTAAATTTTAAGTAGACTTGACCTATCCTTTGTGTGGTTAAGTTTCATGTGAACAAACCCCAAGACTGGGGGCTCAGCCTATAGCTATGGTTGTCCACACTGTTTGTGAGAATATCAAGAATTCAACTTGGGGTCTACCTACTAGATTTAACAACCAAAAATGTCTTCAGACTTAGAGAAATGACCCCTGAGGGGAAAAATTACTCCTGGTTGAGAACCACTGCTCTAGAGAAATAAAGCCAACCCATCTGACAAGATTAAAATCACCCAGAAAATATTGTGCATTGAAGAGTTACATTTGAAAACTGTAGAATAAATGCTTTGACAATTAGAGGCCCGCCCAAATAGTCCCTGCATGGGGCATTTATCCCAACCCTTTTCCTAAGATAGGTTACCCCACCAGTGTGCATACCTAAGGGATGGCTAAAGGACGGTCCCTGTTTGGATGGGGAAGCTGTGGAAGGAGCTTGGGTATAGGACTGAAAAGCCCACATGTGTACCTGGGTTGAGTTGTCCCTGTGTTGCCATGTTCCAGTGTCAAAGTCCCTGCAGTCTGAGAATTTTAAATTCAAGTCTGACATTCCAGATTATTATATGGGTACCTTTGTCCAGGGAGGAGGATAGAAAGGTAGAACGTATTTTTTGTTGCTGTGTGTTGGCTTTATAAAAACTTTCCAATATTTAGATATGTGGGATATGGGCCTTCATTTGTACTCTTGCTCTTTGCCTTGCTAATGGGAGAGGTTGTAGTGTCTTTGATTTGCACCGTATGAGCAATACTCAAGTGAAAGATTGTTGTGTTCATTTTGCAACTTGGGGACTCATTAGTCTTCATATCAAAGAAGAGCGTTTTAGGAAGATAGTTGGCCCAATTAAATCAACATATATATATTAGCGTAGGCCAGTTTGTCTTTTTACAGAATTGTGAATCATCTTGAAAGTGATGCTGACTATGCATTATTAATGCAATTTCTCATGAGGCAGCTGATAGAATCCTAGTAAAAGAGAAGTAATATGTTTTAGTTTTAATTTAGGTCTCGGCTGTATCAGGAGGTGTGTGACCTTGCCTACCTCTACGTGCCTTTGTTTTTGTCTTAGGTCTGTGATGACAATTAAGTGAGATAATAAATGTAGGGTTTTGAGAACAATGCCTTGCATTTTGTAAATTCTTAATATTAGTTCTTGTCATTTGCTTGTTTATTTGATTACTCTGTATTGGTGCTGATGATATGTAAGCCCAGTCCTGGGTGAAGGGAATGGGTCTGCCTTCATGGGGCACACAGTCTATCAGGAAAGGCAGGCTTTGAACAAGTGATTAAAAGCATGACTTGCCACACAACAGCTCTACTAGTAAATGATTATCCATTTGTGAGGATTTCATGCTAACAAAAGTGTCTAAAGCTATTTTTAATTCTTTTAATGCCCTGAAACTAATGGAGAAAAAATTGCTGTTAGAAAAAACAAATGGACAATAATAAAATGAAAGTATATCTACATTTCAAACATTAGAACTATAGTTTAATGAAATCTGGAGGGATACATGATCTGGAAACAAAGTTTTAATAATAACTACAAAATAAAACCCTTTCATGGCACTTACTATGTTCCAGAAACTGTTCTAAGTACTGCATATTTATGAACTAATTGAATCCTTATAACAAACTTCTAAGGTGGATACTAATATTACATTCAACTTACAGATGAGGTTATTGAAGCACTGAGATGTTTACTTGTTCCAGATTTTACAGTAAGTAACTGTTTACTTGTCACAGTTTTACGGTGCAGCTGGGATTTGAACCCAACCAGCTTGGCTCCAGAGTCTATGCGATTAATTAATGAGAAGAAACTTTGTGCTCCTTAGAGGATAGTAGGTAGTGGTGTCTGAAGTGCAGGGCCATGGCTGGTGACATTCTATACACATTCATTCATACTTTTGTTCATTCTTCAGATCTTTGTTAAGAGCCTAAATGTTCCAGGTACTACTGCAGGACTGATGATACAGAGTTGAGGAAGAGAGACATGATTCCTACTTTCTCCTGATTTAAAATCCAGTGGGAAAGACAGAAAGACAATTATGATATAGTATAAAGATAAGGGAAGAATAAGGTGCTAGGAGAAAGCATGAGAAAGGCCCTTAGCTCAACCATAAGACCAGGGCAGGAGGAACTGATGTGTAAGCTGAGACCTGAAGGATGATGGAGAGGAGGGGAGTTTGAAGAATCAGATTTAGATTGAGGAGACAGCACAAGAAGGGAGACTGTAGGGGCTTGTGGGAAGTGAAAGAAAGATAATATGGTTGGAGCAAGAATAGGGGGCAAGGAGCAGAATGAGGAGACGCTGGAGAGAGAGGCAGGGGCCAAATCAGCCTAGACTTGTAAGCCTACATCAAGGGCCCAGTCTCTCAGCTCACAACATCTGAGTGGGGGCGTGCTGGATCGTAGCTTTGTCCAGCTTCCTCATTGCAGAGCAGAGGCTCTCTGTACCAGATGGGATGTGGAATCCATAGCGTTCCTTACTTGGATGGGTGAGATGACAGGAAGTTTGTTCCCACCTGTAAAAAGTCTGGGCCCTGGTGGCCAGAGAATAGGTTCTGTTCCTGATCCTGTCATTTATTAATCTTGTCAACTTGAATATTTACTTGGCCTTTCTGAACCTTAGCTGGGGGTGCAGCATTTACCTTGAGAGGATTAGGTACTGAATAATTGCTAATGATTAAGCTATAATGAGGAGAAAAGCCGTGTTCTGGAACAGATCCTATGCCTATTATTGTATCTTTAGTACAGAAATATCTGGCAATGAAATATAACTTTATACCTTCTTCTTCACCTTCTTCCTTCATAGAATTAGTACTAAGGATACTCTAAAATGACCCACAGAAATTTAAAGAAGATAGCAGAGCCCACCAATAAGTCATCTGACCATTCATTCAATCATTCATTCATTCATTCTACCACATTCCCTAAGTACCTATTATGTGTTTATTAGGTGCCGGAGATACAGTGATGAACCCAGTCCTTAATTTTACAAAATGTATATTGTAGTCTCACGTCATTAACAAAATTTTTGTAAGAAATTGAGTAACATGGTATCCCAAGGGTTATAGTGTGTCTGTTTTTGATAACTAGGCTGAATTTTCCTTGCCAAATAATGTATTTTTATTGATGTATATTATATATTCACATACCGTGTAATCATCCAAAGTGTACAGTCAAGGGTTCACAATATCATCATATCGATATGCATTTATCATCACAGCCAACTTTTTTCTTTTTTGTGAAAAATAACATATATACAAAAAAGTAATACATTTCAAAGAACATCACAACAATTAATTGTAGAGCAGATTTCAGAGTTTGGTATGGGTTACAATTCCACAAATTTAAGTTTTTCTTTATAGCTGCTTTAAGATACTGGAGAGTAAAAGAAATATCAATATAATGATCCAGCAGTTATACTCATTTATTAAACCATACCTTCTCCGTAAAACTCCACCATTGCCTTTGATCTTTCTCCCACTCATTAGGAGTATTTGGGCTATGCCCATTCTAACTTTTTCATGTTGCAAATGGCTGTTGATAATATTGGATATGGGGATAGAACTAGTTGATATTCTGGAAAGGCTGGTCCCTCTGCATTTCAGGATTTATTTGGTCCCGAGACCCGTCTGGATTGTAGACCCATCTGGATTGTTACCCTAGTGCATGGACTTTTGTAGAATCTTATATAACACCCTAGGTGTTATATATACAAAATCATAATGGTTTTGATTAGAGTTTGGCAACTATGAGAGGTAGCAATGTCTAACTGAAGCTTGCATAAGAGTGACCTCCAGAGTAGCCTCTCAACTCTATTTGAACTCTCTCAGTCACTGATACCTTTTTTGTTACACTTCTTTTCCCCCTTTTGGTCAGATTGGCATTGTTGATCCCACAGTGTCAGGGCCAGGCTCATCCTTGGGAGTCATCTCCCATGCCGTCAGGGAGACGTTCACCCCTGAATGTCGTGTCCTACATAGTGGGGAGGGCAGTGATTTCACTTGCAGAGTTGGGTTTAGAGAGAGAATGGCCACATCTAAGCAACAAAAGAGGTCCTCTGGAAGTAACTCTTAAGTATACCTATAGGTAGGGTAAGATTCTCCTCTACATGCATAAACTGCACAAGAGCAAGCCTCAAGATCAGGGGCTTGGCCTATTGATTTGGGTGTCCCTAATGTCTGACACAGTATCAGGGGTTTACCCTGTGGTAAAGTTAAAAGTTCCGTATTTGTTCTCCCATCCCTCAAGGAACCTTGCTAATACTTTTTGATTACCTGCTTAATATACTCTGGGATGTATTCAGGCATTACATTAAACTGTATAGGATTAAAGGCCCTCGTTCTTATTCTGGGCTCCCTGTTTTTGGATTGTTTAAACGATCTGTCCAGACAGGTTGAGTTAGATTATATGCTACAGAAAATTTAGGTTCTGAACAAAATAAACATTTCTTCCTTTGGTCTCAAAGAGTAGATGAGGCTTTAAAATACAGACAATGTCTTCCTTACTCCTGTATACTGAACTGCTTTAACCCCTACCAGGCTATACACATGTAAAACAGCCCCTCAAAATCCAGAAATAACAGTTACCACTCCGGTCTAAATACGACCGCTATAATACAATCTAGGCCCCTGTTTTCTTATAAGAATTTTCTAAATGACTCAATACAATATTTTCTCTTTTGTTTCTGACTAATTTTGCCTCACCAAATGTCTCATAGGTTCACTCACAACGTTGCATCCCTCACAACTTTGTTCCTTTTTGTAGCAGCACAATATGTAATCATATATGTACACTGTTGTTTGCTGTTCAACTTCTTAGTCAGCTCATTCTTCAACCACCGCCATTCATTGGGCATCTTATATAATGTCCAAAGTCAATAGTTCATCAACACTCTCCATTTTAGATAATTTCATTGTTCCCAAGAGAAAGATAACCATTGAATACACCCTCACCAAATAAAAAATCCAAACCTCCCCTTAGGTCTTGTCCCTCCCCCATTATTTACCCTTGGTATTGCTGTGGTGTGGTTGATGTTTTCCCATTAAATATAGCCCATAGCATGCAATAGTTATTTTGCTCCTATACCCTGAACTTATACACTGTTTGTACAAGATTAATACCTTTTGCAGTTGTTCATGCAAGAATTTACTTATATTTCTAGTGTTAATCAGTGGTACACATGGGTCTATATAACCCCTTTCATTCATGTTCACCTTCAATATGTAATATTACTTATAGACCTACTAGTGAACTGCCTTTACTTCTATCTATTCCCTTACATTTTAGGCTGAATTTTGAAGCAATCGGTTTTCCATCTTTCTGGAAAGATGTTTGACTGCCCTTTGTCTTCTAGTTAGGGCACTGAGTGGGGGAAAGCAACAACAACCGTAAGAGCTATGTCACTCCTTGTATTAGGTGCCAAACAAATTCCATTATTCAGGGTTTAAGTAACAGAGTGCACTACTAGAGATTTCCAAGTGAATGCCATGAGAAAACAGTTTATTTTTGAATAAAATGTTTGTTTATTGATAGAGCACATTTATCCATGATTTTATGTCCCTTATGTTTACTTTTAAAAACTTTTAATAAAAATGTTTCTGATTTTTGAAGTAATGAATATTTATGGAGAAAACTTTTAAATGTAGGAAAGATGAGAAAATTACATCATGATCCCATTACTCAGAATTAATCATTGTGAATGGTTTCTCTCATGCATAATTTTTGTTGTGTGTGTAGTTTGTATATTTAGTTTTCTATAATTTTTATTCACTCAACATTATATGTTTAGCATTTTCCCATATTATTAAATAGAGTAACCTTATTACTTTTATTTTGGAAAAAGGTTATTTATTGTGAGGTTTTTTTTGTAAAAAAAATTTGTTTCTATATTGGAACAAATTACTTTTTTAAAAAAGGATATTCGGGTGGTACAATGGCAAAATTCTCACCTGCCATGCCAGAGACCCTTGTTCAACTCCTGGTGCCTGCCCATGCAGAAAAAAAAAAAAAAAAAAAGATATTCATGCTGCTGACAAATTTGTGTGATATATCTTTTCTGTGTGTATGTGATATATTTTTAAGCAATTAATTCATGCATGTGTGGTGAAATCTGAGCATTGGAAATCGAAAAGCAAGTATGCAAATATTCAAAATGCAATCTCTTTATAGGATCCTATACATCATTTTTTTTTTATTTCATTAAGCAATGAAATAAAGCAGTAATTTAAAAAGGAAAATGAACTTTTGCTTCATGAAACAGTAGAGATTTCAAACAAAGTGAAAAATGTCAAATAAAACAGAAACATTGTGTTTTGTGACATTATGTAACTTTAAAAGTCAGTTTCCTATTTATTAAAATTAAGTGATAGGGTGTGTGGTAGTTAGAGTCAGTTGTCAACTTGGCCAGGTGAATGTGCCTAGTTTTGTTGCTGTGGACATGAGCCAATGGTATGTGAACCTCATCTGTTGCTAATTACATCTGCAGTCAGCTAGGAGGCATGCCTGCTGCAATGAATGACATTTGACTTAACTGGCTGGTGCTTAAATGAGAGAGCGCAAGGTAGCACAGCCCAAGAAGCTCATCATGCCTGATCTCAGTGCTCGCAGCTCAGCCCAGGCCTTTGGAGATGCAGAAAGAAATCACCCTGGGGAAAGTTGTTGGAACCCAGAGGCCTGGAGAGAAGGCCAGCAGAGACCATTCTGTGCCTTCCCACGTAAGAAAGAACCTCAGTGGGAAGTTAGCTGGGAACTAACAAAATAAATCCCTTTTTATTAAAAGCCAATCCATCTCTGGTGTGTTGCATTCCGGCAGCTAGCAAACTAGAATAGGGTGCAAGGGTAGCTCATTGGTAGAATTTTCGCCTGCCATGCAGGAGACCTGGATTCGATTCCCAGCCCATGCACTTCCCCCCAAAAACAACAACAACAAAAAACAGACAAACAAAACTTCAACAAACACTGCTGCAATAAGGCGATACTCACATGGAAAAAGAATGAAGTGTGACCTCCGCCATACAGCATACAAAAAAAAAAAAAAAAGAAAATTAAGTGTTGGGCTTGAATCTGGAGCAGAACATACGACTCTTGGGTGGAGGGTGTGAGGCGGGTGGGGAAAATGGCACAAATATCCCACAGTGAGATTTTGATGGCAGGTCATTTGCAGATTGCTTATTGGTGAGAGTGATGACATTGGCCTGTATCATTCTACCCTGGATCGTACTCCCTTGTATCCATGTGAAGTGGCTATTCACACTGTTACTTTTGTACCCTAGGGACAAAGACTGAGTTTGATTTATCTTTGTTTCAGATTCTTGACAAGAAAAATCCTTTGCTCTTTCTAAGTGTCTAGTACCTATCTGTTGGGTGAATGAGAACATTAGATTGCCTCAAAGGCCTGTAGACAAATATCTGAATGCCTTTTAGGGATAATTTCATTTGTTTCCTAATATTAAGGCTCTATAATGATAAATATCTACTACCTATTCATTCCTTCATTCAGCAAACATCTATTCTTTGCCTTCTATGTGCCAGGCACTATGCTAGCTTTTGGGAATAGAGTTTTAAAAACCAAGAGAATATGGCCTTATCCTTGTAGAATACATGTACACACAGCATATATATAAAGAGCAGTGATTTTACTACTTACTTTTCAAAGTCTCTCAGCTCCTTTTCATGGAAGGAAAAGCCACCACAGACCTTGGCTATATATGTCTATATTTGCTACAGTTCAGAAAGGGCTAAAGTCTGTCCTTCTGGACCATTCAATTTTTGGCCTTCATTGTGATTGTAAGGCCTGAGGCTTCCTTGATATGCAACATGTGTAATGTTAGAGAGAAAAAGCACTTTCAAACCTTGCTAAAAGATACATGAACCCACTTGGGAACGCAAAACTCGGTTACCGGTAGAATCAAAGAGACTAAGAGGCAGGCAGGCTTGGATGGGGGATTGCTCATTTTGTCAGCAAGTGATCTCAAACCAGCCACTCTGCCATAATAAAGAAAAGGAAAAGACATGTAAAGGAAAGGGAGGGATGGGAAATAGAAATAGATAAGCTGTGAATTGGGGAGTCTCAGTTTGGGGTAAAAACCCAAAGTCATTTCATTTCTTCCAATAACTGCTTCAACTATACCATGTCAAATCTACCATCCCTTCTTGCCTGCTCTGATAATTCTCTGGACAACTTGGCTAGATTTAATCAATTTCATCCACTTTAGTGATCGTAAGAGTCTTGTTCTGGTCTTTAGCTCAGTTTTGTTTATTTTAAAGCACAATTAAAACTTCTGTCTACCATCTCTGCCTGCTTAGGCTCCACCTGAAGCTCTAGGAACTTGGAGTGGAAGATGTGAAGGGCAGAGGCCCTGTCTGATGTGTGCGCCTCCACCCCTCCCTTCCTCCCCGTAAGATCTGCTTCTTTGGTGTTGGGCAGAGAAGAGGGCAAATGAGCCCTCATGTGACTGGGTGAACTCATGGTTCTCTCTCTGTTGGTGATCGCTGCTTCTCAAGCGAGCCCTGACAGGTTGCTGCTGCTCTCCAAGGGCAAATTGTCCTGATTCTTTAGTCTGGTTGGTGGAACATTGATAAACACAGTGTGAAGTTCGCTCCATCCACAGGGAGCTGCTCTATCCTTGCCACACCAGTGTGGTCCTCACTGCCCACCCCCTTTCAGCCTCACCATCTCTTTCCATTTCTCTTTCCCGTTACTAGACAGCACAAGGTCATTGTAGCAAAGTAGCCAAGAAATAAAGTACCTGTCTTCCTTTATTTCAGGTTCCCTCAGTCTTTACAAGTGTTTCTTATGGAGCTTTTTTTCCACCCCCTTTTCTTTTCTTGTTGCCAGGGAGGGAAAGCTCTACCTCCTCTCCCATGGGAGTGGAGAAGCAGTAGCCTTATTGCAAAAACATGGCACTCCCAAAGCTATTCATTTCTCCCAGTCCTTCCCCAGTATGAATTGGCCAGGTGGTGGCGTGGGCGGTGGTAAGACTGGTTCTCTAATTTGGCACCTCTCATAAACCTGTAGTGAGGTGGCTGGCTGCAACTACTGGAAGCTTCCTGAATTTAGAAGATGCAGTACTCAGCGCCTGTTGGCCTCAGTTTGGGGTTGTGGGCATAAATTCCTGGATAAGAGGAAATAAACCCACCTTTTGTTACATTTATCCCCTGGATTCTTTTTGTACCCTCACAAAACCCAGTAGTTTTATACTTTTTCTTAAAGGATCCCTGAGGGAAATGCTCAGCTGAGTCATTTCCATCTCATTTTAAGCAAGCAGCTAAGGTTTCCCCTGATGATCACCAAGTGTCCCAGCTTCCCACCCCCTGTCCAGGGGACTTGCCACAAATGTCCAATGCTGTTGCCTTCTATTTTGTCACTCCTCTGTCATTTCTTCTCCATTTCCTTTTCTTTCTGCTTGGAAAGCTCAGGGCAGATCTGCCTGTCTCTGGGCTAAGTAGACCTCAGCTGGGGAATGAATCCTTCTAAGCAGGTACCCCCTGTCTTGAAACTCTTGGGGCCTCTCCTTTTTTCAGGCAAGGGAAGAGTCCTCATTCCTCAACAGGTTCCTCTCTCTCAGTTCTCCCTTTATATTAGCCAGGAGTGAGGGGTGGTTGTGGGGGTGGACTAGATTGCTTAACAGAACCCCCCCCAAGACTGCTGAGGGCTGGTCACATATTCAGTGGCTTTCTCAAATCCAAATGTAGGGTACTTTGCAGCCATGTCCCCAGCTTTGGTCTTAAATCTGTAATTCCAGCATAAAATCCCACTGAACATCCTGTTACAAAAGGAAAAGAACCAGTAAAGAAGCAGGAAGACTGCTTCTAGTGTATCAGATTTCAAGTTTATGATTCATAAGCTACCCAAAAAATTCTCTTTGAGCTTTTAAAATGGGAATGCAATATGGAAAATCAAGTTTAGATTTAATTAACATTTATTGTGCACCAATAATTATGTGCCAGCACCGTTCTGGATGTTTTCATGCATAATATATTAGTCAATATAGCCCTGGTTTTAAAAATCAGCCCCATTTGTCAGACAATAATGATGATATTTTTAGTAATATCATTGTTATTTATTTTGTGTCTGCCATATGTCAGGCACTGTTTTAAGCACTTTATGCAGTGATATCATTTATATTCACAAATATTCTATGAGGGAGATATTATTATTCCTAATTTACAGGCAAGAAACAGGCTGTGAACAGTTATTTGCCTAAGGCCATTTAGATTTTAAGTGGTGCTGAGAGCTAACACTTAATGTATGCTTACTATGTATCAGGCCCTCTTTCAAGTACTTTATGTATATTATCATTATAGCAGCTCTAGAAGATAGTTCTATTTTTATTGATGGAGAAACTGATGCACAAAGGAACGTGCCCAGGACTGCACAATTAGTAAATGATCTGTCTGGCTTCAGGGCTCATAGACTTCCTCACCATGCTGAGCTGCCTCCTTGCAGTAAGACTGATATATTCACATCCAGGGCTTCAAGTCAGAGTCCGATGCCTTCTTATATTTCTCTGTCTTAACACAAAGGAATGAATCTCAAATGGTAAAATTTCATCCTGTAAAGCTGAAAAAATACCTCCTGAATTTTGACTTTGTTAGTATCAAGGGCTGCAAATAACGCAGTGAGCTCAATCAGGGAAAGGAGGGTTTCTCCTATTTCTCTCTCTTCTTCACATCTCTGATTCATTTCAGCAGCTTAGCTTTAGGGTCAGTTTGCTCAGCTATCACAGCCCACTTGCCTAACTCCCCTTACTGTTTATGAGATGGATGCCAAGAAATGATACAAACTACGCTATAGACAGGGGAAATAAAACCTATAAAGCAATAAGAAGCAGGAGTGGAACATTCAACCACGTGAGGATTTTTTTCTGTGTCACCTGAAAAGGGAAGTTATTCTTTTCCTGCAATCCTCAGGGACTTTTTTTTTGCTTCAGTCACTGATTTTGAAATGGAATCTATGTAATAAAATTTTGAGTTCTTCAGAAAGACAATCTATAGATCCAGTGAGTGATTTCTGTTTTGTAAACATGTTTAATTAATGGAATGCATTCTTACTACAAAAAGTTAAAGCTTTAAACAGGTGTCCGAAACAAATACAAAGGACTTCTCAATCTCATTCCTTAGAAGAAAACAATGTTAATACAACAATTATACACACAATGTTAATATTTACATATGTGTCCTTCCAGACATTTTCCTATTCAGGGTATCATTTATCATCCAATCTGGGATCCTTGAGATTAAATTATTATAATTATGACAGGGCAACAGGCATAAACTGGAACTATTTTTTTTAAAAAAACAGGCTATATAATGTCCCTACTGATGGATATGTATTTTGTTTGTTCGTTTGTTTTGTATGCTGTATGGCAGGGGTCACATTTCATTCTTTTTCCATGTGAGTATCCCCTTATTGCAGTACCATTTGTTGAATTTTTTCGTTTGTTTGCTTCTCTATTTGGGAAGTACATGGGCTGGGAATCGAACCCGGGTCCCCCACAATGCAGGCGAGAATTCTACCACTGAACCACTCTTGCACCTTCTCGAATATGTGTTTTTATATCTATATTTATAGAAACACCTACATGTACCTCCTTCTATATATCATTTGCAGCCCCCCACCATGGTCCTCACCTCCTGGTTTCCATGTGTAATCTCCTCTCTTTGGATGTAGGCTGAGCTTAGTGACTTGCTCCCAACCAACAGGATGTTGCAGAAATGATGGAATGCCCCTGCTGGCATCAGGTTTTAAAACAACTATGGCTTCAGTTTTGGGTGTTCTCTTCTCTTCTCTCTTGGGCCGCTTGCTCTGGGAGATGCCAGCTGCCACCTTGTAAGGACACTCAAGCAGTCTATGAAGAGGCCACGTGGTAAGGGAGTGAGGTATCTGGTCAAGAGCTGTGAGGAACAGAGGCCACCAGCGACCACACACACGAGCTGGGAAGTGCATCCTCCAGCTTTGATGACTGCAGTCGTGGCAGCTTGACTGCAACTCAGGAGAGACCCTGAGCCAGAAACATCCAGTTAAGCCCCACCTGAATTCCTGACCCTCAGAAACTGTGTGAGAAGATAAGTGCTTATTGCTTTAAGCCGCCAAGTCTGGGGGTAATTTGTTATATAGTAATAGATAACTAATACGTATTTTTTTAAAGTAAAAGTTGAATTATGTATAAGTAGTTTTTGACAACTTCCTTATTTTCCCCTCCCATTAGCATGTCTGTTAGTACATACCTCATTTAGTATGTGTGGTACAAAGCAATAGTATCTCAGAAAAGAAGAGATAGAGGTGCAGTGTATACATAAAATTCCATTTTAGGATTGACCAGGTATGGTGTTTTGTTCTTTTCTTCTTTTTAAACCCAAATGCCTCAACAGACATTCTTGGAAACATGTTTGTTTATTGTTTTTTCGTATCTGCAATTATCTCCCTGGGATATATTCTTAAAGGGAAAATTTCAAGGCCATGAGGCAACGTTTAATTTTTTATTGATGCTTGCAAATTGTCTTCAAGTTGAAGCCATGTTTTAAGACCCAAAGTGTTTACATGAGGGAGCTTATTTGCATCTCTCTCTTTTTTTTTACTTTTTTACATGGGCAGGCACGGGGAATCGAACCCAGGTCCTTTGGCATGGCAGGCAAGCATTCTTGCTTGCTGAGTGCATCTCTCTTAACAATGCAGAATATTATCATTAAAAAATCTGCAAATAATATAGGTGAAAAATTATAATTTTAATGATTAATGAGCCTGAACTTTGTTTCACATACTTATTATTATCCCTGTGGCACTTTCATGTCTTTTACTTACTTTCATCTTGAGTTGTTTATGTTTTCTTTTTTGATATGCAAAGTGTCTTTTGTTTGTTAGAGAATGTAGCTCTTTGTCATGTCTTTGCAAATATTTTTCTCAATTTGACTTTTGCTTTTGCATAGGTTTATGATTTTAAAAAATTCTTTCCCATACAGACTAAAAGTAATCAAGCAATCGTCATCATTTGTTTTATTTTATGACTTTTGAGTCCTTGTGTCACGCTTGCTGCAGTCTCAAGATATTTTCATTTGGTATTTTATGATTGATTTAACATTTTGCATTTATATATTAGACCTGTGATTTATTTTAGAAGAAAGAATGAAGGAGTGATTCATTTTTTCCCCATATATTTTAGCAGCATTCTCTAAAAAAAAAAAACCCACATCATCTCCCTCCACTTACTTAGAATGCCAAGTTATGTATATTAGATAATCCTATGTATATGAATCTATTTTTGAAGTCCCAATTTTTATCCATAGATATGTCTCACTAGTTTTATTCTATAGCCATACTGCCTCAACTGCTGTAGATTTATAGTAAATTTTAATATCCGATAGAGCCAGTCACTGTTTCTTTGTCAAGATTTTCTTTGCTATCCTCTCATATTTTCTTTTAGGTAGAATTGAAATTTCTTATTGTCTTTTGAAAATGCATTAAATTTGTGTATTATTATTGCAAAATTGAAACATCCTATCCAAGAATAAGATATGTTTACTCATACATTCAATCCTTATGTTGTATTTTAGTTTTCTTCTTATAGAATCTGCACATTTCGTATTAAGATTATTCCTATATATTTTACTTATTTTTGTTGTTACCTTTATACTCAGTAACAGCTTGTCTCCATTCAAATTTCTAAATGATATTGCTTATCCATAGGAAAGCTATTCATTTTTGTTTATAGCCATCCACCTTACTTAGGTCTTTTACTGTATTTTTTTTTCCAGTTTATCCTCTTTGGTCTTGCAGATATGCACATAAATATTTTATAAATGATGATAATTTGTTCCCTTTGTAGTATTTATTTCTCATGTATCACATTCTTTAATGGACATGCTTAATAGTGTTTCTTTAACAAATTTGATGCTGGGTTTCTCTCTATCTCTTCATCCCTCTTTCTCTCTCTTTTCTTTTGAGTCTTGCCCCCTCATCACTTTGAGCTCTGTGATCTTGGGCAAGTGGCTGACATTAAGAAAGTGAGGCTTAGAGAGGCAGTAAGGGCCTGATCTGGATTCGCACTCAGGATTCTCCGACTTCAGGGCTCACTTACTAACCATTACGTTTCATGGCCTCATAAAATGATTTGGAAGCTTGCCTGCATCTCTCTCTGTCTCTCTGTCTCTCTCTCTGCTTGTTGTTTACAGATATTATAAATCTAGCCACCAAACCTCATTCCTGAAGCCATTCAGTTTCAATAGTTGTGGTGGAAATCTCCAACTGATAGAATAAGCATCCATTTATGCCATTGTGGTGAATGCAGGTAAGACATGTTGGATTTCTGACTTTAAGAACAAATGATTTCATCCTGCAGCATTGACTCTCTGTGAGGGAATACATTTTTTGTGTTTGTGTGGTGTGTGTGTGTGTGGGGGGGGGGATGGAAGAGAGGGGATGTCCTGAATTGAATTATGTTCAATAATCCATTCCATCATTACTATAAGCTCTTTTGTTGCATATTCTCCTCATATCCTTTGATACCATAAGATCTTTGGTTTAACAGGAAACATAGATCCCTGAGAGATGCTTAAATCAAATGAATCTAGTTTCTGGAAATGTCATTATTTTAGAAAGCAGCACAAGAGGAAGGGCAGGAAAATAGTTTAGATTTTTGTGGGGAAATGGAAAGCAAGAGGCAGGATGGAAATTCTGTTCAGAACAGAGGAAAAGAATCTAGATTTTAAAAGTCAGTGTGTATTAATTTTGCTTTATTTTTCCCAGCAGCGGGAATACTGCTTGTGTCTAATACTGGGAAAGATTGGCTATTCTAAATAGAGCCCTTTGTTACTTGAGAATGAGTCTGTGATCGGTGGTTGGGATAGGAATGGAGAAGGAGTAAGAAACATGACAAAAATAGAAACTTCTTAATTGCAAGTAATAGAATGTACAGAATTTTCTTTTATTCAGCAAATCATTTGGAACTCCATGATGGTAGGTTTGAGGGAGAATACAAAAATGTGTAAGGCATAGTCTCTGACCTCCAGGAGGAGCTTGAAACCAAGAGGTCAGAGAATCAAGTAATGGTCCTCAGGAGTAAAGAAGAGTGCTAAACTTATTTGTGAAAGCTGAGTGGGACTTGAATTGGTAGATAAATAGTAAAGGCATATTCTGAGCCTAGAAAAAAGCATGAGAAACTGCTTTTGTTTGAGAGTCAGTGCCACATGTTTGGTTGGAACAGAATTATGTGAGTGTGAGAAAAGGGAGAATATTTCAGGCAATTAGAATAGGAAGCAATAGGAAACTGAGAGCCATTATAAATCTTGAGTATTGAAGTACCACAATAAACGTGAATAGGAGCATGAATCTGGCAGTGGTGTCGAGGTAGACTGACTTAAAGTGGTGGTGGGTGAGTTAAGAGCCAGTTCTGCCAAGTCTGATCTAGAGCGAAGGTAATGGAAGCATTATAGAATGGACAAAAGGAAACCCCCTTGATTTAGTAAATGGTTTGGTAGAGTTGGTGGAAGTGACACATTAAATAAAGTCTGAGCTTCAAGTGCTCTGAACAAAGCTGGTTTTATCTAGGTAAAGTTTTCTAGAAAAGCAAATTGGATTTTACCTAGGTAGAGTTTTCTTCTGCTGATGGAGCCAGGTATCATTTCTTTCATTAAATTTTTTTCCAGTTGTTGGATGGGATTCTTGATGTGTTCCCATAAGTATTTCATTAGTTATGTGTTGAATGGTCTTGAAGTAATCTTCCTAGTATGTGCTCTGCTGAGGGAAAAGCTAAAGCTAACTCCATAATGGCATAAATGTAGGAGGAGTTTAAAAACTTGGTTTAGGAGACACACTGGCTGGCTTACTTTTCATTTGTTAGCACATTTTGATAACTTGGGTTAGCTGTATTTGAAGCTTTCTGATGACTGAAGATCTCCAGTAAGTTCTAGTAGTAGCAAGCATGGAAGGAGAGTGTGTGATGCTAGACCCGTTCTATAAAGCCACTTCCTCAGTCCCTCTGTTTGGCCCACTGTGTGGTAGCAGCACCTGGTGGGATTGAGCTGTCAGGGGTCTGGATGGGCAGGAGAAGCAGCCCCCCTGACCTTCTTATTTCCTTCTTTTATCTCTCCCAGGTATTCCTACTCATTGCTTTAAGGATTGTAAACAAGTGTACTCCTTGCTTTGCAACAGATTCAAACACAGACCCATACACAAGCTCATACATAGAACAAGTAATACCAAAATGTTTTTTGAATATCTAGACATTTTATAAAATGAAACTCCCTAAATTTGCCTTATGAGTAAATACCAAGGCATAAGTAGAGCATGTCTGCGGCTGCCAGGTCTCTGACCACTGATTGGTCAGTTCAGATGGCCTGGGACACCTTCCTGCTGGCAGCATATGCCCTTGGCTCCACTGGACATTCCTAACATATTTCAGATATGTTAACGCACTTGCCATTAAAATTGATGAATTGAGCTTATGAATGCATTCATCAGGAATGGTGCTAGTAAGTTTGTTGTTGTTCAACATCAAAGATTTCTGGCTTAGTTGTCTTAGTTCATTGGAATTGAGTGAAATTTTGGGCACAGTGGCAATCCAGGCACTTTGGCACAGGCTGGAATCCTGTTGCTTCTCATTTTCAGCTCCCTTGGATATTATCTTGTTTTCTTTCTCTGAGGGTTTCTGTGTGGGAATAACATGTCCAGCATTTGCTGTTGTTTTTTCCTGGAAATGTTGGCAAAATTGCAATGTGTTTATTTGGTGGCTAAAAGTATGCTGGGCTTTCTTGCCCTTCGATTTCACCTACTTTTATTTTATGATGATAAATGAACTCATGACTACTGCTGGTGCTGATGATGACGACAACAGTGACTAACTTGTAGTAAGAAATGTGACAGCTTCCATGCAAAGAGATTTATTTGTATGATCTTATGTCATTTGCTCTACTGATCTATGAGGTAAGTACTGTTATTATTCCTACTTTCCAGTTGAGAAATCTGAGGCTTAGAGATGTTAAGGTATATACCCAAAGACTTACATGTTGTAAGTGGCATGGCCAGGATTCAAACCCAGGGCAATTTGCCTTCAGAGCCTAATAACCATGAACTATCACTCTATCAGCCCATTTGTGGATGATTCATATTTGAACCATAAATAATACAGACATGTCTCGAAGTTGTTAGAAAATTGTAGGCCTAAAATATCATCAATACAAGTACTCTTCTCTACCCAATGTAGAGTTAATCTAATAGTACACGGGTATCCTAAGTTTCATGTTAAATTTATACAAAGATATAAAAATTTTTAGAGGCACTAAACATTGAAAAGAGAATGATGCAACCAGTTTAGCAAAGTTTTAGACTTGACCATAACTTCTTCAATGCTTTTCAGAAATTTCAAATATCAAATTATGTTTTTCAATTGTTTTTTTTAAACATTTGTTTGATTCCTCTGTTTAGTTGGCACACCAAATACAAACATAGTTTGCCTTTTGGCTCATCCAGCCATTATTTAACTAATTTATATTTACAAACAAGACATGTAGCAATTGAAAATCATAGCCAATTCTCAACAACACTGATGATGCTCTGATATAATATCTTTTCTGACAATTGTGGGAATTTCAAAACTATGCACATATTCAGCAACAAAGGAAGCATTGTTATATTGCCAAGTATTACACAGCAGCCAAACTTCTTCATAGAATTTTGAATTAGAATCCTTGGTGAACTCCAAAACTGTGCTAATTCTAGTTTTGAACACTAAGATTTCATAATCCTAAAAATTAATTTAGTTGATTATTAGTTGGTGGTCCTCAATCACAAATAAAAATCAATGTCTGTGGAAATATGCACCATCCATCTGTTAGAATTCAAGGAGTATCTTGCTGTTTTTGTAATTTCATGTCCTTTGGTTCCTTGTCCTGGCCAAAAGTGGTCCAGGAAAAGAGTCAGGAAGGAAGACTTTTAAAGCTGGTTAGTTTATATATTTACTTAGAGGAGAGGGAAGACTTTATCAATAATAATCCTTTATCTTTGAATCTATGATAAAATTTAAGGACTATTTCAACAACTCATTTTGATTTTGATGTAGCACAGAATAAGCCTTGGTCAGAGGGGTGATTACCAGTATCAGCATTTAACAAATGGTCACCAGAGAGAGAGTACATGACTTGCCTGATATCACACTCACCAACTTCTCACCCTTTTAGGTAGTCAACCAACCCCCTCCTTTTTGCCTAGGGGATAAAGTCTAAACGTTTTAGCCAGCCATCTAAATGCCTTCATAACCTGGTCCCTGCCTACTTTCTGAACTTAATCTCCTACATGAACTGTTGCATATTTGTTCCCCATGTGTACTCTGCCTTCTAACCATGCTAAGTTTATGGCTCTGTTAATGTGTCATGCTTGGGATTTCCCAAATTTGGGAATTTGGGGACTAGAAAATTACCAAACAAATAAATAAATGTGTATTGTTAATAATTTTGTATTTGACAAGTAAGATAATTATAAAATACCCACCATTTCATTTCAAACATATTTTAGCATCATAAAGTAGAAAAGACATAATCTCAGAATAAAGAGTAGTAATTAAATAAAATATGAAAACTTTACTCATTGTCTACATTTTCTTTATTATGCCAGAGTCTACTGAAAAATTTGTTTTGGACTGGCACCAGCCAGAAGCCTGGGAGTTTTGTGCCTAGTTACATGCTGTTTCCTCCATGAGCCTCATGTCTGTCTGACTAAACCTTCTGATTCCTTCAATTCTCATTTTATACCTTGACCTTAGAAAATCTTCTCCTATCTCCCTCCACCTATTCTCGCTTAACCCTCCCAACCTCTCAAGCTATCTTTCTTCTCTGTGGCAAACAGTTTCTCCTCTTCTTTGGCACCAAGTGACTATACTTGGTTGTTTCTTTGCTCATCTCTCTTGCCACAATACCATGAGATTCTTGGAGACAGGCGCTGCATTTTTATTGACCTTCATTACCAGAGCTTAACACATTGTCTGGCATGGAAATAGTGTGTAATAAATATTGAATAGATGAATGAATGAATGAGTGAACAAATTCTTGGCTGCCTTTCAAACCTTTTGTCTGTGTCTTGACCATCTTTTCTGACCCACAATTTCAAACACAAACCCTCACTGAATTGAATTAATTTATGGGTTTTGACCTCATTGGTTCTTCTGTTTTTCTTTGCTGAAGAAAACTAATTATCTTCTCCATTATCGAAATGTCTGGGAACAGTCTGTAGCTGCTGTCTAAAATACTTCCCTGAGCTGTAATGCTTCTCTCAGCCCTTCTGGTCAGCTTGTGTTTTTCTTTCAGTCTCTTCATTTTTGATTTGCCATATTAATTATCACATTTTTATTTATTTTTATGGCAAAAGAATGTAAGACATGTTATAATGTAAATGTGGAGGAAGATATTTACATTTTTAATAGCTTACCCTTTCTAAATCCATAGAGACTTTGAAGTTTTGTGTTATTTTTTTGCCTTAAAAATGATCAAAACAACTTATCTAGGAAACATACCTACACGTTTCTTCTCTTAAGATTCATTGGTGACATGAGCACTATCATTTGGGACATATGTTCTCTGAGCAATATTAATTACTGGGTTGAGCCTTTTCCCAGGACTCAGCCAAGTCACAAATGGAGACTGGCCTGTTTGGCCTTCCCACATGGGTGCTCCCTTAGAGAGGGAAAATCGCTGAGTGCTCTCCTCTCAAGTGATGCTATTAACACATGGAGGCCCAGGCTTCTTTCCAGGCGTGGTTCTACGCCTTGGGAGAAACATTAAGTTGATCAGCATCTCTTCTTGGAAGTCTTTCTTCCTTTACCTTCTATGGCATTCTTTCTTGTAATTGTGAAAATAACCTGTATTCCTAGAGTCAGAATAATAATAACCACAACTATGTATTAGCACATACTTTGTACTAAGTACTTCATAAGCCTGATTTATAATATTTTATCGACTAATTGTGCCCACACTTTATAAGTGAGAAAACAAAAATTCAGAGATAAATGATGTGGCCAAAGCCCTACAGCAATAAATGGTGGAGTCAATGTGGCTGTGACTCAACCGGTCGTTATGACTAGAGTAAGAAATGCTGAGATGCAGGGTTGGCCTTGGGTACACAGCCATATTTAGGTGACAAGTGGAAGAAGAGCTGTTGTTGTTTTTTTTTTTCAGGAAACAGAGCAAAAGCAATTGGAGAGGGTAGTGGTTAGGCAGGATGAGCCACTGCTATGGAACTCACAGGCAGATTAGCTCATAAGAAGTAAGGAATTGGTCAGCATTCTCAAATGCCAGAGTGGTTTGGATGAGTGAACAATGAGGAAAGGCCATTTGATTTGATTTGGCGATTGGATGTTGGTGACAACCTTGGAGAGGGCGATTTCAATAAAGGCGATGGGCTGGCAGCAGGCAAAATGGATGGTAAGGAAATAAGTGTTTTAAGATATTTGTACAATCTCATTAGGAAGATTTTATAATATCGTAAGGAGGTCACATATTTGAGGGAAGTTTTCTTCAGCTTAGTACAGTTATATGTATTTTTAGGGTATATATAAGTTAAGAATATAGCTAAGAAAGCGATTTTGAAGATGCTGGGGAGCAGGGATAACTGAATGGCAAATGTATGGCAATTTTGAAGAAAAGCTGAGACAATAAACATTGAGATTACAGGCAAAAAAAAATGTTAATAATATTCTTCTCTGTGTGGTGGTATTACTTTTTTTTTTTTGTATGGGCAGGCACCGGAAATCGAACCCGGGTCTCCAGCATGGCAGGCAAGAACTCTGCCTACTGAGCCACTGTGGGCTGCCCTGATTACTTTTTAGCTTTCAATTTCTTCTTTACCCTTTTCCATATCTTTCAAATTTTCTATAATGATAATCTATTACATTTTCATTTGTTAACAGCTCTTAAAGTAAATCAGATTTAGGGCATTGTGGAAAATAGCAGCACAGGGAGCACTAGGGCTTAGTTGTTCCACTGAAACAACTATGCAATAGGCTGAAACAACTATTTGGAACTCTGGAGGCCAGAAAAACACTGTAGCATCCTGAGAAGAGTGGGAGGAAGAGGCTATGAAGTACGGTAAAGAACAATGAATTGTTCTCTCTGCGTAGGCGGCAACCCAGTGCCCACCCCCTGCTTTTGAGGCAGGCTGTCATAGAATCCAGCTCCTGGCTAGCTGCTGCTGATAGAAAAGACATAAAAATCCTCTTCCTTCAACGCAGGGGTGGAAAGAGGCGATTACTGACCACTACTTTTATTAGTGAATTTGGATCCCTGAAGGCCTGGCATTGTTTAAATCTGCTCTGACGAGAGCGGTAGCAGCCATTGTGCCAACCCACCCTGGATAGGGGTGGTGGTGTTGGTGGAGACTTAAAAGTGCTGCACTTTCTCAGGGCTGTGGGAGACAATTAGCTGTTGGGTTGCATTTACTGGGTAGGCCAGAAAAGCTCAGCTTTGGGGAGCAATAAGAGAGACTCTTGGTGTACTTTCTGATCCCCTCCCAGGGTACTTTGGAGCTGGTCCCTTGCCCTGTTATAGCTAGGAACACTTGGAAAAGTCCTCTCTATTGTCTCTTCCTATCAGAATTTGCCTTCCAAGTAAAAGTTGTGTGAAACAACAAAAGGAGCATAAACTTCTATAGAGATGGAGAGTCTGGGCCAAAGTCTTGCCAGCTTCTGACACCTGGAGATGGAGGTCTGTTCCCTGGGAAACAGAAGGGACAACAAAACTTCTGTAAGCAGGTGAGCTCCAAAACAACTACCAAGCAAAAGGCTAGGACAAGACAAAGGCCCACAAATACAGGGAAAACCCTGTATACTTTTTTTTGCCTTGAGCAGACCTTCCCCATAGGAGGGCTGAAGCTCAAGAAAATCCCTGTCTTATTACCAGCTGACTACAAAACCAAGAAACAGACATCTCAGGGAATAAATCTCAGAGTTAACATTTTAAAGTGTTAAAATGTATAGTGTGCAAAAAAGAGTACAGGTCAAACAAAGGCATAGGAAATAATGGTCCATGCAAAGGAAAAGGATAAAAATTCAGAAAACATCAGTGAAGAAGATGAATATATGGATGTACTGAACAAAGCCTTTTAAAGATGATCTTAAAAATGCTTGTGGATTCCCAGTGTCTGCCCATACAAAACAAAACAAAATAAAGTGTTTATGGAGATAAACGAAAATATAGAGAAAGAATTAAAGTCTATCAGGAAAATGATAAGTAAGCACTATGAGAGTCTTAGTAGAGAGATAGAAATTTCAAAAAGGAACCAAATAGAAGTACTGGAATTGAAGACCACAATAACTGAAATGCACAATGCCCAGGAGAGTTTCAATAGCAGATTGGACCTGGCAGAAGAAAGAATCAGTGAACTTGAAGACCAGATAATTAGAATGAGTCAGGCTGAGAAGCAGAAAGAATATTAAATAGAGGCTGAGAAGCAGAAAGACATATTAAATGCAAAAACATAGCTTAAGACAGCTATGAGACACCCTCAAGCACACCAATATATGCATTATGGGGGTCCCAGAAGAAGAAAAAGAGAGAAAGGGATGGAAGGAATAGTCCAATAAATAATGATAGAGAATTTCCCAAACTTAGCAAAACACATGAATGCACATATCCAGGAAGTTTAGAGAACATCAGACAGGATAAGCTTGAAGAAAAACACACTCTGTCATATATTAGTCATACTACCAAATGCAAAGGAAAGGAGAGAGTTCTGAAAGCTGCAAGAGAAAAGCAATGTACTATGTACATGGGAGCCCCAATTAGATTGAATGCCAATTTCTCATCAGAAGTCATGGAGACTAGTAGGCAGTGGGTTGAAATACTTATAAGTCATGAAAGAAAATAACTGCCAGCCAAGAATTTTCTATACAGCAAGACTCTTTCAAAAATTAGGGAACGATTAAGAAATTTCTCAGATAAACTAAAGCTGAGAGAATTCCTCACCACTAGACCTGCCCTATAAGCAGTGCTAAAGGAAATTCTTCAGAATGAAAGGAAAGGACAGGACACTAGCAGTGGTTCAAAGAGCATAAAGAAATAATGACTAGTGGTAAAGGTAACCATTTGAATAATTACAAATACCAATATTATTGTTTTGTATTGTTTGTTATGTAACTCCACTTCTTACTCCCTAAAGGTAATAAAATGCAAATGCATAAAGGAAGTGATTAATCTATGTTTTTGGACATACTACCATGTGCAAAGATATAAGTGGTAACTAGTACAAAAATATAGTGGGGAGGAGGAACAGAAGGGTATAGGAAAAGTAAATGTGCATACTGTTGAAATTAATTTGCTATCAAACCAAATATGATTCTTGTATATTTAGGATGTTAAATTTTAACCCCATGGTGACCACAAAGAAAACAGATGGAAAATATATAGCTATAGCAATGAGAAGACACTAGATATGATACAACACAGAAATCAAATAATTATAAAAGTAGGTATTAATGGAAGTGAGGAACAAAAAGGGTTTAAGATGTACAAAGGATAAATAGAAAAATGGCAGAAGAAAGTCCTATATTATCAGTAGCGACTTTAAGTGTAATTTAAAAAAAAAGCCTAGATTGGCAAACTGGATGAGGAATCATGACCCAACTCTCTATGCTGTGGGTCAAGCATACAAGTCAGGTGAAGGTGAAAGAATGGTAAACTATACCATGTATAATAACTAAAAGGGAGCTGGGATGACCATCCTAATATTTGATAAAATAGACTTTACATCAAGAACAGTTATGAGAGACAAATGTGTTCATTATATACTGATGAAAAGGACAATTCAACAGGAAGATGTAACAATTATAAATATTTATGCACCTGACAGCAGAGCCCCAAAACATATAAAGCAAATACTGACAGAATTGAAAGGAGAAATTGACCACTCCACATTAATAGTAGGAGACTTTAATATGCCACTCCCAACAATGGCTTGAACATCTAATCAGAAGATCAGTAAGGAAGTAAAAGACTTGAACAAAACTCTAAACCGACTAGACCTAACAGAGCTCTTCACCCAACAAAAACAGGATACATATTCTTCTCAAGTGTACATGGATCATTATCCAGGATAGACCATATGTTGCATCACAAAACAAGTCTCAATAAATAAAAAATATTGAAATAATGCAATGCATATTCTCCAACCGCAATGGAATGAAACCAGAAATCAGTAAAGGGGAGAAGAGAAAAACTCACAAATATGTAGAAATTAAGCAACATACTCTTAAACAACCTACAGAGGAAATCAGAGGCAAAATTAGGAAATATCTTAAGGTGAATGAAAATGAAAATGCAACATACAGCAAAGGGAGTACTGCGAGGAAATGTATAGCTCTAAGTGCTTGCATTAAAAAAAGAACTTCAAATCATAGACCTAATCTCAATACTGGAAGAACTAGAAAAGGAAGAATAAACTTAACTCAAAGAGAGCAGAATAAAGATTAAAGTGGAGATAAATGAGATAGAAAACAACAAAAGAGAGAAAATAAACAAAACCAAAATCAAGTTCTTTGAAAAGGTCAATAAAATTGACACACGATTAGCCAGACTGACAAAGGAAAAAATGAGAAAGGATACAAATAATGAAAATCAGAAATGAAAAGGAGAATATTACTACCAATCTCATTGAAATAAAAAAGACTACAAGAGGATACTGTGAACAAAGGTGGGCCAATAAATTAGATAACCAAGATGAAATGGTGAAAATCTTAGAAACACACAAACTATATACGTTGACCGAAGAAGAAAAAGGAGAACTCAACAAACCGGTTACTAGTAAAGAGAATGAGTCATCAAAAATTACCCACAAAGAAAATCCCAGGACTGAATGGCTCTTCATAGGGGGAATTTCACCAAAAATTCCAAGAACTTTTAACTCCAGTTCTGCTTAAATTGTTCCAAAAAATTGAAGAGTTAGAACACTTCCTATTTCATTCTTATGAGCTAACATCACCCTGGTGTCAAAACCAGATAAAAATACCAAAAGAAAAGGCTACAAACCAGTTCCTCTTATGAATATAGATGCAAAAATCCTCAGCTAAATACCCACAAGCCAAATCCAACAGCATATTAAAGCAATTATACAACATAACTAAGTGGGATTTATCTCTGGCATGCAACGTTAACTCAATATAAAAAAATCAAGTAATGTAATAAAACACATGAACAGAATGAAGGAAGAAGACACGTTATCTCACAATTTGACAAAATACAGCACCCCATCATGATAAAAATGCATGGAATATTCAGTATAGAAGGAAACTTCCTCAACTTGATGAAGGGCATGTATGGAAAGCCCACCGCTAACATCCTACTTAATGGTGAAAGGCTGAAAGCTTTTCCTCTAAGATCAGGAACAAGAAAAGAATGCCCACTGTCATGACTGTTATTCAACCTTGTACTGGAAATTCTTTTTAGAGCGATTAGGCATGAAAAAGAATACATATCCAGGTTGGAAAGGAAGCAATAAAACTTTTACTATTTGCAGATGATATGATCATATATACAGAAAATCCTGAAAAACCTACAACAAAGCTCCTAGAGTTAATAAATGAATTCAGCAAAGTGGTAAAGTACAAGATCAACACCCTCAAATCAATAATGTTTCTATTCAAAAGCAGCAAACAAGTGGAAGAAGAAATCAAGAAAAGAATTCCATTCACAATAGCAACTAAAATAATTGAAGACATAGGAATAAATCTCACCAAAGATGTAAAGGACTATACATAGAAAAACTGCGAAATATTGCTAAAAGTAGTTTTAAAAGACCTAAATACATGGAAGGACATTCTGTGTTCATGGATTGGAAGATGAAATATTACTAAGATATCAGTGCCACCTAATGCAATTTATAGATTCAGTGCAGTCTCAATAAAAGTTCCAACAGCCTGCTTAGCAGAAATGGAGAAGGCAACAATCAAATTTATATGGAAGTATAAGGAACTCTGAATAACTACCACCACCTTAAAAAAGTTGGAGGGCTCACACTTCCTGATCTGAAAACTTATTACAATACCACCGTGAACAAAACACCATGGTACTGGCACAAAGACAGACATACAGAGCAATGGAGTAGATTTGAGTACTCAGAAATCAACCCTCACATTTATGGCCAACTGATTTTTGACAAGGGGGCAAAGATGACTCAATTGGGAAATCACAGTCTCTCCAACAAAAGCTATTGGGAAAACTGGGTCTCCACTGATGCAAAAAAAAAGAAGACTCCCTACCTCATACCATATAAAAAAAATCAATTCAAAAAGGATCAAAGACCTAAATATAAGAGCTAGAACTTATCTAACTCATAGAAGAAAACATAAGGAAGCATCTTCTGGACTTTGTATTAGGTAATGGTTTCTTAGATTTACCCAAAAAGCACAGGCAATAAAAGAAAAAAATAGTTAAATGAGACCTCATTAAAATAAAAAACTTTTGAACCTCAAAGGACTTTAGTATAAAAGTAAAATAACAGCTTACACAATGGGAAAAAATATTTAGAAACACCTCTGATAAAGTTTTATTATCCAGAATATATATAAAGAAATCCTTCAACTTAACAACAGAAAGACAACCTAATTAAATAATGGCCAAAAGATTGGAACAGGTATCTCTCATACAAAAAGATGCTCAACATCATTAGCCATCAGAGAAATGTAAATCAAAACCACAATGAGATATCATTTCACAACCATTAGAATGGCTGCTATTTACAAAATGGATAAACCAGTATTGGAGAGGATGCAGTGTAATAGGAGCACTCATTCATTGCTAGTGGCAATGCTAAATTTTGTCTTTTCTGTGGAAGACAGTTTGGCAGTTCCTCAGAAATATATGTGTAGAATTACCTTATGATCCAGCAATCCCACCGCTAGGAATGTACCCAAAGAATTGAAAGCAGGGACTCAAACAGATATTTGCACATTGATGTTCATAGCAATATTACTCACAATTTTCAAAAACTGAAAGCAACTCGTGTCATTAACTGATAAATGGGTAAATAAAATGTGGTCTATACATACAATAAATATTATTCAGCTGTAATAAAAAGTAGTCATGATACATGTGATAACATGAACTTGAAGACATCATATTGATTGAAATAACCTGGTTACAAAAGGACAGATGTTGTATGATCTCACTGATTTGAAACAATTCGGATGATAAAACTCATGAAGTCAGAATCTAGAATATAGGTTACCAGAGTATGGGTGGGGACACGGAAAGGGAAGTTAAAGCATGAAATATACAGGTTTCCTAGAATGCTCGAAATGTTTAGGTAATGGATGGTGCCACAACATTGTGAATGCAATTAACAACACAAATATATATCTGAATATGATTAAAAGGGGAAAGTGCTAGATTGTATATATGGTAACTAAATAAAAAACTTTTGAAAATCCATGGAACAACAGTATACAATTAATTAATAATAATAATTAATTAATAATACAACTACAAAAATGTGCTATCATCAATTATAACAGATGTTCCACACCAATGCGAGGTATTAGTGTGGTGTGGTGTATGGTATTCCTGTATTTTGTGCATGAGCTATAAACCCACAAATTCTCTAATAAATAAAATAATGAATTACATTTAAAATGATAAAGTAATATAAGTTCACAGCTTATAGAACCATGTAAGTTGAAAATCAATTCCTTAGTACCCCATTTCTATTTCTCCAAGGCACCCAATATTTGAGTAGCCTTTGAGTAATTTTGTACACATACATGTTTTAAAATCTGAAAACATTTTTGAGGAATCACAGGTAAAGAAGTTAAGCCTGAAAAGGATAATACCTCCTACCTTCTGGTTTCTGGCTGTCTTGACAGACTAATAGAAAGATTGGAGGAATATAAACTTGTAAGAATGAAGAGGAAGGATGAAAAGAATGGAAGAGGAGACAATAGCAGACAACAGGTATCAACATGATTTTAGGAGGTGCAAAGCAGATAGCCAAGTGATCTAACTAGAAATGTTAGAAAATCTAAAACTTAAATGCCTGTACTGAGAGGAGCCTGTGAATAGGAGGAGTTCATTTTGCAGAAATCCTGAAAGATTCAGGAATTATGATGAGTGTTCTGATGACACTAAAAACATGAAGATTGGTTGGAAGTCTTCCAGACCTCTCTTGATCCACTGAGCCAAGATTTACCCATGACCAAAAGTTAGAAGACTGGAGATGAACCAAAGAGATTCTAGATTTGGAAAATCAGCTGCTAATAGGGAATTAGGTGCCCCCATTTTCACTTATCTCCAAGAATGTTAGCAACTAGACTTAAATCTCTCTTCCAACCAGGAAAATTGGAGGGTTCCACTTTGGGGAAACTGATTAGTCTAAGAGAAAAGTCTATAGGTTCTGACATTTCTGACAGTTACACCCAGTGAAATGTCTGGACCACTGTTGGATCACCCTTTGAGTAGCCAGCAGTTCATGATTAACACCCAAGCATAAACAGCTTCAGTCAATTGTTCATGGTACCTTGTTCTTAAATGTAAATGAACGCTACGGTTCACTAAGTATTTCTAGAAAACTTCAAACATGAACAAGAGAAACCAAGAGAGACTGGGAAAAGTCTATGAAGGATGCAGAATATGTTACTGATAAAATAGTTTGATTTTCACAAAGAAAATATATTGTATTTGCAAAGGACAGAAAGCTATCAAATGGGAAATTTTGGAAGATAAGAAAAGTCTTATTAAAAATGTGAAAATTAAAATAGATTTATTTGCGAAGTAAAGTTTAGGAAATTACTTCCCCAGAGTAGAAAGAACAATAAAGAGGTGAAAAATTGGGAACAAAGTGAGAAATTTAGATAATAGTTATTCTAGAAAGAGAAATATAAAGGAAAGAGAGGACAGAAGTTATTGAAGAAATAATAGCACACTGGTTCCAGAATTGAATGACTTAAATTTCCCAGTTGAAAGGGATCTCTAACTTTCTAGCAAAATGAATGCAAAAGACCTATCCAAGGCATATTATTGTGAAATTTCAGAATCCCTCAGGTAAGATTAGAAACTTATGGAGAAGAAAAATGATTACAGTCAAACTATTCAATATATATAAGAGTGATGTCCGATTTCTTAATAGAAAGCTAGAAAACAATGGAGTAATACTTTAAAAATCTGAGGAAAATGATTTCTAATCTTGAATTTTGTACCTGCCAAACTAGGGAGTGTTTGCAACAAAGACAAAAAATGTACTTAAACCCATAACCCAGAATGTATGCTACCCCAAAATGAGGGAGTACTAAGAAACAGAAAAATTAGATAAAGGAAACTGGGTAATGCAATACAGGAAAGAGGTGAATATAAAACCACAGGTGTTCATCAAGTCTAGAGATCAAGAGCTGAGGGAAGGAAGACAGAAGTCTCCAGAAGAGATCTTTCCAAGCAAAAAAAAAAGGGCTTATTGATTCCTGATGTGTTTGACCATACTGAGACCTGTACCATCTGCTCCTTGAAATGTTTTAATAATGCACTACCATTATCTTGATTATCATTAGGTTAATAAGCATTTGACATTTATGTTTATTCTTTAGCACTAACGTAAACATTTTTTTATTTCTCCTAGTTGGAGACAGACTTAATATGTAAGCACTGAATACTTCATATTAGGTTTATCTTGTCTCTACTTTTCAGTTTCTACTTGTTCTTTATCTACAAACTAAAAAAAAGCCAACAAAATTATTTCATCTATTATTTTCCTTCCCTTTTACCAATTGTTCTTTGTTCAGTTGATGTCAAATGATTCACTCCATTCCACTTGTAATAATAGCCTTTATTTTCTCAGTGCTTTCAATTCTTAAACATATAATCTCTGCTTTTTTTTCTGCATTTCCAATCCTACACTTCTCCTTAACTTGCTTTCAACCCATTCAGTAACTCTACACTTTTCCAAAATGATGAGGTCAATGATAGTCACGAAACAATTCAAAATGAAGTACAAATGTAGCAGACATAGCAAGAAGGTGAGGGATGATGGATGAATGAGATGAAAATACCTGCCCATTTCACCACTGCATTTCACAGTCATGGATTTCATAAGCAGTGGAGCTGGGATGAGTCCAAAGAGTTTGATTCCTGGCCTTTGCCCTCTAAAATATACCATTCCCCTGGTCAACTTAATACCTGTTTGGAAAAATTCATATAATTTTGAAAATCCATAATGTTTCCATCTCTTTTTATTTGCTTTACCTTCCACTAACTTCTCACCATTGTTCACATAAATAATTTTAGACCTGGGTGACCTTAGAACAAGGAAAAAAAATGTGTTTCTGAATAGGTTGCTTACATTCACAATAAATTGTTTTCACGGTATATTGGTGGCACGCTAGGTGACCTGACCTAGAGAATAGCTTTGTTTACATCTATAAGAATTGAAAGGGTGGACATTTATAAATCAAAGTACTTTTATATAATGCAAATAGGAGACTTGCTTGTGATTTGACTTGATATAATGAAAGAATGTACAGAATCTAGCTTCTAGGAGAAAACGCAGCTAACGCATCCCTTTGTCTTTCCCAAATATTAGTTCCTTCAAACATACATTTAATGGGAACTAGATGCCAGTTAGTATCAAGTTGTTGACAACCTGAAAGCCTGACTTTTTGTGTTGAGTAAAAAGAAATCTATGTGTTTTGGACTAGCAGGTGGGAAAGTTAATATTCTGCTGAGAAAATTAAGAATCTGATTTTGTGTTCTTATGCTGAATTCCATTCTATGGAAATGAGTCATAGAGCAAAGCCAAAATTTTTCTTAGGAAATAACTTTGAATTTGCTCAAATACTGGAACTGTTACCAAAATGCCAAAATTGTGTGCCATAAGTCACAAAATATATAATAACGGTCTGAAAAAATTTCAGGACATGTGATACTGGCCTGTCATGGATTTCATAGGCAGTGGAGCTGGGATGAGTCCAGGGAATTTCTTGGCCTTTGCCCTCTGAAATATACCACTTCCATGGCCAACTTAATATTTATTTAGAAAAATGCATATAATTTTGAAATTCAATAATGTTTCCATCTCTTTTTATTTGCTCTGCCTTCCACTAACTTCTCACCATCGTTCACATAAATAATCTCAGATCTGGGTTTCCTTAGAACAAGAAAAAGATGTGTTTCTAAATTGGGTGCTTATATTGAATACATAATCTGTGGCCTTCCCAGGGCCTTTTAGGATGATCAGTGGTCATATATAAAGACATTCCGATTGCACTCCAGCCTGCTACGTGAAATTATAACTCAGTGTCTGCAGTTTGGAGCATCTGCATTGTGGGCACCTGTCTGAGACCCAGTGGAGTATGGGGCTTTATTTCGGTGTGGGCTGGAGCTACTGACCTGGACCGCAGAAGTTACCTACACATTGAGGACTTCCCTAGACACCCTGTTGAAAATTGCAGCACCCCCCGCTATTTATCTATCAGTTTCCCCGTTAGAATTTAAGAGTGTAGGGATATTTCCGCTTTATTCACTGCTCTGTCCCCAGATCCAACAACAGCACTGGCCACATAGAAGGTGCCCCAGAAAGCATTTGTTGACTGACTGAATGAGCAGTGTCCAAAGGAGGCAGCCACTTCCAATTACCACAGTAGCAAATAGGCGATTCCAAAGGATAGTGTTAGGATATTTCTAGCTTATATAAATCAAATACACATAAGTAGGAGGACTGAAAATGGGTGTTCATTGAAATCCTTCCTGGAAAGATTTATATTTTCAAGTTCAAATTATCATGTACTTGTTAAGCACATTGCAAAACAAATAAATATTAGGGAAAAGCAAGTCATCCTTGAAATATTTGTATTCCCAGAGTTCCTCATTTCAATGGACTTTGTTCTAGAGAAAAGCAAATTACACATGACACTTCTCTCCCTTTCTTTGATGCACTTTTCCTTTATTACACAGCCATCTCAAATGTGAAGAATAAAGTGCTGCCAAATAAAAGATTACTTGGTGCCTTAAGTAGTGGATAAGAGCTGTTTTTCTCTGTTTGTAGTTCTGCCAAATTATCCAGAAGATTAGTCTCTTAAAGTACTTTTTATTGTATCTGTAGAAAACATTATCTCAAGTAATCATCTAATGAGAAGTATCTCTCCTCAATTTTCTTTTTAAATAGATTTTTTGCAGAAATATAAGATGTATGCAAACTGCTCTACTGTATCCAGTGTGTATTTTGGACCTCTTACATCAGTGCTGTCACCATGAAGCAAACCATAGTGTGAACAGAAGGTTCTCCCTTTGCCCAGATAGTTTGTTGTCCCCATTGCTTCCGCTTTCTCACACGGGCAGGACCCTGCTCCTCCTCCACTTCTGTCAGTTTTTATTCTAGATCCTGTGCCTTAAGGCAACCATAGCACCTGACTTTCAAACTTACTTCAAACTGATGCATTAAAAACAAAAATTTCTTTAAGTAACACACACACACACAAACAACTTTGATGACAGCCCAGCCCAAATTCTACCCTCCATACTCTTTGTGAAATCTGCCATTTTAGTTATTGCAGATAGGGAACTTTTCTCTGAAGGCCACCAGATTCCTCACTTAAGGGAAGACCCTTTTTTATTGGGGCCAGTTTTTTAGCTTCTACTCTTAACAGGGCCTATATATAATTTATCATCCAGATAGGGACATGTGTGAGAATGGAAGGGGGACTCATATAAAGAATGGAACTCTTTATAATTATGCCCAGAAAGCAATAACTAAGATTGTGCCAGACAAGCAGAATTGTGTGGCCCTTAAATAAGAGAATGAAATTAATATTTATTGAGAATATATTATATGCTAACTATTTTATTATATGTATTAATCTCAAAACCATCCACTAATGGTGGGACACACATTTTTCCGCAATAAATCTGAGACTCTGTGACACAAACCCATGGAATCAACAAATAATAATTCAAAAGGAATTTTAGGAACTTGATGCAGTACAATCAACAATAAGGACTATTGGTTTAGCTGTCTGGAGGAAACGTATTACACACAAGTTTGGCCAGATGCCTAATGTTAAAGTTGATAATTGATTGAAGTCGGATGTCACTAGAATAGAAAGAACTTTGGGGAGACAAGATTAAATCTGAAATTTCATCACACATTTTAGAAGTCAAATCTTGAAAGTTTGACATTATAGGGAAGGATAAATAATTTATTAGCACCACCAACTGGTGGATTGCTTCTGTGGTCTTTAGGCCATGTGCTTGTAGTATAAAGACATGCCTTCTTAACTGGACTAATCTTTGGTGCACAGCATAGGACCTTTAGATGTATTACTTAGCGAATCTCAAAAATCCTGGATCTTCTACTATGGAAAAATGTTTGCTAGTCTACAGCAATCAATTTGACAAGCTTTTAAAAGAATTTAGCCTCCATAGACTGAAATTATAAAGAATTATTTTTTTATTTGTGTTTTAAATAGTGAGAACAAAATGTGCTTTGAGGTACTCTTGTTTCTCTAGCACATTCTCCTTTTTTTCCTATTTGTTATTTAAAATTCATTCAATCAACATTTAATAAGTACCTATTCAAAGTATCAGGTACTATTCCAGGAACTGGGTGAACAAAAGACAAAAAAGTCCCTCTCCTGGTGAAGTTTTATATCTTTGGGAGAGAGACCATAAATAAGACTATAAATTAAATGTATGACATATAAATCGTATAAATAGTGTTAAGTGCTATGAAGGAAAGTGAAGCAAGGAAGAGGGATATAAGGAATTCTATAATGTGTCTAGATCAAAAATTATTTCTCTGGATGTTGTTTTAAAACTTTTCTTTCTTATGAAATCTTTTGGGGGCAAAGTTGTCATTTGCCTATTAATTCCTTACAAGATATGAAGAAGTCCAAACCAGGACTTTTTTCCTGAATAACTCATTGTCTAAATGGAATCAAAGGCAAGATTATTTTGTTTAATATTTTGAATGCTAGTAAATCAAATAATTCTACAATGACTGGAATTACTATATAACCTGAATTCTGTTATCTGCCTTGTTTTATTATGTAAAATGTTATCGATATTTGTTGGCAGAAAACTGATGCAATATTTTTTGCAAAGCATATCTAGCAAATACACAACTCCCTCAATATTCCTTTCAACAGACAATTTATTCTCCTATTTAGTCAATAGTTTTCCATAATTTTTTATGTATAGAATTAACCCCTTTCGCAAATTTATTATTGCAACAGTTCTCTCTTTCATTAATAAATGTACATTTATACTTCACCTATATAAAACACACGAAGAGATTTTCATGTTGATTACTTCTAGGTTGCTTGTCAGAAACTTAAATGACTTATTCAGTTATAAACAATAAACCCTAATGACACTTCCTGCTCAGAGATGAGGGTGACTTGCATGATCACACAATAATTTGTCATATGCAAGTTTAGGGACACCAGGAATGGCATTGAAGTAGACATTTGGCTACTTGGGTTCAAAGTTGAAGTTTAACAGTAGATTTGGGCCAAATACTGGTACCGAGGTAGAACTCTGGTTCACGTCTGCTGTCTCAAATCCCCAGGGATTCCCAGGAGGAGGTACAATAGTGTCAGTCCTTGGAGTGGCATCTTCCTGACCTTATCCATGCCTGGTGACCACACTGTTGAGTGGAGCATCTGAAAGGGTCTTAAGAAGATTCATTCTGTCGCTGAGCTTCATTAACTGAGTAGCTGGCTTTTTATCCTCATTTGCCTGCTTAGTTTCCGCAGTATCCCATCTTTCTGATCTACAGACACGACAAGCGGAGGTTTTCTTGGCTTAATTGATATCCAGGGTTTCCATTTGGAGGACATAAAAACCTGAGTGAGTTTTTAGCAAGTGTCTCCTAGGCCTCATAAATATTTGCTTTCGTAATGCAACTATAGCACCATTAGATATGACCGCTGCTGAAGCTTGAATTCGTATGATAAAAAAAGCTTTGCAATTTTTAATCCCATTACTCAACTAGCAGTCTAACCAAACCTTAATGATAAGAAAAATAAAGCTGAATATGAAAATGGATTTAACTTTGCTTTTTCAGTCCTTTGTGAGTGTATTGTGTGCCGCAAAAGAGAACCAATTAATAAACAGCATCAGTGCAAAGTAGGAGAGAGCGGGAACCAAATTTGCTAAAAATTCTAAAAGCTGCTGTGTATCTTCTCTCCAGGATCCTGAAGACTTGAAAGATTATTATTGTGTGGCTGGAGGTGAAATTCATTATTTACTATTCCACATATTTTCCTAAAGATCACAGACTTGATGTTTGTGTAGTGTATTCTGGTGAAAGAATGCATCTTGTCGCCTCATGCTTCTTTGGAAGCCTTTCTGCCTGAAATTACACTTGCCTCCATTTTCTCCCTGCCAGCTCCGCCCAGGCCGCACACTTCAGAGCAGGGCATGCTTGCTGGAACCTGGGGTCTGACTTAGATACCCTCCCCTAGCTCAGCAGCCACAGCTGTCTGTGTACACATAATTAGTGACTGCTTGTAGTTGCCCCTTTTGCCATGTTTTCTGAAGAAGGCAGGTCTAATTTTTTATTCACTTTTAAATCCTGGGAACCTAGCACAATGTTAATTAAGATCTCAATAAAAATTACTAGTACTTCTACTGCTATTGCTGTTTGCTGCTGCCAGTATACTGGTGAGCTAGGGGGAATGCACATACTTTCACATTGTGACCCCTTTTGCCCACCCTGGAGAAATGGCCATGGCAGAAGGAAGCTGTGGGTGGGTGGGTGGGACATTTCGGATGGAGGGAAGTGTTTGAAAGATTACTGTAGACAAAATACTCCCATATTGCAAATAGTGATATGATTATTATGAATTTGTTATAGCTCTGAGATATTTAAAAGTATTTTACATCTGTGGCACTTTCCGTTTTCTCTCAAGTTTTTGATTCCCCTTACTAAAGGTATAGCTGTCCTTGGGCATGATGATGCTTTTGGAAGAGACATGCATTTGATTCCCCAGCATTTATACGTATTTTATCCTAATTGAGCATTCGTGTGTTAACCGGATGAACTCAAGCAAGTCTCTTGGCCTGTGCTTCAGTTTCCTTCTTCTTAAATTCAGGATAATGTAGCTGGCTCTATCTTCCTCTTCCTTGTGTGTGTGTGTGTGTGTGTGTGTTTTTTTAAAGATGAAAAGAAGAAACAAACGTGAAAGTGCTTTATAGGCTGATAGGTACTAGACTAAGTAAGGGACTATTATATGCTGTGACAATTTTTTCTTCTGCATGTTCCGTAATACTTTGTACCCCATGGGAAGTTGAGCATGATTTGGAAGTGACATGAGGTAAGAGTAGTTGGGAGAAAAATCATGCCCTGTCGCTTCATTAGTTACGCGATCCTACATGAGCGATTGCAAGAATCAAAGCGCTCCAATTCCAGGATTATTCTGAAAATTGAGTGAAATGATGTCTATGAAAGTATCTAGTGCATGGCAGGCACTTGGTCAGTGTTTGAAGAGCATTTTTTCAGAGTACAGAAAGGTCACAGTGAATCGAGAAGGTTCTGAGCAGGCAGCATGCAGAGAGGAAAAAGCTTAGACCCAGTCTGGGCAGACCTGGTTTCCAATTCTGCTCTGCCAATAGCTGGATGTGTTACCTGATTAGGCTTTATAACGACCCCAAGCCTGTTTCCTTAGAAGTGAATTGGAGCCAATAATAATAATTATCTAGATTATCTCTTAAGGTTGAGGTAATGACTAAAAATGGTAAGGTATCATGAGACATGTAATATGGCCTCAAAATTTTGGGTTTTTCCCCTGCAAAGTTTAGGGTCATGTCCATGATAATTCTACTCATTTTTAAAGATACAGTCTTAAAACACATCTAGTTCTGTTTTATGTTTACTAATCCTCTTTTGAAAAAAAAAACAGAACATCTAGTTCTGTTTTGTGTTTGCTGATCCTCTTTTGAAAAAAGTTTTACTATAAAACTTACTCCCTGTGATAAGCAGCCTCTTGAATGGTAAAACACTGATAAGAATTGAAGGTAGGAAAGGAAAGAGAGATGCAACTAGTGAGAAATGAAGTAATGGTACAGAAAAAGAAGTGACACTAAATCTAGCAACTTGGGTACTATGAAGATCTTCCCGAGTCCCTCTCCCTGTCTGCCTTTATTCTGAAATGTTTATGCCAACCAAGTTGGCCAGGAGCCCGAGAGAAAGTATAATGTGGCGGGAAGAAAACTTTCCCCCACCCCCACCCCAAGGTGTAAGGAGGCCTGCTCGACCTCTAACCCTGCAGCAGAGGCTGGAATTGCATAATAATAATGTGACAATATCTATTATTTATTGAACTTATACTCTATGTTCTTCCTGTATGATCTCAGAGAATTCTCAGACACTCAAAAAAGTCTTTGAGGCCAGTTCTGCAGCACAGTAATTTTCTCCAGGTCACAGAGCTAAGTAAGTGGCAGTGTCAGGATTTCAACCCAGATGATCCTATTTTACTGTTCTCTTCCGGCTCTTAGCTTTGATATCACAGGTAGCTACGGGTAGCTGAGAAAGCTCGGCTGCCTGGCTCTCTCCGAAGGTGTCACTGCCCGGGTGGAGGTGCCATTCAGGGTGGTTTATTCGCCTTCTTGTTTGTGGGGGTGGGAAATAAGTTCGTCTACCCATGGAAGTTCAGTGAGTAAACAGCATTTGTTTCTGGCAGATTTTTAATTAGACCATATCAAGATGGCCCTGTAGAAGGTGGCAAGGCTTACACTTGCAGGGCCAGCCCAGAAAAGTGAAACAGTCCTGGCGAGGCTGATGTTTCAGATGCTAAGGAGGTGAAGAGATAGCTTCACAAAGGTCACTGCAGTCAACTGTGGCAAACACTACTGAGAGGTCAGAGAAAATCTGAGAGCCCAAAAGACCCATGATACTTAACAGTGAGAAGGCAGGTTGTTTTCACCACTATCTGAAAATCACTTCACTCATTTCATTCTGTTTCTGTTCAAAAGGGTTTCAGAGCAGTTTTTCTCTAATCTGTCCCTAGTTTCGGGAAGTGTCCCCTCTTCTGGACCACTCTCTGCATTCCCTACTATATACAGCTCATGTAAAGTCCTTCCTTGCTGTACTGAACCACCCAATCGTTAAATAAGGATAAAGGTGCATTTATGCTGCAACCGAGTAGCTCAGCAGTCTCCAGAGTTAACTATCCAAGTCTTTCCTGGACCTAGATGTCTAAATCCATCAATCAGGCTTCAGATATAATCATTATTTTTGCCTTCTGATATATTTCAGCTGCATTTGAGAGCTGATGTAATTTTCTTAAACACTGAAAAATATATATGAGATATTCCAGTCATGCATTCTGATGCCTGGAAGAGTGAATTAATAGTAGTCTAATCACCCTGGAGACGCTAATGTTTCAGTGAGCTGGCACTAAGGTGAGGCTCCACATTTCTGTGGAAATGACAAGTGAATGAGTCTGTTGCTCATTAACCTGTTCTTTTTACTGTCTCTATTTTCTCTCCTAGAAAACAAATGGAAGACTGCTGTGACCCCGCCCATCTCTTTGCTATGACCAAAATGAATTCCCCAATGGGGAAGAGCATGTGGTATGATGGGGAATTTTTATACTCATTCACCATTGACAATTCAACTTATTCTCTGTTCCCCCAGGTTAGTATATCACTTGATGCCTTTTCATGTAATTACTTTTATTTCTTGATATCACAAAGAAAAAAGATAGTCTGCCTAACCAAATCAGGTCTCCATTTCATCACCTTTTTCTCTTCTTAATTTCAAGTATTATTCTTTGTATCTGTCATTTTGTGGGAGAAGAAGTTATGTGTAAATTCATGCACAGGAGAAAATAGGATATTATAGAGTTACAGTTTTCCTAACCCCTTTGATCTGGGAGTCATATAAGAATGAGTGAGCCAAGCAGAGAATGGTCAGGAAAATGTAGAATTCCAGTGTTTTGAGGTTGGCTGTGGAAAGATCTTAAGGATTTGTCATATTGGAATGTTTCCTTAGAACTGTTGTTCTCAGCGAGTGGTTACCATATGGCCAGAAATTTGCTTCTTACAGTGCTTTCATGTTAACCCTGTGGTTAGACTACTTCTAGGAAACGGAGGAGTGGTGAATATGGAGGAAAAGTATTCAATTCGACCACTTTTGAAGTGGTTTAAATCAAGCTTTGCTTACTCAATGTTTTTCTTCTTGGCTTCCTGAGCATTAGAATCAAATGTTTTACTAAAATATATCTAGGCAGCAGGAGGGGAAGAGAAAGGAAATATTTGCCCAAGGGACCCCTAGAAGGGGAGAGGGGAAGAGTTTAGATGGAGTCACCAATAGGGAGAAATGAAAAATGAGTCTTGGCCTCTCCAAGTCTTCTAACCATTCTTGGTTTGGCTGCATGATTGTGCAGAGAGAAAATCCAGGGTCAGAGCTGGAAAGTGGACCTGAATCTTTCTTGCATCTGTTTAATAGCCAAAGAGTCTTTACAGGAGGGTTCCTATAAAGCTAAGGTATAGACTCCACCTGGGAAATATTATTTTCTGACTCATCCTTAGGTATTTTAGTCTAATTTAATCGTTTTAGAATGTAATGATAAGCTTTTGAGTTTTAAATAGGAAACAAAAAGTTTAATTCATTGTTAGCATCCATGTACGTCCCCTCTCTTCTTCATTTGCCCTTGGAGCTTTCCTAGTGTCAATGGAAAGGACTAACAGTCATGAAATGTGGGATTAATTTTTGTCTCTAACCCTTACTAAGTGCCTTGAAAAAGTCCCTAACTCTTCTGAGACTCAGCTTTCTCATCTTTAAAATGAAGAGAGCAGCAACTGTGCTAGCTATCCCACAGAGTTGTGGTGAGGATCAAATTAGATAAGGCATGTCACTGTACTTTGTAAACTACAAAGCATTATATAAATGGCAGGTGTCGATATTGTCTTGGTTCATACATTGCATACTTAGAATGAGAAATGAGGAATATGATGTTATTAGTAAGGGTTTAAGGCAAAGGACAGAAACCTTCCCAAGTATTTTTGGCAGAAAGTTAATACAAGGAAGTTGGCACTTAAAAATTCATTGGAAGAGTGGAAAAGTAGGAGTCAGTAAAAATACTGATCTCAACTAGTTACGCTAATGAAGAGACAAGAAAACACTCCTTCAACAGCTCATCAGATAGAAAAACTTCAGAAGAAAACTAAAATAGCATTTTTATAGACGAGAACTTTCAGTCACACCAACTAACTTCTAACTTTGTTCTAGAAAATAGATTTGAAGAAAAGAGCTGTTTAAGGAAATAAAAGCCAGCCACCCATCTTATCTGTCAGTTGCAGCAGTAGGATATTAGGAAGCATTGCTCCTTTAAAGAACATGCAAGTGAATTCTGTGCCCGTTTACACCAGTTGCAAAACTAAGGAAACCACCCTCAATAATAAAGAAAAAAGCTATTTTTCCTAGGGATCGGCAGTCATTGCATCATTGTACATATACAGTCATTACAAAGGGCTGAATCAGTGCAGTCAGTAAATTTTTTTTAAAGCTACGTATATATTTTCCTGCTGAGATTGTGAAGTGACTAATCCATTGAAGTCTTAGAAATCAGTTTGCATCACAAAAAGGATGGTTATTTCCCCCTCCCATTGCTATTTCTTTGTGAAATGTTTCTAGCTTGTTATCAGGAAACTAAGATGCCAGTTAATTGATGTGCTTCATTCATGTTCTCGGTGGGAGGAACTAGTGTGGATTAAGGTAGAAATGCAGGCGAGTGGGCTGAGTTCAGTGTTGCCAGTGTGAACAAAACATCCCTCCTTTCTCTGAATTTTGGTAAAATAATACCAAGTCACTCATTCTCCAGCTCAGATTATACATCTGTTCCTTTATACTTTTCTCCTAAATACTCAATAAATATTAACTATCGTTGTGATTGTTATTATTCTTTTGCCTATTTTTATCCTTTTTTTTTTCCAAGATGAAATAAAAGAAAGAAGATACCCTGTATGTTGTGGAATGTTAGCAGGCCTAGATCAGGGCTGTGTGTCATGCTGGCCCTATAATTTTGCAGAAATAATTGTTGAATAATATTAGGCATGAAGGATAGGATCTTAAACCTCACATGGGTTCTTTGGGATGTGCGCTGTGTAGTTGAGTGTGTCTGTGTGTTTGGAGGGGACGGGGTGATGCTATAAGTTCCCATTTTGGGAACATCCTAGTTTGGGTCAGCTTCTTCTTGCTTAGCCAATAATCATCCCTAATAAGTCTGCATGGTCTAGGGTATTTAGGTATTATTGAATAAACTCTATTTTGGCCTAACCAGAAGCATAAATTTACTTGGGAATGGATGGGAGAATAGCAGGCATACAGCCAGGATCCCGTCATCCGTAGCTGATGGCCAAGGAACCTCCTAGTTTAGATTTATGACCTCAGCAAGAACAAGGAGGAAACAAGGGAGAAAGTACTGGCAGTCTTCTGCTTCTGTCTCATTGATCAGAAATGAGTCATATGGTAATGTTACATTGCAAGGAGCGATTGGAGAGTTCAGCATTTGAACTCCAGGCAAATGTCCTGACGGTGCCAACCCATAGTATCTGCCTCGATTTCTTCATGTTATCTCACTCTATTCTTATAGTAATGCTGTGTGGCTGTTTGGGATTATTGTCCCCAGTTCCTGATGAATCTAATGCTGAGAGGAGTTAAGTAATTTATCCAAGGTTCCAGAGCTGGGAGGCAGAAGGGCTGGCTGGATTGCGAAACCAGGCATATCTGATAGGAAAACATTGTGTTGTTTTTTCATGTCTTATCTTTCTTAAAAAAGAGATAGATTCTATTGGATTTGTTGTTCATTTTTTATCACTCAACTACCTCGAAGTCCTATAAAATCATTTTTAAGGTGTTTTTACTTCTTTTAGAATAAATGGAGAAACGTCTTTTGCAGCTGTTTAGGAGAGAAAATAGAGTGTAAGCATGCAGGCTATTGGAACCTATACAATTACCGTGGTTTCCTTCTGTGTTTGGCTTTGAGCTCCCTAAGTGACTCACACTGAAAAAGGAAATAAGAACAGTTGCATTATTTTCATTTTTATAAAAGAGAAAACCAGGTTCTCTGAGGAAAGCCAAAATTATTCTTTGCACATTGCTTTTTATTATAGGATTTCAGAATATGAGTCCAATATCATTAAATAATTTAGGTAATTTACCCGATCATTCTTGGCCAAATGCCAGACTTAGAGAACTATACAGGGAATGGTCTAAAGATAAGAGCTCTTACTATGATGACATTTATGAACCCAGATAAGTCATATGGTTGTTTTCAGTCTGAATATTATCATTGTCAAATTAAAACTAATAACATCTGGTCTTCATATTTTAGTGTTGTGAGAAAGAAAATGAGATTATAGGTGTAAAAGTGCTTTGAAATGAATACATTATACAAATATATGATAATATGATTACTATTCTTATGTGCCTAACCATGCAAATATGGCACTCAGACATTTTCTTAGCAGTTGATGATACCAGGAACTGATTTATTTTAAAAAACGCTAGAAAAGAAAATCAATTTTCCAGATCAATGAATGGTGAAAACAAATATGTCTATTGAGTGTGAGACTTTTGGAAATATAAAGTTGCAGTGGAGAATGCTACAAACTCTGCCAATTTTATATATGTGCCTTTATAGTTGGATAATAAGCTAGACTAAAAGTGTGAGTGAAGTAAATTATCAATTTCCAGTGAATTAAGTCTGTGTATCTGAACAATGGATGAATATATACTACTCTTTAAATTGCTCTGAAAATGAGATTGGAGAGTGGATCATCAAATACTTCCAAATATCTGTCTTTGTAGGGAAAGAAGAATGATTAGCAGGGAGTTCATACAATGGAGTTATCCAACAAAGCATCTATAAAATACTTTATTTTCCAAATTTAGAAATAATTAAAAATTAAGACCTTTCACAAATGCAAATTCACATGTTATCTATAGTTAAGCATAAAATGAAAAAATAAACGTATATATGGTGCGATCTTTTTTACCGTGCTGTATATCTTTGTAAAGTATTTGATGGTGTGTAAAATTTAGTACAAAGTCTGATTATGTCTTAGGCTTCAAGCTTCCTGGGAACATTTGGAAAAAAAATACATGGCATCAGTTACTACAGAGTCAAATCTCATCCTTAAGTCTAACAGGAGTGATGATATTTCCCAGGAGATGTTAATGTTCCATATAAATTTTTCTACTTAGGTTTGGTAACATAACAGTGTACTTTCCTGTAGAGAAAGCTGGTATGTCTTTTTTATTTTTTTACTTCCACTGGCAGAGGTCCAGGGGATGAAAGCAATTTCGTCCTATTTTGATTAGTTTTGAGCTTTCATTTGGATACCAGGAAGTTTCTATTTCATTTATGCTATTTTGTTCATTTGCATTTCTTAACCTTATTATGGGTCTCTTAAATGCATAAGGTTACATTTGATTAGTTAAAGAGAGGTAACCATATCAAGGCTGAATTTTCTCTGGCTTAATTAACTTGTTCAGGAAATAAAGATTTACAAATGAGTACAGAGAATGTTTTCTTAATGTTTGTATCAGTTCAAATAAATTCACTATCTTTCTTCCACTAACCGTCCTGTAATCTGTAGATCACTTGGAAGATGACTCAGTATCTTTGCTGTCACTCATGGCCTGACAAACCATAATCCTGTTATCTACAGGGTCCAGGACACCCCGGTAGATTGGAGGGACTGGTTCTAAAGATAAACTTGCCCATCAGGATGAGACAAAGTTTGGAGTGAGAGTAGGATAAGAGAGTGAATCTAGTCATGGAGGCTAAAAGGAAGTTTAAACAGCAGCCACAAAGGACTTAGTCTCACAATAGACGATTGTCGGCAACATCCAGAAGATAAAGAGTAACATGATGTGCTAATAGTGTGCAGACTAGAGATGAAAAATGGGAGAGGGTGTAGTTATCCCAGAGATTACAGCTGAAATAACATTTGTCCTCATCTTTCCAGACTCTAGGCTGAAGGTTTTTGCCGAATGGCAGCTTCCAAAGGGTGTGGACTGGAAGAAGACAGGGCCTCAACCTTCTTAAAGGCTTTGGAAATGATTTTTTTTTTTTTTTTAATCCAGGCAGGGCTTCAAGTAAACAAATTTGGTTTCCCAGCATTACAGTCAAAATTAGGGGTGGTTTTGAGAATGGATTTAAAACACAGTTTTAGCACAGTTGATAGTAAGGAATCTGGAAGGACAACCTAGGATTATGTCCTGAAAATAAAACTGAAGCCAAGCTACCAGAACTACACCTCAAAACAAGGGCCAGAAGAAGGTGGCTATAACTTAATGATGATTCCCGTGGCACCGGGTTACCACACCCCAAATCCCTCTGCCAAAGGGCAGGATTAGCCTCCATGTCCCAGGTCTCAGTCTGAATCTGCACTAGTTCCAGATGTGGCCTCAGGATTACACAGAATTTGAGAATTAGGCCCAATAAAGCAGGAAAATTTTCCTTACCCTTGCCTTTGTCAAACTCCGTGGAGGTAGATAGTATAGAGAGAGCAGAAACTAAGTAGAGGATAGAATTAGAGTAGATTGGTTAATTAAGAAATTATATTAGAGGTGATGCCATCTCATGGTTAGGGACATGTGTCAACTCAGCCAAGTTGTGGTACCTGTTTATCTGATTGGGCAAGTACTGGCCTGTCTGTTGCAATGAGGACATTTCACAGGATTAGGTCATGATCACGTCAGCTGCATCCACAGCTGATTCCATTTGTAATCAGCCAAAGGGAAGTGTCTTCTACAATTAGTGATGCTAAATCTAATCACGGGAAGCCTTTTAAGGAGGACTCAGAGGAGACAGGCCCCATTCCTGCTTCAGCTGGTGAGCCTCTCCTGTGGAGTTCATCCAGACCATCCATTGGAGTCGTTGGCTTTACAGCCTGCCCTGTGGATTTGGACTCTGCGTTCCTGCGATCACGTGAGACACTTTTATAAATTTTATATTTGCACGTGTTCCCTGTTGATTCTGTTTATCTAGAGAACCCTAACTAATACAATAGTGAACATAAATATCCCTTGAAAAAGACACCCCAGAGATTTAGCAAATGAAGGACAAATTCCACATGCTTAGACCTCTGGAGGACAGTAGGGACTGGTGAATGACTCCACAAAGAAACAGCAAAATCTCAGGTAGGAGAAATCCATTGTGGACCCCGTTTCTCAACTGATCCTTTGCAGCTGAGAAGCCACATGGACGCAGCACAGTTCCTGATGCCTCTCACCACAGAAGAAGCCTGTAGGTTGATTCTCAGGAACTCCATGAATATACAACCACAGGGACCCAAGTCTGTGGGGACCCAGGGCAGAACTTGAGCCACTGAGAAGTGCTGCATACAAAGGAGCCCTTGTGGCTGGGAGTAGTGGGGTGGTGGAGGAAGATTGCCACAGAAAAGCTAGTAAGAACTGCTGTGACTAATCTAGTTTCAGTCAACTGGTCAACTTAAAGGCAAAATGGACTTTTGAAGTGACCCTTTCTGGATTGACTCCATCTGGCTCCCTAGAGTGGGATACCTTAACAGGGAAGAAACTAGAGGCAGGAAAGCCTAACATAGGAAAAAAAAAAAAAAAAAAAAAAGGGCGGGGTGTAAATTGAACTATTGTAAAATAGGATGGGTCCCAAACTGAAATGTGTAAGGAGGATAGGGCACTGAGTGAGGAAGAGAATTTAATCAAATCATAGGACCTGGGGAGAAAATTCTTACTGATATTATGTAATTGCAATAAGCAAACTCATAGATATGAAATATAGAATACAGGTTATCAAGTGATAGAATGAGAGAGAGAATGTGGAGCTGATGCTTAATTTGTACAGAATTTCTATTGACTTTGATTGTAATGGTTTGGAAATAGATGATGGTGATATAGGACATTATTGTGAGTGTAATTAACAGTGCTGAATTATGTATGGGAATGTGCTGGAAAGGGGAAGTTTTGGGTTGTGAATGTTACTAGAATGAAAGTTAGAAGATAAAGTATAAGACTATATAACACAGTGAATCCTGTTGAGAATGATGGACTAGAGTTAATAGTATTAGAATGTTCTTTCATGCATTACAACAAATGCATGACCCTAATACAAGAGGGTGGTATGGCAGAAAAAATAAACCTAATGTAGACTATGGACTATAGTTAATAGTACTATTTTAATATTGTTCTGTTGGTTTGCAAAGTGTCAACAATAACGGAGTATATGGGAACGTTATATTTTTTCATTTTCTGTAAATCTAAAACTCCTCTAATTAAGAAGAAATAATTTTAAACATAATGCTAATTGAAAGAAACCAGACAGAGAGTATTGCATGCTATATGATTCCATTTATATAAAATGTAAATATCAATAAATCTATAGAGACAGACATAGATTGTGGTTTTGTAGGCTGGGGAAGGATAGCTAAGTGCTGTGGAGTTTTTCTTTTTGGAGTAATGAGAACGTTATAAAATTGATTGTGATGATTAATGCACAACTCTGTGATTAAACTAAAAGCCATTGATTGCACACTTAGGATGGATTCTATGGTATGTGAACATATCTCAATTAAACCCCTTAAAAAAAGAAATTACATTAGTGTATCAGAGAAATGGATGAGTGGATAAGTATAGTGGAGAAATCTAGGATAGATAGGTATAGGTAGAAATCATCTGACTGTAAATGAAATAAAAATGCTTTCTCAGGATAAGAAAACATTCAATACTCTGAATGTTATTATTATGTGTAATGCTATAGGGCATTTTGATGTTTGTGAAGAACATTTTTTCTCTCTCTTATATACATACCTTATTTTCCACCATTTCCTCTTCTATCTTATTGCAAGCAAAAATGTCCTTTGGCCTAAATGACTACACAATTTTTCATTTAGGCTTCTTGTATCTAATCTGGTCTTCTTGCCAGTCCATATTCCACACCGCTGCCTGAATTATCTTTATAAAATGCAGATCAGATCATGCCATCCTTCTACTTGATTGACTTCCCACTGATTTGCCTAATGGTTAAAGGCAAATCTCTGCCTGGTCTGTCCCTTCTTATAACTCTAGCATCAATTTCCGAAATGTTTCTCCTTACACTTTGCTCGTTGTACTGCTGACTTACTTCTCTCATCAACTCATAAGCATTATGCTTTCTCTTTCTATAGAGCCTTTCACTTCTGCAAGCCTCTTGCCTTTTCTTCCCTAGTTAACCTGTGTTCATCCCTTAGATCCTGTCCTCAAGGAGACCATCTTTGATTCATAACCCCATCTTAAATTCTTTCATAATATCATACACTTCTCATTTGCAACTTCGTATTCAATTGTATGAGTATTTGATTCGTGGTTTTCTCTTTCTCACTAGCCGTGACATTCCTTGTAGACAGTATTTAATTTGGGGGGACTAGAGGGCTGTACTATAATAATTCTTAGTGCCATTGCTGAAACACAGAAAATAGTCAATAAATTTTAGTTGAATGCAAGAATGAATATATGAATTGAGCTGCTTGGTTTTACTATTTACAGCCACAGCTGTAATCCTTATAGACCCTGTAGGCTATGCTTGCATAGAAATATAATAGGATTTGCAGTTCATTATCAGAGACTGGAGGTGGAAAATCCATACATCAGAAGCAGTAAGCTTGAGAAACCTCAGAATGGCCATCTAATGCTGAAGCCTTCAAGAGAAGATTGTGGGGATGGTCAAACAGGGTTATGTTTAGCCGCTTTTGTTACTGTGGCTGTGTGTTCCCTTTGCCTGGCTATATATTGGTGTAGGGTCTTAGGTATTGCAATAAAATCAATCTCACATGATACCACAGAGGAGAAATTGCTGCTCTTCCTCAAGATTAAAAATTACTATCAGGGATGTCAGCTTGGCCAATCTCTGCCTGTTCCCCATTCAGAAGGAAAGGCTAGAAAGCAGCGATAGAATGAATAGAGGATGTGACTCCTAGGTCTCTTCCCTGTCATGAGCTGGCATCCCCAGGCTTCAGGGCCCTGTGCTAGGACCTTGCTCCTCCTTCTCTTCTTCTAACCAATTTTCATCTGCACCAATCTCCCCACAAAATGAATGAATGGGATTTGTATTTTGAAATCACTGCTATTAAAATGCCACCATCTTTTAAATTAACATACTACCACCCTGCTTGTTTTCAAATTATCTTGGCTCTGCTGCTAGAGGAAAACATTTTTTAGTCTTTGTAACACTGTCAGCCAATATGTTTAGGAAACAAGCCAGGCAGTATTGCTCCCAAACAACTTCTTCCTAAAGACAGTCATAATTTTTAACCCCTTGGAACTCAAAACAAGAGAAAGGTTTCATCCAGATTGTAGACATTAGTCTAAGTGAATAACATGGGCAGTTAGAAGAATCACCTTTTGACTTGGATGGAAGCTTTGTGACTTTTCTGGAAATTAGTAGAAAACATAAATTAAGTAACTCCCTAGACTTCTTTTTTGGATGGTAATTACGTTTCAAGGAAATGGCCTTGTGAAAGAAATGGCTGTATGTTCTGCAATATTCAGAAGGAATATCCTCACAGCTCAAAAATTAAAAAGTAAATTTAAGTCATTAAATTCTTAAGGCATTTTATAACGTCATTGCTGACTGTGCCAGTTTGAATCTGTTGTATACCCCAGAAAAGCCCTGTCCTTTAATTCTCATTAGATATTGCTGGGTGGTATTTTTTTATTGTTTCCATGGAGATGTGATTCCACCCATTCCAGGTGGGTATTAATTAGATCACTATACTCTTTAAAAGGATAAACATTTTGGAGAAATGACAGAGCCTACAGAAATGACAGAAGCGACAGAATCCTTAGAGCCATCAGAAACTACACAGCAGAGCTGACACAGATGTGGACACGTGGAGAATAGCGACACGGATGTTTGGAGATGTTGCCGTGAGGTGTTAAGCAAGCTAGAACCTAGAGAGGCAGATGCCATCCACATGATAACCCAGCTGTCAAAGGGACTCCTAACCCATGGACCTTCCTTGAATTAAGTAACCTCTTGTTGGTGCCTTAATTTGGATGTTTTCATTGCCTTAGAACCATAAACTTGTAACTTATTAAATTCCCCTTTTGTAAAAGCCGTTCCAGTTCTGGTATATTGCATTCCAGCAGCTTGCAAACTAACACACTTTTGCATCATGAACAAATAGTGGCAAGGAAGGATTTAGAAGTTGAATTTTTGGATTTAAAGAAATAAATAGTTGGGATGAGCACTTATAAGACATGAGATGAATGAAGTGGGGCTAGGAAACTTTGGAGAAAAAAGAAAACTATTGTATTTTATTATCATATTAATAAAAATAATGGCCATAAAATGTCACAGGCTATGTCGTGTTTTTGTAAGGACAGTGCCTGAAGAAAACATTCTTCATGTTAGAGAGTAGATTATACCTTGGGGATCTTAGTGTGTAAAAATGTGCTTTCCCTTTTCCAGATGTTGAGAGAAGATATATAAAGGACAGTGAAATGGTGCAGAGCCAAGAGAGCAAAGATATGTATGGGAAAGAGGTTAAATTGTGAACAGTGCATACTATTCTAACATTAAAAATCATGATGGAAAGATATTAATATTTTATTGTTAAAGAAAAAATCAGATTGCAAAAGTATGGATAAGATGATTCCATTTTGCTTAGGAAACACTCAACAATTTTTTTTAAGAAGAGAGGGCTTAGTAGCATAAAACTGAGAAATCACTGGGTAATATCTGAATATTAACATTGTTTTGAAAAGAAATTAGGGAGATTTTTCAAAAATCCTTCCCACTGCTTTCTGCCTCTTTGAATCCTGAATTTTCCACTAACTACCTATAAAAGGACCAATTATTTCATCTGGGCAAGGCATGGAGAAGAGAGTCTTTCCATTCATTGGCTGAAAATTCCCCCCAAAACATGTATTTTCCTACATCTCTCTGCATAACTTAAGATTTTCTCTCATTTCTTACCTCCTACTCTTTGAATAAATATAAGACTGTTAGGGTTCTATAGTAGAATATGTAAACTGGCTACAAGGAAACCAAACCTGGCCTTCAAGTGTGTCTTGTTTGGCCTTTATTGCTTAAAAATAACACTTGAATTGTATTGCTAACATCTAAAAATGAGATTTCACATAAAAATCTGGATCTTTAGCATAATTTGGGAAAATAAACCAGAATGTCTGGGCCCCTATGTTCGTCTACAGAGTCTGAGTAGCTCCTCATACTTTTGGTTTGGTCGTGTGTCCTCTGTTTACCAGGTCACGTATTCCCTGCCTTTCACTCATTTATGTTACTTGCCTGGCTTCTGTAGACATTTGATTTTGCAGCTCCTGTGCTAGATTCTTTTAGCTCAGCTGGGTATTATTAATAATTTCCTTAATGTTTTTACCAGTGGTCTGAAAAAGTTAACAGATTTGCTCCATCAGCTTAGATAGATTCCTCTAGATGGGTAAATCAATCTGAGGATGGGTAAATCCATCACTCAGTCTATCTGTGAAAACATTTTATATACCTATTGTGGTAGACTGAGGACATTATAAGTTACAAGACATGGTTTTACTCTTGAGGGTCTTACGCACCTTTTGTGGAGGAAGAGGATGTATACAAAAAAGCGACTAGTAAATCTGGTACCAAATGCTAAGTATCTGGGGATCAGGACTGATCGAGGCATTTCTGTGGAGGTAGGCGGGATTGTGGATATGGATTCTAGAAGATGAAACTGGTCCCGGAAAGTTCTGGGTAGGGAGACCTTAAGTTGTATCTGAGAGTTGGCAGAGTCTGGTGGATAACAAACTGAATGACGCGCAAGAATTTTGGGGGGAACTTCAGGTTTCTCGGCTCTACCAAGATTCTGTTTCAAAGGGGCCGAAGTAGGGCCAAGGATACACATTTTTAACATGCATTCCAGGTGATTCTGTTGTACATGGCTCACACCGTGAATAGAGGAGAGAAGGTGGCACCTAAAGGCAGCATGAAATAGCAGAGACTACGACAGCAGGGGATTTAGAGGTGAAAAAAATCAGTTGGATTGGAGGCTTGTATAAGGGGATCCTGAGAGACAAGTAAGGGAGCAATGCCTAGAATAAGCGGATGCTCTCCTTTTACTTTTTTTCTCAGTAAGAAAGGATGACACATACTTTTTACAAAGCTGGGTAAATAAAGCAGCAGGAGCCAGTTATTCCCAAAGAGAATATCTCTACTTGATTTCTTGCTTTTTAATGGAATGCAAATAGCTATATATGAGACAATCAACCCAGTTCTTTTTTAAAAATGCAAATAATAGTTAAATTAACAGGCAATTGATCCTTTTCTGCTAGTTCAGGTGACTAATCAGTTAAATTACATTAACAATTTAGTAATCTGAAGCATTACTGAGTAATTGCACACTATTTATACAAAATGAATGTCTTAATTCACACCACACTTTAGTGGAACAAACACTGAGCTGGGATTAGGGTTCTTGCTCCAGTGTCTTGTATAGTGTCTAGTATATGGTTAGTTGACACTCAATAAATAGTTGACAAATGTCCTTAATTGAAATTGCTCAGTGTATGTTATTCTTTATTTCCACCAAAAAGACAAAAGGAGTTTTTTTAGATTAGTGGTTTTCTGCACTCTCAAATTTCTTGGGGATGCAGAGGTGTCACTTTTGGATTGTAAGGGAGAAATCAAGAGGTTAGGGAGGGGCAACTTTCTCTACTTTAAACTGCATGTTTTTCTTTTGTTTTCCATATTTTGTTGTTTTAGTGGAGTTTGCATACAATCTTGTTTGAAAAATGACAAAGGGCTTCCATTGAAAAACATACAAAATAACAACCATATCAACAGTAGTGTTTTAAAGTCTCTGCACGTATTGATGAAATGATTGAATTCAAGTCCAGACATATTTACAAGCCACTGTGCACAGCTTTAATAAATGATTATCATGACTCATTGTGAATAAATAAATTTTAATGTGCCTCTGATCTGCTTCAAGTTTTGAACATTTTTTGAGCTTGCAGGAGATATTACTGGATGTAATACCAGCAGACACTTGACAGATCTTAAGAATAAAAAAATAATTCCATAGGTAGGTATTACAGTATAAAGTTGGGGAGAGGGGACAGCTATAACAAAGATAAAAAAGTGGCAAAATGGTGGAGTAGGAAATTTTACAGCTTGCTTCCTTCACTAGAAAAATTAGTAAGCTGGCATAAGAGAGTAGAATGAACTAAGTGTCACCCTGGAACCAGAATGGACATCTAAAAAACTAGCAGAGGGCAAGAGAAAGTGAGGGGCTGCCAAGAGTTTAGATTTGTAAGTGAAAGCTTAAAGCAAGGGCTGGTCCTCTTCCTCAGTTCAGTGGCAGTGGCCTTGGGAATGGTGCGGGCTGTGGCAACATGGCCTGGATTCGGGGAGTGGCTGGCTGGGGCAGCAATATGCAGAGGAAACCTTATCCTCCCAAAGTTGGGATTGAGGGTCAAAGTCAGTCTGGGGAATCTGTGAGGGACCAACATGAAAGCTGGCCTCAGTTTTGGCCCTCTGAACAACAGCAGCTTCTGGTGTCCACCTGTATCCATGAGGCTATAAAGAGCAAGCACACCTTTGGCTAATTTTTTTCATCTATGTATGGCCATTTTCTGGTCTGGCAGATCCCTAAGAGCCCAGAGAAGATGTTGGCCTCAGCTTCTGCCCTCTTGGCAGCAGCCATTAAAGGCTGTTGTGTAGGTTACTGAAGTCAAGTTGGATTCAATAGAGAAACTAAATTATAATAGAGTTAGAATGTTAAATGAGAACACCATGGTAACCATAGGAAATATCTTTAAAAACTTTGCAAAAGGAAATAATAAGTGATTCAAAGTAGCTCATTATAAAAGGTCATCTAAATAAAAAGGGAAGACAGTAATGTAGGAAAAAGGGAGAAACAAATTATATATAAGGTTTACAAAAACCATTAACAAAATGGCAGAAATAAATCTTGCCTTATCAGTACTTACCTTAAATGTAAATGGATTAAATTCTCCAATCAACAGGCAGAGATTGGCATAATGGTTAAAGAAACATAACCCAACATATGTTGCTTACAAGAAATCCATCTTATATCTGAAGATGCAAACAAGTTAAAAACAAAAGGTTGAAAAAACATATTCCATGCAAATAAATAATAACCAAAAGAAAGCTGGGGTGGCTTTACTGATATCAGATAAAATAGACTTTAAGTCAAAAACTGTTTTTGAGAGACAAAGAAAATGCAATCTATTAATAAAAGGGTCAATTCAACAGAAGTTTTATCAATTATAAACATATATGCACCTAACAAAGGGACACCAAAATATATGAAGAAAACATTAACAGAATTGGCAAGAGAAATAAATAGTTTTATAATAATAGTTGGAGATTTCAATAATCATTGTAATCCTGAACAGAAGATCAAAAAGGAAATAGAGGACTTGAACAACATTACAAACCAACTAGATCTACGAGGTATGTAGAATGATTCATCCAACAACTGCAGAATACACATTCTTTTCAAGTGCACAAGGCATCATCCTCTAGGATAGACCACATTTTAGGACACCTGAGAAGTCTCAAACAGTTAAAACTATTTTAATTGTAGAAGTAAAACTTCTTCAAAAAGAATGGAATGAATCTAGAAATCAATAACAAAAGGAAAACTGGAAAATTTACAAATATGTGGAAATTAAACACCATACTCTTGAAATAATAATGGGTTAAAAAATAAATTGCAAGAGCTCCAAGAAGATGGCAGAACAGGATAGATCAAGTTCATCCTTGCTCCAAGGAATAGCTAGAGAAGGGATGGGAAGGTGCCGAAACAGTGATTCCAGGGTGAAAGTGACCTGGGAGAGTTTCCTACATCACATAGAGATGCCCTGGTTGCAAAAGCTGAAGAACTGAGACACAGAGAACCAGAGACTCTCTAGCTAGCACAAACAGCCTGGCAAAAAGAAGCCCAGAGCCCTCAGGAGTGCATGGACAGGGAGACGAGGAGATGGGAACTAGGAAATAAGCCAAGCCTTGTTCCTTGAATGCGCAACCCTCACCCCTGCAGCCCCAGGACTGGCAACTCACCCCATACCCCATGCACCTGAAGCCCATCACCCTCCCACCCTATGCTCCAAGAGCCTCTGTTCTGACACCCTCGGTCCATACCCTCACCCTGCCCCGACCCTAAGTGTGTGCATGCCTGCCCCAGCCCAACCCACCTCTCCTGTGCAAGCACATAGTCTTGCCCTGCCCCTGCTGAGACCTGCACACTCACACCCAGCCCCCTCAACACCCACTCCCCTTTCCCTGCCCCTGAAGGCAGCCGCTGAAACATCAACACTGCAAGCACTTACCTTCATACCCAAGCTACACCCACCCCCAGCTCATACAGTCATGCAACCCCACCCACACCCCCTGAGCTCTGCGCACATGTACATCAGCTTATGGCCTCCCCAGATCTGCACACATGCCCAGGCCCCCAATCATGACCCCCAGCTCTGGGCAAGCACTGACTTGCACACTTGGCACACACCCAAGCCCAGCCCATGCAGGTGCAACCCTTGTCCCCTACCCCTGAGCTTGGCACATGCTTACACAAGAACCTGCCTCCTAGAGACCAGTGCATACAAGGCAAGGACCTCAGACCCATGCATCCACACAGCCACATTCCCCCTGCTGCCAGGCACCCACACATTCATGCACTGACTTCTTGAGCCCTACATCCCAACCCCCTGCCCCACACACATGCACCCTTGCCCTATTCCCCAGCATAAGCACCTAACTCCCATACCTGGTAGGTGCTCACATGCACATCTGTGCTACAGAACCCCTGCCCTGCACATGTGTGCACACATGGTCCAACTCCCTCCACAGCTGTATACCCGTGCCAGGGCCCCACCTACCTGATGCAACACCCCACCCCAAGTCATGTCCTGCAACCCCTATGACCTGTGCCCCACACCTACACACTCCCACATCCACATCCAAGGCCCCCTGGGTCCTTCCCCCATGCAAAGACATATCCATGCACTGGCTCCCCCACATGTCCCAACCTCTGTGGCACCTACCCTGCACCCTGATACCCATGACACCCATGCTCCATGCACCCACCCACATCCTACCTGCGTCCCAGCCTCTGTGCATCCACACAGCACCCCTCATCTGCCTCCCACCATGCCCTACCTCTGTGTCCCTATGCCACACACTGTTCCTGCACTCCAAGGCCTGCCTAGCTACGCCCATCCCCACAGCTCCCTCACTGCACCTCTGCAACCCTGCACCCTGTGCCCCATGCTCATAGGCACCAGTGTAGCACCCCCAACCTGTGCCTATACCTGCACGGCAACCTATCACTGCACTCTCAGGCCCTACCCCACACCCCGCATCATGTTCCAAATTCATCCTGCAAATAGAAAGGAAATCAACTTCCAAAGTAACACTATTAAGATATTTGCATGCCTCGAAGACAACAGAAGATCATTAAGCATATCAAGATGCAGATAGATATAGCTCAGCCTAATAACCAAATTAAAACACTGGAGGAGACACAGACGTTGGAACAACTAATCAAAGATGTTTATATAACTCTACTTAATGAAATAAATAGGATTGCTAATGACATAAAGGAGATCAAGAAAACACTAGAAGAGCATAAAGAGGAATTTGAAAGAATAAATTTAAACAATAGCAGATATCACAGACATTAAAGATGCTGTAGATCAAATAAAAAATATGCTAGAGATTTACAACAACAGATTTGAAGAGGTGAAAGAAGGAATAAGTGAACTAGAGGACAGGACAACTGATTTCAAACATTCAAAACAGCAAATGCCAAAAGAGATGGAAAAATTTAAGTTGGATCTCAGGGAAATAATGGATAAAGCAAAGTACAAAAATATAAGCATAATTGGTGTCCCAGAAGGAGAAGAGAAGAGTAAAGGGCTAGGAAGATTAGCAGAGGATATAATGGGGGAAACTTCCCAACCTTTATAAAAGACATAAATATGCAAATCAAAGAAGCCCAATGAACTCCAAATAGAATAAATCCTAATAGGCCTTCCCAAAGACACATACTAATCAATCTGTCAAATGTTGAAGTGAAGCAGAAAATCCTGAAATAAGCAAAAGGAAATCTACTACATACAAGGGAAGCCACATGTTCTAGTTTGCTAGCTGCCGGAATGCAACATACCCGAGATGGATTGGCTTTTAATAAAAGGGGATTTATTTTGTTGGTTCTTCAGAGGAAAGGCAGCTAACTTTCCACTGAGGTTCTTTCTTATGTGGAAGGCACAAGATGGTCTCTGCTGGTCTTCTCTCCAGGCTCCTGGGTTCCAACAACTTTCCCCGGGGTGATTTCTTTCTCCATCTCCAAGGGCCTGGGCTGAGCTGCAAGTGCTGAGATGAGGAATGCCAAGCTGCTTAGACTGTGCTACATTGCGTTCTCTCATTTAAGCACAAGCCAATTAAGTTAAACGTCACTCATTGCAGCAGACACACCTCCTAGCCGACTGCAGATGTAATTAGCAACAGATGAGATTCACCTACCATTGGCTCATGGCCACAGCAACAGAACTAGGTGCTTTCACCTGGCCAAGTTGACAACTAAATCTAACTACCACACCACATAAGACTGATTTTGGGCTACTCAACTGGCAATATGGAGGTGAGAAGGGAGTGGTATGATATATTTAAGATCCTGAAAGGCAAAGACTTCCAGTGAAGAATTCTGTATCCAGCCAAATTGTCTTTCAAAACTGAGGAAGAGAGTAAAATTTTCACAGGCAAACAAAGGCTGAAAGATTATGTCAACAAGAGACCAGCTCCACAAGAAATAATAAAGGGAGTTTTGCTGGCTAAAAAAACAAAAGACAGGAGAGGGAGGTGTGTAGATGGGCACAGAACTGAAGAGTACCAGTAAGGTTAACCTAAAGGGTTAAAAGAGAAAGAGGGAAAAGAACATATAGATCTGACAAATAAAGTCAAGAAGTGCCTTTACAGTAATAACTTTGAATGTTAATGGATTAAACCTACCAATTAAAATATACAAATTGGCAGAATGAATTAAGAAACATAATCCATCTATATGCTGCTTACAAGAGACTCATCTTAGACACAAGGATACAAATAGATTGAAAGTGAAAAGGTGGAAAAAAATGTTCTGTGCAAGCTATAACCAAATAAAGCAGAAGTAGCTATACTAATATCATAAAAAAATAAACTTTAAATGCAAAGACCCATCATAAGAGACAAAAAAGGGCACTATAGATTAGTAAAAGGGACAACTAACCAAGAAGAAATAACAATCATAAATCTATGTTCCCAATCAGAGAACTCCAAAGTACATGAAACAGACATTGGCAAAACTGAAGGGAGCAATAGGTGTTTTAACAATAATAGTAGAAGAGTTTCAATATACCACTCTCCTCTATAGACAGAACAACCAAAGAACCAACAAGGAAATAGAGAACTTAAACAATTTAATACATGAATTAGACCTAACAGACATATATAGGTCAATACACCTCAAAGCACCAGGCTATACATTCTTCTCTAGTGCTCATGGAATATTCTTCAGGATAGATCATATGGTGGGGCACAAAATATGTCTTTATAAATTTAAAAGCACTGAAATTATTCAAAGCACTTTCTTTGATCACAATGGAAGAAAGCTGGAAATCAATAGCCACCAAAGAACAAGAATTCACAAATATATGGAGATTAAATAACACACTCTTAAACAACCAGTGGGTAAAACAAGAAATTGCTGGAGAAATCAGTAGCTATCTGGATCTGAATGAAAATGAGAATACAACATATCAGAACTTATGGGATGTGGCAAAGGCTATGCTGAGAGGGAAATTTATTGCCCTAAATGCCTATATTAAAAAATAAGAAAGAGCCAAAATCAAGGACTTAACTGCTTACCTGGGTGGAACTTGAGAAAGAACAGCAAACTAATCTCAAAGCAAATAGAAGAAGAGAAATAACAAAGATTAAAGCAGAGTTAAATGAATAGAAGGACAAAAAATAATAGAAGGAATCAATAAAACCAAAAGTTGGTTATTTGAGAAAATCAATAAAATTGTTGGACCACTATCAAGCCTGAAAAAGAAAAAGGGAGAGAGGATGTAAATTATCAGCATCAGAAATGCGAGGGTGGTCATCAACACAGACCCTGAAGAAATAAAATAAACTGTAAGAGGATACTATGAACAACTATATGCCAAGAAACTAGACAGCTTAGATGAAATGGACAAATTCCTGGAAACACAAAAACTACACTGACTCAGGAAGAAATAAGATCTAACAACCAACCACAAGTAAAGAGATTCGAGATTCAAACAGTCATCAAAAATCTTCCTACAAAGAAAAGCCCAGGGCCAGAAGGATTCACAGGGGAATTTTATCAAACATTCCAAAAAGAACTAACACCAATCCTGCTCAAACTCTTCAAAAATTTTGAGGCAAAAGGAATACTACCTAACTCATTTTATGAAGCTAACATCACTTTAATACCAAAACCAGGTAAAGATGCTATAATAAAAGAAAGCTACAGGTCAATCTCCCTAATGAACACAAATACAAACATTCTCAATAAAATATATGAAATTGAATCCAACAACACAATAAAAGAATTTACAGAACAACCAAATGGGGTTTATACCAGGAATGCAAGGATGGTTCAACAAAAGAAAATCAGTTAATGTAACTCAATACATTAGCAAATTTAAAGGAATATATGACATTTGTTTTAGCAGCTGGGAAACTAAGAAATATGCTGAGGGGAAAGAGGGGAAGAGTACAACAGCCTCTGCAGAGGTAGGTTTTGGAGTGATATTAAAAGACAGACAAGCAAAAATGACTCCAGGATTGCTGAGAAAATGTTGGCCCATTTAAAATAAAAATAACAGTTATTGCCTACAACCTCTGTGCCAAATATAAGCTCATTTAATCCTTACAACAACTCTGACATGCTGTTATTATAAAGAGGTTTAAGGCATTAAATTACATAACTTGCTACTGGTCATAGAGGAAATGACAAAACTGGGATTTGGATGCAGGCAGGCAGGCTATAGAGGATGTTCATGAACACATAGATGCACTGGCTGTATTTGTAGAAAAAGAATCCTTCAGTGGCAATTCCTTCCAGGGAACTGAGAATGCAATGTTGAGAAATGGTGTGAGGTTTAGTTCCTGCTATTGCTACCTTCATTTTCTGCTCCACTGCTAGGAATAATTGGCCGCTACCTTTGAAATGTCGCGCATACCCTTTATATTTTATTTCTTTGCCATCATGAACCAAATGAAAACACAATTTAGAGGACTTTTGAATCATGGCCAACTTCTGTCTTAAAGTACAGGCATAACCTACATTGTTGCTTTGGCATTCAGGTCCTGTGGGTCAGAAGCAATGTCAGTAAGTTTCTTTAACCAGGAATGGTCATGTGAACTGATATTTGGCTTCCAACATTTGTAGCCAGAATAACTGATCATATGTGAAAAACACAGAATACTCCTTGGAATGCTTAAGTGTTATCTTTTTCATAATGGATAGGGCCCAAATTTTTAAGAGGCAATAGCATCTAGCATATAAATATTCACATCATTCAGTTTCCAGAGATCTATCCTGTGTAAAAAGCCCAGTAATACTGAATTTAAACTTTTTAAATCACAAATTTATTGGTAGAATGGGGAATACAAGTCTTAGCAGCAGCTTTCTGGAAATTTGTTTTCATTTAATTGAAAAACAGTTAAATTTCTTTAGTAGAGATGCCCAAATATTCTGTAATTAGTATTTATAAATATTTATCTCCAGGCAAAGTTTCAGATAATGTTTTTTGAAGGGTTTCATAATTAAATATCTCTAATGTGGAGCATTTTTCTCTGATATAAATTAATCACTAGATATTTTAATCGTAAAAATGTTTACACATGCAAAATAAGAAAACAGCTGAAATTTTAATGTAAATTTCTAAGGGGCTAGTTAAATGACCCAAAAAGCAAATGCATGTTAGCTTACTTACTGGAAAATAGCAAATCTGCTTTTGATTCAGCCATTATTTTGCCTATGTAGCTGGGTCCCTTTTTTACTAGAAATTTGCTTGTGGGAAACTGCCAATCCTTAGTTGAACTCATAAAGAGATGTGCATCTGAAGAATATTGTTGGAGGGCTGGGGGCTTACTTGATACAATAGTTAGAATGTAATTGGGTCCTTGCGGAGGGCAATGCAATTAAATATGTCAAGGAAAGCATAATTAGATGTGTTGCTGAATGGTGTAATTATATTCATAAGAGGGGGACTGTAATTAAACGTGTGGCAAGGGGCTGTATTTGGATGCTTATGTTGAGGATATAATTAATATATGGGTGACAAATTAAATTATGTGTGTGGGTGAAGCATAATTATGTGTGGGAGTCCATATGGCTAAGTGGGTGAGGGTACAATGAAATGAGTGGGTTTGAGTATAATTAGATTTGTGAGTTGATGCTCTTATGGACAAAGAAGTTGAGTTTTTCATCAGTAAGGGCAAGTATATGTTTGGCATTGTGACTGATACCAGATGGCCTATAGTGACAGCCTTTCAGACCACTCTGAGGTTTGCAAATCAAAATCTCTGCTTTTCTAATAGGATTTGAGACCCGCATCTCACACTGACATTGATTCATGTTGTTAGTGGCATGTGATGGTGTCTAAATACTGGGTAGCTCCATAACTTTTCTGGCTTTAAAATGCAATTATATGAAAAAGATGACTTGCTTTCCCTTCCTATAAAAAATAAAAGGGTTTGGAGGAGAGTAGTGCAGTGGGTTGGGGGAAGCAGTTTCCTTTATCTTGTTAAGGGTGAAAATGAGAAGTGTCAACTCTTTTAGTTAAAAGAGTATCCACATAAAATTACATGTGTAATAAAAGTCAGCAAAACTTAGCTGGGGTAGCCTCATTTTTTTTAAGTTATGAAGGTATTTATTCAGAAATATTTATGGCATCTCTGCCCCATCACCCTCATTATAATAGGAAAACGGTGATAACTGTAAGCTGCAGGTAAAACAGGAACTAAGGAGTGGTAGAAGGAAGTGAGAGGTAGAAGAATCAAAAGCAAGATAGGTGCAAAAGTTATTCAGAGTATCTGAGAAATTTATGCTGAAGGAGTGGAGCATGGTGAGAATTATTATAATAATAATTGGACATATCCTGTCCTAAATTAAAAACAATGAAGCTTTTTTTCACATCTTCAAAAGCAAGAGAAGGCATAAAAATATGTTTAACACCTAGATAAATTCTTAAAATTAATGATATTTAATTCATCACTAACCAACTTAATCTGCTTCATTTGGTTACTCAATTTTCATAAACCCTGGAGCCTTCTGTTTATTCAGGGCTTAGGTCATTTCTCACAAAGCTTCATTATTGATAGAATTGCAGCCAGTTATTTCTAGGATCTCAAACAGTTTGGCTTCCTGGAGTTTCCAAGAAGCCTAAATTTAGGATCAGTTGTTTTTTAACTTGAATGTAAGGGACATTACAGTCTTCCCCCTAATCTCTGGTCCTGCCTTACAGTGGTTTTAAAGAACATTTTTTATTCTTGGATCCTGATTTTACATCAATTCATGATGCTAATTTTAAAAATGTAGACATGCTTCAGAAGTGGCCTTTCTGAAAGACCATTATAATTTAATTTGTAGTTAGAGGTGCCCCTACTAAAATGCTGCACACTCCTGTGAAAAGAGTTACCACAGCACTGTTTCATCCAATTCTGTATCTACTAACTGGTTTACATTTTCTTTTCTCCCCATGAACCTCCTACCTTCTTTCCCTCACCTCTCCGAGGCAAGCACAAACACTAAAAGGATTATGATTTATTGTGGTGAACTCAGCTGTTCACGGAGCTAACGTAATGATTGTTCAAGAAAACGAGTTATGTCTACAGGATGGAAGATGAGTAGGTGGGACAAGAGCTCCTCCTACCTGTGATTCAGGGTTCACCTGGGATAAGGGGGCAGAGCAAAGCTCCCTGGCTCTTAGCACTTTGCTTTTTTGTGGATTATACATGCAGGGGAGAAAGAGAGGAGGTATCTGGTTTTGGAAATGACTTTGGTGAATGAAGCTTCATTTAGTTCATGAATAACCATTCTGGGCTGCTTTGGTGTTAATAAGGTACTAAAACAGGGTTTAAATTCTTCAGTATTTTAATAGCATTTTTTCTGGAAGTGATGTTATCAGCCAGAGATTTTTGCAGTTGGCATTTGTGGTTCTTTGCGAAAAAGTCTTCTAGCCTTTAACAAGTCTTTTTACCCTCATTCATGCTACAAAATGTCGAAGACCCTAATTTTTGTTTGCTTTTTATTTTAGCCTTCCTAAGATTAACTAATAGACCAGAATACTCAATTGTTTTGTTAAACCTAAAATCTGAAGATCTCAGATTAAATATCACTTTCTCAGAGAGATCTTCCCTAGCCTCCTAGCATCCTGCACTTTCCTATCACATTTGCTAAATTCTATATTTCCTGTTATAATGTCAGCATCCAGAACAGTTGTTGAATGAGAAGGGAAGTTAGGTATCCGGGGTATTTAGGAAGAGGCATGGGTAGTATAGGCTGTGGAAGATGGTAAGGCTAAGAGGGTATCTCAGAAGCAAGATTCTGAAATAGCTTTATTAAATATAAGGGAGGTGGGGCTTAGTTGTGTTTATCAAGTTTGAAGATTAAATTTTATACTCACTTGGACATTAAGGAAATAACACTCTAAGCCAAGCGCTGCTGAAAATACATTAGATGCTCAATAAGTATCCACTGATTAAATAGTTTAACTTATTAAACAAACTGATGATCACTTAACTTGTCCTTAGTCTGGATATAGAATGGTAAGCAAAACAGCGTGGGACCCTCAGTGATTCATGTAAAAATGTATATTTTAGAGAAGTCATTAATCGATAGAAGGAATGCATATAGCCTTAAAATACCAGTGATCAAAAATAACATTTTGTTCAAAACTTATGCAGATCATTGAATTGAAAATATCTCACATATTATCTCACACACGATAGACTACATACTATAGTTGTCAAGCAATATAATGATTTTTCTCAGATAATTTAATTTTTTAGTTTATAATAACATACTAATAGCTTACATTTAGATAGGGCTTAAGACTTTGCTAATGAAGTTAAGCACCTTACTTTATTTTAATGCTCATAATTAAAAAGATAGGTCCAAAAAAAAATGTAGGGCAGTTATTATCGTGTCCAGCTTCCAGTGAGGCACTGGCACTGAGAAGTTGGGGGCTGGCGAGTCAGGATCTGAATCCAGATGGTTAATATAATAATGTTGTTATGCACTGGGTGTTCTAAACAGTTATGCTTACAACTACTGTAGTTTGTTGCCTGATCCTGTTTTTTTCCTTGAGAAAAAGTGAAGTACATTAGATGATGTGGAACAAAGGTAGGTGGGAAAATTAGGAAAACATTTTGGATGCATTAGTGGCTGAGCAAGAATTGAAAAATATTTTTTTTCTTTTTTTTTTCTGTTACTTTTAGGAATTGAAAAATACTTTGAGTTAATATTTGATGTCAAATCCATCCTTTCTTTAGAGTAATATTTTTAAAGGTTGTCAGGAGGAGTGTTATAGGATATCATATTCTCAGATCCAGTAGATATTTTCTTGCATGGGCACAAAGAGATATATTTGAAAAGAATGGAAGCAGTGCCTTAATGAAAACATTCCTTGCTTCTTCTCCACCAAAATCAATCAAACCAAGTTTCTTTATATGTGGTATATTCAGAAAAGGACATGCCTTTTTCATGCATCTTTCTAGAAAGCATTGGCCATTGCCAAGTTGACATATTCTGGGTCTAAAATAAAATAATGACAGTATTATCTCAATTACCTAAAAAATTCCAAGTATTTTTCAATGGATATTTTCTTATATATATGTGTGTGTGTGTGTGTGTGTGTATGATATATGTATGTATGTATGTATAACTTTGCTATTATTATTCAGTCCACTAGAAGAGTGCACTCAGGTAATCAATAAATATTTGTAAAAATGAAATGAAAAGAAATGGTAATGAAATTGATTGTGTAAGCATCAGCAGTTAACAAATATTATCCAAAAGAAAAATCAGAAATTTCCTCTCCCAGACACAAGTGGTGTTTGGAATTTCATAGTGCATGTATATAATCATTAAATTTGCTCCTGACTGAATCATTCCTAATTAAGGTAGAGTGAGATAAATCTCTGCTTCTAGATGTTCCACAAAACCCCCATGAGGTCGAGGCATTTTATGAGTTACAAATATCAATGAATACTGCTTGAAAGAGGAAAGGACTGAAAAAGGAAGAGAAAGAAGATGAGTTGACCCCCATGCCATTGGCTTGGCTAGATGCCTTACCTACATCATCTTATATAGTTTCAGATAATTTGATGCAATATTATCCCCTCTTTAAAAACAGAAAGTGGAACTGAGTGGCATTTGACAGCTTGTTCCACAATCCCACTATTAGGGAGTTAGGAGTAATGTTTATACTCACATCTGTGCCACTCTGCTGCTGCTGTTCCACATGTCTGCTTGTTCTGGGCACAGATTCATGCCTGGAAACCTGGAGTTGCCAGTCCACTGGTTCAAGAACCTCTCTTCCTCATGTAGGGGAAGTTTAAGTTGTCTTTTGTAAACACAGATAATTATTAGTGGAGGATGAGTGAACACACTTTTCAAATAAACTGTGTATACAAGTAGATATGCAAGTACATGTGTATAATTTGCTGAACTCAGTTCAGGCTTTTGTCCGCCCTTCTGATCTGAATCTGTCTTTGTGGAGGTCACCAGGGACCTCCGTGTTTTGAAACCAAATGCCACTTTTAACCATTACCTTAATTTCTCAGCAGCACCTGATACAGCTTTTCCCCTTCCTTTCTTGAGACTTTAAAAAAAAATTTTGCCTTCCTGAATGCCACTTTCTTCTGTTTTTTCGTCCATTTTACTGGCCACTCCTTCTTAGTCTCTTTTTTTAAACTTATTATTGTATAGTGTAAATAGATACAAAGCAAAAAAATAAAAAAGCAAATAGTTTTCAAAGCACTCTTCAACAAGTAGTTACAGGACAGATCCCAGAGTTTGTCATGGGCTACCATATGATCCTCTCAGAAATTCCCTTCTATTCCCTTCTAGCTGTTCCAGAATATAGGAGGCTAGGAGGCTTAAATATTTTTTATCACCACGATTGACTTTTTTTCTTTCTTTTTTTGTGAAAAATAACATATATTCAAAAAAGCAATAAATTTCAAAGAACAGCACCACAGTTAGCTGTAGAACATATTTCAGAGTTTGACATGGGTTACAATTCCACAATTTTAGGTTTTTACTTCTAGCTGCTCTAAGATACTGGAGACTTAAAAAAAGATATCAATTTAATGATTCAGCAATCATATTCATTTGTTAAATCCTACCTTCTCTGTATGACTCCACCATCAACTTTGATCTTTCCATCTCTCTCTTTAGGGATGTTTGGGCTATGACCATTCTAACTTTTTCATGTTGGAAGTGGCTGTCACTAATATGGGGTAAGGATATGGAACTATCTGATGTTCAGGAGAGGCTGGGCCCTCTAAGTTTCAGGATTCATCTGGTCCAGGGACCTATCTGGAGGTTGTAGGCCTCTGGAAAATTATTCTAGTGCATGGTTTCTTATATATTGCCCTATGTGTTCACAGGAGTCATCTCCCACGTTGCCATGAAGACTTTCACCCCTGGATATCATGGCCCAAGAAGTGGGGAGGGCAATAACTTCACTTGCATAGCTGGGCTTAGAGACAGTGAGTCCACATCTGAGCAACAAAAGAGGTCCTCCAGAAGTAACTTTTAGGCATATCTATAAGTAGGTTAAACTTCTCCGCTACTTACATAAGCTTCACAAGAGTAAGCCTCAAGATCAATGGTATGTCCTATTGATTTAGGGGTCCCTAAAGTTTGACATGGTATCAGGGTATTTCCTGATAGTAAGGTTTAATAGTTCCATATTTTTTCTCCCATCCCTCAAGGGACTTTGCAATATTTTTTCATTATCTGCTTAATATACTCTAGGATGTATCCAGGCATTACATTAAGCTATACAGGATTAAAGGACCTCTCTTATTCTGGGCTCTCTGTGTTTCAGTTGTTCAAATGTGCTATACAGATAGGTCGAGTTAGATTACGTGCTACAGAAAATTTCAGTTCCACAAATAAACCTTTCTCCCTTTGGTCTCAAAGAGCATGTTTGGTTCTTAAGTAAGGACATTGTCTTCCTTACTCCTATGTTCTAAATTACTTTAAGCCCAACCTGATCAGCTTTGTTCTTATCTCTAAATGTCAGGATATATATATAAAACAGCCTCTCAAAATCCAGAAATAATAGTTACCACTCTGGACTAAATGTATCTGCTATAAAAGCTTACAATCTAGGCCCCTGTTTTCTTGTAAGCCTTTTCTAAAGGAGACCATACCATTGTCGTTCTTTTGTTTCTGGTTTATTTTACCTCACCAAATGTCCTACATGTTCATTGTTACTTGCCTCACGACTTTGTTCCTTTTTTGTAGCAGCACAACATTCGTTTATAAGTATACATCATTCTACTTCTCAGTCATTGCATCCTTCAGCCACCTAGATTCATCAGGGATCATGTATACTGCCCAAAGTCCACAGTCCATCAACACTCTCAATTTTAGATAATTTCATTGTTCCCAAGAGAAAGAAAACCAATAAACACACCCTCACCACCTTCTTAGTCTCTTTTACTGCTGTCTCCTGACATCTTGTTAGAGTGCCCCAGGGCCCAGTTATTAGACCTGTTCTCTTTTCTATCTACAGTCATTCACTATCGGGGCTCATGACTTTAAATGCTTCGTATATGCTGATCATACCCAACTTCCTAGCTCCATTCCACACCAGTTCACTGACTGCCGGCTCAGATACTAATTGTCTACTTCTCATTGCCAGTTAGATGTCCAATAGGCTTCTCATATTTGACATATCTGAAACTGAGTTCCTAACACTTCTCTCTAAACCCACTCCTCCTCTAATCTTCCATATCCCAGAAAATGGCAAGTCCATCTTTCCAGTTGTTCAAGCCAACCTTGGAGTCATTGTTAGTTCCTCACTTTTACTTTTACTCTATTTCTGTAGCAAATCCAGTCAGCACTTCCTCCAACATATTTTCATAATCTGAACTCCTCTCATCACCCCACTTCTATTCCCTTGCTCTAAGCCACTATTACCATGTAGCCTGTATTGTTACAGGAAACTCCTAATTGGTCTCTCTCTTCCTACCCTGTATTTCCTACACCCTTGTCCCAGCAGAGTGGTTGTGCCAGAATAGAAAATAATGTTACTGCTCTGTTCAACCCTGCATTGACTTGCTTCTTCTCTTACAGTAAAAACCAGAGTTTTTGCAGTACCCTTCAAGGCCTACAGAATTTTTTCCCCAACTTCCCTATCAGTTGACTGTCTAATCCCCTCTTCAGTTTTTCTCTCCTTTGCTCACTGGTTTCCAGACATACAGGCTCTTTGCCCGTCTTTTCATATTCTGTTTAAGATAGCATCTGAACAACTGTTTGCTAAACAAATTAGGTGTATGACTCAGAAAATGACTCAGAAATCCACTCAACCATCTCAGAGTAAGTTGAGAATGGTGTGATGGTCAGGTTCATGTGTCAACTTGCTCAGGTGGTGGTGCCCAGCTGTCTGATTGTACAAGTACTGGCCTTTCTGTTGCTATGAAGACGTTTTGTGGACTTAAATCATGACCACATTGGTTATATCCATAGCTGATTGCATATGCAGTGCATATGCAATCAGCTAAGAGGAGTGTCTTCTGCAATGAGTGATGATTAATCTAATCAACAGAAAGGCTTTTCAGGAGGATTCAAAAGAGGCAATCACTCTTTCTGTTTCAGGCAGCCAGCCTATCCTGAGAGTTTGTTGAGACTCTTCATTGGAGCTGCCAGCTTGCAGCCTGCCCAACAGATCTTGAACTCTTACAGCCCCATGGTTGCATGAGACACTTTTATTTTACATTTACATATATCTCCTGCTGATTCTGTTTCTCTAAAGAACCCTAGCTAATATAAATGGAAATACAATTATCCAGAAAAAAATCTGTGGAAGATCATTTGTCTGATAGCTGGGAGCCCTTTGAATTGCATGGAAGACTAACTACATTTTTGAGAATTTTCTATAAGCAGAAATGCTGCCAACTTGGAAGGAAAGGGTTAAAGATAAAACAAAATGAAGGAAGAATGATTTCAAGGATAAAATCATACATGCAAAAGCCTGAGCTTAAGAGCCCTCCGTGGAACAAGAGGGTGAGACTGTCACTCTAGTAGGCTTGAAAGGCAAAACATGAAGCCACAGTTGTTCTCAGGCCTTGAAATCTAATGGAATTTGCCCTGCTGGGTTTCAGACTTGCTTGGGACCCATGACCCTCTCTTCCTCCTAACTTCTCCCTTTTGTAATAGGAATGTCTATCCTGTACCTGTCCCACCATTGTATTTTGGAAGCAGATAACTTGTTTTCTGGGCTTCAAAGGTTCTCTGATGGAAGGGAATTTTGCCCCAGGATAGATCACACCCATGACTGATTTAGATGGATGAGATTTTGAACTTAGAGTTGTTACTAAAATGACTAAGGCTTTTTGGATGTTGGGATGAGGTAAATGCATTTTGTATGTAGGAAGTAAATGTCTCTTAAGTGTTCAAAGGACAGACTGTTATGAATTGAATCCCCCATAAAAGCATGTCCAAGTCCTAACTCCTGCTCCTTTGAGTGTGCCTATAGGTGTAAATAGGATCTTTGAGGGTCTTATCAATTAAGGTGAGGTCAAACTGAATCAGAGTGGGCTTTAGTCCAATATGACTGGTGCTGTAAGTGGAAGAAATTTTGACATAGTAGAAAACAGACAGGGCCAGACAACTGTGTCACTGAGGCAGAGATAAGGATTGAATTAGAGACTGCCAGCAAGCTGCCACCAGTACACTTCAGACTTCAGAGAAAGCATGCTTCTGCAGACACCCCAGTGTTGGACTTTTAGCCTCCAAAACTGTGAGACAATGAATTCCTATTGTTTAAGTCAACCCATTCTGTGGTATTTGTCAAAGCAGCCATGGAAAATTAAGACACATCTCCTTCTGAGTCCTCTGGACAACCTAGTTACAATTGCACTTCCTCTCCAAAAGGATTCCTGATCTGGCCTGATCCTCTCAGGATCCTCTCGACAGCTACCAATGAAGACAGAGGCTCCTGGAATTTTTTTTAATAATTTAATTATTTCATGCCTATGCAAAGCCCTCATACTTTATATTTATATATTTATTCCATTTAATCTCCTGGTATAATCTGTATTCTTTGCTGGAGTTTCACCCAGGTAGGCCTACTTAGTATCATAGTTTTCTGTACCAGTTATGTGTATGTAAAATCTGTTCTAGTTTGCTAGCTGCCGGAATGCAATATACCCGAAACGGAATGGCTTTTAAAAAGGGGAATTTAATAAGTTGCTAGTTTACAGTTCAAAGGCTGAGAAAATGTCCAAGTTAAAACAAGTCTATAGAAATGTCCAATCTAAGGCATCCAAGGAAAGATCAAGAAGGCAGATGAAGTTCAGGGTTTCTCTCTCAAGTGAGAAGGCACATGGTGAACACAGTCAGAGTTCCTCTTTTAGCTGGAAGGGCGCATGGCGAACATGGTGTCATCTGCTAGCTTTCTCTCCTGGCTTCCTGTTTCATGAAGCTCCCTGGAAGACATTTTCCTTCTTCATCTCCAAAGGTCGCTGGCTGGTGGACTCTGCTTCTCGTGGCTGTGTCGTTCTGCTTTGCTCTCTCTGAATCTCCCTCATTCTCCAAAATGTTTCCTCTTTTATAGGACTCCAGAAACTTATCAAGACCCACCTGAATGGGTGGAGACATAGCATCACCGAATCCAGCTTAACAACCACTCTGGATTGGGAGACATCTCCAGGGAGATGATCTAATTACAGATTCAAACATACAGTATTGAGTAGGGATCATTCTGCCATTTTATGAAGTGGGACTTTGGTTAAAACATGGCTTTTCTAGGGGACATACATCCTTTCAAACCAGCACAAATACATATAAGTTCATATGACTATATGAGGTTTTTCCCTCAAGGAATTCCAGCTGCTGAGCATTGTTAGAGCATACAGAAAATTCATTATTTGGAGGTTCTTGCTGACCCAGCTGGAAGAAGCTGAATGACGCATTTCACTCACAGAAGTTATTGCTGGTTTTCCATATTCCTGGTTACTATAAATAGCACCTCACAGAACATTCAGGTACTCTGAAAATTTTCTTTACAGTCCAGTTCAGTGTTTGTAGAACTAAGTCACATGGGGCCTGGTTCGACACACATCACTTGCTTGTTTCCTAAATTCTAGCTAGGCCCACCTAGAGTGTTCATTTGCTCATAAACAGAACACGCTCTCATACTTTTGTGCTTTTGCTTGTGTTGATTCCTCTGCCTGGTAAATCCTAGTCATCCTTTTAAGATTCATCTCACAGGGAAAAGCTTTCCCTGAGCCTCTTGGGCAATGCTTTTTCCCTCTTCTATGGTGTTCCCCATAGCTTGTGGTGCATACCGCTTCTCCAAATATTTCAACACTGCATTAGAGTTTGTTACATGTCTCACACTTTCCACACTCCTCTGTCTTTCCACATCCCAAATTGTCAATTCTGAGTCCTGTGAGACCATATCCTTCTATCTCCAACAGTTAGAATTGGAAATGCTCAGAAACATTTGTTAAGTGGGTGCTGACTGTATGAATGAATGCAATTGCCTTCAAGTAGGGGAATAGAATTCATTTGTGTTTGTTCCGAGCTTAACACTTTTAATACTAATTCTGTGTTTAGCTTGTATTTTTCTATTTTCCCCAGCGGACACCTTCTATGATGTGCATGGGAAATTGGGAATGCAAAATAATGTTGTTATATTTAAATACACTCCGGGGAGGTTTTTGTTGTTTTACTTTTGTGTTTAATCTCAAAGGAATAGGCTAGTTTGTTTCCTACGAACTTCTTGGCACCTTTTTTCCCCACATGCTCATTTTGCTTTGCCTGTCTTCAATCAAATTCCTCTGAAGCATCTGCTGTAAACAATGATATTGTGCGCAGTTGTGTGTTCTCCGCAGTGAAAACCCGCCTTGTTTTCTGTTGCTAGGCGACCCCATTCCAGCTGCCCTTGAAGAAATGCGTGGTGGTGGGAAATGGTGGGATTCTGAAGAAGAGTGGCTGTGGTCGTCAAATCGATGAAGCAAATTTTGTCATGCGGTAAGAGAGAGTACCCACAGCGTGGCCTCTGCCTTTTCTCCTATTCTCCACCCTTTCCATGAGTCCTGGGGCCTTTCAGAACTAGTCACTGGTGATTAATCCATCATACACATTCTTTCTTTCCCTTCAAGCTTGTATACAAGTTAGTTTCAGAGAGGCAGGAGGAGCGAGGGAACGTGCCTTGAGAAAGTGCAAAGCTGTGGGAAGCTCAGAGGTTGTGGATCGACCAGGTCTGTGTGAGTAAAGAAAGCAGGGAAACATCTCAGATTTTATTTTAGATTACACAGTTGAGTGAGTTAAACATTTAAAATTCTTCATGACTTATAGATAATTCTCTATGAATAAAAATATGAATTTATTCATGTCATTCTAACCCCTTTTTGAAAGATTTTTTACAAAATTATTTGTAAGTGGCAGGTGGACTTTGAAGAGTGATTTGATCTGTGCATGACTAGGAATACAGTAAAGAGGGAAGGAGAGAACTTTTTTTTGTTGTTACACTGATTTTTTTTTTTTTTTTTTGGCATGGGTAGGCTCCAGGAATCGAGCCTGGGTCTTCAGCGTGGCAGGTGAGAATTTTGCCACTGAGCCACTATTACACTGCCCAGGATAGGAGAGTACATTTTGAGCAAGGAGGCTTCATAGGAGGACTGAACAGAGTGATGATATGCACGTTAGTTCTAGCAGACAAGAGGAGAGGCTGCTGCAGGCTCATGCCAAGGAATTAATATGCATCCAGCCACATGAGGAGACAATTGTAGAGGCACCAGCCTGCATTGTCGGGTGATTTTGACCAGAAATACTTTGCAGCCAGAAGCAGTATAGAGGCAAAGACAGCAATTGATGGGGTTGATGCAGGTTTAGGAGTAGCTGGGAGTGAGAGAAGGAGGAAAGAAAGAGAAAGTGTGAAGTGACACACCTTGGAGTCCAGTGGTATAATACAAAGTGGGTCTTGAGAGGTATGATGCAGAAAGGAAGGGGGACAAATGACAAGGTCGCTCAGAGCCTGCAGTGGTGACAAAGAAGCTGAAGTAAAAAAGAACTCACTTGAGCTTTTCGGAGGGATGATCACATTTCAGAGGGATATGTGAAAAATGAAGAGATCTGTTAGTGAATAAGTGAGGGTACTTTAAGGTGAGGCTGTGGGAAAGGGGGGTCCTTTAGGTGGGTCCCCAAAGTCTCACTGAAGTGAGAATGACTATGAACCAGAGGGCTTGGTGGTCAGGATGCATGAGGACTGCAGCAATTTAAAGGCCAAAAAGTTGAGTAAAGGAGAGGAAGATATTGTTTTTATGTTCTTTTTTTTTGCCTGGGCAGGCACCAGGAATCGAACCCGGGTCTCCAGCATGGCAGGCGAGAACTCTGCCTGCTGAGCCATTGTGGCCCACCCATTTTTATGTTCATTTTTAAGGATAAATAAATGTTGGTCCAGAGCTGGCAAAAGCTAACTTAGAGAACAGTAAACCACCTCTGAGTTTGAGCTAAATGGGGTTGAGAAGAGTAAAGTTTCTCTTTGAGAAGGTTTCAGAGAAGCTGTGGATTTGGGGGAGAGCCACATCTCTCTCAGAGAGCCAGAGTTGGGGTCCCTGAAAGACATTTTGTTTCAGTGAAGCCTGAGGCAGAGTGGGGAGATTTTTCTCTATCTCATGGTGGTGCCATATCATACATTTTACTGGTATAGAACAGTGATTTCCTCTGCATTGTTCTTTTTTTTTTTTTTTTTGCTAACTGTACAAACAACAGAAGGGAGAAGATTTTTAAAAGTCAATACAAAATCCATTTATTGAGCCTTAATCCATGTATTGGGCCTTGAGCTGGGTATAGAAATGGAATGCTGAACAAGTCCATCATGGAATTATAACTTGGAGATGTGTACTATGATAGGGGTTATTCAGACAGAGATGGTAGAGAGAGCAAGGAGCTTGTGAGGAAAAGAAGTGTCTGGGCTGAGCTGATTTTCCATGTCACTACAGGCTAAGGAACAACTATTTCCAAGGCTTTAATATAGGAAGGAAGCCGAGTCTCAGCACAGCATCATGAGCATTGGGGAGAGTGGAGTGAGATGGGGCTAGAGGGTATTTAAGCCATGGGAGTGGATAAAATCACCTAGAGAGAATCGATAGATGAGAAAACAGAGGTGCTGAGCCAAACTCAGGTGCTCACTCCAATATTTTGGCTTTAGGTGGAGACCTAAGGAGAAAACAGAGAGGTCAGAGCACAAGCCATTCCCATTAACGAGATGTGTGACCTTCAGAGCATCCTTTTCCTTTGCTAGGGCCCTGCTCTCTAATCTTTATGAGGAGCTTGGAGTAGATAATTCCCCAATCCTTTCCTCTGTGCAAGCTCTGATTCTATGGTTATATGAATACCATATAATTAGAACACATTTTATCTATTTTAGTTTTTTTTCAAATTGCTTTTGTGTATAGGTTTGTTTGCGTTTCCCAAAACTATGTAAAGAAGAAAGGATGGATAATACTATATTCACAAACTCAGAAAAGTAAATTGAATTAGCTACAAATTGTAGAAGAAAACAGTATAATAAGCATATTTTTAATATTTTTCCTGAGGGTATATTAAAATTGTCACCGTATTTGGGAAAAATAGCTGTTTTTAATGTAACATGTAGAAGACGAGACCTAAGCATTTTAGAGTTACCTAGTGGGGCAGTATTTATTGCAAATAAACAAGAGTAAGTTTGCATTTCTTACAATGTGGCATTAATCAGTGCCTGTGATTAGAATGAAGGGAACAGAAGCATAATGTTCATAGAGTGATGGCAGAGATGAGAATTGAAAATAATTCAAAGAAAGTAACATCAAACTAGAGCTATGCACACATGTGTGCATGTGCCTTTGATTAGTATGATTAGCTAGCAGGTGGTATATCTTGCCCTGGACCATAGGGTGATTGGATGGCTACAGTTAGGGAGGAGGTCCTTTGCCTTATCTATATACAATGGTGTACCAGATTATAGTTCAAAAGTCTTCCACCAGGACTAGGATGTAATAAAGCTGTCATTTTCTTTGCTTAGATATTTTCAAAGACTTATATCTTTTAATGCTAAAAATCAATTTCCCATTTTTCAAAGTAAATATTTGTGCCATTCCCCAAAGCAAGACTTCAAAAGTAATATTGTTGAATAGAATTTATCTGGAAGGTTTTCAAGAAAGAGGTAACAATGATTGCATCTACTTTCTCTCTTTAATGCAGTAAATATTATCGCATCCCTTTTTGGATCATGAGCTCAATTGCTGTGCACACTTGAGCCATTATTATCTGTTAATTGTACCAACAAACGATACTGCAAAGTTTGAAACGCTTTTACACAATTATGCCTTACTTGAAAAAATTTGACTCTATGAAATGTGCCTTTTATGTAAATCCATGCAATTATCAATTTAAGAGTTGAAGAACTTACTGTGTGATTTTTCTAAGAAAAGTTTATAAGGCCGTGACACAGACATTTGGACTTAAAGGGGAAGTTTACCTAGAAGAACTTAGGGCAGTTATTTACGTGAAAATATATTGTCATCAATATCATTCCAGAAATACATCTATAAAAGATTATCTTCATTGTTTTAAACAGCTGTTTCTGTGGTAGGAAATGGCAATCAATGTCTGCCAGGTTTTTTTGTTTATTTTTGAAGTTTTCCTCTGTGATAGGAAGTATTCAGACATATCTCAGACATCTGAGGTAACAGACCTATCAAAAGGAACATACAGAAAATAAAAGTATTTACTCATGAAAAGCAACTTGTTTCACAGAATAATGAGAAAACAGACTGATAGCACTACCCAGAAATATTCAGTTTCCAGTTTTAATGTTGCACGGTTGATTCTCAAATGTTGCCAAGGGCCCTCAAGATCAAAGAAGCCTATGACCACGTTTTAGCCTATGCTTATCCTGGAAGTCTTCTTCATCTTTGCCATGATCAGTTACATCACAAGACCACCCTCACCACCACTCTGGATGACCTCGGTTGTTATTGCATTAGTTCACTTCCTCACAAGAAGCCTCAGGAAACCACATGGCATCTGGTGGGATCACTAGATTGTAGATGCCTCAAGGGCAGGCTCTATGACTTGGGCTCCGACCTAAACTCTCCACAGTGCCCACGACGCAGTGTCATATTCTCATTGGACATGCAACAAAGGCCACTGGTAGACTGACTAATTGATCTGTGGGTAGTTGCCAGGAGAGCTGGCATCTTAATCCCAAAGAACAGATACAAGAAAAATTCCAAAACAACTGAGAAAAGTTTTGCCAAGTATTCCGAGAGTATCACAGGTTAAAAATCAGACACTTGAATTCATTAGCTGAGTGAATACATGGACAGTTCCATCTCCTGGGGCAATTCGTAGGGAGCATTTAGTTGTGGGGAACTGGTTGAGATTCAATATTTATAACATATCTTCACTTACAAATAAATGATGCTTTGGCTTGCTGAAGTAATAGCAAGTTGGAGATGTGCTGATGTGGCAGGAGTCAAGTTATACATATGGGTGGAAAAGACAGAAATTAGTACACAGTAACAAAAGAAAGCTGAATAGAAACTATAGATTCATTTGTATTTTCCATAAATAAAAAATATATATTTGGTTTAAATATATGATTTTCTTGATATATGATATTTTGAACTTTTACTATGAGTCAAGCATTATGGTAGGGACTTTCCATATATTACTTCTTTTTAAGCCTCATGATAACCTTATAAGACAGGAAAATCATTATCCTCATTTTATATAATGGAGAAACTGAGGCAAGGGAAGTGAATTAACTTGCCTAATATGCCACAGCCAGAAAGCCAGGGAACTGGAGTTTGCCATTAGCCACATTCCATTGTGAAGGTTCATAAAACATTGTGGTCAAGGAAAGCAACCAGGGCAGGAGTGATTGGGGGTGGGTGGGGTGCCTTTTCAATCATAAGGAAAGTCATCACCTGTGTGCTTTCCATTGACTGAATCCTCACACTTTAGATGACAAACCATTATGTCTTTACCTGTAATAAATTTGTTTGTTGGTTATGTACACAAAAGCCAGATGTACATTGATTTGGGTGACAGAGTCTGCTCTGAATGTACTATTATAATTCAGATTTGGGGAGAAGAAAGAAAAGCACAACAGATATATTTCTTCCCTGTCTCTTGAGGTTTATGGGCAGGCAGAGAACAATGCATACGCTGTGTCCTCTAGTGTACCACCTCCTTCTGAGGTCTGATTTCAAGTTAATTCTCCTTATTGGGCTTCCTCAAAAATATTTTGAATGCAGTAAATACATCCTAGCTACTGCCTCTCTCATCTCACAGACCACTTATTTCTCTCTTCTAATATAGGGCTAGTTTTTTATGGTATCATTTCAAAGATGTGGATGGTTAATTAATCATCTAATTAATAGACATTTGATGTCTACTAAAAGGAAGGGCAATCAAAGCAATTATTTGTGAGTTGAGTTAGAATTATGAAAGTTCCTATTTGGGTCATTTTAACTGACTTGATTTAAAAGTATATAAATCATTCTAAAATGTATCTTATTTCCTTAGATGCAATCTTCCTCCCCTGTCAAGTGAATACACTAAAGATGTTGGATCCAAAAGTCATTTAGTGACAGCTAATCCTAGCATAATTCGACAAAGGTAAGAGTTTAAAATTTCCGTTTGTGAGGAACTAAAGAGGAATGTTTGTGAAGTATTGAGTATCTTAAAGTCAGTGAGTATAATCCAATTTGGGAATCAAAGAAGAAAACCATCTGGACAACAGGAAGGATGAAGGGGGAAATTGTAAATAAACTAGGCACGATTCAGGGAATTCAAACAGCATGTCATACTTCCTCTGAGATTTTTGTTTCTTGCCCTTAGTGGTGGTAGAAATAATAATATTCATTACTACTCCTTTCCAATTTGTTGATCTCAGTCCCAACTTCATGACTGGCAACTGTGGAATCTATGGCATATGCATGCATTCAAATACTAATATTATCAGAAATCACAGAGATATGTGTATTTATTATCTTTCATATCATATCAAATTCAGGAGAGCAGGTGGACAATTCTTGCGCTAATATAAATTCCAGAAATCTTGGCAGCTGTTGTGGGGGCTGCTGGGGTCACTCTCCAGTTGATGGAAGCCCATCAGTAAGCCATCAGCTCTTCCTCAAAGGACTATTTATTATAGAGAATGACACAATCTTTTTGAACAGAGGAGCCAAACAGTGCCTTTGGATCCTCCTGTGTGCCTAGCAATTAGGAGTGAAATATCAAGGCATTCTGGACCCAGACACTTGTCATCTGGGAGAGAGAAGTCCAAGTATCACTTTACAAACAATGCTGCTAAATATTCATGAAAAATAGTTATCTAGGAATACAATCAAGTGATTTTTAAATTTTGACAGATACTGTGAAATTAACCTCCCAAATATAGCATCTAGTTTCTATCCAGGGAAGGATAAGACTCCTTGTTTCCTCACACAGAAAACGAAAGTAGGTACTATTAATCTTTTAAAATTTTTGTCATTTTTCCTTATGAATATGAATATGCAGGGCTGAGTGGGTATTGATTATCAGTAGTTCTGTGAACTGCCTATTTGTATTTCTTTCTTTTTTAAAAAATTAAAAAAAAATTTTTTTAGTTACGACTATTAAGTCTTTGACATATATTTAGCACATATTTTCTCCTCGTTTGTCACTATCTTTTAATTTATGTCCTTTTGGAATTTAAAAATCTTTATGTAATGAAATTTGTTAGTCTTTTCCTTTATGGCTTATTTTTTTTAAAACAATCTTTCTTTGAATTCTCATCCTTACTCCCATCCCCCTTATGAGAAAATAACATTCTACATTTTTCCAGTGAATCTATATTTTCATTTTCAATATATAATAAATTAAATCCATGTGAGTTTACTTATTTTATAATAATAATTTTGTTGCTTTTAATAAAAATGTATGTTCATTTTAAGAAACTTAATAAGTACAAAGAAGAAGGTAAAAAACAATCATCCAAATCACACTATTAGGAAATAATAATAATTACCATTAGGTAATACTATTTTTCAGACATTTCCTATATTCCTGGAAACTTTGAAACTACTGTTTCAGTGTCTTACACTTACTATTACCAATAAGAAGTTGTTTTAGCTTGCTAATGCTGTCAGACTGCAATATTCCAGAAATGGACTGACTTTTATAAAAGGGATTTTTTTAGTTAAAAATTTACAGTTCTCTGGAGGAAGGACAGCTCGCTCTCCTCTGGCTTTCTCTGTCACAGGGAGGGAACATGGTGACGTCTGCTGGCCATCTCCCGGGCTTCTGGGTTCAAATGGCTTTCTCTGGGGCATTTCCCTTCTGCATCTTCAAACATCTACATCTAAGCCAGCTCTCTGCTCCTCTCTTCTGACTCCTCCTTTTAAGCCTTGTTCATTGCAGAAGACATTCCGCTTAGCCAGCCGCAGAAGTAATCAGTCATGGGTGAAATTCACATGCTGATGATTTAAGTACACAGCAACAGAACAACTGGGCACCATCACCTGGCCAAGTTGACACCTGGACCAAGCTACTGCAAAGTCCACCTCTTATCAAACTGGCAACTATAGACATCACTTTAAACCGTACTTACTCTCTTAATAGAAAATAATAACAGCCATTTTTTCCCCTAACAATGCTCATCTGTCCTGCATATAGTGCTCTAAATCTCTCCATATACAAAATACATTCATTTCATCATAATATCACAAAAGCCTTAAACCATTTCAGTGAAAATATAAATACAATACCAACTCAAAAATAGTACAGAATTTCATCAAAGCCAGTTACAGGTGTGGTCTGTCCCATGTCAAAACTCTCCTCTGGCTGTGAACCTGTGAACTTAGAGCAGTTATTGACTTCCAATTTATAAAGAAGGAACCCTCATAGGATAAACAATTCCACTGGCATAGGGAGAAACTGAAAAAAAAAAAACAGGAGTCACCAGACCTAAACAATTCTGAAAACCTATAGGGCAAAACAAATTCCAGTCTGAGAGTCGTTTACCCTGAGTACTGTAGAAAGCAGCAGTGCCATCCTTTCCAAGGGCCTATGCAGCAGCCCCGTTCTCTCCAAACACTAGGATGAGTGTTGGTACATTGAGGAAAATTGGAGAGATCACCTTTTCTTTTTGCCCCATCCTCCTAAAGCATCTAGGTAGCACCCAGATACTCTGCCATCTCCGGGGTACATGCTCAACCCCTTCAAACACATGGGCTGGCAGCCAGGCTCCCCTCAAGCCTCAGGGAATATGCTCCATCCTCTCTGAGGCCTCAGACACCACAACTCTCCCTGAACATCAAGGCTGAAAGCCCACTCTCTGCCTCCAGGGCAAACCCACCCCCTCCACCCGCCCTTTGCCTCCAGGGAAAACCCACCCCATCAGGCCAGGATCCACTCTCCTGGCCTGAGGTTTCTTGGCTGCAGACCATAATTTCCATGGTTCTGTCTCTCAGGTTATTCTTCCTTCTATCTGCCCATTTTTTGTCCCTTCCAGGCCTGACTGGCAGTGGTTCCATTTATACAGGTCTCACAAAAATTCTGCTGACTTGGCATGTAGGATACAGGGATCAAAACCGTTAGGCAATAGGACCTTCCACAAATCTTTTCTAGATACCTCCATGTGCAATCCTGACTTGTCTTACAGTGGCTGACTGTTTCCATGTTTGGTTAAATCCTCATGTGGGGCACTGTTCTCTAGCGTCTCACTTTCTGAAAGCCCAGAATTTTCCAGACCATTAACCTCTGGTTTTTTTGTACTCAAAAGTTCAGTTCTTAATTTTTCCCTTTTCTTGCATTTCACTACAAGCTGCAAGGAGAAACCAGGCTGCATCCTCCATGCTCAGTTTAGAAGTCTCCTCAGCCAAGCATCCCAGATCATCAAATTCAAAAACTCCCTACCATCCTTTACCAGGATTTAATTTAGCAAAATTCTTTGCTACCATAAAACAAGCATTGCCCTCCTTCCAATCTGCAATGACTCATTTCTCATTTCTGTGTAAAGCTTCAGTGGAAGTATCTTGAGAATCCATATTTCTACCACCAACCTCTTCAAAGCAATCTAGGCTTTCTCTATCAAGCTCCTGACAGTTCTTCTGGAATCCTCCCCTTATCCATTTAAAAAGCCATTCAGCATATTTAGTATTTGCAAACACAGCAGCACCCACTGCTCTTTTACCAAAATCTGTTTTAGTTTGCTAGTGCTGTCAGACTGCAATACACCAAAAATAGACTGACTTTTATAAAGGGGATCTACTTAGTTTCAAATTTACAGTTCTTTGAAGAAAAGACAGCTCACTTTCCTCTGGCTTTCTCTGTCATAAGGGAAGGCACGTGGCAACATCTTCTGGCCCTCTCTCTGGTTTCTGGGTTCAAGCAGCTTTCCCTGGGACATTTCCCTTCTGCATCCCCAGACGCCTGCGTCTGAGCTGACCTCTACTCCTCTCTTCTGACTCCTCTTTTTAAGCTTCACTCATTGTGGAAGGCACATCCCTTAGCGCATCACAGATGTAATCAGCCATAGATGAATTTCACTTGCTAAGGATTTAAGTCCACAGGAGCAGAACTCTGGGCACTATCACCTGGCCAAGTTGACACCTGAACCTAACTACTACAGAAGTCTAATGTAAGTCTGGTTTTTTTTTTGTTTGAGGAAAACCCATCTTTTCTACCCTCACTGAAAGTTTTTTACAAATTTCTCTTTACCCTTTAAGTTCAGAAATTTCACCAAGTTATATCATAAGGTGGGCCCTTTTTTCATTAATGTTGCTTAGCACTCAGGAGGTTCTTTCAGTTAACAGGTGTGGGAGTTAGTGGTTGAGTCTCATCTCTAAGGCAAGAGTTCCTGGGTTCCTTCCCTGCCCGACCATGCACCAGCTGCGTAAACTTGGCTGCGTCTTTAGCACTTTGTGCTTCAGTTTTCTCATCTGTGAAGTAAGAATAATAATAGTTACATAATAAGTTCATTATAATGAGTTGTCAACATATGTATGTGTATATATGCCTATATATGTGTATATATGTGTGTGTGTGTGTATATTTTAATTGTATGCAATGCTTGGAACACTGCCTGGTGTATTGTATCATATAGTTGTTAGCTATTATTAGTATTATTTTTTAGCTCTCTGAACATTTTCTGTTATATCCCTGATTATTTCCTCTTTTCCATTGTATTTGCTCTCTCCTTCTAGTTCTCCTGTGATGTGGATATTGGAAGTTCTAGGTCTACTAGCCATTTATTCTAACTCATGTAATATAGAATGCTTTTTGTTTGTTTATGTTATATATCAAGAGAGAAATTCCTTTCAGCTCACTAAATCATATTGCAGTTGTGTCCATTCTGCTATGTAATCTATTATTTCCATATTTTTAAATTGTATTTTTGTTTTTTGTGACTCTATTTCTTTTTCACAGGAGGATATTCTATTTTTAGGGATGTGATAGCCTCTCAAATATCATTAAGATGATTAATGACAGTTAAAGGTTTTGTGTTTTTGTTTGTTTCTTCTATTATTTCTATATCCCAGATTATTTCTTTTATTTGCCTGATTTAATGTCACATATACTATTTGACTTTTTTAAACATGTGAGTTTTAGTGTTCTGTTCACTTTTGTATGATAAATCTGTTGTTGGTGAATGTAGGTATATTGCTTTCATGATAAACAATTAGTTTTTTAAAATTTCATTGAAAACCAATAATGCCAGTCAAATTGGTCATTCAGTAGACTAAATTAGTGACCAAAAATTAATACTTGATATTTTAATTTTTAGTGTGTTTAGTTTGGTGATATAGCTAGCATATTATAGCAAGAAGTTGGGACCAATGAAAAATAAAACGTCGCTTATGTAGCTCAGTTATTGACTCTCATTCAATTCTTGTTTTCTTTGGGGGCAGCAGGTGGGAGATTGATCAGGAAGATGGCAGAAAATCACAAGAGATGATATCTATTTATTCTATTTACTGAGTTTGGGTTTTGGAAATCATAAAAGTGTGCATATTTTAGGGGGTACAAGGGTAGTTCATGGTAGAATTCTCACCTGCCATGTGAGTGACCCAGGTTCAATTCCTGGCCCACACACCTCTCAAACAAGCAAACAAACAAATGTAAAACCAAACAAACAGAACTTCAGCAAATGGTGCTGCAATAAGGAGATACTCACATGGAAAAAGAATGAAATGTGACTCCTGTCATATAGCATACAAAAAAAAATGTGCATATTTTAAAATCAGATGAATTTATCTAGGATTCAAGAGAATGAAAACGAAGTTCAAGAGAACACTTGCAGAAATATTTTTCTTTGATTATTTTCATAGGTAGTTGCAAAAAAAATTGTACAGGAAGGTTCCAAGTACCCCTCACCCAAATAACCCCAAGTAACATCTCACATAACCATATTGTAATGCTTTGACTATTATTTTGAATTGGAAATAAAGTAACTTTTGAGAAGGAATAAATGTTCTCGTGGAGGAAATGAAACATGCAGCATATTACATTCAGGGGCAGAAGATTCTGTTTTCCCACCTGAATATGCAGAGGAGTTGGTGGTAAGATATTAAAAATAACATGAGAAAGAATATTTAGAGCTAGCTCTATAGTAAAATGAGAGCAAAAAAATTCTATTTTTTGATAAAAGATAAAATGATTCCTACAAAAGGACAGAAGAAAGAGACAAAAAGTAAATATTGAAGAGGAAAATTAAACCTGTTAGTTAAGACTTAACTTCACTATGAGGAAAAAAATGCAAGGCCAAGCAAGAATCATTATTATTAATACTGGTCAACATTCAGTTACCATTTCTACGTGCTGGGCTCTGTACTCTTTTTTTGAATTTCCTCACTTAATCCTCAGAACATTACTAATAGGTTGGACGTATTTTAAGTCATATATTTTACAGAAGAAGAGGTGCTGACATAAGGTGAGGACCTTGCGCTCTCTCCCAACTGTCAGTAATCGAATTGGGGCTTCACCCAGGCCTGTCTGATCCCAAAGCCCATGTTCTTAACCAATGACCATTACACTTCCCAGCCTTTCCAAGTGATCTGTGTATTGTACAAGGAGACAATAGAGTTTTCAAATGTAGCAAATCATTTTCAAAAAGTGAGTTTCCTTACATTAAAAATTTATTCAATGTAGCAAGATTTCCAGGTACAAAATCAATGTGCATAAAGTAATTCCATCTTGTTAAATAAGAAAAAATATATTTCCTTTATAATAGCATCAAATAATATAAGGCACTGAATTAAACAAAAAAATGTGCAAAGCATCTATGAAAAAATATGAAATTTTGTTGAGAGATATTTCAGAGGACCAGGTTAAATATACAGATATACCATGCCCATAATTGAAAGACTTGATGTCGTAAAGGCATCTGTTCTACCCAAATCAATCTATAGATTCATTGAAATTCCAATAAAGATCCCAAGTGTATGTGTATGTGTATGGATGTGTGCATGTTTGTGTTTAACTTGACAATTTAATTCTAAGATTTATCTGAAAATGCAAAAATCAAGAATAGCAGAGAAGTGCTTGAATAAAAAATGGTTGGAGGGGTTACCTATCAGATGTTAGGACTTATTATAAAGCTATTAAAGTTTAGACAGGCAGTGTGATGGTGGCTCAGTTGTAGATTTCTCAGCTGCCATGCTGGAGACCCAGGTTCAATTCCCGGGCCTTCCCATGCAAAAAAATAAAATGAAAAATAAAATAAAATAAAATTTAGACAATGTGGTTATTGGTGCACAAGAAAAGAAAATTGACCACTAATCAGAATAGGCGTTCTCCAAAAGAGCCATATATATATATATGGACAAATTTTTCAAAATGGTGTTGGGACAATTAGGTATCTATACAGGAAAGATATGAAATAAAACTCACTAAAAATGATGTCCAAATGGATTAAGATCTAAATTTGAAAAGAAATATAGGAAAGCCTAAGGCAGATAAGTTAGGGCTTTGGGCTTCTTAAACAAGAGCCAGAGAGCAGTAATTATAAGGGAGAAAAGTGGTAAGTCTGACTTTATTAAAATTAAGAAATTATATTCATGAAGAGACATGGTGAAAGTAGGGAAAATGCAATCACATCATAGAAGACAACTAACACAGAACTTATATTGAAAATATATGAATCTTTCTTATGAAAGAAATTCATGTAATAAGGAAAGCTAATATGAAAAGTCAGAGTTGAACCATTACTTTAAAAATTTTCACATAGCCAGTAAACGAGTGAAAATGTGCTTTGCCTCATTTGCCACCAGAAAAATGCAAATCAGAACCCTAATGAGATATTACATGTATACCAAGTTGGCAGAATTATGCCAAATGTTGGTGAGAATGTGGAGCAGTGCTCCATCTCATTAGTGTGTGAAAAATGAAACCTCTTTGGAATGCATTTTGACATTATCTAGTAGAGCTGAAGATGCACACACCCCATGACCCAGCAGTTCCACTCCTGTGTATACACAGCAGAGAAAATCTTGTACAAGTTCTCCAGGAGAAGTATATAATAATTGTTTATAGTAGCTAAACATAAAAATACCTGAATCTGCATCAGTGACATAATGAATAAATAAATTAGGATGTGTTCACATAATGAAATGCTTCATAGCAATGAACTGTCACCACCCACAACCCAACAGATGAGCTTCTCAAATATAATGTTGAATAAAAGAAGTGAGTCTAACCAAAAAACCATATGGCATGATTCTCTTTATATGAAGATAAAAAAAAAATTAACATTATGGGTTAGGGACACATACAGATCAAGTAAAACTATAAAGAAGAACAAAAGGTTACCTCTCGGGAAGGAGTTCAAAGAAGGAAACATGGGAGACCTCGAGATCGCTGGAAATGTGCTTTTTCTTGACCTGGCTTGTGGTCTTGGATATACCCTTTATAATTATTCTTTAAACTGCAGATACATGTTATATATACTTTTCTGTGTGTGTGTATATAAAATATATATATATATGTTCAAAATATATATTTCACAAAAAAATAAGAAAAATATAACCTAAGTGATAGAGGGTACAGTGAATGGTGGCCCCCTCAAAAGATATGTCACCTGGCACCTGGAAATATGACCTTTTTTTGGAAAAAGGATGTTTGCAGATGTAATTAAGTTACGAATTTTGAAATGAGATCAGCCTGAATTATAGTGAACCTTAAATTCAATGTTATTAGAAGAGAAAGGGAGAAGACACACAGTGGAGAAGGTCATGTGGAGACAGAGGCAGAAAATAGGATTGCTGGTAGCCATCAGCAGCTAAGGAGAGAAGAATGAAGCAGATTCTTCTTCAGAAGAAACCAACTCTCATCAGATCTGGATTTAGACTTCTGGACTCCAGAATAGTGAAGGAATAAATTTCTGTTGTTTTAAGTCACCCACTTTTTGGTAATTTGTTATAGCAGCCCTAAGAAATTAATTCAAAGGATGCAAAAGGTATAATTAATTTTAGAGGCTCTCAAGTTTCTTTTTTGCAAAAACTGAGTTCCAGAGAAGTATATTAGATAAGTCTGTATAATACACATCAGTCTGGAATGGAAGGACTCATAGAAAGGATTGCGTGGAAAATACAGTAAAAGCTTGTCAGTGCCACTCTCAGGGATTTAAAGCTCCGTGTTAAAATTGCAGCATAGACAATGTTGTAACCCAGGAATTATAAACTTTTCATTTCATAGACAGGATCAAACAGATATCAAGTGCTAGTAACCTTAAACTAGTTAAATATAGTTTATGGAATATTTCATAGCGTCTTCCTCTAGTGGCTAGCAGCATATGCAAACAGGATAATTGAAAATGTGCAAATAGTTATACATAGGGATAAAAATATAGATTAGGCTGTTACATTATCATGATATACCAAAATGGAAAAAATAAATTGGGATGGGAAAGGCAGTATGTATTTCTATAGTAGGATATTATTGTATTTATACTAGATATTTTAATCCTATCTTGTAGTCTTTTCTTAAAGCTATATAAAACCAAAATGTTGTCTGTGTCTTGTACTTTCATTTGACTGAAAATTAAATTCATTGGGCAAAGAAGTGCTGTGGAAACATTAAGACCATTTATTTTCATAGTCTCCTCTGAAGCCTTGGTTCTCATAAAAATATTCCAATGAAAGTTATAAGAATTATGAAATTTCACTTTAAATTCTTTTAGAAAATACCAGTGATGGGTAAAAAAAGGTTTGAAAAATGTAAATATATATGAGCTCATATATAATGATGTATGCTACATCATTTAGTAGCAAAAATATGGTTAGAGAAAGTAATGTTTAGTGATATATTTAAAAGAAATTCTCAATAAAAAGCTTTGATACAGCCTTAATTGTTATGATATCTTGTTTTGAGGGGATTCTTCTTGACAGCACCCAGAAGGAAAGGATTAGTCATGGTGTCCAGGACGTGAGATGAGAAAGGGCTTTACAGTAATATTCATTCTCTGTTTGTACTTTTATGAACAAGGAGAAGAGAGGTCGCTGTACTATGGCAGCAGGGACTACTGGATTTTCAAGCCCATTGCTAATGCCCACCTCTTTTCTTAGTTTGCTGGGGTTTATAGGTGGGTGGTAATAAAGATCCATTCATGGGCTTACCCTTCACCTGTAATCAATCGATCTTCAAAAATTTTTTTTCAAATACCTCTTAAAGGATGTTTTTTCAATCCACTGTTATGTCCTTGGTCATATTTAGGTAGGTATCTAATTTTGGGAGGCAAATGGTTAGATTGTTGCCAAGTGTGTACTTGATTGTATTGTATATTGGGCATAGGATTTTAAAATATATTTTTTTGAGGAATTTTCACACACATATATTCCATACATGGTGTACAAACAGTGGCTTACAGAATCATCACATAGTTAGCTATTCATCACGATGATCATTTACTTGAACATTTGCATCACTACAGAAAAAGAAATAATGAGAAAAAAGAAAAAAATTCATACATTGCATACGCCTTACCCCTTCCTTTCATTGACAACTAATATTTCCATCTATGCAATTTATTTTATCCTTTGTTCCACCTATTATTTATCTATCTATTTATTTATTTATTTTTATCCATATTTTTCTACTCATCTGTCCATACCCTGGATAAAAGGAGCATCAGACACAAGACTTTCACAGTTACACAAGTCACATTGTAAAGGTTTTATCTTTATACAATTGTCTTCAAGAATCAAGGGTACTGGAACACAGCTCAACAGTTTCAGGTACTTCCCTCCAACCACTCCAATATACCATAAACTAAAAAGGAGTATTTATATAATGCATAATAATAACCTCCAGAATAATCTCTCTGTTAGAAGTCTCTCAAACACTGAAACTTTATTTTGTCTCATTTCTCTCTTTCCCCTTTTGTTCAAGAAGGTTTTCTCAATACCTTTGATGCCAGGTCCCAGCTTATCCTGGAATTTCTGTCCCACATTGCCAGCAAGAGTTACACCCCTGGGAGTCATGTACCACGTAGGAAGGAGGGCAGTGAGTTCACCTGCCAAATTAGCTTAAAGAGAGAGGCCACATCTGAGCAATAAAAGAGGTTCACTGGGGGTGACTCTTAAGCCTAATTTTATTAGGCTTAGCCTATCCTTTGCAGGAATAAGTTCCTTGGGGTGAACCCCAAGATAGAGGGCTTAGCCTATTGATTTGGTTGTCCCTACTGCATGAGAATATCCAGAAATTCTCCAAATGGGGAAGTTGACTACTTCATCCTTTCTCTCCAGTCCTCCAAGGGGACTTTGCAAATGCTTCTTTATCCACTGCCCTAATTACTCTGGGATATAATGAGGCATCACACCAACCTAGACAAATGAACAAAATCTCACACTCTATTCAAGATTCTGTGTACATATGGTATTCAACTAAACTGACTATACAAGTTAAATTAGGAAATTTACTACGTAAAATATAAATGTTTGTGCATAGGATTTTAATACACATTGCAAAAATGTCAGAGGTAAAGCTTTAACTTACTTTAATGTTACATGTCTTTTTGGCAAAGCCTTTTTATCAAATTCATGCATTCCGTTAACTTGCTGTCAGAAAAGAGCTGACTCTTTTTTAATTCAAAATGTTCAAATGTAATCCCAAACAATCATCTCACATCTGAAGTCTAATTATCTGATAAATAATAAGCTGTGGGGATTTGTCAAGAGTTTTCCCTGTAGATAAAATAAGACATAGTCCCTTTCCATTTGCTATAAAGCTCTCTTGACTTTGTCTCATGCGGACAATTCCTCAGAAATTTTCCACAAGAAAATAAAAACATGTTTTGGAAATGTTTTTATTTTCTTGTGGTGCCCTGGAGGTTTAACACCCATGAGGAATGTTATCAGTGTAATATTTTGGAAGGTAGGAGGTATGCCTTTCCTTTGTGAAGTGGAAAAAAGGACATTATGAAGTAGAGTAGATGTTTCTTTAGACAGATTAATCTTGAGCAAAAATATTTTAGAAAATGTACATATGGAAGTTAAGAATATGGAAATTCATAGGGAAGACAGATTAAACTGAGAGGGCACGTCACGGGGACAGAGCTTTAGGTACACTCATTCAACACTTATTTTTTGCAGTTGGTTCTGGGGCAGAGAATACAAAGCTGAATGAGTCATGGCTCGAGCCCTGAAGGCGCCCACAGCCAGCAGACATTCCACGGATCTAAGGGGCTAAGGGCATTAGGCGGTCCTGACCCCTTCTGAGATATGTCGAAATTTTTCATGTACTTGTATATGCATTTTTCATCAGATTTTCCAAAGAGTTCAATACTCAAAAATGGTTTAAAATTCACTGGCCTAAACTAAGTCATTTCACTGTACTTTGATGTAAAAGTAGAGATTTTAGCTCTCAAAGCTTGTTTCTCAATTTTTTGATAGCGTTGAAATCTCAGCTATTCATTTTTCCCGTACAGGAGTTCAGGATATTCCCAGGGACAATAGGTAATAGGACAAATGATTGCTAGCAATAAAAACAAGAACTTAATTGATTGCTCTATTATGGCATTAAGAATTCATTTTTGAAATTGAAGGCTAATCAATTTGGGAAATGATTTTATTTGCAGCCATTGGGAAAACACAACAAGATTCTGAGTATGTGTGTTTCCATATAAGCATGATAGAAGAAACAGTATAGATATGAGCAGCTTGAGGTTAAGAAGATGCTCTCTGTGCCCTCAAGACCCCAGAATGTTGTTTGGCATACAAGGCATGCACAGTCGGTATTTATGGAAAGAATGACTATATGAACAAATATATTTAAAAATCTCCAAAGATTCCATATCCTCATTGCTAAGGCAAATGCCATGCAATGCATTGGCTTAAACAGTAGGAATTTATTGGCTCGCAGTTTCTAAGTCTAGGAGATGTCTAAAACAAGGTGTCATTAAAGCAGTGCTTTCTTCTTGAAGACTGGTGCTCTGAGACTGACTATTGGTGATCTGGGCCCTTGGCTCTTTTGTCACGTGGCGATACACACAGCAGCCTCTCCTGGCTGCTCCCTTCACTTCTGGGTTCATTGCCTTTCAGCCTCTGGTTGTTCCCCCTGGTTCTTTTCTCTCTGTGTGACCTTCCCTAGAAGTCCTCCAGTAATAGGATTACTCCACCCTGATCCAGCTGGGCCACCCCTTAACTGAAGTCACCTCCTCAAAAGGTCCTATGTATAGGAGTGCAGACCCACAGGAATGGATTCAGTTTAAGCAGATGTATTTCAGGGGTGCATAGTTTCAAACTACCACATGCACCAAACCAAATTTTTGGTTTAAATTGCATAATTAAAAGGAAATTTAATTAAGCATTTCAATGTCAGTTAAGCATGCTTTTATACTCTTTAGATGAGAAGATGAAGTTTTTAGGAATAGGGATTTCAAAACAGTGGCATACGTAGCTAAAGAAAACCTAGTTAGGCTTTTTAAGAAAGTTGATGTTAATTAGGAAGCACAAAATATTTTAGGAAAATGGAGAATAAATCACTGTGGAGTTAAGCCTTTTAAAATTTGAAGGTGCAGAATTAGTTTTAATTCACTTGGAGGGTGTGATATAAGACCCCAATATACTTTGAGGTTTCTAATATCAGGTATAACCTGGGTAATCTCCTCACAGACAAATGGAAGAAACTTAATCCAAGGGTTACTGCCTCTAATTTTTAAAAGGAAATTATTAGAAATAATAGCAGGGAGAGCAATTCTTTGTTTATATATTTTTAAATTTTTTGAGCCTTGAGAAAAAGTAACGTGGGCCTGGAAAAGTTTATAATGATTTCTCTTTAGAGTTTTATATGGCTCGTGTCTTAGTTTGGGTTCCTAAAGCCTTCATGTCTGTTCTGCTGTCTGACCGTGGTTTTTTTTTTTTTTTTTCTCTCCATACTCAGTGGAGATTATCAGGATTTGCTTCAGGGTTTGTCAGTCATAGATAGCCATTCAACCTAACATCAGCAATTATACAAGGAAATTAGAAGGATAATGCTAAAATTAGAACTAGAGTTAGTGAGATAGAGAATAAATACCCCCAAATTCATACCTGTACAGAGTTTGTGAGTGGAGAGGATATTACACAGTGGTGAAGAATACAGGTTTGGCTTTAAAGAAATTTGTGTTCAGTGGTCTTAGTAAGTGCTTCTGCATGGTAGCTGTATAATCTTAGTCAATTACGTAACCTCTCATCTGTTAATTCAGAACAAATTACCTACCTATAAAGACTGTTGAGAGGTATAAATGAGATGATGTAGCTTCTTCCAATAGAAGCTACTCGGCATATATCTGGAATGGCTTATCAGGAGGACCCTCTTGCTGCAACCCATTTTGTTTTTGGATAAAACCGATTTTTAAATGTGTAAATGGGCTCATCACATTTAGGGAATTTTAGAGGGGGTGTTTACATATCCCCCCAAACAAACAAACAAAGCAGATAATCAGAACACTAAAGCCACTTCTGGCCCTGTGGGCTATAAAATTAGGATACCAACTGAGACTAGAAGACCAAGTCTTGCATTCACTATGTAAATGTATGTCCCATATTAAGCCCTGAGAAGGCCTCATGTGGGTCCAAGTCAGTAGCAGCCCCTGACAACAGGAACAAACACAAATTTCTTCTGGTGGAAAGCTCTCAGAATCACGTATATTAAATTTAAAAAAATTTAAGCCCACAAAAACTCAAGATGAACACAAGTCATCAATAGTGAGAGTTCTCACAGACGAAAGGCAAACAAACAAAATGAATAGATTTTAACGTTTGAGAACTTATTGGAATCACTATATCCAGTGTGGTAGCTTGAAGCTCTTTGTACCCCATAAAAAAAGTTCTTAAATCTTGCGGTTTGGGGCTTGCCTAGCCTGACCGCACTGGGGTCTCGTCCTCGGATGTGTTTCGGCCGGAGAGCGGCGTCAGCCGAGACCACGGGGCTCGAAGGTCTGGAGGGCACGCGAGCACAATAAACCGAGACTAAAGAATAATAGCAGTAATTTATTGTATAGGGCTCGCGGGACCTAGCTGGCTGGCAAGGCTTACAGGCTAAGACCCCGACAGGAGGAAACACAAAGAATATATAGGGTTGGTGAGGGGGAGTTAATTAGAGGTGAAGAAACTTTGATGGGCAGCTGGTATGGTGTCGTATAGGATGTGGATTGGCTAGGAGGTGTGTTGAATATTATAATGGGTGGTGAGGTGAGGAGTGTACATGGTCTAATGAAGAAGAAGTGAAAAGGTGGTGCGATATATGCTCAGGAGTTGCTAGGCAGGGGGTTAGAATAGCAAGGCTTGCAAGAACGAGAGATGTCTGGATATGTCAGGGCATGTTAAGGCAGATAAGAGGCAACAGTTACAAATATATGCAGCAAATCTAATTCCCTTCTGTGGGCCTGAACCCATTGTAAGTAGAACCTTTTGATGAAGTTACTTCAGTTAAGGTGTGACCCATCTCAGTCAGGATGGATCATAACCCTATTATTGTAGTCCTTTATAAACAATGAAATTTAGAGAGAGAAAGTCACAGACAGAGCAGCCAGAAGCTGAGAATCAGTGGAACCTGGAAAAGAAGGGAGACACAAGGAGATGCCACTGTGTGGCTTAACGTGTGACAAACAAAGGATTAAAGATCACCAAGAGCCACCCCAGAATGTTTTTGGGGAGAAAACAGTCAGTTGCCTTGATGATGCCTTGATTTGGACATTAGAGAAAACATGAATAAAAATGAGTTTACAATAATAGAATATCAAAATTAACTAGATTTTAAAAAGAACCAAATAGAACTTTTAGGGATGAAAAATATAATCATTGAAACAGTCAGATTTCAGGTTGGACATAAGTAAAAGAGAGAATTAGTGAACTGGAATATAGAGTAAATACCTTTCCAGATCTGTGGATATACAAGGCACAAAGGCAAGGCAAAGAAACACAGAGGATAGAATGAGAAGTAGAAAATATCTTCAGAAGCAAATAGCAAATGGTTTTTCAATAGCAAGGTGTGCTGGTTTGAAAGGATGTATGTCCCCTAGAAAAGCCATGTTTTAATCAAAATCCCATTTTGTAAAGGTAGAATAATTCCTATCCAATACTGTATGTTTGAATCTTTAATCTTATCATCTCCCTGGAGGTGTGATTTAATCAAGAGTGGTTGTTAAGCTGGATTAGGTGATGACATGTCTCCACCCATTTGGGTGGGTCTTGATAAGTTTCTGGAGTCCTATAAAAGAGGAAACATTTTGGAGAATGAAGAAAAGTCAGAGAGAGCAGAGAATGCTGCAGCACCACAAAGCAGAGAGTCTGCTAGCCAGCACTTTGAATATGAAGCAGGAAAATGCCTCCCAGGGAGCTTCATGAAACAGGGAGCCAGGAGAGAAAGCTAGCAGATGATGCCATGCTCACCATGTGCCCTTCCAGCTGAGAGAGAAACTGTGACTGTGTTCTCCATGTGCCTTCTCACTTGAGAGAGAAACCCTGAACTTCCTCTACCTTCTTGAACCAAGGTATCTTTCCCTGGATACCTTTGATTGGACATTTCTAGAGACTTGTTTTAATTGGGACATTTTCTCAGCCTTAGAACTGTAAACTAGCAACTTATTAAATTCCCCTTCTTAAAAGCCATTCTGTTTCTGGTATATTGCATTCTGGCAGCTAGCAAACTAGAACACAAGGGCAATATAAAAATTTTTTCTTAAAAACAGACATCGAGAGTAAATACCAGTAGACCATCACTGAAAGAAATACTAAGAAATATATTTCAGGAAAAAAGATTGTTACTCTAGAAGGAAAGTCTTGGATGCAAAGAAATTGGTAACCATATAAATATATCTACATAGACATCTGTGTAAAACAATAATGATGATGCATTATATATATAATTTGTAGTGTCAAGGTACAACTAATTTACTGAAAAATAATATTACCTAAGTTGAGAGGAAGAAATTGGAGTTGAAGTTGCAGATTTATAGCACGTTTCACTTATTTATTGTTCTTTAACAAATCACACCAGTGGCTTAAAAAACAACAGCAATCATTTTAGTATCTCTCACAGTTTCTGTGGTGAGGAGTTCAGAGAGGGCTTGGCTGGGTAGAACTGGCCCATGATCTCTTTCATCGCTGTAATTGGTTGGTGGCTGGAGTGGAAATGGCAAAAGGTAGGAGCAGTTGTGTACTGACTGGGCATCTCTTTCTCCAAGTAGTCTCAAGGCTCTCCATATGGTCTATCACTGTGAACTAGCATGGGCTTAGTCACACCATGGCAATATCAGGGAAGTTGGACTGTTTACATGGTAGCTGGCTTCCTCCAATGTTTCCAGAGAGAACAAGACAGGGGGGCATGGCACTTTTTTAATTTTTTATTTATTTTTTTGCATGGGCAGACACTGGAAATTGAACCCAGGTTTCCAGCATGGCAGGCGAGAACTCTGCCTGCTGAGCCATCGTGGCCTGCCCAGGGTGCACAGCATTTTAATAACCTCATAGCAGAAGTCATATAGCGTCATTGCCTTCCTACTTTATTGGTTGAAGCAGCCACAGTGGCCCAACCATGCACAGAGGGTAAAAGTCCTGCATAGATCCACCTCTTATTGGGAGGAGTGTGAAAGTCATATTGTTAGTATTAAGATAGATACTTTTGTGGCTGCTTTTGGATAATACAATCTGCACAGTCGTCTCTTAGGTCACAACTAATAGCATCCCTTCTACATTCAAAATAAACTCAGCCCCTCCCTGAAGAACCTCAATCTTATCCCATAATGGCATCAACTCAAAGGCGCAGATCTTGTCATCTAAATCAGAGCCAGCTAAATATGAGGCTACTCAAATGCAGTCCATTAGCTATAGCTCCTTGGTTATCATTCTTTTCTTTCTAGACATGTGAACTACAATGTTACCTTATCTTTCCTACCCCACACCTAGCATACAAATGTGGGACAGGCATAGGATAACTGCTGAAGTCATTCTGATTGAAAAGGAGGCAGACAATAATATCTGATCCATAGCAATACTAAAATCCAACCAGGCATGTATTTCCAGTTCCTTAATTAGGACTCAGTTTTGCTTTCAGAATGGTTCTCCATGGCTTTTGGTTCAACCCTTTGGGCAGGGGGTTCTGCCCTCTGAGTCATCCTTCCTTTTTCATAAAAATATGGCCCATGTTTGCTGGTGAGTAATTTTCTGTTTCCTGTCTATAGAATGGAGGTTCAAAGACCACATTTAGTTTTTTACTGCTTCTGTCCCTTTTAGACCAAACTGGTGGTATTCCCACCAGAGCTATTATCTTTAAAACCTTGTGAATTCTCTGTGAATCGTATTGGGGTTCACTTAGACAAACAAAGGCCACAAACACAAATCTCTTCAAGAAAAACCCTTCCCTACCTTGAGCTCCCCATGAGGCTGTTGTGGGACAATGTCCTTAAGATTCCAAGGACTCCTTTTGTTTGATGGAGAGGATCTGCAAAGCATGCCCTTAAGATTCTTAGAAGACATTTTGTCACTCTGAAAGGTTTGGTGAGGCATTTCTTAAGACTTTTCTGACGATTTAACAAAGCATCTTAAAGTTGTACTCTGGATTTGATTTTTGAATTGGGGTCTTAATTAAGTTGAGAATTGTTCACCATATGGAAAGTCTTGTAAGGAGAAACAGTTTTATTTTCAATCTCAACAAATGCTGGCTCCTTCATATTTAATAGTTTGTTCTTTAGATGATCTCTTGCCTCTTGTGTAATCACATGCAGAAAGAAGCCAGGTGGCATTTACATTGTTCTCATTGTAAATTTCCTTAGCCTGATCATTGAGTTCACTGAGTATCTTTCCTGCTTACCTTTTTTTTCATGGGACAGTATTGCCAAATATCCTGCCACTATATAACAAAGGGCCCCTTTCCTCTAGATTCTAATAACACTTTCCTAACTTTCTTTAAGCCCTTACCAGAGGCCTTCTTAGGCACTTTTGGCTTCTGCTTACATTCCAATCAAGGCCTTTTTATTTTCATTTACATTTTCCTTAAAGCCCTTCCAACTTCTACCTACTTCTCAGCCTGTAAGCCAATGTCATGTGTTAGATTTTTGTTTTAGCAGCATCCTATTCCCAGTACAAAATCTAATTATTATCTAATGCTGCATACCAAATCACATTAAAACTTAGTGGTTTAAAACAACAATGATCATTCTATTACCTTTTCACACTTTCTGTGGGGCAGCAAGCTGGGAAGGCCCAGGCTGGTTGGATCTGGCCCAAAGTCGTTTAGTCAAATGATGATTGAAGCTGGAATGGCAGTAGATGGAGAAGATATGGCCTAGCCATTCATCTTTTTCTCTCTTCACATAGTCTCACTACCCCTATGAATTAGTTTCCTAGAGTTGCCATTACAAATGGCTACAAACTACATGGCTTAAAACAACAGAAATATATTTTCTCATGGTTTTGAAGGTGCAAGTCTGAAATCAAAGTATGCACAGGACCATGCTCCCTCTGAGGGCTCCAAGGAAGAATCCTTCATCTCTTCCAGAGTCTGGTAGCTCCCAGAAATCCTTGGGAGGTATCCTATGCCTCCATCTTCACGTGGTCTTGTTCTCTTTATGTCTCCATATCTTCGCGTCTTATAAGGACATTTTTATTGGATTTAGGGCCCATCCTAATCCAGTATGATCTCACCTCAAGCCTTAACTAATTATATCTGCAAAGACCCTGTTTCCAAACAAGGTCATTTTCTGAGGTTCCGAGTGGACATGAATTTGGGGGGTAGACTGTTCAACCCAGTACAGTCCACTTTATAGCCTCCTCAAATTCACATCTTCACATGCAAAATACATTCACTCCATCTCAATATCCCCCCTAAACTTTTATTCCATAATAGCATCAACCCTAACTCTAAAATCTCATCTGTATATCATCAACTCAAAAGATCCCAAATATCATCAGCTAAGACACTGGGTATGATGCATCCTAGGGCAAAATTCCTTTCCATCTGTGGATCTGTAAAACTGGAAAATAAATTTTCATCTTCCAAGATATAATGGTGGGACAGGCATAGTATAAACTTTCCCATTCAAAAGAGAGACACTGAAAAGAATAAAGAGATCAGTGGTTCCAAACGAATTCAGGGCAAATTCCATTAGATATCAAAGTCTGAGACTGACTGTCTATAGCTCGATGCTCTGTCATCTGGGCTTGTGGCAAAGACCTTACCCTCTGGACTCATGGGCCCCCCACTGTCCCCTTGCCTCTGGGCCCATGGAAGCCCAATCAACCTCTGCCTCTGAATCTACCTCTCTGGCCTCTGCCTCTGTGGAGTCATTCTTCCCCCACCCACCCCTACCACCGCTTCTTATTTCTAAAGGGTACAACATATTTGCAGCCAAGAAAATCTATTAGCTGGTTCCCGTCTGTTGGATCCCAGAGGTTTGACGTCCAGGCTCTGTCCATTTCAGTTTAAGCTGGCAGTATTTCTGCTGATATAACATTATCACAAACCTAGTCCGTAGTCACGGAGAGCCACACCATTAGACACAAGGGTTCCCCACAGAGCCTTCCTGGAGAACCCTATCTCTTTTTCTGGCTTCTGCTGAAATGTATGATTGAATCCATGTGTCACACACCCAACCTTTCCAGCAAAAGATTATTCAGTCATACCCTTGGTGTTTTCTCCAGAGCATGCTTTATCATCTTTTGCAATATGGATAATGTTTCAGTTTACTAAAGCTGCCAGAATGCAATATACCAGAAATGGTTGGCTTTTACAATGGAATTTACTAGTTTACAGATTTAGAGTCCTAAGGCCATGAAAATGACCCAATTAAGGCATCAACAAAATGATAACTTCTTTGAAGCAAGGCTGATGGTATCTGGGACCCTCTGTCATATGGGAAGGCACAAGGATCTGCTGACCCTTCTCTCCGGGTTTTGTTGCTTTCAGTTTCTGGCTCCTTCAGTTTTCTGTGGGGCTTTGTTTCTCTGGGCATTTTTGTTTCTGTGAGTCCTGTCTCCAAAACTCCTCTCATAACGGACTCCAGTAAATGACCCAACTTGAATGGGCTGGGTCACATCTCAATTGAACCTAAAGGTCCCAACCACAGTAAGTCTGCACCCCAGGGATGGATTGAAAAAGCGTAGCCTTTTTTAGGGTACATAAGAGCTCCAAACTGCCATAGAAAGACTGAGAAAATTTCCAAATGATCAAGATGTCATTCCTTTTTGCTTGAACAGGTCCTTCCTCAATATATCGCTTTCCTCTTGCTTGTTACTATAAGCAGCAAGAAAAAAGTAGGTCATGCCTTCAATGCTTTGCTAAGTTTAATATCCAAGTTCTTTGCTTACAAATTCTGCTTTCCACCCAACAATAAATACAAATCTGCCAAGTTTTCTACCTCGTTATAACAAGGATCTCTTTTCCTCCAGTTTCCAATAATGTGTCCCTCATTTCCTTCTTACACTTTACTAGAAGCGTCTTTAACATCAGATTTCTACCAACATTTTGTTGTGATGATATATGTATTCTCTAAGATGAAAGAAGCTTTCTTTACTGTGCTTCTCACTTCCCTCTAGCCCTCACCAGAATCGCATTCCAACATTCATATTTCCTCTAACAGTCTCTTCAAGGCAATCTCGTCTTTTTCTATCAGGGGCTTCATGATTCTTCCAGCCTCTACCCATTATCCAATGCCAAAGCCACGTCCACTTTTTTAAGTATTTGTTACCGCAGCATCCCACTTCCTAATCCCAAGATCTATATGAGTTTCCTAGGGTTGTGGTAACAAATAACCACAAACTGGGTGGAAAACAATAGATATTTTTTTCTTCCCAGTTTTGGAGCACTCATTTGATTTAGGGTCCTTCCAAATCCAGTATGATCTTATCTCAAGTTTTAACTACTGATATCCGCAAAGATCCTATTTCCAAATAAGGTCACATTCTGAAGTTCTGGGTAGACATAAGTTTGGAGATGATGCTCTTCAACCCACTACACTTTTCATGTGGTTTCTTCATGTGGACTAGTTTGTATTTTCTCACATCAACGCAGCCTGAGAGCAGTTGGACAGCTGTCAGGAAGCCTGGTGTTCTAGTTTGCTAGCTGCCGGAATGCAACACACCAGAGACAGATTGGCTTTTAATAAAATCAGAGACGGATTGGCTTTTAATAAAAGGGAATTTATTTTGTTAGTTCTTCAGAGGAAAGGCAGCTAACTTTCATCTGAGGTTCTTTCTTACATGGGAAGGCTCAGGATAATCTCTGCTGGCCTTCTCTCCAGGCTTCCGGATTCCAACATCTTTCCCCGGGGTGATTCCTTTCTGCATCTCCAAAGGCCTGGGCTGAGCTGCGAGTGCTGAGATGAGGCATGCCAAGCTGCTTGGGCTGTGCTACTTTTTTTGCGCTCTCTCATTTAAGCACCAGCCAATTAAGTCAAATGTCAATCATTGCAGCAGGCACGCCTCCCAGCCGACTGCAGATGTAATGAGCAACAGATGAGGTTCACGTACTATTGGCTCATGTCCTCAGCAACAGAAGTAGGTGCCTTCACCTGGCCAAGTTGACAACTGAATCTAGCTACCACACCTGGCTTGCCTTGGGGAGAGCGTCACAAGAAAACAAGGCAGATGGACGTGACATTTGAATGGCCCAGCTTTAAAGTCACAAAAGTATCACTTCCACTACACTCTAGTGGTTCCAAAGCCAAACCAGATTGAAGAGAGAGGACATAAGACCCATGCCTCAATGAGAAAAATGTCGGAGTCACATTGTAAAAAGAGTTAGCGTGATGGAAAATATTTTTGTGGCCATCTTTAGAAAATGCAGCCTGCCACAGTTCTCTATTTGTTGGGAGAGAGATTAAGGTATTAATTAACTTTAGACTTTATTCAATCAAGTATGTATGGTAAATGTTAAGAGTGGCCACTAAAATAATAGAAAAATATGGAAAGAGGAGGGAAATAAAATTTAGAAAATTAAATAGAAACACGGAAATAGAGATTTAACTAGAAATCATAAAGTTAGATTGCAGAAAAAAAGTTCAAATATTCCAATAATTTAAGACAAAATGGACAAATAAAAGCATGAAGAGAGTGGAAACAAGTCAAAAAATTTTAGTAGTCTAATGTGCCAGGCAGTCAAATGGCAAAGAATACCAGATGAGATTTCTTTTCTAATTCCGGAGATATGCTGTTTTCAAGATATACACCTAAAACATAAAGACACTGGAAATCTAAAATTGTTAAAAGATGGAAAAATATATATCAGCCCCATCCTAACATTGATAAGCTGACATAGCTTTATTAATATCAGAAAAAATAGACCTTAAGGCAAAAAGCTTTCTAAAGGTTTAAAATGGTCTCTAATCATGAAAGTTTCAACTCACCAGGAAGACTCCAGGATTTGTAGGCACCTAAAAATTGGCCTTAAAATATATAATGCAAATATTAATGAACTACTTGGAAAATTTAACAAATTCATTATTGTAAAGGGAGATTTCAATATACTCCCCTCAATTATTAATAGGTCAAGCAGACAAAAAAATTCACATACAGAAGATTAACAACTTTATTTAATAAACATATGTAGAATTCTGCAGCCAGAAATTTTAAATGTATATGTGCTGTAGTTTTTTTCCTTAAGCACAGAGAAATATTTACTAAAACAAGCCTCAGCCCAGGTCATATAACAACTTTCAGCAAATTTGAAAGATTTAACATTTAGGAAACACACTTATAATTCATGGATCAAAGAATAAATCATAATAAAAATTTGAAGCTAGTTAAAATAAATTTTCATGAAAATGGTACATTTCAAAACTTGCGGGGTTAATTAAGGTAATACTTTGTGGGAAAATTATATCTTTATATAGTCTTATGTTAGAAAAGAAGACTGTACATTAATGAGCTATGAATATAACTTAGGATGTTAAAGAATAATGTGTTTAAAAAGTTGAAGAAAAGAGTAAAAGGATATCATCAGAAAATAGTAACCTGAAAAAAATATACAAAAAATGATGGAATCCAATAAGCCAAAGAGGGCACACAAGGGTAGTTCAGTGGTAGAATTCTTGCGTGCCATGTGGGAGACCTGGGTTCTTTTCCCGGTTCATGCACTTTCCAAAGAACAAACAAATAAGCAAAACAAACAAAACCAAACAAACAAAAATTCAACAGATGGTGCTGCAATAATGTGGAAAAATAATGAAATGTGACCCCACTATGCAGCATATAAAAAAAAAACCCAAAAAGCCAAAGAACTTTGAAAGTCTAATACAATTAACAAATATTAGGCAAGGCTGTTAAAGAAAAACTATTTAAAGAAATAGACTTTTTCATTATCTTTTTAGGATCCATCCTAAAAACAAAGAAAACCCTAATGTACATATCAAATGTACACATCATATTGTGTATAATTTGCTAAATATATAAAAATACATCAATGATTTTGTAACTAATACCATAAGTTACATATGACATAAAATGGAGTATTATGCAATCATATTATGGAATCATGTTCCTGAATAGCTTTAATAACACTGTAAAATGCTCAGGTTATAATATTAAGTGAAAAAATAAAGATAGATATGTGTCTGTTTTAACTATGTAAAATAATATGCATAGAATATTTGTAAAGGAATAAATTTTAAAATTCCTAAATTCCTTCAGAATTTTATAATTAGAAAACAATCATTTATAAAGCAGGCCTTGTTATTTTAGCATCTCTCCTGATACTAATTCATTGTGAGATTAGAGCAGCTCTATGAGTTAGTGGGGCACATGAATGGAACCCAGATTTTGTGTGTGAGAGTTCGTGCCCCTCCAGATCTAAGTGAGATCAGTTTGTACCCCAAAATTTATGCACTGAATTAAGAAACTCAAAATGTTCTCCACCCCTGGCCAATAACACTTGTGCTGGTTTGAAAGGATGTATGAAAAACCCTAGAAAAGCCATGTTTTAATCTAAATCCTGTTTCATAAAGGCAGAATAATCCCTATTCAATGCCGTATGTTTGAAACTGTAATCAGATCATCTCCCTGGAGATGTGATTTAATCAAGAGTGGTTGTTAAACTGGATTAGGTGACATCATATCTCCACCCATTTGGGTGGGTCTTGATAAGTTTCTGGAGCCCTATAAAAAAGGAAACATTTTGGAGAATGAAAGAGATTCAGAGAGAGCAGAACAACATAGCCACGAGAAGCAGAGTCCATCAGCCAGCAACCTTTGGAGATGAAGAAGGAAAATGCCTCCTGGAGAGCTTCATGAAACAGGAAGCCAGGAGAAAAAGCTAGCAGATGACGCTGTGTTCACCGGGTACCCTTCCAGATGAGGGAGGAACCCTGACCGTGTTCACAATGTGCCTTTCCAAATGAGAGAGAAACCCTGACTGTGTTTGCCATGTGCCCGTCCACTTGAGAAAGAAACCCTGACTTCATCGGCCTTCTTGAACCAAGGTATCTTTCCCTGGATGCCTTAGATTGGACCTTTCTATAGATTTACTTTAATTGGGACATTCTCTCAGCCTTAGAACTATAAACTAGCAACTCATTAAATTCCTCTTTTAAAAAGCCATTCTGTTTCTGGTATATTGCATTCTGGCAGATAGCAAACTAGAACAACACTGTTCTGGGAACAGAGTGTTCCTGGAGTCAAGAACTCAGAACCTGACTCAGAATAGGTACTGCATTCATGTCATTTTGTTTCCTTTCTTTTCTTTCCTTCTGTAAAACTCTAATCTGCACATTAAATACATAGATCAAATTCATTTTTTAAAAGCATAATTAATGCATAATTACTGAATAAGTACTGGAATAGCTTAAATTCTCATGGTACTTTCAAGCAAGTTCACTGAGAGTAGGTTGTACTCCAGTGAATTAGGGTGTAGGCACAGGAGGTCACCAACTTAAGATTCTACCCAGGATTTATATTGACACATAACATATTGAGATCACTGGATCAATAATTTATACCATCTTTCCTTCACCCACCTTTCCTCAGCCCTCTCTTTTTTCTTGCTATCCTTTATTTTTATTTTATTTTTTGGTTTTTACTGATATATATTATAGTCACATGCCATGTAATCATCCACAGTGTCCAGTCAGTGGCTCACAATATCATCATATAGCTATGTATTTATCATCACAATTGACTTTTTTTCTTTTTTGTGAAAAATAACATACAAAAAAAAGATTTTCAAAGTACATCACAACAATTATTTGTAGAACAAATTTCAGAGTTTGATATGAGTTACAATGCCACATTTTAGGGTTTTTACTTCTAGTTGCTCTAAGATACTAGAGATTAAAAAGAAATAATATAATAATTCAGGAATCATACTCATTTGTTAACCCTACCTTCTCTGTAGAACTCCACCATCACCTTTGATCTTTCTCCCACTCATTAGCAGTGTTTGGGCTATGTCCATTCTCACTTTTTCACGTTGGAAGGGGCTTTTGATAATATAGGACAGGGGGATGGAACTCGTTGGTGTTCTGAAGAGGCTGGCCTCTCTGCATTTCAAGACTTATTTGGTCCAGGAACCCATCTGGAGGTTGTAGGTTTCTGGAAAGTTACCCTAGTGCATGGAACCTTCTTAGAATCAATAGCATAGGTACTCTTTAGGATTGGCAGGAAATATTTTGGTTGGGATTTGGCAAGTTATGATAGATAGCAATGTCTAATTGAAGCTTGTATAAGAGTGACCTCCAGAGTAGCCTCTCGACTCTATTTGAACTCTCTCAGCCACTGATACCTTATTTGTTACACTTCTTTTCCCCCTTTTGGTCAGGATGGCATTGTTGATCCCATGATGCCAGGGCCAGGCTCATCCCTGGGAATCATCTCCCTTGCTACCAGGGAAACTTTCACCCCTGGATGTCATGTCCCACATAGGGGGAAGGATAATGATTTCAACTGCAGAGTTGCTCAGCCCTCTTTTTGTTTGATTCAATTGTATATTTACCTTCATCAACAGAATGTCAGTGGGTTTCAATTTCACTGGAAGGAAAAATGTACAGAAAACATTGCTGTGTGATCTAAAGTAAATTATTTAACTATGCTCTGCATGTAACTTAGTAGGAAAAATACTGTCAACAGTTGGTACCAGAATTCTGTTTGATTTAAGTGTACTGTCTGGTGGTTGTGTGGAATCATTTCTGGCTCAATTCTGGACTAGGGGAAAGCCTCAAAGGGCCCAATTATTGGATATAAGGTTGAATCTGAATAACAGAAAAGGGTGGAATTGTTGAGATCAGCCAGAAGAGCGATGAGGAAGAGAGACGTGCTGGATAGATAGAGGAGCCAGTGGATGGCGAATGACCAGGAGTGAAATCTTTGGGAACGTTTGACAGGTTGGCTAGAAAGCAGTGAAGTGCCTAAGATCCACTGTTAATTATTATTGAGAAATTTATATGTCCTGAAATCATTTCCCTCTTTTCTGGGTCTTCAGATTTATAATACGACCGTCATTTTTTGTATATGATATTGTGTGTGTGCGTGTGTGCATGTGTGTGTGTGTGTGTGTGTGTAAATCATGAGAGACTCTGTGTCACATGGGAGCAACATAGTTCATGCTCCAAATGTGAGCAGTAATGGCATATAGGCAGACAAGACCTTAAAAGTGTAACCCTCCTAGGAATCTACAGAATGAAATCCTTTGAAGTCCTACATTTGTGCTGAAGGCAAGTACCTTTTGGAATGTAGTGACATCCAGTTCTTTCACAAAGACATTTTGTTACAGCCAAGGCATTTTTGCCTGAGTTTAACTGTGGGAGGTAAATATGAAACTGGCTGATGATCTTCTCAAACTCCGTATGTGCCAAGAGCTTCTTGAGGGGTCCATCCATTTCCTGTGAAATAATTCCATTTCACTGGAAATCAGATTCAGTTACTAATGAACTTTCCTAATTAGCCTTACAAAAAAGTATGACAGTAATTATTATTTGTATGTATACATGTATTTCTATAGTCTCTGTGAAAATTATTTTATTATTAAATTAATATTTGTAATTTATTTTACTAAAGAATATGAACTGTTCTAGTTTGCTAGCTGCCAGAATGTGATATACTAGAAATGGTACAGTTTTTTTTTGTCATGGGCAGGTACCGGGAATCGAACCCAGGTCTCCGGCTTGGCAGGCAAAAACTCTGCCTGCTGAGCTATGATGGCCTGCCCTGAACAGGTTTTTAAAAGGGGAATTTATTAAGTTGCAAGTTTACAGTTCTAAGGCCATGAAAATGTCCCAATTAGAGCAAGAATATAGAAACATCCAATCTAAGGCATCCAGGGAAAGATACCTTGGTTCAAGAAGGCCAATGATGTTCAGGGTTTCTCTCTCAAGTGAGAAGGCACATGGCGAACATGGTGACATCTGCTAGCTTTCTCTCCAGGCTTCTTGTTTCATGAAGCTCCCCTGGGGACGTTTTCCTTCTTTATCTCCAAAGGTCTCTGGCTGCATGGGCTCTGCCTTTGTGGCTCTGTGATGGCTCTCTCATCATTCCATCATTCTCAAGCTTTTTCCAAAATGCTTTCTCTTTTAAAGGATTCCAGTAAACTAATCAAGACTCATCTGGAATGGGTGGGATTACATATCCATCTAATAAAAATTTAATACCCTCAATTAAGTGTGTCACATCTCTGTGGACATAATCTAATCAAAATATCCCATTGAGTGGGAATTAAAAAAGAGTTGCTTCTACAAGATTGGATCAGGATTAAAATGTGGCTTTTCTAGGGTACATGATCCTTTCAAACCAACATGCGAATTTATGCATTAAACAGAATATGTGCCCAAAAATTACAAATTGGGATTATATTTAATTCTGTATTGGTTAAAACAGTCATATATGTTCTAATTGAAAAAAGGTTTGCTTTCCAACTTGAATCATGATAAGAACATGCCTATAAATTTCTCTTGCTAAATTGCTTTAATATGTTTAATAGAAGAAACATTTTCCAAAAAATCAGAGCTTTATTGTTGGATTGGATATATAAATCATGCTATGTATTTTAAACTTGTTTCCACTATTAGCTTTCTTCTGTAGATCTCTGTATGACACACACTTGCCTGTGTGTGTGCACACCTTCACATGAACACACCAGCAAAAGGAGGAAAGGCATTTTAAAAATTAGTGTCACAAAATAAATTCTTGGCAAGGCCAGAATATAAAGTGACGGAGCAGATACTATATTTGACAAATATTATTGTAAATACTTATGAAAGGAAAGGCAAAAGAAAGGAAAAAAGGAAGGAAGGAATGCCCACAAAATAAATGACCACATTTTATGGATTTTGAGATGCACAGTCTTTCCTATTTTAACATTTATGGAACTGAGCTGTCTTGTTAACAATTTAGAAGCTGAGTCATAGTTGTTGTTGCCTGAACAAGGGTGACCCTGATCACAGCTGTTCCTTTGCTGTCATTTCAGTTGCATTATGTGCATTGTTGGCACTATATATGTTGCATTTGATTGGCATTTATAGACTCTCTGAAGAGATTGAATACCTATTGTGTGCATAGAAAGGCATGGAAACAGAAATGGTGTGAAAATTTGATTATTAAGCGAATTATTATTTCAGAGAAATGACAGTTCTAGAATTTCTTGTAAAGCAAAAAGAAAGAAGAAAATACCCACAAGTGGATGAAGTTGTATTGCAAATAGGTACTAAGATATATGCAAAATGATTGTTTCCCTATCACATGCCAAAGAATGCAAGTCAAGGTAGAAGAAATTGCTCAGTTCCTTAGAATGGATGAAAGAAATGTAAAAGCAAGAAGCTCATGCAAGACCATCCACAGCATGATTGTCAGAATGCTGAGTCTTAGTGTAAATGGAGTGTTTTTTTCTTTATTATTGGTAAGTAATATAAATAGCATCTTAGATTTGATGACATAGCATTTCATTTACATAAAAAGTATTTGTTACTAGTTTCTAAGGATCATGTCTGCGAATCAGGATTCCTGATCCAGAGACAGTAGCCCTGGTGGGATGGAATCCAAAGGCGTCATTGAGAGTAACTGGAATGAGATCATCGACAGCTTTGATAACGTGAATCTCTCCCCCATGGCACTACACTTATGGTTTTGAGAAGCCTGCTGCTATCTAGCAGCAAGCTATTCTTCCTTGTATCAAGGGTTATGATGTGATCACTGAAGCCCAATCTGGGACTGGAAAAACAGCCTCTTTTGCCATATCGATTCTACAGCAGATCAAATTGGATCTAAAGGCTATCCAGGCCTTGGTCCTTTCTCCCACTCAGGAACTGGCTCAGCAGCTACAGAAGGTGGTAATGGCATTAGGAGATTACATGGATATCTCCTGCCACCTCTGCATCGGGAGCACCAACGTGTGTGCTGAGGTTCAAAAACTGCAGATGGAGGCTCCGCATACCATCATGGACACCTGAGGCCATGTGTTTGATGTCCTTAATCGGATACCTGTCTCCCAAATACATCAAAATGTTTGTACTAGACAAAGCTGATGAAATGTTGAGCTGTGGATTCAATATGACTTATTCTAAAAGCTTCACAGCAATACTCAGGTGGTTTTGTTGTCAGCTACAATGCTTTCCGATGTGTTTGAGGTCACTAAGAAGTTCATGCAGAGCCCCATTTGGATTCTCATCAAGAAGGAAGAGTTGCCATTTCTACATCAATGTGGAATGAAGGGAGTGGAAGGTAGACACACTGTGTGACTTGTAGGAAACCTTGACCATCACCCATGCAGTCATTTTCATCAACACCCAAAGGAAGGTCGACTGGCTCATTGAGAAAATGCATTCCCAAGACTTCACCATCTCTGCCATGCATAGTGACATGGACCAAAAGGAATGAGATGTGATCATGAGGGAGCTCCATTCTGGTTCTAGCAGAGTGCTGATTACCATGACCTGCTGGCCAGAAGCATTGATGTGCAGCAGATTTCTTTTATCCTCAACTATGACCTTCCCACCAACAGGGAAAACTTCATCCACAGAATTGGTCATGGTGGACATTTTGGCCATAAGGGTGTGATTATTAACATGGTGACAGAAGAAGACAAGAGGACTCTTTGAGATATTGAGAACTTCTACAACACCTCCATAGAAGAGATGCCCCTCAAAGTTGCTGACCTCATCTGAGGGGCTTTCGTGTTACCCAGGCCCCCAGGGTTCATTCTTGGGGGACCAGGGAGGAACATAAGGGGGGACGGAAGTGAACCAAGGGACAGATCTTGTCTCTTTTTTCTTTGAATAAATGTCACTTTTTGAGGCAAAAGAAGGAGAAAAGTATCTGCCAATTACTCAGAAATAAAAATGATTAGATAGGAAATGAAATAATGTATGTTTGGAGCAAGAGTGACACATGAAAGAAAACATTGAGCTTTGCTTAACAATTAGATAGAATTTACAAATGGAGAGGTGAGTAAACTAGGTATTAGCAAAATCCTAACTTCGCAGTGAAAAAAAAAAACAAATCTTATGACAGACAAGTAAAATGCCTTGCTTCAGTTACATAGTATATGGCAGAAATTGGTTTTGAAATGAGGTGTTTGGACTCTTTTTTTTTGCCTTAGGAAATGATTGAAGAGATACCATTTAGGAATGTAAAGTTGTTATTACAGCATAGCCAGGTCCCACTGAGAGGAGAACGGAAAACTCCAGGAAGTCACTAATGAATTCACCATTTAACAGGAAAGAGGAGGATTTATCGATTTAGAGATAATTGGTTGCAACTCCTGGGGAGGCAAAAAAAGAAAAGTGATTTATGACTTTGTAACACTACATTCTGACAATAACAGAAGGTATGAAAGGGCAAAAGAATACATGCTCAATAAATGTTAAGTAATACTACAGTGAGCTGCAAGATTACTACTTAAACGTGATGAACCAGCAGGAAAAAGACCACGGGCCACTACAAGTTCATATAGGGAATCTTTTTATAAAGGTGTAATTCATAAGATCTCCTATTTCCAGTTGCTTTTTGGAGTTGTCTAAAACAGAAGCATCCCATCATAAAACAGTTGCTTTTAATGGTAGCTTTTAATTTAACAGTTTCCCGTCTGGGTAAAGGTGATTACTTCTTTCCAGGTTCTCTGCTTCTATTACCATCCATTTTTTCTGCAGCCAATTCTCATAGCCAGATTATCTCCAGATATCTTTTATTGTGAGAACTTTTTCTGTAAATTCTTGAAATCACTTTCCTTCAGATGAGGTCAGTCATCACCTTCTCTTTCAGGGCACTTCCTCAGTGTGCTTTGTAGCAATACTTTTCCACTGGGCCACTTCTCCACTGGAGTTGCCCTCCAACACTTTAAAACTGACCACACAAGGTTTTGAGCCACACACTCTGCTTTGGTTTCTTTTCTCACCTGTTGGAATAGGTTCTACTCTTTATTGCTTCCATTAATAACCATTAGCTGTGCTTTACCATCTGAACAGAGAGTAGGTGGCTAGCTCTTTCATATGTTACCAGAATTGGTAGGCAATTTCATAAGATTTCTCAAATCTGTTCACTCTCCTGCCTTTAGATTACTACCACATCTTTTCCTCTCACAAGCCTCCTCATCCTCCTGCCAGGTAATAACTGAGAAAATAGAAGTGATAACAAGGAAACTTCCATGCTCCCACTGTTATATCAAGCAAACTACCTATGTCTGTGGCTTTATACTTACGAGTGTGTCCTGAATCCTAGCATCTCCTGCTTGGAGTTAATAATTTTTTCTTTTTTTCAAACAATTTACTTATTACTAATACAACTTTCCAAGTCTCACCCAGTTGCTTAAATAGCACTCAGCAGTGTCAGCTATCAATTTCAGCTTTTAAAATAAATGTGTTCCACAATTTTACTTATTCTCTCTACCTGGTACGAGATTGTCATCTTGCAATCTCCGTTCACCACTATCCTAGGAATTCCCCTCGTCTTTTACTGTATGGGATCTCTAAGATTCCTGTAACCTGCATCATCTTCTTTCTTGGAGCATTCTTTCATTTTGGTGAATGTAGTGGTGCACATTCTCCAATATCTTTCTGAGAAAAGGTGGAAGGGACATAAATCTTTAAGACCCTGCATGTCTGAAAATATCTTCATTCTACCTTTGTACTTCACTGATATTTTGGCTAGGTTTTTATTTCTAATTTGGAAATACTTTTGAAGACATTCCTCTGATGTTTTCTAGATTATAGTGTTGCTTTTGAGAAAACGGATGGCTTCCTGATTTATCCTTTGTATGTGGCTTGGATTTCTACTCCCTGCTGCCTTCTAAGCTGGTCTTTTCTTTCTCCCCTATATTTTGAAATTTCACAATGACTTGCCTTGTTATTATTCAGGAATTCAGTGGATCTTTTCAGTCTGCAAACTCATGTCCTTCTATTTTGTAAAATTTTCTTGAACTATATCCTTAACTCCAGGTTGCCAATGCAATGGTCAGTTGTCAGTTTGCATCTTGCTCAACTTATCAGCACCATTTAACATGTTCCCCCTTGAACTCATTTTCTTCACTTAGCTACCAAGTCACCATTCTCTTGTTATTTCAAAAGCCACTACTTCTTAGTAGCTTTTGATAGTTTGTTTTCATTCCTAAACCTATAAACATTGGAGTGCCCAGGGAATCTATCCTCTAGCTTTTCCTTTTATTTACTTATGCCCTATGAGCTTTCATTGTTCTCATGGCTTTTAATGCTATCTATGCGCTGATGGTTCCTGAATTTGCATCTTATCCAGGACTTATTATTTTGTCTCCAGACCCATATACCCGACCACCCACTTGAGTAATCTATCTGTATATCTAAGAGGAATGCCAAACTTAAAATTATCAGTACAGAACTCCTAATTCCACCCCCTCCCCTCACCGAAACCTCTGTATCTTGCATTCTTCCCCATCTCGGAAAATGTTGCTCAGTTCAAAAGCCTCAGAATCCTCCTTGACTTATTTCTTTCTCTTATACCTCACATTTAATCGACTGCGAAATTATGGTGGACTTGCTTTCAGGCAGTCTGGCCATTTTTCATTTCCTTCACTGCTACCACACTGATCCCAGCCACCATCCTTCTCTCTCCTGAATTACGGCCGTAGTCTTCCAGCAAGTTTCTCTGCCTCCAGCTTCACCACCTGTGTCGGTTATTAGGGTATTGTCTCTCAGCTGCAAAACCACTTTTCTATATTCTGTTTGTAATGCTGGAACAAGAACTTTACAAACCACCTTTTCCCTGTGCCAGCTGGCTCCCTGTGAGGCTTTCCAAAAGGGGGCACTAGAGAGACCCTGTGAGGCTGGAGAAGGAGGAAGGAACTTACTTCTTGTTGGCATTCTGGGAGTTTCTGTCTTTTATGAGCATCACCCTAGAGACAGTTCCTTCCTGTAACAGTAGTTGAATACAACAGGCACTTTCTTTTTTTTCCAACACCTTTAAACCAGTTAGCACACAGATAAGAGATTCTTATTCTTGTTGATGATTTAGCATTTGCAAAATCACAACCACCAGCCTCTTGGTAAAGCTGTTGCAACAGTACAAATTAGAAGATTTAGTTTATTCTTGGTCATCCCAAACCCTCATTCTTCCTTATCTTCTCATGCATTTTGTTCCCACATGGGCTGTTTTTTCTGCTTTGAATTTTTGTTTCAACTTATAACAGTTATTTTCTGTGATGCTCTTCAGTTCAAGAAAAAAAAGGTAGCTTATATGAGTTAATTTGATAAATTTCTTGCCCCTCGCCCATCCTGGAGAGAAAGTCTGGCTAGTGGTGTGTGTAGTGCTGCAGGAGCAGTTGGAAGGGCAAGTCAAGCTCTTCGGTAGGGCGCGGGTCTTTGGAAAAGCATATGCAGGATTATAATTATATCCTTAAATATTTAGATTTGGAATTTTTAAAAAAATTTCCATTATTTTCACAATCCAAATTACAGAAACTCAAGCTCAGCAGCATATTTTTGGTTGGTTAGGATTTGCAGATGATTTGTGATTCACAGGAGAGGTCACACCCACCTTCCTGAGAACAGCCAAATCTAGAAAGGAAGTGGCCCACAAAATGGAATTTGTGTTAAAAACAAGTCTGATGGTGCCTGCCCATGTTAAAAAAAAAAAAAAAAACAAGTCTGAGGAGCTCTGTTTTACCTTACCTCTCCCCCCTCCCCCATTTTGGTATCCATCCTCTCAGTTGCTAGTGATATGGGGACACAAGAGCCCTGTCCCCCAACCAGTGCCCTATAAATCAAATCTTTTTTCTTTTTTTTTTGGCATGGACAGGCTCCGGGAATCAAACCCGGGTCTCCTGCATGGCAGGCAAGAATTCTGCCACTGAGCCACCTTGGCCCACTTTCTTTTTCCTTTTTTGTATGCTGTATGGCGGCATCACATTTCAGTCTTTTTCCATGCAAGTATCCCGTTATTGAAGTACCATTTGTTGAATTTTTTGTTTGTTTGTTTTTATTGGTTTCTTTGTTTGTTTGGGAAGGGCATGGGCCGGGAATCAAACCCGGGTCTCCCGCATGACAGGTGAGAATTCTACGACTGAACTACCCTCACACCCCAATTCAAATCTCCTTAACCTCCAGGCCCTACTCTTTTCTTCTCAAGCAAATCATTTGATAAACAGGTATTTATTAAAGTATTAATGGCTGATAATGGGTTAATGTTTTATTCCTCTTGGTTTTTTATGTTTTAACTGGAGCCACCTGGAGGAAACTAAGTACTTTAGCAAAATAGAGTAATGGTTTAACTGCAGGAAATGCAAACACTTTGGCCATCATGGGGGTGCAGTGTGGGAAGGTATTTAAGGTGAAGGATTGAAAGGGAACTTCAGTGCTCTTTACATCACATCGTTTATATGACTGGTTATTCTTAGACTGACCTTGCTACCACGAGATTAATCATGGCTTTTAGGAGAACTAATAGGAAACAGACTCTGCTTTTCTGTATTGCAAAATCTCATATTGGGCAAGATTTTTAAAATATACTGCTGTCCTCTAAGGCCAGAGGTGTCTCCTTCTCAGGTTACATCTCCAACAAATTCTGTGAAACAGGCTGAGTTTCTCAGATATTTTCCAGATGATAACATGTGTCCAATATCACTAAAAAGCCCACAAGACAAGGGTTTTAAAGAACAAATTCTTATTAGACAGATAAGTTTTCTGAGTAGGAGCATTTGTTATTTCTTTAATATGAAGAACACAATTCTTTAATATTAAAAGCACAATTCTTAGTATTAAAGAAATAAATTGCAGTGGAAACTTAAAACCCTAAATTTTTAAAATGTTTTTTAAATTGTGAAATATAATCTATGTACAAAAAAGCAATACATTTTCAAGTATATTTTAACAGGTAATTAAAGACAGATTTTAAAGTTTGGTATGGGTTACAGTTCCATGATTTTTCATTTTTTCTTCTAGCTGTGCCAAGACACTAGAGACCAAAAGAAATATCAATATAATGATTCAGCAGTCACACTCATTTGTTAAATCCTGCCTCTGCTGTTACACTCCTCCTCTTTTTTTTTCTTTTGTTAAAAATAGGGTAAGATATTGGGTAATTGGAGCTGAAGGGATACAGACTGTGCAACAGGACTAATACAAAAACTCAGAAATGGACAGCACAATACTACCTAACTGTAATACAATTATGTTAAAACACTGAATGAAGCTGCATGTGAGAATGATAGAGGGAGGAGGGCTGGGGACATAAATGAAATCAGAAAGAAAGATAGATGTTAAAGATTGAAATGGTATAATCTAGGACTGCCTAGAGTGTATAATAATAGTGACTAAATGTACAAATTTTAAAAATGTTTTTGCATGAGGAAGAACAAAGGAATGTCATTATTACAGGGTGCTAAAAATAGATGGTAATTAATATTTTAAAATGTCACCTTATGTGTGAGACTAAAGCAAAAAATGTTTATTTGTTACAAAATTTATATTTTGACTAGTGCATTTCCTATTATAACTTATGTAGATAGTTTGATTGAACACCATAAGTTCTTGGAATCTCAGGTAGGACATTAGATTTTGTTGGTTTGTCTAGAGTGATGCCCCGATGATTCCCAGAGTGATCCGATCAGTGAGTGGAAAAGTATTTGCAAAGCCCCCTTGGGGAATGGTGAGAACGGGGAGAAATTCAACTTCCCCAACTTGAATTCTTGATATTCTCACAAGCAATGTGGACAACCAAAGCTATAGGCTGAGCCCCCAGTCTTAGGGTTTGTTCATATGAAACTTAACCCCACAAAGGATAGGTCAAGTCTACTTAAAATTTAGTCCTAAGAGTCACCCCCAAGAGAGCCTCTTTTATTGCTCAGATATGGCCTCTCTCTCCAGCCAACACAACAAGCAATCTCACCACCCTCCCCCTGTCTACGTGGGACATGACTCCTAGGGGTTTGGATCTTCCTGGCAACGTGGGACAGAAATCCTAGAATGAGCTGAGACTCAGCATCAAGGGATTGAGAAAAACCCTAGAATGAGCTGAGACTTAGCATCAAGGGATTGAGAAAACCTTCTCCACCAAAAGGGGGAAGAGTGAAATGAGACAAAGTGTCAATGGCTGAGAGATTCCAAACAGTCGAGAGGTTATCCTGGAGGTTATTCTTATGCATTAAGTAGATATCATCTTGTTATTCAAGATGTAATGGAGAGACTGGAGGGAACTGCCTGAAAATGTAGAGCTGTGTTCCAGTAGCCATGAAAAAATAAATAAATAAATAAAATAAATTAAAAAAATAACATATATACAAACAAGGAATAAATCTCAAAGTACATCACAACAATTAGTTGTATAATAGATTTCAGAGTTTTGTATGGGTTACAGTTCCACAATTTTAGGTTTTTACTTCTAGCTGTTCTAAGGTACTGGAGGCTATAAGAAATATCAATACAATGATTCAGCACTCATACTCATTTGTTAAACCCTACCTTTTCTGTATAACTCCACCTTCTCCTTTGATCATTCTCCCACTGTTAAGGGTATTTGGGCTATGCCCACTCTAACTTTTTCATGTTGGAAGGGCCTGTTGAAAATATGGGATAGAGGGATGGAACTAGTTGATTTCTAGAAGGGTTGGCCCCTTTGCATTTCAGGACCCATCTGCAGGTTGCAGGTTTTGGAAAGTTACCCTAGTACATGGAATCTTTTTAAAATCTTGTTTAATGCCCTAGGTATTCTTTAGGATTGGCAGGAATGTTTTGGGTTGGGGTTTGGCAAGTTATGATATGTAGCAATGTTGAACTGAAGCATGTGTAAGAGTGACCTCCTGAGTAGCCTCTTGACTCTATTTGATCTCTCTCAGCCACTGATACCTCACTTGTTATACTTCTCTTCCCCCTTTTGATCAGGATGGCATTAGTACTAGGGACAGGCTCATCCCTGGGAGTCATTTCCCATACTGCCAGGGAGACTTTCATCCCTGGATGTCATGTCCCACATTGAGGGGAGGGCAATGGTTTCACTTGCAGAGTTGGGCTTAGAGAGAGAGAGAGAGCCCACTGAACAACAAAAGAGGTCTTCTGGAGGTGACTCTTAGGCATACCTATCAGTAGGCTAAGCTTCTCCGCTACATATATAAGCTTCACAAGAGCAAGCCTCAAGATCTAGGGTAACTTGGGTGTTCCTAATGTTTGACACAGTATTTTGGGTTTCCCCAGTGGTAAAGTTTATAGTTCAATATTTTATCTCCCATCCCTCAAGGGTCTTTGCCCATACTTTTTGATTATCTGTTTAATTTATTCTGAGATGTATTCAGGCATTACTTTAAGCTATACAAGATTAAAAGCTCTCAGTCTTATTCTGGGCTCCCTGTGTTTGGATTGTTTAAATGATCTATCCAGATAGGTTGAGTTAGATTGTGTGCTAGAGAAAATTTAGGTTCTGAACAAAATAAGCATTTCTACCTTTAGTCTCAGAGAGTAGGTGAAGTTCTAAAACACAATGTTTTCCTTACCTCTGTATTCTGAATTACCTTAATCCTGACCTGGTCGGTTTTATTCTTACCCCTAAATACATATACATATATAAAACAGCCCCTTAAAATCCGGAAATATAAAGTCCTAGAAGATTGAAATTAATGGTTATTAGTACTTATTTTACTTGACCTCTGTGGTATTAACATGTTTTCTGCTTTCTTGAAATTCTTTTCTCCCGTGAGTCCCCCCCACATCTCTTGGTCCAGTTTCTTGTTAGATTCCTTTGCTGGTTTTTCCTTCATTGACTCCCTAAATTTGGTGTTCCTCTGTGTTGTCTCTCAGCATGACTTCTTTTTTTCACGTATTGATGGTGAACCATATCCCTTAGGTAACATATCCATGGCCTTCGCCCTCAGCCATAACTACCCACTAGTCCAGATCTATCCAAGGCCTCAGCTTCGTGCTTCAGACAGCCCAGTGTCTACAGGCCATCTCCACTTAGAAGTCCCACAGGTGCCTCACATCCAGTCTGTCCCTAAGTGAATTATTTTCTTTCCCTTCAAACCTTCCCTGCCGTTAGCCCCCATCACAGTTATCAGCACCATGTATCCAGCCACCAGAGTGGCTGGGCTTTAAGTCATCCTTGCATCTAATCACAGTCACTATCCACATCCACTCAGACAAAATTCCTATCAGTATTACTTTCCTATTACCCATTAGCCCTATCACTGTCTCATTATCTCCATTGTCATTAGCTTTGTCCGGGCCGTAATAAACTCAGTGTCTTAACAACTTCCTTCAATCCAATGTATTTTCTACAGTACAAGCAGATGTATCTTCCAAAATACAAAATTAAAATTCATCATGGGCCCCCCATTACTTTCTAAATGGAGGTTCAGCTCATCATTCCTCACCACTCTCTCTCATTTGCCTCAAACAAGCTCCAACATCGTTCATCCTTCTCCAAAGGTCATCTGCATCAGCACATCTGCACCACATGTCATACCTTCTGCCTAGAGCACCCTTCCAATTGTTGTCCCTTCAAGGTTTAGCTCTTAGAAGGGACTCTGTTGTTTTCATCTTTTTATTCTGGGTACCTAGCAGTGTTTGACACAAAATGAATTTTCAGCAAGTAACTGGCTTAACATGGTACCATTCTGGTGAAATGTTCCATTGCAACTTTTAAATTAAATCACCATAAATATATAAATAGATAAGATCTATAAGAGAACTGAAAAATAAGGATGAGAGAAAATCAAATGCTAAAATATGGAGGGAATTTCCACTAACTGCAGCAAGGAGGGGTTGTTGGGTTGAGAGTTATAATGCTAAATTAAGCCTACTGAACCAGAATAACTCAGAAATCTGGGAAGAAAATTGGAAAAGGCTATGACTCAACCCCAGTCTATCCACTGGCAAAGAAACACAGAAAATCCTGAAGTTACATGAACACTTTTCTTATTCTTAGCTTGCTAGAGTCATGCCCATCCTTCTCCTTATCATTTCTTATCTTCCTTCATCCACTTGGAAACCACATATCACAGTACGCAATGCTGCCAGGTTAGAGAGTGACAAGGAGACGCAGTAGCACTTTGCCAGCTACTATGTGCCGACTACATATGTATCAAGAAAATGTTCAAGAAGGGATGATGAGTGGAAGAGAGCTTGGAACCATGCAATCAGAGGTGAAATTTTTACCTCTGTTGCTGAACAGCAGAATAACTGAAGTCTGAATGTGACTGTCTAGATATCAGACAACCTGCCAGTTGGAGTAGAAGATCCTCCCTTGGTCTAATAGGCCCATTAGGTGGATGCTTCCTTACCACTGGAAACCAGGATCAGGGCTCAATACTTCAGCATGCTTTATAGTTCCAGATCTAAGAAAGAAAATACACAAACATCTCAAAGAGCAGTAAAGCAGATAAGAGGAGAGGATGCTATGATTCCATTCTGTAGCCAAATATGGTTCCAGAACATTTTTGTTGTTGTTTGTTTACCATTAAAGAAAACAATTATAGAAAAAATATTTGACACAGAATCCTCCAAAACATTCTACAATTTAAAGACTCAAAGGAAGAACACACAAATAAAAATGCTTTTCCAGAGGAAATAGAAGAAAGCATTTCAAAGTCTTACCTTGATGTTACTTAAGAATTGGCCTATTAGGTAGAAAAAGTGTTGAGAACATAGGGTGAACCAAATATAGAGATGAAAAAAGACATGGAGAAAGAAGGCAGAGTTGAAAAAAAAAAAAATCAGCACAATCCACATTGAGGGTAGGAAGGAGCAAAGTAATATAGAAAGTAAAGTCTGTAATATTTCAACTCTAAGAATACAGAGGGACTGTGCTAGTGGGTAGCTGGGCCTTGGCTCTGTGTGGAGCTCTGTGCAGCCTTAGCCCCAGCTTCTGTGTGTGATGCTGCTAGCATCGGGCACTGCAGTGGGGACTGTGCCAGCCTGGCTGCCCCGACAAGGCCAGTGACCACCAGGATGGTGGTTGCTCACAACTCCTGCCTGCTCTGAGCCAAAGGAGGGTCAAGTTGATCTTGCCCCCTGCATGTGCCTGGGAAGTTGATTTTCGATCAAACATGGACTATCCTGGAGGATGACCTACGTGCAGTAGAGAAGATGTGTATTATGTTGCTGTTGGGACTGTCCCTTGGAAACTACCCACAGAAGAGCCTTGATCTTACCTCATATCTGCTGACTGGATATTGCTCCTCAAATGACCTTGGCCTTCAGCTGTTGAAGATGGCAGATGTTGTCAGCCTTAGTTCTTGAATGACTATGTGTAGCACACCCTACCTCCATTTGGATTTTATGTAAGCGAAACTTAAACATCTGATATTCAGCCACTGAGATTTGGGTTTTTGCGTGTTAAAGCAGTTAGCTGCAACACATTGCTCTGACAAGTCAGTGCAATTGAACCACGTAGTTATACTGTGAGAATTCCTTTAAAAGGCAACATGCATTTTTTTTTATTTGTTCCTTTGACTGGGCCATATTTTCATGTGTTTTAGTATGCCTCATGATTTTTTTTTTGATATCTGGTCATTTGATTATCTTTCATTAAAAATATTTTTACTGACAAATCTTCACACACATACAGTCCCTATATGGTGTACAATCAATGGTTCACAATGTCATTGCATGGTTGTGTATTCATCACCATGATAATTTTTAGAACATTTGCATCACTCCATGAAAAGAAATAAAAAGAAAAAAAAACCTCAAACATCCCATAGCCCTTACCCCTCCCTCACACTGACCATAGTATTTCAATTTCCCCAACTTATTTTACCCCTTATCCCTCTACTATTTATTTATTTTTTATCCATATCTTATTATTTATCTGTCTATACCCTGGAAAAAAGGAGCATCAGACACAAGATTTTCACAATCACACAGTCACATTGTAAAAGTTATATAATAATACAATTGTCTTGAAGTATTAAGGTTACTGGAACACAGCTCAACAATTTGAGGTACTTCCCTCCAGCCACTCCCAACACACCATAAACTAAAAAGGGATATCTATATAATGCATAAGAATAACCTCCAGGATAACCTCTTGACTCTGTTTGAAATCTCTCAGCCACTGAAACTTTATTTAGTCTCATTTCTCTTTTTCCCCTTTTGTTCAAGAAGGCTCTCTCAATCCCATGATGCCAGGTCCTGGCTCATCCTGGAAGTTTTGTCCCACTTTGCCAGGAAGACTTATACCCTTCTTAGCCATGTCCCACATAGGAGGGAGGCAGTGAGTTCACCTGCCAAATTGGCTTAGACAGAGAGAGGCTATATCTGAGCAACAAAAGAGGTTCTCTGAGGGGTGACTCTCTCTTAGGCCTAATTTTAAGTAGGCTTAGCCTATCCTTTGCAGGAATAAGTTTCATAGGGGTAAACCTCAAGATTGAGGGCTCAGCCTATTGATTTGGTTGTCCCCACTGCTTGTGAAAATATCAGGAATTCTCCAAAAGGGGTATTTAAATAGTTCCTCCTTTCTCTCCAGTCCCCCAAGGGACTTCTTGCAAATACTTCTTTAATCTCTGCACACATTACTCTGCGATGCTTCAGGGCATCACACTAACCTGGACAAACCAACAAGATCTCACACCCTAGTCAAGATTCCATGTAGTTTATGGTGGCAACTTGCATTTTGAAGCATGTGTTTTCTCTGTGTCTGATCATTCTCAATCCCCTGTTCTTTCAGTTTTCAGTGGTTCTCTTTGTCTCGTTTTCTCAAAATACCACTACCAAAAAAGGACAATGACCTCTACCACCAGAAACCTCTTTGATTCCTGAACTATCCATTTCTTGATCTTTTATTCAAAGCCATGATTGGTTTCAGAGTTCATGCTGGACTCAGGGAAACCACCTCCAATGTAAATTATCTTCCTCTTCCTCTCTGGTCTTTCTATCCCTCTTTTGAGCAAAAGACTGCCCTGGTTAGTGGAGAGCTGGGTGCAAGAGAGATGTTGGGACCTTAGGGAGACATTTGGGAGAAGGTTGACCTAAACTCTATGTAAGTTGCCAGGAGGCAACCAAATGAATGGGATGAATCTCTACTGCTCCTGAAGCTGGAAAGGGAAGCATTATTTAGGGCCTTTAGCAAAGACAGAAACCCTGTGCCATTATGACCTAGTTCAGAGGGTGGTACTGCTTGTTCTTCTCATACCTGTGAGAAAGTCCCCAACAGAGGAAGAGGACCAAGGAGCCAATGAAGCAGCCCCTGCTGAGGAACTCTGACCCAGGGAGAGGAAGATTAGGCAAAAGAAACTCATGTTGGAAGAGACAAAAGACAATTTGAATAATAATAATAATAAACACTGGCGTATGTAAAGAAGTTTACGTGTAGCACAAAAAGTCTTTCTGGAGTACAAAATTTGAATTATCTAACTAAATATAAATCAGTGGATGAATTGAAAGAAAAGATCACTGTGCTGGTTCAAAGCTGTTTGTGTACCCCAGAAAAGCTGTGTTCTATTTTGTAGTCCAAGCTTGTGGAGGCAGACTTATTGTTTGGATGAGATGTTTTTTATTAAATTGTTTCCGTGGAGATGTGACCCATACCATTGTGAGTGAGACCTTTGGATTAGGTAGTTTCCGCGGAGATGTATCTCTGTCCATTCAAGGTGAGTCTTTTTTTTTTAACATGGGCAGGCACTGGGATCTGAACTCTGGTCTCCAGCATGGCAGGTGAGAACTCTGCCTGCTGAGCCACATGGCCCACCCCAAGGTGAGTCTTAATCCACTTACTGGAGTCCTTTAAGAGGGAAGCGTTTTGGAAAAGGCTCAGAGCCTGCACAGACAGAGACATTTGAAGATACAGAAAGAAAATGCCCCTGAGGAAGCTGTTTGAAACCAGAAGTCGAAGAACCAGTAGACTCCAGCCACATGCCTTCCCAGCTGACAGAGGTGTTCTGGACACCATCAGCCTTTCTTGAGTCAAGGTGTCTTTCTCTGGATGCACTAGTTTGGTCATTTTTATGGCCTTATAAATGTAAACTTGTAACTTAATAAATCTGCTTTATAAAAGCAAACCCATTTCTGTTATATTGCATTCCAGCAGCTTTAGCAAACTAAAATCATCACCATAAGACCTGAAGTAGCATCCTGGAAAATCAAAGGGAAGAAATATCTTATAGCACAGGACAAAGATAAAGAGATGGGAAACAAGTGGAAAAGGATCAGCAGCCTAGAGGGCAGATCCTAAAACCCCAGCAGCAGAAAGAGAAAATGGAACCACTGGAGGATAGATAAATATCATACTAATAACAGAAGAAAATTTCTCTGGACGGAAGAAACCTGAGACTGAATTTTAAAAAGCATTAACTAGGTTTTAGGCTGATTTGATAGGGATAAGCATATCCCTTGGAATATCCTAGTAAGATTAAAGAACTCTACAGGCAAGGGAAAAAATCATGAAAGTGAAAGAATTAGGCAGAAAGAGTTAGGAAGGAGTCATTCTTGTCCTCAACTTCTTAATTGACACAGCTAATCATGCAAGCCTCATTGAAAATTCTTTCACTTGGCTCTTTGTTGCTACCTTGTCTTGGTGCCCCTCTTTCCTCAATTTTTAACAGGCCTTTATATATTCTCAATGCAAATATATACATCTAGAATATATATATATATCCTTTGATCCAGAATTTGTCTTTCTAGTAATCTAATCCATGGAAATAAAAACACCAGGGTATAATGACATATGTGTAAGGATGTTTCTATTGGCAAAAAAAAAAAAAAAAAAAAAAAATACAAGGTAAATCATGAAATACTTATTATCAAGGAAATGGCCAAATTATGGGATATAGTGAAGGTATTATACAATCATTAAAAAGGATGAATAGGAGCTAAACAAATTGATTTGTATTGAAGGGGAAAATCAAGATTCAGAGAAATAATATGTTTACAACTGAATATAACTCTTTCTCAATATTATATATTTATATATACATGTAACACTAAATGGTAAACTCATATAGTCTGGGGACTGTATTTATGGTTCACCTTTTTTTTTTTTTTTTGCCAATGTTGTTAAGAGCATTATAAATGTGGAGAAAATTTTAGAAAAGGAGATGCTAGATTGATGGCATAATATATATGTAGTATTACATGGGAAGAAGGGCCCAAGAAAAAAAAAGCCTCTCCTAACCCAAAAAGCATATATATCATTCCATTTATATATTTGTTCAAACATATATGTATGTATGGTTGAAGGGATTTTTTAAAGTTTATCAATTCAAAAGTTGCATGCAAATTTTGCACTCTCCTTCATTATATAGTTATTGTTATACATAATATTTCTGTAAATTATAATTCACAAGAATTTTTCAATAGAACATCTTAAAATAACTACAAGAAAAGAGTATGGAGGAAACAAAAACAAAAAGAGATAGACATGATGAAAAATAAGATGGAGAAAAATAAACAGGAGATCCAAGCTCTAGATAACAGGTTTTCTGAAGAAGGATCAAAAAAGAATAAAACATAAGCAATCATAAGACTCAGCATGAAAAATCAATTTAAATGATGTTTAAAAATTTCCAGAGTTGAAACAGGACCTGGCCCACAGATTAAAAGCACTTAACCATATTCTAGGTAAAATTAATGGGGATATTTTGACACATCGTGAGAACGATTTTATATTTCAAGGATAAAGAGAAAAGTTCTACCAGTATCCAGTCAGAAAAACAGGGGTTACCTATAAAAGAATAAGAATGAAGATGCCTTCAGCCTCCTCTATATACTTAACATTCAGGAGAAATGTCAAAATTCTTTATCCAGCCAAGGTGTTATTCATATATAACCCAAGAACTCAGAAAGTATATTTTTCAAATACTTCTGGATTACTTGATTATATAATATGTAGTATGTATATATGTATTATGAAATAAGTACTACTGCTGAGAGCCAAAAACTCAAGTATCAGAACTTTGCAGTATGAGGTACTGGTGGTAAAATTCAACAGCAGTTAAAAAGAGAGAGATTAAAATAGTGTCATGCTGGTAAGTAGTTAATAATCAGTCGCATTTACTAATTTCCATTATGTAAATACTTCCACCATGGCTGATTTCAAGCTACCAATGTCATATCAATGTTCATTTTGAAAGAAATGTGTACAGTGGATCTCACATGCCTTTTTTTTTTTTTTTGGAGTTTGAATATTTTATTCCTTTCCCACTAGTTTGTTTTGCATACCAGCTAAGATGCACATCTCATAGGGAAAATAATATTATATTGCACATGTGTCACAGTCAAATCCCAGCTTCACATGACTTTTTTTTTTATTAACGGAAAAAAAGAAATTAACCCAACATTTAGAAATCATACCATTCTACATATGCAATCAGTAATTCTTAACATCATCACATAGATGCATGATCATCGTTTCTTAGTACATTTGCATCGGTTTAGAAGAACTAACATGCCTTTTTTTGAGCTGGCCTCAACTGGACTGAGGAGTTCACTATTTGACCAAGAAACAAAAAATGTTTTAAATCCTCATCTCAGACCTTATACCATAATTGATCATATAAGCATTACATCAAATGTAAGAACAAATCACAAAAATAAAAAGCACTAATATGGATACTTATTTGCTCTGAGGATAGGAGTATTTTCTCTTAGAAGAAACCACAAAAGGATAAATTATAGACTTGACTCCTACTTTCTAAATTTGTCCTCATCAAAAACATGACTGAAATTTTGAAACCAATAATAATTTGGAAAAAAACCACAATGGCTATAACAAGAAAAAGGGCAAATATCTTTCATGTATAACAATAGTAATACATGGGCAAGAAAAATATTATAGTCTCAGGAGATACTTAGATACAAACTGGAAAAGTCACAGAGGAATAAGTGCAGTTGGCTCATAAATCAGTATTCAACTATATTAATAATTAAACACAATTAACATTAAACCAGCACTGAGTTACCTATTTTTAACTATAATATTAACAGTATTGGTGTATATTCTCATGTGCTGCTAAAAGGAGTATAAGTTAGTACAACATTTCTTCTAGAAAACAGAAGAATTGGTTTGTATCAAGAACCTTAAAAAATGTTCTTACCTTTTCAATTAGCAGTAGCACTTCTAAAAGTCAACCCTAAAATCATAATCTGGATGACATGGTCTGTATTTTAGAACTTCACCTACTGTACGAGACCAAAGAAAGAGAGGTTTATTTTGTCTAAAACCTAGATCTTCTGTAGTACATAATCTACTCAATGTGTTTAGATACCTCACTGAAACAACCCAAACACATGGATCCCAGGATGGGAATGAGGACTTGTAATTCTGTATAGCCTAAGATAATACCTGGATACATCCCAGTGTATGTAAGGCAGATGATTTTAAAGTATTGGGAAAGTCCCCTGAAGGACTGGTGAAAAAATATGAAACTATGAAGCCTTACCACCAGGGAAATCCCTGATACCATATCAATCATTAGGGACTGCCAAGTCAATAGGCCAAACCATTGATCTTGAGGCTTGCTCTTATGAAGCCTGTTTCTGTAGTGGAAAAGTTAAGCCTGCATATGATTAATTATGCCTAAGGGTTCCTTCCAGAAAACCTCTTTCGTTGCTGGGATATGGGCCCTCTCTCTCTGTAAGCCTAACTCTACAAGTAAAATCATTACTCTCCCTCCTAGACATAGTATCCAGGGGTGAAATTGTCCCTGGCAACATGGGACATGATTTCCAGGGATGAGCCTGGCCTGGCACCATGGGATCAACAATGTCTTCCTAACCAAAAGGGGGAAAAGAAATGTAACAAAATAAGGTATTAGTGGCTAAAAGAGTTCAAGCAGAATCAAGAGGCTATTCTAAAGGCTACTCTTATGCAAGCTTGTTAATTTTCCTCTAAACTTTTTAAAATAGTATAAAATAGATAAAAGAGAATATGTAGCAAGGTTTAGTCATTTAGATTTGAATTTAGGTGTGCATTATATTTGACTTCATTTATATATAATTTTTATATAAATTATGTTAGAGGATGTGACTATAGATTTTTTAATAGTACTGTATAAAAATTTATTTTTTATCAATCATAAGTCAGTAGGTATAAAAATTGCTTTCAAGGAAAAACCCCAGAAATACAGTATATAGACTCTTTTCTTAGCCATAATATTACTTCCTTTTCTTTCATTTAGAGAGCTAGCTTTATTTAAAATTGCATTGTTATTTTGCATGAATAATTTTTAGTGTTTATTAATCTTAACTGAAATCATAAATTCTTCAGTATCTTTTCTCTCTCTTCCGTAAGTATTAGAGATTTTCTTTTTGGAAAAGTCTCATGCAAATCAATTCTTTAATAAAACTACTGAAGTAGAGCAGAAGTTTTTTGTTTTTTTTAACAATTCTCACCTGTGAGGCTGCTTCTTCTGCTAAATATATCTCGTCCAATCCTTCAAATTTAGCATATGACCTAATGCAAGGTTCTCCTTAAAGCTTCTGAAAAATTATTTAACTTGGCTCTCCTCATTAGAAGAAACCATTTTAGACTAATTATAAAAATAGTAGATGAGAGTATTAAAATAAAAACCCCACAATAAATATAAATTAATGAACTTTTTGTCAAATTCATTCTTAATATATTTGGTCTCAACCTGAAGTATTGGGAATTTATAGGACATGCCATAAAGAAGATTCTAGTATATGTTGTGTACTGCATTTTCTTATTTTCTTTTCCACTTTTGAATAGTGATTCAAGAGTTTAGAAAGATAGAATGACTGCTGTCTATACGTAACAGAAAATTTGTTACATGAAATGCTTTTTAGCGTAGGCAGGCAGTGACAAAAGACAGAGAAATAAAAGAAATTGCTATTTGCCCTCTATAATATGGGTGTAAATAGGGGAAATGGTTTCTTTTAAAAGCTGATGTAATCCACTAACCCTTGAGTCACAACATGAAATGAAAATAGATGGTCTGTTTTCAACAACTGTAATATAATCAACTTTTAGGCTCTGTTTTTTACCTAGCCACTGAGTCAACTGTTTTGCCATCTACTAGGTTTGTTTGGGGCTATTTGTAGTACATGATTTGGGAGAATTGGAGGTGAGATTAAATTAGTATATAATTAGCCCTTGAGGCTGAAGAGAACAAGTGAGACACCTTCTCACTTCCTCTTCTTTGCTATTTTCTTCACTTTTCTATTTTCTTCTCTATCTTCGTTCACTGTGGCAGAGAAGTAATAAGATCAGTGAGCTATTTTTGTTTCTTTCACTCTTTGAATCTCAAACTCTATATCACATGAATTTTGATTTCCGGATTTTGTCTTTCCATTTATCTTTGGCAATATTTTTTTGTTTGTCTTCTTCCTCTTGTTTTTGTTTCCATTCTTCTGTTCTCTGTCTCTTTTCTCTTTCTTCCCTGTCTCTCCCACTTCCTTCTCCCTTTGGTTTCCAGGTGATGGTATAACTTGGGGACTCAATGTGGTAATAATGTTGAAGAGCAGGGTGAGCATCGGAAAGGACAGCGTGCCTCTCCAGGAAGGAAAGCCTAGGTGGGCTCCACCTGGGTCCTTGGGGGTCAATTAAAAATGGCTGAAGGGGATGCTTGGACCAGAACCTGAGATGATGCCTCCACTTCTCTGCGGCCAGTGTGATATTTGCAGAATCCAATAGGAAGATATGGAAATACTAAAAGTACTGATGGAACAGAAGAGACTCAGGATTGGGAAAAGGCAGCCACACAACACTGGGACGACAGAGAAAAGGCAGAACCAAAACTTGAGTGGGGTGCCGTTCACTCCCCAGCAGACTCAAGTGCTGGAACCCGAGTCACACCACCCTGCACATGGCTTATACCATTTCTCTACATGTACGCAAGAGAGAGGAGGAGGGGAGATGTGTTGAGAGGAGAAAACCAACTCTGGTGAGGCTTTGCATTTGCAATGAGTTGAATATTTAAACCAAAAAAAAAAAAATTTACTTCGAAAGACACTGAGCTACTTTCTTTCTTTGTCAATTTATTTTTTTATTACAGCAGTTGTTCATTTCCAGAAACACCATGCAGGAAGTGTAAAGTTCCCTTATACTTCCCTCTCATGCGAACAGTTTTCCCAATTATTAACATTTTGCATTAGTGTGTTACCTTTATTAAATTCATGGAACAATATTATTATAATTATGCTATTAATGCTAGCCTACTGTTTACATTAGGATTCACTCTTTGTGTTGTATAGTGCTGTGGGGTTTGTGTGTGTGTGTGTGTGTGTGTATGTTTGTGGTAACTTAGACACAACCTAAAATATCCCTTTTTCCTTTTTGAATATATAATTCATTGGTATTAATTATTTGAGTAGAGTTGTGCCCTCATCCTACACATCCATTGCCAATATTTTTCCATTACCCCAAACAAAAACTTCACACCAATTAAATATTAATTCCCCAATCCTCTCTTCCAATGGCTACTAGTAACCTGTATTCTAGCTTTTGACTTCAAGAATGTACTTATTGTGCTTATTTCATATGGGTGAGATCATGCTGTATTGTTTCTTGAGTTCTAGGAGCTAATACAAACAAACAAACTAAGGCAAAAAAAAAAAAAGCATATTTCACATTTTCTGCAAAATAGCTCTCCATTGGCTAGTGTTCTTTTTCAAAGTTTAGCCCTGCCATCAAGAAAATCATCCCTACACAAGAGAGAAGCACAGGGTCCTCTCCATCTTTTCTGTACTTGCTTGGCCTTAGGAATTTCCCCTTTACAGCAATTCTAATTCCCCTTCTACTCCTTATGAAATAGACTCTCACCCCCAACCCCCACCAAGAGCTCTATTTTCTTTCTTAAAGCAGATAACCCTTTGCTCCAGATGGTTTGACCCAATTTTTCTTACATTGCTTCACCTATCTACAAGTTGCTCCTACCAGGGGAAGTTCTAAGAGAGTGAGCAAGGGAGGAGTTCACTGATTCAGTCTTCAGATTGCCACCTGATAGATTGGTGTCAACATACAGGCACCCCAGTATGCCCATAGGTGTTATTTGTCTCCAGAACAGGCCCAGGGACCCACAATGGATGTGCCAGCTGATTCCACAGAGGTCCAGGAGAAGGTGCCATGAGCTTCTCCTACTGTTTTCTTCGTGTGGCACTTGCCCAGTTACTGCAACTGTTTTCTGGAGTTCTGAGTAAGATGGCTTTGCCAGTTTTTGCTACTTGTTCAAAGATTCTGTAGCAGAATAGCACCCTGGAACTTCTTATGCTGCCATCTTGGTCAACCACCTGAATCAGTACACTTCTTTGTGCTTAACTCTATAGCCTAGTTTTTGTACAATTGTTATGTTTTCCTTTTGCATAGAGGAAGAAATCATTAAATGCTGTTTTAAAATAAATTCTATCCTATTCGCTGTTAGGATATTTGAATGATATATATTCCACCACATGAGTTTTAAACCAGGCCTTTGAGTTGTTGCTTCTGTTCCTAAGTGTATGCTTTTGAGGTTGATCAAAAGTTAATGACAAGCTTTTCTGGATTTATTTTATAGAGCTATACAGCACTTAATTCCCATGTAAACCATTTTATCACCCTTTTTTGGACCCACCGTGTTGTGATTATATAGAAGCCAGCATTCTTTTTTGATATTCAAAGTACAGAAAGTTTGTATAGTGACATGATACCCTAATACTCAAAATGTCATACCCCAGCTGGATTAGGAAGGTTCACATGAATGTCGAGACTCGTAAATATGAAGTTTATTCCATTTTTTAAAATAATGATCTCTCTATATGGAACATGAATTTACCATACCAAGTACAATGAGAATTTTTGCACATGAATCATGAACACTCTGATATGTCTTGTGACAGCCTCTAAGAGTAGCCTTTGCAAGTTTTGGGTGGCACATGCTAGATAAAAAAATATATTTCCATCTATTTTCCTCTAGCTATCAAATGCACATAATGACTTCAGTGCTCTTAAAAGTAAGTAGTTCGTAATGATTTCTTCTTTAAAAATTCTTATCCATTTTGACTTCCAGAGAGAAGGCAGAGTAGGGAGCCCCAGGCCTCATTCCTTCCACCAAAACAACTATTAAACAGGCAGGAACTGTCTGAAATAACTATTTTGAAACTCCAGAGGCCATAAGAACACTGTACAGAATACAAAAATAGTGAGAGGAAGAGGTAAAAGCTATAAATTGCTCTCTCAACAAAGTGGCTGCTGGCACCCATCCCCCAGTCTCATGGCTGGCCAATCTGGGTCCAGATCCTGCCTAATCACTGGTGACAGAAAGGGCTATAAATATCCTCTTCCAATCACGGATCATGTTTTTTGATTAGCAAATTTGGATCACTGGGGGCCTGGCCCCGAGGGCAGTTATTGTTTCAGCAAACTTTAGACAGAGGAGGCAGCAGGCAGCAGACATTATTTCAATCCTCTCCAGCCAGGGGTGGAGAGGCAATGGAGACTTAAAGACATAATGCTTCCTCAGGACAAAGGGGCAGTTGCCTGAGGGCAGGCCAGGAAAGCTCAGTTTTGGGGGCCATTGGAGAAACTCTTGGTGCCCTTACTGATTCCTTGCCAAGGGCGCTTTGGAGCTGATACATATCCCTTTTGTGGGTCCCTGGCCCTATTTTAGCTGAGAAACACTGACCTGGGAAAAGTCCTCTCTGAGGTGACCCTCCCCCTAGAAGTTGTCCTCCAGGTTAAAGCAGCTTAAGACAATGAAAGGAGTGTAATAAAAGAGGACAGATTGGGAAAAAGGCCTGAGGCTTCAAATACCTGGGGGATAGAGGTTTGCCTCCTGGAAAACAGAAGGGATAGCCAAACTCCTGTAAACAGGGAATTCTAAAACAACTAAAAAGCTAAAGCCAAGGACAAGGCAGAGGCTCTGAAAGACAGGGAAACCCCTGCACACCGCACTTGCCATGGGCAGGCCTTCCTGATAGGCAGGCTAAAGCTCAGGAAAATTGTCTTATTATAAAACCAAGAACATGCATCTCAAGGAATAAATCCTAGAGTTAGCATCTTAAAATTTTAAAATGTACAGTGTGCAATAAAACAGTATAAGACAAGAAAAGAAATAGGAAATGATGGTCCATTCAAAGGAAAAGGATAAAAATATGGAAAATACCGATGAGGAAGACAAGAAAGTGGATATACTGAACAAAACCTTTTAAGAAATGATCCTAAAAATGCTCAAGGAGATGACAAAAAATTGAAAGAAAGAACTAAAGGATATTGGGGAAAATGAATGTGCAATATGAGAGCCTAGGTAAAGTGATAGAAATGTGGAAGAGGACCCAAACAGAGCTACTGCAGTTGAAGACTACAATAACTGAAATGAAAAATGCCCAGGAGAGTTTCAAAAGCATATTGGAGCTGGCAAACGAAAGAACCAGTGAACTTGAAGATAAGACTCTTGAAATTAGTCAGGCTAAGAAGCAGAAAGAAAAAAGAAATATTAAAAGTGAAAGTAGCCTGGCAGCTATGGAATGCCATCAGGCATACCGATATATGTATTGTGGGAGTCCCAGAAGAAGAAGAAAGAGAGAAAGGGATGGAAGGAATAGTCAGAGAAATAATGACAGAGAACACCCAAAACTTAGCAAAATAGTACATACCCAAGAAGCTTAAAGGATAAATATGAAGAAAAATATATGCTGTCATATATTCATCACATTATCAAATGCAAAGGACAAGGAGAGAATTCTGAAAGCTATAAGAGAAAAGCAACATGTATAAAGGAATATATGAAGGATAAAAGGAATCTCATTTAGACTGAGGACCAATTTCTCATCAAGCAATGGAGGTAAGAAGGCAGTGGGTCAAAATATTTAAAGTGCTGAAAGAAAACAACTGGCCAGACTCTGTTTCAAAGTGAGGGAGAGATTAAGACGATTTTCAGCTAAACAAAAGCTGAGGGAATTCATCACCACTAGATCTGCCCTACATGCAATGCTAAAGGGAGTTCTTCAGAAAGAAAGGAAAGGACACCAGGCAGTGGATCAAAGCAGCATAAAGAATAAAGGCTAGTGGTTAAGTATCCATTTGGGTAATTATAAATGCCACTATTATTGTGTTGTATTATTTAATACATAACTGCACTTCTTATTTCCCACATGTGCTAAAATGTAAATGCATAAAAAGTAAAGAGAAATCTAAGTTTTTGGACATATAATGTACAAAGATATAAATGGTAACAAGTACAAAAAATGGTGGGGGGATAGAGGGGATAGTAAAAGTGTATTATACATACTATTGAAATGAAGTTGGTATCAAACAAATATGATTGTTATATATTTAGGATGGTTAAATTTTAACACCCGGTAAACACAAGGAATATAGAGGAAAAATATATCCAGACAGAAATAGTAAGGCACTCAATATGGTATAACATAAGAAAGCAAATAAATATAAAAGTAGGCATTAATGAAAGTGAGAGTCAAAAAAGGTACAAGACTTACAAAGGCCCAATAACAAAATAGAAGAACGAAGTCCTATATTATCAGTAGTAACTGCAAATGTAAATGGATTAAACTCTCAAGTCAAAAGTTGGGGATTGGCAGAATGGATAAAAAAGCATGACCCAACTATATACTGTCTGCAAGAGACTCACCTTAATGTCAAAGATATAAGGATGTTGAGGGTGAAAGGATGGAAAAATATATACCATGCAAGTAGTAACCAAAAGAGAGCTGGGTTGCTACACTAATATTAGATAAAATAGACTTGAGGTCAAAAACAATTATGAAGAAAAAGGATGGTCATTAGATGCTGATAAAGAGTACAACTCAATAGGAAGATGTAACAATCAAATATATATATGCACCTAATCCTCAGATACCCAAACTATATGAAGCAGCTATTGACAGATTTGAGAGGAGAAATTGATGATTCTATATTAATAGTAGTAGACTTTAGCATACCACTCTCAAAAATAGATAGAACATCTAGTCAGTAGATCAATAAGGAAGTACAGGACTTGAATGATACACCAAAGGAACTATATCTAACAGACATATATGGAATGCTGCACCCAAATAAAACAGAATATGGCACACTTTCTTCCTAATGGCACATGGATCATTGACCAGGATAGACCATATGTTGGGTCAAATAACAAGTCTCAATAATTTCAGAGCTACTGAAATCTTATGGTAATGAATGAATGCACAACTATGTGATGACATTTCTTACTTCTAGTGCAGTGAGAGTTTAAACTATCAATCACGTATTAAAAAAATTTTGTAAAATAATGAAAAGTGAGAGAGGAACATCTACTTATACTCATCTCAGTATTCCAGTAATGCCAGTATAAATACATGTCTGCCATACCTTGTCTATCACTAGCGAGGAAGTGATTTTTCTGTTAATTTAAAATCTGTTTCCTGAGATAAAATATTTCATTATGAAGAGTTATTTAAGAATAGGATATAGAATTATCATTACTTAATCTTGCAAAGAGGATAGGAAAAATGATAATGATTGTTATGGTGAAAGCTAAATAATATAAACCTTACTATGAGCCAGGCTCTATTCTAAGTGAATTACACACATTAACTTACTTAGTCCTGACAGCAATCCTGTGAACCCAGTGCTAGTGTTACCTCCATTTGTTCAGGTAAGAAAATAGAGACACAGATAGACCAAGTTACTTGCTCATGGTCACACAGCCTCTGTGGAAGAGGCTGAACATGAGGTGTTCTTGGTGCCCCTTACTTATAAATGGAAGCAATATATGAGGACATCATGTATATTAGAAATTTTTGTAAGATACAAATATGGCAAAGACAATGGGATTTGAAAATGCAATTTTTAAAAAAATAATTTTTATATTTTGTATTTTTAAAAAATAAAATTTAGTTTTTAAAATACAATATAATTGCTTTATGCCATAAGTTTTTTATATAAAATTATTTTAATAGTAGTAGTTGATAAGAAAAGGCATGGTCTGTACAGTTTTACTGATTCAGAAAGCAGATAGTTATATATATATTATAAACTAATCCAGTCTCCAGAGCACTGTTATCTAACAGAAATATAATGTATCACAAATGAGACTCATATATGTATAATTAAAATGTTATGGCCAAGTTTAAAAATTAAAAAATTAATTCATTGATTAATTAATTAAGATTGTGTTCTCTTGTGTCCTACTTTCTCAAAGACAGACTTCTGATTTCAAGGTTAGAAGTCCTAAATTTGAATCCAAATTGGAGTCCTGGGAAAACACTCCCAGATGCCAAATAGTACCATTCAGATAACCACATCATAAGCTATTGGGCACAAAGAGGCCACAGGCCAGCAGACTTTGCTACCTGGAATTAAGTTGCATGGCCTAATTTCCTTCTCTAGTATGAGGACCACTCTGTCTACTCCTTCTTTTCCTGACTTTAACTGCTCATCTTTTATTTTTTTTAATGTTTTATTATTATTATAGCAGCAAAATTTATACTTAAGATCATTTTCAACCACTAAGAAAATTAGGCCTTTTGTTTAGGTTTTAAAGCCATACCATGAACCACTATTCTAAGTTTTTACAGACGTTCTCATATCTACTTTTTACAGTTCTGCAATTTCATAGCCATTAAACTCACCTAAATGTGAAATATAGTGCTCCTGTGCTTTTTAATACTTTTTAAAATGTTTTTTTAACTTTTTTTGTGTGTGAAATATAGCATATATATGAAAAAGCAATAAATTTCCAAGTACATTTTAACAAGTAGTTATGGAAGAGATTTTAAAGTTTGGTATGGATTACACTTTCACAATTTTTCATTTTTTTCTTCTAGCTGCTCCAAGACATTGGAGACCAACAAAAGTATCAATATAGTGATTCAGCAGTCATACTCATTTGTTAAGCCCGACCTTCTCTGTATAACTCCACCATCACCTTTGATCTTTCTTCCACTTTGGGCTATGCCCGTTCTGACTTTTTCATATTGAATGGGGCTGTCAATAATATGGGATGGGGGGATGGAACTAGTTGATGTTCTGGAAGGGCTGGCCCCATTTCATTTCAGGACTTTTCTGGTTCAGTGACCCATCTGGAGGTTGTAGATTTTGGAAAGTTACCCTAGTGCATGGAATCTTTATAGAATCTTATATAATGCCCTAGGTATTCTTTAGGATTGGCAGGAATGGTTTTGGTTGGGGTTTGGCAAGTTATGATAGGTAGCAATGTTGAACTGAAACATGCGTAAGAGTGACCTAGAGAGCAGCCTCTTGACTCTATTTGAATTCTCTCAACCACTGTACCTTGTTACACTTCTTTTCCCCATTGTCAGCATGGCATTGTTGATCCTTTAGTGCCAGGGCCAGGCTCATCCCTGGGAGTCATCTCCTATGTCACAGGGGAGACTTTCACCCCTGGATGTCATGTCTCATGTAGGGGGAAGGGCAATGGTTTCACTTGCAGAGTTGGGCTTAGAGAGAAGCCATATTTGAGCCACAAAACAGGTCCTCCAGAGGTGACTCTTAAGCATACCTTATAGGTAGGCTAAGCTTCTCTGCCACATACATAAGCTTCACAAGAGCAAGCCTCAAGCTCAATGGCTTGACCTATTAATTTGGGTGTCACTAGTGTTTGAACAGTATCTGGCATTTCCCTGGTGGTAAAGTTTAATAGCTCCATAATTTTTCTCCGATCCCCAAGGGACTTTGCTAATAATAATTTTTTTTTTTTTTTTTGCATAGGCAGGCACCAGGAATTGAACCTGTGTCTCTGGCATGGCAGGCAAGAATTCTGCCTGCTGAGTCATCGTGGCCCACCCTTTGCTGATACTTTTTGATTCTCTGCTTAATATACTCTGGGATGTATCCAATATGCCATAACTTTTTACTTAAACGAGTATATTCCACAGATTAGCATAGACCTAGCTTAATTTCATGTATCTCAAAATTAGTCAATTTCTGTTTTTAAAGTTTAGTGTGGCTTTAATTTCATCTTGAAATTTAAAGAACTATAATTGCTATTCTGAGAACCACAAAAGGGAGAAATCACAAGAGAAGAACACTTATAGTCAGACAAACACCAAAAACCATTTTATTCATCCTGGAAAAAATGGCATTTTCTAAATGGCTCCTGAGATTTAAAATAATTATATGATTCTTGGTGGTTTTTTGTTTGTCATAAATTACCATATTCTATTTACAAAAAAATGAACTGGTGCCAAAAAAGTGATTTGTATTTAAGGGTGCTATCCTATCCCTAATTACCCATTTTCTGGTTTAAGCCGAGGAACAATTTGTATAAAAACCAGTGATAGAAAATATTGCTTGACAAATGCAGAGGCAATCAAAAGTACCACTTGTTTATCTTAATATTCCTGGAAAAAGAAAAGCATTTTGTGCTGTTTTCCTGTAGCATATTTTGGAATGAAGCAAGTGCATTTTGTGGCAAAGAAGCAGAAAGGCTTAGAAATCCACCCATTCCTTTATGCATTTATTCATCCAATACACATTTATTAGATGCCTGCAATGTGTCAGGGCATAATATTAGGCTTAGTGAATGCAAAGATAAAGGACATCGGCCTTTTCTAAAGGAATTCAGTAAAGACATTAAAATTAAAGAGAAAATTACATGATAAGGTGATAAATCCCATGATAAAAATAGAGTATTAAAGGAGCATAATGTTAGATATCTAATCTATGCTTAGGGTGATAGAAAACTTTCCATAATGGGTGCCATTTTTTGAGTACTGAAAGATTAATAGGAATTAGAACAAATGGGTAGTCACTTCATAGAGAAAGAATAATAGCATGTGCAAAAGTATAGAGGAATAAGTGAATACGGCCCATTTGAAGAACATCACAAATAATTGAATAGGCAAGAGTAGAGAGTGCTGATGGGCAGTGGCAAGAAGTGAGGCAGGAGATGTAGGCAAGGATTAAATCATATAAAGCCTCAAATACCTAGATTGCTTGGATTTTTTCTGAGGATGAAGAAAAGCCATTGAAGAACTTCTGCTTGACAAGGAGTGACATAGTCTAATACGGACTTGGGACAGTTACTTGGAGGAGCAGTAACTGGGTTTGAGACTGACAGACCAGTTTGGGTTGGAATGACACAGAGGAGGATTGATGGCAACTTGAAGTAAAATCATGCACTGAGAATATCCATTAGTTAGGTTGGCTACCTGTTGCAACAAACTACCCCCAACCTCCCTGGCTTCATACGATAAAGGATTCTTTCTCATGCACTTACAATTTGAAGGTGCACAAGGAAGTGGGGGGAGTTCTACTCCACTGTCACTCAGGGACCCAAATTTCTTCCATTCAGTGGTTCCACCATTCTCCTAGGCCTATAGAATATTAGGTACTGAGGGGAGGTTTTAGGAACCAGAGTATCAGTTCTGCCCAGAACTTTTAGCCACATGATCCTCCCTAACCACTTGGAAGCCTGAGAAGTAGTCATTCTCCATGCCCTGGGGGAAAACTAAATGGGCTTGTTGAAGATATGCCAGTAGTCAACTCTTACTGACATCTAAAATGGTCAATTCACCTAGAATCAAGAGATATAAAAATGGAACTTAGTGACCAACTGGATATAGAAGCTGAGGAGAGGGAAGAACAAATATTTATAGCCCAGGGTGAACCACTGATAGATGATTGTAACATTCATTTAGATAAGGAATATGGTTGTTGGTGGAAAGATGCTGAGGTTGAGATATTTCTACAGATTTCTGTGGATTTTCTTCAGACCTCTGCTAAAATGTCACCCTAAATAAAAGAGCAATAGTCCCACCAGCTCTCTGTTTTCCTATTACCACACTGTATTTTCTTCATGGTTCTTTTTTGTGTATTTTTATTTATTTTCTTTATTATTTGTCTTCTCACTCAAATAAAAGCTCCATGAGACCAGAGACTGTCTATGGTGTTCACTGCTATATTCCTTAGTGCACAGGATGGCTCCTGGCATGTAATAGATACTCAATAATTACTGAATGAGTGAATGAATCTGAATGAAAATGTCCAATGGGCTAATAACTTAGTAATAAGCATTAATAATTATTTAGCACTTACTATTGGACAGATTCTGTTCTAAATACTTTGAATGTATCCATTCATTTAAGAAAGCATCTCTATGAGTTACATACGATTATTATTCCTATTTTACAGATAAGGAAACTGAAATACATGCAGCATAAGAAATGTGACCAAGGTCACAAAGTAAGTATTAGAGATGAAATTCAAACCTAAGTTTTGGGGATTTACACTCTAAAGCATCAGGCTATTCTGCCTTGTAATTGTGGAATACTAAACAGTTTGACTATGAATAGAGAATAGGAAGTCATCAGATTGAATTCATAAATGAGTTGAAGTTAGCCTGGCCCTTAAGATTTTTTGAGATTGACTTCAGAGTTCCGTTCTCGGTTCAGTATTTTGGAAATTCCATAAGCTTACATTTACATGGTCATTTCTTACTCCACTTGCTTGTGTCCTGTTTTATTTTTTAAGACATTTATTCAGTGTCATGATAAGATTCGTTACCTTTAATCATCTACAGCATGGATAAAAAACAACCTACATTAAAGCCCTTTGTTGGAATACTTTATACTTTCCACAGAACAGAGAATAAAATAACTTATTATGCATTTAGTCACAAATACAGCCCTTGAGTTTCTTGTTGCCTCACATGAGTATCGTCTAAAGGATACCTTCTGTGTGGCAGCTAGGCTCTGTCACCACTGTACTTGGCTGAGTTCACAAATCTACTGTAATTCATAGCTTCCGTATTACTTCTCTGGCATTCTTCTCTTGCTAAACTTTGTTTCCTGGCAGTAATTAAAACCATCTGCCACTGCCATGGCCACTGCTACTGCCAGAGCCACCATAGCTAACTTGGTTTCATAGTTTGGCAGTTCCTGGCCTCTACTACAACAAAGGCCAGATCTTCTGCCTCCCAGTTTCCAATCTCCATGGTCTACAATTTGAAGATTGATTGTTGTAATTGCCAAAATCATTGTAACTTCCACCACCTCCAAAATTGCTCTAATTATGATCAAATCCACTATAGCCATCCCCACTGCTATCATATCTACCAACACCCTGGCTGCCACCAAAGCCATCATGACCACTGAAGTTTCCTTAATGATAAAAATTGTCGTTCCCATCAAAGTCACCTGCATGATCACTACCAAAGTTTCCAGAGCTAATTCATCCTCTTTGGCTGGATGGCACTGACCATCTCTTTCTTAGACAGGACTTTCCTTACTTCACAGTTGTGGGCATTCACAGTGTGGTATTTCTGAATGATAATCTTATCTATATGTCATAGTTACCAAAGGTTATGAAATCCTCAGGATGCAAAGGTAGTTCAATGGTAGAATTCTTGCCAGCCCTGTGGGAGATCCGGGTTTGATTCTGAGCTCATGCACTTACCGTCCCTGCCCCCACCCAAAAAATTCAACAGGTGGTGCTGCAATAGCGGGATAGTCACAGGGAAAAAGAATGAAATGTGACCTCTACCTTAAAGCTTACAAAAAATAAATAAAATACAATTTAAAAAGCAAATTCTCTCTTCTTGCCATTGCCTTGGTCAGTTACGATTTCGGTCACTTTGATTTTCCCATACTGCTCAAAATAGTCTCCTAGGTGGTGTTCTTCCATGTCTTAATGCCACCAACAAAGATCTTTCTCACAGTGAAGTGGACATCTGGTCTTCTCAAGTCTTCTCTCGTGGCAGCCCTTTTTGGTTCCACAACTCTTCCATCCACCTTGTGTGGCCTTATTTAATGGCTGTACCCACTTCCTCCATAGTGGCATACCTGATAAACCCAGAGCCTCTGGACTTCATTACCAAACAATCCATGATCCCCATGGCTCAAAATGGGTCCTTAAACTTCCATTATTTCAAAGCTCGCATCTCCAATCAAGAGCTTCCGCAGCTGTTCAGCCACTTTAGGAGACTCTGACTTACACGTGACTCAGTGGAAGGGAAGACTTCAACAGCTGTGTCCATGGACAGAAAAGCTGCCTGTGACCTGTTAATGCTCAGTCTTCTTCACATCTCACCTCCTGCTACTATTCTCCTCTCTGTTCCATATCAGTGCTGACATGAATTAAAACCTCTTTTCCTTGCCTCATTCCCAAAAGCGTTATGGGTATAGCAGACTTTATAGAAGGTTTGAGGTGAAGGAGGGAAGTTACACTGAAAAACTATCTAGCATACTACCATCAAAAATGCCCCACTTGCTCTTTCTCCGCCGGCCCGCCGCGCGGCGCCCACGCCCCGCAGCAGCCGAGCCGCCCGCCCTCCTTCTCCCCTCTCTTTCTCCGCCGGCCCGCCGCGCGGCGCCCACGCCCCGCAGCAGCCGAGCTGCCCGCCCTCCTTCTCCCCTCTCTTTCTCCGCCGGCCTGCCGCGCGGCGCCCACGCCCCGCAGCAGCCGAGCCGCCCGCCCTCCTTCTCCCCTCTCTTTCTCCGCTGGCCCGCCGCGTGGCGCCCACGCCCCGCAGCAGCCGAGCCGCCCGCCCTCCTTCTCCCCTCTCCTCCCCCTCCTGCTCCGGCTGCTCTCCAACCACCACGGTGCCCTCTTCCCCCGCCTTCACCGTGCTCCTCCGCCACCAGCCTCGACAGCCTTGCCACCCTCACCTTTCCTCCTCCAGAACAGCTACTGGGGTAGTGGAGATAATACAGAGCAGCTCCCGGAGCCACGAGGGAGATCAAAGGGACAGCGTACCCCATCCTGGAATGACTGACTATCTGGGAGAACCAGCTCCGGTGAGATCACCAAGGGGTACGGGCTTTCCTGGGTGGGACGGCAAGCGACCGGAGTCCCTCCCTTCCACCTTCCTGGGCCAGCTGGTAGAATTGGACAGGCGGTCCCCTTAGGCCGCGGCGGCTGGTGCCCCCACCACACGAGGCCCCCCGGAACAACTGAGATAGTTGGGTCGGAAATCCCCAGACTGCGGAGAACAGTGACCGGGGGATCCCTTCCAAACACGTGACTCCCCCGTCGGCTGGGAACAGTGTACTCTCCCGGGCTGCGACAGCTGGCGCCCTCCCGCCACGCTTGGTGCCCCGGGCCGACTGGCTAATTTGGCCGGACGCTCTCCTGTGCTGCGACGGCCAGTGACCCTCCCCGCGTTTGGAACCCCGGGCCGGCTGGCATTCTTCCAAGACGCTTCGGTTGCCGAACCTCCCCTACGGCGAGAGTTTTCCAGAGTTGAGGGACCCACAGCAACTTTCGCTGGTGGAACCCACAGACAGGCGTGTGCCACGAGCGCCACCTACTGGGCAGGATAGGAAGAACAGAACCCAGAGAATGCACAGAAAAATCTTTCAACCTGTGGGGTCGAACACCCGGGGAAATCTGACTAAATGTCCAGACGCCAGCAGAAGATAACGGATCACGCTCAGAAAATTGAACATATGGCCCAGTCAAACGAAGAAACCAATAGTTCAAATGAGATACAGGAGCTGAAACAACTAATGCTGAATATACGAACAGAAATGGAAAACCTCTTCAAAAACAAAATCGATAAATTGAGGGAGGACATGAAGAAGACATGGGCTGAACATAAAGAAGAAATAGAAAAACTGAAAAAACAAATCACAGAACTTATGGAAGTGAAAGATAAAGTAGAAAAGATGGAAAAAACAATGGATACCTACAATGACAGATTTAAAGAAACAGAAGATAGAATTAGTGATTTGGAGGACGAAACATCTGAATTCCAAAAAGAAACAGAAACTATCCGGAAAAGAATGGAAAAATTTGAACAAGTTATCAGGGAACTCAAGGACAATGTGAACCGTACAAATATACGTGCAGTGGGTATCCCAGAAGGAGAAGAGAAGGGAAAAGGAGGAGAAAAACTAATGGAAGAAATTATCACTGAAAATTTCCCAACTCTTATGAAAGACCTAAAATTACAGATCCAAGAAGTGCAGCGCACCCCAAAGAGATTAGACACAAATAGGCGTTCCCCAAGACACTTACTAGTTAGAATGTCAGAGGTCAAAGAGAAAGAGAGGATCTTGAAGGCAGCGAGAGAAAAACAATCCGTCACATACAAGGGAAACCCAATAAGACTATGTGTAGATTTCTCAGCAGAAACCATGGAAGCTAGAAGACAGTGGGATGATATATTTAAGTTACTAAAAGAGAAAAACTGCCAGCCAAGATTCCTATATCCAGCAAAATTGTCCTTCAAAAATGAGGGAGAAATTAAAACATTCTCAGACAAAAAGTCACTAAGAGAATTTGTGACCAAGAGACCAGCTCTGCAAGAAATACTAAAGGAAGCACTAGAGTCAGATACAAAAAGACAGAAGAGAGAGACATGGAGAAAAGTGTAGAAAGAAGGAAAGTCAGATATGATATATATAATACAAAAGGCAAAATGTTAGAGGAAAATATTATCCAAACAGTAATAACTCTAAATGTCAATGGACTGAATTCCCCAATTAAAAGACATAGACTGGCAGAATGGATTAAAAAACAGGATCCTTCTATATGCTGTCTACAGGAAACACATCTTAGACCCAAAGATAAATATAGGTTGAAAGTGAAAGGTTGGGAAAAGATATTTCATGCAAACAACAACCAGAAAAGAGCAGGAGTGGCTATACTAATATCCAACAAATTAGACTTCAAATGTAAAACAGTTAAAAGAGACAAAGAAGGACACTATATACTATTAAAAGGAACAATTAAGCAAGAAGACATAACAATCATAAATATTTACGCACCGAACCAGAATGCCCCAAAATACGTGAGGAATACACTGCAAACACTGAAGAGGGAAATAGACACATATACCATAATAGTTGGAGACTTCAATTCACCACTCTCATCAATGGACAGAACATCTACACAGAGGATCAATAAAGAAATAGAGAACCTGAATATTACTATAAATGAACTTGACTTAACAGACATTTATAGGACATTACATCCCACAACAGCAGGATACACCTTTTTTTCAAGTGCTCATGGATCATTCTCAAAGATAGACCATATGCTGGGTCACAAAGCAAGTCTTAACAAATTTAAAAATATTGAAATCATACACAACACTTTCTCAGATCATAAAGGAATGAAGTTGGAAATCAATAATAGGCGGAGGGCCAGAAAATTCATAAATACATGGAGGCTCAACAACACACTCTTAAACAACAAGTGGGTCAAAGAAGAAATTGCAAGAGAAATTAGTAAATACCTAGAGGCAAATGAAAATGAAAACACAACATATCAAAACTTATGGGATGCAGCAAAGGCAGTGCTAAGAGGGAAATTTATTGCCCTAAATGCCTTTATCAGAAAAGAAGAAAAGGCAAAAGTGCAGGAATTAACTGTCCACTTGGAAGAACTGGAGAAAGAACAGCAAACTAATCCCAAAGCAAGCAAAAGGAAAGAAATAACAAAGATTAGAGAAGAAATAAATGAAATTGAAAACATGAAAACAATAGAGAAAATCAATAAGACCAGAAGTTGGTTCTATGAGAAAATCAACAAGATTGATGGGCCCTTAGCAAGATTGACAAAAAGAAGAAGAGAGAGGATGCAAATAAACTAAGATTAGAAATGAAAGAGGAGACATAACTACTGACCTCACAGAAATAAAGGAGGTAATAACAGGATACTATGAACAACTTTACGCTAATAAATACAACAATTTAGAAGAAATGGACAGGTTCCTGGAAAGACATGAACAACCAACTTTGACTCAAGAAGAAATAGACGACCTCAACAAACCAATCACAAGTAAAGAGATTGAATTAGTTATTCAAAAGCTCCCTAAAAAGAAAAGTCCAGGACCAGACGGCTTCACATGTGAATTCTATCAAACATTCCAGAAAGAATTAGTACCTACTCTCCTCAAACTCTTCAACATAATCGAAGTGGAGGGAAAACTACCTAATTCATTCTATGAAGCCAACATCACCCTCATACCAAAACCAGGCAAAGATATTACAAAAAAAGAAAACTACAGACCAATCTCTCTAATGAATACAGATGCAAAAATCCTCAATAAAATTCTAGCAAATCGTATCCAACAACACATTAAAAGAATTATACATCATGACCAAGTAGGATTCATCCCAGGTATGCAAGGATGGTTCAACATAAGAAAATCAATTAATGTAATACACCATATCAACAAATCAAAGCAGAAAAATCACATGATCATCTCAATTGATGCAGAGAAGGCATTTGACAAGATTCAACATCCTTTCCTGCTGAAAACACTTCAAAAGATAGGAATACAAGGGAACTTCCTTAAAATGATAGAGGGAATATATGAAAAACCCACAGCTAATATCATCCTCAATGGGGAAAAATTGAAAACTTTCCCCCTAAGATCAGGAACAAGACAAGGATGTCCATTATCACCACTATTATTCAACATTGTGTTGGAAGTTCTAGCCAGAGCAATTAGACAAGAAAAAGAAATACAAGGCATCAAAATTGGAAAGGAAGAAGTAAAACTATCACTGTTTGCAGACGATATGATACTATATGTAGAAAACCCAGAAAAATCCTCAACAAAATTACTAGAGCTAATAAATGAGTACAGCAAAGTAGCAGGCTACAAGATCAACATTCAAAAATCTGTAGCTTTTCTATACACTAGTAATGAACAAGCTGAGGCGGAAATCAAGAAACGAATCCCATTTACAATCGCAACTAAAAGAATAAAATACCTAGGAATAAATTTAACCAAAGAGACAAAAAACCTATATAAAGAAAACTACAAAAAACTGTTAAAAGAAATCACAGAAGACCTAAATAGATGGAAGGGCATACCGTGTTCATGGATTGGAAGACTAAATATAGTTAAGATGTCAATCCTACCTAAATTGATTTACAGATTCAATGCAATACCAATCAAAATCCCAACAACTTATTTTTCAGAAATAGAAAAACCAATAAGCAAATTTATCTGGAAGGGTAGGGTACCCCGAATTGCTAAAAACATCTTGAGGAAAAAAAACGAAGCTGGAGGTCTCGCGCTGCCTGACTTTAAGGCATATTATGAAGCCACAGTGGTCAAAACAGCATGGTATTGGCATAAAGATAGATATATCGACCAATGGAATCGAATAGAGTGCTCAGATATAGACCCTCTCATCTATGGACATTTGATCTTTGATAAGGCAGTCAAGCCAACTCACCTGGGACAGAACAGTCTCTTCAATAAATGGTGCCTAGAGAACTGGATATCCATATGCAAAAGAATGAAAGAAGACCCATCTCGCACACCCTATACAAAAGTTAACTCAAAATGGATCAAAGATCTAAACATTAGGTCTAAGACCATAAAACAGTTAGAGGAAAATGTTGGGAGATATCTTATGGATCTTACAACTGGAGGTGGTTTTATGGACCTTAAACCTAAAGCAAGAACACTGAAGAAGGAAATAAATAAATGGGAGCTCCTCAAAATTAAACACTTTTGTGCATCAGAGAACTTCATCAAGAAAGTAGAAAGACAGCCTACACAATGGGAGACAATATTTGGAAACGACATATCAGATAAAGGTCTAGTATCCAGAATTTATAAAGAGATTATTCAACTCAACAACAAAAAGACAGCCAACCCAATTACAAAATGGGAAAAAGACTTAAACAGACACCTACCAGAAGAAGAAATACGGATGGCCAAGAGGCACATGAAGAGATGCTCAATGTCCCTGGCCATTAGAGAAATGCAAATCAAAACCACAATGAGATATCATCTCACACCCACCAGAATGGCCATTATCAACAAAACAGAAAATGACAAGTGCTGGAGAGGATGCGGAGAAAGAGGCACACTTATCCACTGTTGGTGGGAATGTCAAAGGGTGCAACCACTGTGGAAGGCAGTTTGGCGGTTCCTCAAAAAGCTGAATATAGAATTGCCATACGACCCAGCAATACCATTGCTAGGTATCTACTCAAAGGACTTAAGGGCAAAGACACAAACGGACATTTGCACACCAATGTTTATAGCAGCGTTATTTACAATTGCAAAGAGAATGAAACAGCCAAAATCTCCATCAACAGAAGAGTGGCTAAACAAACTGTGGTATATACATACGATGGAATATTATGCAGCTTTAAGACAAGATAAACTTATGAAGCATGTAATAACATGGATGGACCTAGAGAACATTATGCTGAGTGAGTCTAGCCAAAAACTAAAGGACAAATACTGTATGGTCCCACTGATGTGAACGGACATTCGAGAATAAACTTGAAATATGTCATTGGTAACAGAGTTCAGCAGGAGTTAGAAACAGGGTAAGACAATGGGTAATTGAAGCTGAAGGGATACAGACTGTGCAACAGGACTAGATACAAAAACTCAAAAATGGACAGCACAATAATACCTAATTGTAAAGTAATCATGTTAAAATACTGAATGAAGCTGCATCTGAGCTATAGGTTTTTTTTTGTTTTTGTTTGCTTGTTGGTTTGTTTGTTGTTGTTGTTTTTTACTATTACTACTACTTTTATTTCTTTTCTTTATATTAACATTTTATATCTTTTTCTGTTGTGTTGCTAGTTCCTCTAAACCGATGCAAATGTACTAAGAAACAATGATCATGCATCTATGTGATGATGTTAAGAATTACTGAGTGCATATGTAGAATGGTATGATTTCTAAATGTTGTGTTAATTTCTTTTTTTTTTCTTTCCGTTAATAAAAAAATAAAAAAAATAAAAATAAAATAAAAAAAATAAAAATGCCCCACTTGTTGCTACATCAGTATTTAGCCTCCTACACTCTCTTTTGTTCCTCTTTCTTTTCTCTCTTGCTCCTTTCCTCTCCCCACCCTCTAATTCCTGTTAATTAGTTATACAGGGCAGTTAGTTATCATTTATTTCCTTTTCTGTTCCCAAGACATACTCTAAGGATTTCACCTTCAATACCTAAAGGACCCTCCACATCAAGACAGAATTCTCTCTCTGCAAGAAACTCTGCTGTCTATTGAAATAACATTTTCCACCCTTACCTAGGACCCAGTTTAAGTCATGAAAGTAAATGGAATCTCTCAATAGCTTGACTGTGGAGGTAAGGAAGGAGATTAGGAAGTAGCAAAAAATATATGTACTTTGGAGGAAATTTGTGTTTGTTTTGGTTGGGGAAGATTTGGACAAACCCAAGTAGGAGAAAGGACCCATGGGAGGGAGTGAATGAAGATAGAGGCAATAAAGATGATAACTATGGATCAGGTCCTTAGAAGGTCAGAAAGGTTGGAATCCCAGATCACAAATGACTGAATTGTGAAGGACAGAAGAGACACTTCTTCTTTCTAGAGATAAATCTATACAGTATAATTGAAAGAACACTGACTCAAGAGTCAGAATGAGTTGAGTTGGATTCTGGGGTCTACTACCTTGCTGCTGGGAACCCTCATCAGTAGAATAAACTGCTCCATGAGTTTCTTCAATAGCAGAAAGGGGACAATGCCCTTTCCTTAGAGTGACTGTAAGGATTCAATAAGATAATGTGTTTAGAAAGCACCTTAGAAAAGAATCACTGATTATATCCATAATTTGACCATAGGTCTTTTGATTCTTAACTCAGGTATCACTAGTGTCATCATTAAGCAAGAGACTATATATACATTACATCTTTTTTTATTTTCTTCTTCCCCAAAAGAATTTGTGATTCCGTGGTCTCACTGTCATTTAGAATTTAAAATAAATCTTGAGTGTTGACATCAAACTTGTTGCCAAGAGGCCAAACCTAACTTTCAGAATAGTTTTGCTTGGCTATTACTTTTTTTTTTCTTTTTAAGTTGAAATCCTTTAGAGAGAACACAACAGATTCCATTTCCAAAGCCATTCCCTCTTATACCCTACCCCTTCATTATATTTTCCTAACCTAATTGGTCCCTGTAAGCAATTGAGCTTTCAACTCATGATATAGATTGATTTCTACTGAAATAGTTCATGCCAAGAAAATAATGACTTTCATGTTGCTAAATCCCCAAATGGCATTTTCTGTCTTTATCTTACTTTCCCTCTCTTCAGCATTTGCAACTGTTGATAAACTTCTCCTGAAGCTCTCTCTTCCCTCTGTTTCTGATACACTCTCCTGACTTCCTCTCTTTTTCTCTGTCCATCTACTTTTTGCTGCAACTCTGCCTCCTTTATCTTCCTTTATATACTAGTATTCATCAGTGTTTTGGAGTTTGATCCTACTCTACTGGGTAATCTTAGATCCCATGGCTTAATATAATAATCTTCTCTTCAAACTGTCTTCTCTTAGTGTGTTACGTAGCATGTTGAAAGGAGCCAGGAATCCAAGGCATCCAATTCCCCAAACTGAAACCATCCTCGTATCTAGGAGTAATAACCATTTAACAACTTGTCAGGAGATAGGCACCAAATGGGAATGGGCATCTTCCCACACTCCTCACAATTACTTCCCAACTGAAAGTCAGCCCTGCCCCACCCAGTCACCAAAGTTGGCTTCTCTTTCCTACCCCCACTGCCCCTGACCTAATACATTTATCATTTCCCCATGGACTAACAGCATGCTAATTAGTATCCCCTTTTCCTTAAGAGTGAAATGTCAACTCTGGATGGCAGTAGGTCCTTTTATTCTGCCCTATGTACCAAAGTAGCCTCATTTCTAACTACTGCCAAGGCTCTTAGGCCTTACTATATTAAATTGCTTACATTTCCCTGAACAAATGCTCTTTCATCCTGTGCCTTGCCCACTGTGCCTCACAAGCAAGAATGGTCTCCCTCCCCCCATCTCCATTCTTATAGCTAACGTCTACTCGTTCTCCAAAACTCAGTTCAGATATATCCATTCTGAAAGGCTTGTCCTGAATTTCTTTCCTCTCAGCAATCTCCCCAGTCTAGGTTTGGAGACCATTTTCCAAATATTTTAAAACTTGCAATCTTAGAGCATATTTTATTCTACATTATGTGTGAATAGAATATCTTTGTGTGAATAGAATATCTTGGTATGGAGTGCTCTTTGCAATCTGGTAATTTTTTTTTTCCCGTGGAAGAGATAAACCCATAGGATGAGAAGGAAAGTGCTGTAAATCAACACAGAATTTACACTCATAGAGGAAAAGGAAGCAACAGCTGGGTAAACAAGCAGCTGCATAAAGAGATGGAAAAATGACAGTGAGCAGCCATGAACATGAAAAATGGCCCCAAAATATTAGAAAAGCCAGCAAATAATACGAGGAAATGAGTTAACTCACTGGAAAATCACTGAAACAATTGAACAGGAAGTAAATAATAAGGAAAGTGTTAATATAAAAGTTATTATAGAAAAAAATTATAATAAATATTCTCTATAAAAGAAGTAGACTTTAAAAATAAAATATGCTTAGGAGATAAATTCATGTGGATAATTATGTGGCCCCTTTTATTAGTGTGTTTTATATATGTGATCCCTTTTATTAATGTTTTATACTTACAAACAACACTGTTTTAATATTAAATTAAAAAGAACAAAACAACACCATAATTCTGGTATTGTTGCAAATGATGAACTAGAAACTCGTGATTGTTCTGCTTTGCATTTATGTGATTATTAAGGAGGCTGAACTTTTAAAAGGAAACACTTAATAATATAAATATATTTACCTTCTAAAAATAAAAACATCATAGGTAAGGTTGAAGTCTTTGACCAGCCCCTCACGCCATACCCATACCTCTCCCCAAAGCTTTTTTTTTTTTAGCTTGGTGTGTCTCCTTCCAACATTTTTTCATGCATTTACGTACATATATATATATATAACTAGAGAAAAAGATAATAGATGGATAGATAGATTAGATAGATACATAGACAGATAAATAGGTAGATAGATGATCTATTCAAATTGTAGTGGTAATTCTGAAACCTTTTCTTTTTTTACATTACATTTTGTCTTGGAAATATTTCCATTTCAGTATAAATAGTTATGTGTCATTAAAAGAATCATTGTGTATCCATAGTATAGATATAACACAATTCATTTGGCTATTCTCCTGGTGATGCATTTTTAGGTTGTTTCTAAATTTCTGCATACTTCAGTTAAGTATTCATGGATTTTTACTGTGTGTGCCAGCCACTCTTTGTGATGCTGTGAATTTAGCCATAAAGAAAACAGTGTGTCTTCTTCTGGACATTCAAGAAGACGCAAACAATAAATAAAGGCAAAAATATATAATAAAATGTCATGTAGTGCTGGTACTATGAAAAAATACAACAAAGGATGAGTTGGTAGTGAGAGTTGGGTTGGTCAGGAAAGACCTAACTTTCATAGGAGCCAAGACTTAAGAGAAGTGAGGAAGGGAGCTCTGCAAATATCAAAGGCTTCACATTCCCATTAGAAGCACATAAGAGCACACATGCTAACACAGTTTTCAAATCCCTTTATTTTTACCAACTGGATGTGTAGATAGTTGTTATTTCACTGTTTTAATATTAAGTGAGGCTATCCATAATTTAATTGGCCCTTTGAATTTCCTTGTCTATGACTTGACAGATCTATATTTGTTAATTTTCTATTGTGCTTTTTGTATATTTCTTATTGACTGTATTTTGGATACCAATCGTTTGTTATACATGTTGTAAATATTTTCTCCCCATCTGTTGCTTGTCTCAACTTGATAGTCTCTTTTTTTCTTGTAGAAGTTTTTAATTTTGAAAAACTCACATTTACCAATCCTTTCCTATATGGATTTTGCTTTTAGCACCTTATCAAACAAATCCTTTCATATTCCAGGTCTTAAAGATATTTTCTTCTAATTTTATAATATATCTTGATTCCATCTGGAAGTTATTTTTCTATGAGGCAAGAATTCATCTTAATTTCTACTCTTGGCTAGCTAGTGGTCCCAGTACAATTCATCATTTCATTTATTGAAATGTCACTTTTATCATATCAGAAATATGCCCAAGTCCAGTCTGGGCTCTCTGTCCTGTTCTGTCATTTATCACCTGTTTTGATATTTGGTAAGCAAAGTACTCCCTCTTTGTTATTTTTTTTTCAAAATTGCCTTGAGTATGCATACTGATTTATCTTCCATGTGAATTTTAGAATCATCTTATCAAGTTTTATTTTAAAATAACATTGGGATTTAGGTTGAGACTGCATCAAACCTAAAAATTTATTTGGGGAAACATATTTCAATATTCATTATAATCCGCCCAAAGATGTCACATGTTTTAGTTTATTTCAAGCTACTTGGAGGCTTTGTTGCTATCATAAATGAAAGATTTGTCCTATTATATTTTTCTAATACCTTATTGCTGCTGTATAGGGGAGTTATGGGCTTTTTCATTAGATTTTTCCTAAATCTCCAATAGGTAATTGTTTAAGTTGGTTCTGTTGTAAACTCTAGATATGAAATTATATCATCTATAAATATTGACAGATTTTCCCTTATAAACATACTTGAAATAGTATTTTTTAAATTTCTTGGTGCTGTGTGTCTCTATGTTGTTGATTTCACAATTTTTTATGTTTTTGATCAGAGGATGTGGCATGGATCATGATAATTGTTTAATATATTGGTATTTCTTTGGGGACATTCGCGTGGTCATTTTTAGAAATTTTCCATTTATGTTTTAAAATAATGTGAATTTTATTGAAGACTCTCATTATGATTGTGGATTTGTGAATTTCTATAGTCTTATCAATCTTTGCTATATTTATTTTGTAACTATTTTGTTAGCTATGTAAAGCTTCTTAGCTATCACATTTTCTTGGTGCTATTATTCTTTTTTTTTTAATTATTTATTATTTATTTTTTTTACATGGGCAGGCACCAGGAATCGAACCTGGGTCCTCTGGCATGGCAGGCAAGCATTCTTGCCTGCTGAGCCACCGTGGCCCGCCTGGTGCTATTATTCATTTGATCAATATAAGTTGCTTTATCTACTTTATGTTCAAAAAATTCTATTTCTATTTTTATCAAAACACACCTGCACAAAAAAACCACAAAACATGCATACATCACTAAAATGCCAAATAGTCTGGCAAACTTAAAACAGCAGTCTCCTATATCGTACCTCCCCACTTCCCCAAGACTTGTTCTAAGAAATTATTTTTTACTTCTTTAGCTGATTTTTAATTCTTACATTTTAAAGCAGCATCACCAATTATAATTTCTCAATTTATCTATTGATTTTCTATGGAAAATAAAGATTTAGCTCTCTTAGCATGTTCCTCACAGCATCCCCCCTGCACAAACACATTTTCCTAATATTTCAATCCTGTAATGTCACAATTAAAACAATAGTTAGCATTTACCTTAGTGTCTATGTAAGTATTATTCACAGTTGAGACAAAGAGTATATCACAAATATTTTTATATCCTGTCCAGGTCTTAAATTTTTCCCCAGAGCTAATAAATGCTTTCTATGCAGCAATCACTAATTTGTCTTGACTCCCATTAGAGCTGCAAATCTTCTCTTATTACTGCCAAACACATTAGTCTATCAGCGGCCTTTTACTCTTTTGCAATGTCCTCTTGCTGGAAACTGATTGATGGCTTTATGGGCCTACCGTGTGGCTGTTTTCCTGGATCTTTCCTTTTCCAGATTCTATCTGTTGTTATATTCCTTAATTGCTAACAGCTTTTTTTTTTACCTGAATGTTCTTTTTTTTTTCTGGGCATGGGCAGGCACTGGGAATCAAACCTGGGTCTCCAGCATGGCAGGTGAGAACAGGCCTGCCCTGTTCTTTTTCTTTTTAAAACAGTAAGGTAGCCTTAGAATTAGGACAGTGGATGGTTAAGCAAAGGGCAAATTCCCAGAGGCATCGGGCCTCAAGGAGAAAGATACCTTTGGGGAGAACAGCCAGTCAACCCTGTCGAAGTGAGTCATCTACAGTGAAGCAGCCACAGATGAGGGAAACGGGGACAGTAAGATGGTTAATAGAAATTACAAACGGAACAAAAATTAAAACAGATTGCCCCAATGCATCAGGGCCTCTCACCTCGCATCTCTTTCTTGGGAGAGCACCTGCATATTCTCTCCCATGCATTCTCAAAAAATTGTCTACCTGATTACTCTATGCTGTGCTGTGACCTTGAATGCCTCCTTGTGGCATGACCGAGAACCTAGGAAGCTGAATCTGGCAACAGCATTCCAGTATTATTTCATGCATGCAATAATTAATAATGTTTCTAAACAAACTAGTTATAGATTTTGAAGCATTTTCACTGTCCTTTGAATGGCTTCCTCTGGCTTCCTTTGTTCTTCTGCTCTGTTCTGACTCTCAGGTTGGAGGCTTGCCCTCGGTGTCTGCTGGTATTGGCTCTCTGTTTTTGTTCAGCGACCAGAAGATCTGTGCAAAGTGTAGCTTCACTGTAGGCTGAGAAGGTGGCAAGGTGACTTTCTGTCGGGAGGCTCCCAAATGTTGTTACTCTGTAGGTCTTTTATCTTGTCAGTCAGTTTCAGTATTGTTTGGGAACTAAGAACCTGCCTTTCATATTGCATGAGCTGAGAGGAATTTCTAGTTTGTCCAGGGCTGAGCCAACTATCAAAGCACTATTCTGTTTCCAACTCAGGCATACTCCCACTGTTCCTGCCTAGAGGCTGACATTCACCCTCCCAAAACCTTTCCTTCACCCCTGCCCAGATACTGATGATTGACCGATGCAAAGCTTTAGAATTCAACCCACCTGAATGACCCTGCTGCCCCATAATCTGAACTATAAACTCGATCACTGCCCTATGGTACCCACCTTCTCTAGTACCCTTGCCTCTGGGCATAGAGACTGGCTACCTTTTGGAGCAGTACTCTTGCAGGTTATTCTATGATCTGGTTTTCTTATGTAAGCTTTCTGTTTTTCAGAGGTAAGGTCCATTTGCTTTCTTATCAAAGTGCATATGGATTTTTTAAAACATCTTTTCTCTTTTTTGTAGGGATTTGCTGTAGGAGGGGAGAGCTGGAGCTTTGTATTTTCCTTATTCCATTCAGTTTACATCTTTACTACCTAAAGCTGAACGTATTAACATTTTTATTAATTGAAATTCCATTTAGATGAATTGTATTTTTGTCCATTTTCGTGTAAATATATGTAGACTCTATAAATGGTGTCTAATAAACTTTCCTTTGTCATTTTTGTTGTAAATATTTTTCAGAGCAATTTCCCGTAGATATCAGATTTTTCATGATAATGAAATTTCACATTTTGACATAATTGATTCTGTCACTATTTCCTTTGTAGAAAGATATATATATATTTTTTTAACATGGGCAGGCACCGGGAATCGAACCCGAGTCCTCTGGCATGGCAGGCAAGCGTTCTTGCCGCTGAGCCACCGTGGCCCGCCCTGTAGAAAGATATTTTGCAAATATGTTTTGTTTCCTTCAGTTTTTCCTGTAAAGTCTATTTTAAATATTTAGTTTACTTGTCTTGAATTTTTTTTGTAATTTTTTGTGAAGCATGAATATCTCCCCCCACCCCAATTTCCAAATTGTTAGCTAGTTTTCCTAGTGTTACTTATTAAATAATTTCCTAACAGGTCCTCTTTTTGTTTTTCTATTATCACATCTTAAATTCATTTTAAGATGTGCTATGGTTCTAGGCTTTCTACTCTGCTCTATTGATGTATTTTTCCTTATGTCCATGTTTATTATCATATTCATAAGCCTAATCTGCTCTCATTGTTCTCCTTTTTCAGTTATTGTCTAATATCTATTCATTTGTGCAGTACTGATTATTCTCAATTAGGCTATAGAAATTAAAGGATGAATAAGAATTGTCCCTTGTCTTCAAGGAGTATATAGTATTATAGGGTATGTTCAGTTCGTATTGGGAAGTTAAAAGAAGACTTTGATAAAAAGAAAAAATCAGGTATAAGTCTTGATTTACAGGCAGAACTCTACTAAGACAATGAATGGATGAATGCAAGGAAATCTGTATATGCAAAAAATGTAGACAGGTACATATACAGGGATGGCTGAAGCATAAATTGAGCACATGGAGTGAAGCTGGATGTGAGACTGGAGAGATGAGCAGGAACACCAATTTTATAATTCTAATTGAATTTTGTAATAATTTAGTAAAATACAAAAAAAAAAAAAAACAGCTTGATTGAATCTTGACCAGCATAATATTACATATATTATGTCACCTTTAAGACAGGGAAAACAAAATCAATTGCCCTGACTTTATTGGAGCTGTCTGTAATTCCCTACTAATGTGCAGTCCATTAAATAGAGAGAGGGATGTGTCCTATCAGTCAGCAGAGCTGTGTGGAAGGAGCCACTCTATACAGCACTAAGGGAGGAGTGGGAATTTAAAAAGGGAGGCAATAGAAATATAAGGATGGCTCTACAATTTTAATGGTGAAGTGAGAGATCTAGAATGAGAGCTCTGGAATCAGTATGGGCATACGAAGATTTCTCTTTTATTAAAATCTAAATGTATTCAACAGAAGGGAATTATTCAGTGAAGATGGAAAGGTTGAATGTTTTAAAGAGAGGAGACCCACTTTCGAACATGAGTTCTTTGCAAAGTGTGGAATAGCTCATTCCAACCAGAGAGGGCAAGAGATAGCACTTCCTCTTTTAGAATGGCAGCAAGGATGAAATTAGATATAAAGAAAGAGATGTTGAGAAATAGATGCAGAGAGCTTGAGAACTTATATTGATGGCTTTGATCTTCTTCAGAATCATTAAGGAGTTCTGGAAAAAATTTAGTTGCCTGAACCACTCAATAGAATTCAGGAAGCTGCGATGTTAGTGAACTCTCTGGGTTATTTTTATGTACACGAAAGTTTAAGAACCATGGTTAAAATGAAGTAGGAGGTTATATGCAGGGTATGTTTATGTGTTTGAGAAAGCACTGGGGTCTTAGAAAGAGAGCAGAAAATATGGGCAGGCAGTGGAGGAAATAAAAGAATTGCTGGCTAGAGGCCATTTTGAAGCTGGGAAATAGGAATTGGGGTTGGGCTGGCTAACCAAATTCCAGAATATGATTGGATGTGCTTCCATGCCTTCTTCTAGGGGTACAGCCATGCTCTTTAAAGACCCTTTATCACATTTTCGTTTGTCAAGGCTTAGGGAAAGTGTTAGAGCAGGCTTCTGGATCAAGGACACAAAGAAAACGCGAGATCCCCCCGTTTTTTGAACTTGAGAAACACACCTTTCTTGTCAGGCAGAGTTAACAACACTTACTGCTCTGTAAAGTCCTGTGAATTTGTGGATTCAAATCTTAAATTCACATATTTACAGTGGGTCCTGCCCAACGTGTCAGGCCAAGCACATCCTTGTGCTAGTTATGGCTCAATTCTATGCTTAGATGTCACTCCTTCACCTGCAGATAAACAGAGATTAGCAGCTCCCCTTGTGTGGGGAAAAAAAATAATCAAAGTTGCAAGGCCCTAATCTAGTTCCTTGTCATTTTCTTTTTTTATTTGAATTATACCAATAGTTTCTTAACTATTCTCCATGCCGTAGTCTTCCCAGATCAGTTTTATTTGTTTATTTATTTATTTTTTGATGCATGGTCTGGGAATCGAACCCAGGTCTCCCACATGGAAGGCAAACATTCCACCAGTCATACACCCATGCACCCAGCCCCCAGATCAGTTTTTATACTACCAGGCTTACCTTCATAGACACAGATAGTTAAACATGTGATAGAAATACTGTGGTAAATACGTACTCATGTACATTTTTAAACATTTCCCCATTGCCTGCAGAGTACAGTGTGAACAAATTTGAGAGGTATGTAAGATTTTGTGCAACGTGCCTCATCTTCAATCACTGCCTCCATCATGCCTACACATACATTCGAGGTACACTGAATGCTCACCATTGTTTCAGCCTTGTCAGGACCACCAAAGTGTTCGATTACATTTAGCTGCTATTTCTCCTTTTCCTCTGTTGAGATGTATTTAAATGGTAGCTCTTCTCAGATCCCAACCATAGCAGAATTGTTTTTCCCCTTCTGCATTCCATGGTGCTTCACACAAATAGCAACTGTTGCACTTAGAACATTATGTTGTACGCATTTATATTTTCATTTCCACAAATGGACTTGAATTGCTTGAGGTCAACAAATGGTTCATTAATGTTTAATCTCCCCAAGCTTGACACATGGAATGTAAATCGTAAGTTTTACTTGAATACATTTTCATTTGAACCAGAAATCCTCCCTCTATGTAATCTAAACTGAAAGAACATAGAAAAGTAGTGTTCTTTGGAGGTAGGTAATATTGGTTACTATCAGATTCATTTCATAATAGTAACAAATCTTTCTTTTCTGGTATCATATTGTAGTTACTTTATATCATAATCTGAATACTTACTGAATCATAGAATTTCAGTGGGAAGAGGTATCTCTGGAGTGGTTCCTTTGATTTCGGAGTGTGAAACCAGCCCCACGCTTAAGCCAGATTGCAAAATAACACTCATCAAAGTCCCATCTAACAACCTTTGTGAATTCATGAGTACAAAGCATTTCACATTCCAGGCAAATACATTCTGAAAAAGAACCTAATGGACAATGCATGCAAGCTGAGAGGAACCTCCTTTAAGGAATATTAACTTGAATTTGGGACTTTGGGGTAGAGGAAAGCAAGTCTACTTTGATAGACCATTGCTAAATTCAGGAGTATGTTGAACCACAAGCAAAGTGTTTTCTACGTTTTTATTGAGATGACTTGAGCCATCACGCCCATCAGAAGAATAGTAGGGTGGATTCTGATGGATTTCTTTTGGTTTTAATTGAGTCTCTTCTCTTTAATAGGTTTCAAAACCTGCTTTGGTCCAGAAAGACATTTGTGGACAACATGAAAATCTACAACCACAGTTACATCTACATGCCTGCCTTTTCTATGAAGACGGGGACAGAGCCATCTCTCCGGGTGTATTACACATTGTCAGATGCTGGTGCCAATCAAACAGTGCTTTTTGCCAACCCCAATTTTCTGCGCAGCATTGGAAAGTTCTGGAAAAACAGGGGAATCCATGCCAAGCGCCTGTCCACAGGGCTCTTTCTGGTGAGCGCCGCCCTGGGCCTCTGTGAAGAGGTGTCTATCTATGGTTTCTGGCCGTTCTCTGTGAATATGCATGAGCAACCCATCAGCCACCACTACTACGATAACGTCCTGCCCTTTTCGGGCTTCCATACCATGCCAGAGGAATTCCTCCAACTCTGGTATCTCCATAAAATTGGTGCACTGAGAATGCAGCTAGACCCATGTGAGAATACCTCACTCCGATCCTCTTCCTAGGGACAGGGGAAAGAGAAAGAACTGAGCCAGGGTATTTTTGTTCAGTTTTCTAAGTGACTCTGAAAGGAAATGGTCAAGTTGTTTCACAGATTTGCATGGGCCATTAAGGGAAAAAAAAAAGAGCCACAACAACAAAACCCCAAGCAAAACTGTACTTTTGATGTTAAATTAGAAGATAAATAAGAAATGAAACATCTTGAGAACTATTTTATAACACATTGTGGATTTTCAGCTGGTAAAATGCTGATGAAATGATGTTGGTACAGCACATTTACATGGTTCAAATCTAGAAGATGCAGTGCTAAAGCAAGACAGGACTCTAATTATTGAGGCTGGGGAACTTTAACCAAACAAGCTAAAAATAAAGGAAGTACTGGGGCAAAAATGTTCCTGATTTTATTAACACAAACTGGCATAATAAAATATCTAGCTTAAAAAAATTTACATTTAGAAGGTTTTTTAAAATTATTTATTTTTGCCCTACTTAGGGGCAGTGGGTGGGTGACAGGGTATAGATTAAATAAAACCCTTACTGAGTCATAAGGATACAAAATGCTACCGCTGATTATTGTGATTTGTTGAACTAAGTCTATATTAACTATAATCCCCCTCTTTTTTATTTTAAATAAGAATTGCTTCCTCCCCTTTTGTCAAGGTTACTTAGACAATGTGAAGTGTTGTTGAATTTAGACTGTCCTGATTCATAGTCTGGATAACATGAGCCACTTTCCCTCCTCCTCAGAATTCAGGGCATAAACTCAGTTTTAATTCTCCCCTTTGCACACCTATTTGCATTGTTATTATTATTTTAATGCAAAAGACTACAAATGTGAGTGCATTACTTAGTTACAAATTGTCAACATCTTCTTAATAATTTAAAATTTAGAAATGAAGTAAAGCACAATGAAGTAAAGCTTAGTCTCTATGGAAGACAGACTAGAAGGGACATCCTTTATTCTATCTACTATAGGGTGTTCACACCAAGGCAGAGTATAAGCACAAACACGCACACATATACAGAGAGAGAGAGAGAGAATTAACAAAGCCCATTCCTGTGCTACGATGAAAGTTAAACACACATGACTTGGTATGGCAAAAATCTACAACCAATTTTGGAGGGGCACAAATCCATTATATGTTATCTATTGCACACAGATATAATACAAGCCAGCTTACTGGTTATTACTCACAGTGCCCATACTAGCATGAGATGCAAGTCTGACCGAAGAAAAACTACCCCAAACAAGTAGAATTGTTTTTCTCATCCTAATTTCCCTTTATATCTCATGGAGAGACCTTGTTGTGCAAAAAGGTTGGAAGGTTTCATAGAAATAAAGGGATGTGAACAGTAGCTATTTATTCCTTTAGTAGCTGGTGGAACTGCTTAGAAAGCTTGTTACACCAGCTTGACACACAGCAAGAAAATGCTACTGACAAAATACAAGTAGCTGAATGTGTTCACATGTAAGAGAAAGGTAAAGGAAGTTTCCACTTTGTCTTTGTGCTTTGGGATGTCCTTCAGCTAAAGGAGAGAATAGAACCCACTAGCTTTATTCTTATAGGGGTCACTGAAATGTAGATGCCATAAATTTCTGCTTCAATTTTAATATAGGAAATATCGTATGCCATACAGATTTTAAAAAGTGACATATTTTGGTGAGTCAATTTACAAAATATTAAGATTGTTTTAAAGCCCCTTGGAAAAATTCTACATCATTGGCATAGGCAATTTCTAAGTGGGATTGAATATTGAGATTATTATGAAACTAGCTATTAAAATATGGCTGGTTAACATAATATAGGTTATATTGATACTTAGGAAGTTAAGAATTTGAGAATATTGATTCTGTGCAGAATTGATTTGCAATTTTTATCTTTTATGGCAGCAAAAATATATATGTACTGTGAATGAGTTGTGTCAAATGTTCATAATATGTGCAACCTTGAATATATTTCCTCTTTTGAGCTATTGTTATTGTTAAAGTGAATACATTTTTATCTATAACTCTTTTATTGTTAAAGGATTAACAAAAAAATGCACTCAAGCAGCACTAAATGTGCCATTCAGACTTATATTTCAAGTGTTCAACTTTTTAAAAATGTTATTATTGAGCTCTGTAGAATCCATGCATCACAGTTCCATTGAAAGTGTTATCTGGAAATTTTACATCTTATTATGACTCCTGGGATAGATTTATGCAATAGATTTGCCCAACATTAGTTATGAATATGTGCAAAACTATTCTGTGTGGCTTCTGAAGGCCAAAACAGAAATGGCCCAAAGTCATGTTTGATTATTAGACAAGTGCTTCTCAGCCGAGATGGTTTTCCATCCACCAACAGCCGGGACAATTGGCAATATCTGGAGACATTTTTGATGAGGGAAGAGCCCATCTAGTTGATAGAGGCCAGGAAACCTGTTAAACATCCCACAATGCACAGATCAGCCCCTTACTACAAAGGATTACCCAGACTGAAATGTTAGCGGTACTGATGTCGAGAAATTCAGGATTAGTATTTTCAGTGAAATTTGGACTCTTCCGCAGAGTCTTCAGTTAAGGATACACATACATGCTCTTGCTATTCAAAGTATGGCTTCAAGTTAATGAGAATTACAATTTAGCATTACTTGATAGTGGCGACTCATGTGTATGCCATACATATGCCTGTTATGCGGTTAGAAGACATATCTAAACATGGAGGAGTGTATGTGTATGTGAAGTTATATATCTATATCCTTACTGAAATAAATGTGTTCCTAAGGGAGGACATCTGTATCATTATCTTGTAGAGTACTCTGGAATACTCTAAAACATTAAGATGTTGTATTCTATATTTCCATTATTTTATTTTTGTTTATCTGAAGTTAAGACCTTCAGGATTGGGCCAAGTACGTTGCCAAATTTGGTCAATTATATTTTAATGTTACTGACTTTTAAGATTCTTATCAGAAGAGTCTTGGGTTATGGTGGACACATTCAATAAAAAAGCATTTGATCACTTTTGATACATCTGCCAAGACAGGACATCACCCTTTAATATCTGTGTAATTTTTCAATCGCTTTTTAATGACAAAAATGAGTTTGCCCCCTAGAGGCTGAAGGGAAGGTAGAGATAAAAATTAGTTCTGCTATGACTTATTAATTTTTATCAGCCTCAATTTGAGAACTGCTTGATTCTAAAGATCATGAATAAGGATGATAGCTGTTTAATTTTAATTGCTCTTCAATAACAGTAAGATGGGTGGTGGATTAAGTCATTCCACAACAAAGAAAAGTAATTTTTCATATAAAAGATTGGTATAGGAAAAACGATTTCTGGACACATAAACCTTATAGAGAATATTTTTCTAATAGCTTATACAAAATTATGGTAAATTATAATCCCCAAAAAGAAATTAAGGAAGTGCTCACTGAACTTTGCCTCTGTACAGTTTGCTTTTCATTATTTTAACAAAGGAAGGTAGTAAATGATCCAAAATGGCAGATGTTCAGGCAGTTACCTGGTTTGGCTATGTGATGCTTCATGCACTTCTCTTGGCTTAAAACTGTTTAGATTAAATACGCTTGCTTGTCCCCGAAGCAATCTGGACAATATAGCATAAGCATTAACATCTAAAATAACAGACCCAAGCAATCCTAGGGTGCTGTTTACCAAAAATATTCTTAGATTTGTCAGAAGCATCACAAAAATGTGATAGGTAATTCAAAATGGAAAAGATATCAATAACATCTCCTGTCAGCTGCTATGGCTGCTTTGTAATTTTACTATACACAACCACCCGTTTCTTTGTTTGGAAATTCAGCCATTTAAAGTTTTTGTTTATATGTTTGAAAATATTGACTTGGTGAAATTTTTAACGGCCAAATCCTTGTTAGAAGCAACCTAAGGGGAAAAATGTCACTAAAACACCAAAAAAAAAGTCTTTAGGAAATAATTATTGTGCTGTATAAATACTTTTCTGTCAGCACCAGGTAATATCTGCTCTGTGCTCATAGACTTTCCAAGAACAAAAGCTGTAAGGACTTTTGTGGGAACAAGAGGAAAAGTTTATGGAATAGTAACGATACAGACCAATACTGCAGTTTTTGTTTCTTCACCTTCGTAGGGTGAAGGTCAGTTCTCAGATGATGTGACCTTTGGTGGACATACATAAGAATGGAAACAAATGGTTTTCATCTCCAACCTAGATTAATACCTCCAGCAGGGTCAGCAATAATAGAACCAGCAACTCTGGCAACTTCAATTTACCAGATAAGTGGTGTGGGCAGAATGAGAGGCAAAAGGAAAGGAGAAGGTGATCCTCCTTTTAAGCTCTCAGTGTTAGGGTCAGGGAATTCTCTGCTTTTGACCTTGGCCTGCCAGCACCACCTATCTCTGTCCATTACCAGAGGAGCTGGGCTGACTTGGGTTGAGCTTGTAACCTTGTGACTAGGGAGGTGGGACTGGAAATTTTCAGGGAAGCCTAAAATTTACACTGCCTTAAACTACTTTTTTTTTTGGCTTAAACTTGTGCTCTCTAAAAGTGGATGCCCTGTAGGAAATTTCTGGTCACCCTGGCCTAGTTTTGGCCCTGGATATAATGATTGAATGTGGAACTTCTTTTTTTCCCATTCAGATGAATTGTCTGAGTCCTTATAGGCAGGATACATCAAATGTTCCACCAACTTTGATACAATCTCCTTGAAATCCATGGGGACTAATCCAAAGGAATCAGAAACCCAGGGTATCTGTTTATAAACTCCTAAATATGAGGTCGTAATGTACAGATGGAGCACTATAAAATTCCTATATGAATCTACCATTGCTATAATCTCTCTTTATTCCTATCATAAGAAAATAGATACTGGGCGGGCCACGGTGGCTCAGCAGGTAAGAGTGCTTGCCTGCCATGCCTGAGGACCCGGGTTCGATTCCCGGTGCCTGCCCATGTTAAAAAAAAAAAAAAAAGCAAAGAAAATAGATACTATCTGATTTACCCTTTGTTGAGGCTAGTCTTTTGAACTTGTAACATATATCTCACATCCTGGAGGTGAAAGATTAAAACAACTGCAGGAACTAAAAGCTTATTCAAAAATAATACAATCTCTGTTGATATTATAATATGGGGAAAAAAATATATGCGTCCATTCCTCTCTGCTGATTTTCTTCTTTTTGGTGCCAGAATTTCTGATTTCTTCTAACAACTAAGGAATAAATAATTGGACACAATTTACTTATAAAACCTATGAGAATTTGCACAATAGCCTTGACAGTCTGTGACTATAATTTTTTTAAAAGCACGAAAGAGGAATTATATTTTCTTCATGGCCACTTATTTATTACCTACTTCCTCTGTTTTCCTATTGTTCTTGATATTATGCTAAAATCCTACTTTGGTTTTTGTTAAAAGCTATGGGATATATCAGTAATACAAAGCTATTTTATGGAATATTATCCAAATATATTGATCATATCTTTTTCTGCTTCTCTGTAACTAAGCTTTCCGCAGATATTTGTCATTTAAAAAGTATGTTTCACACAAGATCAATAAAACATCTAAAACATGAGACTTCTTTTAGGGCTGAGAAAATCAGGAGTCAGATATATCCAGGGTGCATGGTAATGGAAATGGAGAATTGTAATAAAGAAGGGCCAACCAAAATGAGAAAAAGAAAGATACAATCATGGTTTTAATTGTGAAAGGACTGTGGGAGGGGTCTTGGAAGACAATTAAGCAGAGAAGAGGCTGTTGTCCTTGATTTCAGTCATAAGAAAGAAACCTTTTCGAAATTGTTTAAAGAAAACACTTTGTCATCCGGTCAATCTGGCTAACAATGAAAAGACGTAAAGAGGAAGCAGTGTGAGAACCAGATTGTCAAACACTCGGAAGAGAGTAGAAGGACAGCACCTGTTTACTCATGTACATCCTGACTATCTAAAGTCTCTCTCCTTCCTGTCTCTCCTTCCTGTCTCTCCCCTTCCCTTCCCTCTCCAAGTTGTACTTTCCTTGGTATTTGAAGCTGATTAAACAAACATGTCCATTTTCATATCCCTCTTTCATCTGCACCTTGGCACTGACTTCGAAAATTAATTATTTAGCTCTCCTGTCATCATGAAGCAGCAGTGGTAGGCATGTCACCTTGAAGCATGGTCATCGTATGCTCTGCATGTAGTAAGAAAGCTTTAGTAGCCTCCCTTCACAACTTTTGGAGAGAGATACCTTTTTGTTTTTGACATGGGCAGGCTCTAGGAATTGAACCCAGGTCTCCGGTATGGCAGGTGAGAATTCTGCCACACTGAGCCACTGTTACATCATCCTGGAGAGAGATGCATTTTATCCTTTATTACTTAAGCAGACCTACATGCATTTTCTCCCCTGTGCTATAGTACACACTCACACAGATGCACCTTTCATTATTTATGCCCATGGGAAAGAGGGAGTTGTCTCTACCAGGTGGGGGGTGGCAGAGGATGCCTTAACTTTTTATAGCTTAGCTCCAGCTTCCTTATCTATTTCCCTCATTCACTTTTGTCTCTTCAGAGATGTAACCTTGTGTGTTTCAAGTAGTATCTTGATTGTCAGCAAAAACTCTTATAAATGTAGCGAATATAGAATGTGACTATCTCAGTGCACAATAGTATCTAGACCTTGGAGGCATCTGATAACAGTGTATAAATATCCTTTGTGGAAGTAGTAGAACCTTCTCATAGAGAGCTCCTTAGGTGATAGCTATATGAAGATTCATAGTTCAAGAATGTTTGTTTCTCCAATGAATTCTATCTAGTATTCATGGAAGCAAAAGAAACAACCTGTCCCTGTTTCTCATTCAATCTTAAACACTAATCCCTTAAGCTTTCTTGTTGGTCGATTATATTAGAGACTACCACCTCATAATGTGCAGGATTCACAATTTCGGATTATTGATGGCCAGTGGAGTAGTCAGATACACTAGTGGGTAAGGGAGCGAACAGGCAAAGATAGCTCCATTCAAAGGCCTGACTAATCTTTTAAAAACCTGGAAAATGACTAGAACTTTGTAGGTAATTTACAGCCTAGTTGGTCTGCAAAGCTTCCTAAAACAGTTTCTATTTGATCTAGTCATTATTTTGCATTGTACACTGTATTTTTCAAGCCCAAATTTGTAGAGGCTGAAGGTAAGAGGAAAACAGGAAAGTTCAAATATTCCCCTTTCTCATCAATGTAGACTGATTACCAGCTTGTGAATGTAATAATGTTAGAAAAGATTTTAGATTAGGATATAAAATTGAAATAATCTTTGATGCATATATGAAATTTTTAATCGCAATGAAGCCAAACTCCACTGGCAGGAGGTGTAGAGAATATCAATGCTCATTTCCTTTTTTTTTTTCAAACTTTCATATAAAATGTAGCAACTACAGAAAAAAAAACCGAATTGGCACTTTTTAAATAGTTGACTTGAGAAAATAAGGTATCTGTCTCTGTTGGTTCTGCTGAGTTCTTTCTACACTCTGTAAATGCAATGTCAGAGGAGGAGGTTTGCTGTAAAAACATGTCTTTTTCTTTGGTGTGTTCATTGTAATTATGGCTGGCAGTGAAAAGGTTCAGTAAGTCTCAATTTCTCTACCTCCCTTCCATGCAGAAAATTTGGAAATGTACCCTACAAATAAAATGATTTTTTAAAAAATAGCTTGTAAGGTCTTTTTATTTCCCAAAAGTACGTAGGTAATGTTACTTCCTTTTCTGTTCCTCCTTTATCTTGAATCCACATCAGCCATACAGGCTTTTTTTTTTTCTTCTAAATGAAAACTCTTGCTGCTTAGAGAGGAAATTATTTTAGAAATGCAGAATTGTAAATGCTTTAAATAGGCTGTAAGAGCACTGTAGGTAATCACTTATGTAGGTGAAAAGGAACTATGTATTGGGCAAAGAAAATTGAGCCTTCATTTAATATGACTAATGTAAGTGAGCCTACTTTTTCCTGAGACTTTTTCTTTTTCCTTTTTGCAATGAGTCATTATCAGAACGTTATCTTAGAGATATTTAATAAATTCCTAACAAGATTCAAAATATTTAGATTCCCGTTGTGCTCATCTGGGTGACTTTGAAAAGTCCAAGTGTGCCTTCTTGTCTGAATTATTTAGATTAATTGCTCCAAGCTCCCATTTCCCTTGGGCCGTAGTGGCCCAGTTCAGCCAGACATTTTCTCGGAGGAAGCAACATCAGGACGATGACCTTGGTCCATCCTTTATCATTTATTCTGCCTCAGAAATTCATCAAGCTGCTTTGTGAAGATCTCCTTATGAATTTCTCAGACTATATTTTCACATAACACTTTCTTTTGGGCTACAGCTGTCTTAGGAAAAACAATTCTGTTGCCTCATGGAAAACCTGCCCCATGTTTAGCTGAATCATTTGAAGAAAAAAAAAAAAAAAAAAGCAGAGCTCTAGTATAAATGTGGATGACCCTAACCTACTCGCAGACCATATGAAGAAAACAGAATTAACTTGTTTTCTACAACTATCATTATGTAAAAAAAAAAATCTAGATTTGACTGAACCCTGATGTTCTACTTTGTTTCAACTGAACATTGAAAAACAGATTTTAAGAATCCAAAGGCATTAATTACTCAAGAATGCCTCCTAAACCTAAAAGGAGAGTGACTACTAAGTCACAGACTATATTTTTGCCTGAAAACTTACTGTTTTGGATAGGAGGTCAGCTCTTTAATGTAATTATTGATGATATGAAGAATTTAAGATTTAGGATGATTGAGTCTAATCTTGTGAACATGGAGAATGATCAGGAGATCATAGGGTAAAATAGTTAGAAGTAGAGGCCACTTCTAACTATGCTTAACATTCATAATATGTTACGGTATATTATCCAGTTTTCTAGGCTTTGGAAAATATGAGGAAATAAGCCATTTGTTATTGCTTTTATAAATATAGAGTGAAACTGATTTCTTTTCTCCGCAAGAGCCATGGTTTGTGCACACGAATGTGAAAGTAAGTTGCAGTATTTGGGAACTTTTTCTTCATAAACAATGTAATCAAAAGTTAGATTATATGGCAATAAAGACCTTATTGGTCTCAATATAAAAATCAATCAAGAAGATTCCAACCTTTTTGTGTATGTGGAAGTGGGCAGTAGGAATGGGGTATAACTATTATTTGGGTGGGTCCATTTTAATCAACCTCCTTCCAGGTAGATAATTGATGTCTCAAGAATAGTTCTCTACTGGGTATTCAGCATTGGCCTCTGCCATTGTGGGTTTGGCACGCAATAGTGGTGGAAACTGTATTACCCTTGAGGAGATCAAATCTTAAAATTGTAATGATCCCACACAAAACCTCTATTTCTGCTACCAAAGCCACTTTGTAAAGAAGCCCATTGAGAAAGTAGTGGAGTAATTGATAAAAGAGGCAACTTATTTCTGTTTGTGGCAGATTTAATTAAGTACCCCAGAAAGGACATGTTCTTAAATCTTCCAGATATTTTTAGTTATGGTGTGGCCAACTGACAACATGATTCTTAATCCTATACAGAAGGCCTTATAAAGAGAAAGCCACAGGAAGGCGTTAGCAGGAAATCAGTGGGAACCTGGAAGAAAAAGGAGAGGAGCATGTGATATGAAAGTCAAGGAACCCAAGGATTGCCAACAAGCCAGGACCAGAACACAACTGACTCTAGGAGAAAGCAAACCTTTGAAGCTCCAAAACCATGAGACAATAGATTCCTATTGTTTAAGCCAACCCATTTTGTGGTATTTGTCCTAACAGTCTGGAAGGCTGAGACACTGCTGAACATATTGATTCTCTGTCTGGGATCTCTTGTAGAGGTTAATTCCTTGAGTGGTAAAGTGTGGCTATCAATGCTTTCCACCACAGAACATGGTTGATTTCCAATATGAAATAGAACAAATCTGTTCTACCCTTTCCTGTCCTCAATGCTTTTGCCGGCACCACCATCTATGAACTTATAGAATGACTTATTAACTATGTTGGTAACTATACAACATGTTTCTGGGCAAGGGACACATTTTACATCAAGAGAAGTGTAGCAAGATGTTGTATCCATGGAATTTACTACCACTAGAACATGCATTTGCAATGGAAGTGAATTTACCCTCAAGGAGCAAAACTGGTTTTGGGGGCAAAAACATCTTAGATAATACAATGGATAGATAAAAATATATTAAAAGTTTCCTGGGGGAGGGGAGAGTTGAATAATAAAAAAAGTTGAGAAATAGGTCCTGTATTTTTTCTGTTGTCAGGTATTTTATTACTATATATGTTACAAACCGCACAATACAATATTGCCTGTGTGTTAAATAGACAAGGGTCTTTCAAAGAAATAAGGATATGAAAATTTAGTTTTGCATATTTACCCACTTAAATACTATTTTGGTGTTTTATAACCTTTCTCTCAGAACTGGTATAATTTCTTTACAACCCGAAAAATTGCCTTTAGTTTTTCTTATCGTGCTGGCAATAAATTCTTTATGCTTTTGTTATCTGAAAATATCTTTAGTTCATCTTCATTTTTGGAGCATGTTTTCAATGGATATAGAATTCTAGCTTGACAGTTTTTAGGACTGTATCATTCTGTTCTCTTTTAGATTGCACTGATTCTGATGGTGATTTTGCTAAAATTCTTACCTTTGTATCATATATGATGTTTGCTTCTTTTCTTACCTCTAACTTCTTTTAGGATTTTCTCTTTGTCTTTGAACTTTAGCACCTTCACAGAGATTTTACCTCTCAATTTAGTAGTAGCAGAGTCTCCAGCTCTGGGCATCACCAGAATCTGCAAAACTGTGTGAGTTCTTTTTGTTTAAGGTCCAACTTAACTGACCTTTCATATCAAAATGGTTGTTTTTGGTGGTTTAGTAAGGAGGGAGTTGTCAGGTCAGGAAAATTATTTTTGCATCTTAGGCTTTTTCCAGATTTTAGTCAGCCTTCTCTGTCCCGACCATTGCCAATCACTTGATTGACCTCTTAGTGTTATTGTTTAATAGAGAAGTTATCCAAGTTCTTGGGTTGGGGTGGGGGTGGGGTAACACTTTTGTTAAAATTGAATCAGGATGCTGATAATTTTTAACAACTTTTTCTAGGGATGATTTATATAACGTGTACTTCACTCATTATAAATACACCATTTGATGATTTTTTTTTACCATATGATGATTTTTAGTAAAATTTATTTAGCTGTTCAATCGTTACCAGAGTCCAGTTTTAGAACATTTCTTTCATTCCCAAATGTTTCCTAGTTCCACGATGTAGTCAATCCCTGCTCTCAGCCCTAACCCCAGATGGCCAGGGATCTGCTTTTAGTCTCATTAGTTTTGTCTTTTCTGGAAATGTCATATAAATGAGATAGTATAATATGTAGTCTTTAGTATCTGGTTTCTTTGATTTAGCATAATGTTTTGAGGTTTATCTATGTTGTTGCATTTATCAGTACTTTGTTGCTTTTTTATTGCTGATAAATATTTTGTTGTATGGTGTTCTAGTTTGCTAACTGCCAGAATGCAATATACCAGAAATGGAATGGCTTTTAAAAAGGGGAATTTAATAAGTTGCTAGTTTACAGTTCTAAGGCCAAGATAATGTCCCAGTTAAAGCAAGTCTGAAGAAATGTCCAATCAAAGGCATCCAGAGAAAGATAACTTGGTTCAAGAAGGCCGATGAAGTTCAGGATTTCTCTCTCAAGTGGAAGGGCACATGGTGAACACGGCATCATCTGCTAACTTCTTCTCCTGGCTTCCTGTTTCATGAAGCTCCCCAGGAGGCATTTTCCTTCTTCATCTCCAAAGGTTGCTGGCTGGTAGACTCTCAGCTTCTCATGGCTATGTCATTCTCTGCTCTCTTGGAAATCTCTCGCATTCTCCAAAATGTTTCCTTTTTTGTAGGATTCCAGTAAACTAATCAAGACCCACTCAAATGGGTGGAGACATGTCTCCACCTAACCCAGCTTAACAACCACTCTTGATTACATCGCATCTCCAGAGAGATGAGCTAATTACAGTTTCAAACATACAATACTGAATAGGGATTAGAAGAAACAGCTGCCTTTACAAAATGGGATTAGGATTAAAACATGGCTTTTCTAGGGTACATCATTATTTCAAACCAGCACATATGGATATACCACGTTTTATTTATCCATTCAGCAGTTGAACATTTGGATTGCTTTCAGTTCTTAGCTATTTGAAATAGTGATGCCATGAACATTTGGTTTTAGGTCTTTGTGTGGATGTATATTTACATTTCTCTTGGGGAGAGACCTGAGTAGAATTTCTGGTTCATATGATAAGTTTTTCTTTTTTAAAAAACCTATTAAACTGTTTTTCCAACATCAAAATTTCCCCCAACATCAACATATAAATGGTTTCAGTTTCTCCACATTCCTCACAACACTTGGTATCTTGGGTCTTCTTAAAAATACCCATTTTCAGAGGTCTATAAAGAAATCTCACAGAGATTTTTAATTTGCATTTTCCTTATGACTAATGATGTTGAGAAAGTTTTTGGTGCTTATTAACCATTTATACATCTTGTGTGGTGAAGTATATTAAAATAATTTGCACTACACTTTGTGAAGGGGTGATACTCATATTACAAGTTCTAGCATTTCAAAAATATATTCTTGATCACAAATCATTTCTCAGAAGTAAGATTTGCAAATGTTTTCTCCTGTCTAGAACTTGTCTTTTAATTATCTTAATAGTAGACTTAATTTTAACATTTAATTGTGGAAATATAAATAACAAAATTTTCCATTTGAACCATTTTTTTTAATTTACCACATAATAGTACTAATTCCATTCACAATATTATGCTACCTTCACCACCATCCATTACTAAAATGTTTTCATCATGTCAAATTTTTGTTTCAATGAAGTCTATTTCATGACTTTTTCTTTTATAGATAGTGTTTTTGGATTAATATTTAAGAAGTCTGTGCTTAACCTAAGGTCACAAAATATTGTTCCTAAATTTTCTTCTAGAATTGTATAGCTAGCTCTTAAATTTAGGTTTATTGTTAATTTTCAGTTAAGATTTTTGTATGGCATGAGCTAACATTCTAAGTTCAACTTTTTAATTTTACATATGACTATCTAATTGTTTCAATTCCCTTTTTAAAAACACTATCCTTTGTCCATTGAATTGTCTTTAATGGATCTTTGTGGAAAACATCACTGTTAATGAGTAGGTTTATTTCAGTACTATCTTTTCTGTTCCATTTATCTATATGCTTATCTTTATGCCAATACTACATCATCTTAATTATGGTAGATTTATAGTGTGTTTTAAATCAGGCAGTACAAATCCTCTAACTTTGTTATTCTTTTTAAAAACTGTTTTGGCTATTCTAGGCCCTTAGCATATCCTTATAAATTTGTAATCAGCTTGCCAATTTCCAAAAAAAAAAAATACACTGCTGGAATTTCAAGAGGAGTTGCAGTAACTCTTTAGATCAATTTGGGGAGGCTTGCCATTTTAATAATATTGCTTATTAATCATTTATATATCTTGTGTGGTGAAGTATATTAAAATCATTTGCACCACACTTTGTGGAGGGGTGTTCCTCATATTAAAAGTTCTAACATTTCAAAAATATATTCTTGATCACAAATCATTTCTCAGAAGTAAGATTTGCAAATATTTTCTCCAGTCTAGAACTTGTCTTTTAATTATCTTAATGGTAGACTTATTTTTAACATTTTATTGTAGAAACACATAAATAACAAAATTTTCCATTTGAACCATTTTTTAAAATTTACCACATAATAGTACTAATTCCATTCACAATATTGTGTTTATACTAATTTATGAGTATATCTCTCCATTTATGTGGATCTTCTTTCATTTCTCTAAGCAATGTTTTAGAGTTTTCAGTGTACTTCCATTGCTGATTTTATTTGTAAGTATTTTATGCTTTTAATGTTATTGTGAATGAAATTGTTTTCTTAAATTTATTTTTTGAATGACATTCCTCATACATTTCTTTTTAGTATTCATTTTGTAACCTATGACATTACCAGGCTTACTTTTCTTTTCTTTTTTTTTAAATTGTAAATTACTTATTATGTTTTCATATACAAATTATGTCACATGGAAATAAAGACAAATTAATTTATTTTACATATATGTGCCTTTCATTTCTTTTTCTTGCATTATTTAACTGGCTAGTTCAAATACAACATTGAAAAGAATGCTGAGAATGGAGATATTTGCTTTGTTCCTCATCTTTGGTGAAAAAAATTCATCTTTCACCTTTAATATGATATTATCTGTTGTATATTTGTAGATGCCTTTCTCAGGCTGAGGAATTTGCTTTCTATTCCTCATTTGGTGAGAATGGTTTCCATGAATGACAAGATCTACAAATGCTTCTCTTGTGTACCCATTGAGATCATCACCTGTTTTTTTTCTTTTTTTATTTAATATGGTTTAGTAAATTAAATAATTCAGTTTTCATATGTTAAACCAACCTTACATTCCTGTGATAAGTTCCACTTGATCAAAGTGTATGAAGTATTTGTATGCTTTAGGATTTGGTTTGTAAAATTGCATTAAGATTTTTGTGTCATTACTCAGAGGGATATATAGTTTTCTATCCTGTTACAGCTTTGTTTGGCTGTGTACTACTGGTAGCTGTGTACTACTGGCCTCATAAAATGAATTGAGATGTGTTTCTTCTTTATTTTATGGAAGGGTTTGTGTAGAATTTACATTATTTATTAAAGTGTTGAGAAAATTCACTAGTAAAACTATCTAGGTCTGGGCTTTCTTTTATAGGAAGAATTTTAATTGCTAAATCAATTTCTTCCTTTGTTATAGTCTATTAATAACTTACATGTGTCAGTTTTGTTAAATTTTGTCATGTCTTCCATCTGATTTGTCTAATTTCTTGGCATCAAGTTGTTAATGATTGATTCATACTTCCCAGGTTTGGGAAAGTGGTGACCTGCACAGCCGGGTAACATCTGCCCTCAATCCACAAAGGCATAACATCAACCTACAACCACAGCTCTACGCATGTGCATAAAGGGCCCCATGCCCTAGGCCAGTTCACACAAGGGTTGCACCCCGAAGACCTATGCACCCACACAGCTACACCATCCCTGGCTGCTAGGTGTCCATGCTCTCAAACACCAGTCTAACATCCCCAACCTGTGCCTATCCCTGCTCTGAAACAAATCACAGCACTGTTATGCTCCACCCCCTATCTTGCACCGTGCTGCACATCCATTCTACAAACATGGGGCCTTAGACTACTGAAACAAATCAACTTGCAAAGTAAACCAATCAAGATATTTACATGCAACAAGGATAGGAAGGCTAAATATAGTTAAGATGTCAATTCTCCCCAAATTGATCTACAGATTCAACACAGTACCAATCAAAATTCCAACAACCTGCTTTGAAGATTTGGAAAAACTAACTACCAAATTCATCTGGATGGGAAGAGACCCTAAATAGCTAAAAGCATCCTAAAAAAGAAGAATGAATTGGGAGGATTAACACTCCCTGACTTTAAAACCTATTATAAAGCCACAGTGGTCAAAACAGCATGGTACTGGCACAAAGATAGAAGCATTGTCCAATGGAATCAAATCGAGAAATAGACCACCAAATCTATGGTCAACTAATTTTTGACAAGGCCCAAATCCTCTGAACTGGGACAAAATAGTCTTTTCAATAATTGGGCATGGAAGAACTGGATATCAATAGCCAAAAGAATGGAATAGGACCCCTATCTTATACCCTACACAAAAATTGACTCAAAGTGGATCAAACACCTAAATACAAAAACTAGCACCATAAAGCTTCTGGAAGAAAATGTAGGGAAACATCTTCAAGGCATAGTAATAGGAGGAAGCTTCCTAAACTTTACAACCAAAGCACAAGCAACAAAAGAAAAAAATAAATAAATGGGAACTCCTCAAAATCAAATGCTTCTGCACCTCAAAAGACTTTGTCAAAAAGGTGAAGAGGCAGCCAACTTAATGGGAGAAAATATTTGTAAATCACATATCGAACCAAAGGTTTGATTTCCTATATATACAAAAAAATCATACAACTCAACAAAAAAAGAACAAACAACCCAATGATAAAATGGGCTAAACATATTGAATAGGCATTTTTCTGAAGAGCAAATACAGATGGCTCAAAAGCACATGAAGAGATGCTCATTTCCATTGGCTATAAGGGAAATGCAGATCAAAATTACAATGAGGTACCACCTCACACCTATGAGATGGCCGCTATTAAACAAAAAGGAAACTATAAATGTTGGAGAGGATGTGGAGAAACTGGGACACTTATGCACTGCTGGTGGGAATGTATAATGGTGCAGTCACTATGGAAGACTGTTTGGCAGTTCCTTAGGAAACTAAATATCGAGTTGCCCATGGTCCAGCAATAGCACTGCTTGGTATATACCCAGAAGAGCTGAAAGCAATGACACAGACACTTGCACACCTATGTTCATAGCAGCATTATTCACAATCACCAAAAACATGGAAACAAACAAATGCCCATCAACAGAGGAGTGGATCAACAAAATGTGGTATATACATATGATGGAACATTATGTAGCAGTTAAGACAAAATGACGTCCTGAAGTACATGACAAGACGGATGAGCCTTGAGGACACAATGCTAAGAAAAATTAGCCAGACACAAAAGGACAGATACTGTATGGTTCCACTTTTATGACCAACATAAAGGTATAATCAGAGGTTTGTAATACAGATTATAGGGGACTTAGAGATACATAGAAACTAGAGATGGGTGAATAGTTCGCTAATGAGGTTGAACTCCAATGTAAGGGAATAGATAGGAGTGAAGGTGGTTCTCTAGTGGGTCTGTAAGTAATATTGCCATACTGAAGATGAACAAGATTGAAAGGGGTTATATAAACCTACGTGTCCCACTGATTAACACTAGAAATATAAAGTAGTTCTTGTGAGAATTACTTCAAAGATATGAGTCTTTTATAAAGAGTGTTTAAGTCCAGGGTACAGGGGGAAAACTGCTGTTGCATGCTATGACCTATATTCAAAAGGAAACCATCAGCACTACCACAGCAACAGCAGAGGTAAATAATGGGGTGAGGGTCAAGAGTTAAGAGAAGGTTTAGATTTCCTATTTGGTGAGGGAGTGTTTATTAGTTTTCTTTCTTCTGGGAACAATGAAATTATCTAAAATTGAGAAAGTTGATGGACTGTAGACTTTAGACCTCCTACATGATGCTCAATGAATGCAGGTGGCTGAAGGATGCACTGGCTGAGAAGCAGATTGGCAAACAATGGTGTATACTTATGAACGAAGGTTGTGCTGCTACCAAAAAGGAACAAAGTCGTGAGGCAGGCAACGATGTGAATGAACATGTGGGACATTTGGTGAGACAAAACAAGCCAGAAACAAAAGGACAACAATGATATGATCATCTTTACAAAGTGCTTATAAGAAAACAGGGGCCTAGATTGTAAGCTTTTAGAGCAGACACATTAAGTCCGGAGTGATGATTATTATTTCTGGATTTCAAGAGGCTGTTATATATGTATATATCACCTGATATTTAGAGATAAAAGTGAAGCCAAACAGGTTAGGGTTAAAGTAATTCAGAATATTTTAGAGCCACACATACTCTTTAAGACCAATGAAAGAAAGGTTTATTTGGTCTGGAACTGAAATTTTCTGTAGCACATAATCTAACTCAACCTATCTGTATAGCTCATTTGAACAACGGAAACACAGGGAGCACAGAATGACAAAGAGTTCCTTTAATCCTCTAAAGATTATTGTAATGCCTAGAAACATCCTAGAGTATATTAATCAAAAAGTATTGGCAAAGTACCCTGAGGGATGGGAGAAAGAATTGGAACTATTAAACTTTATCATCAGGGAATTCCCTGATATTGTGGCAAACTTTAGGGACACCCAAATCAGTAGGCCATGCCCTTGATCATAAGGCTTAGTCTTGTGAAGCTTATGTAGGTAGCAGAGAAGCTTAGACTACCTATAGGCATGCCTAAGAGTTGCTTTTAGAGGACCTCTTTCCTTGCTCAAATGTGGCCTCAGTCTCTCTAAGCCCAACTCTGCAAGTGAAATCATCGCCCTCACCCCTACATGGGAGAAGACAATCTGGGGCGAAAGTCTCCCTGGTGATGTGGGAGATGACTCCCAGGGATGAATCTAGACCTGGCACACTGGGAACAACAATTCCATCCTGACCAAAAGTGGGGAAAGAAGTGTAACTAATAAAGTATGAGTGGCAGAGAGAGTCAAATAGAGTCGAGAGGCTACTCTGGAGGTTGCTCTATGCAAGCTTCAGTTAGACCTTGCTACCTACCATAACCTGCCGACCCCCAACCAGGACCATTCTGGCCAATCCTAAAGGACACCTAGGGCAATATATAAGATTCCACAAGGGTTCCATTCTGTAGAGCAACTTTTCAGAAACCTACAACCTCCAGATGGGTCCCTGGTCCAAATAAGTCCTGAAACCTAGCTCAGCTTCTCAGATAGTTTCATCTCCCTACCTCATATTAGTGACATACCCTTCAAATATGAAAACTTTAGAAACGCCATAGCCCAAACATCCTTAAACAGAGGGATGGAATGATCAAAGGTGATGGTGAAGTTACACAGAGAAGACAGGATTTAACGAATGAATATGAATGCTGAATCATTAAATTGATCTCTTATAGTCTCCAGTATTTTAAAGCAGCTAGAAGTAAAAACCTAAAATTGTGAAACTGTAACCAATGTCAAACTCTGAAATATGTTCTACAACTAATTGTGGTGCTGTGCTTTGAAATTCATAGCTTTTTTGTATATATGTTATTTTTCACAAAAAAAAGAAGGAAAGAAGTGATTGTGATGAAAAAAATGTTTAAGCTCTCTAACCTTCTATATTTTGGAACAGCTAGAAGGAAAAATATGAGAGGATTATATGGTAGCCCATGACAAACTCTGGGATTTCTCCTGTAACCACTTTTTGAAGGGTGCTTTGAAAACTATTGCTTTTTTATTTCTTTGCTTTGTATGTATGTTACACTATACAATAAAAAAAAAGTTTGAAGAAAAAACAGCAAGAAGGAGCAAAAATCGAGGACTTAACGGCTAACCTGGGGGAACTGGAGATAGAATAGCAAACTAACCCCAAAGTAAATGGAAGAAGAGAAATAACAAAGATTAAAGCAGAGATAATGAATAGGAGAACAACAACAAAAAAAAAACCATAGAAAAAATCAATAAAACCAAAAGAAAAAAAACTGTTAATGATTATGCCAGGAGATGAAGAAAAATCATGTGGACATAATTTTTAAATAATTTATATTTTTAAAAATGGTTTTGTTAGATTAAGAATACAAGATGACTTTGTGAACTTTATAACAGTATCTACATTTATAAAATGTAAAGCAAATATCATCCTTAGTGGTGAAACACAAGAAACATTCCATTTAACGCAAAGAACAGGAGTCAGATGTCTTATTATTCAATAAGATGGCATCCAGATCACAAAATAAAATAAATAAATAAAAATAGAAGCATTTCAAAGGAAAAAAACAAAACTCTTATTTTGACGATGATACGATTGTATACATACGAAACCCAGAAATGTCTACAAAATATTTGGGAAGATTCTGACAGTTTGACCCAATATATGGATCAAACTTGCATCGGTGTCTCATTGCTTTGAAGTTCTATCTATTCTGCTGGACAATTTCTCCAATCTTTAGTTGCATTGCTTAGCAAGGGATAAGCAATCTTGGTGTATAAATCTCAGTAAGAGAAAACAATACAGCTTATATAATTGTAGAAAACTTGGTTTTGTTTTGCACAAAAATCTGAAAATCTGGTCATTCTTCCAAAGCTAACCAATGTAAACTAATAAATTTACATCCCACTGCATAATTTCCCGGACTTCCTAAATGCACAATTGTTTGTGTTTTAATGCCAAAGTATGGTTATATATAATAATTAATGTACCATAATATATATTTAAAGATGTTCAAATGGAAATTAATTTCAACAAAATTGATACCAGGCAGTGCCCTTAATTTAACCAAGGTAATACTGAGAAAAGCTAATACACAGTTTGGATGTACAGGAGATGACCACTGAGTCATGATTTCTGTAGGAACAGAACAATAATGAAAGGCATCAATTGCAAGGTCTAGTTTTATTTTAATAATGTTAAAATGTGAAAAATATGAAATTTAGAATCAGTAAAATACATTTATCCCCCATTATCGGGGAGGGAGGGAAGGCATTTTGGAAAAAGGCTGAACTCCCCAAACCTGAGCTGAGATCATGGAGAATGAATGACTCCTATTATTCTACAACCGAACTTTTCGCTGGGAAGAACATATCAAAAAGATCTTGAATTAAAGGAGCGAATCACAGATCGTTCCCTAGAAAATGTGTTCAAATTCTTGTCAATCTGTGTTCCTTTGGACAGCTGTTTTTGCACACTAGGGGGCTCTGACACATAACAACGTGTCAAATGTAAATACTGATAGATTAGTTTTTTTGCTTACTTTTGTTTGTTCTGTCAACAAATATTTACCGAGCATGAATTATTAGGCACTATTTTTTTTAATTAATTAACAGAAAAAAAGAAATTAACCCAACATTTAGAAATCATACCATTCTACATATGCAATCAGTAATTCTTAATATCATCACATAGATGCATGATCATCGTTTCTTAGTAACTTTCCATCAGTTTAGAAGAACTAGCAACACAACCAAAAAATATATAGAATGTTAATATAGAGAAAAAAATAAAAGTAATAATAGTAAAAACAAAACAAAACAAAACAAAACAAAAAAATATAGCTCGGATGCAGCTTCATTCAGTGCTTTAACATGATTACTTTACAATTAGGTATTATTGTGCTGTCCATTTTTGAGTTTTTGTATCTAGTCCTGTTGCACAGTCTGTATCCCTTCAGCTCCAATTACCCATTCTCTTACCCTGTTTCTAACTCCTGCTGGTCTCTGTTACCAATGACATATTCCAAGTTTATTCTTGAATGTCGATTCACATCATTGGGACCATACAGTATTTGTCTATTAGTTTTTGGCTAGACTCACTCAGCATAATGTTCTCTAGGCCCATCCATGTTATTACGTGCTTCATAAGTTTATCCTGCCTTAAAGCTGCATAATATTCCATCGTATGTATATACCACAGTTTGTTTAGCCACTCGTCTGTTGATGGACATTTTGGCTGTTTCCATCTCTTTGCAATTGTAAGTAACGCTGCTATAAACATTGGTGTGCAAATGTCCGTTTGAGTTTTTGCCCTTAATTCCTTTGAGTAGATTCCCAGCAATGGTATTGCTGGGTCGTATGGCAATTCTATATTCAGCTTTTTGAGGAACTGCCAAACTGCCTTCCACAGTGGTTGCACTATTTGACATTCCCACCAACAGTGGATAAGTGTGCCTCTTTCACTGCATCCTCTCCAGCACTTGTCATTTTCTGTTTTGTTGATAATGGCCATTCTGGTGGGTGTGAGATGATATCTCATTGTGGTTTTGATTTGCATTTCTCTAATGGCCAGGGACATTGAGCATCTCTTCATGTGCCTTTTGGCCATTTGTATTTCCTCTTCTGAGAGGTGCCTATTCAAGTCTTTTTCCCATTTTGTAATTGGGTTGGTTGTCTTTTTGTTGTAGAGTTGAACAATCTCTTTATAAATTCTGGATACTAGACCTTTATCTGATATGTCATTTCCAAATATCGTCTCCCATTGTGTAGGCTGTCTTTCTACTTTCTTGATGAAGTTCTTTGATGCACAAAAGTGTTTAATTTTGAGGAGTTCCCATTTATTTATTTCCTTCTTCAGTGCTCTTGCTTTAGGTTTAAGGTCCATAAAACCGCCTCCAATTGTAAGTTTCATAAGATATCTCCCTACATTTTCCTCTAACTGTTTTATGGTCTTAGACCTAATGTTTAGATCTTTGATCCATTTTGAGTTAACTTTTGTGTAGGGTGTGAGATATGGGTCTTCTTTCATTCTTTTGCATATGGATATCCAGTTCTCTAGGCACCATTTATTGAAGAGACTGTTCTGTCCCAGGTGAGTTGGCTTGACTGCCTTATCAAAGATCAAATGTCCGTAGATGAGAGGGTCTATATCTGAGCACTCTATTCGATTCCATTCCTCGATATATCTATCTTTATGCCAATACCATGCTGTTTTGACCACTGTGGCTTCATAATATGCCTTAAAGTCCGGCAGCGTGAGACCTCCAGCTTCGTTTTTTTTCCTCAAGATACTTTTAGCAATTCGGGGCACCCTGCCCTTCCAGATAAATTTGCTTATTGGTTTTTCTATTTTTGAAAAATAAGTTGCTGGGATTTTGATTGGTATTGCATTGAATCTGTAAATCAATTTAGGTAGGATTGACATCTTAACTATATTTAGTCTTCCAATCCATGAAAACGGTATGCCCTTCCATCTATTTAGGTCTTCTGTGATTTCTTTTAGCAGTTTTTTGTAGTTTTCTTTATATAGGTTTTCTGTCTCTTTAGTTAAGTTTATTCCTAGGTATTTTATTCTTTTAGTTGCAATTGTAAATGGGATTCGTTTCTTGATTTCCCCCTCAGCTTGTTCATTGCTAGTGTATAGAAATGCTACAGATTTTTGAATGTTGATCTTGCAACTTGCTACTTTGCTGTACTCATTTATTAACTCTAATAGTTTTGTTGTGGATTTTTCTGGGTTTTCAACATATAGTATCATATCATCTGCAAACAGTGATAGTTTTACTTCTTCCTTTCCAATTTTGATGCCTTGTATTTCTTTTTCTTGTCTAATTGCTCTGGCTAGAACCTCCAACATGATGGTGAATAATAGTGGTGATAGTGGACATCCTTGTCTTGTTCCTGATCTTAGGGGGAAAGTTTTCAATTTTTCCCCATTGAGGATGATATTAGCTGTGGGTTTTTCATATATTCCCTCTATCATTTTAAGGAAGTTCCCTTGTATTCCTATCTTTTGAAGTGTTTTCAACAGGAAAGGATGTTGAATCTTGTCAAGTGCCTTCTCTGCATCAATTGAGATGATCATGTGATTTTTCTGCTTTGATTTGTTGATATGGTGTATTACATTAATTGATTTTCTTATGTTGAACCATCCTTGCATACCTGGGATGAATCCTACTTGGTCATGATGTATAATTCTTTTAATGTGTTGCTGGATTTGATTTGCTAGAATTTTGTTGAGGATTTTTGCATCTATATTCATTAGAGAGATTGGCCTGTAGTTTTCTTTTTTTGTAATATCTTTGCCTGGTTTTGGTATGAGGGTGATGTTGGCTTCATAGAATGAATTAGGTAGTTTTCCCTCCGCTTTGATTTTTTTGAAGAGTTTGAGGAGAGTTGGTACTAATTCTTTCTGGAATGTTTGATAGAATTCACATGTGAAGCCGTCTGGTCCTGGACTTTTCTTTTTAGGAAGCTTTTGAATGACTCATTCAATTTCTTTACTTGTGATTGGTTTGTTGAGGTCATCTATTTCTTCTTGAGTCAAAGTTGGTTGTTCATGTCTTTCCAGGAACCCGTCCATTTCATCTAAATTGTTGTATTTATTAGCGTAAAGTTGTTCATAGTATCCTGTTATTACCTCCTTTATTTCTGTGAGGTCAGGGCTTATGTCTCCTCTTCCATTTCTGATCTTATTTATTTGCTTCCTCTCTCTTATTCTTTTTGTCACTCTTGCTAAGGGCCCATCAATCTTATTGATTTTCTCATAGAACCAACTTCTGGTCTTACTGATTTTCTCTATTGTTTTCAATTTCATTTATTTCTGCTCTAATCTTTGTTATTTCTTTCCTTTTGCTTGCTTTGGGATTAGTTTGCTGTTCTTTCTCCAGTTCTTCCAAGTGGACAGTTAATTCCTGCATTTTTCCCCCTTCTTCTTTTCTGATATAGGCATTTAGGGCAATAAATTTCCCTCTTAGCACTGCCTTTGCTGCGTCCCATAAGTTTTGAAATGTTGTGTTTTCATTTTCATTTGCCTTGAGGTATTTGCTAATTTCTCTAGCAATTTCTTCTTTGACTCAGTCGTTGTTTAAGGGTGTGTTGTTGAGCCTCCATGTATTTGTGAATTTTCTGGCACTCCGCCTATTATTGATTTCCAACTTCATTCCTTTATGATCCGAGAAAGTGGTGTGTATGATTTCAATCTTTTTAAATTTGTTAAGACTTGCTTTGTGACCCAGTATATGGTCTATCTTTGAGAATGATCCATGAGCACTTGAGAAAAAGGTGTATTCTGCTGTTGTGGGATGTAATGTCCTATAAATGTCTGTTAAGTCTAGCTCTTTTATAGTAATATTCAGATTCTCTATTTCTTCATTGATCCTCTGTCTAGATGTTCTGCCCATTGATGAGAGTGGTGAATTGAAGTCTCCGACTATTATGGTATATGAGTCTATTTCCCTTTTCAGTGTTTGCAGTGTATTCCTCACGTATTTTGGGGCATTCTGGTTCAGTGCATAAATATTTATGATTGTTATGTCTTCTTGTTTAATTGTTCCTTTTATTAGTATATAGTGTCCTTCTTTGACTCTTTTAACTGTTTAACATTTGAAGTCTAATTTGTTCGATATTAGTATAGCCACTCCTGCTCTTTTCTGGTTGTTATTTGCATGAAATATCTTTTCGCAACCTTTCACTTTCAACCTATGTTTATCTTTGGGTCTAAGATGTGTTTCCTGTAGACAGCATATAGAAGGATCCTGTTTTTTAATCCATTCTGCCAATCTATGACTTTTGATTGGGGAATTCAGTCCATTAACATTTAGTGTTATTACTGTTTAGATAATATTTTCCTCTAACATTTTGCCTTTTGTATTATATATATCATATCTGATTTTCCTTCTTTCTACACTCTTCTCCATACCTCTCTCTTCTGTCTTTTCATATCTGACTCTAGTGCTCCCTTTAGTATTTCTTGCAGAGCTGGTCTCTTGGTCACAAATTCTCTCAGTGACTTTTTGTCTGAGAATGTTTTAATTTCTCCCTCATTTTTGAAGGACAATTTTGCTGGATATAGGAGTCTTGGCTGGCAGTTTTTCTCTTTTAGTAATTTAAATATATCATCCCACTATCTTCTAGCTTCCATGGTTTCTGCTGAGAAATCTACACATAGTCTTATTGGGTTTCCCTTGTATGTGATGGATTGTTTTTCTCTTGCTGCTTTCAAGATCCTCTCTTTCTCTTTGACCTCTGACATTCTAACTAGTAAGTGTCTTGGAGAACGCCTATTTGGGTCTAATCTCTTTGGGGTGCGCTGCACTTCTTGGATCTGTAATTTTAGATCTTTCATAAGAGTTGGGAAATTCTCAGTGATAATTTCTTCCATTAGTTTTTCTCCTCCTTTTCCCTTCTCTTCTCCTTCTGGGACACCCACAACACGTATATTTGTGCGGTTCATATTGTCCTTGATTTCCCTGATACCCTGTTCAAATTTTTCCATTCTTTTCCTGATAGTTTCTGTTTCTTTTTGGAATTCAGATGTTCCATCCTCCAAATCACTAATTCTATCTTCTGTCTCTTTAAATCTATCATTGTAGGTATCCATTGTTTTTTCCATCTTTTCTACTTTATCCTTCACTTCCATAAGTTCTGTGATTTGTTTTTCCAGTTTTTCTATTTCTTCTTTTTGTTCAGCCCATGTCTTCTTCATGTCCTCCCTCAATTTCTCGATTTCCTTTTTGAATTGGTTTTTCATTTCTGTTCATATATTCAGCATTAGTTGTCTCAGCTCTTGTATCTCATTTGAACTATTGGTTTGTTCCTTTGACTGGGCCATATTCTCAATCTTCTGAGCATGGACAGTTATCTTCTGCTGCTGGCGTCTGGGCATTTAGTCAGATTTCCCTGGGTGTCGGACCCAACAAGGTTGTAAGATTTTTCTGTGAAATCTCTGGGTTCTGTTTTTCTTATCTTGCCCAGTAGGTGGCGCTCGTGGCACACGTTTGTCTCACGTGTTTGGAAGGGATCCCCCCGGTCACCGTTCTCTGCGGCCTGGGGATTTCCGATCCAATTCTCTCAGTTTGTTCCGGGGGCTGCGCGTGGTGGGGGCGTCAGCCGCCGCGGCTTGAGGTGATCCTGTGGCTCCTTTATTAATTTCCCTATTGGTGTTTGGTTGGACCCAGTCCCTGCTACTGTCGGAAATTCCCTCCTCTCCCCGGAGGGGTGTTGGTCGCCGGCCGCAGCGGGCCTGGGGAATTCGCTACCGGACCAGGAAGCCACCCGTGGGGGAGGGGCGTCGGTCACAGGCCGCCGTGGCCTGGGGAATTCGCCACCAGACCAGAACGCCGCCCGTGGGGGAGGGCCACTGCGGCTTGGGTAGCCCTCTGATCCGAGACTCGTAGCCGGACCAGGAATAGGCACTATTTTTGACTTTGTGAAGAATATAAAATGTCTATGTCCTCTGCTTAGCCTATAGGAGATCTACATTTTGGTAGGAGAGGCAAACATCTATAAAAGTTAAAATACAGTTAGGCATGAGACAAATGTTGGAAAACCATACCAAAGAATTGTAACTATTCAATGAAAGTGAATTATTGCTTAGGTCAGCAATTCAACTTTCTTTGACTTAGACAAAAAAAAATTAAACATCCCCATAGTGAAATGACCAGGTCCTTTGTTTCAGGGGATCCTCCCGAGGCTTCCTGGGTGCGATGGGGGGGTGGGGGGGGGCGCGGGGGGAAGGCGGGGTAGGGGGCGGCAGGGAGAGTGTTAAAGCAGAAGTAGCAGCCTCTTGCCTTCCAGGGGCAGCTGAAGTTGTGCTGGGGTGCATGCTATTCCATGCCAAAGGCACTGCTGGCTTTTCTTCTCTTAGCTAGTCCTGCCTCCCCTCCTCCCCTTTTCCTCACAGGCTCCCCCCTTCTTTCTTCAACTTCCTTCTTATGTTATTCCGGCCCATAATTTCCTTGGAAATGACCCTAATATGTAGTCTCAATCTTGTAGTCTCATTCTCCTCTAAAAAATTTGCTAATCTCCAGCTTCGAGGTAAATTCTGGGATTCTTTTTTCCCCAGAAATTATTGTGACCACCAACCTCCTTTGCTAATAATATTGTGTGTGCATTTTCCATGAAATTGCAGGAAAATATTCACAGCTCTCTAAATTATGGAAACAAAGTGGCAGAGTAGGAGCAGGGGCCAAGCATGTGCCATCACACATACATCCTCTGGCCCACTTCCCAATTAGGTTATATTCTAGTCTTAATTTCTCAACTCCCGGACCATGCAAAGTTATAAATAACTTTTTTTTTTTGGCATGCTGTATGGTGGGGTCACATTTCCTTCTTTTTCCATGTGAGTAGCCCGTTTTTGTAGCACTGTTTTTTGAATTTTTGTTTGTTTGTTTGCTTATTTCTTTGGAAAGTGCATCTGCCTGGAATTGAACCTGGGTCTCCCTCATGGTGGATGAGAATTCTACCACTAAACTACCCTTGCACCTCTATAAATACCTTTTGAAATCTTTACCAAGAATCTGAGGGGTCTACTCAGTTCCAGGGGCCCAAAGCAAAAATATTCTGTTTTCCCATTTTGATATTCCTTCTTCTTTGATTTGGTCCTTGAAAAACAGTAATGTGAAGGTTCATTTTATTTATTTTTAGATTTTTTATTTAAAAAAAGCAAACAAAAAATTGAAAGAATTGTACTCCCATAAAACCTTTGCTTAGAGTCAGCAATTATTGTTTTGCCATATTTGCTTTATTTCTCCATATACATATATACTAGTTTTTGCTATTATTATTGTTATTGTTAAACCATTTGAGAGTAACTTGCAGACACCACATGATCCTTTACTTCCTCAAATTTCAATATTTATCTCCTAACCACAAAAACACATTTCGACATGATTATAGTATAATAACAACTCTGGAAACTTAATGTTGACATATTACATAATATATAGTCCCTATTGAAGTTTTACCAATTATCCCATTAATGAACTTTTTGGCTATTTTTTTTTTCCTGTCCTAAAATCCAATCTAGGATTACATATTGCATTTAATTGACATGTCTATTAAGACTATTTAGTCTCCTTTCATCTGGAACTTTGGTATGGAAAACTATACCAAAGGTTATTAACATTTGGAGGGGGGTACATGGTCCAGGAATGGAACCTGGGTCTCCTACATGGAACATTCTACCACTGAACCACCCATGCATCCAAATGTTATTAACATTTTTGAGGAGCTCAGTGTTCACCTGATGTCTCCACAAGATTAGATTTAGGCTATGCATTTTTATCAGGAATACTACACATTCTCAGTATACCATATCAGGAGACGTAAGATTCCTCTCTGTAGGGATTGAACCATTTTTCATTCCTCAAACAATATGAGTGCCCATTTCCCCACAGTCTCATCAACAGAGTGTGTTGTTTAGCTTTTAAATTTCCTGCCAGTGTGGTATCTTGATGTAGTTTTTTTTTTAATAGGCTTTATTGAAGTAGATTTTGAAAGCATAAAATGAACTTATTTTAAGTGTACAGTGAGATGAATTTTTACAAATATGCACATCCTTATAAGATATATATGTCCATCACCCTAAAAAAGTTTACCCGTACCCCTTTTCAATCAGTTTTCTCCAAATCCTGGCTCCAGACAAGCAAGGATCTGCTTTCAGACACTATAGATTAGATATGCATTTTTTTAGAATTTCTAGGAAAGTAGCATCATAAAGAATGTATGTATTTGTGTCTGGCAACTATTATGTTCTTTTGATATTCACCCGTGTCATTTGTATGTATCAGTTATTTGTTTTTTCTATTTGCAAAACAGTATCCCATTGTATGACTATACCACAATTTGTTTATTTGTTGTCCTGTTGGTGGCCGTTTGGTTTGTTTCCAACTTTATTATAAATAAAGTTGCTATGAAAATCCATGAACACATTTTTGTGTGGATACATATTTTTATTTGTCTTAGGTAAGTACATAGAAGTGAGATTCATATGGTAAGTGTATATTTCACTTTATAAGAAACTAGCATTCCTTGGTAGCCCATGACAAACTCTGGGATCTGTCCTGTAGCTACTTGTTGAAGAGCGCTTTGAAAATTATTGCTTTTTTTTTCTTTGCCTTGCATATATGTTGTATTATGCAATTTAAAGAGTTAAAAAAAAAAGAAACTGCCATTCAAAGTATTTTTACAGTATTATTCCCATTAGCAATATATGAGAGTTCCAGTTTCTCCATACTCTTGCCAACACTTGATTTGTTCAATTTAAAAAATTTTAGACAATCTGGTGGGTATGCAGTGATAACTCATTGTGGTTTCAATGGGCATGTTTCTGGTGACTAATGATTTTGAGATATTTTCACATGCTTATTGCTCATTCGTATACAATTTACTGTGACATCTTTTTAAATGTGTTGCCCATTTATAATGTGATGGTCTATCTATTATTGAGTTTAAGGTTTGTACATATTCTTTAGATATAAGTACTTAGGTATATGGATTTCAAATATTGTCTCCAAGTTTATCAACTACCTTATAGTTTTCTAAGCAGCTCAAGAACAGAACTTTTAAATTTTTTGATGAAATTCAATTTATCAGTTTTTCCTTTTGCAGCTTGGGTATTTTGTGTGATAGCTAAGGAAGGCTACCTTTAAGGTTGTAAAGATTTTCTCCTATATTTTCTTCTAGAATCTTTATAGTTTCAGCTTTTACATTTAGGTCTATGATCCATTTAAAAATAATTTTTGTATGTGGGTAAGTAAGGGTTAAGTTGCTTTTTCTTCCATATCAATATCCAGTTTTTCCAGTACCATTTGTTGAAATGACTATGCTTTGGCCGTTGAATTATCTGGGCATATCTATAAAAAATTCAAATAATGCAATGTGGATCTATTTCTGAATTCTTTATTCTGTTCTTCCGATATGTACGTTTATCCTTACCAGACCTTGAACTCTGTGGTAGAAGCTCAGGTGGAGCTGCTCCATTGTGTGGTAGCTTATTTAAAATTGTCCTTCACTTAGTTGCGTGTACCCAACATATGGGATAGTAACAGAGGCTTGTCCTCTCAGTCTCATCTATGTGAAGCTCTAGTCAGTGTGGCATCCTGTGAACCCTCTCACTTCCTTTGAAACTTGAGTCCCTGCTTTGATGGATACTTTTCACTTATTACTATAGAGAAGTTTCTTTTGGGGACTAGATCAACCCTAAACTACCCCTCATTTTGTATGTTAGTGGGGGACTATAAAAATGACCATGCAAGCTGAAGCCAGGCAAAGCAATTTTAATCATCATTGGGAAAACTTGCAATTGTTCTGTGGCTTTAAAATTTTTTTGTCAAAACATCAAAAACTCTTTTACTGTCGCTTATTAATGTACAGGGAAATAAAAATAGTAAAAATCAGTATGTGTTTAATATACTGTTTAGTAGTTTGAAGCCATGTACACCAGAAAAACATGTTCCTAAACTTGATCTTTTCCTGTAGGTGTGCACCTATTGTAAGTGGGACCTTTTGATGAGGTCACTTCAGTTAAGGTGTGACCCACCTCAGTCAGGGTACGCCTTAATCCTATTACTGGAGTCCTTTCTAAGAGATTGAAATTCAGACAGAGAGACAGAGAAAGCCACAGAGGGAGCAGCCAGAAAATGAAAGTCACTGGGGCCAGAAGTGAAGGGAGAGAACAGGAGAGAACACCCCCGCATTGGCACATGACAGAAAATCCAAGATCACGCGTCGTTGGGACAGGGTGGCAGGCAGCGATGTTGGGAAGATAAGGGCCTATTCAATCCCTCAGAGGAGTAATATATAAATAAATCACTCTATGAAGAAAGACCTGAAAATAATTATGTGTATTTCCAATTGGTTTTGCATCATTACTGAAAAAATTGCTAATAAAATCTCTAATTAAAAAAGACTTCTAATACTTTGTAAAGGTAAGTGATTAGACAATGCCAATAACAATGTCCAAGACCCACCTTATATTGAACACACACACACATTAAATAGCAAAGACTTACAGTAATTTTTTAGAGTGCTGGGTTTTGAACATTAAATATTTTCTCTTAATAAATTTGACTGCTTCATGAGATATGATTGACATGCAATAAACAGCACATACTGGAAGTGTATTACTTGGAATATGTGTATACCTGTGAAACCATCACTATAATCAATTTAATGAGATATTGATCACACCCCAAAATTTCCTAGTACCCCTTTGTATTCCTCCTTCCTGCCTCTCTCCCCTTCCTTCCCCATACCTATGCAACCACTGATCTGTATTCTGTCATTATAGAAAACTTGCATTTAAAAAAAAATTTAATTAAATAAAATCACACATCATGTACCCTTTGTTGTCTGGCATTATTTTATCCAGCAAAATTATTTTGAGATTCATCCATGTAGTGGTGCGTATCAATTGTTCATTTCCTTTTATTGGTGAATAGTTTTCCATTTTATGGATGCACCATGACTGTTTTATCTATTCACCTGCTGTTGGGCATTTGATTTGCTCCCAGTTGTTGGCTATTAGAAATCAAATTGTCATGACTGTTCATGTACAAGTCTTTTTGTGGACATATATTTTCATTTCTCTTGGATAAACACTTAATAGTGGATCCTGTAGTAGGCATATATTTTACTTTTTAAAAGAAACTGCTAAACAGCTTTACAATGCAAATAAACTGTTTTACATCCTCACCAGCAGATATGAGAGTTTTTTTCCTCCAGATGCTCACTAAAACTTCACATGATCAGTCTTTATAATGTTAACCATTCTAATAAGTGCGTGGTGATATTGGCAGGATAAACTATCACAGCCATATGCCCAACCACTTGAAAACCATTGCTTCCTATATTTTGTATGAGTTTCCTTTTAGTTTCAGGTGGGAGGGTAAGCCTGTCACTCCATTTTGACAAGAAGCCTCCCTCAATAATCACAGTGTCCTTGGACTCTCAAGGCCAATTTTATGAGCTCTAACCTTGATAGCACATAAATTTTTGTAAGCCTTCTGTGATAGGGATTCTGCATCTTCCAAAGAAAATACTCTCTGTTGTAGGGAAACCTTCTTCCATTAGACAGCTGTATACTGGGATTAGTGGTTAGTTTTTAAGAATATAAACAAACAAACAAACATCTGATTGGAAGGTTTACTACTTTTACTTTTCCAAATAAACCTATTCTAAACAATCAGGTGTTTTAGGGGCTACTTAAGGGGTAGGGGGAGAAATCACTTTCAATTACTAAAATTTTTCACTCTTTTTTTTAATTCATCAGGGTCACATTGCACAAATGATTTTTACAAATAGTAGGTCCTATGTCACATTAACTTTTTGCTATGTCATAGGTATGTCTTCAAGGTTCATGAGAAAAAAGCAAACTTTTGCATCTTGGGTACCTCATGTTAGCACTGACCTCACTTGGTTTTAGTACTGATTTAAGCAACCCTTAGGAATACATGCAAGCATGGTGTAAAAATTGAGTTGATGCAATAAAGCAAGACCCACTTCATCAAGAAATCTAATTGTCTCCCTCAAATCAATTCCTACATATACATCTCATTCATAACTAATCTCCTTGGCAGCTATGGACCAAAACATGTGAGACACAAAAGAGGAAAAACAATTAAGCCTCCGTACTAAAAAGAAACACTCACAGTCCAAATATAAAACATTTGCCAAAACTGACTCTCATTTACGTAACTTGTATCCCTGAATTCAAAGTTAAGGAGGAAATGAAGGCTTGACATTTAATGTCAGAAATGGTTTGATTCAATTGGCATTCTTGATATTAGTAACTCTTTATGGTTGACAGGAAATGAGACTCTTAAAGGACATAAAAAGAATGAAGGAAATAAAAGGAATGAAAGGACATGAAAAGGAATGATATATGCAACAACATGGATGAAACTTGAAGACATCAAGGTAGACACAAAAGGACAAATATTATATGATCTCACCCACTGACATAACTAGAGTTAGCAAATTCATAGAGCCAGAAACGAGAATACAGATTGCCAGGGCCAGAGAGGATGTTGGAAATAGGGACTTAGTGCTTTATTAGTGTAGAGTCTCTGTTTGGGATGATGGAAAAGTTTTGGTAATGGATGGCTGTGATAGTAGCACAATATTTTGAATGTAATTGATGCCACTGAATTGTAAATTTGAATGTGATTCAAAGGGGGCATTATATATATATATATATATATCATCACTATTATTATTAGAATAAAATAATTTAAAATAACTATAGGACTCTGCAACACAATGAACCCTAAGGTAAATTATGGAGTATAATTAATAGTATAATTACAATAATATTGTTTCATTAACTGAAACAAAAATACCACATTAATGCAAAGTGTTACCAAAAGGGAAAACTGTGCATGGGGGTATATATAAGAATTCTATATTTTCTGCATGATTTTTCTGTAAACCCACAACTTCTCTAATTTAAAAAAAACCTATAATACTTTCCCAACACTTTAACCATCTGCAATAGCTATTCTCAAATACCAATATACAAAGGCAGCATCTTTCTTTAAAAAAGGGTTTCTAAAAAGTGTATAACCTATACCACAAGTGGAAAATATATATTGATTTACGTGTCATATACCTTAATATATATAACATACATAATATATGTATGTATATATACCTATATATTTCATAGGTACAATAATTCCAAGTATTAAAAAAACTCTGTGCTGATGAGTTAAATTGTTTTTTTATTTGTTTGTTTACTTCGTTGTTTTCTTTTTCTCTCACTGAGTGTTTTTATGACCTTGATATAAATTGAGAAAAGCACATCAAAATAAGAATATGAGGCCTCCCTTGACAGATTCCCACACATCTGTAACCCTGATCTGAGGCTATTCTATCTTCGCTTAACTCATGCCACAATACATGTTCAGAATCAAGATGAAAAGAGCCATCCCTTAGATTTAGAAAATGGGGCCCTTCCCCTCATCAGGGAAGCCTTCTCTGACCACACAAAGTGGTCCCCCAGTTACTTCATAGTCCATCTCTCTGATTTTGTTTTCTTGCTCTGTACTCCTCACTACCTGATATTTTCTTGTTAATTTGTCTATTTTTAAAAATTATTTGCCTCCCTGATCTAGAGTTCTCTTCATGAAAGCAGAGACAATTCAGTTTTTTCAAGGTCTATATTCTACATCTAGAATAATATCTGGCCTATTGTAAGTATTCAGTAAAATTGAATTGAAAGAGTATTTTCTGTCTCTGACCATGAAACAACCATTGTTCCAACAACAACAACAACAAAAATATCCAAAAGAGAAATGAACTTAAGTTGTAAAAATATTAGCATCACAACGTCACTCCATGTTTACTACCATCTACTTGACTGGACTGTGACTTCACTGCTTGTGTTGTGTTTGAAACTTTCCTGAAATCTCCTTCTTAATCTGATTTATTTCTTCCAGTTACCATTTCTGTTGCTTAAAATTTCCTGTTCTGGAGTCTGATTTATCCTAGCACTCAAAGTTACAGCTGTACCCTCCCCTGGTACCAAAGCCAAAGGAGGTAAAAAAATAACTTCTTTCCTTTCCTTGAATTTATTATTTCTGTAAAAAAAAAAACACTGCACTTCATTTTTTTTTTAATGCCCCACATCCTGCTGCCGAATCCTAGACAGTCTTTCTTCACAGACCTTTACCCGCAAGCACCTTTTCATCTCCCAGATTACCTATCCAGTTCAAGCCTGGTACTTTGCAAAGAGGTCTTAACTGGTCCCTTGTTTCAAAACATCCTTTGCTTTAATTCATTTTATACACAACCATAGATAATCTTCCTAAAGTAAACTCTAATTGTTATTCTTCCATTGAAAAACTTTGTACATAACTGTGATGATATTGTGGGCGATTGATTGTATGCTTTGGATTGTCTATATGGTGCATGAAGATATCTCAATAAAAATATGAAAAAAAATCAATGGAGCAACTCAAGTGTCCATCGACCAATGAATGGACAAAGAAAATGTAGTATATATATACAATGGAAAGCTGTCCAACTGTAAGAAGAAATGCAGTCCTGATACATGTGACAACAGGGTTGAACCTTGAAGACAGCATGTTGAGTAAAATAAGCCAGACACAAAAGGACAAATAATTGTATGATCTAACTCATATGAAATAATCAGAATAAAGAAATTATCACAGAGCCATAAATTAGAATACAGTTTACCAAGGGCTGGGGTGTTGCAGGGAATGGATTGTTAGTACTTAATTGGTACAAAATTTGGTGTGATGGAAAAGTTTTGGCAATGGATGGTGGTGACAGGAGTACCACATTATGAATATAATTAACACTACTGGATTATGTAATGTGAATAAAAGGAGAAACGGTAGATGTATCTATGGCACTAGATAAAAGCTTTACCATCACTATGCATGATGCTTGATGAAGGCAGGTGGCTGAAGAATGCACTGACTTGAGAAGCAGATTGGCAAACGAAGGTGTATACTTATGAACAAAGGTTGTGCTGCTACCAAAAAGGAACAAAGTTGTGAGGCACACAATGATGTGATGTGAATGAACATGTGGGAATTTGGTGAGACAAAATATGCCAGAAACAAAAGAACAACAATGGTATGATCACCTTTACAAAATGCTGATCGGGCGGGCCACGGTGGCTCAGCAGGCAGGAATGCTTGCCTGTGATGTCAGAGGACCTGAGTTCTATTCCTGGTGCCTGCCCATGTAAAAAAAAAATGCTGATAAGAAAACTGGGGCCTAGATTGTAAGCTTTTAGAGCAAAAACATTAAGCCCGGAGTGGTGATTATTATTATGATTCTGGATTTTGAGAGGCTGTTATATATATATAACCTGATATTTAGAGATGAGGATGAAGCCAAACATGTTGGAGTTAAAGTAATTCAGAACATAGGGGCAAGGAAGACAGTGTCAATATTTTAGATCCACACTTACTCTTTGAAACCAATGGAAGAAAGATTAATTTGGTTTGGAACTGAAATTTTCTGTAGAGCATAATCTAACTCAACCTATCTGTATAGCTCACTTGAACAATTGAAACACAGGGAGCATAGAATGCGAAAGAGATCCTTTAATCCTGTGTAGTTTATTGTAATGCCTGGATACATCCTAGAGTATATTAAGCAGATAATCAAAAAGTATTGGCAAAGTCCCTTGAGGGATGGAAGAAAAAAGATGGGACTATTAAACTTTACCATCCAGGAATCCCCTGATACTATGTCAAACTTTAGGGACACCCAAATCAATAGGCCATGCCCTCAGTCATGAGGCTTACTCTTGTGAAGCTTATGTAGGTAGTGGAGAAGCTTAGCTTACCTATAGACATGCCTAAGAGTTACTTCTGGAGGACCTCTTTTGTTGCTCAGATGTGGCCTCAGTCTCTCTAAGCCCAACTCTGCAAGTGAAATTATTGCTCTCCCTCCTATGTGGTACATGACATCCAGGGGTGAAAGTCTCCCTGGCAACATGGGAGATGACTCTAGGGATGAATCTGGACCTGGCACTGTGGAATCAACAATTCCATCCTGACCAAAAAGGGGAAAAGAAATGTAACTAATAAAGTATCAGTGGCAAAGAGAGTTCAAATAGAGTCGAGAGGCTACTTTGGAGGTTGGTCTTATGCAAGTTTCAGTTAGACCTTGTTATCTACCCAAACCTGCCAACCCCAACAGGGCCATTCCAGCCAATCCTAAAGAACATCATGGAATCCACAAGGATTTCATGCATGGGTAACTTTCCAGAAACCTACAACCTCCAGATGGATCCCTGGTCCAGATAAGTCCTGAAACCTAACCCAGCCTCTCCAGAACATCAGGTGGTGCCATCTCCCTACCCCATATTAGTGACAGACCCTTCCAATATGAGAAATTTCAAACTGCCATAGCCCAAAACACCGCTAAAGCGAGGGATGGAATGATCAAAAGTGACGGTGGAGTTATACAGAGAAGATAGGATTTAACAAAAGAATATGAATGCTGAATCATTAAATTGATATCTCCTTTAGTCTCCAGTATCTTAGAGCAGCTAGAAGGAAAAACCTAAAATTGTGGAATTGTAACCCATGTCAAACTCTGAAATATGTTCTACAACTAATTGTGGTGTTGTGCTTTGAAATGTATAGCTTCTTTGTACATTTGTTATTTTTCACAAAAAAAAAAAGAAGGAAAAACAGTCGATTGTGAAGATAAAAAAAATACTTAAGCCCGCTGGCCTTCTATATTCCAGTGCAACTAGAAGGAAAAGTCTGAGAGTATCATATGGTAGCCCATGACAAACTCTGGGATCTGTCCTGTAAGTATTTGTTGAAAAGTGCTTTGGAAACTATTGCTTTTTTATTTCTTTGCTTTGTATATATGTTATACTATACAATAAAAAAGTTAAAAAAAAAAACATGGAACTACACTAAACAGTAAGCCCTAAACTAAACCATGGGCTTTAATCAATAGTGCAATTATAAAAATGTGGTATTATTAATTGTAATAAATGTTCTGCACCAATGCAAGGTGTTGGTGGTGGGGTCGTATATGGGAATTCTTTACTTTATGCATGATTGTTCTGTAAATCCACAACTTCTCTAACAAAAAGGGAAAAATAAAAACCTTTAAAAAAAAAAAAAAAAGAAAAAGCTTTAATGACTTCCTAAGCAGGGTTTGCAAATTAGCAGCCTAGATGGAAGATATTTTTGTTTGTTAGTTTGACCTGCTAAGTGTTTTTTTTTATTAGCCATTTTTAAATAATCAAGGGATTTTATATAAAGAATCAGAATTTCTGATTGCCAATGCAAGTCTAAAAGATCTAGAAACTCTGAGCTCAGGCTCCCATATGGTTGCAATCACCTCGGAATTGCAGCCCCCTATAAAGTGGATATTCTCCAGTTTGCCAGAGTCCCCAACACTCCCTATTGTACTCCTGATGCTGCGATGAAGTGCAGTTTGCCCTGTATGACTATGCTTCTGCTATTAATTTTTTTCATTTATTTCAAACATAAGAAAGATAGCCTGAGAAGTTTACATATTTAAAATATAAATGAAAGGCAACATATTTACTTGTGGAAATGAAGAAAATTTCTAAGGACTTAATATGGAAGAAAGTCTGTGTCTGTGCCATCCCGCACATACATTACTTGCCCTGTGTGTGTGGGCTGAGAATTTGCAAACCCTCCTGTTGTATCCCAGATTGAGAAGAGACCCCTCACGTGAACATTCAGGTCTCTTCCCCGCAGAGCCGCCATCTGAATTTTCAGCCTCACCCTGCTGCGGCTAATGTTCCTTTAACCAAAGGGAACTAGTTGTTGCAGCTGAACTTCCCATGAACTGTCCTTTTGGCTGTAATTCTCTCTTACAGCCCCACTGCTTTCAGAAACCAGAGCCACACTTTGTCTGTGAGAAGCCTTTCCATCTTCAAGTCTCTCGTCAAAAGCTTCTCTTTTGAGTGGTTCCTGACATGTCCATCAGATGTTACCTCCCCTCCAATTAACTTCCATGGAACTGTGTTTCTACCTCATTTATGGAACCTGGATTCTGCTGCGTTTTATTTCCCACTGGTTATTATGCTTGGAGATGGCCAGGCCCCAAAGATGCAAATAATATTTTTAGAGATGGAAGAGAATGAAGAGAGCTTGGGGCCACAATATATAGGTGGATATGAACTTCTGATGTTTAAAGACTTACCGTTCATGACATTTCACTCCTACACTCACACACACTCACTTACTCTGGACACAGATATTACTGGGAGGAAATATTCCATAGTGATCAAAGGTATAGACCAATCTTCAAGTTAATCATATTTATCAGTGAGTGTGGTATTTTGGCTAAATATACTCTTGGGTAAATTAATCTAACTTGAATCTGTTTCTTGTCACTGAAAACATTATTATTATGAAAATATTATTATGAGCACAATAATATTTCTTTCATAGTATTATTGAAAAGATTAAATGAGGAAACACAAACAGAACATTTAGCACAACCACCCGGCATATAATAAGTACAGTATAAATGGTACTCATTATGACAGGGATAATATTTTTAAAATAATTAAAATACTTTCCCTTTTCACTTTCTAAGCACATGATCTTGACCTTACTATGCTCCTAGAGATGGGAAGGGGAATATTACAACATTACAGAAGAAAAGGTAATTTTCCACATTTGACATTGAAAATATCATGCATCAAGACAGTAATTTGGTAACCCAGATTATTATTATAAAAGAAGATTAAACAATTTCTCAAATATTCTACACTCCCCCCACCCCCTGTCTCTTTTAGCATAACCAAGGCTAGCATCTCTAACCTCATAGCAAGTTCTCTGGGGTTAGAGTTTCCCTAAGGAAGTCCAGGGGATTTTGCGTTTACGCCTGTGTGGCTGTTGGCACTCACCCTTCTCAGTCACTGTGGTCCCTACACTGCCACCCTTCTGCCGTCAGGTCAGCCACCACAGCCGAGTTGTCCCCAACCTCTCATAGGCTGGGGAGGAGGACTCCTATGAATATAATACTGGATTCCTCCCCAGGCAATTAGAGCTATTTTGATCAACTTTTAGGCTTTAGTTATCATGACTCTTCTGGCCATCCAGTGTTGTAATGCAGCATATTTCTTGCTGATCAACCAGACAGAAATCAGACAATCAGTCCTCTTCTAATTCAAAATGTGTTCACCAGCAAGTTTATCTAGACCTCATTTCGCCTCTTCTTTCCTTTTTTTTACAGAAAAATATTTCATTTTTTATTATATGATCAATATATGGTCATTGTAAAAAATTCAAGCAATAATTAAAATATAGAGAAACGTATGCTTGAAATTTTTCCATCCTGAGATAACTACCATTAAAATTTAGTGGTATTCCTTTCATACATTTTTATGCTTATTGACACACAGAGAGCATATGCATATATTTTTGCATGATTAATATCATATCCTGCTTAACACCCTTACTGGAAAAAAACCACTTGTTCTTTTTTTATTACCTCTTCACTCCTCTTTTCCTATTGCTCCTTATCACAAGCAACCAGAACGCCACGTCATAAATTTTCATACCCTTTTCTGCTTATATTTTCATACACACAAATACATATATGCATCCTCACATACATGCACACAAATAGAAGGCTTTGGGGTGCTGTTTGCTTTATAAAAATGGGATCATAATACATACACTTCCTTGTATGCTGCTTATGTCTCCAATTCATCTTTTTTTAAAAATGCAATTTTATTGAGATATATTCACACATCACACAATCCATCCAAAGTACACTATCAGTGGCTTCCAGTATCATTACATAGGTGTGCAATCATCACCATACCCAGTGCATCTTTTAATGGTGATATAATAGCATGGTATGAATATATCACATTTACACAACTATTCCCTTCGTGATGGAAGTAAAACATTTATTATACATACTTATTTTTTGTTTGGATTTGTAGTTTGTCTCTTCATATCTTTTACCAGTTTTTTTTTTTCAAATCAATAAAATTTTTTGTTATACATAACACTATATGCCATACTCTTTGGAAATATTTTTCATAATCTCAATTTCTCTTTAAATTTATGATCTATTTTCTCATTCAATATTTATTTTCTACTTAGTCAATATGTCTTTTTTCCTGTGTATTTTATTCAGATATTAAATTTCCTGAATCTGCCCTCTATTTCTATTATTCTTTCTCTCATTTCTTTCATCTTTGCTCTGTTTTTTCTTCTTTGGCCAGAGCTTATAAATTCACATTTAATCAGGGACAATTCTCTCCTTCAATTCGTCTGTGGAATTTTATAATTATAAGATTAGTGGCCTTTTTTTTTTAACGTTAGAAGACCTTTCTTTTAGGTTTTAACAGAAATTTCTTAAATACTCTTATTATTTATTTTCCAAATTTAAGTTGTCACTTACCTCTTTCAGCAGTTCTATTTCACTAAATACTTCCAAATACAAAGTCAGTCCTTTTTATTATTGTTCTTTCGGTCTGTTGGCTGATGAATTGTAATTGTCAGTTACTTTTTCACCCTTAGAGCCCAAATAAAGCTGTCAGGCAACTATTTTAGTTTCCCAGGCTGCTCAAAGTAGATACCATGAACTGGGTTGGCTTTTAACAATGAGAAATTATTAACTTACAGTTCTGAGGCTGAGAAAAATGTCCAAATCAAGTCATCCTGAAGGTACTATTTTCTTCCCAAGATGGGCTGCCAATGATCCCTGACTCCTCTGCCACTTGGCAAGGCACATAGCAGTATCTGTTTGTCTCTCCCTTCTCTTCCCAGTTTTGTTTTTAGCTCGCTACCATGGCTTCTCTCCCTTTGAATTTTCATTCTCTTATAAAGGACTCTAGTAAGATCACCATAACTGATGTAACCTTGTCAAAAGGTCCAACTTACAATACATTTGCAACCACAGGAATGGATTAGTTTTAGGAACCTGATTTTCTGTGTACATGTAGTTCGAAACCACCACAGTAACCCAATGGGAAGTAGCAAACCTACAAATAATTAGAGACACAGCAATCTCTGCCCCTGTGGGTCAAAAATGCACGATGCTGGCAAATTGTCTGTATCCAATCAAGAGGCCAGGATGATAATCCTCTCCTCCCTAGTTTCGCCAATTAGAAGACCAGGCATCTCAATACATCAGAAGGGAAGGGAAGGGAGGGGAGAGAAGGGAAGGAAGGAGAGGAGGAGGAGAGGGAGGAAGAAAAGGAGAAAGAGAGGGAGGGAAGGAAGAGGGAAACATTCAATCTCTATGTCTCTTGAAATTACTCTGGTGCCAAGAAGATTGACAAATTTGGCCCTATTTGCCGGTGGACCCTGTGTTGGGGTGAAATTATTATGAACCCCAGAAAAGCCATGTTCTTCTAACCAATTTTCTGGGGGCAGACTTATATTGGAGGGGGCAGAAACTTTTGATTAGGTTGTTTTCATGCAGATCTGACCCTACCCATTCAAGGTGGGTCTTAATCAGCACACTGGAGTCTTTTTAGATGGAAGCATTTTTGACGAAAGCCCAGACACAGACATTTGGAGATGCAGAAGGAAAATGCCCCAGAAGATGCCAGAAGCTGAGAGACATTTGAAACCAGAAGCCAGGAGAGGATAGAAGACACCACCATGTGGCTTCCCATGCAACAGAGAAACCCAGATGCAAGCTGCCTTTCTTCTTAGAAGGCATCCTCTTGTTGGTACCTTTGGACATTTTCATAGCCTATTATGGTTAGGTTCTGGTATCAACTTGGCCAAGTGATTATACCTGGTTGTCTGGTCAGGCAAGCACTGGCCTGACCATTACTGCAAGGATATTTCATGGCTGATTGATAAACTGGAAGGCTGATGTACTAAATCATCAGTCAGTTGATTGTAACTGTGGCTGATTACACCTGCAATAAACTAAGTCATGTCTCCCACAAGATTATCCAATCAGTTGAAGGCTTTTAAGGAAGAAAACAGATTCTTCCATTGCTTCTTCAGCCAGTGAGCCTCTCCTGTGGAGTTTTTCTAGACCCTTCATCAAAGCCTCCAGCCTCACAGTTTGCCAAATGGATTTTGGACTCTTCCATTCCCACGGTTGCATGAAACATCTTTGTAAATCTCATATTTACGAATCTCTCCTGTTGGTTCTGTTTCTCTAGAAAATCTTGACTAACACACTTTAACTTCATAAATTCCCTTTATAAAAGCAAATCCATTTCTGGTACATTGTGTTCTTTCAGCTTTAGCCTAACTAAAACAGACCCCCAGTGTTCTTTTTCTTAGAAATGGTTAATAGTGTAGAGTAGTTTGCAAGAAAGGCACGCCATCCCCAAATTTCCCTCCTCTCTTTGGTAGCTCATATCCCCCATTCCAGAAGACTCATCATCTATCTCAAAAGTCTGGAGATAGACACATACATACTTAAGTTGCGGAGACCAAGGGCCAGGCCCCCCCCACCTCCATATTAAAAATAAGTTGTTGCACATAGCTGCCTACAATGACCAGGACAGGGTTAAAAATTATCAGACCTACTCAGGGGGAGAAGGGAAGAATGTATAGATAGTATCGTAAACAAAGCATTAAAACTCCTCTCCCTTGATCACTCTTAATAACAAACCTCCAGAACCCTGTGTCAGGAGACCCTGCTGAAACTCTGTTGTCACACCCTTGCCTTAAACCCTTGTAAACTGCAATGACCTTGCACCCCCTGACCCTTTGCAGAACACAGACTTCCATTTTCCTGACTGGCTGCCATTGGGAAGAATCTTCTGCTGTTCATAAGCCCCAAATAAAACCCATGTCTAACTCTCTGCCTAGTGTGTTCTGTGCTGGGTTGGACCATTAATCCTCCTTGTCCTTCACTATTTAAATATCATGTATAATTTTAATAGTCATAGTTTACCATTTATCCATGATGGCTTACATGACTTTAACTAATGACTTTCAATCCAATAGCAAGGCCTAAGGTCACTAATACAAATGTCAAAATGATGTATTCCAGATCAAGAGGTGAGAGGTCCCAATGGGGACTTCCACATGGTTAGTTCTGCCTATCCATGGCAAAAATAGGGATGAGATGGAGATGAGAGAGGGGACAAGAAGTGAGTCAGAGACTGGATTGATGATTTGCAGCTTTTTTTGCTTTTAACAATTGTATAATTTATCCTTGTCTTACTTATATTTCATTTTCCTACTTCCAAAAATTCTATATGGTATGTACTGAAGTTAACTTTAACATTTTTTAGTTTTCCTTAGCTTATATTCTTTTAGGAATTCTGAATAAAGTTCACACAAAATAAAAATCACATAATCCCATCATTCAAATCCTTAAGTTTATTGCTTATATTTCTGTTATTTTTCCTATGCTTGCACAAATTTATGTATTAATTATATATAAAAATATGTGTAACCTTTTGAACAAAATAGGGATCATTTTTATACTAGGAAAAAAAATGGTGCACACCAGGATGCCGAGACTGATGATTGCAGGCTGAAAGTTTATTGAGAAACTCTCTCAGCAGGGGGGTCTGAAGAATCAAGTTCAATTTACCTTTGGAAGGATTGTACAGCATTATTATTTAATGGCAGCCAGTCAGGAAAATGGAAATCTGTGTTCTGCAAAGGGACAGGGAGTGCAAGGGACAGTTTACATTATTTAAATGGGGCAAGGAGTAATTGGTGTAGCTGATGGGTTTTATTATGATTGCTAGGGAATTATGATAGGGAGAAGGGGCATTTTTGGATAGGTAGCAGGATTGGTTATGGGCAGGGGGGTTAAGGGCCAACAGGGAATTGTAGATTTCTTTGCTTGTCCTTGGAAGGACTTGGTGGGTTGCATTCTAGCACGTAGGCTATGGTTTCTCAATCAGTCGCATAGGTCATGGATGGGGGTTGTGTTACAGGGAGATAAGCCACAGATGGTTGGTCATTGCCAATTTTGTGAGGGGGAGCTTCTAACAACTACATATTATTCTACAACTAGCTTTCTTCACTTAATGTTTTATTATGTTTCTCTTTCTAAGTAAATGAAATAGATCTTCTTTATTCTTTTTCAGTAGTTATATTGTATGGCTGTTCCATACTGATTAATATTAAGAAAAACATTTAGCTGCAGTAGAATGACCCTCTTAAAAGACCTAGTATAAATTTCCCACCAAGAATCATAGTTATTTTCCCCAAATTAGTGACTCAAAGTGAATTTTCTTTTAAAGATCTTTTCTAACTATCGTGACCTATTTTAGGTCAATGGATGTATCCTCGAGTCATCACAAATTTAATTTTAGAAACTGTCCCAGCCTGCAGGGTCCTTTCCAGCCAAGGGACCAAAGAAAGCACTAGGGGTGGACTGAGACATAAACTTAATTACAGGAATTTACTTATAGGAGTAAAGAAAAATGTTGATCGGGGACTCATGCTACTCTGAAGGTGGTTGATTCAGAGCTCAGGTGAAAGCACTCTGCCCTTAGGCAAGAATCAACAGGGCTGGTTATAGGGGCCCTAGACAAAGATTCTATTGAGTATGAGAACATGGGTAAAGCAGAGAGGTCTCATGACACAAGGGTAGGATTCATGATAGTTTGTGTTCACAGAGGAAGTATTATAGGTTGCAAGTAGATTACAGTAATCATGACAACATTGCAAGGACTTCAGGAAGGAAGTATAGATTAACATCCTATGCAGAGAAGGGTCTGGTGTCTTGCATACACTGACCTGCACATTCCTCCTTCCACAGGGAAGTTAGCTGAAACACTAGTGGATCCGGGTCATGCAGCTGTGTGCTTTCAAGTTTTATAAAGACTTGGGAATGCCTCAGCCTCTAGGTCCCCCACAGAACAATAAGAAAAGACGAATAAGAATCCCTAAACAATAGTTAAACAATTTTATTAATTTATAATATGCATACAGAAAAGTACATACAGCTTTGTTAATCTTAAATGAATAGCTTAATGACTGTTTACATATACTACACTAGAATCAAGTTGAAGAAAATGGATAGCAACCTCCAGAAAACTCCCTTGAGCTCTTCCCAGTAGAACATGTTAGAAAGAATACCATACCTGAAGGAGAACAAATGCTTATCCAATTATGGAGAAGAAAAGAATTTAATCATGATCTTTCAAGAATGGGTGTCTGACCAAAAAATGGTGGCCGGTATACCAAACAACAGAATGATGAAATGGTTACACCTATACCTAGCTCACAGATCCCCCCATTTCTCTGATGATTGGATACTCCAGAGGTTGCAGCCTCTCTGGATAATCTAATTTGAACTTCCCACCAAAGCTTCCTCCTTTGATTATGTTTTCCATCTTAATGACCCTGGCCATTAAGGATTTCGCACCAGTTCTAAGCATGCGTCAGAGGCCCTCCCCTTTCCCTGCCTGTGTCACCTTGTATGAAAGTTAAACTTAGCTTGATTCTTACAAATCCCCTCTCTTTCTTTTCAAACCATTAGATTTCACATTTTAGTCTCTCTTCAAACCTAAAAGCCTTTTCACACTCTTCATCATAGGGATCTTTCTCTTTAGCAGGGTTCTTGATGAGTCTCTGAACTAACCCTTGCGCACATGGGGTAATGCAGCACCTAATTGCTGTGAGTACCCAGCTATGATGGTTAAGGAAGTTAGCATGGACAGTGCTGCCCCTTCCCATTCCCCAAACCAGTTTTCTAACCATCTTGTGAGGGGGTCATCAATGCCTGAATTTTTCGCCAATTCTTTGGATAAGGCTCTCAGACATTGTAAAGCTTTGGCAATCGTTCCATTTGGGGCTGTATTATTGGGAATAAGTGTATAACGACTACCCCCCACCACCCCATCATAATGCTAACACCTCCTTTTTCAGTTCACATCATGCCTAGGGCTGTCCTATACTCCCATGTCATCCAACTAGTGGCATCTAACTCTTCTGCTCTTCCCTTCACTGCATTCTTGGTGCAATTCATCTGATTAATCCAATCCACATTTTTGTTGATGGTGACCCACCAGAATAAGGATGACTTAAATCCTGCAGCTACTTAATTTCTAGCTTTAAACTCTTCTGAGATTTTCATTGACACCACTATATTGTTTAAACCAACCCCATCCTCCTCCATTTCAAATGCAAGAGTGGATGGGACGGCCAATTGGATCAGAGCACAGGTCCCTTTCCACTTCTTGAGTAAAACTGGATGGAGGATGCCTTTTCCACAGTACCACCAAAGGTCTGCTTGTGGTGTGGTTAAACTGGAAAAACTGTCATTACTATCCTCCTGTCACATCCCAATGCTTGGGTACATGAGAACATGGTCCCAAGGTTTCATCTAGAGAGACAGGCAGAATGGTTTCCTGAACGGAGGCGAGAAGCCGGTATGGTCTTGACTTTTCCATCCCTGACTGGAGGGAAAAGAGAGAACAACATATTTCAATTTTCACCAAGAGTAGTATTCTGAAAAAGGAGTACCATGCATTTAAACTCCTTTTTGTGTTCCTCCCTACCCATCGGAAAGGGCACAACAAAGAACAGTGGGTCAACCTGTGTGCAAGTGTGACAGTTGTTTTTGTTTAGACTCTGAACTGTATATATGATTCATCCTACCCAGGCATTTGTATCTCTGTCCCTACCCTTGTGGTTTGCTCCAAATTTTCTGTTCTGTCCACCCTGACAACTTTGGGATTATTTTGTATTAGGGAACTAACCTTTCCTTAAGTGCTATTGAAGAGTTAACTAGAGAGGGCATTATTGGTGCTAGGGATGGACTTGTATTCTGAACACTTCCTAAAGGGTCTTTTCCAGTGAAGTCTGCCCCCATTCCATATATTTTATCAACTGTTCTCTGCTGCTGCCCGGTTTGTCTGCTTTTTAATGGTTATCACCACCAGGTTACACTACCTTCAGGTCTGTGAAATTAATTCCATGTCCACAGTTCATCCTTGAAATTGGGTAGTCCAATTTCATCATACATCATCCCAGGAGAAGCAAGGAGAGGCTCAATTGTAGCACCCCTCCCCCATTCGTTCTGGACACAAGTACTTGTTTTTACCACTCAATTGTTATTGATTTGTTGTCTCCACAGTCTTTTATTTGACAGGACCCCTTCCCCCCAGGATGTAACCTACAGCTGGAAAATATTTTAGAAAGCCTCTCTTACTGCAAACTGCCTCAGCACAGCATCTCCTTCACCCTCCATCAGCTGCCTTCTTGAAACAACCTCTGTTAACTCAGCCTCTACTCTCCGGCAAATGCATTCTTGTGTAAACTCCCTTTATTTATTATTTGCCTTCCAGCATTTATATCCCTGCACGTTTAAGGCAGCGTTGACATTTTAAACTTTATCAATGGAAAGCTGCCAACTCCCTATTTTTTAAAACTAGCCAACAGGGACTCCCTAACCCTTGCCCCCCAACTTTTTAACCCTAAGCCTTAAAAATCCTATCACCCCCATCGCCACCTCGAGGCAGCTGTTTTTCTTTCTCTTGAAATGCTGCCCGGGTGGATTGGTTTTTCCCTGAAATAAAGCCTTTGCCTAAGCTCTTTCATCACTGTACATTTAAACCTTCAGTTACATTCATTATCAATTTGACAGAGCTTGTTGTGTCCCCAATTTGGAACATTATAACTAGTATAATCATTCTCACGTTTTAATTGGACCCCAGATCCCTCATCCGTCTTCCTTGGGTAAGACTTTTCTTTGGCCAGGGTCACTATTAACTACGTTAGATTAAAGTACAGAATCCCAACTCCAAATTCACACACACACACAAAAAGCAACTTTTACCCTCCCAACTATTGCCTCTTTAACGTGATTTTAAAGGTCCGAAGTTGGAGTTATTTCCCAGAATTTGGACTGTGTTGTTGGGTACTTATCATCCAGCTTAGGTATTCATCCTTTCACTTGGGTATAGTGAGTCCAGCCTTTCTCTGCTGTCCAGATGGCCATTTTAATTGTCAATATCATTCCCAGGCCGGTTGGAGTTTGGACTCTTTCCACAATTTGATGAGGACCCAACTGCTGGATTGATGTTGATGGGCAGCAAATTCAGGAGGTGGGGTGTGGGCCAGCAAGCCAAGGTGCCTGAGGGATGACAGAGCATAGGACAAAGCCAGTATATAATTCTTAAAGAAGGGGTCCTTTGCAAAGTCAGCTACCGGCATGGTCTGTCCTAAGGCAAAATTCTCTTCTGGCTCTGGACCTGTAAAACTCAGAATAAATTATTTGCTGCTGACATACAAAGGAAGGACAATCATAGCATACATATTCCCATTTACATAAGGAGAAATTGGGAGGAACACAGGGGTCACTAGACCCAAGCAGTTTCGAAAACCTGCAGGGCAAACTCCATTAGATTTCAGAGCCTGAGAGTTTATCTTCAGGGCTTTAGAAAGCAGCAGTTCCACCCTTTCCAAGGGCCTATACAGCAGCCCATCTCTCTCCGAATGCAATCCTGGGGAACAATGGGGAGACCCCACCCCTCTCAGCTCTACCCCCTCCAAGCATTGAGGCCACACCTGGGCTGTCTGTCATTTCCAGGGTACATGGTCAACCCTTCCACATGGTGGCAGCCAGGCTCTCCCCAATTCCCAAGGAATGTGCTCACCCTCTCTCCAAGGCTTGAGGCAGTACCACTCCTCCACCTCGAGGTGGAAGGCCCATCCTCTGCCTTCAGGGCAAGCTCACCCTCTCCAAGTGGGTGGGTGGGTCCGCTCTCCTAGCCAGAGGCCTTTTGACTTCAGACCTCAGCCTTCATAGTTCTGCCTCTGAAGCCATTTTCCTTTAATACATCCCTTTCCTGTACCTCCCAGTCCTGACTGGCAGTGGCTCTTTTAGTACAGATGCTGCAACACACTCACTGCCCTTCTATAATAGTAGTTTTGGGTCATGCCCACTAGCCAGTTCCATGGTATTATTAGGTCCCTTCCCTACAAGCTGCTCCGAGCTTCTGGGATGTACAACAGGGAGCTTATAATTTGGTTATCTTCCAACAGATATCAGTAGGTTTGAAAACGGGAACTTTAAATCTTTTCCCTTTTATCCCGGAAACTATGAGGGAGCTACTGAGAATTTGATCCCCTTTGTGATATGGGCTGCAGAAGATTGAGCTGCCCTAGTGTCCACCAAAAATATAATTTCTCCCCTGATATGGACCCACCTACAGATTTACCAAAGGCTCCCAGTGGGCTCTTGAGATGAGGAGGCTTTACCCTTCCTAATTTTCAAAATTCAGCATGGGTATCATCCAATCTTCTTTCTTTAAATTTGGGCATTCCCTTTTGAAATAATCAGGTTTTCCACAGTGAAAACTGGCCCTGCTGAGTCTTGTGCCCTCCTCACTCCTTTATCCCCTTTGGCCCAGACTGTCTCTGCCTGTTTCCTTCCTGCTTTATCTCTAATCCCTTTTTAACTATGTGATTGACTGTGCTCAACATGACTTTAGCTTGTTGCTTCTGTTTTTCTCTTCCCTTTTCACAACCTGCTAGGTGACTTGGTTTCTGCACTTGGTGGGCAGCCTGGGGAATACCCAGCCAGCATTTGTGCTGGCCCCCCAGCCAAGTCCATCCCTGGCCAGTCCCTGGCATTGGTCCCCACCCCCAGAGGGGCCAGCAGCTGTTCCTGGGGCTGGAGCCTGGGGGTGGGCCACACATAGTGGAAGGGTCTGGGGACTTAGAGGAGGGAGCTTGTGGGTGTTGAGCTCACGTTCTCAGTCCTGGTGCCTCTGTCCCACCCTTGTCTGCCAGGTGGGCCTGGTTCCCGGGCTCAGCAGAGACCATGGGTCCTTCTGTGCAGTTGTGACCAGTACACAGCCAATGGCTATAGATCTGCCAGGGCTGGCTTGTACCCTGTGGCCACTGCAAGCAGGGCCTGTTCTCAGCACCTCTTTTCTGCTTCACTTTTGAGTAAACAAGACTCCCAGTAACTGGCACCTAGGAGACACCCAGTGACTATTTTATCCCCTCGCACTGCTTCTCCAGAGCAGATTTGAAGCCCAGACCTCCCGCCTGTCCTTTCACAGCCCTGACACTGAGCAGTTCTGAGCACCCTCATCCCACGCGCTCCCCACCTCCTGCTCATACTACACCTCAGAGCAGACAAAGAACAAAGTCCACACCTGCATCAAAGAAGGAACAGATGATCCTGCATCCAAAATAAAATGTGGAAGCAAAGTAGAGAGCCTGATTGGGTCTTAAAGGTCACCATCAACAGTAAAGTTGAGTACAGCAAAACATCACAACTAAAATACACTCTGAGACTTTCTTAATAACTCCTCTAGTGATTTATCCTTCCACTTATGTATTTTCTGTATCTTTCTCTGAATGTCAACCCAAGACCCCTTTATATCCTTGGATCACAGGACTATCAGGGTCTGTGCCTGAATATTTCCTTATGTTGTCCTTCAACTTTTGCAAGTAAGCAGAGGAAGTTTTGTTTAAGTTCATTCCTTAAAAAAATGTAATATCCAAAAAGATTTTGCTGGAAAAGATGCATCCTTAGTTTAACCAAGCATCCCATGTGTCTCTTTAATTATCCAACCTCTCCTTGGCTCAGTTACTTGCCTAAATAAAACAGCAGGCATCTTTTCTGCCACCTCAAATAATGCCAACACTGTTGCTCAGAATAGTTAGCAGGTCCTGCCAGAGGATATCATAACCCTCCTAGAAGCCCAATTCTTGCACTGACACTTTTATCAAGACTGAACTCCTACAGGAAAATGCTCCCACATCAAATAGTTTTATTCATCCATTTGCTTCACTCTTATTAGTAGCATGTCTGCAATTCCTGCATTTGGCAAAGGGATTTATAATAGAGAAACCCAGACTCTGCATCAAGTGGTCACATACCACTCTGACATAATTCTATTGAACCAAAGAGACAAAACTAGAAAATTGCTGGAATATCAGTAACTCTGGGTAGCTTCTTCAAGTCCCTTTTAAGGACTAAAAATTACCAGGTAGTTTAAGCTGTCTTTTCCTTGAGACCCCTCAAAGGCTTTATTTAAGTTTTGAGATTTGGATAGAGGCAATTTTATCCCTTATATAGTGAGGCCTTAAAGATCTCACACAAACCCAATCCTTATCTGCCCCATACTTTGCCCAAAATACATCAGATGGCACAATGCTTTCTTTTGTCCAAATGTACATTTTTCTTTCCCTTGGTCTGCCAATGTTCCAAATTCTCCCTATGGGCTATCCAGAGGAATGTACCCCATGGGAGGAACTTTATAGGTACCTGTTCTAGTTTGCTAGCTGCTAGAATGCAATATACCAGAAATGGAATGGCTTTTTAAAAGGGGAATTTAATGCATTGCTAGTTTACAGTTCTAAGGCCGAGAAAATGTCCCAATTAAAACAAGTCTATAGAAATGTCCAATCTAAGGCATCCAGGGAAAGATACCTTGGTTCAAGTAGGCCAATGAAGTTCAGGGTTTCTCTCTCAAGTGGAAGGGCACATGGTGAACAAAGTCAGAGTTTCTCTCTCATTTGGAAAGGCACATGGTGAACATGGTCAGGGTTCCTCTCTCATCTGGAAGGGCACATGGCGAGCACAGTGTCATTTGCTAGCTTCCTCTCCTGGCTTCCTGTTTCATGAAGGTCCCCAGGAGGCATTTTCTTTCTTCATTTCCAAAGGTCACTGGCTGGTGGACTCTGCTTCTTGTGGCTATGTCATTCTGCTCTGCTCTGTCTGAATCACCTCATTCTCCAAAATGTTTCCTCTTTTATAGGACTCCAGAAACTTATCAAGACCCACCCAAATGGGTGGAGACATGTTGTCACTTGATCCAGTTTAACAACCACTCCTGACTAAATCACATCATCCAGGGAGATGGTCTGATTAGAGTTTCAAATTTACAGTATTGAATAGGGATTATTCTGCTTTCATGAAATGGGATTTAGATTAAAACATGGCTTTTCTAGGGGACATACTGTAGCAAGCAGGCTTTTAAGCAGGCAGGCCACTCCCCACCCCCAACCCCCACCTTATTCTTCTGGTTCAGCTGCCTTCTCTGTGGAAAATCCCAAAACCCCCTCTCCTGACCTTCAGGAATGAGTAAAACTGCAGGCAAGCAAGATAAGACACATTCCTGGGATACAACCCCCCTCTCCTAGCCTTCAGGACCAGGTAAAACTATAGGCAAGTGAGATAAGACACCTGGGATGGGGACCGTCCCCTAATAGCTCATCTGCTTCTGTAACCTGCTTTGCTCCTTAAACTGACCAATTGTTTGTCTTTAACATTGCCAGTAGCCATATTAAGCTTACCTTATCTCTAGCATGTAATACAGTCTATAAAAGCTAAGATTGCCTTTTGTTTGGGGCTTAGACTTTCAGAGACTACTCGGCTGAGCCCTATGGCCATAGAAAATAAAACCTACTTCCTGAGATTTCGGAGCCTCAGCCTGGTTTATTCTATTTCTATATAATATTCCAGGAGGCTTAAAGCCTTGTCCCTCTTTTCACGAAACAGTACATCCTTTCAAACCAGCACAGTGCCCTTCCTTTTTTCCCTGGCTAGCTGACTGCCTCTACCCATTCTGAGTCTTGCCTGGGTTCCTCTGTCTCAGTACCATCACGCTTCATCCAACTCTAGCCCCTTCCCTCGTTGGGGAAAGGAACCACAGATTGGAACTCCACACTTGCTTACTCACTGCCAGGGTTATCAGAATTCATCCTGACCACCAAGGTAATACTTAATAGCCTTTTTCTTACCTTGGTCTATGCACAGAGTTGCCTGGTCACTGTGAGGCAGATTCCCCATTTTCTCCTTCACAATCAGTGGATCTAAGCGTCCAGTCTTGGGTCCTCCTGGTTGCTGGAGGTGGGCCCCCATGGTGGAGCCTGTGACCACTCAATCAGCAGAGTGTGCCTTCCCTTCATCCTCCCCAGGGATCCCCCTCTGAAGCCTCAGATCCTGGGTGAGAATAAACACTCATCCAATTGTAGACAAGAAAAGAATTCATTCATGATCTTGCAAGAATGGGTGCCTGACTGAAAAATGGTGACTGGCTCACCAAACAATGAAATGCTGAAACAGTTATACTTGTGCATAGCTCCCAGACCCTTCCCTATTTCTCTGCTGATTGGATACTCCAGAAGTTACAGCCTATCTGGATAGTTTAACTAATTTGAACTTCCTGCCAAAGGTTCCCCCTTTGATTATGTTTTACATTTTAATGACCCTGGCCATTAAGGAATTGTCACCAGTTCTAAGCTTGCATCAGAGGCCTTCCCCTTTCCCTGCCTGCGTCACCTTGTATGAAAGCTAAACTTAGCTTGATTCTTACGAACACTACAAAAGCAAAATTGTGTGCCTCCAACCCTGGGCCTCCAGAAACCTTATCCACTTGGTGGCTCCATATATAAAAACTGGGGCTAGTCCACTGGGAAATGAAATTATAGGAAGCAGGAAAGAAACATCCCAGCTGAAAACCCCTAGACTAACCACCCCAGTCAAGAATGATTAATCTTCAGTGATTCCAGGTGAGACTAGCAAAAGGAACACACAGCTGGTTCCAGTTCAAACTGCCATCTCACACAATGATGAGCAAAAAACAGTTGTTATTATTCTAAGCCATTTTGTGGAGAGCAGTTTTGCAACAAGAAATATCTGATATACAGCAAGTATTTTATTGTGTGTAAATTTTTCACCCTGCATAATATCTGTGCAATTCAAATGTTCTGTGTATCAGTAGATCATTGTTTTTTGTTGCTGAATGGTATTCCATTGTATGAATAAACCACAATTTGTTTATCCATTGTGTTTGATTCATCACACCTCCTAGTATTCTCTCCATTTTATAGTCTCTCTGGAATTGAGTGTTGGCTGCCCTGTGTAACCAATAAAATTCCGTGGAAGAAATTCTGTATGGCTTCCAAGGCTAGGTTATAAAGAGCCTTGTGATTTTTATCTTGGTCTCTTAGAATGCTGACATAATGGAATGCTCCCTCTAGGAATCTAGATGCCATGCTCAGAGGAGCAACATAAAGAGGCTGTGTGTATGTTCTTGGCGGCCCTAGATGAGCTCTCAGCCAGCACTCAACATCAACCCTTAGCCATGTGAGTGAGTCATCATGGATGACCAGCCCAGCTGTCAGATGACTCAGGTGCCCTGAGATACTCTAAATGAGAATCACCCAGCTGAGCTCAATTAGCAGACACTTGACAGGCCTTGAGGGAACTGTTAGCAAACCTTGAAGGGCAATGAAGAAGTTTTCACTGGAGGTTGGATGAAAGAGGATATGAGTTACGTGTGGCAGAGCAGCTAGAAAGACCATCCTCTGAATTAATGTGGAATCTAGAAAGGGAACTTAACAAGCATGTGGTTCTGCTAAGAAGATTTCTAAAGCAAATATTGAAATTGATAACTGGCTTCTTCTAGTGCCTATAATAAAATACAAAAGATCCGCACCCCTCCCCCTCCCAGCACACTTACCCACCCCCCTCCTTAAAGACCCCACCCTCCCCACCCTCCCCACCCCCCTCACCACTGCACTCTCCCACTGTCACCTCCTCCCTGGCAATGGGCTTTCCTCCTGTGGATATGGCCTCAGGAGCTGCCACCATAGCCTTGAAGACTGGAATAATTGGTGGAGCAGGCCTGGATGATCCAGAAATTTTAGAAGGAACAACTGAAAAATAAGTGGATACTCTATTTGACAAGCCATCTGATGCCTTGATTTTGGGGAAGATAAAAAACATTGATTGTGTCCTTCTTGCGAGGCATGGGAGGCAGCACACCATCGTGCCTTCCAAAGTCAACCACCAGGCGAACATCTGGGCCTTGAAGGAGGGCTGTACTCAGGTCACATGGCCACAGCTCATGGCTCCTTGAGGAAGGAGGTTCAGCCCAGCGATATTGTTCTTATCGATCAGTCCATCGACAGGACCACCACACGGCCTTGAACCTTCTATGAGGGAAGTCATTCCTGCGCCTGGGGAGTGTGCCTTATTCCAATGGCTGAGCCGTTCTGCCCCGAAACGGGAATGGTCCACATAGAGACTGCCAAGAAGTGAGGACTCTGCTGTTACTCAAGGGGACAACGGTCACAAGGGGACAATGGTCACCTCGTTTTTAGCTCCCAAGCAGAAAGCTTCATGTTCCGTACCTGAGGGGGATGATGTTTTCCATATGATCACAGTTCCAGAGGTTGTTCTTGCTAAGGAAGCAAGAATCTGCTATGTAAGTATCAATGTGGCAACAGATTATGATTGCTGCAAGGAGTATGAGGAAGCGGTTTCAGTGGACATGGTCTTAAAGACCCTGAAAGAAAATACAAAAAAGCCAAAAGTTTACTCCCTACTATATCGCAGATGGGGTCCATGGCATGGTCCGAAACTCTCCACACCTGAAGAATGTGGTCCAGTGTTCTGTTTCATTACCAAGACATTAAAATAACATGACTGGGTGGTGCAATGGTGGCTTAGTGGCAAAATTCTCGCCTACCATGCCAGAGATCCAGGTTTAATTCCTGGAGCCTGCCCATGCCAAAAATAAAGTAGATAAATAAATAGATAGATAAATAAATAAATAACATGGCTGCCCAGGAGAAAAGAAGACTTTTTAAGTCTAGTCACTTTGGGAATTCCTGCTTAACTTGAAAGAACATGGAAAATCCATGCCCTTACCTGCATGTAAAGAACATGTGATAAGAAAGACAAGAAACTACACTTATTAGCAACTCCTTCTACAGGATTCGGGCTGCTTCAAAAACCAGATGAAAAACAAATGACCAGTACATAGATGGGAAAATCTTACAATTTAGAAAACAGACAAGGTGCTAGATCATCCCCCATCCCTCCTGTGCACACAGAAATCTGCAGTAGTACAGTGAGGAGGCATAACATCCAGTTTCTCATATTGCCAATGAATATGGAGAAGAAATGGGACTCTTGGGCTGTTTATGAGTGTAACTGTAAGTTAGTGCACTTTTTCTGTGGGGAAGTTTGTAAAACAAATCAAGAGGCTTACAAAGATATTTATACCCTCTGAATTGGTTACTCCTAAAAATTTATCTCTGAAAGGCTTTCAGAGATGCATACAGAGAATTATATGCAAAGAAGGATGTTCAATATAGTGTTTGATATATTAGCAGAAATTCAAAACAATCTGAATGTCTAAAAATTGGAGTAAATTATGATCTAGCTATAATAGACTTTGGAACAGCCAGCAAAAGATCATATTTTCACAGACAATTTAATGTCCAAAAGAAATGGTTGCTTTGTAATATGAAGTGGAAAAAGGATATGTAAGCATTTTACAGTACCAAGCTTGTTTTAAAATTTTATGTAACCCTACAAAGGGATTAGAAAGAACCAAATATAATCTTTTGTAATTGAATTGGGGGGAAGCATATTGGATAATTTTTATTTTCTTTATGTTTTTTCTGTATTTTCACATTTTTCTACATTGACTGTAATTAAATTAAAATGTTATTTGTTTAAAAGATAAAAATGGACTTAAAGCCAGATCTTGAAAAAACAGTTGCTGGTAATGAAATAAGATTTGAGACTGTAGTACTAAGTGAACTACATTCTTATGTCATTAAGAAAAAGGCACATCAGTGACTGTTTTTTCCTCAGAGATTGTGTTTGCAACAGCTTCCTCAGAAAATCTGGGTGTTTAATACTGAGTTAGTCTAAAAGTTAAACTGTAGCAAGCAAGTTCCTGGCAAAAAGCAGGCCCATCCCCCTGTAGCACTCATTCGCTCCTGTAAACTCAGCTTTCACAACCCTCCTGGTTCTGGCAACCAGCAAAGAGCCAATCACCTCCCTCAAGTGTAGCCAATTTCCATGTTAGGAAAACACTACCAGCCATGCTGTCTATAGATACCTTGTATCAGCCCCTGACTGGGACTCAGACTTTCAGAGGCTATTGTTGAACCCTATGGCCATAGACTAATAAAACTTACATCCTGAAACTTTGGAGCCTCCATCTTGGTTCATTCTGTTCTCACATAACATTCCTGGAGGCTTGCAGCCTTGTTCCTGGTTTTGTGCTCCAAAACTACATAATACACTGTATGCACACATTATAGTGTGTTGTGTTTTGAAAATTAATTTTTGACTCTTTGTTTCTACTCATTTTATGAGTTGAATTGTTTTACATGAATTTGTGATTTTTGTTCTTTAATAAAATAAAGTGAAAGATTGATTTTATTATATATTTATTGTTAATTTTATAGGAAAGCTTTTTGTTGTTCTTGAAAGTTTTCTATAACAAGAAGATCTTATTTTTTTCTTCAGAGTTATTACTTTACTATTCACTGTGGTCTATTACAGGATACTTCAGTGATGCAGTGATGTATCTTTTGTCTGCTTAAAAAGTCTGTAAAATCAATGTATTTCTATGAGGTTGTCTTCAAGATCATAAGCTGCCAATGGTCAACAATAAAATAAACCAGTTCCCCTCTCCTTTAAAAAAAATATATATATATAATATAAAAGAGTTCAACGAAAGAAATGTTCAGTGTATTATTATGATTTAGCAGAACTAGAGAGAGCCAATGACAATCGTTCTAGCAATAAGTTCTCAAAGTAAAAAATGTCCTCAGAGCAAGGTCCAATCCATGGCACTCACAGAAAGAAATGGTCTCAGGATAAGAACAATGTTTAGACTATGGTCATAAGACCCATTGTTGATATTGTAAAAAGGGATTTTATAAAGCTTAACAGTAGCTAATTTTTCCTGCTTAATTCAGCTATTTACATATATTTTAGCTTCTGAAATGTCCAGCAAAAGCATTTGTGTCATTTTATATTCATGGCTATGCATTTGGTGAGAGTTAAGAATTGTAAAGAAAAGAATTATGGGCCCCATCAGGCTGAAGATAAACAATCCAGGACTTTCCCAGGGTGGTTATCTGCTTCTTGCGCCACAATTACTTGTTGTAAAACTGAGGCTATCTGCTTCATGCAAAAAGCAACTCCCATGACTCATGCTCAAGAAATGCTTGTTGTAAAACTGTTTGTTATCTGCTTTTTGCAAAATAGCACCTGTGACCCATGCCCGACCCCCACCCCCCTGTCTTACCCCTTAAAAGCTTTTCCAAACTCAGACTCAGGGCTCTCTGTTCCTGAGTGTTCAGTGAGCCCCACGCATGTGTGGTAAATAAACCCCTTGCATGTTGCATGAGAGAACATCTCTTGGAGTCTTCCTTTGCATGGCAAAACTCTCTAATTCTTACATTTGGAGGTTCCACCGAGATCGGCTCTTCATAGGGGAGGCTCCAACAGCCTTCTCTCCTGGGGTAAGTGAGGCCTTTTTCTCTGAGGTGCGATTGCTTAGTCTGTCAGACTGGCAGTGACTGTCGGAGAGTCTCGTGAGCACTCCCTGACCGCAACCAACAGACGTGTCCAGGGGTTGCAGGTCACTCTCCCGAGGGATGCCTCGGGATTGGGGGACCTCCGGGGACACCTGGAGGCTACCTACAGGGCCAACTCTGATTCTGTTTCCCTTCTGATGGGGGGAGACTCGATCACAGTCATCAGGCCAGTCTGAGCTGTGTCTCTGAAACCGTGTAAACATGGTGTGCCGGCTCTGTGTGTGTCTGTCTGTATTTGTGTGTTGGGAATTGTTTTTGTTTTACCAAAGATGGGTCAGGGAATGTCAACTCCACTCTCTCTGACCTTAAGACACTGGTCTGAGGTCAGGGAAAGAGGTCAGAATCTATCTCTTATTGTAAAGAAAGGCAAATGGCAGACCTTCTGCTTGGCTGGGTGGCCCTCTTTTAACGTGAGATAGCCTCGTGAAGGAGCTTTTCATCTACCCTTGATTCGGGCCATCAAGTCAGTCATCTTCCGCCCTGACCCGTATGGCCACCCGGACCAGCAGCCCTACATCATGGTTTGGCAGGACCTGTGTGAAAACCCACCTCCATGGGTAAAGCCGTTTCTTACTCCTCTTGGTCAACATGACTCTCCCTCTGTACTTCCAATCAAGGTGCCGGGTCCTTCTCAAGCTCTGAAACTCTATCCTTCCTTACCTCGTGCAGTCCTACCGGAATCCCAATCGGATCTACTCCCCTTCGACGCAGGTCCTTCTTCCCCTCCTCCCTACCCTTCAGCTCCGGTACAGGACCCCCCTTCTCTTAGCTCACCTTCTCCCTCCTCTAGTTCTCTCTCTCCACCCTCTTCCATTCCCTCTCCGCAGGTTCACCAACAGACGATCCCAGATGAACCAGGACCAGCACATAGTACACGAAGCAGATGAGCACTAAGCCCATCTGATGTGGCTGTCAATCTCCTCCTCAGACCGTACGGGCCTCCAGTGGATGATGGACATGGGGGAGAAATGCCCGCGGTACAATACTGGCCCTTTTCCTCCTCTGACTTATATAACTGGGGAAAAATAATAACCCTCCTTTTTCCGAGGCTCCCACTAGGCTGACTGGATTGGTGGAGTCCCTTATGTTCTCTCACCAGCCCACTTGGGATGATTGTCAACAACTCCTGGGGACTCTCTTCACCATGGAGGAGCGAGATCGGATCCTACTAGAAGCCAGGAAGCAAGTTCCTGGACAAGACGGGAGACCCACCCAACTCCAGCATGTCATCGATGAATCGGTTCCCGCTGCGCCGCCCTAATTGGGACCCGAACACCTCTGAAGGTAGGGAGCATCTGTCCATCTATCGCCAGACTCTAGTAGCGGGTCTCCAAGCAGCCGCACGCCGGCCCACCAATTTGGCCAAGGTAAGAGAGGTTATTCAGGGAGCGGACGAATCGCCCTCAGTCTTTTTAGAAAAACTAATGGAAGCATACCGTAGGTATACTCCCTTTGACCCTCAATCAGAGGATCAAAGAGCCTCAGTGGCCATGGCCTTTATCGCCCAATCAGCTCCAGACACTAGACGCAAGCTGCAGTGCTTAGATGGGTTGCAGGACCTAGCCTTGCGAGATTTAGTCAAAGAAGCTGAAAAAGTGTTTTATAAGAGAGAAACAGAGGAAGAAAAAGAACAAAGGAGAGAGAGAGAGAGAGAGAGAGGAAAAAGAGTTGGTAAGAGAGAAAAGGAAAATGAAAGAATTAACAAAGATCCTGGCCACAGTAGTTGAAAGAAACACTGAAGGTAGAGGACGAGCTGGAGAAAATCCCTCTGGTAGGCGTTATCGTACCCCTCTTAGTCCAGACCAATGTGCCTACTGCAAAGAAACTGGGCACTGGGCCAAAAACTGTCCAAAAAACGGAGGGGTACTAGGCCCCCAAATTGGCAACAACCGGCCACGTTGGCTCTAGAAAGTGAAGACTAGGGGAGTCAGGGCTCGGCACCCCTCCCCGAGCTCAGGGTAAAATTTAATGTGGAGGGGGTACCAATTAATTTTGAAGTCGACACAGGAGCAGTAGTGTCAGCCCTCCAAGAACCTATAGGCCCGCTCTCTACAAAAAGGTCCTTAGTGCAGGGAGCAAATGGCAGTTGCTACCGCGCCTGGACTACCAAAAGAACCATGGACCTGGGGAAGGGGAAGGTTCAACACTCCTTCCTAGTCATCCCTGAGTGTCCTGCCCCGCTTATGGGAAGAGACTTGTTAACTAAACTAAGGGCGAGAATCACCTTCAATCCTAAGGGGCCAAAGGTGGAATTTTTAAACCCACTAGTAAGCCAACCTGTAATAACTGCCCTCACCTTGCCAGTCGAAGAAGAATATCAGCTGTACGTAAAACCAGAACAGCTCCACAGTTCTATTCCTCAGGCCTGGCTTGAAGAATTCCCTAATTCCTGGGCGGAAGTTGCCGGGTTAGGGTTGACAGTCACTCAGCCCCCAGTAGTAGTGACCCTAAAGCCCACTGCCTCTCCAATTCAGATAAAACAATACTACTTAAGCAAGGAAGCTTGGGAAGGAATCAAGCCCCATATAGAGAAATTCCTTGGCTTGGGAGTACTTAAGCCCTGTCAATCAGCCTGGAACACTCCCTTATTGCCGGTCAAAAAGCCAGGGACTAGAGACTATGGACCGGTGCAAGACTTATGGGAAATAAATAGCAGAGTGCAGGATATACATCCTACGGTGCCAAATCCCTATAACCTGCTCAGCACTCTCCATCCTGAAAAGACTTGGTATACTGTGCTTGATCTAAAAGATGCTTTCTTCTGCCTGCCCTTGCATAAGGACAGTCAACCCTTGTTTGCTTTCGAGTGGATCGATCCAGAGACGGGATCCTCGAACCCACTGACTTGGACAGGCTTGCCCCAGGGGTTCAAAAACTCCCCCACCATTTTTGACGAAGCTCTTCATAAAGACTTAAGTTCCTTCAGAATTCAGCATCCCAGAGTCACCTTGCTACAAAATGTGGATGACTTACTGTTGGCAGCAGACACTAAGGAGGGCTGTGAGTATGGAACCCGAAAACTGTTAAGTGAGCTAGCTGCACTGGGGTACCAAGCCTCGGCCAAAAAGGCCCAAATCTGTAAAAGGGAAGTAATCTTCCTGGGATATACTCTTAAGAATGGAAAGCGATGGCTCACCGAGGCTAGAAAGAAAACTGTAACACAGATACCCCCGCCCACGACCCGAAAGCAGCTATGAGAGTTCTTAGGGACAGCAGGATTCTGCCGGTTGTGGATCCCAGGGTTTGCAGCCCTTGCTGCCCCATTATTCCCCTTGCTCAAAGGGAGTGCTGATTTCCAGTGGGGAATAGAATAGCAGGAAGCCTTCGACAGCATTAAGAAAGCGCTCCTGTCAGCTCCAGCTTTAACCCTCCCAGACGTGAATAAACCTTTCACGCTCTACATAGAAGAAAGGAGAGGTGTGGCTACAGGGGTCCTAACACAGGCTTTAGGCCCCTGGAGGAGACCGGTGGCCTATCTGTCCAAGCGATTAGATTCAGTTGCCAGCGGATGGCCACGCTGTCTCAAGGCCATCGCGGCAGCTGCCCTCCTGGCAAAAGATGCAGACAAACTCACTCTAGGACAGAAGCTGACCACAATAGCCCCCCACGCCCTGGAGAGCATAATCCGCCAGCCTCCAGATAGATGGATGTCAAATGCCAGAATTACCCACTATCAGAGCATCCTCCTAGACACAGACAGGGTGACTTTCGGGGCCCCATCAGCTTTAAACCCGGCTACCCTGCTCCCAGATGAGACCGCGGGACCTGTGCTGCACACTTGCCAAGAGATATTAGCTGAAGAGACCGGAATCCGCAGAGACTTAAAAGACCAACCATTACCTAACTCGGAGGTAACCTGGTTTTTGGATGGAAGCAGCTTTCTCCAACATGGTAAGAGACGAGCGGGAGCGGCGGTAGTCAGTGGGACAAAAGTTATTTGGTCTTCTAGCCTCCCGGAGGGAACATCTGCTCAAAAAGCTGAACTAATTGCCCTCACAAAAGCTCTAGAATTAGCAAAAGAAAAGCGAGCCACTATCTATACAGATAGCCATTATGCCTTTGCTACTGCCAATGTACATGGGGCAATTTACCAACAAAGGGGGCTATTAACCTCAGCTGGTAAAGAAATCAAACACAAAGAGGAAATTCTTGAACTCCTGGCAGCAGTCATGCTTCCCAAAGAACTAGCCATTGTTCACTGTGCTAGCCACCAAAGAGGCTCGGACTCAATAACCATGGGTAATAAGCGAGCAGATGAAGAAGCAAAAGTGGCAGCATTAAGGGACCCTGTAAACTTGGTCCTAGTAACCAAAGAAAACCAGCAACCCCCTGAAACACTATCTGAGGTTACACCCCAAGGAGAATTGGAAGCCCTAGCTTACATACAGCAGGTCCACCAGCTCACTCACCAGGGGACAGGGAAACTACAGCAGCTCCTGCAAGACCAGAGGGAATTGTACCCTCTGGCAGCCTCAAAAAGAAGAGAACTGGCAGATCGCATAGCTAGAAAATGTCAGGCGTGTCAAATTGTAAACACCTACCCCACAAAAGCTCCTAACGGAAAAAGACTAAGGGGAACTCGACCTGGGCAGTTCTGGGAAGTCGACTTTACTGAAATTAAACCTGCAAAGTATGGACTTAAATATTTACTAGTTTTTATAGACACCTTTTCAGGATGGGTTGACGCCTACCCAACTAAGAGAGAAATGGCCCAGGTCGTAGTCAAGAAGATTATGGAAGAAATTTTTCCCCAGTTCGGTCTACCAAAGGTAATAGGGTCAGATAACGGACCCGCATTTGTAGCCCAGGTAAGTCAGGGTGTGGCCAGGATATTGGGGATTGATTGGAAATTGCATTGCGCATACAGACACCAAAGCTCAGGACAGGTAGAAAGAATGAACAGGACAATTAAAGAGACCCTAACCAAATTAGCTATAGAGACTGGCTTGAAAGATTGGACCATACTCCTGCCTTATGCCCTGTTCAGAGCCAGGAATACCCCCTCTGCTCTCTTGTGTAATCTAACCCCTTATGAAATCTTATATGGAGTGCCACCTCCAGTCAAGGACATGTCCTCCATTCTAGAGATTAATAGTTCCCTTCATACCCCTTTGCTTGACAGGCTGCGAGCCTTGGAAAAAGCCCAGCGGTTCCTGTGGCGGCAGCTCTCCACCTCCTACCAGCCAAGAGACAACAGAACTCCGCATCAATATCAGGTGGGAGACTTCGTCTACGTCCGCCTCCACCAGGTACAGACTCTTGAACCTCACTGGAAAGGACCGTATCAGGTACTCTTGACCACCCCCACCGCAGTCAAGGTCGATGGCATCGCATCCTGGATCCATGCGTCTCATCTCAAACCTGTGCCTTCGCCCTCTGAGTCCCAATGGAAACTGGAAAGGACTGACAATCCTCTCAAGCTGCAGGTTCGTAGGGTTACTACTCCTTCTCCTCCCTCCCCCAGGGGAACCCAATTCCAACCCGCATAAGCCTTGGAAATGGACAATATCCAGATGGGAAGATGAGAAGACTATAAATACTTGGGAGGGAGCAGGGGAGCCTTCTTTTCTAATGACCCCTTGTAGTCTTACCATTCATGGGGGCTCGTCCGAGCCCTGCTGCAACCAGGCCCCTGTTTACCTATGTCCTGCATCCAATCCAGGAAAAAGTTATTGTAACAGCCCAGGACATGATTATTGTGCCCACTGGGGCTGTGAGACTTTAGCTTCAAAGTGGACGACCTCAGGCGATCCTTTCCTTAAAATTGGATTCCCCCATGGATGTGACCCTGGTGGCACTGGCTGCAATTATGCACAGAAACTAGGTTCCCTTCCCCCTTGCATCCAAGTGTTCCTAAATATCACTAACCCCTCAGACAATGGTTGGATCAGTGGAAAGACCTGGGGAATCAGATACAACGAAGAAGGCCCAGACGGGGGGGGGGGGGGGCTAATACTAATTAAAAAGGAAGAAATTCCCCAAAAAGCTATCAGGATAGGCCCCAACCCTGTTCTAACTATGAAAAACCCAGGGCCTCATGCAAAACCTATGCCCCCATGAAGGCCTAGCCGTACCCCCCGTAACCCCATTAGTACCCTAATTCTCACTTCTCCACCCCTTCTGACTTCCCACAATCCAGGAACTCTTGGTGACCAATTATACAACCTAATTCTGGGAGCCTTTTCTGCCCTCAATCACTCCCGAGCTGATCTCACCCAGTCGTGCTGGCTTTGCCTGTCAGCTTCGCCGCCCTATTACGAAGGAATAGCTATAAAAAAGCCATATACCATCCTCCTTTCTGGCACGTCTTGCGACTGGGACAGCGACCATAAACTCACCTTGTCTGAGGTTACGGGGCAAGGAACTTGTATAGGTAACCCTCCTCCCCACGTTAAAATCTTATGTGCCACCATTAACCAAACCCAAGATAATAATAAATTCCTCCAACCTCCCCCAGGTTTAAAGTGGGCATGTGACACCAGAATTACCCCTTGTGTATCTACAAAGGTTTTTAACAACTCTGTCAACTATTATGTATTAGTTTCTATGTACCCCCGAATTCTCTATCATTCAGGGACAGAATTAGAAGCTACACTATTAAGCCAAATCAGATACAAAAGAGAACCGATCTCAATAACTCTAGCAGTCTTTATGGGGGTAACTGTCGCTGCACAGGGACTGCTGCCATTGTACATAGCAATCAACAAACCAGTCAATTACAGGCCGCAATAGATCAAGACTTAAAAGAAATAGAAAGATCTGTCTCAGCCCTTCAGAACTCTCTAACCTCCCTTTCAGAAGTAGTTCTGCAGAATAGGCGGGGACTTGACTTACTTTTCCTTAAAGAGGGGGGACTATGCACAGCTTTAAAAGAACAGTACTGTTTCTATGCGGATCACTCTGGTGTTGTTAAAGAGTCCATGACAAAACTCAGAGAGTGCCTTCGTGAAAGACAAAAAGAACGAGAGGCGCAACAGGGATGGTTTGAATCTTGGTTTACTAAGTCCCCCTGGTTAATGACGCTATTATCTGCTCTCGTTGGGCCTTTAATTGTGTTACTTTTAATAATAACTATAGGACCATGTATTCTAAATAGAATTATACAGTTTTTACAGGGGCAGATTGGAAATGTCAAATTAATGCTCATCAGACAATAGTACTCAGTGTTAAATAATCCAGAAAATCTCTAAGATTAGAGATATATATGAAAAGGAGTGGGGAATGTAAAAAGGGATTTTATAAAGCTTAACAGTAGCTAATTTTTCCTGCTTAATTCAGCTATTTACATATATTTTAGCTTCTGAAATATCCAGCAAAAGCATTTGTGTCATTTTATATTCATGGCTATGCATTTGGTGAGAGTTAAGAATTGTAAAGAAAAGAATTATGGGCCCCATCAGGCTGAAGATAAACAATCCGGGACTTTCCCAGGGCGGTTATCTGCTTCTTGCCACCCCCATGACTCCTTGCGCCACAATTACTTGTTGTAAAACTGAGGCTATCTGCTTCATGCAAAAAGCAACACCCATGACTCATGCTCAAGAAATGCTTGTTGTAAAACTGTTCATTATCTGCTTTTTGCAAAATAGCACCTGTGACCCATGCTCGACCCCCACCCCCCTGTCTTACCCCTTAAAAGCTTTTCCAAACTCAGGCTCAGGGCTCTCTGTTCCTGTGTGTTCAGTGAGCCCCACGCATGTGTGGTAAATAAACCCCTTGCATGTTGCATGAGAGAACGTCTCTTGGAGTCTTCCTTTGCGTGGCAAAACTCTCTAATTCTTACAATATCTCAGGGAAATTAAAGGATGAATGCACCTCACAGAACTTTCAGGTGAAAGTTTTGAAGAATCTTAAACACATATCTTAGATCTTATCTACTAGACAAAAAAGCTTCCAAGAATCTTAGAGGCATTATCTCAAACCACTCTGATGCTCAGCCTAAAGGAAAGTGGCACCTGTCTTGAAGAGATTTATGGGTGTGGCTTTTGTCTAATGGAGGTAGCATCTATAATGTTTACAGAAAACATACATTGTTTTTAAGAGCATTGTATTGGCATAAAACCACCAAATTGGACATAAAGGGACACAGACAGTTCAAAAGGAAGAGACTTTTCAACATAAGAAAAGTTAGAATGGGCATAACCCAAATATCCCTAAAGATTGGGAGAAGGATCAAAGGAGAAGGAGGACTTATAATAGAGAAATTAGGATTTAACAAATGAGTAGGGCTAATGAATCATTATGTTGCTATTTCTTTTTAGTTTCCAGTATCTTGGAGCAGCTAGAAAGAATAACCTGAAATGGTGGAACTATGACCCATACCAAATGTTGAAATCTGTTCTGTAACTATTTGTTAAAACGTGCTTTGAAATTTATGGGTTTTTTAATGTATTATGTTATATCTAACAGTAAAAAAAAAATAAGGAAAAGAGCCCTCCAAGTCCTCAACCTTCTATAGGCATAAATCAGCCTGAGAAAGCAGCTCAGATGTTAAGAGTGCTATTTGTTATGGAAAGGAACCATGTCTCAGAGTACAGAACAAAGAGCTCAGAAAACAGAGTCTAAAGCCATAGGGAATTTTACTAGAAGGGTGGAGAACAAGTCTCAATCATGTACTTAGCTAGATTTCAAAGTCACTATGACCCACTGACAGGTATCATCTCCTTTTCAAATGGAAGTGTCTCCTTTGGTTATCTAATCCCTGTCTCAGAGTGTATGTGTGCAGATAATTTATCCCTTTCACTCACAAGTCTATAAATTGAGAGGAATCTTGAGGAGCTTCAGCAAAGGGATTTATTCATAGGTGAACCTCATTTTAGTAATGAGATCACAGATTTCAAGCCTGACCAGGGATGACATAATTGAATGAAACTTCAGGATCTTAAGAGGATTGTGAGAGTATTTTGTGGTAGGAGGGAAATAAGTCACTGGAGTATAGAAGGAAGATTGTAAGAGCTATTCGTCAAGGATGGCCCCCAGATATTCATGTGCTTGTATAATCTGTTCCCACACTGGTCCTGTGTAGCTAGTAGAATGTGGATGAATAATGCTGCTTGATTCTGAAAACTGGCTTATAAGAAGCATTGCAACTTCTGCTATGGTCTGTTGGAACACTCACTGTTGGAATGCTCCCTTTCAAAACCCAGCTACCATACTGAAAGAAATCCAAGCTAGATGGAAAAGCTACATATAAACATTCCAGTGGAAAGCCCCAGCTAAGCTAACAGTCAAGAGCCAGAATAAGTTGCCAGCCCTGGGAGTGAACCATCATCTGTGTCAAACTCAGTCAAGTCTTCAGATAAATCCAGTACTTACTATCAACAGTAACTACATGAAAAACCTGAAGCAAGAACTACCCAAATGGACCTGGTTAACCTATAGAACTGTGAGAGATAACAAATTGTTGTTTTTAAGTCATTGGATTTTATTATGGTTTGTTAGCAACAGTAGATAAATAGAACATGAGAAATGCTTCATCAAAATGATTGTACTGAATTTACCCTCCTACAAGTAAAGTATGGCAATACATATGTTAGTAAGGATATAAATGAGCTAGAATTCTTTTATTTTGCTGGTGACAGAGGCTGGTAGATATATAGTGTTAGTTTTTTAAAAATATGGCAGCTTTATTGACATATAATTCATATGATACAAAATTCACCTATTTAAAGGGCACAATTCAATGGTTTCATTATATTCAAAGAGTTGTGTAAACATCACCACATTCAAGTTTAGAACATTTTCACTCCTCAAACAAAGAAACCCTAAATCCATTAGCATATCTGTCCCCATTTCCCTCTAACTTCTTCAGCTCTAGACAACAAGTAACCTACTTTGGGCCTCTATAGATTTGCCTATTCCAGGTATTTTATATAAATGGAATCACAAAATATATAGTCTTTTGTGTCTGGATTCTTTCACTTAGCTTAATGTTTTTTTGAGGCATTTTTCCATAATACATTTCTCTTCATTGCAAACAATATTTCATTGTATGGTGTGGTAGACAGAAGAATGTCCCCCAAATATGTCCATGTCCTAATCCCTAGGACCTGAAAATATGTTACCTTATATGGCAAAAGAGACTTTGAAGAGGTGATTAAGTGAAGAATCTTGAGATGGGGAGAGTATCTTAGAGTATCCAGGTGTAATTAATGAGAATCCTTATGAAGGGGAGGGAAGAGGGTAAAAAACTAGAGAGGTGATTTGACTATACAAGCAGCAGTAGGAAAAGACTATGTGATAAGGGGACTTGAGCCAACGAATGAGCACAGCCTATAGAGACTGGAAGACAAAGAAATGAATTCTTTCCCAGAGCCCAGAAGGAACAGAGCCTACTGATACCCATTTTAGGATTTCTGACTTCCAGAAAGTAATAGAATAAACTTGTGTTGCTTTAAGCCACTAAATATGTGGTAATTTGTATAACCACAATAGAGAACATAGAGAACATAAGGATACAGTAATATATACATATAAATCCATTCATCAACTGATGGACACTCATGCACAAGTTTTGTGTGGACATATGTGCCAGTCTGAATCTGTGGTGGACCCCAGAAAAGCCACACCCTTTGATCCTCATTCAATATTGCTGGGTGGGAGCATTTTGGTTGTTTCCATGAAGATGTGACCCACCCAATTGTGGGTGGTAACTTCTGATTAGATGATTTCCATGGAGGTGTGTCTCCACCCACTGAAGGTGGAGTTGCTTACTGGAATCCTTTAAAAGAGGAAACATTTTGGAGAGAGTCCCTTGTGGTAGAGCCACGTGAAAGCCAGCAGATGCCTCCATGTTCACCATGTGACTTCCAGCTGAGAGAGAAATGTTGAACGTTTTCAGCCTTCTTGGACCAAGGTATCTTTCCCCGGATGCCTTAAATTGGACATTTCTAGAGGCTTGTTTTAATTGGGATGTTTTCTCGGCCTTAGAACTGTAAACTAGCAACTTATTAAATTCCCCTTGTTAAAAGCCATTCCTGTTTCTGGAATATTGCATTCTGGCAGCTAGCAAACTAGAACAGACATATATTTTCATTTCTTTGGGATATATACCTATATACCTAGCAGTGGAGTTGTTGGGTCATATAATAAGTATATGTTTTACTTTTTGAGGAATTGCCAGACTGTTTCCCAAAGCAATTGTACTATTTTACATTCCCACCAGTGGTGTATAAAGACTATAATTTCTCTACATCCTCATTAGCAGTCATTATCTGTCTTTTTATTATAGCAATCTTAGTGGTGTAAAGTGACCTCTTGTTGTGGTTTTGATTAGCATTTCATTGATGGGGAATGATGTTGAGCAACTTTTCATGTGCTTATTGGTCATTTGCATATCTTTGGAGAAATGTCTATTCAAATCCTTTGCCCATATTTTTTTTTATGGACAATTGATCTTTTTTTTAATTAATTAAAAAAAAATTTTTTTAAATACCAAAAAAAAAACCAAACATAAACATTCATAATTTTTTATCATTCCATTCTACATCAGTAATTCACAATATCATCACATAGTTGCATATTCATCATCATGATCATTTCTTGAAACATTTGCATCTATTCAGAAAAAGAAATAAAAAGAAAACAGAAAAAAAATCATACATGCCATACCCCCCCACCACTCTCCATCACTGATCACCAGCATTTCACTCTAAATTTATTTTAGCATTTGTTCCCCCTATTATTCATCTTTATTCCATATGTTTTACTCCTCTGTTGATAAGGTAGATAAAAGGAGCTTCAGAGACAAGGTTTTCACAATCACACAGTCACATTGTGAAAGCTATGTCATTATACAATCATCTTCAAGAAACATTTTATCCATATTTTTAACGAGTTAGTTGTTTTGCTGCTGAGATGTAAAGGTTTTTTATATATTCTGGACATAGGTCCATTATCAGATATAAAATTGATAATATTGTCTCCATTCTTTGGATTGTATTTTCATTTTCTTTATGGTGTCCTTTGAAGCATAAAGAATTTTAACTTTGATGAGGATGAATTTATCTATTGTTTCTTTTGTTGCTTGTGTTTTTGGTGCCATATAAAAAAAGGCTTTGCTTTTATAATCTCATGCTAATTTTCAATATTCATTTCATCAAGAGTGCCATTTAAATAAAATATTTCATTTTATTTTTATTTGAAGATAGTTACTGGATTACAGAAATTATTGGGAACATTCCCCATGATTATTCTAACATCTCCCACTGAACTGGGAGACATTTCTAAAAGTTTAAGAGCTAAAAAGGGTTTCTAAGCAAAGAGTTACTCCAACACATTTGAGCTATGACATGCTACTGCTAAATATTAAACAAAGCATTGCAGGTAAGTTCAAAGGTTAAAGGCAGAGGTTTGGGAGTCAGACAGAACTGGGCTTCTTTCTTTGCCACTTGCAAGCCATGTGACTTTGGAAAGTTGCTGATCCTCTCTTAGACTCAAGTTTCCTCATTTGATACAGGAATAATTGCATCCATCTCATAGAGTATAGCAAAAATATTAACATAGTGCATGTACATAGTTACCCCCAGTTCATAAAAATTATTGTTAATAACTTTTCAATACTGAAAGAAATTTGTTACATTGTCATGTTAACCCTTACTAACACTGGACAACCTCTTATTCTATGCAGAATATAGCTTTCATTTTACTTTATATATATCTTTTCCTTATGTCCAAGAAAGAAAAATTGACTTAATGATAACATTTATTTAATTATTCTAATACTTTTGCAAAGGATAAAATATGAAAAAAGAAAATAAATAATCATGTAAAACACCAAGGATTAGTCATCTAAAGCCATTATGAAAGTGCAAGCTTTATAATTTAAAAATGTTAATTCTAATTAAAAGAATATTTTTCTATTGGCATCTTTCCCTTTCAAATGTATGTACTCATGGAGTTATGGCATAAGTTTAGGTAAAAAAAAAACATATTTTTAAACCATGCACACTAGATAAACTCAATTTTCTTCAGATAGACATTCACATGCATTAAAAAAAAGACTAGCAGTAGATATACCAATATGCCACATGATATTCTCTATAATAACATTAGGGTTGAATTTTATTTTCTTTGAAGATATCTGCATTTTGCCAGAATAAAATGTTTCCCTAAAGTTCATTTTAAAATTCCATTTCAGTGAGGAAAAAAAGAACAGTATTTGAAAAGCAAAGGCAGGATACATGAGATACCTGTAACAGGTTCCTACTAATGGAGCCTCTTTCAAAAGTCAGCCATATTTTGAAAATGAAAATCCAAAATCAAATGTGCAGTTCTTCCTGTGTCTGTGATTCCAGGACCACAATGCCTCCATTCCTACCTACCTTTCCTCCTAAACAAAAGTAAACAGGCATTCAAAGGCAAGTGTCATAGAGCTTTGTCTTTATCTGTCAGTATGGGAAGACCTACTAACTTGATTACATTTTCACTCAACCGAGCATTTTCATTTCAACAGATATTCTCTAAGACAGAGATGGAGACAGAGGGAGAGAGAAAGAGACAGATTTAGAGAAAGGAAGTGGATGGGTCACAAATGGCTGCCACAATCTATGTTATGTGCTTTATATACATTACAACAGTGACAAGGAGGAGGTGTTTTCCTTTTAGACACAAAGAAATTGAAGCTCAGAAAGTCAGGGTGCTTCACCGCCCTGAAGGTCCAGCCTTCGGAGTCCTTTCGCTGTGACTCTTAACGGGAGGTGAGGGTCTGAGCCTTCTCTGGTCTCCCACAAGGAAGACTGCTGTGCTGAAGGGTTGCTCCTGCAAACTTAGGGGCCGGACAAGCCTTCCTTGATCCATAGGGCCTGTCAGACAGTAATTTCCATCCCCAGTCTTTCCCCATCAGCTCTCAATTCTGTAACTGAGAAATGAAGAATTAACAAATAATTGTGATTACTGAATCATTATACAGATGCTTTTCTTACTTTTTTAGTTTCAGTATACTAGAACAGCCAGAAGAAAGAACCTGAAATTACTGAACTGTAACCCAGCTGTTTTGATCTTTGATAACGATTGTATAACTGTATAACCTGTATCTCATGATTGTAAACACCTTGTGACTGGTCCCACCTATACCCCTTATTTTATTTTTCAAATTAGAGTCTTATGTCACAAAAACCAGCCCCTAATGTTTATTGAAGAAGGAACTTGAGTCAGCCCAGAACTACCCTACCCCAATTCCTAAACTATCTTGTCAGATGAAGCTGAATCTAAGCAAAATTGGCCTGCCTGATATGTACAGTACTTTAAACTAATTTTTAAGTGACCTGTACCTCATTATAACACTAAAGAATCACACCCAGCCTCATATTAAGGCTGCCAATTTCTTACATATGGTCTGTGACTAAGCATGTGATCAATCTGTGCAGGCTCAATAATTAGATCATCTATAACTGTCATCTCAAGCCATTGTGCTCATTATCCTAAAATCTGCCCATCTCTTGGTATCATAAAACTAGCAGATTTACTACAGTTCAGGGAGACAGCTCTTTAGGTCAACAGGCCATCTGACCACATTGCTAAGCACAGGATTAGGGCCTTTTGTCATTACCAGACTCTGTCAGTCTAGAGGTTCAGCAACCAGGTTTGCTTCTGGTTTTTTTCTTTTTTTTTTTTTTTGGCACTCCAGTCTGTCCATGCTTTAAAGCTTCAAAAAGAGAAACAATTTCCAATTCCAGGTCAGACATCCGACTGGGTGAGTGGGTCACCAAGGTAAAAATGGATTGGGAAGTTAGTACAGAGGTTTGAGTCCCGTGGACTTGGATTCTGTGGCCTGTTCCTGCTTCTAGAATGACATCCCTTTGCTCTGACTTCTACACCTTTCTGGTTTCTGAGTACCATTCTGTATGGGGTTCAAGACCCTGACCTGAGTTTGTCTGTTGAATATACTCCTGGAAAATAAGTAATCCAACAATTAATTGGTATTTGATGAATTAAGTGTTTGATGCCTGTTTAACCATTAATTGGTGTGTTACTTAGATATAGTAAGTGCTTAAGGTCTGTTTAATTCTTAATTGGTACATTAGGTTTAATTATTAATTGGTGTGTTATTTAAATATATAGTAAGAGTTGAGTGTCTGTTGAAATTGTTAGTTGGTAGCTACAGCATTTGTATTGCTCAAGTGTTCCTAATTAGTTACTAATTACTGAAATTCCTTAAAATGGGAAATTCTAATTCTAATAGCATTCCTGAATATCTCCCTTTGGACTGTAGTTTGAAAAATTGGAAAAATTTTAATTATGAGTCTATGAAAAAATGTTTATTTCTGTAAACTAACTTCAATATGATTTAAAATCAGGAGAGATATGCCCTGAAAATGGTCCCATAGGAAACACTATATTGCAGTTAGAGTTGATCTACAAAAGAGAGTGGAAATGGAATGAGTGGATGTATATTCAATCCTTTGTCTCTCTCAAAAGTATATTTCTGGGGTGCACGAGGGGTTCAGTGGTAGAACGCTTGCCTTCCATGTGGGAGACTCAGGTTCGATTCCCAGACTATGACCCCCCGCCACGAGAAAAATAAGTATATATCCAATTTTCAAGATATATACTTTGTACAAAAAAGTTTATCCAATTTTCTATTTGTACCTGTCTGTTTGCTCAACATGCACATTTTCATATTTGCAGACTGTAATAGCAAATTAACAAAAATTTCTTAAAGCGCTCCATTCAAATTGCTTACAGATAAATAACTGTGTATTACACACACACAAAACACACACATAAATTAGTACCCCTGAAGTCACAGAGAAAAAGGAAAAAAACAAAAAACAAAAACCTCTAAGCACCAAGGGTCAAGGCCTTAGTGCTTGTAATAATGTAAACAAATCTGGACTCTGGAAAGAAACAGCCCGGTGGAATTTCCCCAAGGCAGTGGAAGGTTGTCTGGGGAAATAACAAAGACGTTTCTAATTGTCCAGGTCACAGCTTTAGGCAAAATTGATTTAATAATCAGAAACAATTAAAAGAAGGGCATAGGAACTCCTGTCAACACTAAGGCCATCTTATGGGTCATAAATCCCAGCACTTGCACTTAAATTTATAAAATCAATTTCAATAGACCAGGCCTCATTCTTTTTGTCTCACCTATCTGCCCTCAGGGCCTCTTAAACTTTTTGGCCAAATATTAATGAACCAGTCTGGGCATCTATAGGAGAAGAGCTAGGTGCAGAAAGTTTGGGTAGATGTAAATTTGGCTTAAAAACTCTTTTTTATTGGTTCTAGGGATTAAAAGTGATAGGGACAGAAAGAATTTTAGGGAATGGGCCATGTTTTGTGTAGTTTGTGCTGTAATTTCCCAATTTAAAATTATTAATCTTTTTTCCTAGAATTACCTTTGCAACAGTAGCTGCAGAAGACAAATCATTATTAAAACTTGAGGTGAAGGTAATTGAAAAAAATCCAATTACCAAATTTGGAAGCTCCAGTATGTAAAGAAAAATATCCTTGAGAGCTATAGAAAAATTTTTCCTGGGGTTATGCTTGGGACAAATTAAACCATTGTGATATATTTTCCAGAGCTTAATAGTCAGCATGCTTTTGAGATTGTTCATAATTTTAAAATATTATGAATATAATGAGATCTTTTGTTACATTCAGTGGGAGGGAGGGAGAAAATATAACTGCAAAAATACAGTGACAAAATCTAGTTCTATTCCTGTTTTTATGGTGACTTTTGAGCCAAACACAATTTTATTATACATGGGTATTGTGATGGCTAGGTTCTGGTATCAGCTTGACCAAGTGATGATGCCCAGTTGTCTGGTCAGACAAGCACTGGTCTGACTGTTGCTGCAAGGATATTTTGTGGCTGGCTGATAATGGAATGCTGGGATATTAAATCATCAGTCAGTTGATAACATCTGTGGCTGATGACATCTGTGATCAATTAAGGTGTGTCTACCAACAATGAGATAATCCAATAAATTGAAGACTTTTGAGAATAAAGAGAGACTTTTTCACTGATTCTTCAGCCAGTGAGCCTCCTCTATGGAGCTCATCCAGACCCTTCATTGGAGTTGCCAGCTTCATAACCTGCTCTATGGATTTTGGACTCTTCCATTTCACAGTTGCATGAGACACCTTTATAAATCTCATATTTACTGATGTCTCTATTGGTGCTGTTTCTCTAGAGAACCCTGACTAATACACGTTTGTTCCCCTAAATTTATATGTTGCTGATGAAATAAGCTAGAATTTTATCTATCAGCTCTTGAAGATGATGAAAAACATGTTTGTGTCTAATGAAATAAAGTTCTTATTTTGACAAACTTTATTTTAAGAATAATTATGTTTTGTACGGTGTTTAAAGACAGTATCAAAGCTCTTTTATTAACTTAAGGTATGCAGTATGTAAAATATACAGAATGTGCTTTCTTAAGGAAAGGAGTATAGTTTTGTTCTTAAGAATATGTGGGGGACTTCCAGAGAAGATGGCGGCTTACTAAGACGCGCGGACCTTAGTTCCTCCTCCAGAACAGCTACTAGAGAAGTAGAAACGATTCAGAACAGCTCCCGGAGCCACGACAGAGACCAAGAAGACAGCATACCCCATTCTGGAATGGCTGACTGGCTGGGAGAACGCGCTCCGGTGAGATCACCGAGGGGCGCGGGCTTCCCCGGGCCAGAGCGGTAGGCGGCCGGAGTCCCTCCCTCCCTCCTTCCCTGGCCGGCTGGGAGAATTGGACAGGCGGTCCCCTCAAGCTGCAGTGGCTGGCACCCCCCCCAACGCGCGGGACCCCAGACCAGCTGGGAGAATTGGATCGGAGATCCCCAAGCCGCAGAGAACGGTGACCAGGGTCCCTTCCAAACACGTGGCTTCCCGGTCCGGCTGGGAACGGTGGATAGACACTTCCCCAAGCCACGGCGGGTGGCGCCTCCCCACCATGCTTGGCGCCCCGGGCTGGCTGGAAAATTTGGACAGACACTCCCCCAAGCCGCAGAGGCCGATGACGCTCCCCACGTGCGGATCCCCGGGTCAGCTGGGAGATTCGGATGGCACTCCCCCAAGCTGCTTCAGCTGGTGACCCTCCCTTACAGCGAGAGTTTTCCAAAGTTAAAGGGGCCACAACATCTTTTACTGATAGGACCCGCAGACAGATGAGCGCCACAAGCACCACCTACTGGGCAGGATAAGAAAAACAGAGCCCAGAGATTTCACAGAAAAATCTTTCAACCGGCGGGGTCTTACACTCAGGGAAATCTGATTAAATGCCCAGACGCCAGCAGAAGATAACGGATCATGCTCAGAAAATTGAAAATATGGCCCAGTCAAAGGAACAAATCAATGGTTCAAGGGGGATACAGGAGCTGAGACAACTAATGCTGAATATACGAACAGAAATGGAAAACCTCTTCAAAAACCAAATCGATAAATTGAGGGAGGACATGAAGAAGACATGGGCTGAACAAAAAGAAGAAATAGAAAAACTGGAAAAACAAATCACAGAACTTAGGGGAGTGAAGGACAAAGTAGAAAAGATGGAAAAAACAATGGATACCTACAATGGTAGATTTAAAGAGACAGAAGCTAGAATTAGTGAATTGGAGGGTGGAACATCTGAATTCCAAAAAAACCCAGAAACTAGAGGGAAAAGAATAGAAAAATTTGAACAAGGGATCAGGGAACTGAATGACAATATGAAGCACACAAATATACGTGTTGTGGGTGTCCCAGAAGGAGAAGACATGGGAAAAGGAGGAGAAAAACTAATGGAAGAAATTATCACTAAAAATTTCTCAACTCTTATGAAAGACCTAAAATTACAGATCCAAGAAGTGCAGTGCACCCCAAAGAGAATAGACCCAAATAGGTGATCTCCAAGATACTTACTAGTTAGAATGTCAGAGGTCAAAGAGAAAGAGAGGATCTTGAAAGCAGCAAGAGAAAAACAATCCATCACATACAAGGGAAACCCAATAAGACTATGTGTAGATTTCTCAGCAGAAACCATGGAAGCTAGAAGACAGTGGGATGACATATTTAAATTACTAAAAGAGAAAAACTGCCAACCAAGACTCCTATATCCAGCAAAATTGTCCTTCAAAAATGAGGGAGAAATTAAAACATTCTCAGACAAAAAGTCACTGAGAGAATTTGTGACCAAGAGACCAGCTCTGCAAGAAATACTAAAGGGAGCACTAGAGTCAGATACGAAAAGACAGAAGAGAGAGGTATGGAGAAGAGTGTAGAAAGAAGGAAAGTCAGATATGATATATATAATACAAAAGGCAAAATGGTAGAGGAAAATATTATCCAAACAGTAATAACACTAAATGTTAATGGACTGAATTCCCCAATCAAAAGACATAGACTGGCAGAATGGATTAAAAAACAGGATCCTTCTATATGCTGTCTACAGGAAACACATCTTAGACCCAAAGATAAACATAGGTTGAAAGTGAAAGGTTGGGAAAAGATATTTCATGCAAATAACAACCAGAAAAGAGCAGGAGTGGCTATACTAATATTCAACAAGTTAGACTTCAAATGTAAAACAGTTAAAAGAGACAAAGAAGGACACTACCTACTAATAAAAGGAACAATTAAACAAGAAGACATAACAATCATAAATATTTATGCATCAAACCAGAATGCCCCAAAATACGTGAAGAATACACTGCAAACACTGAAAAGGGAAATAGACACATATTCCACAATAGTTGGAGACTTCAATTCCCCACTCTCATCAATGGACAGAACATCTAGACAGAGGATCAATGAAGAAATAGAGAATCTGAATATTACTATAAATGAGCTAGACTTAACAGACATTTATAGGACATTACATTGCACGACAGCAGGATACACTTTTTTCTCAAGTGCTCATGGATCATTCTCACAGATAGACCATATACTGGGTCACAAAGCAAGTCTTAACAAATTTTAAAAGATTGAAATCTTACACAACACTTTCTCGGATCCTAAAGGAATGAAGTTGGAAATCAATAATAGGCGGAGCGCCAGAAAATCACAAATATGTGGAGGCTCAACAACACACTCTTAAACAACAAGTGGGTCAAAGAAGAAATTGCAAGAGAAATTAGTAAATACCTCGAGGTGAATGAAAATGAAAACACAACGTATCAAAACCTATGTGACGCAGCAAAGACAGTGCTAAAGGGAAATTTATTGCCCTAAATGCCTATATCAGAAAAGAAGAAAAGGTAAAAATTCAGGAATTAACTGTCCACTTGGAAGAACTGGAGAAAGAACAGCAAACTAATCCCAAAGCAAGCAAAAGGAAAGAAATAACAAAGATTAGAGCAGAAATAAATGAAATTGAAAACAATAGAGAAAATCAATAAGACCAGAAGTTGGTTCTATGAGAAAATCAATAAGATTGATGGGCCCTTAGCAAGATTGACAAAAAGAAGAAGAGAGAGGATGCAAATAAATAAGATCAGAAATGGAAGAGGAGACATAACCACTGACCTCACAGAAATAAAGGAGTTAATAACAGGATACTATGAACAACTTTACACTAATAAATACAACAATTTAGATGAAATGGATGGGTTCCTGGAAAGACATGAACAGCCAACTTTGACTCAAGAAGAAATAGATGACCTCAACAAACCAATCACAAGTAAAGAAATTGAATGAGTCATTCAAAAGCTTCCTAAAAAGAAAAGTCCAGGACCAGATGGCTTCACATGTGAATTTTATCAAGCATTCCAGAAAGAATTAGTACCAACTCTCCTCAAACTCTTCAAAAAAATCGAAGCAGAGGGAAAGCTACCTAATTCATTCTATGAAGCCAACATCACCCTCATACCAAAACCAGGCAAAGATATTACAAAAAAAGAAAACTACAGGCCAATCTCTCTAATGAATATAGATGCAAAAATCCTCAACAAAATTCTAGCAAATCGAATCCAGCAACACATTAAAAGAATTATACATCATGACCAAGTAGGATTCATCCCAGGTATGCAAGGATGGTTCAACATAAGAAAATCAATTAATGTAATACACCATATCAACAAATCAAAGCAGAAAAATCACATGATCATCTCAATTGATGCAGAGAAGGCATTTGACAAGAGTCAACATCCTTTCCTGTTGAAAACACTTCAAAAGATAGGAATACAAGGGAACTTCCTTAAAATGATAGAGGGAATATATGAAAAACCCACAGCTAATATCATCCTCAATGGGGAAAAATTGAAAACTTTCCCCCTAAGATCAGGAACAAGACAAGGATGTCCACTATCACCACTATTATTCACCATCGTGTTGGAGGTTCTAGCCAGAGCAATTAGACAAGAAAAAGAAATACAAGGCATCAAAATTGGAAAGGAAGAAGTAAAACTATCACTGTTTGCAGACGATATGATACCATATGTCAAAAACCTGGAAAAATCCACAACAAAACTACTAGAGCTAATAAATGAGTACAGCAAAGTAGCAGGTTACAAGATCAACATTCAAAAATCTTTAGCATTTCTATACACTAGTAATGGACAAGCTGAGGGGGAAATCAAGAAACGAATCCCATTTACAATTGCAACTAAAAGAATAAAATACCTAGGAATAAATTTAACTAAAGAGACAAAAAAACTATACAAAGAAAACTACAAAAAACTGTTAAAAGAAATCACAGAAGACCTAAATAGATGGACGGGCATACCGTGTTCATGGATTGGAAGACTAAATATAGTTAAGATGTCAATCCTACCTGAATTGATTTACAGATTCAATGCAATACCAATCAAAATCCCAACAACTTATTTTTCAGAAATAGAAAAACCAATAAGCAAATTTATCTGGAAGGGCAGGGTGCCCCGAATTGCTAAAAGTACCTTGAGGAAAAAAAACGAAGCTGGAGGTCTCATGCTGCCTGACTTTAAGGCATATTATGAAGCCACAGTGGTCAAAACAGCATGGTATTGGCATAAAGATAGATATATCGACCAATGGAATTGAATAGAGTGCTCAGATATAGACCCTCTCGTCTATGGACATTTGATCTTTGATAAGGCAGTCAAGCCAACTCACCTGGGACAGAACAGTCTCTTCAATAAATGGTGCCTAGAGAACTGGATATCCATATGCAAAAGAATGAAAGAAGACCCGTATCTCACACCCTATACCAAAGTTAACTCAAAATGGATCAAAGATCTAAACATTAGGTCTAAGACCATAAAACAGTTAGAGGAAAATGTAGGGAGATATCTTATGAAACTTACAATTGGAGGCGGTTTTATGGACCTTAAACCTAAAGCAAGAGCACTGAAGAAGGATATAAATAAATGGAAGCTCCTCAAAATTAAACACTTCTGTGCATCAAAGAACTTCATCAAGAAAGTAGAAAGACAGCCTACACAATGGGAGACAATATTTGGAAACGACATATCAGATAAAGGTCTAGTATCCAGAATTTATAAAGAGATTGTCCAACTCAACAACAAAAAGACAACCAACCCAAGTACAAAATGGGAAAAAGACTTGAACAGACACCTCTCAGAAGAGGAAATACAAATGGCTAAAAGGCACATGAAGAGATGTTCAATGTCCCTGGCCATTAGAGAAATGCAAATCAAAACCACAATGAGATATCATCTCACACCCACCAGAATGGCCATTATCAACAAAACAGAAAATGACAAGTGCTGGAGAGGATGCGGAGAAAGAGGCACACTTATCCACTGTTGGTGGGAATGTCAAATGGTGCAACCACTGTGGAAGGCAGTTTGGCGCTTCCTCAAAAAACTGAATATAGAATTGCCATACGACCCAGCAATACCATTACTAGGTATCTACTCAAAGGACTTAAGGGCAAAGACACAAACGGACATTTGCACACCAATGTTTATAGCAGCATTATTTACAATTGCAAAGAGATGGAAACAGCCAAAATGTCCATCAACAGATGAGTGGCTAAACAAACTGTGGTATATACATACGATGGAATATTATGCAGCTTTTAGACAGAATAAACTTATGAAGCATGTAATAACATGGATGGACCTAGAGAACATTATGCTGAGTGAGTCTAGCCAAAAACTAAAGGACAAATACTGTATGGTCCCACTTTTGTGAACCGACATTCGAGAATAAACTTGGAATATGTCATTGGTAACAGAGTCCAGCAGGAGTTAGAAACAGGGTAAGATAATGGGTAATTGGAGCTGAAGGGATACAGACTGTGCAACAGGACTAGATACAAAAACTCAAAAATGGACAGCACAATAATACCTAATTGTAAAGTAATCATGTTAAAACACTGAATGAAGCTGCATCTGAGCTATAGGGTTTTTTTTTGTCTGTTTGTTTGTTTGTTTTTTCTTTTTCCTTTTTTTACTATTATTATTTTTATTTTTTTCTCTGTATTAACATTGTATATCTTTTTCTGTTGTTTTGCTAGTTCTTTTCCTAAATCGATGCAAATGTACTAAGAAATTATGGTCATGCATCTATGTGATGATGTTAAGAATTACTGATTGCATATGTAGAATGGAATGATTTCTAAAAAAAAAAAAAAAAGAATATGTGGGAGAAAGCCTGGATGAAAATGGAAAGCTGTGGAAGTGAATTTTGTTTGTCATAGTCAGTGATGACTAAAATTTGATAAGCTTGTCTAAGAGTGTGGTTTTTGTCCTATACTAAAATGGTTAATTTTAATATGCAAGATAAGACCTGAATGGCTATGGAAAGTTGTAGAATGTTGTGAAAGTGAATTCAGTTCATCATTGTCAATGTTGACCAAAAATTTGATAAGCTCATTTAAATATTTCTTTTGAAGAGCTCTCATGTCAAACTATGGATTCACACCTAACAGTAGTTTAGTTTCCTCCCTGTTAAAATAATGTAGATTGTTAGTTTGCTCTTAATGAAGTGTTATAAAAAGTTTTCTTACCAATCTGAATTTTCTATCTAGAAGACAAAGATTTTATGTCATATCAGAATAATATACTTATTAATGTTTATGTTGACCATACCATTCTTTATTTTAGGAGATGTCTTCTTACTCTTAAAGGAACTAAGTCTTTTCTTACAATCATATTAACTCCTATTTTAATTTTTGTTGACACTTTGGTCAAATAAAAAGCCAAATTTTGTTTCACAATAACCCATTTTCCTATCTAACATAGTATTCAAACCAAGCAAATTCTGCCTTCCAAAGTATATCATTTTATTTCAAACTGCTGCAAAGGATTTTTTCTTTTACATTTTAAAAGTGAGATATTAAAAATAGTTGAATATATTTCATAGAAAGAGTTTGGGAAGTGGTATAAAAATTAGAAGGGATTTTCTAACCTTCTGTCTGTGATATGTTATTCACATATTTAGGATGTAACTGTCCATATTATACCCAAATACTGCTCTGCATGATTTTAGATAACAGTGTGATGTTGTTAGCCATGGTTTTAGTTATTCTATGAAGAATGTCAAAGATCAGGGAAACAACCACATTTCCTTGTCAGTTGCACTACTTTGTTCTAATGCTTCTCTAAAAGTACATGTGGTTAGCTACAAGTCAGAACTTATCTTCAATAAGACTTATCTTCAAAAAAATCTCATCTACTTTAAAAGAGAGGTAAGGCAGCTTTTGATAGGTATCAACTCTATCTGATCACCCATATTTCCTTCCTAATCCTTATCTCTCTTTTATGTTTCCAAACTCTCTGATATGAAATTTATGCTTTCCGGCTCATTTCATGATGTTTTGGTTAATAATAATTTTCCCAAGAGTACCATTCTGCCTTCTCTTCATTTCCCCTAACCTTCCACAATATTTTTTTTTCTGATTTTTTAGAATATGGTCTTTCAAGCTTTGTTGGAAAAATTTATACTAAAGGAATGCATAGTCTTTCCCAGTAGATAATCACTGTCATGTAACTTTGGTGATTCTCCAAAGGCCATAGAAACCTCCTATCTCAACAACAACAACAAAAAACCTCTGAACTTCTCCACCTGGATGGTTGAGGCTTAAAATTCTGATGCCTTATTCCTTTTTGTTAAAGCTGTGAGTTGCACTCTGAGACCTGAGGTTTTGTGGATCAGCTCAGGAAGCCTAGAGCAGTAAGAAAAAACCTGATGTCTTGGGTTATGTGATGGTTAGGTTCTGGTGTCAACTTGGCCAAGTGATTATGCCCAGTTGTCTCATCAGGCAAGCATTTGCCTGGACCATTGCTGCAAGGATATTTTGTGACTCATTGATTAAATCATCAGTGAGTTGCAGCTGTGGCTGGTCACATCAGCCATCAACTAAGGCATGCCTCCCACAGTGAGATAATACAGTCAGTTGAAGGCTTTTAAGGGGGGCTCTTTTAGTGCTTCTTCAGCCAGCAAACCTTTCCTGTGAAATTCATCCAGACCCTTCTTTGGAGCCACCAGCTTCACAAACTGCCCTACAGATTTTGGATTCTTCCATTTCCGTGGTTGCTTGAGATACCTTTAAAGATCTCATATTTACAGATCTCTCCTGTCGGTTCTGTTTCTCTAGAGAACTCTGACTAACACAGCTTACTCCACAATGATCTCCCAGAATGAGGGAAGGATAATGGAGAGTACAGATGGCTAGCTATTCCTGTACACAAGGTCCTCTACACAGCTCTCAATTTAAGAAGAGCAGGTGCTGCTCATGTGGGCCTTACACAATACCCAGACTATGAACATAAAATGACTCAACAAAACTTTCTTAACTAAGGAGTATGTGCCTACCCGTACTGCCAATTAAAAAGCAAATGGAGCATCTGTGTACTCATATAATGATTATTAAGATTTAAGATTCTCCTACTAGATCCAGCTTCTCACAATGATTTCCTGCAGCTTCTTATCTGCCTCTATGGCACTCTATGCTCCTATTGAAGCCCGTATCATACCATTTTGTTAAGAGCCTGTTCAAATATCTGCTTCCCTTACCTGACCATGAGTTTTGAGAAGGCTGGAACCATTTCTGTCTTGCTTATCATTATGATCCTTCTGCCTGGAACAGTGCAGACAGCTGTTATACAATAGGTATTAAATAAATATTTGAATTGAATTGAATTGGACATGTAGTGTTAGTGATTAAATCGAGACAGTAGCTCATATTCTCTATTCTTCTGAGGATTAAGTTGTAGAAAAGGGAAATTCTAAAACATTATTTTTCCTTTCAATATGAATAGACAATTTGTAAGAAATCCTACTGCATATAAATCATGTTTTACAATAGGTGGACACTAAAAAGAAGTCCTGTCTTATAAATTAATGGCATATTTCCTATGTATGCCCCTAAAACATAGGACCAAATTTAGTACATAAATGAAAACTTTATGGTTGGTGTCTGGCACATCAGTATTATCTGGGAGTTTCTTAAAAATGTAGAATGTCAGCCATAAATGACCCGAGGTGATCTCTGAAATGGTTTGCTGTTTACTTGACCCAGAAAATCCTACAAAATCATGCAAATCAAGAGGTTGAACTATTCATGTTCACTTCAAAAACACTTGAGAAACTGCCCAGACCATCAAGGGTATGCATTTTCGAAAAGCCACCAAGTATCTGAAAGATGTCACTGCACAGAAGCAATGTGTGCTATTCACCAATACAATGGTGGTGTTGGGTGTGCCCAGACCAAACAGCAGGGCTGGACACAGTATCAGTGGCCTAGAAAGAGTGCTGAATATTTGTTGCACATGCTTAAGGGTTTAGATGTAGATTCTCTGGTCATCGAGGACATCCAAGTGAACAAAGCCCCTAAGATGTCTCACAGGATTTACAGAGCTCATGGTCAGATTAACCCATACATGAACATCCCTTGCCACATTGAGATGATTCTTATTGAAGAAGAACAAATTGTTCCTAAACCAGAAGAGGAGGTTGCACAGGAAAAGACATCCAGAAGAAACTGAAGAAACAAAAACTTAAGGCTCAGGAATAAAGTCATCTTAAATTAAATGCAAATTAAAGTTAAAAAAAAAAAGTAGGCTGTCAGACCTCATTCAGTAGCCCCAAATTATAATTTGCATTTTAGCAAACCCCAGATAATTATTTATTTATTTTATTTTTTTGGCATGGACAGGTACCGGGAATCAAACTCGGGTCTCTGGCATGGCAGGCGAGAACTCTACCTGCTGAGCCAATGTGGCCTGCCCCTACAGATAATTTTTATGCACATTAAATTTTTGAGCAGCACTGCTAAATCTGTGTTTAATAACCAGTTAAAGCCAACAAGAACAAAAAATCATGGCTTGCACAGGTTAAGTTTAATTGTTGCTTTTTTTTAGGGTATGTTCTGCACTGAGGTTATTCCCATCAAAGAACAAATTGATTTTTTAAAACAGATTATCAACATTGTTAGGAATCCAAAAGATAGAGTTGTTTCTCTGTACCACAACTACAGAGATAACCAAAATTTCCCCCATACTGAACTATAGGCTGAGTTTTTAGAGCTGCTTCTAAATTGCCTATTTTCAGAAATACATTTGAATAGATTATTCTTTTATTTCTTTTAATCAAATGCTTTGCTTCTTCACAGCCTTTTGTATCATTTCTAGATAACAAATATTAGCAATTATTTGTTGGGCTGATTTAATGTTTTCAAAACAGGATTAATTTTCCTCAAGTAACTTTTTCCCGTACACTATCAGTCTTTTCAGTGCAATTATTATACATTGATTAGAGTACAGCATGATATGGCTGAAATCTGGGCAGGTGGCCTGAAACATGCCTTTTACATACCTGGGGAAAACAAAACAAACAAATAAAAAGTACACCTAAAAATCAAGTTCCCTAAATAAACAAATTGTGAAAGAGCTAGATATCTTGACACTTGATTTCATTAAAAATTAACAGAAAGTAATTTATCCAGAAAATAAGACACCAAAATCCCTTTTTAAAATGTAATTTTATTGAGATATACTCATACACCATAAATCCATCCAAAATATAAATCAGTGGTTCACAGCATCATCACATAGCTGTGTATTCATCACCATGATAATTTTTAGAACATTTGCATACTCCAGAAAAAGAAATAAAAAGAAAGACGAAAACCCCAAACATCCCATACTCCTTGAATTTACTTTTAGTTGAGCTGCAGAGCATGCATTGGCCCTCCCTTCAGGCACAGCTATTGAATTTATTTCTCTCTCCCTGACTCAGTGGTGTCTGAAGCACTTAAAAAATAAAACTATTCTGAACTCACCAACCTTTCATTAAGGCAGTATAATGTACCAAGATGATGCATAATTTAGAATGAGTTAGAAATGGTATGTACCTGGAGAACCTAACACCGGACCCTAGCTCTTATTGGACTTGGAGCAGTTCTTCCTAATTGCTAACTTCACTATTTTACTTGCAAATTGTTAAGCTGTTACTTGCTAATTTCAGAGGGGCCACAGCAAGTGTGACCTCAAATGAAGACAGTGGCATCCCACCAGCAACAGTGCTTCTGCTTTGTTTTTGTTTTTGCCATGAAAATGCTCACGTATAGTTGTTATATAAGCATTTGCCTTTATAGGCCGGGACAGGCCTTGTGGATGGCACACAGTCGGGCAACGCACAACCCAAGAACCCTGTCCCTGTTCTTTCCAGGATTTTTAGTTTAAAGCAGACAACACTATAAAATGATGAATGCAACGTGGATAGGTGTAGAGTAGGTACAAATATCTCATAATGAATAGGTTCCATTACATATTTTACAAGTTTATGTTATGAATATCAAGAAAAAAAGAATAAATAATGTTAAATAAATAATAGGTGAAGATACAAGGGCTCAGTGGGAAAGTTTTATGTTCAGAGCAAAGGAGGAATCAGTATTTTATTTAATGCTTACAACCACCCTGGAAATTATTTCTATTTTACAGATGAAGAAGCAGGCACAGAGAGGTTAAGAAACTTGCACACTGAGGTAGAACCTGGTCTCATAATCCAACTCCCACACCCTTGAGCATTATGAAAATGTAGTTTTTGTAATTTGCAACCTCCTTTATTAAACTCCCTTAGTTCTTTAATCCCATACCATTTCTGCATGGTACATGATTTTTAAATGATTATAAGTTGAAGTGGGGTTTTTTTGCTATTTTTTAAGATTGTATTAAAAGTTCATTTAAATCTAATCTTTAATATTATTTGTCACATAAAATACAATTCTATTTTCTTATATTTAACAATTCCTTCTCCTTAATTATCTTAAAAGAATGGCAAGGGAAAAAAGTATAATTTTTCCACATATAAGTTATTTCATGTTTGGTTTAAAGATCAAATGAATATTAACATGTGAATAAATTTAATGATGTCATATTGAATCAAAAACAAGCAAAACTGCTGTCATGCCCTGATGCTTGCAATTATTTTACGTTTTAGGAAAAGCAACCATTTTTGTTTTCCATTGATGAAAAGTTTCAGGCTGCTCTTTGCAAGCACTTCTTTGCATTTGACATCGTCGGAGAGAAAGGCCTCAATTTCTGATTTTGAAACTGAAATTCCTGCATCCCAGGAAACCCCTCAGCCCAAGTGAACAAGGAGGGTTGGTCATGCTATTCAGCTCCCCTTTCTGCATAGAGTGTGCTGGTTTGAAAGGATGTATGTCCCCTAGAAAAGCCATGTTTTAATCGAAATCCCATTTCATAAAAGTAGAATAATCCCTGTTCAAAACTGTAATGTTCGAAATTGTAAAGAGATCATCTCCCTGGATGATGTGATTTAGTCAAGAGTGGTAAACTGGATTAGGTGATGACATGTCTCCACCCATTTGGGTGGGTCTTGATTGTTTTACTGGAGTCCTATAAAAGAGGAAACATTTTGGAGAAAGAGATTCGCAGAGAGCAGAGAATGCTGCAGCATCTCGAAGCAGAGAGTCCATCAGCCAGCGCTTTGGAGATGAAGAAGGAAAACGCCTCCCGGGAAGCTTCATAAAACAGGAAACCAGGAGAAAAAGCTAGCAGATGATACTGTGCTCACCATATGCCCTTCCAGCTGAGGGAGAAACTGTGACTGTGTTCACCATGTGCCTTCTCGGATGAGAGCGAAATCTGAACTTCATCGGTCTTCTTGAATCAAGGTATCTTCCCCTGGATGCCTCTGATTGGACATTTCTATAGACTTGCTTTAATTGGGACATTTTCTCGGCCTTAGAACTGGAAACTAGCAACTCATTAAATTCCTCTTTTTAAAAGCCATTCCATTTCTGGTATATTGCATTCTGGCAGCTAGCAGACTAGAACAATGAGTATAACACAAACTACATTGCAGGTTAATTACAAAACTCCTTGTAAGCACCTGAACCTGCCAATACAGTAGCCACTAGCCACAAGTGGCTACTCAGCACTTGAAATGTGGTTATTGTTACAGAGGACCTGCATTTTTTTATTTTACTTAATTAAAATTTAAATTTAAAAAGATACTTGCTTCTGTTTTTGGAAAAATTTTAAGTATGTTTAGAACAACTGGAGTACGTGAATCTACTTTTTCAAATGAAAATTTAATGAAATCTAAAGACAGACCAGGAATTTCCCATTAAAACTTAGCATGCCAACAGATTTGTTCTAAGAGTAAATTACATATTGCATTTTGTAGATTTAGTATGAAAAAATAATGTAAAATATCTCATTAATATTTTTATATTGATCACATATTGAACTATTTTGAAAATAGGTCATTAAATAAAACACCTTAAAGTAAATTTCATCTGTTTCTTTGTACTTTTAAAAGTACACACTAGGAAAATTCAGATTTCATAGATGGCTCGCATTATTTTTCTATTGATAGCACTGCCCTAGATAGTCTGGCAAATAGTAAGAGCCCCCAAAATGATGGCAATCTGTAGATTGCCATCTTACATGGCAATGGTTAACAGAAGTCACACCAAACTATGGGGCCGAGGAGGGAAATGAGTTATATTTACTGGCAGAAGGACTGGGAGATTTCCCAAATCAGCTTTCTTGTTCAGTTGGCTTTTATGCCCATCAGAGACAAAGGGAGATAATCATCTTAGTTAACAGGTAACAGAGCTTTGGAGAATTTCAGTAGTTTATCTTAGTTATTGCCTATTTCCTTCAGGATTGACATACTGTGACACCTGGGAAAGGTACCTTGGAGCCTAAGGAGATAGATAAAGGCTTGTTGGCATCTGGAAGGTCTGGGGCAACAAGGCGTGTTGAGGTCTGGGTGCAAACTTTACATATTGCTTTTTTGTGAGACTAGCAGCCTGTTTTACCTTAAAGTTATAGGTAAAGGCTGTTTTAAAGGTTACAGTCAAAGGCTACTTTACAATTTGCAGCTTGTTTACAGTTTGAAGATTACACTTAAAAGTTACAGTTACAATTGAAAAAAAAGTTACAGATGGAACGGGAATGCTGTTCCTTTGTGAAAATTACATGTTTGACAAGAAGTTGATGCTCAAAACACAGTATTTAAGGTTGAGAATCACTCATTCTGATGATACAGTGTTTCATGTGACTTTATAAGCCCTTCATGTTCTTTTTTAACAAGGAGGGCTAGAAAAGAGCAGCTCTGATCGAGGAAGAAAGAATGGAGGCAGCAGCCGGATTGCAAAATTAGCTTTTAGAATGGTCACTTCGGGCTTAGTCCTGGACCCAAACCAGGAAAACTTTCCAAGTCTCTAGACGCGCCGCGATAGTGCGTCCCTCGTGCCCCTCCCACGACGCCCGGGTGGCCTTTTTCCATAGTTTTTCAGTTGCATCCCAAAGACCTGCCTGAACTACACAAGGCTCCCAAACTCCGCGCCTGCGTGGGTCTCGGGTGTCCAGCCCAGCCCCAAAGGCGGCGCGGAAAGGGCACTTTCAGAGAGGGGCGCGCGGTGGGCAGAGCCCCAGGCCCACATCAGAGCAGGGGCAGCGGTGGCTGCAGGGCGACCCCACGGGGAAGGCAGCCGGCGAACTGGAAGCCGGAGACGCCAGGAGCGCTGCTGGCTGAGAGCAGACCGGGCGCTGCCGCTGCTTTGTTTTTGCTGTATTACCTATAGAAGAATATAGAAGAAATGCTTACACTATTTCACTTCCTCTCTCTGATTTATTTTTCTCCTTAACTAGGGGCACATACTTAGTAGAATCATAAAGTTTCAGGAATGGCAGGTACTTTATCAAGGTGTCAAAACAGATGCGTGATGTTTGGATCACCCTTGAGATACACCTCAAGGGATATATCCTATAAGCTAAGATGGAACTTCTTAACCCCAAGGACAGATTCACCATCCCTACAAAGCAACACATGCCATTTTGGAACTGCAAGAGTTAATTTTTTTAAAAAAGCTCTTATCGTTTACTGTGTGCTTACCATGCGATACAGGCACTTAGCTAAGCGATAGGAAAACAGTACCTCATTTCATTCTCACCAGAACACCATGAGGTAGATGTTATTATCCTCATTTTTCAGGTGAGGAAAAGAAAAACCACGAGGAGGCAAAATTCCTTGTCCACAGACGTATAATTGATAGGGAGCAGGGCCAAGAATTAAATTCAGATCTCAGCTCCAAAATCTTTCTCAAGCACTGTATCATAATGTGTCCAGCAAAAAATAAAAAGACTTCTTCATTATTAATTTCTCTTCCACATAACAGCCTTCTAAATATTTGAAGATAGCATGCCTTACTCCTCCTCAATTCCATTTTTAGAATAAGCAGAGTTTAAATACATAAATTAAAAAAGAAAAAAAAAAAACAAGAGCTTGAGTCTGCTTTTCCTCAAGACAAGAAACACTGCTTTTGTCTACGCGACAGTGTGGTTTCACCTTCCCTCTCCTTCCACTGCACAGAACTGGGGTTTGACCACAGCTCTGTCACTGTGCGGTTTAGAGAAGTGCTTAGGAGGCGAAGCACTCTCTAGGTAGGGCAGACCTAGTACTACTCTTGCTCTAGGTGTTGCTTTCTCATCAATGCAGCCAGTGAAGGCCAGTGGCGGCCAGAACACTGTGATGCTCACTGGCCTCGGTGGAGCACCTGCCTTGTTATCAGGGATCACAGCAGGACATCTGGGAGGTGCCGAGTGTGGTTTGAAAAAAATATTGCAGGCCATTCTCTTATGCCTTCTTAGGAGAATTAATAAACACATTTTACTTATAGGTGTTCTACATTTGGGTAATCAGCCTGGACAAACCATGTCACTACGAGGAATAGTTACTAAATAGTATTAAGGCTTTTGTTTCCTTTTGGTTTTTAATCCAAACAGGAGCAGTAGCTTCATATTTCACTCTTAAAAGATACTGCTGTTTGTTTTCCTATATGTATGTTGCTGTATGTTTCTGTGTGTGGTACACATGTATGTGAGTGTGCTTCAGAAACATTCTTCAGTGACTTTTGGGAAGATGGGTTATTTTTCTTGCAAATAAGCATGACAACATAATGCAATAGACAGAGCAGATCACAGGGTTGAAATACCTGGGTTCAAATCCTGTTCATAATTTACTCTCTGTGTGACTTTGGACAAATAGCTTAACCATGCTGAAGTCCAGACACCTAATTTAAAATAAGATTAACAAAACTTAGCAAAAAACCAAAAAAGATTAATTAGAGGATCAAATAAAGTAGTAGCTAAAATATGCTGTAGAAGTCTGCTCACTTATTATTCTCCTAGATACAAAAACATTTGGGGGGGGGTGTGTGCATTGTCGGGAAATGAACCCAGGTCTCCCGCATGTAAGGTGAGCGTTCTACCACTGAACCACCCATGCACCCTAGATACATAAACCTTTAAATAGCTTCATATGGAAATGTTGCAAGTAGATATTTTTCTGAGAGGTTATAAATTTTACAGCCAAGTCATCGTGGTGTCATGTGCTTATCTCCAAACCATAGACAAATACATGAGTCTCGTAACAAGACAGTACAATAATGAGATGCAAACAACTCAAATATATATGTAGCATTGATCAATTAATTTTTTATTTTTAAGCTAATATACAAATATTTTTGTTTTTTTAAGTTAAATAACCTTAAGTTGTGTTCTGATAATATCTTGACAGATTAATATCTGAATGACATGAACTTATTGGCATTTTACTCTTGTTTTCCCTATACCCTCTCTCTACTTGTATATTAGCATTCTGTTTTTCCTAGGCCACTCTCTCCAAAAAAAATTTGCTTTACTGCAAAAATGTATTTTCAGCAGTCTTTCTAGACCCTAGAAACTAAGATGCTTATTACAACTGAATATAACAGTTTTGGGGAAAGTGTGGAAAGTTTGAAATAGTAAATGTGAAGAATAAGAGAATGTACTAATGTGGGACAAGTGAGTTTGCTAACAATGAGGATTCTGATTTTTAAAAATTAGCCACACTTTTTTTAATCCTTCTGTTTACATCCACAGTTGTAAATATATCAATACACTTTGTGATACAAGAAAGGAAAGTACAAGAAACCAGTTTCTTTACATCCTTCTGGCTAATTTAAATTCTCTTGGACAACGTGGGGTATAAATTAATTAGTCAGTCATAGAACAAGCTGGTACTCAAATTATGAGCAGGCTGTGTTCCAAAAATTCATTTTTAAATCCATTTTGAGACACTATGAAATGTATTTTCCTACTGAAAAACCAGTGTCTAGTGGTGAGGTCCATTACACCTACCCCCAGAGTGTTCCTGGTCTCTATCCCCACCTGACCTCCCAGCCACAGGAGCACGGGCTCTCCAATTGTCACCAGGGCTCCCACATCATCAGCAGCTCTCCTCAGTGACATCGTCCACCAGGACTGCGCCATGGCTGCTGGTGGCAAAAGCGAGGTTGCGTGGTGGGCACAGTCCGGGGCACTAGTAAACTAGTTGGTTAGTTAGTTTTGTTTTTTCTTTTAATTTTCAAAAGTGTATTTCAACCTAATTATGTATTACAGAAATACACTCATACTGGTTAATAGAATACAATTGAAATTTAACCTATTCTACACAATTTGAACCAAAAACTTGGTACATGATTTACAATATTTAAAAAAAGAAAGGACTTGAAATCAGGTTTGTTTTTCATCTCTCACAAATGCAAAAGAATCTATTCTCCCACAAATGTTGGGATAGCAGACAGCAAGAACCATGAGAAATTTACCTGTGGTTTGCTTCAGGAAATAACACATATTGCACTGTAAAAGTTTAAAAAATTGGTGCAACAAAATGTTACTATAATGTTTCAATGCCAGTTTGCAAAGTTCAATAACAGATGTGTAAGGGAAGAGGGGAATGGGTAGCCTAAGTACACATGGTAAAACTGTAAAAACTATATGATTTAGTTAATATTGCATGTAGATTGCAAATCTACACAAACCAAGATTCAGATAATTCCTTGAGTCTGAATTAACATTATCAGCGCAGTTCATCTGCTGCAGTCAACAAAGAAACCTGGCACACTGGCTATAAATTGTACTGATTTATTAAAAAATAAATAACAAAATTATGTTTCACATCCCCAGCTTTTCAGTCCAGAACTGGAACTATTTCTGCAGGAAAGGTATTCCCTCCTTCAGAGTCAACAACATGCCATGGATCTACTTAAGTTCAAATTTGTATCAGCACTCGTATACAAAATAGCGACCAAAGTTCAAAGACCACATGACTTTAGAAGTGACTCAAAAACAATAGGTCCGTTCTTGGAAGACTATTGATGCAGTTATCAGAAGCCTTATCAAAGACATCTATCCCCTTGTGAATTTCACTTCAAAAAAAAAGTAACCCCAAAGGAAGAAGCAGCTCTGAGAAAGAAGAAAAAATATAACTTAAAATATTCTGAAAATCAATGTGAAAATATGCTCAAAAGATGGCTAAGAGATATGTTTTCATAAAACTACCTAGGATTAGGCTTATAATGTATTCTAGTATTTCAAGTTCTCACTAGATACCAAACATCAATTTACAAGCAACAAGCTCATTTTTTGTTCCTTTACCTAATAGAAAATTCTAGCTTCAATTCTATGGGAGGGGAATTGAGAGAATTACACTTCCATACAAATATCACATTTTTCAAATGGACCAGAAAATTCATATTACTAATATACATTCATCGATACAATTTTTCATTAAGTACAAATACATGTTATTAAGATTCAGAACCTAATACAGGCCTGACAATGAAGTCCTTATATTTTTCTAGATGAAAGGCCTCAAGTTCCACTCAATTTCCAATCACAATGTTTTTACAGAGCAATAAGGGATTTTGTTTCCTGCTTATTTTTGAGTTTAACATTCAAGTTTAAAACCTGGATTAGAAATAGGTTGAATTCTTCAGCATTCTCCAGCAACCAATCTTTAAAAGTTTGCTGAAAACAATCCACAGAAACCTCTTCCCCAAACTGTGAATCCCAACCTCCAATCCTGTGCATAAGATTAATCATTTTATGGCCATTATCAATAAAACAGAAAATGACAAATGCTGGAGAGGATATGGAGAAAGAGGCACACTTATCCACTGTTGGTGGGAATGTCAAATGGTACAACCACTGTGGAAGGCAGTTTGGCAGTTCCTCAAAAAGCTAAATATAGAATTGCCACATGACCCGGTAATGCCATTGCTAGGAATCTACTCAGAGAACATGAGGGCAAGGACACAAACAGATATTGGCACACCAATGTTTATAGCAGCATTATTTACAATTGCGAAGAGATGGAAACAGTCAAAATGTCCATCAACAGATGAGTGGCTAAACAAACTGTGGTATATACATACGATGGAATATTATGCAGCCGTAAGAATAAATTTATGAAATATGTAACAACATGGATGGACCTTAAAGACATTATGTTAAGTGAGATTAGCCAAAAACAAAAGGACAAATACTGTATGGTTGCACTGATATGAACTGACATTAGTGAATAAACTTGGAGAGTCTCATTGGTAACAGAGACCATCAGGAGGTAGAAATAGGGTAAGATATTGGGTAATTGGAACTGAAGGAATACACATTGTGCAACAGGACTGAATATAAAAACTCAGAAATGGACAGCACAATAAAACCTAACTGTTATACAATTATGTTAAAACACTGAATGAAGCTGAATGTGAGAATGATAGAGGGAGGAGGACTGGGGGGTACAAATGAAATCAGAAAGAAAGATAGATGATAAAGACTGAGATGGTATAATCTAGAAATGCCTAGAGTGTATAATGATAGTGACTAAATGTACAAATTTAAAAAATGTTTTTACATGAGGAAGAACAAAAGAATTTCATTACTGCAGGGTGCTGAAAATAGATGATAATTAATATTTTAAAATTTCAACTTACATGTGAGACTAAAAAAATGTTTATTTGGTACAAAATTTATATTTTGACTAGTGTATTTCCTAATGTAACTTATGTAGACAGCTTAATTGAACACCATAAGTACATGGAACCTTGAGTAAGGCATGAAATTTTGTTGGTTTGTCCAGAGTGATGCCCCGATAAATCCCAGAGTGATTTGATCAGTGAATAAAAAAGTATTGGCAAAGTCCCCTTCGGGGAATGGTAAAACCGAGGGAAAATTCAACTTCCCCAAGTTGAATTCTTGATATTCTCACAGGCAGTGTGGACAACCAAAGCTATAGGCTGAGCCTCCAGTCTTGGGGTTTGTTCATACGAAATTTAACTTCACAAAGAATAGGTCAAGCCTGTTTGAAGTTAGGCCTAAGAGTCATCCGCAAGAGAGCCTCTTTCATTGCTCACATGTGGCCTCTCTCTCCAGCCAACACAGCGGGCGAACTCACTGCCCTACCCCTGTCTACATGGGACATGACTCCCAGGGGTGTAGACTTTCCTGGCAACATGGGACAGAAATCCTAGAATGAGCTGAGACTCAGCATCCAGGGATTGAGAGGACCTTCTGGACCAGAGGGGAGAAGAGTGAAATGAGACAAAATGTCAATGGCTGAGAGATTCCAAACAGAGTCGAGAGGTTATCCTGGAGGTTATTCTTACACATTAAGTAGATATCACCTTGTTATTCAAGATGTAATGGAGAGGCTGGAGGGAACTGCCTGAAGGGGAAATGCCTGAAAATGTAGAGCTGTGTTCCAGTAGCCATGCTTCTTGAAGATGGCTGTAGAATGATACAGCTTTCACAATGTGACTGTGTGATTGTGAAAACCTTGTGTCTGATGCTCCTTTTATCTACCTCGTCAACAGATGAGTAGAACATGTGGAATAAAAATAAATAATAGGGGGAACAAATGTTAAAATAAATTTAGTTTGAAATGCTAGTGATCAATGAAAGGGATGGGTAAGAGGTATGGTATGTATGATTTTTTTTTTTCTGTTTTCATTTTATTTCTTTTTCTGAATAGATGCAAATTTCCAAAAAATGATCATGATGATGAATATGCAACTATGTGATGATATTGTGAATTATTGATTATATATGTAGAACGGAATGATCAAAATAGGAATGTTTGCACTTGTTTGGTGTTTTTTTGGTATTTAAAAAAATAAAATAAAATAAATTATAAAAAAAGATTAATCACTTTATATATAGTAGAAAAGGTAACTTAAGTAAAATGTACTCATGAATATTGTTCTAGTTTGCTAGTTGCCAGAATGCAATATACTAGAAATGGAATGGCTTTTAAAAAGGAGAATTTACTAAGTTTACAGTTCCGAGGCTGTGAAATTGCCCAAATTAAAACACATCTCTAGAAATGTACAATCTAAGGCATCCAGGGAAAGATACATTGGTTCAAGAAGGCTGATGATGTTCAGTGTTTCTCTCTCAGCTAGAAGGGCACATAGCAAACATGGCGGTATCTGCTGACTTTCTCTCCAGGCCTCTTGCTTCATGAAGCTCCCTGGGAGATGTTTCCCTTCTTCAGCTCCAAGGGTGCCTGGCTGGTGGACTCTCTGCTTCATGGTTCTGCGATGTTCTGAAGCTCTCTCCAAAATACTTCTTTTATAGGATTCCAGTAAACTAATCAAGACCCACTTAGAATGGGTGGAGACACATCTCCATCTAATCAACTTTAATACCCACAGTTGATTTAGTCACATCTCTGTGGAGATAACCTAATCAAGTTTCCAACCTACAGTGCTGAATAGGGATTAGAAGAAACCATCGCTCCCACAAGATTGGTTAGGATTAAAACATGGCTTTTCTAGGGTACATAAATCTTTTCAAACCAGCACAAATATTAAAACAAGTTGTTTGAAAGATTTAACTAGCTTTATAATTGATGGCTTAAAACATAAATATCTGCAGCTTGACCTTCTGTTAACATTGGTTGTGGAAGCCTAGGAAGCAAGATCATTTAATTCCCATTCATGCACATCATATTGTACAATTTACTCTTCATGTCTTCAAAATCTTCAGTTCCCTTACATCTTCGGCCTCCTAATCAAAGAAGTTCAAACATCTTTTGACTAAAGCTTCACTTTCAGATGTTTAACAGTTTTTCACCCATACTTCCTCAATGCCTTGCCTTATCTTTCAAGTTGTACTGCCAAAATCTCCTGCCTCAAAGAGATCACTAAATAAAAATTTATAAATGAAATATTAAGGGTGATTATTTCAGGATAGGATATGGGAGGTTATGGGGATCATACTTTATTTTACGTCCATGAATGGTAAGAATTGGGAAAATCTTATAATGGAGTATTTCATCGACTTTCCAACTGACCAGAGAATTTACAAAAAAGTTGAGGAGTACACACAAAGTGCCCCTTAAAATACAAGAATAGCAATTCGTTTGAGGCCTCACCTTTAGAAAAAGGCTGTCACAGGGACAGACAGGACACCCACTAACTTGTGGAGAACTCTGAGAAAGTATGATTTTTTAAATCTGAACTGGACTTTAACCTTCTTTGCTTTATTGAAACTGAAGCTGTTCGCACACTCACACTACCTCTCTCTCACTCTAGGCTTGCCATGTAATAGCTATGGCTTTGGAATTTCACAAGTGATATTCTGTATCTCTTGAGGGAATAACTGTCTCCTAATTCCAGGTTTACAGTTTTCAAATAACACTTGCAGTTCTTTATTCAATTGAGTGGCCATATGGACACCAACCATCTACGAAAAAAAGTTTGCCTCAAAGATATGATTTAGCATTGTACAGTTAGGAAGTAGCTGTACTATAAGAAGCAAAAATTAATCTGATGGTTGGTATTTCAGGTAAAAGTTCACTTTTTTTTAAAGCCTATTGATATAGAACCTAGTGGTTTGTTTATTGCAAAATCAAAATTCAGAGTTACAAATTTACTACATCCATTCAAAATAAATTATATGAAATTCAGATTCTAGCATAGATATGTGAAAATCAAACCAATGAATTGAAACTGAATGTTTCATTTGCTCACAAACTTGCACACACTAATAACACTATGCACAAAACAGAATTGTAGCAAAGAAAAAGAAAACTGACCTTTTGCAAACAAACCTAAAAATATCCCTCCAAGGAGGCCAAAATAAACATGCATAGGTATGTATAAATGTTAGTGTTCAACAGAAATGCTATTTCTGAAAAAACAAAAACAAAAACAATTAACTGCTTAGGTTAAAAAATGTGCACTGTCTCAGGCCATAAAAGCACCAAAAAATAAAACACACAAAAATCAGTTTCTACGATGACTAACATATACAAAGAAATACTGATCAAACCTCAGGAAGTAAATACCTGGACTAATACACTATCCAACGTTGGGAAAATTTTTCTTCAATTTAAATGTTCTTCTCATCTCTAAAAAAAGTTAAGGTGCTAATTTTATATACATATATTGGGGGAGGGGAATGCATGGTCCAGGAATCAAACCCAAGTCTCCCACATGGAGGGCGGGCATTCTAACCACTGAACTACCCATGTACCCACTAATTTTATATAAAGCAGGTAAAGTCTTCAAGTAATTTGCTGTTAAGTATGCTAATTTTTATAGAGCTAAAAAAAGAACTAAGAATAAACTAAAGTAAAACAAGAAAATAGAAATAGTGAAAAAACTCACAAATTGTGGCTGGACAAAACAGACTGCTATTAGACCATCTTGGGTTTCTCATTTCAATTAAATGTATAAATTTACAGATGTAGTTTTCCTAGCTGGTTAAGTACACTAACTCTCTTCGATTTGCTAAGTTCTACCACAATCAAATGGTTCACAAAAAGTTATAAGGAAAACAGCACCACTGAAAAATCAACATGACACTAATTAAAGCATTCTCAAAAATAAATATTATCTACTACTGTAAATGAAAATAAAATGTAACAGATCTTACAAAGTAAGAGTGTGGCCTTGTCCAAGCTTTAAGTACTCCTGCCCTTTAGCTGCTTTTTCAAGGAAATATCCATTAACCAAGAGGTGATTGAGGTGTTTGTTGTAAGCTTTTTCCTTTGTAAAAGATCGATAAAAAATAATAATAATAATTGAAAAAAAAAGATTGATCGCAAAAAAATTAATTGAAAAAAAAAGATCAATCGCAAAAAATTACAAACAAAATCTCCCCAGCCACTTTGACTGCAGAGACTTTTTTTTTTTTTTTCTACTAGTTTCTTATGGAACTGCCTGAGCCCCTTCAATCCAGAATCATCACTACCCTCTGACATGTTGTCACTTAGGTTACTTCCGCCGTAACTGTGGACACCCTCATCTCCATCCATTTCCTGAGACTCGTTCACTGCTGTGATAACACAAGGTGATGCCAGAGCATTTTTGAACACTGTTTCTCTTTTTTCTATTGGTGGGGAAAGAAGCAGTGGGGAAATCAGTTCTGCAACTGCTGGGTCTTTACTGGCAAGATTCTCTATTGCTTTCCGATCAGTGTTAGTTTCCATTTCTCATCGGGTTAGTTTCCATTTCACAAAGCACAGCGTCTGCTTGACGTTTAACATCAAAAATTTGACAGTCTGACATATTCTCCAAGTTTTGTTCAGAGGATGAAATATCGTTAGATTCCTCAGTACAAGCAACAAGACCAGCTATACTCTTATCTGCCTCTTCTACTTCCGAGCATAATTTTTGGTCTTTTGATTCCTCTTCTTGTAAGTTTTCCTTTGGCGGTGGTGGTAGGAGAGCCTGTGCACAAGTAGTTTCCTTTAGAACCATCCAACAGAGTTTCCATCTCTGTTAACAGGTACTAAGCCAACTTCAGTAAGTACTTATTCCTTCCGTGCCATTTCACCCTACCTCCCAGACTTTTCCAACTTTTTGAACAAGAAGAGCTTCTGGGGTTCAACTCCATCTGAGGAGGAAGCTCCATGGGAGGAGATTCCATCCGAGCAGACCCCGTGGGAGGAGAGCCCATCCGAGCAGACCCCGTGGGAGGAGAGCCCATCCGAGCAGACCCGGTGGGAGGAGAGCCCATCCGAGCAGACCCCGTGGGAGGAGAGCCCATCCGAGCAGACCCGGTGGGAGGAGAGCCCATCCGAGCAGACCCGGTGGGAGGAGAGCCCATCCGAGCAGACCCGGTGGGAGGAGAGCCCATCCGAGCAGACCCCGTGGGAGGAGAGCCCATCCGAGCAGACCCGGTGGGAGGAGAGCCCATCCGAGCAGACCCCGTGGGAGGAGGCTCCCCTGACATAGGTCCCCTCTGAGCAGACTCTAGGTAAAGCAGCTCCATCTGAGCAGATCCCTTCTGAGCAGGAGCTATCAAAGAAGTCTTGTTGCCTTTTTTCCTTGATTTATTTTTCAGTTTTCTTCTTTGTACTTTTTTTCATGCAGGTATTATGCTTTTTATTCTCCTCCACTTTGCCATCACCTTTGGGTACTTCCTGATAGTTTTTGGATCTACTTTCTAACTTTTTCTTTTTGTCACAGGTTCTTCATCAGGCACAGGATCATTAAAGGAACAGGCATCAGCTTCCATCTCCTTTTCCCTTTTTTTAGTTTTACAGGATTTATTCTTGCATGTACATCCATCTCTTTAAGCTCGGTTACAGATTTGCAAGTTCTAGTAGTCATTTGAACTACTGGGGCATTACTACAGGCTTTTTCTCTTTTGTAACATTATTATTTTTTCTCTACTTTTACAGTCTTCTCATTTTTCTTCCCAGCCACATCTCCCTTTTTTTTTTTTCTCTTTTTAAATCTCCCTTTATTTTTGCGTGCTGTGCTTCTGTTTTATCCTTGGTAATATTGTTGTCAGGCAAGTCAGCCTCCTTACTTTTTGATTTTTATAAATTGCACTTATAAAATATCCATTGTTTTATTAGGACAAGTAGGATGCTTAGATTTGAAATGATATGACAGATTATAGTTTTGGAAGCTGCGTAGTCACAAACAGGGCGATTGAACTGCTGTGGACTAGCATGCAGCTCTACATGTTTTTTTAATTTACTTCTATCTGTTGTTTTGTAGTCATGGTGTGGACAGTTTAGGTCCATTGTGAACCTGTCTTGCATGGTGGGTTATTTCATGTTGATTAGAGGCCACATAACTGCACTGATCACATTTAACTGGCTTCTCACCTGAATGAGTATGCATATATCTAGTTAGATGAGTCTTCCAAGAACTCGGTTAAGGACAAAGTTTACATTTATATGGGTGTTCTTCTGTGTGAGTTTGAACATGCTGAACATAATTGTTTTTGCTATCTGAAAAAAATAGTTGCATTTTCCCCATGTGCATACTTTCCCAGGAGTATGGATTCTCAAGAGTTTCCTCTTATGACACTTGTTTACTGTGAAATATGTGCAAGTAATGCACATGTAGACTTGCTCATTATCCCCGCAACAGCATATGGTGTGTTGTTTCATATGTGCAATATAGCGATCATCTGGGTTTGTATTGTAGTCACAGTGGTCACAGCGAATGGGGCCTTTGGAGAAATATCCCTCTACTGCAGTGGAAGAACCAGATTCCCTGTCTTTTGCTTGCTTCTCTGTACTTTCTCCCACAAAAAAAAAAAAAAAAAAGTCTTGGTGCCATAAGCTCTAATATGATAGATAAATTGTTCTTCAGATTCTGCTTCTTACTGACATGGCTTACAGTGAAAGGGTTTTCTCTTCAAGTTCTTGCAATTGTCCTCTGCTCCAGGTGTTTCAGTAGAAATATCTTTCTTTGAGCTATAAATTTCTGAGGCAGCTGATACTGCAAACACAGGCTCTGGTACTATAAAACTGAGTTCCAAATTTCCCAGTTCCATGTTTTCCATTTCATTAGGTTCATCTTTTATTTCAGGAGGCTCTTCAAATCCTTCTCCATCACTATCTGAAAAGTAGTTATCCACAACAGGCATCAATTCTGCCATCTGTCTTTCTTCACCAAGTAGGTAATCACAGCAACCGCCATTTACTTCCAAACTCAAGACCACATTTGCCATCATGATAAGGTGAGAGGCAGCCAGTTCAGTTTTTGAGAGGTCATGCAAGTCATACATATTATCAGGCAAGGGCAGGCCAATGTTGGCACAGTGGGCCTCTTCCAGAAGACTGGCCTGTTACCTGTATGGCCATACCTGTATTATTAACAATCAACAACATTTTTTGCATTGCGCTCAACTTGGCCTATTTGCCTAGTGGACGCCAGAACAAGATTACTTCTTGAAAACATGTTGGCTTTTTAAATGGTCTTGACTATGCTACTTTCAAATTTAAAAGGTGCTGTTCTCAAATGAAATGCTTTCTTATATGTTAGAAGAAGCAATGTGACAGGTAGCACTACAAAATAAAGTTAAACCCCAATTACAAAAAAGTAATCCATAGGCAGTGCAATGGTGGCTCAGTGGCAGAATTCTTGTCCACCATGCCGGAGACTCAAGTTCAATTCCTGGAGCCTGCCCTTGTAAAAAAAAAAAAATGCTGTTATTAAAAAAAAACAGAAAAAACAAAAAGGGTGAATGGGTGGTTCAGTGGTAGAATGCTAGCCTTCCATGCAGGAGACCCGGGTTCAATTCCTGGACCATATACCCCCCCCCAAAAATAGTAATCCACTTCACCCAAGTTTATAAATACAAACATGTTTGATAATATGGACCATAAAAAGTTGGAATCAAAAAGCCAACCCAGAAATGGAATTGACCACAAAAACTTTCCCAGAGCTTAACAGCCCAAACTACTCAGTATTTACCCACACATGGACTTTCCTAATTTCCCTGAATCTCTACCACCACCCCTTCTAAAGTAATTTTAACATTCCTGTCCGGAAAGTCATCCAAGCATAGCCCAAAAGTCCAATGTGTTACACGAATTCTTATGTACTACTGCTACCAAGGGCATTCCTAACTGACATAGGCATTTGGCCATTTTCTCAAAATCTAATTAATTCTTAAATCTGCATCAGAAGAATTAAGTCTCCTTTCTACCATGTTTTTGTGCATGGGAAAAGACTGGCCATTCTCAGAAGATGAACTCCTTATCACTGATATGGTAATCTGAGTAATCATTAGATAAATAAATCATACAGTAAGTGATTGAAAGAGAGAGATTTCCGATAACTGAAGATTGTATTAGGGTGGCTCTTCTAAGCACCAGTTCTTAATATGGGAAAAAAACTGGGCTGACTCTAATGACACTGCTATAGTCCCAGAAATGCTTGTTCTAAAAAAACATTACAGTTATTTTCTTGCCCTTTGTTTCCTCTAAAGCTGAAGTCATAAAAAATGCAGTTAGTTTGAAATGCATTTATTTTAACACTGTTGAATTTTATTTGTAATCTTATTTTCAAGATTGTACCACAGGTATTCGATTGAGTTATTTTATTTTATTTATTTATTAATTAAAGAAAAAAGAAATTAACACAACATTTAGAAATCATTCCATTCTACATATGCAATCAGCAATTCCTAACATCATCACATAGATGCATGATCATCACTTCTTAGTACATTTGCATCGATTTAGGAAAATAACTAGCAAAATAACAGAAAAAGATATAGAATGTTAATATAGTGAAAAAATAAAAATAATAATAATAGAAAAAAAAGACACAAACAAACAAACAAACAGACAAACAAAAAAAAAAACCTATAACTCAGATGCAGCTTCATTCAGGGTTTTAACATGATTACTTTACAATTAGGTATTATTGTGCTGTCCATTTTTGAGTTTTTGTATCTAGTCCTGTTGCACAGTCTGTATCCCTTCAGCTCCAATTACCCATTCTCTTACCCTGTTTCTAACTCCTGCTGGTCTCTGTTACCAATGACATATTCCAAGTTTATTCTCGAATGTCGGTTCACATCAGTGGGACCATACAGTATTTGTCCTTTAGTTTTTGGCTAGACTCACTCAGCATAATGTTCTCTAGGTCCATCCATGTTATTACATGCTTCATAAGTTTAGTCTGTCTTAAAGCTGCATAATATTCCATCGTATGTATATACCACAGTTTGTTTAGCCACTCGTCTGTTGATGGACATTTTGGCTGTTTCCATCTCTTTGCAATTGTAAATAACGCTGCTATAAACATTGGTGTGCAAATGTCCGTTTGTGTCTTTGCCCTTAAGTCCTTTGAGTAGATACCTAGCAATGGTATTGCTGGGTCGTATGGCAATTCTATATTCAGTTTTTTGAGGAACCGCCAAACTGCCTTCCACAGTGGTTGCACCATTTGACATTCCCACCAACAGTGGATAAGTGTGCCTCTTTCTCCATATCCTCTCCAGCACTTGTCATTTTCTGTTTTGTTGATAACGGCCATTCTGGTGGGTGTGAGATGATATCTCATTGTGGTTTTGATTTGCATTTCTCTAAATGCCAGGGATATTGAGCATCTCTTCATGTGCCTTTTGGCCATTTGTATTTCCTCTTCTGAGAGGTGTCTGTTCAAGTCTTTTTCCCATTTTGTAATTGGGTTGGCTGTCTTTTTGTTGTTGAGTTGGACAATCTCTTTATAAATTCTGGATACTAGACCTTTATCTGATATGTCATTTCCAAATATTGTCTCCCATTGTGTAGGCTGTCTTTCTACTTTCTTGATGAAGTTCTTTGATGCACAGAAGTGTTTAATTTTGAGGAGTTCCCATTTATTTATTTCCTTCTTCAGTGCTCTTGCTTTAGGTTTAAGGTCCATAAAACCGCCTCCAATTGTAAGTTTCATAAAATATCTCCCTACATTTTCCTCTAACTGTTTTATGGTCTTAGACCTAATGTTTAGATCTTTGATCCATTTTGAGTTAACTTTTGTATAGGGTGTGAGATACGGGTCTTCTTTCATTCTTTTGCATATGGATATCCAGTTCTCTAGGCACCATTTATTGAAGAGACTGTTCTGTCCCAGGTGAGTTGGCTTGACTGCCTTATCAAAGATCAAATGTCCATAGATGAGAGGGTCTATATCTGAGCACTCTATTCGATTCCATTGGTCGATATATCTATCTTTATGCCAATACCATGCTGTTTTGACCACTGTGCCTTCATAATATGCCTTAAAGTCTGGCACCGTGAGACCTCCAGCTTCGTTTTTTTTCCTCAAGATACTTTTAGCAATTCGGGGCACCCTGCCCTTCCAGATAAATTTGCTTATTGGTTTTTCTATTTCTGAAAAATAAGTTGTTGGGATTTTGATTGGTATTGCATTGAATCTGTAAATCAATTTAAGTAGGATTGACATCTTAACTATATTTAGTCTTCCAATTCATGAACACGGTATGCCCTTCCATCTATTTAGGTCTTCTGTGATTTCTTTTAACAGTTTTTTGTAATTTTCTTTGTATAGGTTTTTTGTCTCTTTAGTTAAATTTATTCCTAGGTATTTTATTCTTTTAGTTGCAATTGTAAATGGGATTCGTTTCTTGATTTCCCCCTCAGCTTGTTCATTACTAGTGTATAGAAATGCTACAGATTTTTGAATGTTGATCTTGTAACCTGCTACTTTGCTGTACTCATTTATTAGCTCTAGTAGTTTTGTTGTGGATTTTTCCGGGTTTTCGACGTATAGTATCATATCATCTGCAAACAGTGATAGTTTTACTTCTTCCTTTCCAATTTTGATGCCTTGTATTTCTTTTTCTTGTCTAATTGCTCTAGCTAGAACCTCCAACACGATGGTGAATAATAGTGGTGATAGTGGACATCCTTGTCTTGTTCCTGATCTTAGGTGGAAAGTTTTCCATTTTTCCCCATTGAGGATGATATTAGCTGTGGGTTTTTCATATATTCCCTCTATCATTTTAAGGAAGTTCCCTTGTATTCCTATCTTTTGAAGTGTTTTCAACAGGAAAGGATGTTGAATCTTGTCAAATGCCTTCTCTGCATCAATTGAGATGATCATGTGATTTTTCTGCTTTGATTTGTTGATATGGTGTATGACATTAATTGATTTTCTTATGTTGAACCATCCTTGCATACCTGTGATGAATCCTACTTGGTCATGATGTATAATTCTTTTAATGTGTTGTTGGATTCAATTTGCTAGAATTTTGTTGAGGATTTTTGCATCTATATTCATTAGAGAGATTGGCCTGTAGTTTTCTTTTTTTGTAATATCTTTGCCTGGTTTTGGTATGAGGGTGATGTTGGCTTCATAGAATGAATTAGGTAGTTTTCCCTCCGCTTCGATTTTTTTGAAGAGTTTGAGGAGAGTTGGTACTAATTCTTTCTGGAATGTTTGATAGAATTCACATGTGAAGCCGTTTGGTCCTGGAATTTTCTTTTTAGGAAGCTTTTGAATAACTGATTCAATTTCTTTACTTGTCATTGGTTTGTTGAGGTCATCTATTTCTTCTTGAGTCAAAGTTGGTTGTTCATGTCTTTCCAGGAACCCGTCCATTTAATCTAAATTGTTTTATTTATTAGTGTAAAGTTGTTCATAGTATCCTGTTATTGCCTCCTTTATTTCTGTGAGGTCAGTGGTTATGTCTCCTCTTCCATTTCTGATCTTATTTATTTGCATCCTCTCTCTTCTTCTTTTTGTCAATCTTGCTAAGGGCCCATCAATCTTATTGATTTTCTCATAGAACCAACTTCTGGTCTTATTGATTTTCTCTATTGTTTTCATGTTTTCAGTTTCATTTATTTCTGCTCTAATCTTTGTTGTTTCTTTCCTTTTGCTTGCTTTGGGGTTAGTTTACTTTTCTTTCTCCAGTTTTTCCAAGTAGACAGTTAATTCCTGAATTTTTGCCTTTTCTTCTTTTCTGATACAGGGATTTACGGCAATAAATTTCCCACTTAGCACTGCCTTTGCTGTGTCCCATAGGTTTTGATATGTTGTGTTTTCGTTTTCATTTGCCTCGAGGTATTTACTAATTTCTCTTGCAATTTCTTCTTTGACCCACTCGTTGTTTAAGAGTGTGTTGTTGAGCCTCCACATATTTGTGATTTTCTGGCACTCCGTCTATTATTGATTTCCAACTTCATTCCTTTAGGATCTGAGAAAGTGTTGTGTATGATTTCAATCTTTTTAAATTTGTTAAGACTTGCTTTGTGACCCAGCATATGGTCTATCTCTGAGAATGATCCATGAGCACTTGAGAAAAAGGTGTATCCTGCTGTTGTGGGATGTAATATCCTATAAATGTCTGTTTAGTCTAGCTCATTTATATTTATAGTAATATTCAGATTCTCTATTTCTTTATTGATCCTCTGTCTAGATGTTCTGTCCATTGATGAGAGTGGGGAATTGAAGTCTCCAACTATTATGGAATATGTGTCTGTTTCCCTTTTCAGTGTTTGCAGTGTATTCCTCACGTATTTTGGGGCATTCTGGTTTGACGCATAAATATTTATGATTGTTATGTCTTCTTGTTTAATTGTTCCTTTTATTAGTAGATAGTGTCCTTCTTTGTCTCTTTTAACTGTTTTACATTTGAAGTCTAACTTGTTGGATATTAGTATAGCCACTCCTGCTCTTTTCTGGTTGTTATTTGCATGAAATATCTTTTCCCAACCTTTCACTTTCAACCTATGTTTATCTTTGGGTCTAAGATGTGTTTCCTGTAGACAGCATATAGAAGGATCCTGTTTTTTAATCCATTCTGCCAGTGTATGTCTTTTGATTGGGGAATTCAGTCCATTAACATTTAGTGTTATTACTCTTTGGATAATATTTTCCTCTACAATTTTGCCTTTTGTATTATATATATCATATCTGATTTTCCTTCTTTCTACACTCTTCTCCATACCTCTCTCTTCTGTCTTTTCATAAATGACTCTAGTGCTCCCTTTAGTATTTCTTGCAGAGCTGGTCTCTTGGTCACAAATTCTCTCAGTGACTTTTTTTCTATAAATGTTTTAATTTCTCCCTCATTTTTGAAGTACAATTTTGCTGGATATAGGAGTCTTGGTTGGCAGTTTTTCTCTTTTAGTAATTTAAATATATCATCCCACTGTCTTCTTGCTTCCATGGTTTCTGCTGAGAAATCCACACATAGTCTTATTAGGTTTCCCTTGTATGTGATGGAATGTTTTCTCTTGCTGCTTTCAAGATCCTCTCTTTCTCTTTGACCTCTGACATTCTGACTAGTAAGTGTCTTGGAGAATGCCTATTTGGGTTTATTCTCTTTGGGGTGCGCTGCACTTCTTGGATCTATAATCTTAGGTCTTTCATAAGAGTTGGGAAATTTTCAGTGATAATTTCTTCCATTAGTTTTTCTCCTCCTTTTCCCTTCTCTTCTCCTTCTGGGACACCCACAACACGTATATTTGTGCGGTTCATATTGTCCTTGAGTTCGCTGATCCCCTGTTCAAATTTTTCCATTCTTTTCCCTATAGTTTCTGTTTCTTTTTGGAATTCAGATGTTCCATCCTCCAATTCACTAATTGTAGCTTCTGTCTCTTTAAATCTACCATTGTAGGTATCCATTGTTTTTTCCAGTTTTTCTTCTTTGTCCTTCACTCCCATAAGTTCTGTGATTTGTTTTTTCAGTTTTTCTATTTCTTCTTTTTGTTCAGCCCATGTCTTCTTCATGTCCTCCCTCAATTTATCAATTTGGCTTTTGAAGAGATTTTCCATTTCTGTTCGTATATTCAGCATTAGTTGTCTCAGCTCCTGTATCTCATTTGAACTCTTGGTTTGTTCCTTTGACTGGGCCATATCTTCAGTTTTCTGAGCGTGATCCATTATCTTCTGCTGGCATCTGGGCTTTTAATCAGATTTCCCTGGGTGTGAGACCCAGCAGGTTGAAAGATTTTTCTGTGAAATCTCTGGGCTGTTTTTCTAATCATGCCCAGTAGGTGGCGCTCGTGGCGCTCATCTGTCTGCGGGTCCCACCAGTAAAAGGAGCTCTGGCTCCTTTAACTTTGGAAAACTCTCGCTGTAGGTGGGGGTCGCCAGCCTCCGCGGCTTGGGGGAGCGCCCGTACAAATTTCCCTGCTGGCCCAGGGCACCAAGCGTGGTGGGGGGGCGTCAGCCGCCGCGGCTTGGGGGAGTGTCTATCCACCGTTCCCAGCCGGACCGGGAAGCCACGTGTTTGGAAGGGATCCCGGTCGCCGTTCTCCGCGGCTTGGGGATCTCCGATCCAATTCTCCCAGCTAGTCCGGGGGGCCGCATGTTGGGGGGCGGGCTCCAGCCATCGTGGCCTGAGGGGGTCGCCTGTCCAATTCTCCCAGCCGGCCTGGGAAGGAGGGAGGGAGGGACTCCGGCCGCCTGCCGCCTGCCGCCCCGGCCCAGGGAAGCCCGCGCCCCTCGGCGATCTCACTGGAGCGGGTTTTCCCAGCCAGTCAGCTGTTCCAGAATGGGGTATGCTGTCCTCTTGGTCTCTGTCATGGCTCCGGGAGCTGTCCTGTATCGTTTCCACCTCCCTAGTAGCTGTTCTGGAGGAGGAACCAAGACCCGCGCGTCTTACTAAGCCGCCATCTTCTCCGGAAGTCGAGTTATTTTATTTTATTTTATGCTTATGGTTAAACAGCTAATATTTTAGACTTAGCTATGACTTGTTAGCATAGAAGTTGATTTGATGCAACCTATATTTCTGAAGAAAATTAATTATGGAATAATGAAAATTCCAAAATTTTAAGTGAGAATTATTCTTAATTACTAGCATCATGTTGTTTCTTCAAAGGCACTTTGCTAAGATTATCTCCCTCTCATCTCTTCTTTTCTGCGGTTTTGTGTGTATAGAAACATATTCCTTTGCTATCCAAATACTATGTATGAGTTGAAAACTGGAAGTGAAAGGTTAAAGTAGGCAATTGATTTGTAAACCAAGGGTCAGTAATAGCAAATGAAATGAGAACAGTAGAGTTGTAACTAAGAAGTTAAGATTTAAGGGATGATTATGATTACTGAGTGGCTATATAGCTATTATTTTTTACTTTCTGATATATTAGAGTAATGTAGTTTTCTCACATATGTTCTGTGACTAAGCATATAATCCATCTGTGCATGCTCAATAATTAGATCACCTTTAATTACATTATCTGGAGCCATTATGCTCATTATCCTAAAACCTGCCCATCTTTTAATACTATAAAATTATCAGAATTACTGCAGTTTGGGCAGACATATTTTTGAGCCAATAGGCCATCTGATCTCCTGCTTTATGCCTAGCAATAATTTTTTCTCTTTTTGAAACCCTGGTGTCTCAGGAATTGGTCATTTGAGCACATTGGACAGAGAATTCACAGCTTTTGTTAGTAACAGAATTTTAAAGCAAGTGAGAGCTGATGATAAACGATCAAGGCCAAAACAGGGCAGCTGAGCCAGAATCTGAGAGTTGACATGATTGCCAATAAATGATGTAATATATTATGACTAATAAAGATACGAGTTAATTCATTCAAAGCTTTAATGTTCAAAATGCCTAACACAATGTCTGGCTGACACTAATAGCTTAATAAACGCTTATTAAATGAATGCTCACTAGTAGAGTAGCTTTTTTATGCTTGGGGTATTAGATTGAGATCATGCATGGAACAATGTATATGTGTATTTTAAATGACTACGTTTATGCTTTAGACGTTCAAGCTAGTTGACTTCCTGTGGTGACAAGAGGAAATTGCTCACTTTGTGTTTTTAATCATCACTGCTGTAAAAGTCATTTTGCTTTACAATATTTTACTTTGAAGCCCAAGAGATTTTGTAAAGGCTGTCATTTAACAACAATAATAAAGAGATAATGTCAACTAAAGATGAAACCCTAAAAATATTTTTCAGCCTTAAAATAAGTGGATAGAATTTTTTTTGGCAGTTTATAAACTTTACATGGTGAGAAGTCATAATTATGAAAAGCATGACACCTTAACAAGAAGAAAAATGACAAATCCCCAATGTTTCCTTATCTTTTCTAAGATCCAAAGTAGTTATTAGAACACAAATTATTAGGAGAATATATATTTCTCTATTTCTGCTGCCATGTCTTTTGATTATAGAAGTCTATTTACTAAAAATAAGAAAAAAACATCAGCAGTCTTATTAAAAGGGATGACTTCATATCACAATTTTTTAACTTTAAACAATAATGAAATTGAATTCTTCTAAGGCCAACTCGTTGTACTCTAGAGTCTAATATGTATATAACTGGCATTGAATGCTTACCTAAAATGGGAAGAGCCCAGGCGCACAAACTCATTATGTTTAATATTAACACAATAATTCATTTTTCTTCTGCTTGTGTACAAATGCTGCACTGATCATGTTTTAAGCTGGGAAATACATAAAAATGATTTAAAACCGTCTAATTGTGTCCTATGAAGAAAGTAAGTCCTTCTTAACTTTTTAACAAAGTTTATATCACATTAAGTTAAACTGTTAATCCATAAATGATGTCTGCCTTTCTGGTTTTAAGGAATGAATGTTTTGCTAAGATTTATACTTAAAAAAAAATTTACTGGCTTATAACTCAGGATCTCTCTAAAAGCCTAAAGAAAATAAATACTTTCCTTGGCATAAAGGTGAGTGACAGTGAAATTAATTATATTGCTTGGATGGCATCAATCAGTGAATGAAAAATAATGTAGCCAAAGAAAACTGGGATCCAAATCATACCATCTGTGCCCTCCCATTAAACAGGAACCTGGTATTCGTGTAAGATAAGTCAAGAAGCGACATGCCTGAAGCATATATTTGGAAGCCGTTCTATTATACCATTTTTAATCTCTCATTCCACCTTCTTACACTTCATATCTTGCACAGCATATTGCACATTGTCACTCCTCAGTGAATGTTTATAAAATGAAATTGTTGAATTGCATTCTCTCCAGATGTTGAGATTTCCATGCCCAATTAGGAACCCATTGAGAGATAGGCAGCGTTAAGAAGATGGAGGCAATAAAGCTACTTGAAGAATGTGCCCTAAGTCTGTGGCCTAGTGAGTTTGCTAATATTTCCCCTTTGCATTAGGTAAACATACTCTCCCAGCCACAGCTAGTCAAATGCAGACTTCTCTCCCCTTGGGACAGGCCATTTAGAACTTGATGGCTACAAGTACACAAGCACCAGCTCTCTTTAGGAGATGGGAGTTGATAAGTGTGAATGGTGCAGTTTTCCAAACTCACCAATTAGATGACTTTTCCTCCAGGAAAAATAAAGGGTGGGAGTAGTATCTAAAGATGTTCCTCTGTGTGGAAAGAGAAGGGAATAAATTTCCCCTGTTAATTCTAGTGACTTAATTTAGGAGAATTGGTTCATCTGGATATAGAATTGATTTGACTTCCGTGTGAATTTTCATCCAGATCTGGGAGAAAAAAAAAAGTTTTGAAATAACTGATAAAGACAAAATTATGCGCATTTATGTGGTCAGGTTTCTCTAGAAAACAGACATTTGTTTCCCTTTCTTGGTCTACTGAATATTATTCCTACCAAGCCAAAATTTGCCAACTGAAGTACAACAGATTGTCTTAGCAAGTTTCTTTTGTCATCTTGATTCATTTTTATTTTAATATTGTTGCAGTTTTGTCTTTTGCAAAAGTTCTTACCTTTGCAAAGTTTCTTTTCCTCCATTTTGATTGTTCATTTTTATTTCCCCATACTTGTAAAACCAGAGCTGGAAGGAAGGTGAGAATTCAACTCAGCAAATATTTATAAATAAACTATTACTTGTAAGAACTAAGGTTCAAAAAGTAAACACCGTCCTTCAAAAGATCATAATCTTGGCAGTAATACAAGGTGACAGCATCTATACTAGTAGTATGGACAAATGTGAATAAGGAACATGGATAAGGGAGAATGAGTTATATCCTGGCAGAGTAGGGTGAGGAGATCACATTTGATCTGGAACTGGCAGTATGAGCTAGATTTTACAAGGAAAATGATAAGGAAGATATATATTCCAGCAACAGCTAACAGCAAGAAGAAAAGCTCGGAACAACCATGAAACTGGACAATGTATTCTAGAAGAAGCAAGTAGCCTCATGTGCTGGAGCGGTGTGTGGTGTGTAAGGCAGAGTGAAAGAAATGAGGGATGAGGAGTTTTTTAATTTTTTCCCAGGTTTGTTTGTTGTTTTTAGAAGGGACCTGACATAGTCAGAAAATTATAGTGCCAGGGTGGAGAATTGATTGGAAGAGATTGAAAGCAGAAGCAGAAAGTCCAGTTAAGAGATTATTTTGACAGTCTGCATAAAAAACACTGAGGGTCATAATTGGGGCAGTAACAGTGGCAGGGAGTGACTGTTGGGTGAGCTCAGTTTAGAAGTCAGCTTAGGGGTTATGAGAAGGTTGTAAAAATAGGGAAAATAGTTCAAGATGGGAAAGGCTAGGGGAGAAAGGGATGGTCCTTCCATGGTCTAAGGACCTCCACATCAGTATGAATGAAACTGCCCAAGAGAAGCCACGGAAAGGGATGAGCCAGAATTATGTGAAAAGTTGGGGTCAAACATGGCTTTTAGTTTGTCACTTGTGAGAGCAGTTTCCATAGCGGTGGGGATGGGTGCCTCTTGGGTCTTGAAGGGATGAGATGTATAAAGAAGGGGTGAAGCAGCTAATGATGGGTCTCCAAAGGGTTTGGGTGTGGGGACAGGAGGAAGATGAGATGGAAGCTTGAGAGAGGCAGGATCAAGAAAAGGATTAGGAGGGGAGGGGAACAGTAGATAAAGGGAAGACAGAAAAAAAAAAATAAGAAAAGTATGTATGAAGGAAAGCAAAAGAAGAAAAGGGAAGAGAAACAGAAAGATTGGGGGACCGTGGTAAAGAATACGGAGAGGAATGAGGAAGTTTGGGTGCTTAGTGGAATCAATGCTATCTCTGCAATATTTTGTCACTGCCTTTTGAGATTCTGATGAGTGAAATAACATCCCCAATTATCCTACAAACTTGAGAAGAATTACTCTGCCGGGAATAAAGTTAATCTCTGAACTGTCACATCCCCAAGGAAAATCATAACTGTAGCTCACAACATTAATTATAATGCAGTTAAATTCTACCCAATGTGTTTCCTTTGTACTGGATCTAATTAAACACAGCAGGTCAGCAGTGGAAACATCCTCACTGATCCCAGTCACCATAAGTACGTATTTGTAAATCTTTACTCTGACATACTAAAGATCCACAGAGCTCATTTACTTCCCTCCTTCCATGGACTGGATTGGGGTAAGAGAGCGAGGTCCATCCTCTGAAAGGAATTATTTCAAAAGAACTGTCTAGTCATCGATTCAGATTCCTTTGCACACAGAGAATTTATCCCTGGAGTTATCTTTAAAGTGAATCTCTGTAATATAATTCTCTTTCCCACGGATTTCATTTATGAAGTAAAAAATAGAGCCAATAAAATAGAAAGTGACCATGGTGGCTGTTGTGAAAAGGTAACAAGTGAGAATACAGAGCAGTCCACAGAAGCGTCAGAAGTCCAGGACCCACACAAATTAAAAGCTAGAGAGAAAACTACAGGAGTGTATTAAGATGTACAGACAAAGATGTGTATTGCATAATTGCCTGTAACAATGAAACCGAGAATTACTTACTCAAAAGGCCACTGATCAGAAACTGTTAAATATATTGCTACCTCCATGGATGGGTTTATTACAGAACCATGGACATTTAAAATACCAACACCTAGCATTTATTTAGTGCTTACTGTCTGCCCAAAACATTACTTGATTTATTCTATTTAAACCTGACAACAAACTTTTGAGGATGGCATTTGTGTTACTAGATTCTGAATACTTCAGTAATTTGTTCAGTCACATGGCTTGTAGGTGGAATCCAAACAGCCTCACTCTTCTCAACCACGATTTTTATTGTAGGTGTATACGTAGCAACATGAGAAAATGATCAAAGTATAACAGGTGTAAAAAGAAGGTTATAATTATGTCATTTTAGTAATTCTGTAGTGTACATGATTTATGTTTACAAAGAACACCTGGAAGAATTCAATACCAACCAACTTATTAAGCAGTGTTAGCTGAGTATAGTCCCTTGATTTTTATATTCTTTTGCTTCCCTGTATTGTCCATAACCTACATACCTATTATATTATTTAAAAAAATAATTTTTATTTTAAAAAAGTAAAAGAAATTTTGAGTGAAAGAATAAATCAGAAACCAGATAGGCAAATGGAAGGATCAAATGAAGGAAGATACAGAGGTTCAGGCAAACTCAGTACCAGAATCCAGAAGGGAGATTAGGAAGGACCAAGAACTGATAGGTAATTAATATTTCTCTTCTAAGGGCTAGGCACTGATGAATCATTTCCTGTACATCAGTAGTTTGAACCCCTGAAGTTGACCTTGTCCTCTAATTGGGTGTTTAAAAAGCAATGTGATTTCCCAACTCAGGGATCTTTCCTCTGCAGATCTTTCCAAATCCCTCCCTTTCCTTTCCATTCCTTTTGTTTTTTGCCAAAATGGAATAATCCCACTTTGTTCCTTCTTAAACTTCATCTCTTTATCCCCTTTGGATCAGGGATTAGTAACAGCAAAAATTTCTAATATGTAATATATTTATTTGCTATAGGTGACATTGTCTGACATTCAATCAAGACACAGGTATTTATTGAGCACATAATATATGGTCAGCACTGGATTAGGTGCTGCAAGATTGCACAATAATTCTCACAGATCCTCACTTGAAAGACTTTATACAGCACAATATAAGACAGTCTGTAACAGAAGGGTTAAAAGAGATGAAATGGTGAGTCACTGACACAGGTTTGAAGCTCTGGGCTAGGAGCAGCAAAGACCATGGTGAGTGTTCTGGTTCAAAACTATTATGCACCCCAGAAAAGCCCAGTTTCTCTAATCCAATCTTCTGGGGGTGGGACCTTCTGATTGCTTCCATGGAGATATGATCCACCCAGTTCTGGAGCTAAGAGAGCCATTTCAAAACCAACCCAATTTTTGAAGGAAAATTACTTCAAAGGCAGAACCATGGAAACTAAGGTCTGGAGCCAAGAAATCTTGGGCCAGGAGAGTGGACGCACCTATGCCTGTGGAGAGGGTAAATTTGTCCTGCCTGCAGAGGGCAGGCCTTCTGCCTCATTGTTTGGGAAGACTGTTGACACCTTAGGCCTCAGAAAGGGTGGCGCACATTTCCTGGGGATTAGGGAGGCCTGGTCACCACTCCACTCTTCTGAAGGAGTTGGGTGTGTGTCCCGGAGAAGGCAGAGAGCCCAAGTGCCACCCAGATGATTGAAGAGGGTGGGACTGAGAACAAGGCAGTTTCTCCAATGTTCCTTAATATTAGAACCCCACCCTAGTGTTTGCAAAGGTCAGGGCTGTTGCATAAGCCCTTGGAAAGGGTGAGACTGCCACTCTCTCAAGCCTCAAGGATAAAACATTATTCTTTATCTGTCTCTCAGACTTTGAAATCTAATGTAGCATGCCCTACAGGTTTTCAGAACTGCTTAGTCCCAGTGATCTCTATTTTCCATCCAATTTTTCCCTACAGAAATGGGAACATTTATCCTATGACTGGCCTTCATTTGTATATTGGAAACAGATAACTTTTTCTGAGTTTCACAGGTCCACAGCCAGAGGAAAATTTTCCCTTAGGACAATCATGCCTGCAGCTGATTTTGATAAGACTTTGTACTGTTTTTGCCCTTGTATTGTATTTGTATTGTTACTGAAATGGTTTAAGGCTGCTTTGACATTGTTATAGAATGAATGTATTTTGTATATGGAAAGAACATGTCTTTGGAGGTCCAGAGTATAGAATGTGCTGGTTTGAAACTGTTATGTACCCCCAGAAAAACTCGTACTTCTAATCCAATCCTGTGGGTGCTGACCTATTGTGGGTGGGACCTCTTGATTAGGATATTTCCACAGATATATGACCCACCCAAATCAAGGTTCTTCTTAATCCTTTTACTGGAGTCCTCACCGAAGAGAATAAAAGCAGAAAACAGAGAGAGAGCTCGGAGCTGACACAGAGAAGAGAGATGAAACCAGGTGGAAGATGCTTGAAGAAAGAAAATGCCCCAGCAGAAGCCAGAAGGACCACAGGAGCTGAGAGACCATTCTGAAACCAACACAGGAGAGAAGGGCCAGCAGATGTCATCATGTATCTTCCTGGATGCAATTGGCTTTTCTTGAGTGAAGGTATGCCCTTATTGATGCCTCAATTTGGACATTTTCATGGCCTTAAAACTGTAAATTTGTAATCTAATAAATCCCCTTTGTAGAAACCAATCCATTTCTGATATATTGCATTCTGACAGCACTAGCAAACCAAAACAGTGGGCAAGATCCAGGGTTGGGGTTTGGCGCAGTGTGCCTAATGGAGAAGGGAAGACCTGGGGATTGACCCTGTGGCAAAGGCTGATGTCTTAGTTTACCAGGGTGCTTTGATAAATACCACACAATGAGTTGGCTTAAACGATGAGAAATTGTTGACTCATGGTTTTGAGGCTAGAAGCTCAAAGTTGAGGTGTCAGCAAAGTAGTAGCTTTCTCCCAAAGTCTGTAACAGTGCTGGCTGCTAGAGATCCTTAGGGGTCCTTGGGTTGTATCCCTGCTTCAGTTCACATGGCCAAATCCACTCCTTTCTCTTCCAGGTTCCACTGATTTCCAGTTTCCACTGATTCTAGCTTCTGGCTTCTCCCTGTGGCTTTTTCTTACTATATCTGAATTTCTTCTGTTTATAAAGAGCTCCGGTAATCCAGATTAAAACCCAATCACCTTTAGTTGGGCCACATTCTAACTAAAAATAAATCTTCGAAGTTCCTATTTACAATGGGTTCACAGTCACAGGACTGCAGATGAAGATTAAGAACCTGTTTAAATTGGGGTACAAAATTCAATCTACCAGAGCTGAAAAGGGTAACTTGTAAAATCAGAAGAAACACTGTGTAAAGTGTGCATCTTATTTCAATCCCCAAACACTTTAAATTGGAGGCGAGAGCTTCACATAACTTGGTGTTTATGCTTTCACTTCTCAGTTATCAATTTTGTGAAATAAATTTCTTTAAATGAGGCCTATTGCCCAGCCCTGAGGTATGAAACAGCACAGCTTCTACTGTGGAGGTTCATGGGTAAAAAAATGAAAGAAACTTCACTATGTCCACTTTGTATTTTTATGTTTTAAAGTTTAGATGAGACACTTCTTTGCCTGCTCTGGTAAAACCTCTGACATTTATATAATTTTTATCTTCTTATTTTTTAAAAGATACTTTTTAAATGTTGTGAACTGAAATACAATAATTACAGAAAATTAAAAACTATGGGAAAGCAAATGAAGAAAATAATAATCCCCCATCACCTTAGCACCAAGAGATAACAAAAGTTCATATTTTATTATAAATCTGACAGGTTTCTTTTATGAATAAATAACCTACAGATTTAAATTGGTTCTTGTCTGATACATTTCCAATTTTTTCCAGGAGCAGTGGGTGATTGGATAAACTACCTTACCTCAAAGCAGAAGAGAAAATTTGATGAATTATTCACAGATAGAATAAAACGCAGTGAACTTGCAAGGCACTTTGAGGATTACTCTTAATATAAATGGAAAATGAAACCAGTTTCCATTTTATGTGATACAGTGCATGGGGAATACGTAAGTATTTTCACCAACGCGCAAAACAGGTCTTTCAGCGAAAAACAAGACACTTTATGAAAATATCATGTGTGAGGTATTATTATTGTTGTATTTGGTGGTAGCAGAGAATTATTAATAAAAGGAACTATAAAATTTTGAATGGGTGAATTATATATCTGTTTTCAGAATATTCAGTAAGGCAAAGAGTAATCTACTCAGAAAGAGCATGCTATTTTTGGTATTCTACAAACTGCATTGATGTATAACAAAAGAGGTGAGGGATTACCTAAGATAATTAATATCTGAATAGAATTTATTTTCTGCCTATTTGAAAAATCATGATCTCTAGAAAAACATTTTTATTTCAACATTCTCCAATGTTAGTGTAGAAATATTCTCTAGTGTCACAGTGATGGCAAGCATAATCCTACAAGGTGGGAACACCTAATAGGTACATTATCAAATGACCACGTTCCAGTGTGTTGGTGAGAATGAAGAATGAAAGATCAGACAAGAATCAACTAAAGGTGATTGGGTTTTAATCTGGATTACTGGATTTTAATCTGGATTAAAATCGTATTGGCTTGGCATTCCAGTAGTTTTCTTTACCTTTAATCAAGTCAGCTAAATTGAAAGAATTTAATTTCTCAATTTTGAAAAGCATAATTTTCCTTGAAGTTTTTATAATGCTTTATAGTGGTTTGAATAGGTATGCTTCACCCCCAAGGCATTTCCAGTATTGATCCAATTTCTGTAATTCTCTCTCTTTCTCGTGATGTGTATTATTCCATGGCTTTAGCCTATGGGACATTGTAATGAAATTTCAGCAAACTTAATTTAGGATTATTACCTATATGACAATAGACAAATTATGTAAATCAAACATAAATTTTAACGTCTGTTTCATATTGTTTAATTCAAGGCTTAACATGGAATCAAAACTGTATATTGAATGTACAAATTGAGCTATGAACACAAAGCAATGTATTGAGGTAGTAAATTCAGCCAAAAACTTTGATCCTGCATGTTAATGCATGGTGAATCTTATTTTAGTCACCCGTTGGAATGCTGTGTATCAAGTTTATCAAAGCTTCAGTAAGTAATTAGATCATCAAAAATATTCTATGTAAACATATTTGTTACAAATAAAATATATTCCTGTTGACTTCATGTAATTTAGTTTCTTTATTCTTCAAAATTAGCATTTCTAAGATTTATTTATACATCCCACTTCCCAAAACAAATGACATTAGTGAATAAGAAAGGCAATCAAGTGAAATCTTGATCACATCTTCATCCTTACATAGGAGATAAACCACACTAGCATTTCCCTGATGCTGATGTTCAAGGAAGGACAGATCATCATCAGGGTATTACAAAGGAGGCCTGCCAAGGCTGCTAAATGAAAAACACAATGACTGTGGTGTTTGGGGGGGTCAAATTTTACGAGCCTATGCCATCTGTCACAACATTAACATCATCACTGAGATGGAAAGAACTGAAATGGGACTTTGATGATACTAAACTATTTTATAACCAGAAGGTACTTTTGAGATGATGTAGTCCAATTTTATCTACATATAAGAAAATTGCTTAAGGTCAACCACTTAAAGCTGTAACTGGAATCCATCCAAGAGCCTGAATTCCCAGTCTATGGTCAGTCAGTCACAAGTGTTTTTGAGCACCTTCAATGGGTCAGGCTCTGTTGTAGCCAGGGACACATGATGAACTTGAAAGGAAACAGTCCCTGCTTACAGGATGCTTATATTCTAGGGGGCATATAATCATAAATAAAAAAAAGTAAACATATGAAATGTACCAGGCACCAATATGGTATATTGAACTATACTATACAGTACTATAAAGAAGATAATATAGGGCAATGTGGTAGATGGTGACTCCCGAGCTGCTTTAACTGGGGTGTTTGTGCAAGGACTCAGGAGGAGACATAGCATTTCCACTTGAATGATGACTGCGCCTACCTTATGAGGGTAGCCTTGAAAAGATGGCGAGGATTTCAGATTTAATTCTAAATGGGGTATTTTCCACATGGGAGTGAGACATTCTGACGACACTTTAGAAAGCTCATTCTAGCTATTCAATGGAGGAAGGACTGCGGAGACAGAGATAAACAATGACTGTGATGGTGTAGGTGAGAGAAGAGGAGGGGTTTGGACTATGATTGCAGCAGTGGAAATGATAAGAAATGGTCAATTTTGGAAGATAATATGGACACTGAGATAATAAATTTAGTAATATAAAAGTGAGAGAGAATGTAATAGAATGTAATAGAAGATGAAGCCTAGATGCTTGGAGAATCAACTGAACAAACATCTGGAAGTGCCGTTAACTGAGAGGTGAAAATTTATAGAGAATAATTTGAGGAGGAGGGATGTGTAGATCGATACCTCTGTTTGGGCCATGCTAAGTTTCAAATATGTGTTAGACACCAGAGGTTTGGTTGTATGATTCTCTGATGATGGCTGTGTTGTTCCTTGAGGCAGGGAGGAGTCGAGAAGGTGATGAGGTGTGGGAGGTTGGGTCAAAAGAGAAGATTTATAGAGCACTATGGAAACCAGCACCTGCACAATGATGAATGATTTGGTACACCTGGACTTCTGAAATTGGCTGAGAAAGTCTGGGATATAAATCGAGATGGGATTGGTCCTGGAAGTCCAAGTACACTGTGAATGAAGATGCTGGACATTGCTTGCTTTGCTTCTGTTAAAGCAGATTAATGATAACTAATTGTATATGACTTTGAAATTAACATTAGCCTTTCCTTTTTCATTTTCATGAAAGGATATTTATAGTCAATTTAAAAATCCTTTTCCTGGTTAGTGTTTTTAAGACGGTTTGGAAAAATTGTTTTTGTCAAAGCTTATTCTGTACCCATTAATTTAATACTACAAATAAACACCACCCACCAGTTATATTTTGGCATACATAAATATCACAGAGTAACTAGCTAGTGGTTCTTCCAACTAAAAATATCCTTAAGTGGACATTTATTATTTTCTTGTAGTTGCTATACATACCAGAAGTAATCAGGTACCTAATCAATGGACATCTATACTTTAGTGAGAATGTTATCCTCTCTAACTTTCACTCACACCCCTTGTGAGTGTCTCTGCTTCTGGGAGGCAAAGCAGGATTGGAAAATGTACAAATAGGCTCTGGCCAGTTCTTTCAGATCCTATTACTCACCCTTGGCCTATTTCCTATATCACTGCTCGGAGAGTGAAAGTAGTCACTAGTCAAGTTGGCCAGATGAGCTAAATCCACCCAGGCCATTGCTGGAAATGTACTGCCAATTGATTATTCTGGTGCTCATGCTCACATGGGTTTTCCCCTCTTCCAGAGTAATTTGTTTCTCTCTCTTTGAGCACTATCATATATATATATATATATATATATATATTGGCTTCCTTGGGACTGACAAAACAACTTAATATGCATTCCTTCATCCAAGTTGCCTCCTGATATTCTTCTGCTGATTCTTTCTATCCTTTATTTTTCCACTCTTCTTCCTCCTTAATTGCACTGCTCTCTCCCCTTCCCTTTTTAGTCAATGAACAACTGCTAAATCCTAAAGATTCTTCTTGGGTTTCATTAACCTGCATTTTCTCACTTCCATACATCTGTTTTGTGCCTTAAAGACATTTCCCCCTCATTATTTGTTCAACACCAACTCTATAAAAACTTGCCCTGATATCCATTTTTCATTTTTCCTCATTGAATCTCCAGTGACACTTCACTTATGTTTTACTTTGGGTACTTACCTATTGCAGGCCTTGGAATGGTAAATGTTTATCTGTCATTCTAGTTTGTAAAGTTCTGTAGTAAAGGTCCATGTCCTGTTCATTTTGTATCCTCCACCATGCTTAGCCAAATGCAGCATTCATAATAGATGCTTAATAAATGTAGGTTAGTTGAATTCATGTACCAGCTTAAATTCTACCTCTTCCAGGAAACTTAGTTCCATTATAACAACTCACTTTGATGCTATTTTTGTATTTTCCTATTTGTTAATGTCAGCATTAGTCAATTTTTTTTTTTACTTAATCATATATTCCCTTCCATTTTTACTTAAGTATGTCACATTATGCAAGTTTTTCTTTCCAATTTTACTGTAAACTTACAGGGAGCTAGCAGAAAACCTCTAATTCATGTGACTCATGATGAACATAGAAATTGTTCAATAAGGGCATGTTGAATGGAAAAATGAATGAATGATTTAAAGAATGAATAAACACATTCCTGTCTCTATCTGCTCAGCTTCTGGTCCTGCAGATATGAATGCTTACAGTCATATTGGATTCTTGGCTTTTCATCCACTCTTCAAATCAAACCAGTCACAAAATATTATTGATTCTTGTTTTCCTTATCTCTTAATCTATTCTGAGCATAATGAAAAGACTTTCTTTACCAGGCCTCCTTCAAGCATAAAGGTAAGCAAAGATCAATTCTAAATGACAAGAATGGCCCATAGCTACCACCTATAGGGTAAAATAAGTCTGTGGAGAGATTTGTGAGGGTTCACACAATGTGTGTATGTTTCTAACCTTTCCTTTTGTTGTGATTTCTCCTAGTAATGTGTAAGACTGTAAAACAATTTTTTTTTGTCTTTAAGCAGATTATTCACACATTCATAAAATACCAACCTATGTCAGGTAATTGAAAATCATTGTCAAAGAAAAGGGATCTAATAATGTTCTGATTGGTTTTATTTATTTTTATTTTAGTTTAATAAAAGAATTGTTGATCATTTTTCTTGATGCACAGGTACGGACAAGGTGGAATTTTCTAAGGAATTAGCAAGGAGGAAGATAGAAACAGACTTTGTGGCTACCTTGATGAAAAGCTACATGGAACATGAATAAATAATGAGTAATTAATCTACTAGCCCACCAATTTTCAATTAGAAAACCAATTATAGTCAAACACTGTCGATACATGGAATTATTATGCTCCCAAAGTGTGAGTAGTGTGAACACAAGTTGTACCTGAACAGATGTAGCTAAATAAATTCAGCTATCTTTTGGTTCATTTGCACTATAATCATTAGAAATTGAAAAATTTCGTGAGTATTGCTCTATAGCTATGAGTGTTTACGGATCCTCAGTTGTTGACATGACATTTGTTGGCTGGATTACTATTATCCCTGGGGAAGTAAGGAAATGCTTAAACTATAATCCACAACTAGGGGCACAAGGCTGAGCCAGTCTCTTCCTATGATGCTTAGCGTGTGACTTGTGTTTCTAAAAATATGATTTTGTTCAATTCACATTTTTCTAATTATTTTAATGATTTATATTGATTTATAGTATGATAAAATTTATGAAATTTGCTCTAATAGAGATGAGAAAACCTAGGTGTTTAAGAGGGTGTCAATTATTTCGATTTCTCTTTCATTTTGTGAAAATTTCAGTCTACCTGGGTCTGCATAAATGACAATTAAAGAGGGATTCAGACAGGCAGCGAGGGAACATCCTTGTGATGTCTAGCCAAGGTTTAGACAGAAAGGGCTTTTTTTCTGAGTAATTGGCCCAAAGGGGAGTTTTCATTAAAATAAATTAGTATAATCAGGTCAATCCTGCTAAATAGTATCTAGTTGAGCAGAAACTATGAAGACAAATGGATGGAAAATGATATAAGGAGGTTTATACACTCTAGATAGAGAGATTTAAAAATCATTAGGTTAATTACATGAATTATTGATATTAATGCTGATTTTGCTCCAAAAGCCAGTTCTAGCCAATTCAATAAACATCTCCTTCTATTTTCCTTTTGCTTACATCATTTTAAAGGTCAACTGAATCCTAATCTGTGAGAGTTTTGCTGCTGATTTATAACTGAGGTTACAAAGCTTATGTAGCCACCTAGAGGGTGAAGTAAAGGTCCCCTGAGATTTACAAAACCTAAATAGGGATGGCCTGGAGCCCTCCACAAAGCACAAATCATCAGGTCCAAAGGGTGATGTGGCAGCAGCAATAGGCCTTGTCATAGACTTCTCAGATGTCAATCAAGCAAAGGGCCAAGCGTTGCAGAAGGACAGAAACCAGTGCGCTATACAGACCTCAGTCTATGCCTTACTGTGAAGGACACCAACCTGTTGGCTGAAGTCAGTCCCTGGCCTCAGTCATAAATGCTGGCATTCTAACAGGTCTCTGCTATATAATGCATGATATAAAATTGTAAGGAAGAACACTTGGGCAGTAATATTTATTTCTATAACATGAGGAGACTATACAAAAAGACCCTGAGGTCCCATCCAGTTCTGGACCTTCCCCGTGCCCTGAGCTGTTTCCTTAGTAAAACTATCCCTGAGAAGGGGGAGGAATGAGGAGCATGGAAGCAGGGTCGGAAGGGGGCGTGTGTGGAAGATGGAAGCACAAGATACAGAGACATGTCATTTCTCAGCCACATCAGGTGCTGTCTTTACTCTGACTCCCATCTCCAGTCCTCTCCTGTCAGGACCTTACGCATCTGGCAACGTGGACACAAAAGGGTCTCCATTCAGGAGAACAGCCCACCAGTTTTATGGGAGACTGAGGAAGAATTGGGAATCCTTTAGAACAGACTCCAGATGTCTTACTATGCCCTGGAAATACTGACGAATAAGCCAGATGGTTTTGCCTCTTCAGAGAGCTCAAGTCTGGCAGTGGAGGCTGAAAATTAAAGAAGGGTATGACAGAGCTCTGCAGACCTGAGGGTCTGTGTGAGATCAGAAATGGCACACAAAGGAGTCCCAGGTATTGCAGTTGGGAGGCAGTGGTCTCTCATACCTGGTGGATACAGTTTTCTGGCAGGGGTGCATCCTGGAGTGCCCTCACTGCCACCCGGATCCCCTCTTTTGCAAAGTACAACTGGCAGGCCAAGTGGTTCAGGAATGAGGAGAGAGATTATGGCTCAAATGCTTGACAAACCCCTCCAGCTTGGTCTCACATGAGGTTCAAGGCTGTCTTCTGTCTCTGAATCCAAAAAGCCAGCCACACTTTAAGGCATACCCTGCCGACAAAGGGTCTTAGTCTAACTTTTTAAAAAAAATTTTTAAGAAAATTTTGTTTGCATCTGTGCTGGTTTGAAACTGTTATGTACACCAGAAAAAGCCTATGTTCTTTAATCCATCCCTGTGAGTGCAGACCCGTTGTAGCTGGGAACTTTTGCTTAGGTTGTTTCCATGGAGATGTGGCCCACCTAATTTAAGGTAGGTCTGAATCCTTTCCTAGAGCACTTTATGACAGACAACCCAGAGATGTTTAAAGAGAGGAAAGAAAATGTCCCAGGAGAAGTTCAGAAGGACTCACAGCTGCTGAGAGAGTCATTTTGAAACTAATCCAGTAGAGAAGAGCCAGCAGATGTCACCATGTGCCTTCCCATGTGACAGAGGAACCCCGGATGCCACTGTCCTTTCTTCAGTGAAGGTATCCTCTTGTTGGTGCCTTTGTTTGGGCATTTTTATGGCCTTAGAACTGTAAGTTTGTAAACTAATCAATCCCCTTTGAAAAAGCCAACTCATTTCTGGTGTATTGCATTTTGACAGCTATAGCAAACTGAAACATCATTCTTTTCCCTGCCTCATCTTCTTATTCTCTAAGACAGTTCCCCAAAGTGCATTCTCCAGATTATCAGCATGAGAATCATCTTTGATTCTATAAACTCAAAATAAAAACTGATAAATTTTTGAAACACAAATACATTTTTTAAAATAGGAATTGACAATTTTTAAAAGAAAATTGATAAACATTCAGCTAAGTATTGCTTAAGAACAGTCATTCTCAATTCTGCCTGCATATGAGAGTCACCTGGTAAGTTTTTCTTTCTCATTTGTTAAATACCAATTCCCTGAGGCCACAACCAGAGATTCTGATTTCATTGGTCTGGGCGAGTTCCCAGGTATCTGACTGTTTTTATTTTTTTCACACGGGCAGGTACTGGGAATCGAACTCGGGTCTCCAGCATAGCAGGAGAGAACTGCCACTGAGCCACCATGGCCCGCCCTATCTGACTGTTTTTAAAGCTCTGCACAGAGGCTCAAATATGCAGTCAGGGTCTAGAAATTCTGCGTTAGAGGAGGCCTCCACAGATGACCTGTGAGAGTCCATTAAAGGGTGGGTAGGCATGAACCCCTGGCGGCCTCCTAGTAATGAGGAAGGTCTTCATTCCACAAGTGTCTATAGCAGTGGTTCCTGAACATGGATTCTATCCCTGCTAAGATTTCTGAGCGCCATCCTCTCTCTGCCCTTTCCAGGAAAGGAGGTCTTCCACATTCACTCCTGCTCGTAAAGTCTTCTCAAATATAGTGTGTATAAAAGTCACCTGAGGAAATTTTACTTAAGTGCAGATTCCCAGACCTTATTCCCAAAGATACTGGTTCAGTAGCTCTAGGATGGGCGGGGCCGAGAATATGTATTTTAACAATTATTGTATTTAACAACTATTACATATGATTTTGATGCAGTTGGATGAGGGACCACACTTTGAGAAAACACTGCCTAGGCCTTCACAGTCCACTCCCCATTGGGAATATCCCATCTTAAATCCTGATTCTGACTTTGGGTAGTTATTAATCTCTCTGTGCCTCAGTTTCCACATCTGTAAAAATGAAGGGAAAAGAAGTATTTAACTTAATGGGATTATGAGGATTAAAAAGTTAACATATATATGGATCACTTTACGGCCTGAGGTAACAAGTGACAGACCTGGGAACCTTGGGAATATGGCTGCTTTTTAGTAGGCTCTGGTCTTCTCCCAAGTCAGGAGTACAATTTTTCATGTTCTCCTTCAGCCTTAGGCTTCCTACCCCACTCATGCGAACTTCCCTACTCACTCAGAGTCCACCCCCAAACATTGTTAGAAGTGACTTTACTTCCATAGGATTTGTGGTGAGGAAAGAATTTAAAAATACTGAAAATATACTTTATAAAGAGTTTCCCATAGCAGACGTTGATGTTCAATGTATGAAGGTTGGACAATGAAAATGTTATCAAACATCATTTAATTTTGTTATTTCCAATCAGCTGGAAAGTGCCATAATTTTTAAAGCTATATCCGTGATGACCCCCAGTGGCCAAATGTCAAACTCAGATTTTTTTAAGTGCATAAAGTATTTTCCTCAGCATAGAACTAAAGTGACATCTACTTTACCATTAAATTTTAGACCTCAGCATAGAACTAAAGTGGCATCTACTTTACCATTAAATTTTAATTTTACCATTAAATTTACCAAAGCATGAAAACGTCTTACATTAGAGATATCGAAAAATCAAAATTATTTGGTATTATTATCATTATTATTATTAGAACTTCCCACACCAGTGCATGCAAGAAAGAGCACCAGGTTGGGTAAGGTAACATTCTCTTAGGTGATAGTAGGTCTAAGCTTTTAGACCTGAAGGAAGTGATTCATATCAGTATATAGAAACTAAGCAAAGAACTATACATGGGAAAGAACAAGGAAACCATTAAAATTTTACAGTGCTACTTATGGCCTTTTAAGTAATTAGGAAATTAACACTCTTACCCTTGCCAGTTCAGTAACAGTAATAATTCTATCTAATACCCTTCCCAAGTTGGCATAGGCTTTATTTTTTTGCAATATTTACCAAGTGTAAATACTCAGTATTGACTGAGAAGCAAATTCTGAGAGAGAGATTAGTGATCAGGAAGTTTATTGGTGAGTGCCCTTGGGATCACTACTTGCAGAAGAGAAGGGGAGGAAAAAGGATTGATCAGAGGGGAAAAATGAAGGTCTCAGCTAACCCCACAGCTCTGAAGTCTCTCTGTGTTGTCCCTTATGGGGTGAAGGGTCGGACTTTTATCACCAGCATCCATCCCATCATTGGTTGTGACTGCTCTGGGAAAAGGCGTGACCTTGAGTATAGCAACTCCTTTCAGCTGAAGGGGTTTAAAGATGGCTGAGAGCCTTGGGTTGTCAGCTGACCACACGCCCAGCAGCAGGGGGAGAAAGTTCGCCAGTTGAAGGGGGATTTCGTGGCACATGACAACATCCACTATATTGAGGCAACACGATGCCAAACAAAAGACAGGCTTCATAAAGTTTAGGGACTTCAAGACATATGTTAAAATAAATGAGCATCCATATAAATTCGAAGGTCTTTAAAGGAAGAGTGGGCTTTAAAAGAATTATGGGCAAAGGCAGGGGAGGGGGGTATAATTTCAAGTAGGGAGTCAGGTAAGGCTTCTCTGAGGAAGTGTTGTTTGAACTGAGATCTGATGGGTGAGGAGGCATTAGCTAAGAATGGGGTAAGGAGCATTCCTGGAACAAAGCCCTCAAGATGAGAAAGAGGCTAGAAGCAGATAAAGTCTAGAGTGGTCACAGTGTCAGGATGGTCACTTCATTTCATACTCTCCTTGTGTTACTTTTTCATGACTCTCTGCTGGTTTTAGAATCAGGGTGGGCGAGAAGTTTACAAAAGGAAGCTATAACACTTGTAGTGGGAAGAATTTACCTTATTCTTTGGGCAGTATGGAGTTGCTGTAAGTTTTTAAGGAGGGACAGCAAACACAAAGTAGACAGTCAAGCTAATAATAGATTGAATTAGAACACTGGGTATTTCACAGTCAGCACGGGGATTGAGCATTTTCTTTATAGCATACCCCACTATTTGGTTTTATGTTTCTGATCTCATTTCTCACCATTTCCTTCTAGTGTCTGTAGGTCCTAACTGCATAGACCTCTTCCATTCCCTGAACATGACATGTTAACTCCATTTCTCTGAAGTTTTTTTTTTTTAAAAACAAAGCAGTTTTATTCACAGATCATGCAATCCATCCAAAATGTACAATGGCTCTTGATATAATCAGAGTTACGCATTCACCACCACAATCAATTTGAAAACACTCTTCATGCTATGAAAAAAGAAAAATCCTATTTCCCTTATTATTGATGCTTAGCTTTGGAATAATATCTTTGTTAAAATTGATGAAAGAATATTACAAAGTTATTGCTAACTATAGTCCTTAGTTTGCATTAATTGTATCTTTTCCTATATACATACTGTTATTTACACCTTGTAATAGTGAAATACATTTGTTCTAGTTCATGTAAGAACTTTCTTATATTTGTACAGTTGACCATAGATGTCATCCACAACAGGGTTTCACTATGTTAGCTTTCCTTCTAGTAACATACAACATCCTAGACTTCCCCTTTCAACCACAATCACACTCAGCACTGTTAATTACAATTACAGTATTGTGCTATCATCCCCTCTATCCATTTCCAAATGTTTACAATCAACCTTCACAATAGTAATTACAAACTGGGCTGAAAGGAAGCTAGAATAGCCATTACAAAAGTAAGCATAAACAAGGCGATGACTAGTGCAGGGAGTTTCAGTAATTTCAGGTATTAGCTTTTGGCTATTCTACAATATACTAAAAAGAAAAAAAAATCTATATGATGACTCAGTAATCATAATCATTTGTTAATTCTTAATTTCTCAGTTATAATTCCTTCCTTTTTCATATATTTCTCAACCTTGAAGGCTATCTTGGCAATGACCGTTAGAACTTCTTCATGCTGAAGTAACCTTACAGGGGAGGGGTAGTGACTTTAGAGGATAGAGGAATGAAACTGGTTGTTGTTCTTGCAGAGACCAGTACCTCTGGTTTCAGGGCTTAACTGGCATAGAAATAATCCAGAGGTTTTACATCCCTGAGAAAAAAAACTTAATAAGTAAGTTGAGAACTAGGTTTAAATAAAAGCAGTAGAAGGAAGTGATTTATAACTATATTACATTCGGGAAATAATTTTTTTTGTAGATTTTACATAGAACTGAGGGTGTTCCTTAGGGTTTCCAAGAATAGTGTTGGCAATATCTAGCTGAGACCTGCTTAAGAGTAAGCTCCAGAATGACCTTCTGGCTACCTGAAATATCTTAGTCATTGAAACTTTATTTTATTTCTTTCCCCCTTTTGATCACTAATCCATTGCTAATATATGGTGTCAGGGATGTTACTCCTGGAAGTCATGAAACTACCATATACTAAGAGAGGATATCCCCTCTCTAACTAACTTGATAAAGCTTTCACATCCCTCTTTTAAGGTCAATGAGAGACTTGCTTAACAAGTTCCTGTTTTCTTCTTTCCCTACAGAACTGACTGAAACTAATGAAGCATGCACTTAAAGAAGAAGTGTGAACTTAAAGTTACCCTGGAACATAAAAATATCCTGTGAGTGGAATCAAAGTGAGCAAGAACAACAGGAAAGAGAAACACTGAACCCAAACAAGAACCCAAACAAGAAGTGAGATGTCCAACCATGATAAGTTCTGGCAATGTCACAAGCCCACTCATCAAAATAGAGAAACTGCAAGTAGTAACAGCCAACCTGTAATTCCTAACTTGAATGCTTATACAGCCAGTGGCAATAGACAGCTTGTAGTTCTCAATTTGAATGTTTATTAGCCAATCATTATGTGCTGACATTCTTGATATCTCTATTTCCACCTCCCTTTGTCCAATCATGTAAAAATCCCTCATCTCTCTCCTGCACAAGACACAGACCTGAGGACTTCCCTCTTGTCTCAGCTGGGATAGCCTTTGCTAATAAGCTGTTTCCTTTCTTGAAATCCTGGTGTCCCAGAATTGGGTTCTGTGTACGTTGGACAGGAACTCACTTGAGTGATTTCAGTCATGTTCCATGGGTTCAAGGAAATTTACACCTCTGGAAGTCATGTTCCAGAGAGTGGTTGGGGGGGTAGTGAGTTTATTTGCAGAGTTTGGCTTAGAGAGAGAGACCACCTCTGAGCAACAAAGAGGTTTTCAGAGAGTGACTGTTAGGTATTAATTATAATTAGGCTTAGCATCACCGTTACAGAAATAAGTTTCACAAGGGCCAGCCTCATGATTGTGGATTTGGCTTATTAAATCGTGAGCCCTTATTGCTTGAGAGAATAGCAGGAATTCTCCAAGAGGGGAAGTTTAATAGTAGCACATTTTCTTTCTCAAGTCCCTCAAGAGGCCTTGCAAATACTTTTTCATTTTATGCCCAAAACAGTCTGAAATGCATCAGGATATTACATCAACCAGTACAGAATATTAAGATCTCATTTATTATTCTAGGTTCCATGTCAAATAAAGCTGAATTGGGTTGTTCAAATAAATTGACTAGACAGGTTAAGTCAAATGGTGTGCTTACAAACATTAAATTTGGGGACAAAATAAAGCTTTCATCCTTTGGTCTCATAGAAACCAGGTGTCACACAGGTACCCAAAGTTCCAGGGAGTTCCCAGGTTATTCATAAAGAGCAAAGCATCTCAGAAATTAGAAATAACAAGTAAAGCTCAGGAATAAGTATAATTGCTGTATGAGCTTACAATGTAGGCTCTGATTTTCATATAAGCATTTTCTAAATGAAGCTATTTCCAGAAATAAGGACATTTGACTATTGACTTAATTTGGGGCCATCAACCACAAACCATAGCAGAAGTTTTTCCTGTCCCAGCTTTACACATTTACCAGGTTATGTTAATTAATAACATAATTTATATACTTGCCTTGCTTCTCTTTTAAAGTCCATTTTTGCTGAAGATGAGGTTCTGAATTGTAGCTGACCACACGAACTTTTAGAGAGGCATTAGAGCAAAGTAAAGTAACTATCAAGGAAATGTGGTTGTTTCCATAACATGTAACATTCTTCTAAGGATAACTGAAACCCTGACCAACAACATAATGCTGTCTGACATCATAGCAGGTGAGTATCAGGACATAACAGGGACAGTGAGAATGTTGTCAAGTTCTTAGGAATGTTATACAATCTCTAAATGTATGAATAACATATCACCCATACAAATTTAACTGACAGAAGATAGGAAATCCCTTTTAATTTTTATAACACTTTCCAAATACTCCCTCTGTAGTATAGCAAACTATTTTTAGCACCTCACTTTTACAAGGTAAAAGAACAAATCCTGAAAAAAAAGAAAAAGAAAACAAAAAAGGAAAAAGGAGTGGTGCAACAGTGGTTCAGTGGCCGAATTCTTGCCTGCTATGCTAAAGACCTGGGTTTGATTCCTGGTACCTGCCCATGCAAAAAAAAAAAAAAGAACAAATCATCTGCCACAGTTTGCCTCTAAACATGTGAAGACTTGTCTTCTAAAATAAAAGATGATAAGTTTGATATCAACATCAAGAAGGATATAATTCTGATATGGTATAGATCTTTGTCTTCTAGACAGACAACTCAGATAGTTAAGACAAGTTTTTTATAACATTTCATTAAATGTAGACCAACAATCCATATTATTTTAACAGAGAGAAAACTAAACACCTGTTTTGTATGAATACAAAGTTTGACACAAAAGCTCATACAAAATATTATAAACAAGCCTATCAAATTTTTGGTCAGCATTGACAATTACAGACAATTCACTTGCACAAACTTTCTACAAGTTTCCATATCCACTCATGTCTTGTCTTAACATATTAAGACTAGCCTTTTTACTTTAGTATAAAACTACACTCCCTTAGACTAGCTTATCAAATTTCAGCCACACGACTATGACAAACAAAATTCACTTCTACAACTTTCCAAATTCAACCAGGCTTCATCCTACACATTCTGGAGGACAAAATTACACTCCTTTCCTTAATAAAGTACATTCTCTGTAGTTTACAGACCCACATACCTTAAGTTACTAACAGATCTTTAATACTGTCTTTAAACATCCTAAAAACAAAATTATTCTTTAAGTTTGTCAAAAAAAGAACAATTTCATTGAATACAAGTTCACATTTTTCACCTTCTTAGAGATCTTATAGATAGAATGCTAGCTTATTTTATCAGTAAATTTGTATAAATTTAGGGAGAACATATCCAAGTAGAATAAAGTTTATTTTTTAGTTCAAGAGTCATCATAAAACAGGAATGGGACTAGACATTATAACTGTATTTCTTGCAGCTGTGTTTGCTTTTTTTCTATTGGAGGTTAAAAAATCTCTGTTTTCATAATATCTTAAAATTATCAGCAATCTTGAAAGTATATTGACTATCAAGTTCTGGAGACTATACTACAATAGTTTAATCTGTTCCAATCCTATATTCAAGAAAACTTTTCCATAGCTTTCAAGGATACTTTTCTATACTTACTGAAACTCAGCAATTAATCTTATTCAATTACTCATATTCCAAGGCTATTTATGTTTTAGTAATGATTTTTTTTATTGCAGTTACCCTTGCAAAGGTATTATTGTAACTGAGAAGTTAGGATTTAAGCACTGATTGTGCTTACAGAATCATTATAAACATATTTCTTTTTTTCTTTTTAGTATATTAAAGTAGACAGTACCTGAAATCTCCAAACTACAATCAAGCTTCCTTGATCTTTGATAATGATTTATAACTTTTATCTTATGCCCTTATGATTGTAAAAAAACTTGTGACTGACCCATATCCATTTTATCTGATTTTTCAACTTTTGAGCCTTATGATCACTAATGTCAGAGCCTAATGTTATTAATGAAGGAACTTAAGTCACCCAAGAATCAACCCACCCCAATTTCAAGTTATTGTGATAAGCAAAGCTGGATCTAACCAAAATAGGCCTGTGTGACATGTACAGCAGGTTGAACTTTAACCTATAAGTCATCTATACCTCATTATAAAACTAAAAATCACACCCACCATCATATTAAAGCTGCTATTTTCTTACATATGTTCTGTGACATGTAATATATCTCAATATGCTTCATAATCAGATCACCTCTACTTACATCAACTAGAGCTATTGTGCTCATCATCCTAAAGCTTGCCCATCTTTTGATGCCATAGAATTATCAGAATTACTGCAGTTTGGGGAGACAGATTTTTAGGCTGTTAGGCCATCAGATCTCCTGCTTTGTGCCTAGCAGTAAACTCTTTTTCTTTGAAACCCAGATTGGCTGTGCTGTGCATCAGGTAGAGAACCCCCTGTTTTTGTCCAGTAACATCATTGGAAAAAAAATTTATAATTGGGAAATTCACTCAGAATAAATATGGCTTATGCAACAACATTTCTTCCGTGCTTATCATTTCTAATTTTCAGGCTCAGTAGAAAGACTTATAAACCAAGCTCATATGTCCCATATTTCTGTACCTAACCTTTACCCACAACTGCCTTAACTGGTTCATTCATATCCAGCCAAGTCATAAAGAATGAGGCCTGGTTTGTTGAATTTGGTTAAATGAGGGCAGTGGGATTTAAGAGTCATAAGGTGGCCTTAGTATAGTGCTTCTTCCCTTCTTTTGTCTCTGATTATTAGATCTATTTCACCTAAGGATTTGATGGGACAATTGGCAAAGTTTGTGCTGTTTCTACAGGCAGTCTTCTGTTTCCTTCAAGAAATTCCAGGCAGTGGTTTCTTTCCAATATTCAGGCTTGTTTACAGTAATTACAAGTACTAAAGACTTGACCCCCAGGTACCTAGAGGTTTTTTTTTCCTTTGGGATTTGAGGAGTATTAATTTATATAGCTTTAAACAATTTGAATAGAGCTCTTACGAATTTTTATTTCCTAATTCGGTATTACCATCTGGAGGTAGGAAAATTATATCAAACAAACAGACAGACACAAATGGAAAGTTGGATACATGAAAAAAAACAAACACAGAGATTTACCTTTGAGAGAGTGTTCCAACACAACTTAACCCCAAACCAAAGAACATGCCAGGCAGAAAATTACCCATGAGCTTCATTAGGGACTAACGGAGAGGAGAAAATTCTTCCCAATGGCAGTTGGTTGGGAGATGGAAGCCAGCACTCTGTGCAAAACCAAAAAGAGCAGAGGAGTACCAAGGGGGCAGCTTGTAAAGTGTAACAGAGCCCCCCAAGATTTGGTTACAATGGGGTTTCAGCTGACTGTCATGGGATTTGGTTCAGCAGAGTCTCCTGAGAGTTGGTTACCAACAGTGATTAGGGGAGGGGCGTTTTAAGGAATGTCATGCAGGTTTCCACATGTTTCCCTAAGGGAGGGGTCCTGACCCCTGGGTTGCCACTATCTACCTCCATACAGCACTTTGCATTGACCGTAGGAGGATGCTACATACACATTCCACAGCAACAGCATAAGAGACAACAGAGCATGAGGATCCCACAAAGTGATGCTGTTATGGCAAAGAAAGGGATTTAAACTGTCCTGCTGATAATTGATAAAACCTGTGATTTCAGTCCTAAATGAGAAAATTATTTCTCATATTTTCCAATATGTTGAATTCTGCCAAGTCAGCAAGGTATTCCACATAGTCCAACTCACAGGAGTCACAGTCCAAGGCAGTCTGGTGGCACCCAAATGGTAGTTCAGCGCACACTCACCAGTGAGATTCATTGTGCACAAAACTTACCACAGAACCCTACTGCAGTAAGGTATTTGCTATGATGCTACGGGCTAAAAGGATATAAGACTGATTTCCATTAGTAGACTGATACCACACCTTTTCCCGCAGAAATTGCAGAGAGCTTTCTGGAGTCAAATGCACTGTTAGCCTGGGCATAATAAGTATCCACAGAGTCATTTATACTGTGCCTTGGGGTATAGGGGAGTCCTGGGTTGATTACGTATACTATTTTTGGCTTTTTTCTTTTTTACATGGGCAGGCACCGGGAATCAAACCCGGGCCCTCTGGCATTGCAGGTAGGCATTCCTGCCTGCTGAGCCACCATGGCCCGCCCTATTTTTGGCATTTTTTTATATGAACTAAGCTTTAATACTTAAATTTTGGCCAGCCCCTATGCCCATGGGCTTAGGATTCTCAACCAGTGCTGCTATATTGGCCAGGACCATGGCCAGTTGACCTTATTTTCCACAATTTCTAATTCTTGTGATGCAGGCAAGAGCAAGTTATTTTCATTACATTGTTGAGGCTGTAGCATTGCTGGCTCTTTTACCTGAATTTGTACCACCTGCATGGTGGTACAAATTCCCTGTTCAACAGGACTGGGAGCAGCTTCACAGGGCCATGAATCAAGGTTGGTGAAGGCTGGAGAAAACTGGTGTGTCCACTGCTACAGAAATTGCTTGTTACCTTCTATCTGCTCTTTTAAAAGTCTATTCATTCTTTCAGTTAATCCCACTCCTGTGGGGTTCTAAGGTAAGTGAAATGTCCATAAGACATAATGTTCAGTAGCCCAGGCCTGGGTTAGTTGTCTGGAAAAAGGGGTCCCCTATCACTGTACACATGTGAGGGGATCATGAAGAATGCACTTAGTTTTTCTATGATATGTGTTATAGCTCTTTGGTTAGCTGTCCCTACTGAGAAGGTCAGCAACAGTCTAGTCTATGGCTGTAAAGCATATTTTTCACCTCCAGATAAGGAAAGGAACCCAATATAATCTACCTGCCACCTGGTGACTATAATCTCCTTGTGGCTGATGAGACTAAGTTGATGAGGAAGCATCCTTGGGCATCACAGTGAATGGGAAGGTCAGACATCCACGACTTCTCCCAGTTATTGTCTGGAGATGGGCAGCTGGAACTGCTGTGATGGTCTCTACAGAATCTGGTACCCTTGGTGTCCAATATTTCTATGCAACCATTCAGCAGCCTTGTGTGATGTTGGCTTTAGACTATGAATTTTTTGCTAAAGCATTTGTTTCAATATTGCCAGGCTATGAATCAGTTTTATGGGCAGAGACATGAAACACAGTTACATTTTGCTTGTGACAGTCAATCCAGATATCTTCCACATTTCTTTTCCCCATAAAGGGCAGCTAACAACAGTCCATTGCTCTTGCTTCCATATGGCCATCCACCCTGTCAAGCCCAGTCTACTGCCAAATTGTCAGCACAAACAGTTAATTCATCTCCTGTTTCATGAACAATGACCATCCATACAGTCCTTAATTCAACTCATTGGCTGCTCTGCATAGTCCCAGTTTCCCACCACATAACTGTTCATACTAGGTTGCATAGCTACAGCCATCTAGTAGCAGATTGCCCATGTGCTGATCCATCAGTATACCAGGCAGACTTAAGTATACTGCCACATCCATCAATGATGAACACAGAGACAGACACCTCAGGAAGATCAGCAGGGAGGGGCCAGTGTTGTTCATCTTTATACAAAACTGGTCTAAGGATATCATGCATTTTTGCACTTAAGAGGCTTTTGCTGAAAATGCTGTGCTGCAGCAGATAAGCTTTCCATTTCGTTAATATGCTCAATTGTGCACTGCTAGAGTGAGGCTTAGTGCAGTGTCACATATCCACCTCTGTATGGGGATGGCTGTTCTTAATTTCACAGGCATTTCTGAGTTAGTCCTTCAACTTGCAGTAAGGCATTACAGGCAGCACACAATTGTTTTCCTAAAGGGCTATATTGTAGTTCATATCAAAAGTTGATGGGAACTTGCTTTGCCTGTTGCTTTTGCCACAAGCCCCATCCAAAGCCAGTACTGGTGCTGGACATATCTAATTCACAGGCACATCTGGGTCCTCCCCCTCTGTAAATCCTGAGCCAGTGCTATATAGCTCATTTGGCTTTTTCAAAAGCAGACTTCTGGGAGGTATATCATTCCCAGGAATGGCTTTTCCTAAACAAAGCATACACAGGTTTAACATTGGGACTAAGAGAGGAATGAAAGGTTTTCAATACCACACAACCCCAGGAAAACCATTAGTTGTTTTGGCATATGCAGCATAGGGAAACATTGTATCTTATCAATTGCTACAAAAGGAATAAATTTTGCCTTTTCCACTACTCAACACCCAAGAATTTGTCAGGGCAATCAAGGCATTGCAGTTTATCATGATTAATTGCCCATCCCTGAAATAACAATGAGCCTGAGGCTTCTTTTAGTTCTGGAAAAGAGTTACTGGTTAACATGACATCATCAATATAATGAAATAGAGTTACACTTTTCAACTTAACTCCTTTGCTATGAGACTGTGGCAGAAGTTTGGGCTACGGAAATAGCTTCTTGTGAACACAATGAAAATGCCTTTTTCTCCTACCCAGGTGAAGGTGAAAACAGGCTGACTGGCCCTATTTAAGAGAATACTAAAGGGAACAAAGTGATAACAATATAATTGAGTGCTAATTCTATGTAGTGAAGAGGTACCCGTTGGAACCACTGCATACAAAGATGGCATTACTTTATCCATTGCTTCCCAAATTCTTCATTTTTCTCCTTCACATTATCAGATGAACAATCTATGGGATCCAAAGCCTTTGGGCCCAAGTCAGGGGAGGTCAGGATATATCTCACTTGCCTCTTGGGCAGTCTATGCCCTCTTACTCTAACATACCAGCATGCCAATATTTCTAAACTCTTATCTATATGGTATAGCCTCTCATTCAATGCATCCCTCAAATCTGCTGATTTCTTTGTCTTTCTGAGATAGTCTGCTGTAGCCATGGCCAACCAATGGCAGTGCAGTCAAGCAAGTGGGCAACCCCTCCCCACATTAAGGAATCAGGCCACCCTGGGATTACCCCTGCAGAGTCTCCCTTCCCTAGAGTAATGTTCTCTATGGCTGGCAGATCCTTGGTCTCCTGGCTAACTCATCAAATGTTCCAACCCAAATGGGCTTTTTTGAATTCAGTTTTACTGATAAATATAAGCACATACCATATAATCATCCAAAGTGACATTCAATGGTTCACAATATCACCATATAGCTGTACATTCAACACAATCGATATTCGAAAATTTTCATTACTCCAAAAATAAAAAAAAAGAAAAGAAAAAATGAACACCCAAAACATCCTATATCCTCCAATTCCTCCTATTGTTTATTTTTTGTCTTAATTTTCTTACTCATCTGACCATAAACTAAATAAAGGGAGTGTTAGTCACAAGGTTTACAATCACATGGTCATACCTTGAAAGCTATATATTTATATAATCGTTTTAAAGAATCAAGACTTATTGGATTACAGTTCAACAGTTTTGGGTATTTTCCTCTAGCTACTCCAATACATCAAAAACGGAAAAGGGATTTCTTTATACTGTACTAAGAAAAACCTCCAGAATGATCTCTCAGCTCTATTTGAAATCTCAGCCACTGAAACTTTCTTTTGTTTCATTTCTCTTCCCCCTTTTGGTCGAGTAGTTTTCTCAGTTCCACGATGCAGGGCCAAGCTCAACCCCAGTAGTCAAGCCCCACATTGCCAGAGAGATTTACACCCCTCAGAGTGGTGTCCCATGTAGGGGAAGAGGGCAGTAAATTCACCTGTGGAATTGGCTTAGAGAGAGAAGCCACATTTGAGCAACAAAAGAGGTTCTCTGGGAGGAACTTTTAGACATAATCATAAGTAGGCTTAGTGTCTCCTTTGTGGGAATGTTTCATAAAGGCAAGCGCCAAGACTGAGGGCCTGGCCCATCAACTGTGAAGTCCCCAATGCTTGCAAGAATATTAGGTCGTCTCCAGGTGGGAAAGTTTAATATTTCCACCTTTTTCCCTGGTCCCTCAAGGGAGTTTTGCAAATACATGTTTTATCTTCTGCCCATATTACTCTGAGATGTATCGAGGCATCGTACTAACCAACAAGTTCTCACTCCCTATTTAAGGTTCCATGCAATTATGGTGTTCAAAATAGCTGACCATATAAATTAAATGAGATATTATGCTACCAAAAATATAACCTCTCTTCCTTTGGACTCATACAGAAGTTGAAGTTTTAATATACAGTCAATATAATCCTTTACCTTTTGGTCTGATCTGGTCCTAGCCAGATCAGCTTTGCTCATACCTCTAATTGAAGTCTGATCACTTTTTCAGTGTTTTTAATAGTTGCTGTATTAGGTAATGCTCACTTTCGTAGCTGCAGAACTCTAGCTCTGAGTCTCAGGTGTCTGCAGATACCGGAAGTTCCAGGGACTGACCAGGGTACACAGAAAAGGCTCAGCATCTCAGAATTTAGAAATAAAGTTACCACTCCAGAATAGATGTGTCTGCTGTAGGAGCTTGCAGTTTAAGAATCTTTACAATAGGCCTTCACCTGATAACTTATGTTCTCAAATTAAATTCTCAGAGTTTGCACATTATAGTTTTTCCATATTAGTAAGACATATAGTGTTGTCATTATTGTCGTTTTTCATTTCTGGCTTATTTCACTCAACATACTGTCTTCAAGGTTCATTCACTTATTGCATGCCTCACAACTTCCTTACTTCTTGCAGCTGCTCAATATTCCTTGTACGCATACACCACAGTTCACCCTTCTGTTCCATCAGTAGATGTACCTTTAGGCCACCTCCATCTATTACGAATAAAGAAAGCTGCTGCCATAAACACAGTGTGCAAATGTTCATTCATGTCTCCACTCTCGGTTCCTCCAAGTACACACCTAACAACAGGCTTGCAGGATCATATGGCAACCCCAACCCTAGCCTCCTGTGGAGCCACCACACTGTCCCCCAGAGGGGCTGCACCACCATGTTTCCCTGCCAACAGTGAGAACAGGTACACCTTTCTCTCCACATTTTCTCCAGCACTTGTATCTCTCTGTTCATTTTTGAATAGTTTTATTCACATACCATGCAATCCAATCTGAGTAAAAAATTAGTGGTTCCTGGTATAATCACATAGCCATGCCTTTACCATCACAATCAATATAAGGGCAATTTCATTTCTTTCTCAAAGAATCCAATTCCCCTCCCCATATCTCCCAGTTATTGACATTTAACTTTGGCCTATTGCCTTTGTTATATTTAATGGAAACATATTACAATGTTGCTGTTAACTATGGACTCTAGATTGCACTGACTGTATTTTATAATATTCCATCCCATTTTCAACACTTTGCGATGTTGACATTCATCTGTGCTCTCTCATGCAAAAACATTCTTATATTTTTACATTTAGTCACCATCACTGTCTACTCTAGGCTTCACTAAGTCTTACCATCACAGAGAGATAAATAAAGGACTAAATACACATCTTTTCACCCCATTTCTGCTTTCTTTTGCATAACAAATCTAATTGTAGAACAGCACTTTTTTTTTTTTCCTATAGAACCATTTTCAGGCCATTTCTCTCTTGATTCTAAATCATTTCAAGGCCAAATTGTATTACAGAAATAAAACACTTTTTTCCATAGGCTCATAACTACAATCTTTCAATCTTTCAAAATATAACCCGAAAGGTTATATTCAGGGATGCTATTAGAATTAGAATTTCACATTTTAAAGAATTTCAGTTATCAGGAACTTATTAGGAACTCTTGAACAACACAAATGCAGTTTAAACATTAACAATTTAAACACACTTAACGCTTACTATATATTTAAGTAACACACCAATTAACTAAACTGAACATGCCAATTAACGATTAAACACTATATCTAAGTAACATTTCAATTAATGTTAAACAAGCATCAAATACTTCATTTCATTAACTACCAAATAATTGCTGGTCAGGGCCTTCAACCCCATAGAGAGTGGTACTCAGAAAACAGAAAAGTGTAGATGTCAGAGCAAAAGGGGATCATTCTGGAACTTGAACCAGGCCTCAAAATCCAGGTCCAGGGAACTTGAACCTACATACTAATATCCCGACCCATTTTCCCTTGGTGACCTACTCACCCAGTTAGATGTCTGGACCTAGAACTGGAAACTGTTTCTCAAGGGCCTGGTGTGCTGGCAGAGCAGATCAAAATCTGGTTGCTGAGCCTCTAGGCTAAAAGTGTCTAGCAGCTGCAAAAGACGTGATTACTGGATTTATCTGTCTTACTAGGGTTCCAGAACTTCATGCAGCTGGACTGCCTACTTCTTAGAGATCTTGTCCTGTTAGAGTTGCCAAATTGATAATGAATAAAAGCAGGGGATTCTCTGCCCAGTGTACTTAAATGAACAATTCCTGAGATACCAGGGTTTCAGAGAAGGAGAGTTTATTGTGAAGTGCAAAGCAGTAGATCAGATGGCCTATTGGCTCCAAAATCTGTGTTTGTAGTGTTTAAGGCCCAGTTCAATTTTTATATTCTTTTGAAAAGCTTTTCCTCTTCATACCCTTAAAGGACCTCTCTCTGTCCTTATTCTGAAAATAAAGTAAAAATTCCCAAAGGTAACTCAGTAGACCCTGTAAGATCTATTCTCTGCTTGTATACCTCTTGAGACTCATCTCTCATCCAATTCCCAAATATGCATCCCACTCTAATGGTGAACTTTTGTCGTATATATCTTTCTACCTTCAGGGAGTATCGTAGAGTCTTTAACGTGAGAGACACATCATTGCTGAATTTAGGAAAAGCAAACAGTCCTTGCAGATAAAATTATTGATATCTGCTCTCCTTCAAACAATCACAGAGTTTAATCAAAACTATTTCATTTCCAAATTCATTGAGCTGCCAAGAGCTTTAAAAGACTTCTGTGCTATAATTTTGTAGCCTATCAGCTTCCAAACCCTAAATGCCTACATTTACTATAAACAAGGTACAAATTTCTATGTGAAATGCTTCCTCTAAGTAAAACATCGATGCATTTACAACTATAGAATTAAAACGGACACTAAAGGTAGTCTATTATAAGTACCTACCTAAGGTGATAGTGAAATAAACTAGTTTGGGGATGTAAAATGACTTGAAAAACATCAATCAGTGACAAAATTGAAACTAGAATAAATATCTTAATCACCAAGTCGATAATAATAATATAGATAATACATATTTGAAGTGTACCTTCATGAGTCAGGGACTCCTCAAAGCACATGACCTGTATTATCTCAATTTTTCTCCGTCCTATGAGGTGAAAATATTACTGTCTTCAATTAGGGTAAAGAGGCTGAGAACCAGAGAGGTTGGCTAACTTGTATAAAGTGCAAAATGCAAAAGAGTTAGTTAACCTCTCAGTTTTTGTTTGTCTGAGAAAGTCATTATTTTTCTTTTACTTTTGAAGGAAAATTTTGCTGGATATAGAACTCTAGCTTGGCAATTTTTTTCTTTCAACATTTTAGAGCTCACCCCATTCTCTTCTTACTTGCATGATTTCTGACAAGAATTCTGCTGTACTTCTTACCCTTGTCCCTCTGTGGATTTTCCCCCTGTTTTCATTCTTTCCCTTAGTTTTTTTGCAATTTGAATATGATATGCATGGATGTGATGATTAAGTTCATGTGTGAACATGACTAGGTTATGGAGTTCAGTTGTTTGGTCAGGCAAGCACTGGTCTGATTGTTAATGTGAGGGGAGATGGGTTTGCATCTGTAGTCAGCTGATGGCATCTATGGCTGATTGCAACAACAATTAACATCAAAGGAGATTGCCCTCAGCAATGTGGGTATTGCTCATCCAATCACTTGGAGGTTTTAAAAGCCAGAACTGAGGATTTCAGAAATACCTCTCTGCTGATTTCAGTAATACTTCTCTGCTAATATCTGGTTTTACATGCTATGTACTTTTCTCATTAGAGTTCTTTCCATTTTAATCAGTTATTTTAAATTTCCATACCAACATCCATACCTGAGTCTGGATCTGATGATTGGTTGGTCTTCTCAGATTGTTCTTTCTTACCTTTTAGAATGGCTTATTTTTGTTGTTGTTGTTCAAAGCTGGAGAGGTGGTATTGCTAACAGGCACTGAGACAAATGGGTCTTTAGTGTAAAGACATACATTAATTCACTATGAGTTGGGCTGCATTTAACGTATGTTGCAGCTATGGACACCAGAGACTTCAAATCCTCTGATGTCGTTGTTCTTGGCTCTGGAGCTTCCTTTAATAATGATCCTCAGAGAGTCTGTCTTTCAGTTTTTCCAGTTGTAATCCATTGTTTTACCCATTGGTGTGGACTATGGTGTGGAAAAGGTGGAATAACTTAAAATCTGATTAAGTTTGTTTTTGAGCAGGGCCATGTTGGGAATGTGGCCTTCACAAGTATTTCTGTCCCTCCTTCAGGTGTATAGCTATATTCTCCCTGCTCCCTACTGCCTTTCCCAGCTGCAGCATCCCTAGTCTATTTCCTTAAAGCCCTGTTCACTATAGTCTATGGATATTTTCCCCCCTTAAGTGAGATGGACAGGTTAGAGGGGGCTGGAGTAGGGTTTTGTTATTTATTGCCCTCTGAGAGTTTTTCCTCCTGGATAGCAGGCCTGCATTTGGGGCAACATGTAAGGGGGGAACGTGAGAGGGTTCACGATGCTACTTCCCCTCCTTCAGAGCTACAAGGGAATCTTTCTTGATACTCAGATCCTCACTGTGAGAACCTTAAATTGGGGAGTGAGATTGTGAACCCATGACTGCAGCTTCTGGTAGTTTCTCACTCTGTTAGTCCACACTCCCCCTCCAGTAATTCACCAATACTATTCTCTTAAGTGTTCCAACCAATTAATGGCAATCAGCAGCTTCTGTTCTAGGTAAGCAAATATGAGATGCTATATATCTCTGAATGCATCTGTCTGTGAGATTTTGTGGTGGCTGTTTTTTCCTGTGACCTCAGTTGTCTGATGGGGTCCAAGAAGTCACTGATTTTCAGTTTACTCAGTAGTTTTCCTTGTTGAAAGGATAGGGGTGATGATGAACTCTAACTGTTCTTATCTGTTGGAGCTAAATATTGGCTTTCTTGACTAATATTCCATACTACTGGGAACACATGAAATAAGAATAACAGTGAAATAAGAATTCTCCCTGTATCACTTACTTGGGTTTGGATAATTAAAGTGAAACAAAGTCTCCAGTATAATCTGTATTCATTTATGGCAATCACTTTGAGAAGTATAGTGATAGGGGGAGTTTTTTGAGGCATGAATGATTCATGCTAAAGATTAAAGGTAAGACTTGAGAAAAGTAGGCTAATAGAGGCTTTTCTGGAGAAGAAATGGCATCAGTATAGGAGTCTATACTGTACTGGAGAATTACACAGAGCAGCTTGATTGGGTAGAGGGATCCACAGAAAATCATTAGTAACTAAGGGTTACTAATGTTATTCAGACTATAGTTATAGTTATATAGTATAATAGTTATTCAGACTATAATTTTTGGACTGGGGAATGTTTTATCTTATTCTGTGTCAGCATGGAGTCACTGAAAGGTTTTGAAAGGACAAGAGCACACACATGATTAACATATTTAGTCACAGTATTGGATAAATTAAAGAACACTGGGGAAATAGTGTCTAGCTCAAAATTTGGCATCTGATTTAAGATAAAGAAGAAAAAATTGGGAAAGGCTGTAACATCTCAAAAATGATAAAATCAGAAATTTCAGACGTGAACTCCAAAAGTTTGACTTGGCTGTGAAATGCAACCAAATCCGAAAACAGAGTATTGGGGTGTGAGATTAGATTTGGGAGTCCTTTAGGCAGGGCACACTTAAAGCCTTGACTGTGGCTTCCGTGGAAGAACAGGGTCTGGAGTTAGAACCTTTGGGAACGGGTAAGGGGGTATGAGAAAATAGTCAGCAGTGGAAAAGCCAGAGAGAAGGGAGTAAGCCCAGAACAAAGTGTAAAGCAAATTAGGATGGTCTTTTTTTTTTTGTCAACTTGGATCTGGCTTATGGGTATAGACTCTGAGTGGTATAAATCCAACACGTCCTGACAGAAAAAAACATCTTCCAGTACGGCTTGGCCTGATGGTTTGCTTCTTGACAGAGTTTTATATGAGATATTTTTGTAGTGGACACAGGTGTCAATTTAACCACAGGAAATGGTTATATCAGGTATGCGTCCACATTAATGAGGTAAGACTCTATTCTTGGACTCCAACCAAGTGGGAGAGTGATCTGTGTCTGTTATAAATTTGTGAGGAAAGACAAATTCAGTACACAAAATTACTATTATCTCAGAGTTAATGCAAATGATACCCTCTGCTTTCTCTAAATCAACGACACAACTATCACAAAATGTGAATTTATTGAGATATCTGTATTTGTATATATATGCTATATTTATATATACATTACACACAATAAGATGCCTTATACCATGTATCCAGTAGTTTCTTTCTCACTGATTGCATGGGTCAGTGTGTAAAAGACATGAGGTAATACTTTATAAATCTCTTCTATAGCAACACGGCAGTATTTATCAAATTTGTGAAATGTAATTTTATTAATTGATTGAAGGACATGTATTACCAGATACACTGTCGTCCCCAAATAAATAAAATCCCAGCTCATTAAAAGCACACAAACACACAGTTTTACAGGGTACAATACAAAGTCAATTTTGATGAAGTTCTTACTTGCAATTACTAAAAATCTGAGAAAGACTATAATCAATTTCTATTTTGCATATAGAGAAAAGTAGAGCACAATTATTTCACAGGAGGTTTTGGAATGACAATTTGAGAAGACTTTTCTTTAAAAGATATTAAGATATATCACGCAACAAATCATACCCTTTGTAACATTATCACATGGAATTGTACTTAAAAAGGAAAGCAAAATGGCTGTAGAAGGCTGTATACTTTTTTTTCCCCCAACATTATACTAATTTCTATTTTTGGCATGAATTATTAACCTTTTCCATTAGTAGGAAAAGATGTTCTGCAAACTCTCGGATGGCACCACGGCCACCATAACACTTGCAAATATATCCAACAGCCTTCTGGGCAGTGGAACAGGCATCAGCAGGAACTCCACTTAAGCCCACTTTCTTCAAACATTCTTCATCAGACACTTCATTTCCTTTCAAGTAAGATAAAGACTAATCAAACATTAAAATAGACAAAGAAAATTCTTTCTTAAAAAAATAATGCAAACAGTAGCCAATAAATAAATCTGGTAACTTTAGTAAGACCTAAGATGCTGCAGGTATGAATACTAAATATTAAATGGAACAAAAATACTTTAAATTGTATAAAAGTATTCTGAAGTTGAGGTCTAGAGTTTTTCCTAAGCAATGCAAAATAAGTTCTTATCAGAGAAGAATGTAGTATATTTTCTGCTTGCCATACAAATTACAATTATCAACAATTCTATACATAAATTATCAATTATTGAAACTTTTTATTAAGGAAAAATTCAAATATATACACGAACCCTAAATTCATATTAAATAATTTTCAATGTTTTTGATCATTTATCAATATTTTTGTCTATCGCTCCCATTCTAGCTTTGTGGAGAAAAGGGAGAGAGAGAAAAAGGAATTTCCAGGGATCATATTTTACTCCCAATTTCTTTAGCATGTATCTCTAATATAATTTTCAACTGATATAATATCATCAGATAAAATCAGCAATGATTCCTTAATATCACCTAATAACCTAGTACATGTTCAGATATCCCCCAACTGATCCTAAATTGTCTTTCAATAGTTGATTTATTTGAATCAGAAGCCAAGCCAGGCTCATATATTGATTTGGCCAGTATTACTTCTTTCTTCTTTTTTGGTAGTATAAAATTGGCTTTACTTTAAAATTATATATTCATAGAAAAGGAAACATGGAGAAATATACATCCAAGTCTTAACTGTTTCAGGGAAATAGGATTACAAAAAACTTTCACTTTCTATAGTAACTGCTAATTCAAAGGATTGATGTGAAGCTTAAATAAGTTAATATCTTTTGAAAGGCAATGAAAACAGCGCCTGGCACATAGAAGCTACTATATAAATATTAGGTTTTGTTTCTATGTTGAATATTTTGAAATATTTTTATTTTTTTACAATAATTATATATATATATATATATATATATATTTTTTTTTTTTTTTTCTTTTGTATGCTGTTTGGCAGGGTCACATTTCACTATTTTTCCATGTGAGTATTCCATTATTGCAGCACCATTTGTTGAATATTTTTGTTTGTTTTGTTTGTTTTGCCTGTTTGTTTTTTTGGTAAGTTCATGGACCAGGAATTGAATCTGGGTCGCCCATACGGCAGGTGAGAATTCTACCACTGAATTACTCTTGCACCCCCAATAAGTATATATTTGTTTTTTACAAGCAAGAAAAACAGATAATGGGGTGATGAAAATACAGGCAGTAAACAGAAAGTATTCGAGCATTTTAAACATGAATGGGAGGTTAAAAATGAGGGCTGGAAGATTCCAAAGAGGCTTTGCTGCATTGTGAAAGAAGGAGATAGTTGAAACATTTGGTCAATATATTTCTTAAGTCTCCTGATATTTAATAGTTTCCTTTGATTTTTATGTGACTTATTTGTTGAAAACAATTACCATAATTTAAAAGATTCAAAATCAGTACTGAAATCACACTGACATAATTACTTCCTTTCCTTCCCTCTTTTTTCTTCTCCCCTCCCCCCCCCCTTTTTTAATAGTATGAATTTCAGAAACTCTCAGTATCTTAGGTTCACCATTCTGAGTATAATTATCACCACACCATAGATCAAATACTATATATATAGTGATGGTTACGAAGAGTGTATTTGATTAAAATTTGTTTTATTTCCATCTACTGAAAATTTTTATTTATTATTAACTGCTACTGACACTTGAATGTTCTTCACTGAAAGATTATGAATATTAAAGTCAATCCCCAAACTGTTTCTTTTAAATAAGTTTTACTTATAAAAAGTGTCAATGTTTTTAAGGAATTCATTTATGTACCCCATACAATGTACTGCTCTGATTTTCAAAATAAAGACTTGGAGTCTACTCTCTACTTTCTTGATTTTCTATCTTCTACTTTTTATAGTTTTCTTAATGTTATGAAAGTAATGCATATCTTGCTAGATTATTTTCTTAATGAAGAAAAGCCAAAAACACAAAACAAAATAAAAAACAATAACAGAAAACCACACCACTATCAAAATTATCCTAATTAGCACTACTTATGAATAACAACTACACTTTTTTTCTTTTTCCTTTTTTTTGATAACTACTACATTTTGGTATGAATAATTCTAGAGTTTTATCTATATAAGTGCTATGTTTATCATTACAATTATATGAAGGCACTATGTTAATCATTTTACATTTTCATTGTTTATCTTTCCAGCAGAATTAGAATGTTGAGTTAGAGAGGCTAGCTTAAGAATGTACAGATAACAAAAAAGAATAGCTGGGAATTGCTTATGTTTCATTAAAATTGTTTTCTTTTTACAAAAACTGGATCAGTATCAAAGGTTACATAGTACTTTTGTCTCCACTGGATCTTCACACGTGCTTAAAAAGCTATTCCTTAAGTCCCTAGATCATATGCTCACTTAGCATTCTTTTGCTTCATTTTTCTGAGACCAGTATTACCCTTATCAATATTTATTTCATATATAACTTACAGGACTTTTGCATTTTAAGAACTTGTCATTATTAATTTAATATTTTAAGTTGTGGTCCACTGGACTTAAGCTCTTAAGCAGTAAGTCCAGCAACCAAGTCCATGCCGGTATATTGTAGGCACCTGATAAATAAATTTAAGTAAACAACTTATTGTGACATCTGACCATGCCAGTAAATATAGATCACACGATTGTTTTAAATGGTTGCATAATACTGCATTTTATGGATAGTCTAGTTTGCAGGACATTTAGGTTCGTTCGTTCTTTTTCCCCTACAATTGGCACATTCGTCCAATTGCTTTGCTGGAATTGGAATTTGGGAGTCAAACATACGTAAATTTTAATACCACCAACAAATATTCATGGTAAACTTTCCATATGTTGGAAACTCTGCTAGTGTTTTTAATGTTAATTAATATCTGGGTAAAGATAGCTTTACTCAGACTATCTCATTTAATTCCTAAAATAATCCTATGACAACAGGTTCTCTTAATATCTCTAGTTTAAAAATGAGGACTGCCCAGGCTTAATTTACCAAAATTGGCTAGTAACTGCTATAATTTGATTCCACAGCACATGCTCCTAGTCATCCTATTAGGCTACATTTAATAAATATTATCAAATTAACCTCCAGAAAAGCTTCCCAATTTAATATTACAATAGCAGTATAAGAGTTCCTTTTCCCTACAGTCATGCTAACTTGGGCTATTTCTTTTTCTTACCTTTTTTATTTTTAAATTTTTTAAATCCTAGTTTATTTTACTATGACTGAAAAACAAACAGAAAAACGATACTAACCAAGATATGCCACTTCTTTCCAGGAAAGGCCCATTTCTTTTCTCCATTCATCTACAACTGCTAGCTTGTCCGATACACTGACTTCCATTTTGCAATCCAGTTTTAGGGAAGAGAGCGTCTGCTTTGAACAGGCTCTTTCTGAGATTAACCTCACCTTAAAAAATAATAGTAACAAGGGAAAAATCAGACAGTGAAGGAAACAGAAACCTTTCAAAATAAAATAAAATCTTACAAATAATACAAGTTATAAAGGAGGAGTTCTTTGACCTTCTCAAGGACCAATTAAAGAAAATCAACTAAGTATCAATTAAAAATAAAAAAGCTTTAAAACATTTTATCTTGAACACTCCAATAAAGGCGAAAGACACTGTTTTCTACAGTGGAAAGGATTCTACCTACAGGTAATAAATACAACATATACTGTCTGATATTAACCTAAGACACTTTCTATGATTCAGTTTATCCATTGAAAAATCTTTAAATTGTCTCGTGTTACTTATCAAAACATATTTAAAATTTCTAGTGAACTTTAAGAAATTACCTTTATTTTTGAAAATAAACTTAAATGTTAACCTATTTTGAATTAAAATTTCAAACTAAGGAAAAAACTACAATTAATAAATCCACAAGATATGCCTTTTTCTAAATTCTGACATCTATTATCTAGGAAATCTTTCTTGTTGCAAAATCCTATGAGAAATACTAAACAGCTCCTACCTAAAATAATGTTTATACTTATTAAATAAAAAGGAAATATTATTGCTGACTGACAAACTCTTAATTTTATTCATCGATATTAAATAGTATTGTAATTTTCTAGGCATTTGCAGGCTAAATTTCAGGTATTTTAATACATAATATTAAAAATTTAAATCTCTTATTTCCCTTTCACGCTCTTTGATTCTGAATAGAAATCTAACATATAAACTATTCCTATATTCAGGGGGCACATACCTCAATACCATTTTTCTTTAATAAGCTTATCCCAATAGCATCTTTTACATCATAAGATATTATTTCTTTCTGGTCTCCTGATACATAAATGTGGCCATTGGTGAGACATCCATCAATATTGCAAACCAAAAGTTTTATTTCCTTAAGCTTCTCTTTGCCAAAATAGCCATATCTAAAAGAAATCAAAAGAGACTTTTGAATATAAGTCTAATACTAATCACTCCCTCTCATTTGTCTAAACCCAGTTACACCCCACTGTCTTTTCAATTACTCAAGCAACATTGCTTAAATTTACTTCACATATGCACTTCAACTTATAGCGCAAGAACTGTAAGTAGTGTGGTCTAATAAGACTATGCATTTCCTGGGCTACTGAATTAGCCAATTAAAAGCATATACATATATATATATTCCCTATATGAGCAAACTACTTATGAAGATCTAAGATCTTTGGAGTATCAGAAATTAGTGTCTAGAAGTATAACTAAACAAATCAACTAAAAATAATATGCTAGGTTCTAGTGCAAAGGCTATACAAGGGTTTCTTTTTACCTTAATACCCTTTGTTCTGCAATAGGCCAATCAATATCCACATCTATATCCACACTGTGTTCAGCTCGCATTTCATAGTATGCCATTTTTCCACCCTAAAGGGAGTATAAATATCATGAGTACTGTTTTAATTAATTCAAACATATCAAAGAATGTATTATAATACAGAACATATTCATTCCCACAGTACTGAGAAAAATGGATAGCCCAGTAAATTCAGTGACATATACCAAATTTGGGGGGAAGGGAAAGTTTTTTGATTCCCCTATATCCAAACCACAAAACAAAGAACATTAAAATTTTTCAAATCCCATCTATACTTTGGAAGTTTCTCATTCTATTTTAAGATTGAAAAAAGCAGAAGTAATAGTCACCTTCCAGCCTTCTGACCACAAGGAATTTTCTGAAAATGCTGTGTCCCCTTTTTTATGGTAGTTATTCCTACCATCATCCTAGAGTGGTATAAAGGTTTTTGGAACTTCTGTGCAATTTGCAGCTGTCCAAGAGGTAAGATAGGTGAGGGAAAGTAACTACAGTATCTGTTGTACAGAACTGTCTCGGATCCCTGAACTACAGATGGGAGAGGACAACAGTAATCTGAGTCATATGTGGGCAAAGGCAGGGGACAGTCTCAGGATCCTGGGACTTGGGGGCAATAATTATTTGAATGAACAGATTAGTTACTGGAAAATTCTGTTTCTCAAACTTACCAGTTTTTCCACAAATCTTGTTATGATTAGAAATTTCATTTTTTCCTCACACTTTAGGAAAAGGTTAGACCACAGTCCCCCTCAGAAAAAAGCTTAGGGAGGGAGATATCTTATGTATCAAATATAACTTACCTCAATACTCAAACTTTACTAAACAGCTAGTCTAAAGTTTGCCTATACATTGATTAGAAGATTAGAAAAAAATACTTTTCCTTCAGAACATGAATCACATTAGAATTTTTACTAGAGACTGTGGAGCTTTTGTTGTTGTTGTCTGCTTGTTTTATATTTTTAATGCTATTTTTTTAGTAACATAAGGACCTGAATCCAAATCTTAACTAACATTTAATAGCCATTTTTGACTTAAGCAAATTACTTCACTTTTCAGAGCTGCAAACCCCTCCTCTGTAAAACTGGGATACAAATAGCTATGTCATTAAGTTGGTATGTGCACACTTGAGGTAATATATGTAAAATTTGTGTATAGTCCTTAGTACATAGTAAGTATTAAATAAATAGTTATAATTAAAATTAAATATTATATAATGCAATTTTGTAGGCCTTTATAAATATCTAAAGACAAGAGAGAGACATCTAATTCCCTGGTTTTAAAATATGGGTAATAAGACTTAGAACAGATAAAACAATATATCCAAGATTATATAGTTAGCGACATAGTAAGCACTAGAATCTGTTTTTCTTGATTCATAAATTGGTGCTCTTTCACTTCTACTACATTGGTTTTTTCACTCTTTTTAAAGCAAATAGAAGTTATTCAACTGTATAACCACAACCTAGCAGTAACACAAAAATACATTACAAATAGAGTTTTGAATGGAATAATATGAACACTCAGACACATGTCAGATATGCAGTACTTGATTCATTCTTTTTTTATCTCAGTTTTACAGTATAGCAGAATTCCTTCCATATTTAATAAAAGGATTCCAAAGATCCCTACTGGGGTATGTCAGCAGAATAAATGGCTCAGATGATACATCTTGTTAAGTTACTGTCTTGCACCTAGAGGTATTTTCCTTTATGAACTGTGTCATACGTGTTTCTAGAACTTAAAGTGTACATATAAAAGAGTTTAAAAGGGTTTTGAAAAACAAAGGTACAAACCTGTAAGTAACCCATCTCTATCAAATGTCTTTTGGCAAAATAAAATGAGCCATTTTCATATAATTCTCCATCCCAATCTTGTCGACGGGGTCGCTTAGCAGGATTCAAATTCAGAGGCTCAGTCACTTCACGAACTGAAAGCAAAGAAGCTATAGTAAGTCCATATTGCTTTGAATACAGATAGTGTTCACTTAGTAACTTAAAAAAAAAAGACGAATAAAAATGAATTCAGAATGCAGGATATTTCTGTATCAAGATAAGTAACTGTTATGGATTGTGTACCCCCACCCCCCCACGAAATGTTAATGTCCTAATTGGGGTGAGCCCCAATCCCCTATGAGTAGAGTATTATGAGGAGAGGAGATTTTGACAGAGACACAGATGGCTGATGCAGAGACAGAGAGAAAGAGACGGCTATTGATAGAGGCAAAGATTGATTGCAAGTAAACACCAGAAACCCAGACTTCAGATGAATCGTGGCCCTGCTTACGCCCCCCCTTGATTTTGGACTTCTAGCCTTTACAACTGTGAGATAATAAATTTCTGTTGTTTTAACCAACAAGTCTGTGGTACTTTGTTATAGCAGCCCTGGAAAACTTAAACAATAATTAAAAAGGACTTTTTTAAAGGAAAAAAATCCCTAATAATTTTGATGATTTATCTTTGCCTTCTAATAGTTAAGCACAGACTAAGAAACTATTTTATAGAGGAATTCTGTATAATTAAAATTTTAAGATACTTATACAATTATAATATACTAGGACATCAAGGCAACCTTGAAGCAGCTTAAAAAACAACTGAACTTGACATAAACTACCCATATTCAATACTTAAGCCCTTTAATCTGTTTATCACTATTTGCTTCCGTAGAAAAATATTGCATGTTATTTACCTGTCGTGACTGAGGTTGAATTATTCCAGAAAACTGAAGATTTCCCCATTAAATTATTGAAACTTTTGTACTGATGGAAATGTTTACATAACACATTACATATTTTTCTAAGTAGTTAAAAAATACTAAATATAATTTTTACTAAATTAGCCCTGATAACGAAGGCTTGACAATATGAACATTAATGATTATAACATGATGTAGTAAGTTAAGCCTTCAGTGCTTACACTTACACTAATTGCCTTTGCCTTCTCAATGAATATCTCCAAAATTTGTACACATGGATGTGCACAGGTATAACAGCTATCATGTGTGTTTGATAGCTGTTGATTCTTCAGACCATTCTTTACTTTTGGCTGTCACTTCTGTGTGTAAAGGCTTCTAGGAATAATAATCTTACCCCTTTAACTCGACCATCTTCTGCTCAACTCCAGTGTTGAGCAGAAAATCAAGGAAAAATATTCAATAAATATATACTGAACAGGGAGCAGATACAGAACAGTAAACATGACCCTGAAGGTCTCTATTCTCAGGTCATTTGCAACTTAGGCTGGAGACAGGCAATGAACAAACTAGATAAGTCAAGGTGTGCTTTGAAGAAAAGGAAAGAGAAATAATCACTTCCTAGGTGATCAAAGATCAGTGGCTGCTTTCTTCCTTTCTTCCCTGAACATGTGCAAGGAGTGAGAGGAAGAGCAAGCTTGGCACTGGCAGAGGAACTCTGCTGAAGCAGGGAGAAATCAGAGTGCTTGCTTTTTTTTTTTTTTTTTTTTTTTTTTTTTTTTTTTTTAAAGGAAAGACAGAGAGAAGGAAGGAAGGATAGAAGGAAGAAAGGGAAACATCTTTTAAACATTTTCTTGTTTTTATTGTATTTTGTTTCTCCGTTTTTGTTACATGGGCTGGGGCCGGGAATCGAACCGAGGTCCTCCGGCATAGCAGGCAAGCACTTTGCCCGCTGAGCCACCGCGGCCCGCCCAGAGTGCTTGCTTTTAATAGACCTGGAGTCACAAACTGACATCTACAGAAATCCGACCCAATGAATCCCCCTATAGGACTTCTGCTGGGTGTCTTATGCAAAGGCAGCTGGTAACAGGCTGGAGAGACTGCTATAGTATTGTGGTATGTAGAACCCAAAGACCTATAAGCAGTAGGGGTAGGCAATACATACAAGATAGATCTGACAAGACACCTGTTATAAGAGGTGAATTGAAATCAACTAAAGCTTCAACCTACAACTCCTATCCTTGCTGCTTGATACAGGAAAGATTGTGCCCTCTTTGGAGGAAAGCAATACATACTCCAGTCTTTATGTCAGGCATATGATAAAACATTATGAGATATATGAAGAAGCAGAAATACATGATCAATAATCAAGAGAAAAACAGTCATAAAAAGAGATATATAACTGACACAGATGTTGGAATTTATAACCAGCATCTTTCAAAAAATATCATAAATATTTAAAGAAATTAGAGGGAAAGATGAGAAAAATGGATGAAAAGATGGAGAATTTCAACAGAGAATGAATCGCTTAAGATCCCAAATAGATATTCCAGAAAGGAAAAAAAAAATCCCACAGTAAACACAATATCTGAAATTAATAATTCACTGAATAGGTTTTCATAGTGCAATGAACAAGATATAAAATATAACTAAAGACATATCAATAGAAATCACTCAAAATGAAGAGCAAAAATGAACAAATAAGCAAACAAACAAATAAATCAGAACAGACTGTAAGAGACATGTGGGAAATATAAAATTGTTTACTATCCATATAAATCAGAGTCCCAGAAAGAGAGAAGGAAAATATGACAAAAGAAACATTTGGAGACATAATGGCTAAGAATTTGGGAAAACCGATGACAGATATCAACCCACAGACACATGAGGTTCAGAGAACCCCAAGCAGGAGAAACACAAAGAAAACACACATATCACAGTCAAACTGTAGAAAAATCAAAGATAAAAAGAAAATGTTAAAAAGTAGCTTGAGGAAAAATGACCCATTACATTCAGGGAAATAACAGTGAGAACAACGGGTGATATCTTGTATGAAACAATGGAGATTAGAAGGTATTGAGATAACATCTTAAAGATGTATCTTCAAAGGAGTAGCATCCTAATTGCATGCTATGGGCTATGTTTAACAGGAAAACATCAACAGTACTGCAGCAATACTGGGGGTACATAATGTAGAGAGGGACAAGAGTTAAGGGAGGTTTGGATTTTTCTATTTGATGAGGGTGTGTTTATCGGCTACCTTTTTCTTGGGAACAACAAAATTATCTAAAATTGAGAGTGCTGATGGACTGTTGACTTTGGACATTATATATGAGGCCCAGTAGATGGAGGTGGCTGAAAGATGTACTAACTGAGAAGTAGACTGGCAAACAATGGCGTAAATATAAACGATTAAACATGGTGCTGCTACAGAAAGGAACGAAGTTGTAAGGCACGTAATGATTTGAATGAATGTGTGGGACATTTGGTGAGGCAAAATAAGCCAGAAACAAAAGAACAAATATTGTATGAGCTCATTTAGAAAATACTTAAAATAAAACTGGGGCCTAGATTGTAAGCTCTTATAACAGTCACATTTAGTCTGGAGTGGTAATTGATTATTTCTGGATTTTGAGGGGCTGTTTAATGAATGTATAAACTGGTATTCAGAGATAAGAATGAAGCCCATCAGGTCGGGATTAAGATAACTCAGAATATTATCTTAATAATATTAAGATAACATTATTATTATCTTAATAGGAAGACATTGCTTGTATTTAAATTGTTTTTTTCTGTCTTTTTGAAAACATATGGAACTCTTCATGAATTTGTGTGTCATCCTTGAGCAGGGTCATGCTAATCTTCTCTGTATTGTTCCAATTTTAGTATATGTGCTGCCAAAGCAAGCACTGCCTGTATTTTAGAACTTCACCTACTCTTTGAGACCAAAAGAAAAAAGTATTGTTATGTCCAGAACCTAAATGTTCTGTAGCACATAATCTAATTCAACCTGTCCAGATAGATCATTTAAACAAGCCAAACACAGGGAGCCCAGAATAAGAATGAGAGTCTTTAATTCTGTAGAGCTTATGTAATGCCTGGATACATCCCAGAATATATTAAGAAGATAATCAAAAAGTTTTGGCAAAGTCCCTTGAGAGATAGGAGAAAAATTATGGAACTATTAAACTTTACCACCGGGGAAACCCCAGACACTATGCCAAACATTAAGGACACCGAGATCAATAGGCCAAGCCCTTGATCTTGAGGCTTCCTCTTCTGAAGCTTATGTATGTAGTGGAGAAGCTTAGCCCACCTATAGGTATGCCTAAGAGTCACCACTGAAGGACCTCTGTTGCTCAGATGTGGCCTCTTTCTCTCTCTAAGTCTAACTCTGCAAGTGAAACCACTGCCCTCCCCTCTACATGGGACATGACATCCAGGGTGAAAGTCTCCCTGGAGGTGAGGGAGATGAATCCCAGGGATGAGCCTGGCCCTGGCACCATGGGATAAACAATGCCATCCCGATCAAAAGGGGGAAAAGAAGTGTAACAAATGAGATATCAGCAGCTGAGAGAGTTCAAATAGAGTCGAGAGGCTACACTGGAGGTCACTCTTCCACAAGCTTCAGTTAGACATTGCTACCTATCACAACTTGCCAAATCCCAACCAAAACTATTCCTGCTAATCCTAAAGAATATCTAGAGCATTATATAAGATTCTACAAAGGTTCCATGCATTAGGGTAACTTTCCAAAACCTACAACTTTCAGATATGTCCCTGGACCAGGTAAGTCCCGAAATGCACAGGAGCCAGTCCTTCTAGAACATCAACTAGTTCCATCCCCCTATCCCATATTACTGACAGTACTGTCCAACATGAAAAAGTTGGAATGGACATAGCCCAAATAACCCTAAAGAGTGGGAGAAATATCAAAGGTAATGGTGGTGTTATACAGAGAAGGTCAGCATTAACAAATGAGTATGAGTGCTAAATCATTATGCTGCTATTTCTTTTAGCCTCTAGTACCTTAGAGCAGCTAGAAATAAAAAACTAAAATTGTGGAATTGTAACCCATACCAAATTCTGAAATCTGTCCTACAATTAACTGTTGTGATGTACTTTGAAATTTATTGCTTTTATGTATATATATCATTTAAAGAGAAGGAGTAGTAAAACAAAGAAGATAGGATTTAACAAATGAGTATGACTGCTGAATCATTATATTGACATTTCTGTTGGTCTCCAGTGTCTTGGAGCAGCTAGAAGAAAATATGAAAAATCACAGAACTGTAACCCATACCAAACTTTAAAATTTGTTCTAAAACTACTTGTTAAAATGTACAAGGACATTTATTGCTTTTTTGTGTATATGTTATATTTCACAATTAAAAAAAAGATAAAAAGAAGAGTAGCATCTTAAAGATGCAGTCTTAAAATGACGAAAGTAAAAAAAAAAAAGAGGTCAACCTAGATGAATTTTACCGGCATTTTTAGACAAGCAAAGACCGAGAGAATTTGTCTTCAACAGATGCAAAAGATGGAAGCACACAGACAGTAGGGAATGAAGAATAACAGAGAGGATAAAAATGTAGGTAAAGATAAATATTCTTAAATAATTTAAAAAATATTATCAACTATTTAAAACAAATATACCAATGCACTATAGGGTTATAACATGTAGAAAATAATTATACAATAGTGCAAAAGGCAGGGATTAAATAAAACCACACTGCCGTGAGGTTCTTACTTATTTGTGAAGTAAAATACAAATTTAAGGTAGACTATAATATGCTAAGGGTACATAATGTAATTGCTAGAACTATGCTAGCCAACAGAAATCCAATGGGATCTGTACATGTGATTTTACATTTTCTAGTGGCTACATTTAAAATTGGTAAAAACAAATGGGTGAAATTAAATTTAATAATATATTTTCTTTAAACCAATACACCGAAATTATCATCAATATGTAATAAATATAAAAACTACTGAGATAGTTTAAATCCTTTCTTCATACTATGTCTGAGAAATTCAAAATATATTTTACAACCTACAATACATCTCAACTTGGACTAGCAACTTTTCAAGTGCTAACAGTACTAGTGATTACCATATTGGACAGTGCAGCTCTAGAGTAATGACCACAAAAAAAACGTAAAAATCACAGAAAATAAGATAGAATAATTTTAAAATTATCAATCCACTAGCACTGCCAGCAGTAATCATTTATAAATGAAGAAGACAAGAATAGAATCATTAGTAATACTGCAGATTCAGAACCATTGTCTATCAATAGCATTCTATTTAACAGTGGTTACAAGGGAGTAAATCATATGAAAAGGCAAAATTACTGTCCCTAACATTTATGTTTAACTTTAAAGGATATTTTCTCAAACAACATTCCTAGCTTTATTTAAAAATACTTATAGATCTGTCATCTATTTAATATAGATATTTCTTGAACCTATTCACTTTTAATCACATAGCATAAGATAACACTGGGCTTCCTCTATTTGTTTCTAAAATCCATATTTTAAGCTTTAATAGATCATTCCTAGATCTTATTTCTGAGATTGGGGGGATAAATAAAAAATTTTATGCATATGACTACAGAGAACCTGGTGCAGAGAAGACAATAAATGTTTACCAAATAAAATCAATCAATAAATGCATTCATTACTTTATTGGTTTTGATATTAATATGCTAAGATTGAAAAATTGTTATTTTCAATATCTTGATTATTTTACTTGCTCTTCTTTGTACCTTGTCTAGTTCTATTGCATTGTCCTTATTACCTCGTTTAAGTCCCACATGTTAGAATCTATTAGACGACCAAATGCCAATGACTAACAGAAATCAAATGCCTTTCCCCAAGTTGGTTACATGAACCTACTAGTTTAGTAGAACTGTTCCTTATTATAAATTGCTAGCTTATCTGGCTAGAAATCAAGCTCCTAATAAAACCTCTGGAGCCTTTTTTGTTGTTGTTTGCTTGTTTGTTTGTTTTTTATTAATTAAAGAAAAAAAAGAAATTAACACAACATTTAGAAATCATTCCATTCTACATATGCAATCAGTAATTCTTAACATCATCACATAGATGCATGATCATCATTTCTTAGTACATTTGCATCGATTTAGGAAAAGAACTAGCACAACAGAAAAAGATATAGAATGTTAATATAGAGAAAAAAATAAAAATAATAATAACAGTAAAAAAAAAAAAAAAGACAAACAAACCAACAGACAGACAAAAAAAACCTATAGCTCAGATGCAGCGTCATTCAATGTTTTAACATGATTACTTTACAATTAGGTATTATTGTGCTGTCCATTTTTGAGTTTTTGTATCTAGTCCTGTTGCACAGTCTATCCCTTTAGCTCCAATTACCCATTATCTTACCCTGTTTCTAACTCCTGCTGCACTCTGTTACCAATGACATATTCCAAGTTTATTCTCAAATGTTGGTTCACATTAGTGGGACCATACAGTATTTGTCCTTTAGTTTTTGGTTAGACTCATGCAGCATAATGTTCTCTAGGTCCATCCATGTTATTACATGCTTCATAAGTTTATTCTGTCTTAAAGCTGCATAATATTCCATCGTATGTATACACCCTATACAAAAGTTAACTCAAAATGGATCAAAGATCTAAACATTAGGTCTAAGACCATAAAACAGTTAGAGGAAAATGTAGGGAGATATCTTATGAAACTTACAATTGGAGGCGGTTTTATGGACCTTAAACCTAAAGCAAGAGCACTGAAGAATGAAATAAATAAATGGGAGCTCCTCAAAATTAAACACTTTTGTGCATCAAAGAACTTCATCAAGAAAGTAGAAAGACAGCCTACACAATGGGAGATAATATTTGGAAATGACATATCAGATAAAGGTCTAGTACCCAGAATTTATAAAGAGATTGTCCAACTCAACAACAAAAAGACAGCCAACCCAATTACAAAATGGGAAAAAGACTTGAACAGACACCTCTCAGAAGAGGAAATATAAATGGCCAAAAGGCACATGAAGAGATGCTCAATGTTCCTGGCCATTAGAGAAATGCAAATCAAAACCACAATGAGATATCATCTCACACCCACCAGAATGGCCATTATCAACAAAACAGAAAATGACAAGTGCTGGAGAGGATGCGGAGAAGGAGGCACACTTATCCACTGTTGGTGGGAATGTCAAATGGTGCAACCACTGTGGAAGGCAGTTTGGCGGTTCCTCAAAAAGCTGAATATAGAATTGCCATACGTCCCAGCAATACCATTGCTAGGTATCTACTCAAAGGACTTAAGGGCAAAGACACAAACGGGCATTTGCACACCAATGTTTATAGCAGCGTTATTTACAATTGCAAAGAGATGGAAACAGCCAAAATGTCCATCATCAGACGAGTGGCTAAACAAACTGTGGTACATACATACGATGGAGCCGTTTTTATGTAAGGAATTACAAATTTGTGAAAGCAATTCCACAATTTCATTCTTGAGGTCCTTCAGAACTCCTCAGTAGATGCTTTTTCTATTTACCTCCTTTCTGAATTTCACTCCATCGAAACTGATGGCGTCTCACAACGGAGAAAACAGAATCGTATCCTTCTTCTCGAATCATTTCTGCAACTTTTTGAAGGTCAGTAGGGTGTAAACATGGAGAAGTAGCTTGAATATTTCCAATAATGTCAACCTCTTAAGAAGACAAAATAAATCAAAATAAAGTTCTTAACAAGCAAGCAATATTAAGGTTTTAAATTCAAATGTTAAAACAAGTATTGTGAGATGATAAAAAGTTGGAAATTACATAAAATTTTGAATGAACTATTAATCAAACTCATACCATTGTGATAATTAAGAAATTCTATGATGGCATCTAATGAGGTAGAGCTGTCTTTTGAAACTTCAGAACTCCTTCGATGAACTTGTGCACCAAACTGTTTGGCCACATTCTCAATTTCTTCATGGTCTGTTGAAACCCATACACTGTTCAGATATTAAAATAATACATAAATAAAACAGCCAAATTATCAAAAAAAATCACTAAAGATGAAAAGGAGCTTTGCAATTCCAAAAATATGACTCAAACAATGTTAGAATAGTTTTAGTACCATTAAAATAACTATACAGTTCAAAATATTAAAGAAGTAAATTATAAAGCATTTTGTATCTAAAAATATTTTTAAAATATTTTTAAATTCTACAGTAAGAATGTATTATTATGTAAGCCCTAGAGAGAGTTTTATAAAAATGGGGAAAAAATGATATTTGGTATTTTGGAAGCTACTATATATTAAGCAAAATAGTAGCACTAGAAATTCATATCAAAAGGAAATTAAACACTAGGGTTACTTTCCAGAAACCTACAACCTCCAGATGGGTCCCTGTACCAGATAAGTTCTGAAATACAGAGGAGCCAGCCTCTCCAGAATATCAACTAGTTCCATCCCCCCTCCCCCACACTATCAACAGCCCCTACTCACATGAAAAAGTTAGAATGGGCATAGCAGAAATACCCCTAAAAAGTGGGAGAAAGATCAAAGGTGATAGTGGAGTTATACAGAGAAGGTAGGGTTTAACAAATGAGTATGAGTGCAGAATCACTAGACTGATATTTCTTTTAGTCTCCACTATCTTGGAGCAGCTAGTAGTAAAAACCTAAAATTGTGGAATTGTAACCCATACGAAACTCTCAAATATGTTCTACAACTAACTGTTGCTCTGCGCTTTGAAATATATTGCTTTTAGTACATTTTTTTCACAAAAAAAGAAAAAAAAGGATATAATGTGATGATAAATGCACAGCTATATGATGATATTGTGAACCACTGACTATATACTTTGGATGATTACATGGTATGTGAATATATACCAGTAAAAAAATAAAAATAAATTATGTTTGCTGTAGGATGTTGGTAGATGTTCTTTTCATGTTATGGACGTTTTCTACTACTACTCAGTTTCCTGAAAATCTTTATTATGAATGAGCTTTGGCGTTTTTCAAATGCATTTTTGGAATTGTGATATGATCCTACAGATCTTAAAATTTTGTGATCTGTAACCTCTTTACCCTATTGATATTATCATTACATTAACTATTTCCACGTGTTGGACTACCCTTGCATATATGAAATGAACTCTATTTGGTCATCGCATAACAACTTTAAATTTAAAAAAAAAAAAAGGAAATTAAAGAAGATGCTGATTCTTATTCTCCATCCAAATCCAAAATATCACATAAAGTATTTTAATGCATTTAAGAAAAAAATTGACTTCAGTTAGTCAAACCACAAAGCTGAGTTATGCTTAGAAGAGACTAATGTACAACTCTTGTTTCAAAATAATCAAATAAAATTTTTGTTTTCCTTTTTGCAAGTAAGAGAGTTATTACAGCCACTGATAATACTTATAGACATGGAGAACACAGCTTAGCTAGGAGAGTTTAGTGTAACAGCTCTATTAACCATATTTACATGGTTGCTCAATTAGACTTCATGAAGTGAGTAAAAGGAAAAGGCTCTTTTTTGGGATATATTCTAGTTATCATTGAAATTTTGTTTCCTGGATTTTTACAATTCTTGTTGCCAGAAACAGAGGTGAATATTACTCTAACCACAATGTTTTAATAGTGATATCATGCAAAGACATTCTAATAAGTTATATAGTCTTTGGCATTATAATATTTTCTTTTATCTCATTCATTAAACATTTACTGAGGGAAAGAAAAAGCACATTTCAAATGTCTATGTTCTGGATTTCATTTATTTATTTTATTCCATGTCATATTTGTAGATGTAGGGTTTATATCAAAGGATAGTTAATTGTCAAAAAACCCGAAAAGGTCAAAGGTCAAAGGAAGCCTGGTAAACAAAATACTCTTTTCACTGGCTAAAGGTCAGTTGTTACATGATATCTAATCATATGCCTCTGGGCAAGGCCCAGAAAGGGTCCCCTTTTCTCCATCTAGAACTCTGAAATAATTTGGGGACAGATACTTCACTGAGATATGTCAGTCACAGTGTGTAGCAAAATGAACTACCAATGAAAAACCAGTGAATTTTTAAAACAGAGAAGATAAAGGGAGGATAGTAAGACGGTAATTAAAATGGAGTACAAAATAAACCATAAAAGCAAAATAAATGAGTTTTTTAAAAAAATTGATGTCACTAATCGACATAAATTACTGAAGCCATTTACTTTATCATCTTGATCTTTGTGGTAATACAAATTCAACATTTGACAGTTCAAGAGTTTTTCTGATATGTTTGCAAGGTAAATAAAAATAATAGGGGTATATAAGACTGTTTTGGAAGAGGTTTGCTTTCTTTCTTTCTTTTTTTTTTTTATTCATTCATTTATGAAATGATACTGAGTGCTTATTCTGTCCTAGGTACTACTACTCTGGACACTGTGATATGACTAGGTATTCAGTACAGTCCATATTCTTGAGAAGCTTTTGATCTATAAGTAGAGACTGAGGCCAACACAGTATTACAATTTCCTTTAAACCACCAAGGAAAGAGAGATGGGGAAGCAATTAAATAATAACTAACATCTTAATGAAGTTCTACTTTTTACAAAGTACTTTTATAGTGATGGCTACATAAGAGCCGCCCAATAATATATTTGTTGAATAAATGAAAGTGGACGTAGTTAACAGCAAGGGCTCTGAAGGCAAGGGTTTAAATCCCAGTTCCACCACCTGTAAGCTAAATGACCCTGGGCAAATTTCATAAACTCTCTAAGCCTCAACATTCTGTAAAAAAGTTATCATAATAGTACTTACCTCATTTGGTCGCTGTAAGGATTAAAGATAAACAACTTAGAATAAATATTTAATAAATATTAGCTATTCAAAATAATAAAATCAGAGCGGTAATAAATGAACACATACTTTCTCATATAATTATTACACTGAATCTGTTGGAAGGAAAACTGAAGTCTACCTTCAGATCTTCAAATGTCCATAGGCGCCTAATTTATAAATTCTACATAAGGCAATGACACTATGGATATGAAAATAGCATTCCAAATGTACACTATAGTTACCCATTCAAATACAGTGATCATAAACTGTTAAAGTGATTAAGTGAATAGATAATTTTTCTTTGCTAATGGGGCATCAGAAAGAGAAAGAGTGACCAAGTGACCAAACAGGCCTAATAATATCTAAAATCAGGTTGAGTAAATGGCAATGGCATTAACATCAAACAAAGATATACTACTGCGAACAGGATGAACAGGAATAGCAGCCGTGGTGACTGTGACAGTCATTTCAAATCATAAACTGACATTTTATGGAAAATGGCACAGCATAGGCCTTTCATTAATCATAAACCCACAGCCTAAAGCTTTGTTTATCTTTCTTAGGTACATTAGGCAATATTTTAAAATTCAACTACTTCTGAGGTGTTCTTACAGAAGCACTGAACCACCACTGAAAACCAAGTTTTTACAAAGACAGCTCTAACAATTCCTGTTTAACTAAATGGAGAACAATGTATTTCAGCATTTTTCTTCACTGCTAACTCTCCAAGTGAGTATACAAAGTTATGTAATCATGAGAAGAATTGTTAGCATTGTTTCTGAGAAGGTCAGAAAAATCTGCCCCAACTGCCATGCTTTTGAACAAAACAACCTCCAAGACATCTTTTAGCCCTGCAAAATCAAGCAGGTACAATTGGTTTCAATTTCTTCAAATAGTAAATATTTATTAAAAAAAAAGGAGAAGGAGGGAAACAGGAAAGGTGCTGAAAACTCTTCCTGTTACTTTAAAAATAAGTCAACTAAATTCAAATCAATACATTTTAATTGAGGCTCTATTATACAGAGCCTGTGAAGCATATCAAGATATCATAGTATCTGCATGCAAGCTTCTCATCTAACAGAGCAGGGGTTGACCTGAGCGACATCAGGCCCACCCCTTAGCTTGTTGTAAAAGAAAGTTTTACTGGAATACAGTTATGTTCATACATTTATGTACTGTCTATGGCTGCTTTTACAACATACAACAACAAAGCAGAGTAACTGCACCAGAGACCATCTGGTCCACAAAGCCTAAAACATTTACTATCTGGCTCTTTATAGAAAAAGTGTGCTGACCCCCAAAATAGAAAAGACCCATTAACTCTTCAAAGTGAAAAAAATGTTAGCACTAGAAAGAATTTTGAAGATCATTACAACGTTCTCGTTTTACAAGCAAGGGAACTGGTCCATGAAGAAATGAAGATTGTAAAATCCTCCAGTAAAGAGAAAAACGCAAATGACTGATCACACACTATAGGCAGGGCATGTTTTGAAGGCTATACGGATATTATCTCACTTAATCCCCTCAGCAAGCCTATGAAGAAAACACTTTAGTTCTTGCAGATGAGGAAACTGAAGCACGGAGAATTTCAGTAATTTGCCTTATGTTGCATACTTAAGAAATGGTGAAGCTGGAATTCAAGTTCATACAGTTTGACTTCATGGCCTGCGCTCTTGACTCCCAACATATAGCACGCACTCAATGAAGGTATGAAGACAAAGTTTGTGAAAATGAAAGCATAATTACTTTTCACTGAGAGGATCAGCAAAGGCTTCATGGAGGAGGTAATGCCAATTCCTACTCTTACCCTTTGAGTTAAACTTTCTAGATCCCTAGAAAGGATGCCAGAGAGCCCGCAGCATGTGAACTGAACAGAATAAAATTGCCTTATTTTACATGATATTTATAAAGAAGATAGATTTAGAAAGACTATGCTCATTTTGCTAGTTAAGGGCAGTATTTTTATATCTTTTAATCATTATACGGTGACAGCTACCATAGCTCTCATAGGTAGCTCAAAGAAGTATAAAACACCATTCCTCCTGTCAAGGAGCTTATATTCCAGTCAAGATGTATTAAATAAAACTACTTGGTCCAGAAAAAGTTGTTACTTAAGAGTCATTTATTCTTTTATGCAATTTTTGTATAAATGCATCTTGATAAGCAGAAATAGGAGATTCATTTAACATATGAATGTTTTCCAATCATTTTGTAGCAAAATCTCCAATGTCTGCTATGATGACCATTTGTTGGGTTTTGACTCTCAGCGCCTATACCCCCTCAATTTTGGTTATAGTACTCCACTTTCTTCTCTTGACAAACCTGCTTCCAGTGGGGCCCCAACCCTGGCTCCAAGAGTAGAAGATGTAGTTAAATGGTGCCAACTCAAGTACTGTGTTCTCCTAATCACAATGACTGGCTCAAAGAAGAACAGGGACCAATGAGACAGGATGAGATATCTGTTCGAATTGCCAGGAGAGTAACTCCTTCTGACTAGTCTTAAACCTGGAAAGATAAACAAGGGTTACAATCACCTTGACCCCATAAAGGAAGAGCTTATCTAGAAGAACTGAGAAATGGAGGATCCTGATGACAATGCATTACTTCCTTATTCTGCTTCATTGTTCTCAAAAATATTTATCACCACTTGGTTCGCATATATTCATGTGTTTGTATATTACTTGTCCCTCCTATTAAAATGTAAGCTTCATGAGACTAGAAGCCGACTCTACTTCTATTGCTATCATCCCTGGTCCAGGACCTAGAACAGTGGCTGGCATACTCAATTTCACCCGCTGAATGAATGAATCAACAAGTCCTACACTGGCTTAACACATGAAACCAAAGAGTTTTCTTGTTGGGGTGGGGAGGGGGATGCATGGTCTGGGAATCAAACCTGGGTCTCTAGCATGAAAGACGGGGATTCTAACCACTGAACTACCCATGCAACCCCAAAGAGTTTTAAATGATAGTTTTTTTCTCAATTTACTCTGACTGTGATTTTAATCTTTTTATTTCATAAAAATGTCCGAAAGTCTCTAAGCTTCACAAGGACAAGAACCAAGCTGTATTAATAATGATATTCTCCTGAATGTGTGTGGCACAAATTAGTGCTCAGTAAATGCTTACTGAACTGCACCAAAGCCTGAGTCCTTCAGGAAGGAGACAGCCCTGCCCTATCTCTTCTTTGCACACTTCCTACTACATTACTTTTATTTCCTAGGTGCAATGCTCCTGTTTGCCTAGCTCCACCCAGGGATTCCTTTGGATTAAAACATTGAGAAAATTAGGAAATCTATGGGTTTTTTCGGCATTTCTTGTTTAAACAAGAATGTTCAGATAAAAATCATCTATCTGTACATTAATATCATTTTCAAAAACATTCATCTCTTTAAAAACCAAAACCCAATCATCAAAAGGTAAAAATACCTTACTTTCCACAATAACTAATTCAAGTATAATTACTCAGAGATCTGGCTGACACTATTATGTGCAAATTCATTGCTGGCACAGAATTTTATTTCCCTTCTTCATCAATAACATTAGGTTGTAATTGATCAATTTGGCATATGGTAATGTCTCTAAAACTGATGCATAATTAAAACCATCCTTAGGCCAGACAAGGTTCAAAGGTATGATTAAAAACATTTTACAAGCATGTCATAAAATAGCCAGCTATATATCTTCTCACTGTCTCTCAGCTATATACAAACGTAGGGAGCTTTTTCGATTGTGCTGACTCACAGGCAGAGTATTTTTGCAAAAGTCAGGAAAGGAGCTCCAAGCCTAGGGCGAAACTAGAAAGCCCTGACACCCCACTTCATTCAAAAACGTGATGCCTCCCTCATCCATAAACACCAAGCGGTTATCAGAAGCTGAGCAACAAGGAGCGTCAAAGGCCTCTGCCTAAAGAAATTCACATTATCCCAGACGTTTACTTTCCCCTGAGGGACCGGGCGAAGCGGACGGTTAGGAAGTGGACATCTCCCCTTTTACAGATGGGCATTCTCAAGGACGGGGACAGAAACAATCCCAGATCACGAATACTAGCAGCAACGTAACAAAGAAGGAACTGGCGCCCTTCCTCCCTCGACCCTCGGCCTGGGCCCAGACGCCCGGACCCTCACGCCCCTTCTACACGCCAGGAGCGCCTCCCGGGACGCCCCCAGATTCTCCAGCTTCCCCAGCTTCTCCCCCTCAACCCCCACTCGCGCCCAGGCCGCACCGCCCACTCCCGCACATGCGCACCTCTGGAAGACCCCCGAGTCCAGGGCCGCCCGCAGGACCCAGCCAATAAGCGGGACCCCCGCCAGGTGCTTAATGTTCTTCAGGGGGATGCCCTTGCTGCCGCCCCGGGCCAGAATCAGGGCCGCCAGGTGCGGGGGCTTCTCCACACCTCGGCCCTGGCCGCCGCGGGAGTTGCGTTGCAGCTTCGGAGGCCGGCCCCGGGACGGACGCCCCCGCGGGTTGGAGACGGAGGTGGTGGCCCCCTTCTCCACCGAGTCCATTTTCCTCCCACGCCTCCTCCCCAGCTTCTCCACATCCGGGAGCTCTTCCCCCGCCACCTCAGCGTGTCGCCGCCCGGCCCCCCGCCCGCCCTTGCTGGCAGCTGCTCCTGGCCACGCCCCTCGCACCCCGCCCCCTCGCGGGGCACGCCGGGAGTTATAGTTCGTGCTCGACTCGCCTGGGCCCTGTAGACTGAGGGGGCTGCTGATAGTGGGTCCCCAAACTTTGTGCTAAATCTTTTTCTTAAGAATTATAGTGGGTTTCTTACTACACACCCGATGTACCCTAACACAACTCAATTTTATATTTAAAATTTTATATTTTAAATCAACATCTTTCTCCTGGAATCCTGATCATTTTTTTCCAGGAGATTTCCGAACACCTCTGCATTTGTCACCTGTTGGCGCTTTCACTCATATCTTCTTCATTGTAGGGGTGAGTGTAAAACCAGAGCTGGCTAGTCAGAGTACCCCATCTTTCTGAACACAATTTTGTCTAGGGACAAGAATACAACCTAGTAGACCTGTTGAAATCCTTTCTAGAGACTCCGGCAAAGAAAGGATCGTTCTCTTGATGAGTTTTTAGGTGCTAAGGACCATGTTAGCCTGCAATCTGGGGGAAAGTTGAGGGTAGGTGGGCTTTGCTGTTCTGAAATGGAATGGGAGACTTATGATCACATGGAAGAAAGCAGGGCCGAGATATGCAGGGATAAAGGGGAAAAGACATCATTTAAACCTCATATGTATTTGACTTTTTAAAAATAGACTTTGGGGCGGTTGTTGTATGGAAGACTAACAGCTTTTGGTCTTTCACCACTCTAACAACCGGAAATAGTCTTCCTGTTGCCCTAGGTGGGGGGTGATGCATCCAGAAGGAATGGAGGGTAGTGCGCTGCTGCTTTGGTGTATTGCTTTTCACTCTCAGAAAGGAAAAAAAAAAACTTTGGGTTTCTCAGAGCTAGGCCCTTTCTAAAGGGGACAAAATAAGCCTTTGGAATGTTGAAGTCCCTGTGCCAGTGAAGTAGCTGATGGCCCAGCCCTTCCTAGGACTGATTTTGCAAGAAGGTGCTATGAACAGAAAGCAGTGCAGTGTCTGGAGAGGTGCCAGGCTCCATGGGCTACTCCAGCCCTACAGACCAGGTGGTGAAATTGCCCAAGCACACTGACCCCTTGTTTAAGACCCTGCCAGTTCCTGTGTTTCAGAGACACCAACCCTGAACTTTTGGTAATCATATGAGGAGAACACCCACTACTTCTTACACATCAAAGACTCCTTTCTCCTCTTCACCCCAATAACAGCTTAGTTCCCAAGGATAATACAGTTGCCATTTCTCCACAGTAATTCCCTAGAGGCCCATAAACCCTAGTGAGGAATTTGACAGCCTAAGCCACGTTGGTATCCTTCAAGCTAGAGAAAAAGAGGCACCACTGTTACATGCTTATCAAATGAGACTACAGAAATCTGAGTGAATGCCATGAGACTGTGGACTCCTCCAGGACAGGGACAGGTCCTTCTTTGTAATCCTCTCATCCAGAACAATGCCTGGGTCACAGTACATGCTCAGTTATGTTGGTGAACTATATCTCACATTACATTTCCAGTCTCTGCCCACGCATTCTTTTTATATATAGTTGCAATCCTGTGATAAAATATTTTGCATTCTTACTACACAATTTTTGTGTGGCCTGACAACTGGGTGATCTCAAGCTCTAGAAGAGAAAGGAAAGGAAAGAAAGGGGGAGCTGTTAGTGAAAAGTAGAAAGTAATGCAATGTATCTATTCAATATAATAGTACATAGGAGTTTAAGAAATATTTTTTGCAGTGAAAGTAGAGTATACTCATTTGAAATATTTTTCTTTAGTCTGAAGAGTAATCCAGTCAGGAAGAGAAAAGAGAAAATGTTATCTTTGTCACTGGATAACTTTGGAGAAATACACATAAGAAAGAGAAAGAGGAAGTATTAGCTTGTGTTTGTCACTGGATTACGTTGGAGAAATACATACAAGTCACTCCGGAAGCAAATATTCAAAGTCATCCTTCCTTTAAAAATGAATGTGAAGCATTGCTGACAAAGATTAATAATTCATTCATTTATAGTGACAGCATATACATTTATATTACAAACTTGTCTTATGTTTTAGTATATGAACAAACTCAATATACAGAGGAACCCTTATATTCATTCATTTGTATGTGTGCTAGTTTGAAATGATGTATGGACCCTAGAAAAACCATGTTTTAATCCTAATCCCATTTTGTAAAGGCAGCTGTTTCTTCTAATCCCTATTCAGTATTGAAGGTTTGAAACTGTAATTAGATCATCTCCCTGGAGATTTAATCAAGAGTAGTTGTTAAACTGGATTAGCTGGAGGTGTGTCTCCACCCATTTGGGTGGGTCTTGAGAAGTTTCTGGAGTCCTATAAAAAAGGAAACATTTTGGAGAATGAAGAAGATTCAGAGAGAGCAGAGCAGAATGACATAGCCACGAGAAGCAGAGTCCGCCAGCCAGCGACCTTTGGAGATGAAGAAAGAAAATGCCTCCTGAGGTGCTTCATGAAACAGGAAGCCAGGAGAAGAAGCTAGCAGATGATGCCATGTTCGCCATGTGCCCTTTCAAATGATGAGAGAGGAACCCTCACTGTGTTCACCATGTGCCCTTCCATTTGAAGAGAAACCCTGAACTTCATCAGCCTTCTTGAACCAAGATATCTTTCCCTGGATGCCTTAACTGGACATTTCTATAGACTTGTTTAATTGGGACATTTTCTCAGCCTTAGAACTGTAAACTAACAACTTATTAAATTCCCCTTTTAAAAGCCATTCCGTTTCTAGTATATTGCATTCTGACAGCTAGCAAATTAGAACAGTATGTATTGCATCAGACCCTGTGTTAGACTTTAAGAATGCCAAATCAAGATGACAACACCCAGAGCTGAGCCTCTGTCACAGGGGAGATAGGTTAGTAGGCTGTCTGGTACAGTAGAGTGTGGTTTGTGCCATAATAGTGGTGCACATGCTGAGGCAGGCTAGCACAGGGAGAAACATTTAGACCAGAAAGGGATTCTCATTGACTGAGATGACTCTTGAGATATTGTTAATGTATGAGAGTGCTATAAGGAAATAGCATTGTAGAAGGTAGAGGAAAATGAGACAGCATAATAAATTGGGGAACTTGAAGTAAGTCACTATAACTAGAACATATAATACTTGTCAGTTAGCAAAAAGATGAGGCTAGAGAGGAGCAGATAGGCCAAATTATAGCATATACAGGTATTATGGGTAAACTTTCCCAAGGAAGTGATGGTGATCAGGATTACGACATGATTCTCTGCATTCATTCTTTCAGAACATTGTTACTATGTGTCTAATGTGTATCAAACACTTTTCTGGGCACTGGAAATACATTGAAGGTGGATGGTAAAGTGCTCATATTCTGAATATATCTTGAAAGTATAGCTAACAGGATTTGGTTACAGAACAGATGGAGTTGTGAGAGAAAGTGGGAGTCAAGGATCACACCAGGATCTTTGGCCTGACCATTAGTAGGAGAGAATTATCATTAACTGAGATGAGAAAGACTTTAAGAGGACCAAGTTTTGGGACAGAATTAGGAATTGTTTTACCCATGTCATATATGACATGCCTCTTAGACATCCAAAGGGAAATAAAAGTGGGTTGTTGGAGATGGTTCTCTGAGGGCTCAAGCGGTTGGCTGTCGGCCAAGGGCATGAGCATCAGAACACCATGCTCGGCTGATGTGGAAAACCACTGAAGCAAATGTTCTCAAGGACACTAACTCAAGAGCCAGAAGAGACCTGAGTAGAGAGCATTCTGATAAGAAATAAACGGTTCCTGGAATAAGGAGTTGGGAACCAAACTTTGTAGCTTTGCAGGCATGACAGATATTCAAAAATAATCTTGCTTTGATTATACTCCCTAAAGCAGTTCCCATGTAAAAGCACAATAATATTCAGGACTCTTGTTTCTGATAAGCTTGAGTCCCCTGACCCCACTTAACTATCATCTGTGTCTGTGTTTCTTCATCCTGTACGGTGCCCCTTCTCCCCTGTTCTCTGGGGAATTCCAAGGAGTGGGTAATTGAATATATTAGTCTAGAGTTCAGGAAAGAGATCTGGGACATAAATATAACTTTAGGAAACATCAGCATACATAGAAAATATTCAGTCTTATGAATAGATGACAGCAAGGAGGTGACAGGTATAAATGAGAAGAAAGGAGGTGAGATTACCTAGGATGAAAAAGTGATAAAGAATAGGAGTTTAAAGACTGAGTCCTGTGGCATACACCATTTAGAGGGGTGAGAAAACAGGAGATATCAAGAGACTGACATAGAATGGGGAAAATATAGATGGGAAGCCAATTTGGTAGCTGTTAGAATTCCCTGGGACCCTCAACCACCCACCTCCCACTCCCATGACTAGCCAACCCTTAACATAGGTGTCCACAGTGCAGTTGCAAACCGCATTTCTGCGATAACCCTTTGACCCAGCATCCGCCCTCAGGCAACTGCATTCCTGTGATAAATCTCCTTGCTCAGTGCCCACCCAAACTCCTACAGTTACAACCCTGCCAAAACTATAGTAGCATTTAAATTTTAAGCCCTGCCAATGAAGAGTTGCTAACTCCCCAACTTGCTGCATCCACCAAAACCACGTGTCGCTTGTCCCCCACCCCCACCCCAGTCCAGTCCCACAGATATAAAAGATCCTCTAATTGCTCTCCCAGGAGGGCTGAAGTCTGACTTCAGACCCCCACCATGCTGGTGCCTGAATAAATTCCTTTGCTTGTGGTCAGTTTGCCTCCAAGCCTTTTGTGCACCACACAGTAGCCTGAGAGCCAAGTTGAATAAAAATGGTGGAAGGAGGAAAAAATGATCAAATATGCTGTAATTGTCATGTAAATGACTGCTAAGTTTAACTATGTGGAGTCACTGGTCATCTTAAGAAAAGTAGTTTCACCAGTTTGGTAGTGGCAAAAGCTTTATTGGAATGGATTAAGGAGAAACTGGGAGGAAGGAATTCAGAGATTGTGAGTGAAGATAGAGTTGTGCTGTAAGTGAAGAGGAAGGGGACATGAGGTGAAGTGTAAAGTGGAATCAAAAGAATTTTTTTTTTATTAAGAGAGGGGAGATGATAACATCTGTATGCGTGATAAGAATGATCCAATAGAAGGGGAAAAATTGATGATGCAGAAAAGAGAGGAGAGAATTGCTGAAACACTTTCCTTGATTAGACAACAGGGGATATGATCTAATGCAAAGTGGAAGGACTGGCTTTGGCTAGTAACAGAAAAGAAGGTGAACTTTATAGGCATGTGCTTGGGGAGGCAGGTTGATATGATGAGTGCCCTTTAAAGTCTATTTTGTCACCTTTGTTATTCCAAACCTCCAAAATGACAACTCAGCTTCATGCTGATCTTTTGACACAGCTAAGGCACAGATCTCTGATCACCCTGGCAAGTCCTGTGCTTGTTAGTATCTTACAAAGCAAAAAAGCAGAATGCTCACATACCTCTATATTTGCAGGGTTCCCCCAGTAGGGTTGTGTGGGCCCCAGAGTGTTATTGAGTTTCAGAAAGAAATGGTTCTTCCCTTCATATATATGTACACAACACTTTACTCTTTTCTCCCCAGGGTTTGCATAGGTCTCTGGGGTGGAGGATATGGATGGATTTGAGTTTGACCTTGGTGCTTGAAACCACGACTCTATTCTCATCCTCAGGGGCTATCACGGATTTCAAGCTCTCATTCCAGACTCATTCTTTTCTTTTGATGAATTTTGTTTCAGGGGCCAGTCTCATTATCCCTTCTGTGATTCAGCTCTTTCCAGGGCTCCTCAGTTTTCTAGGTATGCATGCACTCAAGCACAGACACTATTTGAATTCTGTTTCAAGAATGCTTTCTTCAGATACAGTATACATTAGTTTGACATAAATAAAAACTGGGGAAAGGGCATCATGTAGCACCATCTGAAAGTCATGTTTAAATATCAATTTTGGTTTAAGCGGAACATTTTTATAGGGGAGCTAAGTTAGATAATGTTAAAGTGCCTAGCACAGAATCATGGTAGTGTTTATTGCAGTTTTTTAAATGTTTCTAAATCTAACCAGTCAGCAGATAAGAATGAAGCCACACCAACATCCAAATATAGCTATCTATCACCCTCTGTTTAGTGATGCAAGAATCCCAGTTCTGTATGAAATTCCCTTTCCTTAATTATTTCTATAAGTCCCTGTATTAGCCAATGTTCTCTATAGAAATAGAACCAACAGGAGATATCTGTAAATATGAGATTTATAAAAGTACCTCAACCAACCATGGGGATGTAAGAATTCAAAATCTGTAGGGCAGGCCACGATCTGGCAGCTCCAATGAAGATCCTCAATGAACTTCAGGATTGTTGGCTGGCTAAAGCAGAGAGATTCTCTCTTCTGAATTCTCCTTAAAATCCTTTGGGTAATTAGATTAAATACCAGTCATTGCAGCAAACACTCCCCTTAGCCAACTGCAGACATAATCAACCATAGATGCAACCAACATGTTCATGATTCAAGTTCATGAAATGTCATCACAGCAACAGATAGATCAGCACTTGCTTAGCCAGACAACTGGGCACCATCACCTGGCCAAGTTAACACATGAACCTGACAATTACAGTCCACTCTTGTCAACTTGGCAGCTATACATATCACCTTAAACCATACTTAATCTCCAAATAGGAAACAATAGCAGACATTTTTTTTTTCTCACCAGCAATGTTCAATTATCCTGCATACAACCAGAAAAGCATTAAATCTCTCCAGAATAGAGTGCTAGTCCTTGGGTAATATTCTCTTTTAAACTTGAGATTTGACAACTTAAATATTATAACAGGAATAATGCAACATATGTCAACTGATAAAGAGGGACAAAATAGAGAAGAACACAAAGATATTTGTTTTACTTACAAATATATGGATACTCATTACAAGGCAAGGATGAAACATTCATACCATTACAGTTCTCATTTTTGTGAATGGCCACATGGTTGTAGTTCATATTTATCACTATTCACTTCGACTACTAATTTCATTTTCCATTTACCCTCAGCAAGCACCTCACTGGCCATGGTTCTTTGCCTGGTGGGGTGACCCAAACCCTCATTCCTGAAGCTTCTGAGCCATTTGGTAGTCCTGCCTCGATTGGGTTGTTGCAGTTTTCCATTGACTTTAATCACAGGGCAAGGTAGTAGAAAGAGACACATTAGGGGATCTCCTGTATTCCAAGAAAACTCTTCTTTATCTCCATTGTGTAGTTGCAGTCCTATTTCTCCTTGATAGAATCAATCACCCTAGTCAGTAAAGTAACCCTCTTCTTTGCCTGTTTATTCAGGGGCATGAGTAACCCAAAGTGACCAGATGGCAGTACTAGCCTCCAGTTCAATGAAATCATTGCTGTTTTCTCTAGTGGAAGCACTCCTCCTTCTGGAACTAAAACCTATACACCAGCAGAGATCAAGGTTTCAGAGACAGGAAGTAAAATTTTCCTACTGGATCAGTAAGAATAATAGTGAGTGGTGCCACTTCCATTTTAACTCCTTAATTCCTGGACCTGAATCCTGGCTATGGGAGAAACAGCACCATAGGTTGTATGCTAATTCAGAGCATATATATTCTCCTGGAGAACACTGCTCAGCCCTGCACAGTATTGCCACCTAGTTGGCACCATATTTTGGTCTTCAAAAGGCCATTCCACTATTCTATCAATCCAGCTGCTTCAGGATGATGAGGAACATGCTAAGACCAGAGAATTCCATGAGCATGTGCCCATTCCCACACTTTATTTGCTGTGAAATGAGTTCATTGATCAGAAGCAATGCTGTGTGATACATGATGGTGGATAAGAAATTCTGTAAGTCCATGGATGGCAGTTTTGGCAGAAGCATTGCATGCAGGGAAGGCAAACTATTTCCAGAGTATGTGTCTATTTCAGTTAGAACAAATTGCTATCCCTTCCATGAAGGAAGTGGTCCAATGTAATCAACCTGCCACCAGGAAGCAGGCAAATGATTTTGAAGAATGGTGCCATAATGGGGACTGAGTGTGGGTCTCTACTGCTGGTAGGTGGGGCATATAGCAATGGCCATAGCCAGGTCAGTCTTGGTAAGTGGAAGTCTATGTTGCTGAGCCCATGCATAACTTCCATCCCTACACCATGCCCACTTTGCTCATGAGCCCATTGGGCAGTGACAGGAGTAGCTGTAGAAAGAGGCTGACTGGTATCTACAGTACGGGTCATCTTATCCACTTAATTATTAAAACTTTTCTTTGCTGAAATCACCCCCTGATGTGCATTCATATGTGACACAAATATCTTCATGATTTTTGCCCACTCAAAAAGTTCTAGCCACATACATCTTCCTCACACCTCTTTGCTACCAATCCTTCAGTCATGCATCTTCCACATCCTTGACCATCCAGCCAAACCATTAGCAACAGCCCATGATCAGTATACAAATACACCTCTTGCCAGTTGTCCTTCCAAGAAAAATGAACAACCAGGTACACTGCATGAAATTCTGTTCACTGGGAGGATTTCCTCTCACCACTGTCCTTCAGGGACATCCTGGAAAGGGGCTGCCATACTGCAGCTCTTACTTTCAGGTGGTACCTACATATGTGCAGAACCATCTATAAAATAGGCCTGAGTTTCCTCTTCGGTGAACTGACTATAAGGCACTCTCCTAAGAGGCCATAGCTCTTGTCTGGGAAAGAAAAGGTAATGTGGCAGAAGTGAGGGCCGGGGGCATTTTGGCTACTTCCTCATGTAACTGACTTGTGCCTTCAGGACCTGCTCTGGCCCTGTGCCAGTTCGAATCTGTGGTGGACTCCAGAAAAACCATGTGCTTTGATCGTCATTCAATATTGCTGGGTGGGAGCATTTTGATTGTTTCTGTGAAGATGTGACCCACCCAATTGTGGGTGGTAAATTTGATTAGATGATTTCCATGGAGGTGTGTCTCCACCCACTGAAGGTGGAGTTGCTTGCTGGAATCCTTTAAAAGAGGAAACGTTTTGGAGAGAGTCCTTTTTTTGGTAGAGCCATGAGAAAGCCAGCAGATGCCATCATGTTCGCCATGTGCCCTTCCAGCTGAGAGAGAAACATTGAACGTCATCGACATTCTTGAACCACAGTATCTTTCCCCGGATGCCTTAAATTGGACATATCTATAGACCCTGTTTTAATTGGGACATTTTCTCAGCCTTAGAACTGTAAACTAGCAACTTATTAAATTCCCCTTCTTAAAAGCCATTTCGTTTCTGGTATATTGCATTCCTTGCAGCTCTCAAACTAGAACAGGCCCTATCTCGTATATACATTTACATTTTATGATGGAGTGCTGCTGTGCATGCCCAATTTTATGGCTTGGTGGGTTAGACAACACCCAGCTCATAAAAGGCAATTCAAGTCTCATGGTAACTGGGTGTCCCATGGATAAGCGTTCAATCACTATTAAACCTCAGTAGCAGGTCAAAAGCCATTTCTCAAAAGGAGAGTGGTTATCTGCGAGGATGGCAAAGCCTTACTCCAGAATCCTAAGGGCTTCCATTGTGGTTCTCCTACAGGAGCTTGCCAAAGTCTCCAGGCAACATCTCTATCTGTGATTGACATTTGCAGCACCATTGGATCAGCTGGATATATGGTCCCAATGGCAGATCACCTTGTACAGCAACATGGACATGTCCCAGAGACTCATCGTGTTCAGGTCCCCAATCAAAACTAGCTGCTTTTCTGGTTACTCGATAAATGGGCCAGAGTAGCACACCCAAATGGGGAATATGTATGTTGCCTCCAAAATTCAAAGAGACTAACTAGGCATTGTGCCTTCTTTTTGGTTGTAGGAGAGGCCAAATGCAATAGCTTATCCTTCATCTTAGAAAGGACATCTCGACATGCTCCACACCACTGGTCACCCAGAAATTCATTGAGGTGGAAGGCCCTGCATTTTTGTTGGATTTATCTGCCATCCTCTGGCACACAAATGCCTTACCAATAAGTCTAAAATTGCTAATTCTTGCTCACAAGGTCCAATCAACATGATATCATTGGTAATTATAATAATGGACAATTTGATGTCTTGTGGGAGGGATAAATGATCAAGGTCCCTATAGACAAGATTATGACATAAGGCTGGAGAGTTGATATACCCCTGAAGTAGGACAGTGAAAATATATTGCTGGCCTTGTCAGTGAAAGTAAGCTGTTTCTGGTGGTCCTTAGTGACAGCTACTGAGAAAAAGTGTTTGCCAGATCAATAGCTGTATACCAGGTAACAGATATGCTTAAGCAATGATAACACATCTAGAACAGCAACTGCAGTTGGAGTCACCACCTGGGTGAGTTTATGATAATCCACTGACATAGTCTAAGACCCATCTATTTTCTGCACAAGCCATAAAGGAGAGTTGGGATGTGGTGGGAATCATCACCCCAGCACCCTTCAGGTCTTTAAGAGTGGCACTAATCTCTGCAATCCTTCCAGGAATATATATTGCTTCTGATTTACTATTTTGCTAGGTAGGGCAGTTCTAGTGGTTGCCACTTGGCTTTTCCTACCATAATAGCCCTCACCACACAAGTTAGAGAGCCAATGTGGGGATTATGCCAGTTGCTGAGTATGTCGATTCCAATTATGCATTTTGAAACTGGGAAATAAATAGAATGGGTTCAGGGACTCACTGGACCCACTGTGAGATGGACCTGAGCTAAAACCATCAATCAAATGACTCCATCAGCCCTCACTCTGACTTGTGGACCACGGTGACATTTTGGGTCCCCTGAAATGAATGGCATTTCAGAACCAGTGTCTAAAAGTACCTGAAATATTTGCTCATTTCCTTTTCCTCAGTGCAGTTACACTGGGAAAAGGACGAAGGTCTCCTTTGGGAAGGCTGGGAGGAAGAGACACAGTATAAATTTGTGGCAGCATAACAGGGTCTTTCCCCAAAGGGACCTGGTCCTCATTTAAGGGGCTCTGGGTCTGTAAATGGTCTCAAGTTTGGAAATTGATTAAGGGGCTGTGACTCTCTGTTTTTGTAATCCAAGTGAGACTTCTGTTCACTTGACCTAGAACTCTTCTGTTTATACAGCTCAAATGAGAATGTAGTAGACTGCCCTTCTATCGTACTTCTAGGTGCCCCATGATCTACTAGCCAATGCCACAAGTCTCTGCGAGTCAGATTATTTTGACTCTTCCTTTGAGCCTTCTGTCCATTATGGTTGTTACACTCACCTTGTCTCTGGTGATTAACTGTCACCAAATGGCTTCAGTGAACTTGGGATGTGATCATCTCCATTGTGTTTAAGGATTCCAACCTAGTGACAGCAGTTCCCAGAGTAATATCTGACTGACAGAGAAGGGTGACTACAGAGCTCTTTATGGATGATGGAGGTAGACTCACAAATTTATTTTGCAAGGTTCTGGTGAAAGATGTGTCTTCTGGACATTTCTGGGGTGTGTGAGCAGGTCTTCCATGATAAATCCACTCTAACACTTCCATCTCTCTAAGCCTCTGGATCCCCTCATCTACATTATAACAGGGCAGTTTTGACATTTAACCTTCAGGTAATGTCAGCCACCTTTTGCTCCACGTTTCAGCCAACCATCCAAACAAACTGTTAATGCCTTTTCTAACCCCTTGAGCTACAACACTGAATGCAGAATCTTTGCTTAGTGGGCCCATATCAATAAATTCAGTCTGATTCATCTTTATATTCCTTCCACCTTTATCCCACACCCTTAATATCCATTCCCACATATATTCGCCTGATTTCTATCTATATAAATTGAAAAACTCATGCAGTTATTTTGGATATAGTGTGCCTCTTCATGGGTGACACTGGTACTTCATCTTTTGGGGCCTTTGGGACTTTTGTCTAGTTACAAGTCTGGAAGAAAAGAGGGGTGCAGGAGGTGGGTCGTGAAAAGAATTAGAAGTGTCTTTCAAGCCAATTACCTCAGAGCATTCCTTTGCAGTTTCATCTGGTGAAAAAGGATTAACCTCTCCAACTGAGGACAAAGGCTATTTTTCCATGGCATGTAGTTTCACACCTAGCAGACACTGAAGGGTTAACCTCCTCAAGAGGAGGTTGGATGGAGGGTTCCTCAGGGCAGTCTGGAGGTTAGGAAGCCATTTCTTCAAGGCAAGCTGGACTTTGGGTAGCTCTTTCCTCCTGGAGGTGGGGCAGCTATTTCCTCAGGGCAGAGCATTACAAGTTTATCTAGAAAAGACTCAGCAGAATTTAGGGTTTCAATCTCTCCACAGCTGTCATTATCAACCCATATGTCACCACCCCATTGTTCTGGAGAGGCTGAGCATGTGCCCTGGAAATGACAGAAAGCCCTGTATAGCCCCAATGTTTGGATATATTGGAGCTGAGAAAAAGGTGATCTCCCCAATGTTCCCCAAGTTTGCATTTGGAGGAAGCCAGTTCTCTGTGTAGGCCCTTGGAAAGGGTGAGACTGCTGCTTCCTAAAGCCCTGAGGACAATAGACTCTTAGACTTTGAAATCTAATGGAGTTTGCCTTGCAGGTTTTCAGAAATGTTTGGGTCTGGTGACCCCTGTGTTCTTTCCAGTTTCTCCTATGGAAATGGGAACATTTACCCTATGACAGTCCCTCCTTTGTATGTTGGCAACAGATAACTTGTTCTGAGTTTTACAGGTCCAGAGCCAGAGGAGAACTTTGCCTTAGGACAGACCATACCTGTAGCTGAGTTTGATGAGATTTTGTACTGTTTCTAATTTTGTATTGAATTTGTATTTTTACTGAAATGGTTTAAGGCTTTGTTATATTGTGATGGAATGACTGTATTTTGCGTTTGGAAAGCACCTATCTTTTGGTGGTCTAAAAGGTGGAATGTGCCAGTTTGAATTTGTTGTGTACCCCCAGAGAAGCCATGTTCTTTAATCCTCATTTAATATTGCTGGGTGGGATCTCTTTGTTTCCATGGAGATGTGACCCACCCAATTGTGGGTGATGATTTTGATTAGGTAGTTTCCAAGGAAATGTGTCTCCACCCACTCAAGGTGGGATTGCATATGGGAGTCCTTTAAGAGGGAACCATTTGGGAAAAAGTCTTAGAACCAACAGAGCCCATATAGCCAGAGACCTTTGGAGATGTAGAAGGAAGGTGTCCCTGGGGACACCTTACAAAATGATGAGAGAAAGCTAGCAAACATCACTGTGTGCATTCCTAGCTGAGAGAGGTGTCCAGAACTAAAAGACCCCTGTAGACACCAACCACATGACTTTCCAGCTGACAGAGCAGTTCTGGAAGGCATTAGCCTTTTTTGAGTGAAGCTCACCTCTTGTTGGTGCCTTAATTTGGACATTTTCATGGCTTTAGAACTATAAACTTGCAACTTCATAAACTTCCCTTTTTAAAAAGCCATTCTGTTTCTGGTAGATGGCATTCCAGCAGCTTACAAACTAAAACAGTCCCCCAAAGGCTCTCTAACAGGTGCCCGTGAAAACGAAAGTCCTAGCTGTTACTTACACTTGCTGCAGTTGCTAGAGGACCCCTGGACAAAAACGTGGGTCCTTATAGGCATACAAAACCATTACTCTGCTACTAGAGTGAGAATGTAGAAGGTAGAGAGAAGCAGGTGAACTGTAACTGCCAAAGAAGCCATCTTCTGCTACTGAGAATGCCAGGTTGTGTCAGGAAGCAGTGTGGACATAGATTCATGGAAATTGTCCCTCAGATAGTAGCTTTAAGGCCATCTAAACTATGGTATTTCTGCCTATCCCTGAAAAGAGATTGCTTCTGAAATAATATCCTGAAACATGGTGTCCACTTTGATGACATTAATGGGGAATGGCCATTTTCTAGCAGAATCTAATCATAATCATAGTCAGCTTTTATTGAGAACTTATACGCCATGAAGAGTTCATGAGTTTTTATAGTCATTATCTTATTTCATCTTTGTGAGAACCTTATTGGGATACCACTTAACACCACTCCTGATTGCAGATAAGAAAACAGCCTTACTAAAGGTGGTTTAAATACCTGTTCAAATTCCCACCAATGTCATGTAGTCAAGGTGGAATTTGAATGAAGGTGAATCTAGAAGCTGGTTCTAAGCCCCTATGCTATGAGAATGAGCTTTAACGATTCAGTAGTAATTAAAGTCTGACTTGTGCTGAGAGGAAAAGAACAGAGGGGCACCCACCCAGGCCCTTTGAATAGATAGGCTGTAGTAGCAGATGTTTCTGTAGCATGGTCGCCTTTTGGCCAGATCAGGTCCTTGTGCAAGGTGGTGGAAGAGCCAGGGAGGCCATGCGAGCTTAGAAGTGAGGCCAAGAAAGAGGCTTACGCTGATATCATCAGGCATGCTCACAAATTACATCCTAAAAGCAGGCTAATGGAGAATTCCACTGTTCACCATTCATTTGCTGCAAACCCTCTAAGGCTGGGATAGTGTGGGAAGCAGGTGTTGTGATAGGAGCTATGCAGGTGTTAGAGACACAGGAGTGTAGCCCTAGTCAGAGGAAGAAGAGTGTGGACTGTCTGGCCAGATCTTTCTTCCTAGATACTGATTTGAGCAGAAAGCAGCTGCTGTCCTTAAGTCACACAGCCCTAAATCAAGAGGGGCCAGCCCCTGCTGCTGAGGAGCCCACGATGGGATAAAGGAGACTCTGGATGGAGGAGAGTAATCCATAAGGGATGTCACAGAGTTGCCCAGTGTTCCGGCTCACGTGCAGTGCTCCTGCTCTGCATGGCGATGGGGCCTGATAGCACTGTGGGAGTCTGTGGCCCTGGGAGCCAAGCCAGAAATACCATAATGCCCCAGTTAACACACTGTCCCTTTCTACAGCTTCCACAATGTGATGCATGAGTGGAGTAGGGGAGATGTTGGCATGGGATGAAAGATTCTACTGGGACACAGTGTCTCTCACTCATGCACTGTATTTAATGGTCTAGGGTTCATATTTTGGGTCTATCAACTTATTAATTAATTGACCTTGGGCAAATTACTTATCTCTTGTGGTAGATTTAATTATGTACGCTCATTTAGACCTGCTCTTAATTTAATCTGCATTTCTGTGGGTTTGAACTCATTGTAAGTAGGACCTCTTGAAGATGTTATTTTAATTAAGGGGTGCAGGATGGGCCTTAACCCAGATTACTGGAGTCCTTTATAAACAGAAGACATTCAGACTCACAGAGAGAGAAATGTATGGGAGGAGGCAGAAGCCAGAAGTCAGTGGAAACCTGGAAGTAAAAGGAGAGGACATTGGTATGCTATGGAAAAGCCCAGAATGTCCAAGGATCATGGGCAGGCAGTGCCGGAAGGCTACAGACTTTTGGGAGAAAGCATTGCCTTGCTGATGCTGCAATTCTGGACGTCTCTTAGCCTCAAAATCACGAGCCAATATATTCCCGATGTTTAAGCCAACCCATTGTGTGGTATTTGTCATAACAGCCTGGAAAGCACTCTCTTAGCCATCATATCATAAGATTGTTTTCAGGGCTGAAAGTGCCTTAAAAGCAATTCGCACAGTGACTGGCACATAATAAGTATCCAATAAATGGAGTTACTAATATTTCTATGTATTTGGGAGACAAACTGTTATTTTTAAAGTGGCAGAAAATTTGATATCTCATGAAAAGATAACTAAGCTTTTTTTTATTTTTTAAAAGCAAAATGTCTTGAGTGGCTCTTTGGACAGAAAAAGGGAAGTTTGGGGTAGAGAAGGTGAAGGGTATGACCTGGATGAGCTGAAGTTGTGCATTCTGAGCTGTTTCTGTGCTGTATTGTGCTGTGATGAAATACCTTCTGGGCCTCCGTTTTCAGCTAAAGTCAGCCACCCACACTGCCTTATGTAAGGGCCAGGGGATACGCAAGGGGTGTGCAGTCTTCAGGGTCATGTCTCTCATGTGGAAATAGACATTATAAGGGGATCAAGTGTACAAGATGCTAGAGGAAGAATGGGCTTGAGAATACAACAAACGCAAGAAGTCAGAGCTAGACAGGAGCAGGAGAGAAGCAAATCTCCCCAGAGACCTTGGAGAAACTGGGAAGAATATAATCGATATCCAACTACATGTATGATGGGAATTTGGGCAAATTTTATTTAAATTTTAAAGTGCAGGGTAACCGCAGCAAGTGCAGTGATTTTGAAAATTTATGAACACCTGATACTTAAGTTAGTATGATTATTCCTTTGATTCCTAGCAAACTTAATCATGTGGTGAGTGGCAGAACTAATGGTGTTCCTGGAAGTACTCAGTTAGCTTGGTTTGTTTTCAAGAAGGCTTTTGTGTTTTGCTGAAGGAGAATGTAGTGGTCTGAATACTGGCAACCCAAAGATGTCCATATTCTAATCCCCAGAATTTGTGAATATGTTACCCTACATGGTAAAAGGGGCTTTGCAGATGTAATTAAGCTGAGGAACTTGAGATGGGGAGATTATCCTGTATTTTCCTGGTGGACCCAATGTAATGCCAGGATTCCTTTTAAGAGAGAGGCAGGTGTGTCAGCGTAAGAGTGAGAAGATGTAAGGACAGAAGCAGAGGTCAGTGAGGAGGAAGATGCTACACTGAGAGCTTGGAAGATGGAGGAAGGGCCACAAGTCAAATGCTAGTGGCTTGCAGAACCTGGAAAAGGTATGGAAACATTCTCCCCTAAAGACTCCAGAAGGAAGTCTGCCGGCATGCAGACACCTTGATTTTAGCCCCATGAAACTGATTTTGGACTTCTGACTTACTAGAACTGTAAGACAGTAAATTCCAGTTGTGTTAAGCCACCAAATTTTTGGTTGTTACAACAACAGGAAACTAACACAAAGAGGAAGCTTTGAGTTTAGGCAAGAGTGGGAAGGTAGAAAGGACAAAGTGACATCTGTCCTGTGCCAGGCCCCATAGGCTGACGTCTGAGTCTCATGAAAGGAAGGAAGACAAAGGAGCTGTGGTCATGAAGGGGAGCTTGAGGGATGAAGGCAGGAGAAGCAATGTTAAGGGCTCTGCGGGAGAATGTACGACACAAAGCAAAAAAGTGGGGGCCCAGGGCTGCTCTTATGCTAAGAGTTTTCTATTGGATTTGCCAGTGGACAGAACAAAGAGAAGCTTCAGAGACCACGATGTCTGGGGGGAGATGGTGGGTGCCAGAAGAAACAGCAGAGGCACAGATGGGGGTGGGGATGAAGGGGCCTGTTTGGAGAAATCTTAGACATCCCTGAAAACGCCTTGAAAAACTTGAGGGACATTTGATGAGAAGATAAGTTCCTTTTTGAGCAGGGAAATCCAGGACAGTTAGAATCATTATCGTTTCTTTTACTTCACCTGTGGAGCTTGGGAAACCTTGTATTACAAACGGGCCTTGACAATCAGAATCCTGCAACTCATTGCTAAATTGATTTGCAGGATCTATTTATACCATTCCCAGGGATTAATGAGAGGCACTTGCAGTAGGCTTTTTAAAGGTGAAGTGTATTTATAAAGAGACGTCAAATTAAAAGTTGCTGATAGAGTCTGACCACTAGGTGGCCCCATTCCCAGGAGGTGAAGAATTTACTTTTTAGTGGCTTTCGGTCCCAAGTGTTTAAAACACTGTAATATAATGGTTTGCTAGTGCATTTAGCAAGTGGTTGGCACATAAGTACGGTGGTCTGAACACTGGCATACTAAAGATGTCCATGTTCTAATCCCTAGAATATGTGAATATGTCATGCTATATGGTAAAACAGACTATGTAGACATAACCCAAGGATCTTGAGTTGGGGAGAGAATCCTGTATTTTCCAGGTGGAACCAATGTAATCAATCACAGGGGTCTTTTAAAGAGAGGTAGGAGTGTCAGAACCTACAAGTAACTAAGTTATATTACTTGTATGCTCTGGGTACGATTTTTCTATTTACAGGGTTATATGAATATGGGGGCGCCTGTTATTACTTCCTCTTTTACCTACAAGTGTTAAATTACCTGCATCATGAACAGAGCCTTGTCTATGAAATCAAATCATTCTATGCTATCTAGCAGGCTTGACATGTGGGAGAGAAAAGGAAAATGGCATTGCAGTTCTTCTGTCTGGAAGATTTAACTTCTTTCTCTCAGAAGGATGGAATGTAGCAGAATTTAGCTCCTTTTTTCTCTTAATATGTTGTTGGCAGCAGCATATTCATATATCCATTCATAAACATTTATTGGGGAACTATTTTGGACAAAACAAATTTACTAAGCATTGTAGTAGTTAATGAAATAGAAACAACACAGCTCCTATTTAACGATGATTAAGATTTCATAGAGAAGAACAGATATGTAAATTATTAAATAGGACATAATAGGGAATAAAATATATAGTATAAACTGTCTTCAACTTTCATGAAGTCAGCCATCATACATTCTTTATTTTCACATGTTATAGATCAGCACTTCCTTTCACTAACATTTATAATATTGTTGCATTGGGAAAAATGTGTTCCTAATTTGTCATTTGGAATTCCTTTCTTCTCCTTTTCCTTCTCCTTCTAGTATCAATGTAGATCCTGAACAGATTTCTTTATTATGCATCACTGAAACAGGTCAGTTATTTCAGCTATTTGAAAGAGTTTGGGGGAGCAAGAGAGGGTAAGTTTTTTGGCAGAATAGCTGGTTAGGCAACCATAAATGTTTTGTTTTGTTTTTAAACAAGATAACGTCTCTCCTCTACTGCCACAAAGACAGCCTGCTTCAACCAAATAAGGTTCCTTTGTGTGATTCCTCATTTGGCTTTGCCTCCACCAGTTTTTGGAACCAAGCTGAATTCCTGCAGTGAATGTAAACTCCTTGTTCCTACTGTTGCAAACCAGAGACACTGATTTTCCCACCTTAGGATATGCCCCTCATTTTCATGAAATGTACTATTGTTCTGGCTCCTTCTGAGCTGAAGCAGGTTTTTTTTCTCTGCTTCTTTGTGAACATTTGCCTGCTCAATTATCTACTGCTTTTGAAAGCCCTTACACCTACATTAAAAGCTTAGAGTTTTAGTTATATTCTAGTTTTGCCAGAAATAACTCTACTGTTTTCGTTTCTTTTCCTCCCTGCTTTTGGATGAGCTCCAGGAACAGAAGGCAGAAATGCCAGTTCCATGCCACCATTTTGAAACAAGATATTTCTATCTTAAATTTGGACAGTTCTTGTTTTTGTCTCTTTTTCCTCACTCTACATTCTTCTTCATTTTACCTGTGCTCATAGTTTCGTGTATTTTCTACATGAGCGATTATTAAATTGTAATCTCTATCGCTGACTTCTCTCCTGTTAATGAGTCTTTCCTTTGCCTATTGCCAACTTCACATGGATGGTTCTGAGAAACTTCCAATATTATTGCCCTTCTCTATACTTTTATGTTCTGGATCTTGGTGAATGGCATCAGAATGCTCCCAACTTATCCAGCTGAAAATCCTTGAAGCATATTCAATCCATCTCTGTCCATTGTGTAGTCAATGTTTCTCCTACCTCATGTTCTCCCCCCCGCCCCCCCCCCCCCGCCCCCCCACTGTTACCACCCTAGTCTGGAGGCCATACCTGGATACCACCTGGGTATTATTCTTGGTTGTCTTACCCAAATCCAATCCATCCTTCTTACTGTACCAGAGTAAACTTCCTTAAATATAGATGATCATGTGACTTCCTTTCTTAAAACCCTCCATGGTTCATGATACAAACAGAATCATCTAACCTTCCATAGTTTGACATCCCAATTTTCTACGGACATACAACTGCTGTTTCCTAAAAGTAGTCATCTTCTTTGGTTTATCACAAGTTGCTGGAGCGCCTTTGTGACTGCAGTCCCTCCCAGGCCCCATATCTTGTTGCAAGAAGGAATTCAAGAATGAGACAAGCAGATATAAACAAGTGGGAAACGTTTATGGACGAGAAAGTACATGCTCAAGGGGTGAGCGGCATGCTAGGTTGTATGACACATGGGTTTTGATTGGATCAAACAAAGGGGGTGGGGTTTGAGGTATTGCTCCATTGTGATTGATTAGTAAAGATGTAAATCAAGGATTCTAAACAAGCTATTGTGATAGGCTGTCTAGTTATTCAAATTACAGATTGCAAGTGGGCTATTGTGATAGGCTGTTTGGCAATTCAAATTAAGGTTTGTAGATTAGCCTTTCAAACCAAGGAGTCTGGTGGCTGTTTTCCCTCCCCCTGCGTGGGCCCAGAGGTGCCTCAGGGTCCGTGAGATGTTTTCCTACATCTAACCTGCCTCAAAAGTAAGTTTATGTTTCGTCATTTACTTGGTAGCTCCATTGCTTCATCTCCTTTTGCTAATGTCTTTGCTAGCTTTTACAGTTCTGCTTAAAGAGGCCTTTCCAAAACATTCATTTACAGTTAATTGTCCCTTCTCCTATACTCTTTTATTTTATTTATTTATTTATTTATTTATTTATTTATTTATTTTTTGCATAGGCAGGCACCAGGAATTGAAGCCTGGTCTCTGGTATGGCAGCGAGAATCCTGCCACTGAGCCACCGTCACACTGCCCCCCTTCCCCTATACTCTTATTGTTCTTTTTGCTATTTTACTTATTACACACATTACTGCACATTGTCATGTGTCTGCCTTTCTCACTGTCTGTGAGTTACTGAATCATAGGAGCCATGCCTTTTCCAGCTTACATTACCCGCATCACCTAACATAGGTCTTTACATAGTAACTAAATTCCTTGATTTGAATTTAAATAAGTTGTATTAATATATATCTGTAGTATATCTCAGTCACAGGTACTATAGGTAATCTATATAAATATATAGGTTTATATATATAATAATTTTACTTTTATCTAATTTGGCATTGAAGTAATAAATCTATATTTTTAAAGATGTTTTATAGTTCTGATCTTGCTAATAAAGTTTCTTTTAATATTTATGTTAATTTTGTTGTACAGTAAGTAAAAAAGTCCCTATATCTACCTTTACAATTTCTTGAAAAATTTGTCTGGCAGTGTATATTTCTCTTCGTGATCAGGTGATTTACAGATAGACTGATACTTAACTTGATATCTATGGCTACTGTCCTTTCTTTATCACACATTACCTCATACTGAGTCCTATTTTCTTTCCTTTATTTCTCAGAGCATCAATAACATAAGGTTATAATAGATTTGTTGAGTTATACTAAAGATTTGGGGTCATAGTTTAGAGTGCAGGTCAGCATAGAACATCCCCAGCCATTATGCTATACGGAAATTATCAATGGGTAGCCTCCTAAGGAGGCTATTTGCTACCTTCTTGCTCACGCTCTCCCTCCCTAACTATTTTGCAGGATGCTTCTCCATAGCGCTACAGCTCTCACAGTTCCAAAGTGCTTGTCTATTCCAACACTTGTGGATTTAGAAGTGTTTAGTTCAAAGGTTTAATACTTCCAGCAAGTGCCCTGGTTCTTTCTGGTTTTGTGCTCAGCAATTCTCTGGGTGTTGCTCTTTTCTTAGAGTACCACTCCTCACAGAATGTCTGCAGCATTTCCAGGCATCACACCTAAACACCACAACGTCCAGATGCACTGATAAATGATCTCATCCCATATCCTCTTTTTGAGAGGAAAAAATTAAACTTTCCCCACAAGCCTCTAAGAGAACTCCCTCACATTCAATAGGCAGCTCCACCCCTAATCCATCACTGATTTAGATGAGTCAAGATTTACTCTTCAACTGGAGATATTCCCACCCTTGCGTGGAGGTAGATAATCTGAATAAAGTCAAGATTTTGTAATAAGACAGAAGCAAAGAACTAATTTCATATAGGCAAATGTGTTTGCATATTTTATTGTGCATTGAAAAGTAACTTTTTTTTTGGTTATTGTTTAAACTTTTTCTTCTTAAAATGTTTGGTCACCTTTATAACCATACCAGTATACTGAGGTGTCTTTTCTAAACAGAAGTACAGAGTTTTGTTTTCCAAGGAATTCTGCCTTTTCCTAAGCCCACCAGCTCAAATGAAAGTAATTGACTTTTTTCCTAAGATTTTAAATTCTTTATTTTTTAATGCAGTTCATGGTTACATTAATTTTTTCATCATATAACTGTGAATTTATCATCACAACTGATTTTTTCTATTTTGTAATATACACACACACACACACACACACACACAATAAATTTCAAAGCACATCGCAACAATTAGCTGTAGAACAGATTTCAGAGATTGGTATGGGTTACAATTCCACTATTTTAGGTTTTTACTTCTAGCTGCTCTAAGATACTGGAGACTAAAAGAAATCTCAAACTAATGAGACAGCACTCATACTCATTTGTTAAACTCTACCTTCTCTATATAACTCCACCAGCAACTTTAATCATTCCCCCACACTTTAGGGGTATTTGGGGCTATGCCTATTCTAACTTTTTCATGTTGAAAGGGGCTCTTGATAATATGGGATAGGGGATAAAACTGTTTGATGTTCTGGAGAGGCTAGCCCATCTGAATTTCAGGACTTATTTGGTCCAGGGACCCTTATGGAGGTTGTAGGTTTCTGGACAGTTACCCTAGTGTATGGAACCTTTGTAGAATCTAACATAATGCCCTAAGTGTTCTTTAGGATTGGCAGGAATAGTTTTGGTTGGGGGCTGGCAAACTATGATAGGAAACAATGTCTAACTGAAGCTTGCGTAAGAGTGACCTCCAGAGTAGGCTCACGACTCTATTTGAACTCTGTCAGCCACTGATACCTTATTTGTTACATTTCTTTCCCCCCTTTTGGTCAGGATGACATTGTTTATTCCGTGGTGCCAGGGCCAGGTTCATCCCTGGGAGTCATCTCCCATGCTGCCAGGGAGACTTTCACCCCTGGATGTCATGACCCACATAGTGGGGAAGGCAATGATCTCACTTGCAGGTTTGGGCTTAGAGAGAGGCCACATCTGAGCAACAAAAGCTGTCCTCTGGAGGTGACTCTTAGGCATACCTATAGGTAGGCTAAGCTTCTCCACTACTAAAATAAGCATCACAAGAGCAAGCCTCAAGATTAAGAGCATGGCCTATTAATTTAGGGTGTCCCTAATGTTTGAGAGAGTATCAGGGGTTTCCCTGGTGGTGAAGTTCAATAGTTCCATAACTTTTCTCCCATCTCTCAAGGGACTTTGCCAATACTTTTTGATTATCTGCTGAACATATTCTGGATGTATCCAGGTATTACATTAAGCTCTACAGAATAAAAAGCTCTCATTCTTATTTTGGGCTCCCTGTGTTTAGATTGTTTAAATGATCTATTCAGACAGTTTGAGTTAGATTATGTGGTAATCTAACTCAAAATTTTAGATTCTGGATGAAATAAATTTTCTTCCTTTGGTCTTAAAGAGTAGATGAGTTTCTAAAATACGGACGATGTTTTCCTTGTCCATATTGTGAATTACCTTAATCTCAACCTGATCAGTTTCATTCTCATGTCGAAATACCAGGTTATACATACATAAAACAGCTTCTCAAAATCCAAAATAACAATTAAAACTTTGGACTAAATGTGACTGCTGAAAGAACTTACAATCTAGGCCCCAGTTTTCTTATAAGTATTTTCTATATGAGACCATACAATATATGCTCTTTTGTTTCTGGCTTATTTTTGCCTCATCAAATGTCCCACAGGTTCGTTCACATCATTGCATGCCTCACAACTTCGTTCCTTTCAGTAGCAGCACAATATTTGATCATATGTAAGCACCATTTTTCGCCAATCTGCTTCTCAATGCATCCTTCAGCCACCTCTGTTCATTGGGCATCATGTATAATGTCCAAAGTCAACAGTCCATCCACTCTCAATTTTAGATAATTCTATTGCTCCCAAGAGAAAGATAACTAATAAATACACCCTCACCAAATAGAAAATCCAAACCACCCTTAACTCTTGTCCCTCCCCACAGTATTTACTCCTGGTGTTGCTGTGGTACTATTGATGCTTTCTTGTTAAACATAGCCCACAGCATGCAATAGCAGTTTTCCTCCTATACCCTGAACTTATACACTCTTTGTACAAGATTCATACCTTTGCAATTGTTCACACAAGAATTTATTTATTTTGTAGTGTTAATCAATGGGACGCGTGGGTCTATATGACCCCCTTCAATCATGTTGACCTTCAATAAGGTAATATTACTTATAGACCCACTAGTGAACCGCCTTCACTTCTTACATTTAGGTTCCCTTACATTTAGGTTCAACCTCATTAGCTAACCGTTCACCCATCTCTAGCTTCTGTGTATCTCTAGGTCCCCTATATTTTGTATTATAAGCCTCTGATTTTACCTGTACCATGGTCATGAAAGTGGAATCATGCAGTATATCCTTATGTGTTTGGCTTATTTTACTCAGTATTATGTTCTCAAGGCTCTTCCATCTTGTCATGTGCTTCAGGATGTAATTTTGTTTTTCTGCTGTATAATGTTCCATCATATGTATATACCATTTTTTGTTAATACACCCTTCTGTTGATGGGCACTGAATTGTTTCCATCTTTTGGCAATGGTGAATGATGCTGTTATGAACATTGGTGTACAAAATATCTATTTGTGTTACTGCTTTAAGCTTTTCTGGGTATATATCAAGTAGTGGTATTGCATAGAGCAACTTGATATTTAGTTTCCAAAGGAACTGCCAAACTGTCTTCCATAGTAGCTGTACCATTATTCATTCCCATCGGTAGTGTATAAGTATCCCAATTTCTCTACATCCTCTCCAACATTTGTAGTTTCCTGTTTGTTTAATAGCAACCATTCTTATAGGTGTGAGGTGGTGTCTCATTGTAGTTCTTGATCTGCATTTCCCTTATAGCTAATGAAAATGAGCATCTCTTCATGTCCTTTTTAGCCAGCTGTATTTACTCTTCAGAAAAATGCCTATTCATTTCTTTAGCCCATTTTACAATTGGGTTTTTTTTCTTTTGTTGCTGAGTTGTATGATTTCTTTATGTTTACAGGATATCAAACCTTTATCCGATGTGTGATTTCCAAATATTTTCTCCCATTGAGTTGGCTGCCTCTTCACCGTTTTGACAAGGGCTATTGAGATGCAAAAGCATTTGATTTTGAGGAGTTCCCATTTATCTATTTTTTGTTTGGTTGCCTGTACTTTGGGTGTAAAGTTTAGAAAGCTACCTCCTATTACTGTGTCTTAAAGATGTTTCCCTACATTTTCTTCTAGGGTCTTTATGGTATTGGTTCTTATATTTAGGTCTTTGATCCACTTTGAGTTAATTTTTGTATAGGATGTAAGGTAAGGGTCCTCTTTCATTCTTTTACCTATTGATATTAGTTCTTCCATGCCCATTTATTGAAAGGACTATTTTATTCCAGTTCAGTGGATTTGGGGGCCTTGTTGAAGATCAATTGATCAAAGATTTGGTAGTCTATTTCTGTGCTCTCAATTTGATTCCATTGGGCAATACTTCTTTGTGCTGTACCATGCTGTCTTGACCAATGTGGCTTTATAATAAGTTTTAAAATCAGAAAATGTTAATCCTCCCACTTTGTTCCTTTTTGTTAGGATGCTTTTAGCTATTCAGGGTCTCTTTCCCTTCCAGATGAATTTGGTGACTAGCTTTTCCAAGTTTTCAAAGTAGTTTGATAAAAATCTGATTAGTACTGTGTTGAATCTGTGGATCGATTTGGGTAGATTGACATCTTAACCATATTTAACTTTCCTGTCAGTAAGCAGGGAATGTCTTTCCACCTATTAAGATCTTTGATTTCTTTTAGTAAAGTTATGCAGTGTTCTGTGTACAAGTCCTTTACATCCCCAGTTAAGTTCATTCCTAGATACTTGATTCTTTTAATTACTATTTTGAATGGATTTTTTTCCTTTGCTTGACTCCTCAGTTAGATCATTGCTTGTGTAGATGTATAGAAACATTACTGATTTTTGCACATAAATTATATATCCTGCCACCTTGCTGAATTTGTTTATTAGCTCAAATAATTTTGTTGTAGATTTCTCAGGATTCCCCAAGTTTAGTATTGTGTCATCTGCAAATAATGAAAGTTTCACTTCTTCTTTTTGAATTTGTATGCCTTTTATTTCTTTTTCCTGTCTGATTGCTCTAGCTAGAACTTCTAGTACAATGTTGAATAATAGTGGTGACAGAGGGCATCCTTGTCTCATTCCCGATTTTAGGGGAAAAGCTTTCAGTCTCTCACCATTGAGTACAATGCTGACTATGGGTTTTTCATATATGCCCTTTATCATATCGAGGAAATTATATTTGATTCCTACCTTTTGGTGTGTTTTTTTTAATCAGGAAAGGATGTTGAATTTTGTTGAATGCTTTTTCATCTTCAATCAAGATGATCATGTGACTTTTCCATCTTGATTTGTTAATATGCTTAAATGTTAAGGTGTTAAATGATTTTCTTGTGTTAAACCATCCTTGCATTGTTGGTAGAAACACCACTTGGTCATGATGTATAATTATTTTAATGTGTTGTTGGATTTGATTTGTTAGTATTTTGTTGAGAGTTCTTGCATCTATGCTCATTAGGGAGACTGACCTATAGATTTCCTTTCTCATAGTGAATTTTACCCAGTTTGGGTATTAATGTCATGTTAGTTTCATGAAATGGGTTAGGTGGTATTCCTTTTACCTCTATTTTCTGGAAAAGTTTGAGCTGGATTGGTGTCAGTTCTTCTTGGAATGTTTGATAAAATTCCCCTGTGAAGCCATCTGGCCCTGGACTTTTCTGTAAAGGAAGATTTTTGATGACTGATTGAATCTCTTTACTTGTGACTGGTTTGCTGAGGTCTTCCATTTCTTCTTGAGTCAGTGTAGTTTGTCCATGTGTTTCCAGGAATTTGTCCATTTAGTCTAAGTTGTCTACTTTGTTAGCATATAGTTGATAGTATCCTCCTATGATTTTTTTTTTATTTCTTCAGGGTCTGTGGTAACTATCCTCCTCATTTATTGATTGTTTCTATTTTTCTCCCATTCATTTAACTCTGCTTTAATCTTTGTTATTTCCCTTCTTCTGTTTGCTTTGGGGTTAGTTTGCTGTTCTTTCTCAAATTCCTCCAGGTGAGCAGTTAAGTCCTCAATTTTTGCCCTTTCTTCTTTTTTAGTATACGCATTTAGGGCTGTAAATTTTTCACTCAGCACAGCAGTTGCCACATCCCATAACTTCTGATATATTGTATTCTCATTTTCATTCATCTCTAGATAGCTATCTGTTTTCTCTAGCATTCTCTTCTTTGACCCATGAGCTGTTTAAGAGTGTGTTATTTAATCTCTATATATTTGTAAAAGTTCTGGTTCTTTGGTCATTTTTTTATTTCCAGCTTCATTCCATTGTGATGAGAGAAAGTGCTTTGAATAATTTCAATGTTTTTAAATTTATGAAGACCTGTTTTATGTGCCAGCATATGACCTATTCTGGAGAATGTTCCATGAACACCAGAGAAGAATGCATATCCTGGTGTTGTGGGGTGTAACACCCTAAATACATCTGTTAGGTCTAATTCATTTATCACGTTGTTTAATTTTCTATTTCCTTTTTGATTCTGTCTAGTTGTTCTATCTGTAGAGGTGAGTAGTGTATTGAAGTTTCCTATTATTGTTGAAATGTCTAATGCTCCCTTCATTTTGCCGATGTTTGTCTCATGTGCCTTGGAGCTCCTTGAGTGGCCACATAAATATTTATGATCGTTATTTCTTCTTGACTAGTTGATTCTTTTATTAATGTGTAGCGTCCTCATTTGTCTTTTATAATGTCTTTACATTTAAAGTCTGTTTTGTCTGATATTGGTATAGCTATTCCTGCTTTCTTTTGATTATAGCTTGCATGGAACATCTTTTTCTACTTTTTCACTTTCAATCGATTTGTATCCTTGTGTCTAAGATGTCTCTAATATGCAGCATATAGCTGGTTTATATTTCTTCATCCATTTTGCCATTCTGTATCTTTTAATTGATAAGTAGAGTCCATTAATATTCAAAGTTTTTACTGTAAAGACATTTATTGAATCTACCATCTTATCCATATTTGTCAGATCTATCTCTTCTTTTCCCTCTTTCTCTTTTTGTCCTTCAAGTTACCCTTACTGGTACTCTTCAGTTCTGTTCCCTCCTCCAGATCTCACTGTCATGTCTTTTTTTTTCAGCTGTCAGAACTCCTTTTAGTATTTCTTCTGGGCTGGTGTTTTGTTGACAATTTCTCTCAGCATTTGTCTGTGAAAATTTTAATCTCCCCCTCAGTTTTGAAGGACAATTTGGCTGTGTGCAGAATTCTTGGCTGGAAGCCTTTTGCTTTCAAGATCTTAAATTTATCATACAACTGTCTTCTCACTGCCATCATGCTGGTTGAGTAGTCCAGACTCAGTCTTATGTGGTTTCCCTTGTATATACTAGAGTATTTTTCTCTTGCTGCTTTCAGGATTTTCTGCTTCTCTTCAACATTTGACACACTGATTAGTATGTGTCTTGGGGAAGGCCTATTTGCATTTATTCTATTTGGAATTCATTGGGCTTCTTTGATTACCATATTTATGCCTTTTATAAGGGTTGGAGAAGTTTTCCTCCATTATATCCTCAACTTATCTTCCTAGCCCTTTACTTTTCTCTTCTCCTCTGGGACACTGATGATTCTTATATTTGTGTGCTTTATTTTATCTATCATTTCCCTGAGATCCAATTCAATTTTTTCGATCTTTTTTACCATTTGCTTTTTTGTGTGTTCAAAATCTGTTGTCCTGTCCTCTAGTTCACATATTATTTCTTCTTCCTCTTTAGGTCTGCTGTTGTGTGTTTCTTTTATATTTTTAATTTGGTCTACAGCATCTTTAATCTCTGTGATAGTTGCTGTTTTCTATTCTTTCAGATTCCTCTTTATGCTCTTCTAGTGTCTTCTTAATCTCCTTTGTTATTACCCATCCTATTTATTTTATTTAGTCAAGTTATATGAACATCTTTGATTAATTGTTTCAAAGTCTGTGTCTCCTCCAGTGGTTTAATTTGGTCATTAGGCTGGACTACGTCTGTCTGCATCTTCTTAGGCTTAATGATCTTCTGTTTACATGTTTAAGACATGTAAACATCTTGAAAGGTTACTTTGGAAGTTGATTTCCTTCAGTAGCTACAGCTTTGTATTTGCGGTACGGTGGTGGAGCAGGATGCGGGACACAACAGTGCAGTGATGGGTTGTGGTGCACTTATATGCACAGGTCAGGGAGGCTATGCTGGTGCCTGTGTGGGGTGCAGAGAGTGGGGTTATGCAGGTGCAGGGGGATGGGGGTGCAGCTCAGTCAGGCCTTGGAGCACAGGAGCAGGGTGTGGTATAAGGGACGCAGAGGTAGGGCATGGCGGGAGGAGGGTGGGGGTGCTGTGTGGATGCACTTGGACTGGTGTGCAGGCAGGATGGGGTGGGTGCATGGAGCATAGGTGTTGTGGGATTGTGGGGCACAGAGGAAAGCAGGGTGTGGGTATGTCCTTGAGCGGGAGCGGGTTGTACCAGGGGCCCACCACGATGTTGATGTGCAAGTATGTAGGGGGGGACACAGACCACAGGGATTGCAGGACTTTGGTCAGGGATGGGTGATGTTGGATGCATGAGTACCTGGCAGGGAGGATGTGGCTATACGTGTGCACAGGGCCCTGGTACATGGGTGCATAGAGCTCAGGGGCAGTGGGGTGGGTTTTCACCCGCTGTGGGCTGGGAGCACTTGTGCCCAGGATGTGCAGGTCAGTGCTTGAGGCCCAGAGGTGCAGGTCAGTTCTTGCCCAGAGCTGAGGGGCTGGGAGCGTGGTTTGTGTGACCACATGGACTGGGGGTGGGGATGGTCAGGGCAAGAAGGTGATTGCCCTCAGCTTGGATGTGCAGGTGACTTCCATCAGGGAGGCGGAGATGGGGTCGAGGGTCTGGGCATAGCTGCTTGCATCTTGGGAGTGGTAGGGTGGGGCCGTGCCTGCGTGAGAGAGGTGGGGCAGGCTGGGGCAGGCCTGCATCTGTGCATGCAGCAGCGGTGCGGGGAGTGGATGTAAAGGGTGGGGGCGTTGGGCACTTGGAGTGTGGTATGGGGCGAGTGATGGGTTCAGGTGTGTGGGGTGTGGGGTGAGTCACGGGTTGTGTGCAGCACACGTGAGGGTAGCATTCAAGGAACACAGCTTGGCTTACTTCCTATTCCCTGTACCTCCATCCATGCACTCCTGAGGGCTCCAGGCTCCAGTTTGAAAAGGCACTTTAGGCTATTTGTACTAGCTGGATGGTCTCTGGTTCTCTGTGTCTCAATTATTCAGCTTTTGCAACCAGGGCCTCTCTATGTGGTGTAGAAGACCCTCCCAGGTCACTTATACCCTGGACTTACCCTCTCAGTCACCTTCCTATCCCTTCTCTAGCAGTGGTGAATTCGACCTATCCTATTCTGCCATCTTCCTGGAACTGAAGTAATAGATTTTTAAAGGACATGTTTTTCTCCTATCATAATTTTTGTTTAATTTCTCTTGAATATTACAAAATATTGTTGAGAAGCATAATGTCTTGGACTTTAAAATTAGTTTTTTTTATTTTGGCAAAATTCCTTATTCTAGGTATTACAATAAAAAAAGAAATTTAGTCAACTGTGCATCATAATATTTTGCTTCATTATGTTAATACCAATGTTCTAGTTTGCTAGCTGCCAGAATGCAACACACCAAAGATAGGTTGGCTTTTAATATAAGGGGATTTATTTCATTAGTTCTTCAGAAGAAAGGTAGCTAACTTTCCACTGAAGTTCTTTCTAATGTGGGAAGGCACAAGATGGTCTCTGCTGGCCTTCTCTCCGGGCCTCTGGGTTCCAACAACTTTCCCTGGGGTGATTTCTTTCTACATCTCCAAAGCCTGGGCTAAGCTGTGAGTGCTGAGGTGAGGTATGCTGAGCTGCTTGGGCTGTGCTACGTTGAGCTCTCTCATTTAAGCACCAGCCAATTAACTCAAACATCATTCATTGCAGCAGGCACACCTGCTAGCCGACTGCAGCTATAATGAGCAACAGATGAGGTTCACGTACCATTGGATCATGTCCACAGCACCAGAACTAGGTGCCTTCACCTGGCCAAGCTGACAACTGAATCTAATTGCCACAACCAATTCATTATTTTTTTCCCAGTTCTTAATTTGCTGAGCTTTGATAACTTGATTAAGTCACTTAGTCAATTTGAATGATAGTTTTCTAGTCTATTCAGATAGAATTTTAAGGTTCTACAGAGTTGATAAACATAGAAAGTATTGGATTACTAGAGAAAGCTTATTTTTGCCTGGTTTATTTAATCTTGGATTACTTTTACATCATTCTCATTACATGTAATGAAATATCCACTTTAAATGAATGTGCAAAAACATAGCAAATAATGCTAATGAATTTAATAGGCATTTGTCACTATACCAGAATATTAATGCATCTACTTTTATTGTCTACTCTTGAATGTCAATGTAGTTTATTACACTAGTGTTTTCAAAAGATTACACTGTGTTGTTTTTATAAAATACCGTAATAAAAGTCAAAACTCCAAAGACTAGAGTTTAACAAGCATGCCTGCATATTTTCTTATTTTATGACACAGTCTCAAGATCTTTATTATCTCAAAATTCTCATGATGTCATAGCTATTACAATTTTATAGGATACAAAATAAAAGGTAAATTGAGAAAATTTGATATGCATGGGAGAAGATAAACATGGAGGAATACAAAATTTAATCCCATTGCCATATCTTAATAGTTCACATCCACAACAAAAAATATACATGAAATATCTGATTATCAAAAATAAGAAAGGATAATTAACTTAGGAGACTTGTTTAAAATTTAAATGGAAACGAATTCAAATCAACACATATGTACTGAGAATATGTACAAGATATCTAAGCAATATAAACATGAGGAAGCTGATAAAAAACATACTTTTTAATTCCCATATGTTACCTAAATTACTATAGAACAATATATTTCATTGTGGCATACCCTACCAACATGGAAAGTTGTTTGCCACCATTTTGTTTTTATTTGCTATTGAAGGACCTGATGAATACAGAAGAAACTCAAATGACACAGAGAAAACTAAAGAGCCTACATTTAGAAATGGGCTGTTATACTGCTCTTGAATAAGGAAGTCAGGATTGAGTGAAATGAAAGAGAAAAATCTTATAGTTTACCTAAAAACCAAGTCCTGAAAAATCATACCTGGATTTATTTTCCCTCTCAAAACATTCAGAAAATGCTATCAATGTCACCTCAAACTCTTGGAAGTTTTCATCATTCCTTCTCTGTGTGAAATAAACTCCTTAATTTATTAAGTTATTTGTAATACAATGTTAAGTTATTTGTAATAATCTTTTAATGAAAATTAAAAATCCTTACAACAACCATTGCTTGACTCACTCTTTACCCTGTCTCTCTATAGAGGTGAATCAAGCCTCTGTGACATGCCTCTTTCCATTAAGTTTTTGTTAAACTCCATTCCTAAGCATTATTTGGGAGAAAAAATTGCAAAGAAGCCTTCCCAAGAGATGTCTGCAAAATGTAACTATTACGTTATGTTCATCTTCTGAATAGTGTGGCAGTTTTCTAATATTGTTCAGTTTGCTAAATGAACTAGTTGTGCAAATCTCACTTTTACCTTTCTGGCTTTTGATTTGATCTTTAAAACACAGATACTCTTTTTTATGTCTAAACTATTTTGGGGGGCTTTCTCCTGGACTCCAGACAGCTAATGAATTTTTTTTTACCATAATTAAAAATTTTTTTTCTAAAAGTTTTTGAACTGAAGATGAAGGAAATCTTGGTAACCTGGGAAAGGATTTGATTCCATTCAAATAGGATCAGTTTGAGACCATTCAATTAGTAACTTTTAAAATTTAAAGTGATCCTTTAACAACTATGATAGAATATAGACTGGAAAATTTCATTATATGAAATATATATACAATTATAAAAATATGTGATTATATGATGTGTGGATAATGTGTATGTATTATAAATATATATACACATACGTACACCGTTTTTAACTGAGTACATATTATATTCCAAGCTTTGTGAGGACAGTAGGTGGTAAACAAGCCAGTTTAATTTGTGTGTATAATATTTGGCTTGTAGGCAGACCAATTATAACTTTTAAGGCTCCAGTTTCAATCTAGTCAACATTTATTGATCTCGTAATATGTAGAAGACATTAGCATAAGTCAGAGGCAGCTTCTTTTCTCATGGAATTCTTGAAGGCCATTAAACAAGTACACTTAACAGAAGGTAGGTGAGGAAACGTGAGAACCAAAAGAGAAATGATAGAACTTTGGAAATTTAAAGGGGGAAACAAATTATATCCAGGCAAGACTTCAAGAAGTCCATGAGCTGTACAGAAGGATGGGAATTTTAAGATTGTGATGGGATGGGACTAGAGAATATATGACATTAGAGTCAAAATGTGTTTCTCATTTCACTGTCATTACTACTTTCTCCCTCTCCTGTCTTCTTCCTCCAAGTCCCCTTTTTCTTGACCTACTACTGAGACAGTGAATTTGAAAGCTCATTTTCCTTTTTAACACAACGAAGTAAAAAGGTGGGCTAACGAGCAACCAGTTGAAATAAAAATGGAATAAAAATCTACCAGCACCTGCTACTCCTTGTCGTTCATAGTCTTATGAGTCACATTAATTCCATAAGGCCAGAGTTGGTTGCCCACTGCATACACAGAAGCTGCCCATAGCAAGAATTCAATAAATATTTGCTGAATAACTGAACAATCGGAAGGAAGGCAAGAAGACATCAGGATGTGATTTCTTCATTTTACTTTACTATTCACTAACTTTATCGCCTCAACATTTGCCATTACCATTCTATAAGCTAACTGTAGAATAATTAAAATGTTGGCAGGTGAGATGACATTCAATTTCCTCATATCGGTATTTTACTGATATACCGATAATAAAGTCTGTATTTTCCTTTTTTTTTTCAGTGTGGTGAGCAGTTCTGATGTGTTTATTGTTCCATTGTTAGAGTGCTTAAAGTATAGAGGCAAAAACAATTATCTACTATTATGAAAATACAATAACCCAAATCCTACTTGAGTCTATATTAATGTAATATTATCAAAAGAATAAAATATTTTTATACTGAAATCAAAGGGAGTAAGAAGGGGAGAATAAGGTGAGAAAAGGTTGAATATAAAATTTTATTAAGGCCCGAGTATATTTACAAGTTTATGTGATAATATTTGAATTCAGATCAGGTTTCCTATCTGTGATGTGGAGAAGAGTCTGTGAAACACTGATTACAGAAACCGAGTTCTTTCTTTTCTCAATGTGCCAAAGTTTACAGGCATATTCCCAAAGAACCCTCCCTACCTAACATTTTCCTGTTAAAATGTCTTTTGGTTTTTCATACCCTATCTTCATAGAATGTAGTTATCCCTAATTACAATGTTTATACAAGAAAATTTTCTATTTTCATTACTAAAATGCAATATAACTTTGTTTTACTTTATTGAAATTGTCTTTTCTATTTGATTTTGTTTTATAATTATGTAGAATTTACTTAACAAGGTTTATTTAAGGAAGCCTAGCTTCTATCACTGACTCCTCTGCTCTAGCTTCTTTCTCCTTCTATAGGACACTAACTTTTTTTTATGGCTTCCCTGCCCATTTGTAAAATAACACAACCTGTATACATGTCATAAATATTATATAGTTTGTATGCTATTTTATAATGTATAATATCTGCTCCCTTTTCTTCAATAAATGGTAGAATATATACAACTTTATCCACCTTGTTTTTTCATTTAGTAATATATCCTAGAAATTCCTCTTTAGTAAATACAACATATTTAATAAGAAGTTTAGGGAAAAAGTCTGCAATTGCAGTTCAAATAAAATTGAAATCACCTGTGGGCTTTTTAAAAGCTTTTTAAAAGCTATGTCAGAGGTCAATAAATGTTGCTGCATACAAAACTGTCGTTTATTTTAAAAATATATTAATCGCTTGGCAAATGTTTTAAGCAATCACATCTGAACGTGAGTTATTTATTTATTTTAAAATTTTTATGAATAAAACCAATCAACACACAATATGAACATTCTTGTTTTTCATCACATAGTTATATATTCGTCATCATGATCATTTCTTAGAACATTTGCATTAATTCAGAAAAAGAAATAAAAAGTAAACAAAAAAATTTATACATGAACATAAGTTTGTTGCATGTATGTTTTAGTGGGCTTTTGATAAATTTTATAAAATGGATAGGGTTGGGGTTCATGTGTAATTATTATAATTTTCTCATTAAAATAATGGGATATAGTCTCCAAGTTAGTGTTATCACACCGAATGTCTGATTTCCCAAAAGGAATTACAAATATTAAGATGAATATACCTGTACTTTATTTCTTTTTTCTAATGCAACAGTATGGATAATCTTATGATTTCACTACCAAACAGTAGATGGCAGTAAAAGCATGCACTTATAAAAAGTTATAAGCCAAATACAACTTCGATAAACTTCACCTATAACTCATATATTATTTGTACTTGCAGTTGTTGTACCTAAGGTTATTTAAAATGATTGGCCCATTACCTGGATATATTCAGAAATTCATATTCAGAATTTATTTGAAATACTAGCAGTTATAACTAAATTAACTTGTGTAGATAAAGCTGATTTTACTAATATACCGATAATAAAGTCTGTATTTTACATTTTTTTTCAGTGTGGTGAGTAGTTCTGATGTGTTTATTGTTCCATTGTTAGATGATTCAAAAGCAAACTGAGTATATGCCTCAGCCACCAACATAATAAATAGGGCAACTGACCCTCCACCCCCCTTCCAATTTTTTTTTAATCCAAGTAGTCACAACGGGAAAAATAATAATTTTGAATTTTGTTGGTCTTTTGTGATTTTTTTTTTTTTTTGCTTTGAATCTTTTATGGTGGTTTTTTGAAACTTGCTAAATCCAATTTTCAATTCTCAAACCTCATCATGTTTCACCTTTCAGCAGCATTTTACACAGCTGATAAACCCTCAGCACCCTCACCTCCCTTCTCTAAAACCAACTTTTTCACTTGGCCTTCAGAACACCGCACCCTCCTGGTTTTCCTAATATCTCATAGGCTCCTCCTTTTCTGTATTCTTTGTTTTTTTTCCACTTCTCCCCAATCTTTTTTTTTTTTTTTTTTTTTTTTAAGGAAAGACAGAGAGAAGGAAGGAAGGATAGAAGGAAGGAAGGAAGGAAGAAAGGGAAACATCATTTTAAACATTTTCTTGTTTTATTGTATTCTGTTTCTCCGTTTTTGGTACATGGGCTGGGGCCGGGAATCGAACCGAGGTCCTCCGGCATAGCAGGCAAGCACTTTGCCCGCTGAGCCACCGCGGCCCGCCCTCCCCAATCTTTTAAGGTTGGAGTGTCCCAAAGATAAGTTCCTGATCAACTTCTTTTTCTGATCTACATTCCCTGTCTTGTTGATAACTTCCAGGGTTATGGCTTAAAAACTGTAAAATTTATGCAATATTTTAAGTGGATTCAAAAAAATGCAATGGTATAAAAAGCATTACTGCATTATTTTAAACTAATCTGTTGTGGAAGAAGATGTTCAGTTATTAATCGAGTTACACGTCAATTTCACAATATCATAGGGTGTATGTACCATCTCTATGGAAACAGTGCCCAAATTTAAATCTGTAGCCTAAGCTTCTTCTCTGGATTCTACTTGACGACTACAATTATATATCTAACAAAAATTTCATATTAAATGCGCCCAAATTTTCTCCCACCTTCAAACTTCTTCCATAAGTCTACCTCATCTCAGTTGACAGCGAGTCCATCCTTTAGCTGCTCAAGCCAGAAATATTGAAACTGTTCTTGGTGACTACTTCCAAATCTGTCAGGAAATCCTATTGACTTTACTAAATATATACCCTGAATCTGAACACCTCTCACCACCTCTGCCATTACCATCCTCGTTCAATCAGTCATCATCTCTCATTTATTGTAAATAATATCTTAATTACTGTAATAGCCTCCCAACTGGTCTCCCAGCCTCTACCTAGACTGCCTTGCAGTCTATTTTCAGCAGAGCAACAAGAATGGTCCTGGCAAAGTGTAAGCCAAATCATGCCACTCAAAGCCCTCAGAATGCTCAAACCACTGCAGTGGTTGCCTATTTCACTCAAAGTAAGTTACAGTGAACTACAAGGTCAAACACCATCTGGTCCTCATAACCTCATTGAACTCATCTTTTACTACTCTTCCCTTTTCTTACTCCATTCCAGCCATACAGGCGTCCTTGTTGTTCTTCAAACACAGTGGGTAGATTCCTACCTCAGGGCCTTTGCACTGGCCATTGCCTTTGCCTGACAGGTGCTCCTCTTAGCCACTATGTGGCCTGCTCTCTCACCTCCTTCAATTCTACTCAGATGTTGCCTCCTCATTGAGGAGTACATTGAGTATCCTATTTACAGATTCATACCTTACACCTGGGTCCAGTGTGTCCACCTCTCTTTCCCTTCTATTTTTTTTTCATAGCATGTACCACCTTTGATATAATGCACTTTATTATTTTTTATTTCCTTTGTAAGAGCAGAGATTATGACTTTTTGGATCACTGCTCTTTCCAGTTCCTAGAACAGTGCCTGGCACATTGTAGGTAATTAATAAATCTTTGTTAAACGATGAATAAATGAATGGTGGGGATATAGAGTACTATATTCTTTATAGTTTTTAGGAGCTCTAAAGGTCATTTAGTTTTCTCTTATAAACCATCTCCCATATTTTGAAGAATGACTCATTGTTAAGCTATTTTTCCCCCTTTAATCTGATTGAACCAATGGTGGAATCATTAGAATAAAATTCCAAAGTGTTAGAGAGTGGGCCTAGTTGAAAATATAACTTGCAAATTTTAAGGTTTAATAAATAGGTGCCTTTACATATAAGAGGAATGTTTAATTTCTTTAGTGTCTAGATTATCTAGTAAGAAAATAAACTAATATTAATTGGGTTACAACTATACATGTGACACTATAGTCTTTTCACATATATGTTTTCATTTACTCTTCACAGCAACTCTACCAGGTAGGTATTTTATTCTAGGAACAAAAAATTACCAACCTCACACCCAATTTGGTAGTACAGCTGGGATTCAAACGCAGTTTTGATTCTAAAGCTTTTGATCTCTTTTTGACCCTCCTTACCCTGACTCCTTTACTTTTTAAGGGACAATGTATTAATTGTGCATTATAGATCAGGTACGTGAAATGTAAGATGTCCAGTGTTTCTTGATCATATACAGCCCCAGGGTACCTCAGCTTCTGGACTCATCTCCAGTTGCAAACCTTGTCCAGGATCAGTTTTATTTTATTTTATTTTATTTTAAAAATAGATGAGGGCGGGCCGCGGTGGCTCAGCGGGCAAAGTGCTTGCCTGCTATGCCGGAGGACCTCGGTTCGATTCCCGGCCCCAGCCCATGTAACAAAAACGGAGAAACAGAATACAATAAAACAAGAAAATGTTTAAAAATGTTTCCCTTTCTTCCTTCCTTCCTTCCTTCTATCCTTCCTTCCTTCTCTCTGTCTTTCCTTTAAAAAAAAAAAAAAAAAAAAAAAAAAAAAAATAGATGAGTTGATTGAAAAGAAATGCTGATCTTGGTCCCTAGTACATACTTAGATATGGATAGGTGGAGGTAGGATAATTCAAGTCCTATTGCACACTGAACCTTTAGGTCCCTTCCTAAAGAGTTTAACTTAAAAACATTCAAAGTATTCTGACCAGGACATGGTCCATCTGATTATTTTGACCACTGTAACAACTAACTTAGGTTAATTTTATGGAATCAAAATCTATCTCCTGATTTAAATTTCAAAGAGAAAAACTGATGGAACAAAATACTTCTGTCTGAAGTAGATTCTTCGTCCAGTCCCAGACCCTGGCTGACAATGATTTAAAGGGCAAGGCATAGATACAGAGTGCATGCAAAGAGCATATGTTGTGTTCAAGTGAATTAGCTTAGCTCACACATCTGTTTCCCACACCTGGATGTCTGGTGCCTGCTAATGATCAGACAGAGCTCACATTCTCCCTACACCCCTTGGGAAAAGTGTTTTCCCCCTGGTGTTTAAGCTATAGCTTAGAGTCACAGAAAGTTCTTTCCTCTCTCATGCCCCAGTGATAGTAGAGTGACTTTTTAGCCTTGAGGATGTTCCACATCACTTTTATTTTGGGATCCCATGTTTTGAGACAGCTGGCATGTGTTAATGACTAGGCCGCAGTTCTCAGGTCTGCACGTACACTCCGCATTTCATAACAAGGGAAACATCCTGGGATGTGGTTCTCACAACACAAAGGAGACACTAAAGCCTCGGGATAATTCTCAGCGGGAGACAAACTATTTTTCAATTTGGCTCAGGACCAACTGCTGAAACAGGCGTAACCATTGATTACGGATGAGTCCTTTTGGTCAAAAAGTAGAAATTATCCAAACTCACAAGACAAGCATTATATTTTTCCCACATTCTTTTCCCTAGATATATTGTTTAAATTTGAATAGTCTCACAAATTATCCCATGGGAATGACCTTCCCACACGAACAGCTTCTTTGCTTATAAGATTCAATTCAATTCTCTTGTGGCTCACGGGGCAATTTAAGGCTATGTGATGTAGCCTTAGAAGTCCTTATCTGCCATTACATGGGGGAAGGGAAGGAAAATAATGATGAGCCCCAAATCTCTATGAGTTGATAAAAGATCATTCTGCAGGCACTGGGTGTGGCATTATCTTCGTACCTTACCTGCTCATGCCAACACAAAAGCCAGTGATACAAGAAAACAGCAAGAGGGACGGAGACATGATGTTCAGTAGCAATCAACAACCACATATTAAGATCCATATTCTAGAAATTAAGCTAGTTGTTGAAGACTCAAATGTGAGTTACATTAAGTCCTTGTCATGAGCTTTACTATCCAGCACAAAGAATGAACTGGAATTTAAACCTGGTACCTCACAAACCAAGAGCAAAAGTAATACTTAGCACAGGCAGATATTATCTGTTGCCTTGAAGTCCCTTTAAACAGAGTGATACTACCCCTGTTGGCCACTATTGATTATAGGGATGAAAAGGATTAGCATTTCAGCCCTAAATTAATGAACCATCCAATGTAAATTGAAATAGAGTAGCTATTTACCTAGTTCCAAGAGATAACTTAGTTGTTGTGTAATTCTATTATGTTCCTGTGAAATTTAAATTATGTTCCCTTCTAATTAGTTTTAAAAATTTAAGGCATGGATAACATTGGAAGGGTTCAGGGAGGTTTTCTATGCAAATAATGTTGTTGTTGATGTTTTAAACATCATATTATCAGAGCTATGGGGTCTATGGCACATGTATTTCTAAACTTAAAGGACATCTGACTCTTTTTATGGTATTTGAGGATCCATGTTACACCATATGAAATCTTGATGGTTATCTTTTGATATCTTTTGACTTCAACCCTCAGCAAAGTCAACTGAGTAATTCATTGAACTTTATTATATGCCAGAGTCCATATTAAGTGCTTTTCCCCATAAATCTCATTTACTTTTTGTGGCAACGCTTCAAGAAAGCCCATATTGTAAGACTTTCAAAGGAAGAATTTATTAGAGGTTAACCAACTTGCCCAAGGTTATTCATCCACTAAGTGATGGAGCCAGGATTTGCAGTACAAGAGTTGTTATCAATAACAAAATATAACAAAATGAATAAACTGTCTCCAAAGATCAAATTTTTATCACAGATATAACTTGTTAGCAAAAGAGCATTTTTTTCATTATGTTTAATTGTTAGTGGAGCATGTTTGTATATCCTAAAGTAGTCTTGAATTTTACAAAGCTTGAATTCTACTTGAAGAAGGAATGTCATTATCGGTATACTGATTAGCCAAACATTTTTCTAAAACAAATGAATGATCTTAAAAAGCCTTGAAAAGTAAATGAAAACCTGTGTTTTTTTTGTTTCAATTATCCTTCCTTTTTCTTGAAATCAACCATTGCTTTCCTGTTGACAATTTCTGTCAAGATATTTACAAATATATATCTAGAACATGTAAATTCTGTAGAACAGACAGGAAAAGGGGAAATATTTAGTAGAGTTATTTGGATGGGAAATAGAGAACCAGACTTAAACAGAGTTAGAGTGTATGGTTTAATCAGCCTTACAGCCTAAAAGATGCTTTTTCTATTTCTTTGCCTTAATGACCTTCTTTCTTTTTTCTTTTCCTAGTGTACAAATTGCTTTTGCACTGTAAAGAAAATATTTGTTTAGCAAAATTCCAAGTGGGAATTAATGTTAATATAGTAATAAAATCTTACAAACCATAAAAATGCATAAAATTCTGTGTCAGTTCCCTTTATTTGCTAGGTTTGGAATGAAATAAATCCAAAGTGATATATTGAAGGAGAGCATTTCATTTGAATTTCTCCAGAAATGGATTTTAGGGATTCAGCAGTGCCTTCCATGGGCTGAGCTAGATTAGCTCTAAGGAAAAGAAAATAAAAGGAAAAAAAAATGAGCATGTCTTTTTTCTTTGCTCTTCTATTTGCCAAAATAGCCATCTGTGTCTATGTATGTAAATATGTAAATAGGTCTTAGAAAGGCAGAATCTATCAGCAAATCAACTTGTGCCTGTCCTGGATTATCTCTATCTTTTCTGTTTTTGATCCCTACTCATAATGGGATGAGAATGCCTGGAAACAAGCTCTGTCTCTGAATGTTGACTTGAGAGATCTATTTAGTTGTAGTTTATTAGATTATCTAATTTCAAAGCATCTATAAGATTTTGAAGGGGTAAAAACTCCTTTTGAGGTCCTATGGCTATGTACACATATGTGATTCCAAGGTATAGTAAAGTGTATGTTTACTGTCTTTGGAATGATAATGGTAACATTGACTCTTTAATATAATTAAAAATTTTATCTCTTGTGAGACTTACGTATGATTGTTTAACTGAGTGGAAAGTTCTTTTATTTCTTGGTGAAGATGGGAAGATGTGAATGCAGCTTCCATAGGCTATGATCCAGGCTATGTAGGAGAGGTTGGTTTGCAGTGGGGGAAATAAACCCACCATACAGAAAAACACAAAGACAAGAGAGAAGAGACCTGGTGGCATTGAATTCCTGGACTAGTCTCTGAGTGCTTTGAAGCTGCTCTGATTCCTGGTTTCCTGTAACCTGTCTTTTCATTTTTAATTCAGCAAGCTACAGCTGTAGCCTACCAGTACATAGCATTTGCTGCTGTTGTAGCTGTGACTGCTACTGCTGTTTTTGTTGTGATTTTGCTTAAGTTAGCTCAAGGCGAGCTACTGTCACCTGCAACTGAGTATCCCTATGCATACAGTGACCTTTTAATCTCAAGGGCTGAAGGATGATCTGAACTTCAGAGATTCGTGATCAAGTAGCAAAGACTCACACCAAGGATGGCCCCTGGTCTGTGAAATGGTCTGGAAGGGCTGGACATCAGAAAGCATGGGGAAGCCCATGATAATAGTACCAAATAAGAGATAAACACCATACATTGTGATTTGCCGGTAAAGTCCTAGTTTATACCAGTTGTCCTGGCCTCCTGTCTGTCTTAGCATTTGTCTCAGCACTTTCATTTTCTAAAGAAATTTTATTGTTAAAATATGCACTAAAATAAACCAGCAGGGGGTTGGCAGAGCTCTACTTTTCATTTCCAGCCTCTGCAGAGGTTTCATTAGGTAGTGTGTAAGACTAAAGATTCTCACCTTAGCAAGAGCTTAAGTCCAAAAGATGTTCAGCAGTAAACTAGCTTTCTTTTCCCAACCTGTTCCACATGCAGTGTAACTAACACTTGCCCTTAAAGTATGCAGAGTGCCCTAAGGGTGCAACATCTGGCAGGAGGGGCTAAAGAAAGCTAATTCCTCCCAGTGTCCAGTGGTGGTAAGGAGGTGGTCAAACCTGTTGCCCTTACTCACCCATTAAAGGATGAGTCAGTTATGCCATGGTTATGCCAGAGGCAGGGAGCTACAAGGCCAGCTTTTGCCAGGTTCAGGATGAACTATGGAAAATTATCAGTTATGTCTTCACGACATATGTGCAAGCAACTGGAGGTGGAGCAGCCCTGATAGTGACTGTATGGAGAATAGTCTGAACAAGGTTTTGTCCGTTATTGTGTGATAGAAATTGGCAAGTATTTATTTATATTTTATCATTTGATATATATATATATAATTGTATCTTGCAATAAATTCTTTAGGCAACAATGAACTAAAAAAGATAAAAGTGTATATTCGTTGAAAAATTAGATAACTTCAAATTATCAAGAGCAGGAAAATAATGTAATTTGCATAAAATGTTGTTGATATTCACCCCCACTGATTATGTGAAAACCAAAAGACACACTCTATTGTGTCATCAATATCTACTTAAAATCTGAGTAGTTATTTTAACAAGAATGTGCCTGAAGACCACTGTTTTATAAACTCAGCTGTAACAAGTGCATTTGCGTGTCACTCATCTTGATCAAATAACTTTTCCTTAATTATTTTATCTTATTTTAGAGTTCCAAGTTTTGTTGTATATGTTTGAAAAGAGAAGTGGTAGTGGTTTAATATATATATGTTAGTAAAGGAAATATTTGTTGACAAATCAGAACAAAACATTCATATAAAAGACATATGAGTATCGCTGGAGATACTGAACCTATATAAGAGCTGTTTAATACATACTTGTTGAATGAACAGGGAAGATTTTCTACAAGTCATTAGACAGATGTTAAGTATCTTTCGAGGGCCATTCTATTCTGATTAGCAGTTTTAAAGTTTGCCAGTGCTTTCATCAAGCAGTGCGAGGAATAATGTTGAAACAATACCTGTAAGTTCAGAGATTTGGCTAAGTGGGTTTTGAATACAAGAGTAATATTTTCTTTTGCTGAGCAGGGAATTAAGATAAAATTGATCTTTTAAAGAAGCAAAGATTTACTTTTCTTCCTAGTTCTAAAGTCCACATGTATAATCTGACTCTTATATTTTGAATCAGTCTCTAATATTTTAGAAATCCATGGCAAGCTAAGTTGAAAAGAAGTGTTGGGAATTTTCCAATAAATTTAGTCAAAGGAAATAGCTGAAACTGACAATTAACAGAGAGTTCATTCGTTGCCTAAGCTCAACTGATAATTGCTCATGTATTTATTTTTCATTGTTTATATAATGTAGATTTGATCCAAGTCTAGCAAAACATGTTGCTGCTAAACATTCAAACTTCCTCTTATTCTTCCTCTTTCTAAGTAAAATGTAATGATGAATGTGACAAGGACTAAATTAGACCTTTCAATTGTCATCCAACTCATGAAGGACTGCCGTCTAGGCAGATTATCACTGGTTCAAGGTTCTCTCCTATATCTTCTACTTGAACTCTCTCCACAAAGCCCATTTTCTCCTTTAAGGTTACCTGCATGTGAAGAATTAAGCTGGAAAATGTGTAATTTGGGATAGCACAGTGATTTAGCAGCCCAGAATCTCACTTTCCAACTCAAAAAAGAAAGGCCAAAACTAATAATAATAAGAAAAGTTAACAATTCACCAGAAGAAACCAATCATGGAAAGATGAACAACATTAGGGTACAAATTTCAAAATAATTTATTGAAAAAACAATAAAAACCAAAGATTCCTGTGTGGTGAGACATTTTTCCTGCCCTTCTAAGAGGCAGTACTCAGGATGAAAGAGGAACTGAGACATCCTAATATATCATTTATACCCTTCAATTTAGAGAGAATCTGGCTAAAGGGGTAAAGAGGAAAGACTTCAGAGAGGGACCTACAAAATCTCTCAAAAGAAGAAGTCCCTTTGTCCCATCTGAAGACATCAGCAGAGACTTGACAGGGTACTAAGTTGAAATGGAGGAAACAAGTCACAGCCCAAAGAGGTAATACCTTGGCTGGATAAAAAGGTTTCTGATATAATGAAGGGGATTTAGGAGAGAAGGCAGAATCTAGGTCCCTAGTGAGGATTTCATTCAGCACCAATTTTTTTTTTACATGGGCAGGCATCGGGAATTGAACCCGGGTCCTCTGGCATGGCAGGCAAGCATTCTTGCCTGCTGAGCCACTGTGGCCTGCCTGAGCACCAATTTTTATCTCTTTGCTTTCTTCACATGCCCAGGCTACATACAGTCAAATGTATTAACTATCTAGTACTCCAATTGTAGCTTTAAAGGTGGAAACATGGGGACAGTATTTTTTACTGTCCCTACTCAGAAAATTTTCAAAACTAATCGTTTAGGAAATTGTCTCTTGAGTGTAGAAATATTCAGAATTGGACAAGTCTGTTTCAGATGGACAAATAACCAAAGGAAGAATTTTGACATTAGTCTTCTAAGTGTGTCAATATAACATGGCTGTATTTTTTTAGCCCCCAAAATTGTTAACACTATTTCCCACAGTCATTTGACTCTTCTGAGTTTTCCTTCCAATCAAATTGTCATTAACATCTGCTTTAAACAGAAAGACATTCCCACGGTAGCAAAACTATGATGATTTTTTCATATGGAGAATGTCATGGAAAGACATGAATTGAAGAGGAAAAAACAACGTGAAAAATCTTGGGGTTAGAGGAAAAAACTTAATTAACACAGAGAGGAAAGATACAGTACTCACAGCTGCCTCGGTTGAAGCCTGCAAAGCAGACGGAACCAGCAACAGTACTTTAGTTTGCCTGAGGCCAGACTCAACTAAGTCTTTTGCCTTATTGTCCTTTCTGGGGACTTTCCCAAGATGGAAAGAGCCTTTCAGATTTGGTCTTTTTGTTTTAGGTGGGTGATCCTCCAAGAAATGTGACAAGACAAACAACTTTTCCTTACTAGCCCTAGCAAAGGATAAACCTAGTTGCCCAAAACTAATGGATTATAACTACTGCCACCTTCCTGCTCCCTGTCTTTGCTATTATAGTCATTCAAGGGATAAAACCATGGGTACCATTCAGTGAAACCAGAATAGAATTTTATCTATTTTCATTACCAAAAGAAGTACTGAGGAGTTCCAGGAAGATGGCCAAATAAGAGCTCGAGTTCAGCCTTGCTCCGTGGTGAAGTTAGAGAAGGGATAGAAGGGCAACTGAAACAGTGATCCAAGAGTGCAACTGACCTGGGAGAGACTTCTGATCACATGGTGCAGCCCTGGTTGCAGAGGCTGAGGAACCGAGAGGCAGAAAGCTGGAGCCTGGCACAGAGGCATGGAGCCCACAGGAGTGCATGGACAGGAGCCAGGGACCAGGAAGTAAGCCAGGCTGCATTCCTTGAATGTGCTACCCTCACCAGCACAGCCCCATGAACCACAACTCATCCCATACCCCATGCACCCAAACCCCGTCACCCATCCCCACTATCCATGCTCCAAACATACCCACCCTAGTGGTTAGTGACCCCCAGCATGCATAACTGCCTCCTACCCCCATCCCAAGTGCAGCCCAACCCATCTTTCCTGCACCCCTCTGAAGCACTACCTCCCTGTCCCTGTTCCTTCAGGCTGTTGCCAGTGCATAAAAGCTGCAGGTGCATTCCTCCATACCCAGACTACTCTGCCTCTGCCCATAGTGCACAGCCCCACCCCATCCCCCTGAGTTTGGTGCATTTATTAGGGGCCATGTACTTGGCCCCTAGTTATACTCCTCAGTTCTGGGAACATCAGTTTACAGCACTCCTAGACCCATGCATGTGCATGGCCCTCAGTCATGTTTCCCAGCTCTGGGAAAGCACTAACCTGTGCAGCCAGGTCACATCCACCCCCAGCGCACAAATGTTGCCCTAGCTCTACACTTGTGCACTATGGGCAGAGGCAGGGTAGTCTAAGGCCCAACAGCCTAGACCAGCATTCACCAGGATTACACCCCCCAGACCTGTGCATCCACATAGCTACATCCTTCCTGACTGCTGGGCGCCCATGTTCATAAGCACCAGTGTAACATCCCCAACCTGTGCCTACACCTGCCCTGCCATGCATCACTGCACTGAGTGCCCACCCCTTAACCTGCTCCCTGCTGTACATCCATCCCACAAACAAAAGGCTTTAGACTATTGAAAGAAATCAACTCCCAAAGTAAATCAATCAAGATATTTACATGTGATGAAAACAACAGAAGATTACTAAGCATATCACAATGCAGACAGATATAGCCCTGTCTAATGACCAAATTAAAACACCAGAGGAGACACAGACATTGGAACAACTAATCAAAGATGTTCATACAACTCTACTTAATAAAATAAGTGGGATAGCTAATGACATAAAGGAGATCAAGAAGACAGTAGAGGAGCATAAAGAGGAATTTGAAAGAATAAATAGAAAAATAGGAGATATTACAGAGATTAAAGACCCTACTGACCAAATAAAAAACATACTAAAGGCACACAACAACAGATTTGAAAAGACAGAAGAAAGAATAAGTGATATAGAGCACAGGATAACTGATTTCAAACACTCAAAACAGCAAATGGCAAAAAAAAAGGAAAAATTTGAATTGGATTGCAGTGAAATGATAGACAAATCAAAGCACACAAATATAAGAATCACTGGTGTTCCAGAATGAGAAGAGAGGAGTAAATGACTAGGAAGACTAGATAAAGATATAATGGGGGAAAGCTTCTCAACCCTTATAAAGGACATAATATACAAGTTGAAGAAGCCCAACAAACTCCAAATAGACTAAATCCAAGTAGGCCTTCCCCAAGGCATATACTAATCAGTCTGTCAAATGTTGAAGAGAAGCAGAAAATCCTGAAGCAGCAAATGAAAAACAATCCTCTACATACAAAGGAAACCACATAAGACTAAGTTCAGACTACTTAACTAGCACGATGGAGGTGAGAAGGCAGTGATATGATATATTTAAGATCCTGAAAGAGAAGGACTTCCAGACAAGAATTCTGTACCCAGCCAAATAGTCCTTCAAAACTGAGGGAGAGATTAAAATTTTCAAGGACAAACAAGCCCTGAAAGAATTTGTCAACAAGAGACTGGCCCTACAAGAAATACTAAAGGGAGTTCTGCCAGTTGAAAATAAAAAGACAGGAGAGGAAGGTCTGGAGGAGGGCACAGAATTGAAGATTACCAGTAAGGGCAACTTAAAGGATCAAAAGAGAAAGAGGGAAATGAATATATAGAAATGACAAATAAAATAAAAAAAGATAAGATGGTAGAATCAAGAAATGCCTTTTCAGTAATAACTTTGAATGTTAATGGACTAAATTTACTGATTAAAAGATATAGTTTTAGGCAGTTTTTATGGACCTTAAACCTAAAGCAAGAGCACTGAAGAAAGAAATAAATAAATGGGAGCTCCTCAAAATTAAACACTTTTATGCATCAAAGAACTTCATCAAGAAAGTAGAAAGACAGCCTACACAATGCGAGACAATATTTGGAAACAACATATCAGATAAAGGTCTAGTATCCAGAATTTATAAAGCGATTGTCCAACTCAACAACAAAAAGACAGCCAACCCAATTACAAAATGGGAAAAAGACTTGAACAGACACCTCTCAGAAGAGGAAATACAAATGGCCAAAAGGCACACGAAGAGATGCTCAATGTCCCTGGCCATTAGAGAAATGCAAATCAAAACCACAATGAGATATCATCTCACACCCACCAGAATGGCCATTATCAACAAAACAAAAAAAGACAAGTGCTGGAGAGGATGCGGAGAAAGAGTCACACTTATCCACTGTTGGTGGGAATGTCAAATGGTGCAACCACTGTGGAAAGCAGTTTGGCAGTTCCTCAAAAAGCTGAATATAGAATTGCCATACGACCCAGCAATACCATTGCTGGGAATCTACTCAAAGGACTTAAGGGCAAAGACACAAACGGACATTTGCACGCCAATGTTTATAGCAGCGTTATTTACAATTGCAAAGAGATGGAAACAGCCGAAATCTCCATCAACAGACAAGTGGCTAAACAAACTGTGGTATATACATACGATGGAATATTATGCAGCTTTAAGACAGAATAAACTTATGAAGCATGTAATAACATGGATGGACCCAGAGAACATTATGTTGAGTGAGACTAGCCAAAAACTAAAGGACAAATACTATATGGTCCCACTGACGTGAACCGACATTAGAGAATAAACTTGGAATATGTCATTGGTAACAGAGACCATCAGGAGATAGAAATAGGGTAAGATAATGGGTAATTGGAGCTGAAGGGATACAGGCTGTGCAACAGGATTAGATACAAAAACTCAAAAATGGACAGCACAATACTACCTAATTGTAATGTAATTATGTTAAAACACTGAATGAAGCTGCATCTGAGCTATAGTTTTTGTTTGTTTGTTTGTTTGTTTATATATATTTTTTGTATTTTTTTCTCTATATTATCATTTTATTTCTTTTTCTGTTGTCTTTCTATTTCTTTTTCTAAATCGATGCAAATGTACTAAGAAATGATGATCATACAGCTATGTGATGATATTAAGAATTACTGATTGCATATGTAGAATGGAATGATTTCTAAATGTTGTGTTAGTTAATTTTTTTAATTAATAAAAAAAATAATAAATTTTTAAAAATTAAAAAAAAAAGATACAGTTTGGCATAATGGATTAAGAAATAAAATCCAGCTGAAACAATGATACAAATAGATTGAAAGTGAAAGGATGGAAAAGATTTTCCACGTAAGTTGTAACCGAAAGTAAGCAGAAGTAGCTATACTAATATTGGACAAAATAGACTTTAAATGTAAAGACATCATAAGAGACAAAGAAGGGTATATATACTAATTAAAGGGTCAATTCACCAAGAAGATATAACAATCATAAATATTTATGCTCCCAGTCAAGGAGCTCCAAAGTACATGAGACAGACATTGGCAAAACTGAAGGGAGTGGTAGATGTTTCAACAATAATAGTAGGAAACTTCAATACACCACTCTCCTCTATAGATAGAACAACCAGACACAAAATCAACAAGGAAATAGAGAAGTTAAAAAACTTGATAAATGAATTAACCTAACAGACATATATAGGTCATTGCATTTGTATTAGTTAGGGTTCTCTAGAGAAACAGAATCAACAAGGAACGCTTGCAAATATAAAATTTATAAAAGTGTCTCATGTGACCATGGGAATGCAGAATCCAAAATCCACAGAGTAGACTGTGAAGCCGATGATTCCGATAGAGGATCTGGACGAACTCCACAGGAGAGGCTCACCAGCCGAAACAGGAAGAGCCTGTCTCTTCTGAATCCTCCTTGTAAGGTTTTCTGTGATTAGATTAAGCATCACTCATTGCAGAATACACTCCCCTTTGGCTGATTACAAATGGAATCAGCTGTGGATGCAGCTGACATGATCATGATTTAATTCTATGAAATGTCCTCATCGCAACAGACAGGCCAGCAGTTGTCCAACTACCACTTGGCCAAGTTGACACATGAACCTGATCACGACAGTATCCCAAAACACAAGGATATACATTCTCTAGTGCTCATGGAACATTCTCCAGGATAGATCATATGCTGGGGCACAAAACAAGTCTTTATACATTTTTAAATATTGAAATTATTTGAACCACTTTCTCTCATCACAATGGAATGAGGCTGGATCTCAATAACCACCAAAGAACGAGAACATTCACAAATATATGAAGATTAAATAACACACTCTTAAACAACCAGTGGGTCAAAGAAGAAATTGCTAGGGAAGTACTGAGAAAGGGTGAGGGCAAATAACACAGAGCTGACTTTGTCAATATATTAAGTTTTTAAAAAAAGTTTTTATTGTGGTAATATGTATCTCAAAATGTTCTTTTAAACAACTTTTACGTGTATTAATTACATTCACAGTGCTGTGCTATTAACACCATCATCCATTACCAAAACTTTTCTATCACCCCAAACAGAAACTCTGCACTCACTAAGCAGTAACTTCCCATTCTCCCTCTCCTCAGTCCCTGGTAACCTGTAGTATACTTTCTATCACTATTAATTTGTTCATTTTAGGTATTTCATGTTAGTTAAATCATATGTGTTCTTGATTGCTTTCTTTAAACAAGGGATCTCCTCAGGACCACTGAAATTCATTTCAGACTTGTGACTCCATTAAAAAATAATCATACTAGAGTGCAAGGGTCGTTCAGTGGTAGAATGCTCACCTTTCATGCTGAGACCAGTGTTCGATTCCAGGACCATGTACCCCCCCCAAAAAAAAAATCATACTGTAGAATTGTAGTTGAAGTCAGTATGTACCACAAAAGTCAAAAGAATAATTGATTTAGCAAAGTTTTCTAGATAAATGCCCTGAAATGTTGAATAGCACTCGAGAAAATTCCTTGTGGAACCCACCTAAAAAGTTAGAATCTCAGATGGAAAAAAATCTCAAGGGATATCTAGTTTTTCTCTCAGGAGTCTTTCCCTATTTTGATGTGTTAATTACATCCTTTCATTTATCTGTTCAATAGATATTTATTGAGAGCCTATACAATGTCTGTTACGCATTGAAATGCCTAACTATAGAAATCATGCACATGGTCTCTGATTTTGATACTGGACAAAGGTGCTGAATTCTCATGGGTCATGGCTCAATGGACCAATTTCTGAAACAGCAGCATTTTAAAGAAAGAATGAGGTTATTACTAAGTGTGGAGCAGAAAGTCATTTGGCCTAGTGGCCCCAAAATCTATTTCCCTGAATCTAAGGGGTTCAAGGATTTTATGGATTCTGACAAGGCAAGATGAAGTCATTACAATTACAAATAGCAAGTCTAAGCAGGAAGGAAGGGAGACAGAGTTATCATTTCAATAGCAAAATGTAGGTCAAAACAATTTATAAATGCAAAGGAGTGACACTAGGACTGGAACCAGTTAATGGCCCACTCAAGTTCCTTCATTAGCATTAGGGTGTTTGCTCTTAACAACTTCTAAAGTGAAAAAAAAAAGTTCAAGTCACTAGCTAAGGACTTCCACAATCATTCTTAGGGATCAGAGTAGCTGGATTACAGTTCAAAGATTTACTCGAAATACCGCAAAGAAAAAAATGTATATAGTTATAATTCACTAAATCCTAATTCTTCATTTACAATTTCAGAGAGCTTCAAATCTAGTGGGGAAGACAGAAACAAAACAGTCATGCAAGTAACTGTATAATCCCAATTTGATAAATTCTGATTACTCTATAGCATGGAATTTATTATTTTTATAAGTAGCCCATACCATTTATATAATGAGGAACTTCTTCTGGATCTATTTTACCTCACTTAGTGTGTATGATCACTTCTTATATGCTTCTAGGAACCTTTCTAACATCATATTTGTACCATCTGCTTGGGTCTATGCTAACGTTTAAAACCCTGTAACTCAGAAGAGTGCTCTCCCTTATTCAAATTTATGTCCCAACCCTCTTTATCAGTCATTCTCAGAATCCAGCTCCAAGTTATTATCCCAGTACATATTGGTCTGGTCCTACAGTTCCTTTAGGGTAGAGTCCTTTTTCTCCCTCATCAGGCTCAGCGTGTTCTGGATGATTTATTTTGTCCAAGAGAGGCCAGGGGTCAGGAGGGGAAGAGGGATAGATTGTGACTGTGGTTCATAGTGTCTTTCAGGCAAGAATCTCTGTATTATCTTCAAGTAAAGGGAGACGGTTTTGATAGCTAATAAGAAGGAGTGGGTCACTTCTGAGGTCCATATGATTCAGGGGAATCTGAAGATCAAAAAATTTCAGGATGTCCACCCAAGTGTCTCCTTGCCTTTTGTCCAGATCCCATTCTTTGCCAAACAGACCGGACTTAGCAAGACATGTCTGCCAAGATTACAAGTTTAACTTTCCTCAGTGCTTTGCTACTCTTATAGTAAGTGCTGGCCTCAGTCCTCAGAGTAAGATTTAAGCCTTTTGTATGGTGTAAAGAAGGCCCCCTGCCTCCACATTTAAGTTTGAATTGCCGATTAATCACCCTCATCCTTTAAACCTTTTTGAATTCTTTTATCTTTATAGTTATTACCTACTCTATATTTCTCAAATGTCTGAAACATCGTGCTGCTAGTATACTTAATTCCACACAAATACCAGTGAAAAGTTTTAACACTAGCACAGCTACCCTGTGCCAGGGACTATCTGTATTTCTCCTCTCACCAGTGATGGGGTCCTCATTTCCAGCTGACTGGTAGGTAATCCAGCTCCAGAATTCCATTTTAGTAACTGCTTTCTTGGACCCTGCTTCTGATAGCAATTGTTTCAGATTTTTGTTCACTTGGAAGAAAGACTCTTAGGGAGAGATTAGAGAGCTGGAGGTTTATTGGGAAATATTCAACATCTATGGAATGTAAGGAAAAGAAAAGAGTCAGAATTGGGCAGAAGGTAAATTGGGCTGTGTGGAAATCTCAACAAAGGTCTCAATCAACCCTATGGTAAATTCTGAAACCAGGATGGTCCTTTAGAGTTATCTTAATTAGGGACTAAGCTTTTATGCTCTTGGGTTGACCAGTAAATGAATATGGACCACTCTGTGAAGGGAATGTGACCTTGGACAAGGTGAGACTTTTCAGCAAACATGCTTTATAGAGAATGGATGGCTGAGGCTGTCTGTTGGAAGTACTTCCATCAGTAAGGGAAACAAATGCTTCATTTGTGAAGGGCATCTGGATAGTGCATTATCTCCATTACTGAGACATGAGGGAACTTCTGAATTGTGTCTTGTTTCAACCAAGGAATGTGGGCAAAGGCATGTAGGGTGGCTGGAGCTATCTCAGGGAATCTTTCTACTTAAACATGCAACACTACCATTCTTCTCTGCAATGATTTTCTCAGGATGGCAAAATAAGTTTATATCCTGTGAAATGATCTCTTCTCAGAGCATCCAAGGGGACCTGCTTTCCAGCTCACTTATTGACCTACCTGGCCTTTCTATCATCCTCAACAGCACATTAAAAAATTTCAAATCTGAGAAAGGAAGTAAGAATACTTGAATTTGACCTCTTTCTCTTTTCCCCTCTATCTTGGCTTCTTTTCCAGTTGAGATCCTTCTTTGTGCCACATTCTTTGAACACCCTTCACTGCAACTTACCATATAGCTTCATTGTTCAAGCCCACCAGAATTACCTCATGATTTTTAAATGGCTGTTTTTTTTTTTTTTTTGAATTTTGGAATCTCTTTTCCCCTTTAGCCAGTCTGAATCTCAAATCACTCTCTTTTTCAAGTAAAAATATTAACAATCCAATTTGTATTCAATGCTGAGTAGGGTCTTTATGGTTCCCAAAAGGGCCTGAAGTCCATTGTGTAAAAGGACAGGGAATCACAAAAAATCACATTTGGAATGAAATGAATACACTTGTGCTTGAAGTTTTCCAAATATTATAGTTGCTATAATAATAGTACTCCAAACTTTACCTGTATATTGCCATAATATATTTAACATAATTTTAAAATTATTTGAACCCTCCCCCATTTTCCTTGTATCTATTGCCTTCAGGTAGTAGAAACAATTTCTATATGTACTATACTTAGGATTGGATGGATAAAATATACAACAGGTAAGCCAATTAAAGTGCTTAATGTGGCTTTGTAAATCTATACCTAAAACAAATAGCCTTGAAAACTAAGCTTTCATTTGCAAGAACAAGACTCTGTTGAAAAGAAAAAGGATAAATGAACTCTGGCATGACTGAGTCTGTAAGACTCGAAACAGATTTAATGAATATAGGATTTGGCAACAAAGAGTAGATTAAACAACTCATAAGGAATAGGTATTGCTAATTCTTTCTATTACATCAATTCTTCTGTACCCTCAGACAAATGAAAGATACATTTCTCAGTGTTCTTCCAATTAGATGGAGTTGTGTGACTTGTTTTGGCTCACAAAATCAGATCGGAAGGGGTGTGTGCCAATTTGGGAGATAGTAAAAAGTAAAAAACAACAACAACAACAATGACAAAAACCCACTGAACTTGATTCTCTAGTCCATTTCTTCCTCTACCATAGTGACAGAGACCATGTAGCCTAAATGATATGCCTAGATGGTTGGTGGAGCATTTCTCAGCATGAACCCCTGACTGACTGGCTATGTGGAACAGAGTCTTTGCAAAAACCTCACTGGACATGCAGTATAAGTTAGAAATAAACTTTTGCAAATATAATCCCTGTGATATGGGGATAGTCCATTTTTTAAATGGAACATAATCTCTCCTATCCTAGCTAATATATAGGTTAAGTATATGAGAATTCCCAAGCTCCCAAATGCTAGAAGACTGGAAAACCAATAGAGACCTGAGGCTGGAATGAGGATTTAAGTATGTGGGTTGCATGACCAAAGACCACGAAAAAGCAATTAGTAGCCTCATGATGACAATAAAAAGCCCAGATCTTATCAAAAACACTCTAGCGAATGCCAGAGACCACTGTTTTGATAGAAGAATAATATGCAAGCTCTCTGGAAATTTAAATTTCCTCTAAGGAAAGGGAAGAAGAAGCATGAGAAGGAGAATCTTGAAGAAACGAATTTAAATAATGAATCAATCACTTTAAAATCAGAAATGATGTCATTACCTTAAATTGGCAAAGTCAATTTTTTCCACCATCCACAAAAATGAGCTCACGATCTAAGTTGAGTAAACTCAGCAGAATCAAAAGCACTACTAGAAACTACTAAAAAGTAGAATTATATTTGTAGAAGCTGTGCAAATGGAGAAAACTTTAAAAAACTTAGAATAAATGAGATATAGGATTTGGAAAGGAGGAACATTATTTTTATTTCCAAATGATATGATGACTAAAAATATCCAAGGAATCAACATCAAAATTACTAGAACCCAAATTTTTTTTTAAAAAAAATAGTAATCTGTCCAGCTATAATAAAAATAAACAACACCTGTTCAAGATGTAGTGGAGAGGCTGGAGGGAACTGCCTGAAAATGTAGAGCTGTGTTCCAGTAGCCATGTTTCTTGATGATGATTGAACAATGATACAGCTTTCACAATGTGACTCTGTGAATGTGAAAACTTTGTGTCTGATGCTCCCTTCATCTACCATATCAACAAAAGAGTAGAACATATGGAATAAAAATAAATAACAGGGGGAACAAATGTTAAAATAAATTTAGTTTGAAATGCTAGTACTAAATGAAAGCGAGGGGTAAGGGGTATGGTATGTATAAGTTTTTTTCTCTATTATCATTTTATTTCTTTTTCTGTTGTCTTTTTATTTCGTTTTCTAAATCAATGCAAATGTTCTAAGAAATGATGAATATGCAACTATGTGATGATATTAAGAATTACTGATTATATATGTAGAATGGAATGATATCTTATTGTTTTGTTTGTTTGTTGTTAATTTTTTTAATTAATAAAAAAAGAAAAAAAAACCTAGCAATTTTCCCAAATGTAAAAATTACAATTTATAAAATATAACTTTAAAACATCCTATTCGCAGCAGTCTATCATGTATTAATTGCATGTGTGGCTAAAATAGAGTTCAGTAATATGTAGAATATTTAAATAAACTAGGAAATTTTCTTATATAAAAAATTACTAGCTGTGAAAGATAATCTCGAAACATCCCATTTATAATAATGTATCCGTTATGGAAAGCTTTTTCTGCTAATAACAGATTGAAAATAAAAGCTGCATAAACAAGATCGAAGTCTCTACCTTTCATTAAAAAAGAAGTCTAGTTTTTGTATATATGTTATTTTTCACAAAAAAATGGCCATTGTGTTGATAAATATATGTATATATATTTTTTCCTTCTAGCCTCCAGTGTTCTAGAGCAGCTAGAAGGGAAAATCTGAGATGATGGAATGGTAGCCCATGATAAACTCCGGATCTGTTCTGTAACTACTTGTTGAAGAGTGCTTTGAAAATTATAAAATTGTTGCATTTTTCTTTCTTTGCTTTGTGTATATATTAAACAATAAAAAAAAGTTTAAAAATAAAGTCCAGGTATAGGTAGTCCAGGGTTGTTACAGATGCACAATTATCAGGCTTCTTATCTCTTTCTTCTTTGCCATCCTTAGAGAATAGTTTTTCTATCATCAAGTTTGCCCCATATTTATAATGACTGCTGGAGCTCCAGCCATCTCATCCACAGTTCCAGCAAGGAAGGAGGGAAAAAAGTCAAATAGTGCATATATCTCATCTGTTTGTACCCATTTTATTTCTAGGGGTGACATCTAACAACTTTTACTTATTTCCCATTGGTCAGAAATTAGTTGCTGGCAATACCTTGCTGCAAGGAATACTGGGAAATGAAGTTCTGAAATAAACCAGGATTATTACTAAGGGAGGAAGGGAGGATAGATATTGGTTTTGACAATTAGCAAATCTAAATGGCGTTTAACAGTGCATGATATTTAGAACTGCTAAGGATGTGTTTAGGGTCATATAAAATAAACTTGAATAAATGAAAATATTGTAAAGATGAAAATTACCTTTCAGTACAGTTAGAAGTACAATGGTTGCCTAGGGTGGGAGAAGCCTGAGGATGAAATGGACTGTTGCTAAGGTTCTAGATTTTGTTTTGGGTAGTAGGTTTTCAAGTGCTTATTTCATTATTAAAAATTGTTAACTGACTGACTGAAAAATAGAGGCCAAAGATATATGAAGAAATAATGTGTGTCATAAGCCAAGGTTTGTTACTAATTTTTTTCAAAAAAAAAAGAAAGCACAACTTTGAAATCCAATTATTTTAAATTTGAAAGATAACTCTAAAATTCATATGGAAAAATAAATGGATGGAAGAAGGCAGGAAAAAAATGGGAAAAGGAGAATAAGGAAAAAAAATGTGCACTGTCAGATTATTGAAACATCTAACATCATTTTAAGTAAGTATTTTGCTTCTTAAAAGGAGGAGCCAGATCCCAGTCATAAACCCATGCTGTCATAGATATATGGGTGACATTCTTTGCAAATTTTGGTAAGATTAGTTGGGGCATCATTGTTCTCCCTTCTATACTAAAGAAAGGTGATCATTGCTATGCTTTTTTTTTTTACTACACTTTCCCATGAAATGTGGGGATTTCAGGATACCTTTTTTTGGTTTTGTGTCATCATCACCTTCTGCTGCAGAGATTGTTGGTTATCTACCCCAATATCTTCTTTCTCTCTTTTCTCTTGATCTTTTTCAGCACTCCAATAAGATGACATTGGAAGTGTGTAACTTCTGGGAATTTTTTTTTAAAGGCAGCTGTTGTATGCCCTTTGACATTTCTGCTATTTCCTCTCTGCTGCTAGAAAAGCGACAGTAATGCATTTGTGAACAGGATGGACTGGAGAGCAGAAGCAGGTCCCTGTGGGTCTCTATAACCCCATGAAGCCATTATATCAGGCCCAGGCCTTCCTCCTCTAATCTTCATTAACATGAGAGCGTAAGTTCTTGTACATGGAGGCATCTAATAGAGTCTCTATTCCATGCAGCTGAATAATGCGGTCCTGTCATACTTCCCTTCTTTCAATTTAATGTAGAGCAATTTAAGAATCAGAAGCCACAGGAAACCAGGAGCAGTTCTACACTAATGCTGCATGAAATCCACACTCTAATGCAGATCTTATAAGATAGTGATGGGGAAGATATTTTGTCCTATGTATTGGGAGCGATGATTCTCTAAGAAATGCAGTCATAGTATTTTGCTATTATATTCTTACAAATAGGAAAAATTACCTCTGCCAGATCAGCCTCTTTGATTCTGAGAAATTTAGAGCTCTTTATGCTGGAACTACATAGAGAAAATTCTGTAGTTAAAAATATTAAATGGAGAACTAGCCAAAATTCTCTGGGATTAACTAATAGGATAGTTAAGCAGGCAAACCAGAAAGCATGTTTGATGATACTCAAACTGTCTATATATCAGCCAGGCACAGAGATTATGTCATTCCTAAATTTTGCGCTTCACCAATGTTTTTTAAACTTTGTGTTATTTATTGCAAGAAATAATCTTATCTAATTCTGCTTGACAGACAACTTGCCTAAAAGGTAAAAAACCCTCATTACATCTGCATCTTGTGTTCACTTTTTGTGTGCTTTTGTGACCACACTGATAATAAAATTTTCTAACTCTAAACCAGTGACTCAGGCAAGCCAACTGCTTCTGCCAATGTCTGGCTTACGCTCAAAGGAGTATTTATAAATATTGAAGGGAAAACAAGGATCAGCTATTTGCTTTTTTAATTTAGAGAGACTTCAAGAGTCTCTTTAAACTTATTTAAACATGTAGAGAATGATCAGAATAGAAATGATCAGATCCCTTAGAGGTTTTACAGATTGAAATGTTCCTTTCTACTTTTTTCTTCTCTAAACCAAATTCACATATATTTATGTGATGGGACAAAATATTTAATACATGAATGTTTTTAGTTTTTCTTTTCCTTTTGCCTACATAAGAGGCAAGCTTTCTTCTCCACCTTCACCTGAGAACAATTCTACCTTTGCCAGATGAGTTTTTCTGAATTTTGACTTACAGAATTAGGAAGAAAGTGATTTAAGCAGGACAGTTCTTTGAGGGGCTGTTGAATGGAAGAAACAAAGATAGAAAAGAAAATAAGGGCTATGTTTAAATGTCACAGTGTTTGTGAAAGATAAGTAAAGATATTGAGTTATTTTGATATTTTTACTTAGTAGCTGGATTACATAGTGTTCTGGTTTGCTAGCTGCCGGAATGCAACACACCAGAGACGGATTGGCTTTTAATAAAAGGGGATTTATTTTGTTGGTTCTTCAGAGGAAAGGCAGCTAGCTTTCCACTGAGGTTCTTTCTTACGTGGAAGGCACAAGATGGTCTCTGCTGGCCTTCTCTCCAGGCGCCTGGGTTCCAACAACTTTCCCCAGGGTGACTTCTTTCTGCATCTCCAAAGGCCTGGGCTGAGCTGCTAGTGCTGAGATGAGGAATGCCGAGCTGCTTAGCAGTGCTACGTTGCAATCTCTCATTTAAGCACCAGTCAATTAAGTCAAACATCACTCATTGCAGCAGACACGCCTCCTAGCTGACTGCAGATGTAATTGGCAACAGATGAGGTTCACGTACCGTTGGCTTATGTCCGCAGCAACAAGACTAGGTATGCTCACCTGGCCAAGTTGACAACTGAATCTAACTAACATACATAATTTCAAGCTATCATTATAAGACATTAATAAGGTCATAAAATTAAATCCACGTAACTCTATAGAGAAGGTCTTTCTAGACTAGATCAATGTTTTTCAACTGTTTAAAACCCAGGATTTTTGTACTAAACATAAAAATTTCATGATCACTCAATGTCCAGGGATTCTGACATGATACCTAGGGCTTACTTGAAAATTACTGGTTTATGAACATTTGCCCACCAGCTTGCTTTACTTTCTGTTGAGTGCATTATAAAAACAATAGAATGCTTTTTCAAATGTAGAGGTCTCTCTTAACATATTAATAGTATATGACCTCCCATGCCGAAAAGTCTGATATGTCCCTCACTATCACTGTTAATTAAAATGGAGTACCTGGCTCCAAATAAGAGGTGAGAGAGGTAGAGAGGCATCTAGTAAGAAGTCTCCAAGTAAAAGAGAAAACTATAAACCACTTCTGGGAAAGACAGTGGAAGGAGCTCTAGGATACAGTCCTTCCATCAAGGTAACTATCAGACAGGCAGAAACTGTCTGAAACAACTGTAAAGGGAAGAAGAACACTGTAGAGCATCCAGGAAAGTGTGAGAGGCACAGGCTTGCCAATTACAGTAAAGAACTGTAAATTGTTCTCTCTGCGCAGTGGCTACCAGCACCCAACCCCCACTCTCTTAGCAGGCCACCGTGGGTTCAGTCCCTGACTAATCACTAGTGACAGAAAGGGACATAAAAGTCCTCTTCCCCAAGAACATGGGTGGGCATGGCTGATCACTGATCATGACTTTTGATCAGCAAATTTGGATCACTGGGGGCCTGGCTCTGAAAGCAGCTGTTGTTTCACCATGCTTCAGACAAAGGTGGTGGCAGACACTGTTTCAACCCTCCCCAGACAGGGGCAGAGGCAATGGAGATTTAAAGACACAGTGCTTCCTCAGAGCTCAGGGGGACAGTTAGATGAACAGCTGCATTTGTTTAGCAGGCCAGGGAAGCTCAGCTTTGGGGAGTGATTAGAGAAGCTCTTGATGCCCTTACTGATCCCCCTTCCCAGGGCACTGTGAAGCTGGTCTGTACTCCCTTTTGTGGGTCCCTGGTCCTATTTTGGCTGGGAAAGACTGACCTGGGAAAGCCCTCTCTGAGGTGCCTCTCTTTCCAGAATTTGTCCAGGCTAAAGCAGCTTGAGACAATGAAAGGAGTGTAACAAACAATAGAGGCAGATAGACTGGGACAAAGGTCTTTTGGCTTAAACATCCAGGAGACAGAGATTTGCCTCCTGGGAAACATAGGGGACAATCAAATTCCTGTAAACAGGGAACTCTGAAGCAACAAAGAAGCAAAAGACAAGGACAAGACAGAGGCCCATAAAGACAGGGAGACCTCTGCACACCGCACTTGTCCTGGGAGGGCTGAAGCTCAAGAAAACCTCAGTCATCACCAGCTGCGTGGAAGTTTCCAAACTTAGCAAAAGACACGAATAAGCACATCTGAGAAGCCCAGAGAACACCAAACAGTATAAACATGAGAAAAATACACGCTGCAATATATTGTTCACATTCTCAAATACAAAGGACAAGGAGAGAGTTCTGAAAGCTATAAGAATAGAGCAATGTGCTATTTATAAAGGAGCACCAATTAGACTTGGTGCCAATTTCTCATTAGAGACCAAGGAAGCAAGAAGGCAGTGAGCTGAAATAGTTAAAGTGCTAAAGGAAAACAATTGCCAGCCTAAAATTTTGAATCTGGTGAAACACTCCTTCAAAATTGAGAGGGAGGTTAAGACTTTCTCAGATAAAAGCTGATGGAGTTCATCACCACTAGACTGGCCCTACAAGCAATGCTAAAGGGAATTCTTCAGACTCAAAGGAAAGGTTACTAGAGAGTAGTTCAAAGTAGCACAAACAAATAAAAGCCTCTATTAAAGGCAGCCATTTGGGGTAAATATAAATGCCAGTATTGTTGTATTATATTGCTTGGTCTGTAATTCCACTTTTGTGATGGCTAGGTTCTGGTGTCAAATCGGCTAGATGATGATGCCCAGTCATCTGGTCAGGCCAGCACTGGCATAACCATTGCTACAAGGATATTTTGTGACTGGTTGAAAAACCAGAAGGCTGGTTTATTAAATCACCAGTCAGTGCATTGCAGCTGTGGCTGATTACATCTGCAATCAACTAAGGGCACATTTCCTACAAATGGGATCATCCAATCTGCTGGATTTTAGTCAATCAGTTGAAGAACTTTGAGGCAGAAGAGGAATTTTCACTGTTTCCTAAACCAATGAGCCTCTCCTGTGGATTTTGTTGAGGCCTTTTACTGGAGTTGCCTGCTCCGCATCCTGCCTTATGGTTTGGAGCTTGCATTCCCATGGTTGCATGAGACATCTATATTAATCTTATATTTACAGATATCTCCTGTTTGTTCTGTTTCTCTAGAGAGCCATGAGTAATATAACTTCTTACTTCTTACAGGTGATAAAATGGAAATGAATAAAAAGCAATGATAAATCTAGATGTTTGGACATTAAATGTCCAAAGATATAAGTGGTAAAACATACAAAAAATGATAGGAGATAAAGGGTTATAGGAAAATAATACCGGCATATAATTGAAGTTAATTTGGTATCAAATCAAATATGATTGTTATATATTTAGGTATTAAAATATAACCTCATGGTAACAACAATGGAAAGAAATAAAAAACATATACAGTTAGAAATAAGAATGCACTAAATATGGTACAGCACAAAAAAAGCAAATAAGTATAAAAATAGGCATTAATGAAGTAAGAGACCAACATACCTGAACCCCATCACCTGCCCACCCCCACTCCTCCAAGGACCAGGCCTTCTGTAGCCTACAGGCCTGTACCCAGCCCCTCTACCCTCACCTCCCCCTCCCAACCACTGCGGGCAGTCACCAGCACATCCGGGCTGTGGATGCTTACCTTCATACCCGGGTCACACCCGCCCCCACCCCCACCTGAGCTCTGCATATATACATCAGTGTAAGGCCCTCCCAGATAAGTGCATGCATGTACCCCTGCCATATACCACCCCCCCCCCCCCCAGTTCTGAGCAGGCACTGATCTGCACATCCAGGCCACACCTGCTTCTAGCACAAGCAGATGTAACCCCTGTCCACTGCCCCTGAACTCTGCACACGCACAGTCCAGAGCCCCGCCCTCTGGACCCATGCACGCCAGGGCTCTGTCCCACAAACCCAGGCCACACCCTCCCTGCTGGATGCCCATGCATCCTTGCACCCCAATGCCCTGCCCTGCACATGTACATAACCTTGCCCCACCCCCTGATACAAGCACCCTGCTCCCACACTTGGCAGGTGTTCACGTGTGCATCTGGGCTAAATGGCCCACCCCACACATGCATGCAACCCTACCCCAACCTCCCTGCACCTATGGACCCATGCCAGAGCCCCACCCACAAGACATCACCCATCCCTGACCCACATCCCACAATCTCCGCAACCTGTGCCTCACCCCTACACACTCACACATCTGCATCTCGGGCCCCCTGAACCCACCCCCTGTGCAAAAACTCAACCACACCCTCCCTTCCCTGTATTATGACCTCTGTGCCACTTACCCCACACCCTGATACCCGTGACCCCTATGCCTCACGTGCCCACCCATATCCTGCCTGTGCACCAGCCCTCATGCATCCACTTAGTCCCCACCATCCACCTCCCACTGCACCCTGCTCCTGTGCTCCAAGGCCTGCCTGAGCTGCACTGTGCCACCATGGCCCCCACCCCACAGCTCTACAACACAGCACCTCGTATGCCAGTCTCACAGCCACCAGCATACCATCCCTGACCTGTGCCTATACTTGTGCTGCAACCTGTCACCAAATTCTTGTGCCCACATCCTGTTCCACATCCATCCCACTAATACAAAGTTTTAGACTACTGAAGAAAATTAACTTCCAAAGTAACTCTATCAAGATATTTACATGCCATGAAGACAATAGACAATCACTAACTATATAAAGATGCAGACAGATATACCCCAGCTAATGACCAAATTAGAACACCAGAGGAGACACAGACATCGGAAGAACTAATCAAAGATATTCCTATAACTCTACTAAATAAAATCAGTAGGATGGCTAATGACATAAAGGAGATGAAGAAGACACTAAAAGAGCATAAAGAGGAATTTGAAAGAATAAATAGGAAAATAGCAGACATTATAGAGATTAAAGAGGCTGTAGAACAAATAAAAAATATCCTAGAGACACACAGCAGATTTGAAGAGGAAGAAGAAAGAATAAGTGAACTAGAGGATAGGACAACTGATTTCAAACACACAAAAGAGTAAATGACAAAAAAGATGGAAAACTTTGTATTGGATCTCAGGGAAATGATGGACAAAACAAAGTGCACAAATATAAGAACCAGAGTTAAATGAATGGGAGAACAAAAGAACATTAAAAAGAATCAATAAAACCAAAAGTTGGTTCTTTGAGAAAATCAATAGAAACAATGGGCCACTAGCAAGACTGAAAAAGAAAAAAAGAGGATACTGTCATGGTCAGGTTCATGGGTCAACTTGGCCAGGTGGTTGTGCCTGGTTGTCTGGTTAAGCAAGCACTGGCCTCTCTGCTGCTGAAGATGTTTCACGGACTTAAATCATGATCATATTGGCTGCATCCACAGCTGATTCAACTAAAGGGAATGATGATGATCCTTAATCTAATCACCAGAAGGCTTTTAAGGAGGCTTCAGAAGAGTCAATCATTCTTCCTGCTTCAGCAAGCCAGCCTCTCCTGAGAGTTCATTGATGACCTTCATTAGAGCTGCCAGCTTGTGGCCTGCCCTACAGACCTTGGACTCTACATCCCCATGGTTATATGAGACACTTTTATAAATTTTATGTTTACAGATTTCTCCTGATAATCCTGTTTCTCTAGAGAACCCTAGCTAATACAGATGCAAATAAACAAAATAAGAAATGAGAGTGGGGTCATTACCACAGATCCTGAAGAAATAAAAAAAAAAAAAATCACAAGGGGATACCATGAACAACTATATGCCAACAAACTAGACAACTTAGATGAAATTAACACATTCCTGGAAACCAACACAAACAAGTTATACTGACTCAAAAAGAAATAGAAGATCTCAACAAACCAATCACAAGTAAAGAGATTCAATAAATCATCAAAAATCTTCCTACAAAGTAAAGTGCAGGGCCAGATGGCTTGACAGGGGCATTTTATCAAACATTCCAAAAAGAATTAACACCAATCCAGCTCAAACTTTTCCAAAAAACTGAGGAAAAAGGAATACCACCTAACTCATTTTATGAAGCTAACATCAAACCAAGTAAAGATGCCACAAGAAAGGAAAACTACAGACCAATCACCCTAATGAACATAGATGCAAAAATTCTCAACAAAATATTAGCAATTTGAATTCACCAGCACATTAAAAGAATTATGCACCATGACCAAGTGGTGCTTATACAAGGAATGCAAAGATGGCTCAACACAAGAAAAATCAGTCAATGCAATGCAGTACATCAACAAATCAAAAGGGAATAATCATATGATCATCTCAATTGCAAATGAAAAAGCATTCAACAAAATTCAAAATCCTTTTCTGATAAAAGCACTTCAAAATGTAGGAATCAAAGGCAACTTCTCGATATGATAAAAAAAAAAAAAAACATATATGAAAAACCCATAGCCAGCATCATACTCACCTACTTGTGAGAGGTTGAAAGCTTTTGCCCTAAGATCGGGAATGAGACTAGGATGCTCTCTGTTACCACTATTATTCACCATTATATGAGAAGTTCTTGTAAGAATGATCAGGCAGAACAAAGAAATAAAAGGCATCCAAATTGGAAAGGGAGAAGAATAACTTTCATTATTTGCAGATGGCATATAATATCTCGAAAATATCTTGGAGAGACTTCCTGGAAGATGGCGGCTTAGTAAGACGCGCGGATCTTAGTTTCTTCTCCAGGACACCTACTAGGGGAGTAGAAACGATACAGAAAGCGCCCAAAGCCACAACAGAGATAAAAAAGACAGCGTACCCCATCCTGGAATGGCTGGCTGGCTGAGAGAAGCAGCTCGGGTGAGATCGCCGAGGCGCGCGGGCCTTACCGGGCGGGGTGGCAAGCGGCCGGAGTTACTCCCTTCCCCCTTCCCGGGCCGGCTGGGAGAATTGGAGAGGTGGTCCCCTGAAACCAAGGCGACTGGCGCCCACACCACGCGCAGCCCCCGGACCAACTGAGAGAATTGGATTGGAAACCCCCAGGCCGCGGAGAACGGTGACCCCGTGACTCCCGGGGAACGTGCACTCTCTCGGGCGGGCCGCTGCCGCTGGCGCCCTCCTGCCACGCTTGTTGCCCAGGGCCGACTAAGAAATTCGGACGGGCTCTTTCCCTGGCTGCGGCGACCAGCAACCCTCCCTGCGTTCGGACACCCTCCCTGCGTTCGGACCCCGGGCCGGCTCAAGCCGCTTCGGCTAGCGAACCCCCAGGACGGTGAGAGTTTTCCAAAGTTTAAGGTCCCACAGCACCTTTTACTGGTGGGACCCGCAGACAAACGTGTGCCACGAGTGCCACCTACTGGGCAGGATAAGAAAAACAGAACCCAGAGATTTCACAGAAAAATATTACAACCTTGCTGGGTCCAACACCAAGAGAAATCTGAATAAATGCCCAGACACCAGCAGCAGAAGATAACTGTCCACGCTCAAAAGATTGAGAATATGGCTCAGTCAAAGGAACAAACCAATAGCTCAAATGAGACACAAGAGCTGAGACAACTAATCCTGAATATACGAACAGAAATGGAAAACCTCTTCAAAAATGAAATCGATAATGTGAGGGAGGACATGCAGAGGACATGGGCTGAACATAAAGAAGAAATAGAAAAACTGAAAAAACAAATCGCAGAACTTATGGAAGTGAAGGATAAAGTAGCAAACATAGAAAAAATAATGGATAGCTACAATGATAGATTTAAAGAGACAGAAGATAGAACTAGTGATTTGGAGGATGGAACATCTGAATTCCAAAAAGAAACAGAAACTATAGGGAAAAGAATGGAAAAATTTGAACAGGGTATCAGGGAACTCAAGGACAATATGAACCGCACAAATATACGTGTTGTGGGTGTCCCAGAAGGAGAAGAGAAGGGAAAAGGAGGAGAAAAACTAATGGAAGAAATTATCACTGAAAATTTCCCAACTCTTATGAAAGACCTAAAATTACAGATCCAAGAAGTGCAGCGCACCCCAAAGAGATTAGACCCAAATAGGCGTTCTCCAAGACACTTACTAGTTAGAATGCCAGAGGTCAAAGAGAAAGAGAAGATCTTGAAAGCAGCAAGAGAAAAACAATCCATTACATACAAGGGAAACCCAATAAGACTTTGTGTAGATTTCTCAGCAGAAACCATGGAAGCTAGAAGACAGTGGGATGATATATTTAAAATACTAAAAGAGAAAAACTGCCAACCAAGACTCCTATATCCAGCAAAATTATCCTTCAAAAATGAGGGAGAAATTAAAACATTCTCAGACAAAAAGTCACTGAAAGAATTTGTGACCAAGAGACCAGCTCTGCAAGAAATACTAAAGGGAGCACTAGAGTCAGATACAAAAAGACAGAAGAGAGAGATATGGAAAAGAGTGTAGAAAGAAGGAAAATCAGATATGATATATTTAATACAAAAGGCAAAATGTTAGAGGAAAATATTATCCAAACAGTAATAACACTAAATGTCAATGGACTGAATTCCCCAATCAAAAGACATAGATTGGCAGAATGGATTAAAAAACAGGATCCTTCGATATGCTGTCTACAGGAAACACATCTTAGACCCAAAGATAAACATAGGTTGAAAGTGAAAGGTTGGGAAAAGATATTTCATGCAAATAACAACCAGAAAAGAGCAGGAGTGGCTATACTAATATCCAACAAATTAGACTTCAAATGTAAAACAGTTAAAAGAGACAAAGAAGGACACTATATACTAATAAAAGGAACAATTAAACAAGAAGACATAACAATCATAAATATTTACGCACCGAATCAGAATGCCCCAAAATACGTGAGGAATATACTGCAAACACTGAAAAGGGAAATAGATTCATATACCATAATAGTTGGAGACTTCAACTCACCACTCTCATCAAGGGACAGAACATCTAGACAGAGGATCAACAAAGAAATAGAGAATCTGAATATTACTATAAATGAACTAGACTTAATAGACATTTATAGGACATTACATCCCACAACAGCAGGATACACCTTTTTCTCAAGTGCTCATGGATCATTCTCAAAGATAGACCATATGCTGGGTCACAAAGCAAGTCTCAACAAATTTAAAAAGATTGAAATCATACACAACACTTTCTCGGACCATAAAGGAATGATGTTGGAAATCAATAATAGGCAGAGTGCCAGAAAATTCACAAATACGTGGAGGCTCAACAACACACTCCTAAACAACGACAGGGTCAAAGAAGAAATTGCAAGAGAAATTAGCAAATACCTCGAGGCGAATGAAAAGGAAAACACAACATATCAAAACTTATGGGACGCAGCAAAGGCAGTGCTAAGAGGGAAATTTATTGCTCTAAATGCCTATATCAGAAAAGAAGAAAAGGCAAAAATTCAGGAATTAACTATCCATTTGGAAGAACTGGAGGAGGAACAGCAAGCTAACCCCAAAGCAAGCAAAAGGAAAGAAATAACAAAGATTAGAGCACAAATAAATGAAATTGAAAACATGAAAACAATAGAGAAAATCAATAAGGCCAGAAGTTGGTTCTATGAGAAAATCAATAAGATTGATGGGCCCTTAGCAAGATTGACAAAAAGAAGAAGAGAGAGGATGCAAATAAATAAGATCAGAAATGGAAGAGGAGACATAACTACTGACCTCACAGAAATAAAGGAGGTAATAACAGGATACTATGAACAACTTTACGCTAATAAATACAACAATTTAGAGGAAATGGACGGGTTCCTGGAAAGACATGAACAACCAACTTTGACTCAAGAAGACATAGACGACCTCAACAAACCAATCACAAGTAAAGAAATTGAATTAGTCATTCAAAAGCTTCCTAAAAAGAAAAGTCCAGGACCAGATGGCTTCACATGTGAATTCTACCAAACGTTCCAGAAAGAATTAGTACCAATTCTCTTCAAACTCTTCAAAAAAATCGAAGTGGAGGGAAAACTACCTAATTCATTCTATGAAGCCAACATCACCCTCATACCAAAACCAGGCAAAGATATTACAAAAAAAGAAAACTACAGACCAATCTCTCTAATGAATACAGATGCAAAAATCCTCAATAAAATTCTAGCAAATCGTATATAACAACACATTAAAAGAATTATACATCATGACCAAGTAGGATTCATCCCAGGTATGCAAGGATGGTTCAACATAAGAAAATCAATTAATGTAATACACCATATCAACAAATCAAAGCAGAAAAATCACATGATCATCTCAATTAATGCAGAGAAGGCATTTGACAAGATCCAACATCCTTTCCTGTTGAAAACACTTCAAAAGATAAGAATACAAGGGAACTTCCTTAAAATGATAGAGGGAATATATGAAAAACCCACAGCTAATATCATCCTCAATGGGGAAAAATTGAAAACTTTCCCCCTAAGATCAGGAACAAGACAAGGATGTCCATTATCACCACTATTATTCAACATTGTGTTGGAGGTTCTAGCCAGAACAATTAGACAAGAAAAGGAAACACAAGGCATCAAAATTGGAAAGGAAGAAGTAAAACTATCACTGTTTGCACACAATATGATACTATACATCGAAAACCCGGAAAAATCCACAACAAAACTACTAGAGCTAATAAATGAGTACAGCAAAGTAGCAGGTTACAAGATCAACATTCAAAAATCTGTAGCATTTCTATACACTAGTAATGAACAAGCTGAGGGGGAAATCAAGAAACGAATCCCATTTACAATTGCAACTAAAAGAATAAAATACCTAGGAATAAATTTAACTAAAGAGACAAAAAACCTATAGAAAGAAAACTACAAAAAACTGCTAAAAGAAATCACAGAAGACCTAAATAGATGGAAGGGCATACCGTGTTCATGGATTGGAAGACTAAATATAGTTAAGATGTCAATCCTACCTAAATTGATTTACAGATTCAATGCAATACCAATCAAAATCCCAACAACTTATTTTTCAGAAATAGAAAAACCAATAAGCAAATTTATCTGGAAGGGCAGGGTGCCCCGAATTGCTAAAAACATCTTGAGGAAAAAAAACGAAGCTGGAGGTCTCGCTCTGCCTGACTTTAAGGCATATTATGAAGCCACAGTGGTCAAAACAGCATGGTATTGGCATAAAGATAGATATATCGACCAATGGAATCGAATAGAGTGCTCAGATATAGACCCTCTCATCTATGGACATTTGATCTTTGATAAGGCAGTCAAGCCAACTCACCTGGGACAGAGCAGTCTCTTCAATAAATGGTGCCTAGAGAACTGGATATCCATATGCAAAAGAATGAAAGAAGACCCATCTCTCACACCCTATACAAAAGTTAACTCAAAATGGATCAAAGATCTAAACATTAGGTCTAAGACCATAAAACAGTTAGAGGAAAATGTTGGGAGATATCTTATGGATCTTACAACTGGAGGCGGTTTTATGGACCTTAAACCTAAAGCAAGAGCACTGAAGAAGGAAATAAATAAATGGGAACTCCTCAAAATTAAACACTTTTGTGCATCAAAGAACTTCATCTTTGATGAAGAAGAGTAGAAAGACAGCCTACACAATGGGAGACAATATTTGGAAATGACATATCAGATAAAGGTCTAGTATCCAGAATTTATAAAGAGATTGTCCAACTCAACAACAAAAAGACGTCCAACTCAACAACAAAAAGACAGCCAACCCAATTACAAAATGGGAAAAAGACTTGAACAGACACCTACCAGAAGAAGAAATACGGATGGCCAAGAGGCACATGAAGAGATGCTCAATGTCCCTGGCCATTAGAGAAATGCAAATCAAAACCACAATGAGATATCATCTCACACCCACCAGAATGGCCATTATCAACAAAACAGAAAATGACAAGTGCTGGAGAGGATGCGGAGAAAGAGGCACACTTATCCACTGTTGGTGGGAATGTCAAAGGGTGCAACCACTGTGGAAGGCAGTTTGGCGGTTCCTCAAAAAGCTGAATATAGAATTGCCATACGACCCAGCAATACCATTGCTAGGTATCTACTCAAAGGACTTAAGGGCAAAGACACAAACGGACATTTGCACACCAATGTTTATAGCAGCATTATTTACAATTGCAAAGAGATGGAAACAGCCAAAATCTCCATCAACAGAAGAGTGGCTAAACAAACTGTGGTATATACATACGATGGAATATTATGCAGCTTTAAGACAAGATAAACTCATGAACCATGTAATAACATGGATGGACCTAGAGAATATTATGCTGAGTGAATCCAGCCAAAAACTAAAGGACAAATACTGTATGGTCCCACTGATGTGAACGGACATTCGAGAATAAACTTGAAATATGTCATTGGTAACAGAGTTCAGCAGGAGTTAGAAACAGGGTAAGACAATGGGTAATTGAAGCTGAAGGGATACAGACTGTGCAACAGGACTAGATACAAAAACTCAAAAATGGACAGCACAATAATACCTAATTGTAAAGTAATCATGTTAAAACACTGAATGAAGCTGCATCTGAGCTATAGGTTTTTGTTTTGTTTTGTTTTGTTTTGTTTTGATTTTACTATTATTACTTTTATTTTTTTCTCTATATTAACATTCTATATCTTTTTCGGTTATGTTGCTAGTTCTTCTAAACCAATGCAAATGTACTAAGAAATGATGATCATGCATCTATGTGATGATGTTAAGAATTAATGATTGCATGTGTAGAATGGTATGATCTCTAAATGTTGGGTTAATTTCTTTTTTTCCGTTAATTAAAAAAAAAAAAGAGAAGGGATAATTGGAGATGAAGGGATACAGACTGTACAACGGGACTGGATATAAAAACTCAGAAATGGACAGCACAATACTACCCAATTGTAATGCAATTATGTTAAAACACTGAATGAAGCTGCATGTGAGGTATAGGTTTTTTGTTTTTGTTTTTTTTGTTTTTTTTTCTTTCTATTATTGTTTTAATTCTTATTCTGTTGTCTTTTTATTTCTTTTTCTAAATCGATGCAAATGTACTAAGAAATGATGAATATGCAACTATGTGATGTTATTAAGAATTACTGATTGTACATGTAGATTGGAATGATTTCTAATTGTTTTGTTAATTCTTTTTTTAATTAATAAAAAAAAAGTAAAAAAAAATATATAGGAACTTACTTAATAAAAAAAAAAAGAAAATATCTTGGAAAATCCTGAGAAATCTACAAAAAAGTTACTTGAGATAAAAAACAAATTCAACAAGGTGTCAGGATATTTAAAAAATGTGCAAAAATCAGTAGTGTTTCTATACACAAGCAGTTACCTAATTGAGTAGTCAATTAAGGAAAAATTGCATTCAGAATAGTGACTAAAAGAATCAAGTATCTAGGAATGAATTTAACTAGGGATATGAGGGACTTGTACACAGAGAACTACATAATATTGCTAAAAGAAATCAAGGAAGTTCTATAAATAGGTGGAAAGACATTCCCTGCTCATGGATAGGAAAGGTTAAATGTAGTTAAGGTGTCAGTTCTACCCAAATTGGTCTACAGTTCAATGCAATACAATCAAAATTCCAACAATCTATTTTGAAGACTTGGGAAAGCAAGTTACCATATTCATTTGGAAGGGAAAGAGACCCTGAACAGCTAAAAGCATCCTAAAAAAGAACAAAATGGGAGAATTAATACTCCTGATTTTAAAACTTATTGTAAAACAACAGTGGTCAGAACAACGTGGTACTAACAGAAAGATAGAAGTATTGCTCAATGGAATTGAATAGAGAGTGCAGAAATAGACACCACATCTATGGTAGACTGATCTTCGACAAGGCCCCCAATTCCACTGAACTGAAAATAGTCTTTTCAATAAATGGGCATGGGAGAACTGGATATCAATAGCTAGAAGAATGAAAAAGGGCCCTTGCTGTATAGCTTATACAAAAATTAACTCAAATTGGGTCAAACACCTAAATATAATAACCAGTACCATAAACCTAGAAGAAAATGTAGGGAAACATTTTCAAGACCTAGTAATAGGAGGTAGCTTCTGAAACTTTAACCCAAATATCCTGAAAATCACAGGCAACCAAAAAAAAATGGATAAATGGGAACTCAAAATCAAATGCTTTTTTGCCTCAAAAGAATTTGTCAAAAAAGTGAGGAGGCAGCCAACTCAATGGGAGAAAATATTTGGAAATCACACACTGGCTAAAGTTTTGATATCATGTAGAGATAAAGAAATCATAGAACTCAACAACAAAAGAACCAACAACCCAGTTATAAAGTGGGCTAAAGACATGAATGGACATTTTCTGAAAAGCAAATACAGATGGCTAAAAAGCACATGAAGAGAGATGCTCCTTCTCATTAGCTACAAGAAATGCAGATCAAGACTACAATGAGATACCACCTCACACCTATAAGAATGGCTGCTGTTAAACAGGAAACTACTAATGTTGGAGAGGATGTGGAGAAATGGGACATTTATACACTGCTGGTGAGAATGTATAATGGTATAGCCACTATGGAAGACAGTCTGGCATTTCCACAGAAAACTAAATATCGAATTACCCTATGACCTGGCAATACCACTACTTGGTATATAACCATAAGAGCTGAAAGTAGTGACACAGACAGACATTTGCACACCAATGTGTGCAAATGATTGCATTATCCATAATCACCAAAAGCCATCCAAGTGCCCATCAACAGACAAGTGGATTAACAAAAAGTGGTTCATAGTTATGATGGAATATTTTGCAGCAGTAAGACAAAACGATGTCCTGAACCACCTGACAAGATGGATTAGCTTTGAGGGCATAATGCTGAGTGAAATAAGCCAGACATAAAAGGATAGATACTGTATGATCCTACTTTTATGACCATGGTAAGGGTAAAATCAGAGGTTTATAATACAGAATATAGGGGACCTAGAGATACATAGAAGCTTGAGATGGGTGAACAGTTTACTAATTAGGTTGAACTTAATGATAAGGGAATAGATAGAAGTGAATGTGGTTCACTAGTAGGTCTATAAGTAATATTGCCATATTGAAGGTGAACATGACTGAAAGGGATTGTATAGACTCATGTGCCCCACCTACTAACACTACAAATAAGTTCTTGCATAAATTACTGCAAAGGTATGAATCTTGTACAAAGAGTGCATAATTTCAGGATATAGGGAGGAAATACTACTGTATTCTATGAGCTATGTTTAACAGGAAAACATCAGTAGTACCACAGCATTACCAGGGGTACATAATGGGGAGATGGACAGGAGTTAGGAGGAGGTTTGGATTTTCTATTTGGTGATGGTGTGTTTACTGGCTATCTTTCTCTTGAGAACAATGAAATTATCTAAAAGTGAGGATGTTGATGGACTATTGACTGTGGATGTTATACACGATTCCCAGTAGATGGAGGTGGCTAAAAAGATGCCCTGACTGAGAAGAGTAAATTGGTGAACGATGGTATGTACATATGATCGAACATTGCGCTGCTACAAAAAGAAATGAAGTTGTGAGGCATTCAATGATGTGCATGACCCTGTGGGACATTTGGTGAGGCAAAATAAGTCAGAAACAAAAAAGCAAATATTGTATGATCTCATTTAGAAAATATTTTTAAGAAAACTGGGGCCTAGATTGTAAACTCTTATAGCAGTCACATTTAGTCTGGAGCAGAATTGTTATTTATGGATTTAAAGGGGCTGTTTTGTATACGTATATGTCCGCGTCAAGCCCCCGGCCGGCGGGCGAGACAATGAGGAGAGACAGAGAGACGCAGACAAATCCGCGCTGGTGAGAAACACAGATCCAAGACACGTAGCAGTTGTAAGCACAGACCTTTACTGGAGTTAAGCTTGCATTCTCTGTTACAGGTTCCGCGCGGGACAAGATACCCCGCGGGGGAACAACCTCTATGCGGCCGTCAGGTACGGCTCCCTATGGGTCGTCTCCACCCACCCTGTCCGGGTAACCTCTTATATACTGTGCCCAAACCCAATAGGTTAGTGCCACGTATACAGAGGTGATTGGAAGATAGGGTTGGTGGGCGCGTGCGTCATTTGCGGAAACAGGATGCGGGCGCCATCCTGGCTCACTCGATGGGCGGGGGGAACTCTAGAGCAGGCTGCAGTGTGTCCACTAGGCCCAACCCGGGAGGCGGCTCTCCACACGTATAACCTGGTATTAGGAGGTAAAAACAAAGCCAACCAGATTGGGATCAAGGTATTAAAGATTACAGGGGTAAGGAAAGCATTGTCTGTATTTTAGAACTTCACCTACTCTTTGAGGCCAAAGGAAGAAATTTATTTTGTACAGAACCTAAATTTTCTGTAGCACATAATCTAACTCAACCTGTCTGGATAGATCATTTAAACAATCCAAACACAGGGAGCCCAGGATGATAATAAGACCTTTAATCCTGTAGAGCTTAATGTAATGGCTGAATATACCCCAGAGTACATTAAGCAGATAATTAAAAAGTATCGGTAAAGTCCCTTGAGGGATGGGAGAAAAAAAATATGGAACTATTAAACTTTACCACCAGAGAAACCCCTGGTACTGTGTCAAACATTAGGGACACCCAAATCAATAGGGCAAACCCTAGATCTTGAGGCTTCCTCTTGTGAAGCTTGGGTATGTAGCAGAAAAGCTTAACCTACCTCTAGGTATGCCTAAGAGTTACCTCTGGAGTACCTCTTTTGTTGCTCAGATGTGGTGCCTCTCTCTTTAAGTCCAACTCTGCAAATGAAACCATTGCCCTCCACCCTACATGGGATACAACGTCCAGGGATGAAAGTTTCCCTGGTGGCATGGGAGATGACTCCCATGGATGAGTGTGGCCCTGGGACCATAGGATCAATAATGCCATCTGGACCAAAAAGGGGAAATGAAATGTAACAAATAAGGTATCAGTGGCTGAGAGAGTTCAAATAGAGTTGAGACTACTCTGTTGGTTACTCTTATGCAAGCTTCAGTTGGGTATTGCTATCTATCATAGCTTGCCAAACCCCAACCAAAACCATTCCAGCCAGTCCTAAAGAACACCTAGGGTATTATATAAAATTCTGTGAAGTGTCCATGCATGTGGTAACCTTCCAGAAGCCTGCAATCTCCAGATGGGTCCAGATAAGTTCCAAAATGCAGAGAGGCCAGCCTTTCCAGAACATCAACTAGTTCCGTCTTCCTTTCCCATATTTATTGACAGCCCCTTCCAACATGAAAAAGTTAGAATGGGCATAGCCGAAAATACCCCTAAAGAGTGGGAGAAATAACAGAGGTGATGGTGGACCCCAAAAGAGTGGGAGAAACATCAAAGGTGACAGTGAAATTATACAGAGAAGGTAGGGTTTAACAAATGAGTATGAGTGCTGAATCATTATATTGATATTTCTTTTAGTCTCCAGTACCTTAGAGCAGCTAGAAGGAAAAACCTAAAATTGTGGAATTATAACCCATGCTGGACACTGAAATCTATTATACAACTAATTGTTATGACGTACTTTGAAATTTATTGCTTTTTTGTATATATATTATTTTGCAAAAAAAAAGAAAAGAAAAAAGAGAGAAGGAGGAGCATAACAGAGAAGATAGGATTTAATGAATGAGTATGACTGCTGAATCATTATATTCATATTTCTTTTGGTCTCCAGTGTATTAGATCAGCTAGAAGAAAAAACAAAAATTGTGGATCTGTAACCTATACCAAACTTTAAAATCTGCTCTGTAACTATTTGTTAAAATGTGTACTTGAATGGAAATGCTAGTGGTCAGTGGGAGGGAGGGGTAAGGGGTATGGTATGTAGAGTTTTTTCTATTTATTTCTTTTTCTGGAGTGGGGAATGTTCTGAGAAATGATCATGGTGATGAATATACAATTATGTGATGGTATTGTGAGCCATTGATTGCACGCCAAGTATGGAATGTTAAGAATGTTCATGTTTGCATGTTGATTGATTGTATTAATAAAAATTTTTTTAAAAGAAAAAAGTGTACTTGAAAACTTCTTGCTTTTTTGCATATATGTCATATATCACATATATGTGAAACATATATATTTTTACCACATATATTTTTGCATATATGTTAACAAAATACTATCATCAATTGTAGCAAATATTCCATACCAGTGGAAGTTGTTGGTGGGGTGGTATATAGGGAGCTTTTATTTTTTACGTGATTGTTCTGTAAACCACAATTTCAGAATAAAAACTTACTTTCAATATACATACACATACAAAAGTAAACTATGGTCAATTCAATGACATTGCCTCATAGAGTTAGGGGAGTTGGGGTGTTAAGATGAAATGTAAGTAAATGGCTGAAACAAATGGCTGACTGTTGAGAAAAGAGTCAGCAGGAAATCTGAGGTCTCCTGGCACAAAGTAAGCTTTGCTAGTGAAGATCAAGAGCTCTAGTCTGTGATATGTAGAATTTCTCATAAGCCTGTGGGCACATTATCCAAATGTCAGAATTTTTTTATGTTGGAAGGTAATAAGTTATTTCTTTCAAAGTTATTTGAATCGCATATCTCAGTTTTTTTGAAACAAAAAGAAGAACTATTTTAAAGAACTGCTTATTCTATTTTCTCATAGCTAGTAAAATAAGGCTCTTTCACGATAAGATGTTTGTGGTGGCTTGGAGCTATGTAACCCAGAAACCATGTTATTAAACTTAATCCATTCCTGTGAGTGTGAACCTTTGGACCTTTTTTTGACAAGATTACTTCAGTTACGGTGTGCCCTCATGGAATCAGGATGGCCTTTAATCCTATTATGTAAGGCCTTTCTCAGAGGAGAAAGACAGAAACAGCAGCCAGAAGCTGGATATTAAGGAACCTCCAAGAGAAAAAGAGGAGTCAGAAGAGGTCGCCACATGCATTCCCATGTGACACAAAAGCCAAGGACCTAGGATCCCAGGCTGCCAGGCCCAGAATACCACAGTCTTGTGGGAGAAAGCATTGCCTTGATGAAGCCTTAATTTTGGACTTCTCCTAGCCTCAAAACTGTGAGCTAATAAATTCCCATTGTTTAAACCAACCTATTGTGTGGTATTTGTTTTAGCAGGCAGGAAACTAAACCATTGTTTCTAAGAATGTAGTAACTAAACACTATAAAAGGTACATCTTAAATTTAAAAATTTTAAATTGAGATAGAGTCTTAATAAATTTTCCCATTCCATGTATTCTCTTGGCAGTTTGTCTCAGTAAACATTTGTTGCAATTTTGCTTTCTGTACTAGATATATGGTAATGGATCTTACTGTAATTCATTCTGTAAATCATATCTCTGACTTAAAGATATAATATTAATGTAATGCATAAGTCCTATAATTCATTTTGCAGGTAATTTTTCTATTAGTTAAATTACTAAAGTGCTTATGTTGCCTCATAAATATCCCAGCCTTTTAACTTAGCACTAGAGGGAGCAACACTTCAGAATAAAAGATGAGTAAATATGAGCATTACATCTTTAAAGGAATACTGAAAATTACAAAATCTTGAAAAGAATGACTGAAAGTGGTAAGGTGTCTACTCTGTGAGACTGAGCAACAATAACCTGTCAGGAAAGCACCTTCGAAGTGAGGCTAGATAGCAGAAGTTGGGCTGTTGTTTGAAGTCTTTTGGGGGGAAAATTTTTTCCATGTTTTCCACAACTGAGACTTCAAGTCCATACATGAAACAGTATCCAGGACTAGAATATATCATTCTCTAGGGCCTTTGCTGTAGGAACAGGCTGTGCTGCCACATTTCTTTAATTGGTAGGATTAAATCAAGAATCAATACCTAGAGATGTAAAACAGTTTTGGGTCAAGAGTCATACAATTTTGACCTGTTTTCAATAGACAGACCCCTGAAGATAAAGTATTTTAAAAATGATAGTTGTAGAAATGCAGAGAGCATATTATTTCTTGATAAGAGCATTCTCTGAAAAATTCAAGAAATTTTTAATGAAAGACGAAGAATAATATGAAACATATTGCCATACTGGGGAAAGAAAAGTAAGCTCCTGTCCTTGTGATTATATGTTGTCCTTTAGTCTTCTATTACCCTAATGAGGTAGGTAGCACCAACTGTAATTTTTAATGCAGAAACAGGACCAAATGAGCCAAACATTATGCTAATTTTTAATTACTTGATGAATATACCTTAATATATTTATGTAATAAATATGGTAAGAACAAATATGAAACATCATTGACATGACTATTAAATTTAATATAAATACTGAAAGTGCATATTAGATAAAAATGCTCATGTTAGGCTTTTGACATTTAGAAGAAAAATGAATCCTTCAAAAGTAAACTATAATATATTATTGTCAGAAGAAAAAATTAAGGTCATGTTCTTGAGTTTTAAAAGTGGTAATTTTAATTTTAACTTTTATTTGAGCTGAGTTTATAAATATAATGTATTTATTACCAGGAGTTACCAATACCTATAACTCCCTGTATTTCTTGTGCCCATTCAGGTGGTGGTGATTTCACTTTCTTTTGGTGGTTTCATACTGTGATTGTATTGTGGTGGACATAGAGAAGACATGCACTGACTGTCCTTTCCAGCTCCCCTAGTGCTATCAACTAGCTGTGGGATTACTAAACTCAGAGCTGAGAACTAAAAGCATGATGAATTGACCTTTTAAGTACAAAGACTTGTACCTGCTCTCCACTCTGCACTCCTACAGTTTGGGACATCTTTTATTATAGGGTTTACAAAATGATAGTTTCCTGCAAAACTCCAAAGGGAGGAGAAAAATTGGTCACTTTCTCTTAAGAGCACGGTTCCTGGAGCATGTAACTAACTCCCAACCCCCAAATTTGATGAGGCACTAAACTTACATATTCTAAAATTTGTGGGGTTGTGGAAATTAGGGAGTACCCCTGGCTTTTCATCTGTAGATTTCTGAAGACAAGAAATCCTCTGATGAGGAATCCCACTGAGGCAGAACCTGGCAGGGCATGAGGGTTTCATAGTGTGCTTAGAAGAGGAGGATGAGGCAACCACAGTGCACTTCCCAGTTCTCAAGACTACATGTGAGAGAGCCCAGAGTTGAGCAGAGGGACATAAGTCACTCAGATTCTTGCCCAGCAGAATGTACACCAAAAATGGTGTGTGTAGCCCTGGTGTGGGTCAGGGGAAGATGAGCAGTGGCTAAGAAAATGGCATATGCCACCTACATGGAGAACCCCATGTCAGTGGAGATAAATTACATCATACTGAATTTGATTAAGAAGAGGGACCGTTTCCATCCCTCTGAAATTCACCTGACTGTGAATTTATCTTTGGCAGCAGTGCCAATTCCCAAGGCCAGACCAAATGATGACATCAGTAGTGAAAGCATTTGAGAAGGAACAGAATTGGAGGGTGGGCAGAGGTAATCAGTGAGATGGATAAGGGCAACATGAGATGACTTAAAACTGACAGTACATGTTTTTATAAAAAGAAAAAGGCTTCAAAACTCTTTGGACCCGATTGAATTCATCAGGAAGGAATGAAGCAGCAAGGACTAGTTGATTACTCCAGTTACATGGCCTTAAACAATTAATTAATTAATGTCTTTGAAATGATTAAATATGTTAGAACAGTGCCTTGAACATAAAAATAACACTCAATAAATGTTAGATATGGTGATGATGATGGTAAACAAGTTCACTCCCCAAACACAAGGGGCTTGTGGGAAGTTAAGTTCTCATCAGTCATGGGAAAATACTTCCTAAGCTTGCACATAGTTGGGTTCCAATGCTTGGTACACACCAATTTTATTGTTGTTATTTATGTGAAACATGATATTAAGTTGGTTATTAATAAAATATCCTTTAATGATTGTATAGCTTATGCAGTCAAAATGTATTAGGTTCATTTAAAGAAAGCTCACAAATATTTGGAGCTAAAGAGGCTACTGTTTTTTCAAACAAAAGGATATCTTAAATCAATTCTTTTTTTTTTTGCACGGGCAGGCACCAGGAATTGAACCTGGGTCTCTGGCATGGTGGGCAAGAAGTCTGCCTGCTGAGCCACTGTGGCCAGCCTAATTTTTTTTTTTGTATGGGCATCAGGAAAAATCAATTCTTAAAAAGTTTATTTAAAATTGTAAACTAAATTTAAATCAAGTGGATGGCTGTGGTGTAAGATAAAATGTTAACGCCTTTGTACAGCATACAGACTCTTTAGATATGGTCCCTGCCTGCTATTCTAACCTCTTCTTCTGCCACTTGTCTTTATATGAGGTCTTTATTTTTGCCTGCAGATGCACCCCACACACACTCATACACACACACACATGCATGTGCACACCAGTTTGCTTGAAGCAAACTTTTTTTTGTCACAACGCATTTCTCCTCTAAGACACCTCTATTGACATCCCCTATTCATGCATTCATACGTTCACCAAGTATTTATTGAAGACAAAATTGTATTAGGCTGTATTCCATGCTCTTGGAGAACAGTGATAAACAAGACAGACAAGGTCCTTCCTCTCAAACAAGTGGCACACTGGTGGAAAGAGAGAATAAAAAAGAAGACAGAAAAAATTAACATCAGGTGGTCAGGAAAGACCTCATTGAAGGATGAAAGTGGCCAGCTGACAGAACATATACTCCCTATTAGTTGGGAGTTTTGTCTGTTCTGTTCTCTGTTGCATCCCCAGAAACATAACAGCTCAATGAATATTTTTGGAATGCATGAATGCATGTAAAGCTCTAAAGGCAGAGTAAAGAGCATTTATAGAAATCTTAAAGTGGAAGAATCTTGGCATGTTTCAGGAACAAAAAAGAAGGCCAGAAGAAGAAGAGTTGCAGGATGAGGGGTGGACCATGAGGCAGGACTTTGTAGGTCCTGGAATATAATGCAATAGGAAGTGTAGCAGATAGACCGATGTACCCCAGAAAAAATCATGTTCTTCATCTTAATCCCATTTCTGTGGGTGTGAACTCAATGTAAATAGGACCTTTTGAAAATGTTATTTTTTTGTTAAGATGGGCCAACTGAGTCAGGGTGGGTTTTAATCCTATTACTAGAAGGCTTTTAAGAGAAAGTGATGGGGAGGAGCCAGTAGCCAGAAGTCAGTGGAACCCAGAAGAGAAAGGAGAGGATGTCACTATGTGACAGGAAAGCCAAGGAACCCAAGGATTGACAGCCAGTCAGAATGCTGCTGACTCTGGGAGGAAACAGACCTTCCACCCTCTAAACTGTGAGCCAATAAATTCCTGTTTTTAAGCCAATTCATTGTGTGCTACTTTTCATAACAGCCTGGAAAACTGAGACAGGAAGAAGCTGATGGTAAAATGCATATACATTCATCACAAATTATAATCTCTTTTATTATTAGAGAAATTGTAAGTATACAGAAAAATCATGGAAAAATAGTGCTCTCAACTCTCAGTTATTAACATTTTGATGAGTGTTTTACCTTTGTTACAATTGATGAAAGAATATTATATTATTCTATTAACTACAGACCAGAGTATACCTTATGGTATATTTTCCCCCACATATCACCTATTATTAGCATCTTTCATTAGTGTGATGTGTTTATTATAATTTATGAAAGAAAATTTTATGTTAACTTTAGTCTGCCATTTGCAATAGGGTTCACTAAGTTGTACTGGTTTGAAGCTGTTGTATATCCCAGAAAAGCCATGTCCTTTTTCCTGATCCAGTCTTGTAGGGGAAGCCATGTTTCTTTTCTTTTTTTATGTCTCCCTATATATATGTATATTAATATCTGTACACACACAGCCATATTTCTTTTAATCTTGATTAAATACTGTGGGGTGGAAACTTTGACTTAGTTGTTTCCATGAAGATGTGGGTAGGACCTTTTTTATTAGATGGATATGTGACTCTATCCATTCGAGGTGTGTCTTGATTATAGTTTACTAGAGTCCTTTAAAAGGAGAAAAATTTTAGAGATTCCTCAGATGTAGACATTTAGAGAATGCTTACTTCAGAGCCCACAGAGATGCAGACACTAGAAGACATTGCAGTGCCAACAGAGAGAGAGCAGATATCTAGACACAGATGTTTGGAAATGCGTAGTCAGGCAAGACATTACCATACGCCTTCCCATGAGATGCTAAGCAAGTCAGAACATGGTGTTGTGTCCTAGAGGAACTAAGTGAAGGCCCACAGTTGCTTAAAGAGGAAACTATTGTCATCAGAAGTTGGAAACAATGGAATGAGGAACAAGGACCAGTCAAGTGTCTTCCCATGTGACAGACATCAGCCCTCCTTGAGTCAAGGATCGTTCACTGAATGCCATAGTTTGGACATTTTTATGGCCGTAGAACTGTAACCTTGTAACTTATTAATCCCTTTTAAAAGCTGTTCTATTTCTGGTATGTTGCTTTTCTGGCAGCATTTACAAACTAAAACAGTTGCATAATCCTATGTTTTCTCTTTTAATTTTTGTTATAATATATTGTTAGGAATCTCTAGAGAAATAGAACCAACAGAAGAGATCTGCACATCTGAGATTTATAAAGATGTCTCACACAACCATGGGAATGGAAGAGTCCAAAATCTATAGGGCAGGCTCTAAAGCTGGCAGCTCCAATGAAGGGTCTGGACAAACTCCAAAGGAGAAGCTCCCTAGCTGAAGAAGCAGTGAAAGAGTCTGTCTTCTTCCTTAAAAGCCCCCAAACTGATTGGATTATCTTGTTGTGGAAGACATGCCCTAGTTGATCACAGATGCAATTAGCTGACTGATAACTTAATACACCAGCCTTCCAACTTATTACCCAGCCACAAAACATCCTTGCAGCAATGGTCAGGCCAGTGCTTGCCTGATCAGACAACAAGGCATAATCTTTTTTGGCCAGGTTGATGTCAGAACCTAACCATCACAGCCCACCCATTGTCAACTTGGCAGCTATACACATCATATTGAGACATGTTAATTTCCAAATAGAACACAATAACAGACATATGTTTCATCTAACAATACTCAACTGTCCTGCATACCACCAGAAATGCACTACATCTCTCCAGGATAGGGTGCAAGTCCTTAGGTAACATTCACTCTTAGACTTCTTATCTTATGATTTAAATACTGTAACATGAACAATACAACTTATGACACATACTAAGAGGAAAACGAGATACTTGTTTATGTATAAATGCAAGCGTATTCATAACAAAACTGGGAGGAAATATTCATACAATCACAGTGAATCCTGGCCATGTTGCCTTTACCCTCAGCAAGCATTTCAGCTGGATGTGGTTCTCTGCCTGGTGGGGTGATCCAGACCTTCATTCCTGAAGTCTCTGAGCCATTGACAATCCTGCCTGGATTGGGTTGTTGCAGTTTTCAATTGACTTTCATCACAGTGCTTGGTAATATTAAGAGATGCCCAAGGGGATCTCCTGTATTCCAGGAAAACTCTTCTTTACTGCCACTGTGTAGTTACAGTCCTATTTTCTCTTGATAGTCAGGATCAATCACCCCAGACAGAACAGTAATCCCCTTTTGTGCCTGATGATTCAGTGTTATGAGAAGCCCAAAGTGGCCAGGTGGCATTTTTAACTTCCAGTTCAATGGAATCATTGTTCTGTCTCCTGGCAGGACCACACCTCCTTTTGGAACTAAGATCTTCACACCAGCAGAGCTTACAGTTTCAGGGAAAGAAAGCAAAAATTTTTCTAGTGGATCACTAGGGGTGATAGTGAATGGTGCCACTTCCATTTCTACCCCTTTATTTCTGGACCCGTGAATCCTGGCTATTGGAGAAATAGAGTGATTGCTGATTCAGAATATACACAGCCTCATAGAGAACACTGCCTGAGCCCTGTAAGGTACTGCCACAGTTGGCACTGGAAGTGGGTCTTCAAAAGGCCATTACACCATTCTCTCAACCCACCTCCTTTTGGATGATGGGGAACATGGTGAAACCAAAGAATTCCATGAGCATGTGCCCATTCCTGCACTTCATTTGCTATGAAGTGGGTTCCTTGATCAGAAGCAATGCTGTGTGGAATACCATGAGGGTGGATAAGCCATTCTGTGAGTCCACGATGGTAGTTTTTGTTGAAGCATTGTGTGCAGGGAATACAAACCCGTATCCAGAGTATGTTTCTATTCCAGTTAGAACAAAACACTGCCTCTTCCATGATGAAAGTGGCCAATGTAATCAACCTGCCACCAGGTAGCAGGCTGATCACATCAGGGAATAGTGCCATATTGGGGACAGAATGTGGGTCTTCGCTGCTGGCAGATCAGACACACAGCAGTGGCAATAGCCAGGTCAGTCTTGGTGAGTAGAAGTCCATGTTGCTGAGCCCATGCATAACCTCCATCCATAGCACTATGCCCACTTTGTTCATGAGCCCATCAGGCAATGAAAGGAGTGGCTGAGGAAAGAGGATGACTCGCATTCACAGGTCAGGTCATCTTATCCACTTGATTATTAAAGCCTTTCTCTGCTGAAGTCACTTTCTGGTGAGCATTCACATGGGACACAGATATCTTCATGTTCTTGGTCCATTTAGAAAGGTCTGTCTGCATACTTCTTACCAAGACCTCTTTGTTATCAATTTTCCAATCGTGCTCCTTCCAAATCCCTGACCATCCAGCCAAACCATTAGCAACATCCCATGAGACAGTATACAAATGCACCTCTGGCCAGTTTCTCCTTCCAAGCAAAATGAACAACCAGGTGCAGTGCTCAAAGTTCCACTCACTGGGAAGATTTCCCCTCACCATTGTACTTTAAGGACATCCCAGAATGTAGTTGTAGTGCTGCAGCTGTCTATTTCTGGGTGGTCCCGGCATATTGTGCAGAACTATCTGTGAACCAGGTCTGAGTTTTCTCTTCCTCAGACAACTGATTGTATGTAACTCCCCAAGAGGCCATAGCTCTGGTCTGGGAAAAAAGAAGGTAATATGGCAGGAGTGGGGGCCATGGGCATTTGGCCCACTTCCTCATGTAACTTACTTGTGCTTCCAGGACCTGCTCGACCCCTATCTCTAATATGCCATTTGCATTTTATGATGGAGTGCTACTGTGCATGCCCAATTTTATGTTTTGGTGGGTCAGACAACACCCAGCTCATGAGAGGCAACTCAGGTCTCATGGTAGCTTCATGGCCCATGATTAAGAGTTCAGTCTCTACTAAGGCCTAATAGCAGACTAAAAGCTGTTCCTCAAAGGCAGAGTAGTTATCTGTAGGAGATGGGAAGGTTTTGCTCCAAAATCCTAAGGATCTGTGTTGTGATTCTTCTATAGGGTTTGCCAAAGGCTCCAGACAGCATCTCTATTTGCCATTGATCACTTCCAGAACCATTCAATCTGCTGGATCATGTGGACTAAGTGGCAGAGCAGCTTGTGCAGCAGCCTGGACATATCACAGAACTTCCTCTTGATCAGGTCCCCACTCAAAACTAGCAGCTTTTCTGGTCACTCAGTGAAAAGACTGGAGTAGCACACCCATAGGAGGAGTGTATTGTCTCCAAAATCCAAAGAGGCCAACTAGGTGTTACACCTCTTTTTTGGTCATGGAGGAATCAGATGGAACAGCTTATCTGTCACCTTAAAAGGAGTATCTTGAAATGCCGCACTCCTCTGGATACCTAGAAACTTCAAAATCCCTATATTTTGTTGGATTTATCCCCTATTCCCTGAAACACCAATACCTTACCAACAAGTCTAGGATAGTTGCTACTTCTTGTTCACTAGGTCCAGTCAACATGATGCCATTAATATAATGGACCAGTGTGATGTCTTGTGTGAGGGAGAATCAATCAAGGTCCCTGTGGACAAGATTATGACATAGGGCTGGAGAGTTGATACACCCTGAGGCAGGACAGTGAAATATACTGCTGGCCTTGCTGCTGAATGCAAACATTTTATGGTGGTCCTTACTGACAGCTATTGAAAAAAAAATTTGCCAAATCAATAGCTGCATACCAGGTACCAGGTGATTCATTGCTCAAGCAATGATGCCACATCTGGAATAGCAGCTACAATTGGAATCACCACCTGGTAAAGCTTACAGTAATCCACTGTCATCCTTTAAGTCCCGTCTGTTTTCTGCACAGGCGAAATAGGAGAGTTGAATGGGAATGTGGTGGGAATCACCACTTCTGCATCCTTCAAGTCTTTAAGGGTGGCACTAATCTCTGCCATCCCTCCAGAAATCTGTATTGCTTCTGATTTACTATTTTGCTAGGTAAGGGCCATTCTAGTGGCTGCCACTTGGCCTTTCCTACCATAATAGCCCTCACCACATGAGTGGGAGAGCCAATGTGGAGATCATGCCAGTTGCTGAGTATGTTGATTCCAATTATGCATTCTGGAACTAGGGAAATGATCATAGAATGGGTCCAGGGACCCATTGGGCCCATTGTGAGATGGACCTGAGCTAAAACTCCATCAGTCACCTGACCTCCATACGCCCCTACTCTGACTGGTGAACCAGAGTGATGTTTTGGGTCTCCTAGAATTGGTGTCACTTCTGAACCAGTGTCCATTGTCTCAAAATATCTGATCTTTTCCTTTTCCCCAATGCACATTTACCCTGGAAAAGGCCATAAGTCTCATTGGGAAGGCTGGTAGGAAGATTAACAGTGTAAATTTGGGGCAATGTAAAAATGTCCTTCTCAAGGATACTGGGCCTTTCTCTCATTTGTGGAGTGCTGGGTCTGTAAACTATCTCAAGTCTGGGAATTGATTAAGGGGCCATGAGTCTCTGTTTTTTTGTTTTTGTTTTTTAAATTCCACTTCTGTTCACTCGACCTAGAATTCTTCTCCTTATATAGCTGAAACAAGAATTTAGCAAGCTGCCCATCTATTTTACTTCTAGTACCCAATGACCTGCTAACCAACATTATAGGTCTCTGCAAGTAGATTATTTTGACTCCTGCTTTGAGTATGCTGTCCGTTACGGTGGCCATGCCACCCTGTCTATATCGATTAACTGTTACCACATGGCTTCTGTCAACTCAGGATCTGATCATCCTCATTGTGTTTAAGGATTCCAGCTCAGTGACAGCAATTACCACAGGAACAACTGACCTGCAGAGAGGGTGGCTATACAGCTCTTCAGCAATGATGGAGCTAGTCTTACAAATTTATTCCTTCAAGTCCTGGTAAAGGTATCTCTTCTGGACATTCCTGGGATATGTGAGCAGGTCTTCCATAATAAATCCACTACAACATTTCAATTTCTCTAAGCCTCTGGATCCCCTCACCTACATTACACAGGGCAGTTCTGGCATTTCAACCTCAGTAATGTTGGCCACCTTTTTTTAAAAATTTTTATTAATAAAACCAATCAACATACAATATGAACATGCTTTTTTATCACATCATTGTATATTCATCATCATGATCATTTCTTAGAACATTTACATCAATTCAGAAAAAGAAATAAAAAGAAAAAAGAAAAAAATATTCATACCTACCATACCCCTTAACCCTCCCTTTCATTGATCACTAGCATTTCAATCTACTAAATTTATTTTAACATTTGTTCCCCATATTATTTATTTATTTATAATCCATATATTTTATTCATCTGTCCATAAGGTAGAGGAAAGAAGCATCACACACAAAGTTTTCACAATCACACAGTCACATTGCAAAAGTTATATCATTATACAATTATCTTCAAGAAACATGGCTACTGGAACACAGCTCTACATTTTCAGGCAGTTTCCTCCAGCCTCTCTGTTATGCCTTAACTAAAAAGGTGATATCTATTTAATGCATAAGAATAACCTCCAGCATAACCTCTCAACTCTGTTTGGAATCTCTCAGCCATTGACACTTTATTTTGTCTCATTTCTCTCTTCCGCCTTTCAGTTGAGAGGTTTTTCTCAATCCCTTGGTGCTGAGTCCCAGCTATTCTCGGATTTCTGTCCCTCGTTGCCAGGAAGATCCATAACCCTGGGAGTCATGTCCCATATAGACAGGGGGAGGGCAGTGAGTTTGTTTGTTGTGTTGGCTGAGAGAGAGAGGTGTTGGCCACCTTTTGACCCATGTTTCAGCTAACCATCCAAACAAACTGTTAATGCCCTTCTTAAGCTCTTGAGAAACAACACTGAATGCAGAATCTCTGCTTAGTGGGCCCCTAGCAATAAATTCAACTTGATCCAACTCTATATTCCTTCCACTATTATACCATACCCTTAATATCGATTTCCATACACGTTCTCTTGATTTCTGTCTATATAGATTGGAAAACTCATGCAGTTCTTTTGGAGTATAGTGTACCTCCTCATGGGTCACACATTGTACCTCATCTTTCAGGGCCTGTTTGGACTTTACTCTAGTTATAGGTCTTGGAGAAAAGAGGGATGGTTGGGGTGAGTCCTGAAAAGAAATAGAAGTGTTTTTCAAGCCAATTATCTCAGGGCATTCAGTTTCCATTTCATCTGGTGAAAAAGGATTAGTCACTCCAGACAGAGGAGTGAGGGCTGTTTCTGCAGAGGAGGTTTTGGTTAGCAGGCACTGAAGGGTTAATCTCAATAGGTGGAGGTTGGATGGCAGACTCCTCTGGGGAGACTGGAGGCCAGAAGCTGTTTCCTCAAGGCAGGTTGGAGGTTGGGATCTTTTTCCTCAGGGCAGTCTATTACAGGTCAATCTAGCAAAGGTTCAGCAGATTCCAGGGATCCAGTCTCCCCATTGCCATCATTATCAAACCATTTATCACACCCCACACCCAGGAGCCCATTCTTTTCCAATCAAAGCCTTATTTTAACAGCAGATGCTGCAAGGTTGAGATTTTAGTTTACATTGTAAGTCTGCTACTCACACAAAGAGCTGTGTGTCTGGTTTTCAGAGATTTCAAGTCTGCGACCACAGGAAATAAGATTTTTTTTAGGGTACACGTGGAAACTTTTACATCATTCAAACAGTGTTTATGTTGCAAATTTGGAGCCTTCAGCCCATCCCTTTCCCTCATCACTGTATCCAGCATATCTAACAACAACCAGATAACATCATTATATCTCTAAATTCCACGAAACTCCATAAAGGTGTAAAAAACATTATCACCCAGTGCCCTGCCTCATATAAGCATACAATTAGCAGAATCTAATCATCATATTTTGAGTATCTCTTTTGCAACTCATGCCATGGACTGTCATTGCCATCTTGATTATTGGAAACAGGGTGATTAGCGCTCTTAGTTTAGTTAGAGTAGAAAACCAATTATAAAAACCCATTTTTAAGATTCTTTTTCCCAAGAACCACCCATGGTACCAAGCTATGTTAGTCAGGTTTCTCCAAAGAAACAGAACCATCAGAGATCTGTAAATATGAGATTTGAAAGGTTTCTCACACAACCATGGGAATGGAGGAGTCCAAAATTGTAGGGAAGGTTGTGAAGCTGGTGGCTCTGATGAAGGGTCTAGACGAATTCCACAGGAAAGGCTTGCAGGCTGATGAAGCAGAGAGTCTCTCTTCTTCCTTAAAAGCCTCCAACTGATTGGATTATATTGTGGGAGATGTGCCTAGTAACCATCCACAGACACAACCAACTAACTGATGATTTAATATACCAGTGTTCTAGTTTATCAACCAGCCATGAAGTATCCTTGCAGTAATGGTCAGGCCAGTGCTTGCCTGACCAGAAACTAGGCATAATCACTTAGCCAAGTTGGCACCAGAACCTAGCCATCACACATATATACAATACAAAAATTCCCTTTTTAAACACATTCACATAATTCAGTGTTGTTAACTACACTCACAATGTTGTGCTACCATAAGCACATTCATTTCCAAAACTTTACAATCAACCCAAATAGAATTTCTGTGCAAATTAAGCATTACCTCCTCATTGCCTACCTCCAAACCAGCCCTTGGTAACCTATATTCTAGATAGTCTTTCTATAAGTTAACTCATTCTAATTGTTTCATATCTGTGAGATCATACAACATGTGTCCTTTTTGTATGGCTTATTTCATTCAGCATAATTCTTCAAGGTTCATCCATGTTGTCCCATGAATTAGAAGTTCGTTCTTTTATAATACTGAATAATATTCCATTGTATGTATATACCACAGGTTGTTTATCCAGCCATCAGTTGATGGACACTTGGGTTGCTTCCATCTTTTGGCAACTGTAAATAATAACACTATGAACATTGGTGTGCCACAATCTTCTCCAACAACTCTCCAAAGATGAGCTTTCCTAGTCTGCCCAGCATATGCAACCCTTCAGCTAACCATCCCCGGCAGCCATGAGGAAGCATTCTATCTTTTTTTTGCATATGGCAGGCACTGGGAATCCAAATCTTGGTCTCTGGCATGGTAGGCGAGAACTCTGCCTGCTGAGCACCAAGGCCAGGCTCCCAGTGATCTATATTCACTAATCAAAAGCTATTATCAGTGAATGGCCATGTCCACCTTTGTTCTTGGTGAAGGAGATTTTTATGTCCCTTTCTGTCACTTGTGAGCTCTTCAGGGACTAGATTCCAAAGCAAACTGCTGTGAGAGTGTGGGATGGGCACCAGTAGCTGCTGCAGGAGAGAGTAATTTACTGTCTTTACTGTAATTGATCAGATTCTTCCTCCCTCTCTTGCATGGATGTTGTGCAGTGTTCTTCTGGCCTCTGGAGTTTCAAAACATTTGTTTCAGACAGTTCTTGCCTGTTTAATAGTTGTTTAGATGGAAGGACAGAGCTCTGGAGTACCTTACTCTGCTATCTTCCCTGAAAATCTCTCTCCTCTAATGTATTTTTATATCCACATTACTTTGCCTTTCATCTCCATCATTTCTTTTTTGTTACTTTTTAGACTTTCAAGTTCTTATGCTCACACATTTTCTTCTTAATATCCTTTAGCTCTATATTCATATTTTCTTTCTTCTCCTTGAGTTGACTTAGGAGATTTCTTTGAACTTCTTTTATTAGTTTTTCCAAAGCCCGTGTCTCCTCTGAAGTTTTAATTTGTTTTTTTGATTGAGCCATACTTTCCTGTTTCTTAGTATGGCTTGTAATTTTTTGCTAATGTCTTGACATCTAATTATTTTGTTGTTAACTCTGAAGGTCAGTTTCTCCCTCTTGTCTAGAGGCGTATTGTTGATTGGCTTTGTGTAAAGGCTCTTCTTTGATGCTTAGTCCAACTTCTTCTGGACCTTTAGAGTGTGGGCCATACTTAACTGTTCAGATTTTTTTCAGCTCTTCTTCATCTGATAATTGCCCTGGGTATGCAGTACAATTTTTAAGAGTGCGCTTTTGTACAGTTGTTTCACCTTTAGGAGAACGTTTTCTTTCCAGTGTTCTTTCTCTGGGAATCTTGATCTTTCCCATTTGGTTTTGTGCAGAATTTTCTTCCCAGCTTCCATGATTTGTTTTAATTCTCTCCCTCACTCAGTGCCTCCTTTTCATTACCCTTTTCAGGCCTGGGACCCATGCTGTTTTACAGCAGTTCAGCCCTTCCCTCCCCTTTTTCTGTTTCCAGTTTTTTCCCTATTAGGGTGCCCCACCCTGGGGACCCAGATATGGTGACTACAGAAAGGTCCATTTTTGCATTCAGGTGGTCCAGCCTATAGAGACCAGATTGAGTGCACACTTTTTGCTAACAGTTCTGCTGCAGTCCCCCCTGCCTGGGGGTCCTTTTGTAGGTGGCACACAGCTGATTGTATTCCACCTTGGGTCTCTGAGGACTTGGGTCCCTGTGTTTGAATATGCATGGTGTCCTAACTTGGTGGTGTAAGTAGCTCTACTGTCTGCATCCATGTCGGGAGAGTTCCGGGTCCTGCTACCTCTGTGTGACTCCCAAATTTTGTGGGGGAGGGGATCAGCCTGGTGGGTTCAGGATGGAAATCTCCTGAGATTCTTTTTCTTTTTCTTTTCTTTTCTCTTCTTTTTTGAATGGGCAGGCACTGGGAAACAAATATTTTTCTTTCTGTTTGATTCAGGATTTATGGAGTCTTATAGTCTTCCAGAGTTCCAAACAAGTGGGATGTTTCCTTTTATTCATAGATTTCCAAGGGGAGACTTTTCCAGGGCTGTCTTACTTTGCTATGTTGATTACATCACTCCTTTTTATAATTTCCTGACCTATCTTATTAGTTTTGTTTATTTGTTTACTTTGTCATTGTTTTCTGCTCTTCTCTTTATCTTTCTTTTCTCCTACTTTCTTTAGTTTTATTGATACTTTCCACTTCTTGACTTTTGTTCCTCTCACTATTTCCTCCTCTCTATTATATGATTAAAACATTCTAAAATCCCTCTATGTATTGCTTTAACTTTATCCCAAAAGTTTTGATATGTAGTGTTTCCATAAAACATAAAATATGTTCTTAGTTCAGATTTCTTCTTTGATAAATTAATTTAAAAGTGTGTTTTTAAATTCCAGAACAAATGGATATTGGTTTTTGAAAATTTCCACACAAATGGATTATTGGCTTTTGTACTTATAATTTCTAATTTTGTCACGATAAGAAAATATGGGTCTTAACGAAATTAATTCTGTGATATCTGTTGAGAATTGTTTGTTGCCTTTTGTGAGGTCATTTTTTTTTGTAAATGTTCCATGTGTCCTTCAATATAAAGGTTTTTTTCTAATTATTATATGCAAGTCCCCATATATATCTGTTATATATATATATATATATGTTAAATGTGCTGTTCAAATTACCTGTGTCTTTATTAATTTTTATTTGTTATGATTTTCAGCTGTTTTGATTGTGAACCTGTCACTTCCTCCTTGTAATCATGTCAGCTTTTGCTTTTTATATAATTATAATTCATATATAGTATTAGGTGTGTGTACAAGTTCACAGTTAATAGATCTTCCTGGTGAATTGCTCCTTTCATCATTTCATAAACAGTCTTTTCAAACATAGCAATTCTCTGTCCTACCCAAATATCCATTTTGTCTGATACCAACATAGCCATATTTGCTGGCACCAAATCTCATTCTGTTTTTTTTACTTCTTACATTTTACATTGTTTACTTTCTTTTCCCTTCCTATTGGGTAAATCAAACTTTTTTTCAAAATTGCCTCTTATTCTCCTTTTATTATTGCCTGGAGACTATAATCTATACTCTTTAAGTGAACGAATAGGTAATGTTCATTTATGACTGTGCAAAGCCTAAATATGGACAATATCACAGTGGTAGAGTGCTTTAACTATGATTTCCCCTGCTCTCAACTTACACACCATTGCTTTCTGTAGTTAATATTGCTTCGAACTCCCTACTGTCCCAAACTGAGCATGCTTGCTATAGGACCCATATACGCTTAATTATTTCTCTGTTTTACATTGTATCTGGCACCTCAGACCTTCTTCCTGAAGTCAATTTATTTCTTTGGTAAAAAGGTTTTCGTTATAAGTCTCCCAGTTATTTTCTGAACATGTATTTATTTTATACTCCTTGGGTGATAGTTTAGTTTAAGTTGACAGTTATTTTCCCATTTTGAAGATATCATGTTGCTTCAAATGTTATTGCTATAGAAAACATACTCTATTTATTGTTTCTTTACAAATAATTTGCCTTTTCTCTCTGGTTTCTTTAAAGATGTTCTCTTTGCTTCTGTGTTATGCACTGTCTCTTTCATATGCATTTATTTTTATTTATCTTACATAGGAGCCATGTTTTTTCTCACTTTTCATGACATCTGTAAATGACTCAAACATTATTGCTTTTGATACCTCATCTCCCCCATTCTCTTCTCTGAACTACTAATAGACCTATGTTTGACCTTCTCACTGTATCCCTGTGTCTCTCAAACCCTCTGTCATAATGTCCACTTTGAGTTTTCTTTTTATGTATCCTGGATTATTTCCTGGGAAATTTATATATTCTGCCAAACTGTTTTTCTATCACTTGCAGTGCTAATTATTTGTAGTGCTAATAATATTGTTACTACTTCTGTGGACTCTGTCTCAGATGGATTTTTTTCCTTGTGTGTTTTGTAATACTTTTAGAGAGCTTGTATTTAGAGGAGCTTATTTATTTTCCTGTGGGAATCTTATGGGACCCAACTCTTCAGAAGCAGATAAAGTGCTTCAGGGGAAACTGGTAAGGAAGATGGGGGAAACAAGGCAATAAAGGAGAGTAAGTAAAGAACAGGTGCAATCTCAGTAAAGTCCTACAGAAAATGATCCTAGATTGATCCTGCAGGGAACTCCAGAGTTGGTTATTCCTTGAAATTTTTACAACCAAGGCAAAGGAGTTGATTAAAAGAATGCAGTGAGGGATTTGTCTTGGAGGGCAGTTCTCTGGAAATGGAGCATCAGCAAGTGTTGGCTATTGGATAGTAAAGCACACCAAAGAGAGAGGTTCGCCTCAAAATAGAAAAACAAACAAATAAACACATACACACACAGCAAAGGTGGTTCTGGGAAAGAGCACCTTTATAAGATTTATAAGATTCCACAAGGGTTCCAGGCACTAGAGTAATTAGCCAGAAACCTTCAACCTCCAGATGGGTCCCTGGTCCAGAGAAGTCCTGAAACCTAGGCCAGCCTCTCCAGAACATCAGAGAGTTCCATCTCCCTATCCCATATTAGTGGTAGACCCTTCCAATATAAAAAAATTTAGAATTGCCATAGCCCAAATAACCCCAATGGAAAGATCAAAGGTGATGGTGGAATTATACGTAGAAGATAGGACTTAACAAATGAATATGAATGCTGAATCATTAAATTGATATCTCTTTTAGTCTCCAGTATTTTAGAACAGCTAGAAGTAAAAACCTAAAATTGTGAAATTGTAACCCATGTCAAAGTATGAAATATGTTCTATAATTAATTGTGGTACTGTGCTTGGAAATTTGATAGCTTTTTTGTATATATGGTATTGTTCACAAAAATAGAAGGGAAAAAAAAAGTCGATTGTGATGATAAAAAAGTATTTAAGCCCTCTGGCCTCCTATATTCTGGAGCAGCTAGAAAAATCTGAGAGGATGATATAGTAGCCCATGACAAATGCTGGGATCTATCCTGTAACCGCTTTTTGAAGATTGCTTTGATAACTATTGCCTTTTCATTTCTTTGCTTTGTATATATGTTATACTATACAATAAAAAATTTAAAAAAATGATTCTGGGGAATCTGAATGAAACATTGACATTGGCATTATCCACTATGATGTCTCTCATGAAAGATTTTGCATTTGATTTTACCAGGCACTCAAGTGTGTAACTGGCAGAGGACCAATATTTATGTTTGGGTTTCAGCTTGGGGATTCCCTGAAACCATGTGGCTTTCTATTATTAATTTGTGAAAAGTACAGACCAAATAAATGGATCTCAAAGGCCACGCTAAGATGAACTTCCATGCCAGCTTTTTGGCCATCTGAGCCATTTTTTTTCTACTTCCTCTTTACATTAAGGGTGCAGCTCTTCCAGGAAAGCCCTTTTAAGCAAGATTTCAGTTCTGAATCCTCGCCTTCTATTCTACACAGGTATTAAAATCCAATCCAGGGCAGTTGCAATGGTGGCTCCATGGCAGAATTCTCGCCTGTCATGCCAGAGACCCAGGTTTGATTCCCGGAGCCTGCCTGTGAAAAAAAAATACCTAATCCATGTATTTTGGTATTACATTAAGCTAGAAGAATTACAAGGCCTGGTTCCCATTCGGGACTCTAGGAATTTGGGTTGTTTAAATGAGCTACGAGACAGACTAATTAAGATTGTATATTACAGAATAAACCTCTGTGCCTTTGGTCTCCTACAGTAGGTGAAATACACAACTATCATATTTTACCCTGTATTCTGATTTACATTAGTCTCAGCCCGATTGGCTTCATTTTTAACTCTAACTGAGGCCTGATTTCTTTTTTTGGTTACTTTATCTGTTATTGTATATAGCTGTGTTAACTTTCAAGTCTGTGACCCTCCATTTCTAGGAGTTAAGAAAGTGTCTTGTCTTTTTCGTGGCGCCTCGGAGGCAGTCGGCTGCCTCGTCATGAAGTTGAACATCTCCTTCCCAGCCACTGGCTACCAGAAGCTCATTGAAGTGGACGATGAACGCAAACTACGTGCAAACTACGTACCTTTTATGAGAAGCGAATAGCAACAGAAGTTGCTGCTGATGCTCTGGGCGAAGAGTGGAAGGGTTATGTTGTCCGAATCAGTGGTGGAAACAACAAACAAGGTTTCCCCATGAAGCAGGGTGTCTTGACCCATGGTCCTGTGCGCCTTTTACTGAGTAAGGGGCATTCCTGTTACAGACCAAGAACTGGAGAAAGAAAGCGCAAATCTGTTAGGGGTTGCATTGTGGATGTCAATCTGAGTGTTCTCAACTTGGTTATTGTCAAAAAAGGAGAGAAGGAAATTCCTGGACTGACTGATACTACTGTGCCTCGTCGTCTCGGGCCCAAAAGAGCCAGCAGAATCCGCAAACTTTTCAATCTCTCTAAAGAAGATGATGTCCGCCAGTATGTTGTGAGAAAGCCCCTGAACAAAGAAGGTAAGAAACCTAGAACCAAAGCACCCAAGATTCAGCGTCTTGTTACTCCACGGGTCCTGCAACATAAACGTCGGCGTATTGCCCTGAAGAAACAGCGCACTAAGAAAAATAAGGAAGAGGCTGCAGAATATGCTAAACTTTTGGCCAAGAGGATGAAGGAGGCCAAAGAAAAACGCCAGGAACAGATTGCCAAGAGACAGAGGCTGTCCTCTCTAAGAGCTTCTACCTCTAAGTCTGAGTCCAGTCAAAAATAAGATTGAGAGTAGAGTTACAAATAAATAAGATCAGAGATTAAAAAGAAAAAAAAAGAAAAGAAAGTGTCTTAAGACACTTAAGAAAGTGTCACAAAGTTACTCAAAGTTCCAGGGAAATATCAGCTGATACACATATAGCTCAGTGTCTCAGAATCTAGAAATACACCTTCAACTTCAGACTAAGTGTAGCTGCTATAAGGGTTTATAATCTAGGCTCCAATTTTCTTATAAGTAGTTTCTGAAAGAGACCTTAGCATTTTTGCTCTTTTGTTTATGGCTATTTTGCACAACACACTGTCCCCAAGGTTTATTCAGTTCACTGTGTGCCTCTCGACATCCTTCCTTTTTGTAGCTGTACCATATTTCATTATATAAATGTATCACAGTTGACCATTCTGCTTCTCAGTCATTGTGCCTTTTGGCTTCCTCCATCGTATTAGGCATCATGGACAATGTCCAAAACAAACAAACCATGTCTTACAGTATCCTTACTTGGTTGTACAATCAGCAGCACTCTCAATTTTAGGCAATGTTCACTGGTCCATAGTGACAAAGAACCAACAAACATAGGAACATCAAATTTCAAAGCAAAACTATCCCTTATCACTGGTCCCTCTTCACCAGTTAGTTGCCCCTGGAAGTGCTGTGGTACTGTTGATGTATTCCTGTTAACTATTAGCCAGAACATGCATTTTTAGTTTTCCCCCCATATCCCTCTACTTTTGACTCATTTTACAATATAAAACCTTTAAAATAGTTCATGCAAGAACTTATTTATTATTGTAGATTCTAGTCAGTTAGGGATACATGGCACTATACAACCCTTTCAACCACAATCACCTTCAGATATGGCAATGTTACTTATAACCCCATTAATTAGTTACCATCACTTCTATCCATTTCCTTGCATTTAGGTTCAACCTCATTGGGTAAACATTCCCACATTTCTAGCTTTTGTATACCTCTAGGTCTGCTATACTCTACCATGTAACCTCTGAGGTTGACTCTACCAGAATCATAATAGCAAAGCCATACAGTACCTGTCCTTTTGTGTAGACTAACTTCACGCGGCATTATGTCCTCAAGGTTCACTCACATTGTCATATGCTTGGGGACCTCATTTCATCTTACTGCTACATAATATTCCACACGTGGTGTATGTAAACACCACATTTTGTTTATCCATTCATCTTTTGATGAGTACTTGGATTGTTTCTATCTTTTGGCAATTGTGAATAGTGCCACTATGAACATTGGTATACAAATGCCTGTTCCAGTGTCACTGCTTTCAGCTCTTCTGGGTATATACCAAGTAATGGTATTGCCAAGTCATTGGGCAACTCAATATTTAGCTTTCTGAGGAGCTGTGAAACTGTTTTCCACAGCAGTTGTACCATTATACGTTCCCACCAGCAATGAATGAGTATTCTAATTTCTCCACATCCTCTCCAACATTTGTAGTTTCTTTTTGCTGAATAGCAGCTTATAGGTGTGAAGTGGTATTTCAATGTTGTCTTGATTTGCATTTATCTTATAACTAATGAAAATGAGCCTCTCTTCAGGTACTTTTTAGCCATCTCTATTTGCTCTTCACAAAAGTTTCTATTCATATCCTCTGCCTGCTTTAAAATTGGGATGTTTGTTCTTTTGTTGTTGGGCTGTATAATTTCTTCATATACACAGAATAGCAAGCCTTTATCCAATATGTGGCTTCCAAACACTGTCTCCCATTGAATTGGCTGTCTCTTCACGTTTTTGACAAAGTCCTTTGAGGCACAGAAGCTCTTGATCTTAAGGAGTTTCCATTTATCTATTTTTTCTTTCACTGCTTGTGTTTTAGATATAAAGTTTAAGAAGCTACCTCCTATTGCTTGATCTTGATGATATTTCCCTGCATTTTTTTCTAGAAGTTTCATTTTACTGGTTCTTACATTTAGATCTTTAATCCATTTTAAATTAAGTTTTTTATAGAGTGTAAGGTAGGGGTCCTTTTTCATTCTTTTGGTTATTGATATTCAATTCTCCCATGCCCATTTATTGAAAAGATTATTCTGTCCCAGTTCAGTGAATTTGGTGGCCTTATTGAAGGCCATGGTTTTGGTGGTTTATCTCTGCACACTTGATTCAATCCCATTGGTTGGTACTTCTAACTTTCTTACAGTACCATGCTATTTGACCATTGTCGCTTTATAGTAAACTTTAAAGTCAGGACATATTAGTCCTCCTACTTTGCTCTTCTTTTTTAGGATATCTTTAGCTATTTGGGATCCCCTTCCCTTCCAAATAAATTTGATAACTAGCTTTTCCAAGTCTTCCAAGTAGGTGTTGGGATTTTGATCAATATTGCATTGAATCTATAGATCATTTTGGGTAGAATTGACATCTAAGCGATATTCAACCTTCATATCCATGAACATGGAATGTCTTTCCATCTATATAGGTCATTTTAAATTTCTTTTAGAATTGTTTTGCAGTTTTTTGTGTACAAGTCCTTAACATCCCTGGTTAGGTTTATTCCTAGATACCTGAGTCTTTTGGTCATGATGTTTAATGGATTTTTTTCTTTAATTGTCTCCTCAGATAGGTCATTACTTGTGTATAGAAATATTACTAATTTTTGTACATTAATCTTGCATCTTGCCACTTTGCTGAATCTATTTATTAGCTCAAGTAGCTGTGTTGCAGATTTCTCAGGGTTTTCTAAGTACAGGATCATGTCATCTGCAAATAATGAAAGTTTTACTTCTTCCTTTCCTATTTAGATGCCTTTTATTTCTTTTTCCCATCTAATTACTCCAGCTATGCCTTCTAGTACAATGCTGAATAACAGTGGTGACAAAAGGCATCTTTGTCTCATTCGTGATTTTAGGGGGAATGCTTTCAATCTCTCACTGTTCAGTATGATGCTGGCTATGGGTTTTCATATATGCTAGGAGACATCTCAGACTATGGTGGGCTGATAATTTTAAAATATTGGTAGAGTCCTTTGAGGGTCTGAAAAAAAATGGAACTATTGAACTTTCCCATCTGGGAAGCCCCAGGTACCATCTCAACCACTGGGAACTCCCATCCAAATAGGCCAAGCCTTTGATTTTGAGGTTTGTCCTTATGAAACTTATGTCTGTAGAGTAAAAGTTAAGATTCCCCAGAACGAGGCCTAAGATTTGTTTCCAAGAAACTTTGCTTGTTGCTCAGATGTGGCCTCCCTTTCTCTCTAAGCCCAACACTGCAAGGAAAATCATTACCACCCCCATACATGGGATATGACATTCAGGGGTGAAAATCTGACAATGTGGGGCATGACTCCTGGGGATGAGTCTGGCCCTGTCACTATGGGATCAATAACATCTTCCTAACCAAAAGGGGGAAATGAAGTGTGATAAAATAAGGCATCTGTGGCTAAGACAGATCAAATAGAGTCAAGAGGCTATTCTGGAGGCTCCTCTTATGCAAGTTTCTGTTAGTGTAACTGTCATGGTTTGCTAAAACCCAACCAACATCACTTCTGTTAACACTGAAGGACACCTAGGGCCTGGACTATAAACTTCCATGCACTAAGTTTGCTTTCCTGGAACCTATAATTTCTAGAAGGTTCCTAGGTCAGATAAATCCTGAAACTCAGAGAGACCAGCCTCTCTAAGATTATCAATTAATTACATCCCACTATTCTTTAGTGTTGACACCCCTTCTCAACATGAAAAAGAACAGGTATTGCCTAAAGATCCTTATAGATTGGAAGAAGGATCAAAGAAGAAGGAGGGAGTATAACAGAGAAAATAAGATTTAACAAATGAGTATGACTGCTGAATCACTATATTGATATTCCTTCTAGCCTCTAGTGTTTTGGAGCAGCTAGAAGGTAAAATCTGAAATGGTACAATGGTAACCCATAACAAACTCTGAAGTCTGTTCCTTAATGACTTGCTGAAGTGTACATTGAAAATCATTGCTTTTTCTTTCTTTGCTTTGTATATATATTTTACAATAAAAACATTTTTAAAAACTCCAATCATGTGTTAACTGTATCCCTGATGCTCCCTCTAACCCCCATCCCTGCCAGAACTACTTCAGTGTAATCTCATCCACGTTACAACTCTTTGACTCTGGAATCTGGATATTGTCTTTGAGAGTAAAAGCTCAGCTATGTATCTGTTCTAGTTTGCTGACTGATGGAATGCAACACACCAGAGACGAATTGGCTTTTAATAAAAGGGGATTTATTTTGTTGGTTCTTCAGAGGAAAGGCAGCTAACTTTCCACTGAGGTTCTTTCTTACGTGGAAAGCACAAGATGGTCTCTGCTGGTCTTCTCTCCAGACCCCTGGGTTCCAACAACTTTCCCCGGGGTGACTTCTTTCTGCATCTCCAAAGGCCTGGACTGAGCTGCAAGTGCTGAGATGAGGAATGCCGAGCTTCTCAGCTGTGCTACGTTGTGATCTCTCATTTAAGCACCAGCCAATTAAGTCAAACGTCACTCACTGCAGCAGACACGCCTCCTAGCCGACTGCAGATGTAATTGGCAACAGATGAGGTTCACGTACTGTTGGCTTATGTCCGCAGCAACAAGACTAGGTATGCTCACCTAGCCAAGTTGACAACTGAATCTAACTAACACAGCATCCATCTTTTTTTTTTAATAAGACTTTTTAGTATAGTTTGTAGTATAAAAGGTTTTCTACATGTTTGTCTGCCATCTTACAGAAACCAGAAGTCTTATTGCAATCTTTGCCTGTCCATGTCATTATGAGCAAATAAGCTCCTTGAAAGTAGATATTATATGTTTTGATCTCTACAATCTGACCCAAGTAAATTAAGACTTTGATGAATTTGTCAAATAAATTACTAAGTGGCATCTATCCTGAGGAAGCAAACATTATTTTGCTTATAGTCTATATTTGAGACCCCCCAAATTTTAAGTATGTACATGTGAAAGAATAATGGCAGCTCCATATTAGTAATGCTGTCCTAGTTCTTTGTATAGATTAAGAACTCAGTGCTATTATTCCTGTCACTAGTTAAAAAAATGAATTGAAGGTAAAAGTGCTTTGGCACTTTGTTATAGATGCTGTTTTAGTTTGCAAATGCTGCTGGAATGCAATATGCCAGAAATGAAATGGCATTTATAAAGGAGAATTATTAAGTTACAAATTTACAGTTCTAAGGCCACAAAAAAGACCAAACTAAGGCATCTAGAGAAACATACCTTGACTCCAAAGAAAGGCTGATGTATGTCACATGAGAAGGCATGTGGCTGGCATCTGCATCCTCTCCTGGCTTCTGGTTTCAAATGGCTCTCAGCCCCTGTGGATCCTTCTGGCTTCTGGCTTGCTTAGCATCTCATGGGAAGGCACATGGCATCATCTGGTGGGCCCTGCATCTCTAAACGTCTGTGTCTAGGTGTCTGCTCTCTCTGTCAGCACTCCAAGCATCTCCAAATATCTGTGTCTATGTCACTTCTGGGCTTTCTCCAAAATGTTTCCCCTTTTAAAGAACTCCAGTAAACTAATTAAGACACACCTTATTCAGTGGGTGAAGTTGCATCTCCATCTAGTCAAAATGCCACACCCACAGTTGAATAGATTACATCTCCATGGAAACACTCTAATCAAAGATCTCTCCCACAATTGGGTGTGTCACATCTCCATGGAAACCATCCAATCAAAGTTTCCACCCTAAACAATAGATTTACCCCTCCTTCCCCCCAAGATTGGATTTAGAGACAGAACCTGGCTTTTCTGGATATATAACAGTTTCAAACTAGCACATATGCTATGAACAAATTAGGTTTGCAGACAAACCTTTTTTTAAATTTTTTAGCTCTTTTTGTAACTTTGTTCTCAAATCAAAACTACAGTGACTCAAAAAAACACAGGTTACATTGTAGAATCAGAATAATTATATCTGTTCTGCTTGTCTTCTTGAGTTGTCCAATCTGTTAATCTTTATAAGTATAGCTGACATAAGATGTGCCAAACATATCCCTCTTAAGAGCTGTAAGGAGTGTGGTAGCTGGCAGTTTTCAGCAACTGGCTCTCTTCGAATCTGCCTCAACTTTGGTAGAGATGTTGAAAGTGTGTTCTCAGCTGATGACTGAGTAAAGTGGTGGTATAAGGTAGTGGTAAAAGGGCTTGGTTTTGGACAATCTTTGCAGAGACTGTGTCAGGTCGATATCATGGTCTGACATCTCCCCCTGCCCAAATGTATTTCTTCCTTTTTCCTTTTATTGGTGTTACTTCCAAATAATCTGTGCATCTTGGCATCTGCTTCCTAGAGAGTCCAACGGGGAAAGTATCCCACACTCTCCTTGTCCATATAGTTCTGTGTTATGATATTCTGTGCAATACAATATCCTTATGCCATAGGGCCCTTGTTCTAAATTATTTCCTATGTAGGAAGTCAGATTGACTATGTGAAAGAGACTCAACTTTAGAGTCAAAATTCTCACTTTGAATCCCAATTAGCAATAGGAACTTGGGATATTTGTCAATTTCTACAAGCCTCAATGCTTTCATTCTACCTGCATGGGGCTAAGCTAGAAACAGATCCCCCACTGGAGAGAAATGTGGATGCATGACAATTGCTGTGCAACACAATTAAACATCCTCTCTAACAAATCCAGTGACAGAGTTCCCATTTCATGCTCACTGTGGGCTGCATGAGTTTATGGTTGTATTTTCTTTATGTCTTATTTTTCCTTTATAAGAAGAAGAATTTACTATTACCATGTATAAAATGAAGGAAAAATTATTAACTTATTCTCACTAAGAAGAAATTTTCTGAGCTGTTCAATTTGCTTGCATATTTTCCTCTTTCCCTCAGAATTCCTATTTTTAACCCCATCTCATCTCTGTCCCCTTCAGTAACTTATACTTCTTTAAAATTTTATACTTTTCCTCTTCTCTGGTTTGTTGTTGTTACTATTTTTGTCTTTTAATGAGGAGAGGTATTTGTTCTTGGTCTAACAAGTAAATTTTTGGATGTGGATTATATCCATAATATTATTTACTGTTTTCTAAAAGAAGTTTCAGTCCATTTAACTTCCTCTTGGTCTTTTAAAATAATTACTTGAAATATTTTCCCTGGTGTTTTTCCATAGAAATGAAAAATGGGGGGAGGGCCAGGAAGAGAAGAGGAATTATGGAAAATGTTTTAAGTGAACTTAGACTTTTTAAATGCTTTTTACTTTCTTTGCCAAGTTCAAACCCATGAAGAATTAACTAGACACTAAATAAAGGAAAGTCCCAAACAAATTGACTCTGGTTTAGATTTGGGTATATATTCTAATGCTATATTTTTGAGAAGGATTTTTTTAATGTGATAGGCATTTATAATAAATAAACACCCCCCAAAATACTAATATCTTACAAATGTATGGAGTTTCACAATTTGCCAAGGGTTTTCATTTTCTCTTATTTTAAACTTGTATGAAAATACTGGAATGATTGAACTGTTTCATTCTGAGTTTTTGGCCTTTTGTATACAACATGAAAATTGAAGACTGGAAGAAATGTGTAGTAGAATATTAAAATGAAAGTCTTGTTTGAGACCTTAAAACAATAGAATCCAAAGCTGCTAGCCACACACGGGGCATCCCTCCTCCACTTTGTGGGTGGCTTGGAGACCTGACAGCAGCCCCTGGCCCAGGTGAATTGGCATGACTGAGGGGTGTGCAGTTTCAGTACTTCCCCCAAACTTCATCTATATTGGCACCACAGGCTGCTTCATTTAACCTTTCACCCTTTAGCTATATCAGGAACGATGTAATATTTGTCCGTTTTGTCCTTCAAATTGCAGGGACACATTAAGCCCACTGAGTGGTTTTCTTAAACCCCTTCTCTCATGATATGGACGTAGGTGAAAACACTTCTCGCAGGCTTCCTCTTTTGGGGAGGATGGCTAGAGCACAGTTCTATTTAAAGATTCTTCTTCAAAAATCCCTTTCAAAGGGGGTTTTGGAATTATCTAACTGGTTTTGGCCACCTAGTTTTTGTAAGTCCTGCAGCAGGTTCCTTCTGTTTCACTTTGATTTTTTTTTTTTTTTTTTTAACATGGGCAGGCACCGGGAATCGAACCCAGGTCCTCTGGCATGGCAGGTAAGCATTCTTGCCTGCTGAGCCACCATGGCCCGCCCTCTGTTTCACTTTGGTGTCTGGTATCAGTTGGTCTCAGCCAATACTTTTGTTTTGACAGCCTGTTACAAATAAATTTTTGAAAAACAGTGGCAGTGGCACATGTGTACCGTTTGTATTGAGACGTGTATGCTGCAATATCTGGTCATCTATCAAAATCAGTGGCCCCAACTTCATATTTCAAAAAGATATCTTCACATCTCATAAAATCATCACTCAACATTTTTGAGTACCTACTTTAATATTAATATGATAAAATTCTACAAACATTCAGTTACGATTTTCTAGATGCAATTCCACCAAAAGACAAAAAATATTTTATATAATTTCAAATATTTGAAAAAAAATTGAAGTCATATTCAACAGTTACCATAGCAATGGGACTTGACACACCAGCAATGTGTTAGCTATGTTTTGTACTTTCTTTTACAAAGGCTGTTAGTTGTTTGCTAAACCTATTTTCTTGTGCACATAGCTAGATTATATTTGCTGGTCTCATTTGCAGATATGCAAAATCCTGTGCTTAGTTTTTTTTTTTTCTAATACAAATATTTAATATATTAAATAATTCAGTTTTACAGGAAAGATATTTAAATACTCTTTTTTTTCCATTTAATGATCATTTTACAAATTGACAAAAATGCAGAAAGCAGTTCTAAGAGACTAAATGGAAAACATGACATTGGAAATTTTTTCAGCTTTCCAATTTAGTGGCCGAAGATACCACACAGACTTGTGTAATGTCATCATATTCATATATTCTTGTTCTCTTTAAGAATGTGTCTGTCAGTCTTAAGGCAAAACTCTTTGCAGTCAGTCCCTGTACTGAAGACAGTCAACACAGTAAGGGCAAGGCAGAAAGAGGAACTTCGATGTCGTTTTCTAACGTGTCTTCCTAAAATGCCACACCAGTGGATGGAATTGGTATTGCACATTTCCCGAACAAGATCCACAGATTTCGCTGCTGCAGTTTGTTATTTTCCAGGCAATCTGGGATTGTCTCCAAAGACAACCTAACATCTCCATAAACCTGGAGCCATTCTTTGAAGTTGGCTGGTCTGTAACCTTCCCCTTTCGCCTAGATTTGTTTTCCACACTCTATCCAATTTTCCAATTACAGTTACTCCCTTAATAATGCCTGCCTTTTCTGCAAACTCCTTCTTAGGCTTTAGGCAGTGTAAGTACTGGCGTGTAGCCATTGGCTGTAAATAGGCTCTTGACCCAAATGCAGATACACATTCTCCAGCTTGGTTGACAGAATTTAGTTCTGCTACATTGTACATTATTGATGGCTCCAATGAAACCTTCTCCATAAACATAAATATTCTGAATCTGGGCTGTGAGACATACTTTATCAGTCTCTGCATTGTAAAATTTGGTTTTCACATCCAGTGTTTTGAGAACTTGAGATCTGAAGAATTTTCAACAATACATTTTTTCTTCACTTGGTTTTATAACTCACTGCACACACCAAGCTTCTCTGAAGATTAGAAAAGCTTGGGCTTTTCTGTCAAGTAACGAGGCATAGGGTGATATCTGTTGGTCCTTCTCTTCCAGGTTTCATTGCTTCAGCTTCTGGCTTCTCCGTCTGTGGCTGTTTCTCTCCTGTGCTTTGTTTTAACCAATGGAATAATAGCCACTTTTAAGACAAGGTCCTGTTAGGGGGCCCTTGTGTCTTTTCCATACCTTATTTTTCCCTTCCATTAACTGGATGCCTTGCTCCCACTCTCAGATATTCTGATTTAATCCATATAGGGTGTAACTTCAGCTTCAGGATTCTTAAAAGCTCTCAGGTGGTTCTAATGTGCAGAGAAGTTGGGGAATCACTGTACTGGGTGAAAAGGCAGAGCCACCAGCTGGCAGTTTGAAACCTGAGAGTCTTGAGTCACCACTTGGGGTGCCCCTTGAACTATAATAATAACAAATAAATAAGGGGGCTTTTTGACAAAGCAGCTGGCACTACTCTAACACATTTAACAAAATTACCAACATGTACAAAGGAAAAATTGTAATGCTAAAGGTTGCAGTGAAAGTAGTTTACTCATGCATTGTTTGCACTGAATTTTGCTTTAATATGTATATATATTTTGGTATATAGATAGTTTGAACATATATTATGAGAAACGAAGGTATTTCCACCATTTAAATCAGTAACCCTATTCTTAGTAGTGTACCAAAAGAAAATAATTTAACACAAAGTAGATGAATACAAAAGATGTCCATATAAACGTATATATAGTAGAAAACAAAGAGGAAACAACCTAAATATTCACTGGCTTCCTATTGATCTTAAAATAAAATCAAAGATCTTTTTCACGGCATTCCAAGGCCCTGCCTGTTCTGCCTCATTTTGCCTCATTCTTCTTTACACTTAACATCAGCCACTGGTCTTTTATCAGTGCCTCAAAGACATGCAGCAACTTCTACAGCAAGACCTTTGCATGTGCTCTGTTGGCTTAGGTCACAATTATCGTCTCTAACCCCTTTTACCCTTCCCCCTTCCTTACTCCTTTCGTCCATGAGGCTGCATGTCAGTTACATAGGAAAATTTCTCTGACTAGATCTGGTCTTTCAATGTTACATTCTGATAGCACACTGCACTTTCCCTTGTAGGGCTTATCGCAATTTTAATTTTAAAACTGTTATAATTTAAAAAAAAATTTTCTTCCTGGCTAGACTTAAAATTCTAGAAAGATCTGTGGATCTATCCTGTTTAGCACTATTTTCTCTTATCCAATATGAGACACATAGTCGGCACTCAATAAATATTTGTTGAAAGAATAAATTAATCCAAGCCTTAAGACTCTTTGTTTCAAAAAAACAAATGCTCTCTGAGGTTTGTGGCTGATGGAACCAAGAACATCAACCTGTTAATTTTTACTACTTTATTTTCATCAAGATCTAATGAACTCCACTTGCTCTGGCTTTAGACAGAAATCTGTTTTCCAAATGAATCATAAATGAAGGAAATGCACTCTTGAAATGATTCACATTTGCAAAGAAATGAAAAATTGTTATTTTCGACTGAGCCAAAGTAATCTTTAGTGCTTATCTAAGCTTATTAAATGCCCTTAGGATCTGTTTCCCAGATTAGCCTCTGTGATCTGCTGTTCCAGGAACAACATCGTGTTCTCTTTTTTTTTGACTCTAACCTTATATCCTTTTATAGCATTTCCTCAGGAAGTTCATGTGTATTCACAAACTCAATAGGAGCTTTTAAATAGTCAGTATTTAAATGTATGTGTATGAATCTGTATTCCCAGATTTATTTAATGCATAATGGATTTACAGGTTTTACCTATAATGCTTGCACAAAACAAAAAGCATAAGTATCTTTCCTTTATTCCCGCAAACTGTGATCCTTAGGGAAACCGGTCTCTGGTTTCTATTGTTCTACTCATGTAACTACAGCATGGTTCTGAACCAAGCTCATTGCTTTATAAACAATTTACCTGGTTTACACCTACCCATGATAGCTCTCTACCAGAAATCAGCTCTTGGCTCTTAATCTCTGTACTGTTTGCATGTGACTCTGCCAGCCTCCTGCCCCCCTTGAATCTCTGCTATGATTTTAAAGATTTTAAAGGGTGGTAGACAGGCAGAATATCAAAGTCTTCATGAAAGTTGCTGTGGGTCAATGGGGACAAAAGCATAAATTAAGTGATCAGAGAGGATCACTTTGACTAAGACCCACTGGCCATTTCTCATTTCTCTGCTGGGTAATCTGTGCTTTGCACTTGGGTAGAAAAGGGCAGGAGTAGCAGCCACTAAGACTGCTGGCTTTCTAGATTGTCTTGATCTGGGGAGGAGTGTGCTGGCTGGATGTGGGACCCATTATAAGTGGGGGAACGCTACTGAAGTCACATTGAAAGGGTGCTATGGTTGCTATAGCCTCAATTTAATGCCTATTATGTGGCTAACTCTAAATGTCAGACTTAAAGAGTTAGAGGGGTGAATAATAAGATATTGTCTCAAAAAAGCTTTAAAACAAGTGGACAGAGAGGGCAAATGCCAATGCAAAGAGAGTGCAAGTGGCCTGCAGTTTCCAAGCAAGGCGTGAGGACCTGTGGCTGGGTGAAAGAGAAATGGAGGCCTTTGGGAAGTGTCTTGAAACAGGATAGGATTCAGAGAGGAAAAAGCAGACAAAGACTCCATTAGGCGGTGGGATAAACAAAAGCAAGGCTGTTGAGGTGGTTAGAGTGGGCGATGTGTGGGGCTGAAAATAGTAGAGTTTGGATGGAATATAAGGGGGCACTAAGGATGAGGCAAGCTCTGGTGAGGACCTTAAATGACAAAGTAAGAACATCAGCAGGTCAGGAGAGGTTTATGAGTGAGATAGAGCTATGATTGGAGACACAATTTAGGAAGATTAAAATAATATGTCCATGTAAACTTGGTCAGGCAGAGAGAGAGCAATTTAGAGACTCCTATAATAATTAATGAAAAGTCAAGTGAGAAGGATGGTTGAAAAAATGGAAAGGAATAGGCAGAGGGAGAACAGTGGTGAGCATAAATGATTTAATAACTATATGGGGCTAGACAGGTACAGTGTGAGAAAAGGCGAACAGTGAATTCAAGGTTACTCCAAGACTTCAAGTCTGAGTTACGAGTGCAATTAAATAGTGAAGTTGAGAAGTAGACACAGTTTAGGATTGGCAGAAGGAGCAGGGAAAGATAGAGAAGGGATTTATTATTCCTAGTTTAGGAATTTATTATGCCTACAGGGAAGTCTAATAATATATATTTTATCTCAGAAAAAAGTTTGGATTTTACCAGAGTCATAAAGATAAAGAAAAATTTTTCCTGACCAGTATCGATATTCTTGGCTTTCCCTACTGCCCTCCAAAATTATGTCAACTCCTATTATAATTGTGGAGCAAACATATTGTAATTGTCTATTTACATATCTCAACTTTACAATTCTATGTTCCTCAAAGGCAACAAGGGAAAATCCTGATTATATCCTCACTGCTATTGGGTTGGTTGTGGTGATTGGAAGGAATATAATACTTGCTTTTTCCCTAGTTTCTTCATCAACAAAAAAAGGGGTTATAAAATACTTATAGAGTAGTTGTTGAGGTTGAATGAGATATGTAGCCCAGTGCCTGGCACAGAGACTGCTCAAATTACCTATCATTATTGTTGCTTTTCATGAATAGAGAAGCAAATTCTTGTGGCAGTCCAGGCACAGGCATATAAAGATAAGAAAGTTTTCTACTCTCCCTTCCAGAATCTTGTCCAATGAAATTATCATTATAATTGTGTCATTCCCCAACACTAATCTCTTACCTAAATTATGAGGCTCTTTCATTCTTCTATTTCCTAAGGTGTGGATAAAGAGCTGAAATAATCCATAGACAGAAGAGAGGCACTAAACACTTGTGCAATGAAAAGTTTGGCTGCCACCATTTAACGGCAGTTTCAATAACCCCATAGCTAATTGAATAAGGGAATTGCTGGGGATTGAATCATGCCCCAACAAATGGCATGTTCAGGTCCTAACCTCTGGTTCTATGAGTATGAACCCACTTGTATATGGGACCTTTGAAGGTGTTATTAAGATATATTCAAACTGAATGAGGTGGACCTTAATCCAGTGTGGCTGAAGTCCTCATATGCAAAGGAAATTGGACATGGAAAGAGAAGCCACGGGAGAGCAGTCAGAAGCTGGAAGTAAAGAGAACCTAGAAGAGAAAGAAGATGCCACCATATACATTGTTATATGATAAAAAAGCCAAGGAACTCCAAAGATGCTGGCTGAGCCAGAAGATACCAACCCCAGGAAGGAGCATGTCTTCTAGCCTCTGAAACCTTAAGCCAATAAATTCCTACAATAAAGCCATCCCATTATATGGTGATTATTTTTGTAGCCAGACAACTAAAACAAGAATAAACAAAGTTAAGTTATATTTACCTTAGCCTAAGAACTGTATTTGGTCCATGATTCTACACCATCACCTGTATTTAAAAATATTTTCTGGCTATTTCACTCAACATAGTATCTCCAAGGTTCATCCATGTTGTCACATGCATCAGGACTTCATTCCTTTTTGCAGCTGAATAGTATCCCATTGTATATATGTATATACCACATTTTGTTTATCCAATCATTGGTTGATGGACACTTCAGTTGCTTTCATCTTTTTGGCAATTGTAAATAATACCATAATGAACAACAGTATGCAAATATCTGTTCAGGTCCCTGCTTTCAATTCTTTGGGGGACACAATTTGTGGTGGGAATACTGGGTCATATGGTAATTCTTTTTTTTTAATATTTTTATTGACAAAACAACATACAAACACTAACATTCTTAACATACAAACATTCCATACACAGTGTACAATAAATGGCTCACAATATCATCACATAGTTGCACATTCATCACCATGATCATTTTTTAGAACATTTGCATCACTCCAGAAAAAGAAATGAAAAGAAAAAAGAAAAAAATCATACATACCATATCCCTTACCCCTCCATCTCATTGACCACTAGTATTTCCATCTACTCAATATATTTTAACCTTTGTTGCCCCTATTATTATTATTTTTTTTTATCCATAGTTTTCACTCATCTGTCCATACCCTAGATAAAGGCAACATCGGACACAAAGTTTTCACAATCACACAGTCACATTGTAAATGTTGTATCTTCATACAATCATCTTCAAGAATCAAGGCTACTGGGGCGGGCCGCGGTGGCTCAGCGGGCAGGGTGCTTGCCTGCTATGCCGGAGGACCTCGGTTCGATTCCCGGCCCCAGCCCATGTAACAAAAAACGGAGAAACAGAATACAATAAAACAAGAAAATGTTTAAAGATGTTTCCCTTTCTTCCTTCCTTCCTTCCTTCTCTCTGTCTTTCCTAAAAAAAAAAAAAAAAAAAAGAATCAAGGCTACTGGAGCACAGCTCTACAGTTTCAGGTACTTCCTGTTAGCCACTCAAATACACCATAAACTGATAAGGGATAGCTATATCATGCATAAGAATAACCTCCAGAATAACCTCTCAACTCTGTTTGAAATCTCTCAGCCACTGAAACTTTATTTTCTCTCATTTCTCTCTTCCCCCTTTTGGTCAAGAAGGTTTTCTCCATCCCTTGATCCCCAGTCCCAGCTTATCCTGGGATTTTGTCCCACATTGCCAGGGAGCTTCACATCCCTGGGAGTCATGATGCCGGGGGCGGAGGGCAATGGGTTCACTTGCCCAGTTGGCCTAGAGAGAGAGAGGCCACAATAGAGCAACAAAAGAGGTTCTCTGGGGGTGACTCTTAGGCCTAATTTTAAGTAGCCTTAGCCTATCCTTTGCAGGAATAAGTTTCATAGGGGCGAACCCCAAGATCGAGGGCTTGGCCTATTGATTTGGTTGTCCCCACTGCTTGTGAGGATATCAGAAATTCTAGTTGAATCTCTACCCCTTTCTCTCTATTCCACTAATGGGATCCTGAAAATACTTCTTTATTCACTGTCCAAATCACTCTGGGATTTATGGGAGCATCACACTAACCTGAACAAACCAACAAAATCTCATACCCTATTCAAGATTCCCTGTACTTATGGTTTTCAACTAAACTGACCACATAAGTTAAATTAGGAAATGCAATACCCAAAATATGAATTTTGTACCAAATAAACATCTCTCCCTTTAGTCTCTCATAGAAGTTGAAGTTTTAAGATATGGATGATATCATCCTTTACCCAGTCTTCTGATACACCTTAGTCCTATCCAAATCAGCTTCATGCACATCTCTACTCAATGTCTGATCACTTTTTAAACTTTTTAAACAGTTCCTATATGGGGTACTGCTGGCTTTCATAGCTTCAGAGCTCTGACTCTGAGTTTTGGGTATCCCATAAATACCCAAAGTTTCTGGGAAAGTCCAGGTTATATACAACATATGGTAGTTCTATACTTAGCTTTCTGAGGAACCACCAAACTGTTTTTCAGAGTGGCTACAATATTTCACATTGCCACCAGCAATGAATGAGCATTCATATTTCTTCACATCCTCTCCAACACTTGTCATTGTCCATTTTTTCTAATAGCAGATATTCTACTGGATGTGAAATAGTATTTTATTATGGTTTTGAGCTCACTGATATGAAATGATTAGAATAAGCAAACTCCTAGAGTCAAAATCTAGAATATAAATTACCAGGAATAACTCATATAGGGATAGGGAATGGGAAGTTAAGGCTTACAATGTACAGGGTTCCTATTTGGAATGATGCAAATGTTTTGTAATAGATGTGGTGATGGTAGCACAACATTGTGAATGTAATCAACAGCACTGAAATATTTATCTGAATGTGGTCAAAAGGGGAAATTTTTATTGTATATATGGTAATAGAATAAAAATTTTAAATCCATGGGATTATATTATACAAACAATGAACCCTAAACCATGGACTACCGTTACTAGTACAATTACAAAAATGTGCTTCCCTCAATTGTAACAAATATTCCACACCATCTCAAGGTGTTAATAATACGGTGGTATATGGGAATGCCGTATTTTTTGGGGGGGGGGGGGGAATGCTGTATTTTATGCATGATTTTCTAATAAAGAAAATAAAACAGAAAAAAATCCAGTATTTTGGAAGCTATCCTGGTAAACAATCAGTTATGAGGCCATTATGCTTCTTAGACTTGGATATGTGGGTTGAACTCTTGATAAAATAGAGTAACCATGCTCCATATTCCTAGTGCACTGATTTTACATGAAGATACGGGAAGATATACTTCTTTCTATTAAAGCCAACTTATATATATTTTGTTTATTCAATCATTAATTTTTTTTTTTTTTTTTTTGCATTCAGGCAAAATGTAAGATACTGGGAAATACTGATTTGTGAAATGGATATGGACCTTCAGTGGTGGTGGTGGTAGTGGTTACAGGGTAAAGTGCAAAATTTGTGTTCATTTTTAAGTTCAACCACAAAATTGCCATGAAATTTTAATCTTGAGGGGGGCTGCTTTGGGCTTAACTACCAGATCCATAAAGGTATCCATTCATTCTCCTCAAATGTTGGGTAACCCAGTGGAAAAGCTTGGGATGCAAGCATGGAAAGCTGTAAAGCCATGCAAGAGAAGTAAGCCCTGATATGTTCCATTGAGCAGCTGCAGTGGTCTGGTCTGTGGACCCTCCCCTGCATGTGAGCTACTGTAACCAAGAAGGGGGTTGTCTTTAGGAAACAGACACTGTTATCACTTGTACTAGTTTGCTAGCTGCTGGAATGCAATACACCAGAAACAGAATGGCTTTTAAAAAGGGGAATTTAATGAGTTGCTAGTTTACTGTTCTAAGGACAAGAAAATGTCCCAATTAAAACAAGTCTATAGAAATGTCCAATCAAAGGCATTCAGGGAAAGATACCTTGGTTCAAGAAGGCCAATGAAGTTCACGTTTTTTTTCTTAAGTGGAAGGGCACACGGTGAACACAGTCAGAGTTTCTCTCTCAGCTGGAAGGGCACATGGTGAACACGGCATCATCTGCTAGCTTTCTCTCCTGGCTTCTAGTTTCATGAAGCTCCCCGGGAGGTGTTTTCCTTCTTTATCTCCAAAGGTCACTGGCTCGTGGACTCTCTACTTTGTGGTACAGCTCTCTGCTGTCTCTGAATGTCTTTCTCCAAAACATTTCCTCTTTTATAGGACTCCAAGTCTTTCTCCAAAACATTTCCTCTTTTATAGGACTCCAATAAACCAATCAAGACCCACCTAAATGGGTGGAGACATGTCCTCACCTAATCCAGTTTAACAACCACTTTTGACTAAATCGCATCATCCAGGGAGATGATCTGATTACAGTTTCAAACATAAAAGTATTGAATAGGGATTATTCTACCTTTATGAAATGGGATTTTGATTAAAACATGGATTTTTTAGGGGGCATGCATCCTTTTAAACCAGCACATCACTGAAACTAGTGATTAGCTCCTGGCCCAAAGAATCCTCTTTACTTGCAGCCTCTGAACAGTGGCATCCCAAGAATAACTTTCTTTTCATTACGCCTTTAAGAACAAGGTTGGAAGGGGCTGGGGAAACATCACTTTAACTCATGTGCAGCCACTATTCCTTGATACTGATGCCTCGGTTGGTCAAAGGAATAGTAATAGTCTTAAAACACTCTTCACTTAATTTTGGAAACTCTATATAATATATATGATGCAGATGAACAAACACCAAAAAAAACACACATCTGGAGTTTTACATTTGCCTAGATGAATCCAGAAAAGCATTAAAATTAGACTTATTTAAATATGCTCTCCAAAACTTGGGCAAATCTGAGATGACATAAAACATTGGTGAGAAATGACTGCGGCAATGTTGTCTACTAATTTTTAGAAACTTAAACATATTACAGAGGGGGCCAGTTTTAATAAAAATAAAAAATTATATAATTTACAAAGGAAAAGCAATGATCTCCAAATAATCTAATTAATTTAAGTCTCTGGTTGTAAGAAAACTTACAAGCAGCATATGAAATGTCAATAGGCTCCTTTTTTAATAATTAGTGCACTTTACTTTTTTGATTCAAGTGATTAACGCTCTTGAAATGTTTACAATATTAAATTTGATGAACTATTTTCATAAATATTCCAAATGTAAATAATCTAATCAAAATTAGTGCACTGCCCAAATTAACAAAATCTAACATAATTTATTTTTATTATATATTAGAAATAATAGTTTAAGTATTTTTAGTTTATATATGTAAAAATTTATAGTTTCCTAGTGACAAAGGCCTGAGCCACTAATTTTGGAAATATTTAGATTTGCCAAAAATAAAAGTCTTTACTAAACTTGAGAACTATTGGAGCTAGCCTAGCGCCCTTTATTTTTACAAATAGGGACCTAAAGTCTCTGTCTTATTCTCCATCTACTTTATTTAAAATACCTGATATTTTTGTTGCTATATCTCTTCAGACCACCCTGGAAAGAAGTACAGTTTTGGATTTTTTTATATAAATGGATTTTAAAATTTGAAAATAAATAAAAAATTTATTTTCATTTTATTTCTTGCTGTTTCACCAAGTCAATGCTGACTTTGCACCAAGAAATAAAAAGCATATCTAAAGTTGCTGGGCCAATTCAAAGAATTGACATTCTTTGTTGAATTGTCATGACATTGCAACAATTTAGATTTCCTGTTAAATCATTGAAAAGACAGTGTCATGGATGTGTTTTAAATAGGAATATTAGTGAGCACATATGGTAGCATCCTGATTGTTCCCAGAGATGCACCTGAACTTCAGTGGTAAATATGGCCTGGAGTAAGAAACCCTTAGGTTAGAGGGGCAAAAAGCCTTAGATTCCGGGTGCATTTGTCATTAGGCATAGGGGGCCAGTTAGACCCATGGGAGGCTAACTTGCCATACCACAGGAACAGACTTCTGCATTCTGTTCCTTTCTGCATCACTTGGTCTGTAGTAACACCTTAGCAAAGTAAAGTAGAAAGAGGATGATTATATGGCAAATTCAGATTCCATTCAACACACAATTACTATTGTGTATTGTTTGCCAGATAATGCAAAAGATATTGAAGCTAAAGAGTTGAAGAAGACATGATCTTCCCAGTTTCCAAAAAACTTCAACACCTCATGGGAAGAGGCAAATAAGTATAATTAAACATGTAGTTCAATAAAGGAGGTTACTACCAATCATTGGGAGCATAAATATACAATTAATAAGCTGTGTTCGATGCTGGATAAGAAGAAGAGGATTTCAGCAAAGAGAGTAAAATAATGGCCAGAGACCCAGAGGATATAAATGCATATGACTTGTTTATGGATAATAGGAATGCAGTATTCCTAGAATAAGGCTATTAGAAGATATTTAAAAATGTGCCGTGAAAAATTAAACTGAATGCAAACTAATGTATAGAGCTTTTATGAGTAGGTCATTCTGTCTCAAAATTTAATTGTTCTTAAAATCACCTAGGATATTTGCAAAAATATACTGATTTCTGGTTAGAGGGGCCCTTTTGTCCTAAATCTCTTCCCAGATTCAATAGGTCTGGGCAGAGTTGGACCCAAGAATCTGCATTTTAACAAACACCTGAGCAGATTCTGATGCAGATTGTTGGTAGACCACTCTGAGAGATTGGGGGTGGGTGGTGACTTAACTAGATTTGTGTTTTCAAAGATGAGTCTGGTAGTCTGTGGAGGAGGATAGTTCAGTCATAGAAACAGTAGTGGAGGTATCAAAATAGTCTCAGCAGATAACAACAAGTGATGAATTAAGGCAGTAGAAGTGGAGATGGGAGAACAGGGAAGGGAAGCAAGAGATAATTTATGAGGTAAATCCCAATTGTAGCTCATCATCAATTGACTGGGGGTACTGGATAACTGATTCTGAGTTTTGCAGACAGTATGACTATAGGGAAAGCAGCAGAGTGAACAGAGATAGAAACCAGAGTTGTTTGACGTGGTGGGATAAGAAGTTCCATTATAGACAGGGAGAGTTTGTGGTACAAATTGGGGCATTTTTCGGTCATTACAGGTAGCAGAGTCCCTGCCTGGTTAGCTTAAGCAAAATGAGAAATTCATGAGATCCTGGGGCAAATTTAAGGCATCTGAGAAGAATGCTGTCAGTGAAGATTAAGAGACCCAAATGCCATCCAAATTCTCTCGTTTCTAGTCTTTGCTCCCTGCAGTTCTTCCTTTCTTTCTCCATTTCTACCAGATTCAGTTACCTAGGGAGAGATTGAGCTCTCTTTGCCCTCTTTTTTTTCTCAGTTCCAATTTAAAATCCTGGGGAAGGATCCTGATTGGTCTGGCTTTGGCCTTGTGTTCATTCCATGTCAAATGAACTGTGCTTAGGTGGCTGCAGCATAAACGAACATTGTAGCTCCTTCCGTAACTGTGTAGATCAAGGGAGGGGCAAATCCCAGCAAAGAGAACATTATGTATGTATTTATGAAAGGTGCTTATTGAACAACCATTTAAGAAGCCAAACTTGAAAGAAGCATAAATAAGGGAAGTGCTCATTTTTGTGTGCCTTCTACATGCCAAACACTTTGCTAGGTACATATGTCATTTCATTACGTTCCCAACCATCCTCAGAGGTACAGTCAACATCATGCCCATTTTATACTGAAGAAATTGACCCTCAGAGAATTAAGATAAATTGCCTGAGGTCACAAAGCAAGTAGTGGCAAATTTTTCAAGAAAAGTTATACTTTTTACCATCACAATCATATTTTAGCTAAAGTCACAGACGGAAGTAAGATCTCATGGGAGTGAATGGGAGAATGAATGCGGTACGAAAAAGAGTACAGAGTGGAACCTGCACTTAGGGGTCAAACAGCATAAGAGGAGTGACTGACAAGGGACTGAGGAGATGCAAAATATCAGAGAGGAAAGAAGAGTTTAACGTGTGAAAAGTAAAGGAAGTAGACTTACAAAAAGAAAGAAATTATTTTTACTTTCAAATAACAATCATGAACATAGAAAATCATAAGGAATCCACAAAAAATACTAGGACTGACAAATGAGTTTATGTTGTGGGTTATAAAGTCAATATAAAAATTGCATTTTTATACACTAGCTATGAATAATTAGAAAATGAAATTTTAAAAATAATTTACTATAGCTTCAAAATAAAATATTGTGAGATAAACTCAATGGATTATGTATAAGATCTACACATTAAAAAGTTAAACACATGGCCGAAAGATATAAAAGCAGAGCTAGTTAAACAGAGCTGTACTGTGTTCATGGATTGGAAGGCTCAATGTCATTAGGATGCAAATTATCCTCAAATTGACCTATAGATCCAGCAAATTCACAATCAAAATATCAGTAGGCTTTTTTTTTTTTGTAGAAAATGACAAGCGAATTTTAAAACTCATATAGAAATACAGAGGGCATATAATCGCCCAAATAACCTTGAAAAAGAAGGACAAATTTGATGAACATAATTTACCTGTTTTAAGACAAATATAAAGCTTCAGTAACTGAGGTAGAGTGGTGATGGCAAAAGGGTAGACAAATCCACAAAGCAGGATAAAAAGTCCAAGAGAAGACCTATATAAATGGTTAAATGATTTTTGACAGACATTTCAAGGTCATTCAGTGAAGTAATAGACTGTCTTTCCAACAACTAGATTTCTATATGGAAAAAATGAACCTCAACCTCTACCTCATATCATAAACAACAACAACCAAAAAATGCTCAAAGTAGATCACAGACCTAAACATATAAGCTCTGAACTACATAATTTCTAAAAGAAATTGTTTTAGGGTAACAAAGATTACTTAGAGAGGAAAGTCAAAGCACTAATCAGAAGGCAAATAACAAACAGAATTGATAATTGGACTTGATCAAAGCTAAACAATCTTTGAAAATACCAATAAGAAACAAACAAAAAAAAAGCAAGCCATCAACTGGCAGAAAATATTTTTAATACAAATAGCCAAAAATGACGTATTCAGAATATATAAGGAAAGTTACAACTCAATAATGAGAAGATAAGCAACCCAATTTTTAAAATGGCAAAAGTTTGAACATCCACTACACAGAATTGTATTTTTTTTCTATTGCTGCATAAGAATTTCCCACAAACTCCGTGGTTCTACGGATCATGAGTACAGGTGGGCTCGACTGGGGTCCTTTGTTTAAGATCTCACAAGCCAAGATAATGTTGTTGGCTGGGCTGAGTACTTATTTAGAGGTTCTGGGGAGGAATTCACCTTCAGGCTCATTTTGGTTGTTGGCAGAATTCAGTTCCTTGCAGTCGAGGAATGAAGTCTCCATTTTCTTCCTGTTGGCAGGGGACTGTTCTCAACACTTCAGGCTGCACTCAGGTCTTTGCCCCATGGACCCTTTCATCTCAGCAACAGAGAACCTCTCCCAAATCAAATCCTTGTCACTCTTCAAATTCATCTGACTTCTGTAACTAATCAGAGAAAACATTCTGTTTTTAAAGGGCTTGTGTGATTGTTAGGCATACCTGAATAATCTCCTATTGTAAGGTGAACTAGTCTTCAAGAGATACAAAATTAAACCCACATCAGGAAACCATTCTACACTCAATAGAATGACTAAAAGAAAGAAGAAGAAAACTATAATGCCAAATATTGATGAAAGTGTGGAACTACTGGATCGCTCATATTTTTTGGAGGGAATGAAAAATGTTTCAACTACTCCTGGAGAACATTTGACAATTTTTATAAATATAAATGCATGCTTACATATAACCCAAAAATCTACTCTTAGCCAAGAGAAATGAAATCCTATATTGACAAAACTGTGCATTGAAGCTTTATTCATCATTGCCAAAAACTGGAAATAGCCCAAATGTACATCAACTGATGAATGAATAAACAAATTGCGGTATATGCATATAATGGAATCCTGTTCACCAATTAAATGGACTAAACTACTGATACGTGCAACACTGTGGATGAACCTCAAAAATATTATGCTTAATACAGGAAGCCAGACACAAAAAGTATGTATTGTATGACTCCATTTATATGACATTCTCGAACAGGGAAACTAATCCCTAGTGACAAACCTGAAATCAATGGTTATCCTAGATGGGCAATGAGGAGACTGACTAGGAATGGTAACAAGAGAATTCCTGGGGTGACAGAAATATTCTATATTTGGTGGGGATTGCTCCACGATGCATTCAAATGTCAAAACTCTTTGAACTTTACATAGCAAAATAGATGCTTTTATTTTACGAAGATTTTATTTCAACAAAGTTGATTTAAAAATATATTGAATATATTTCTGATGAAAATGAGGATACCTTTTCTTTTTATTTAACACCATTCAAGAATTTAGTGATAAAATAATAAAATATAGACTTCTGGAGAAGATGGCAGGGACTTCCGGAGAAGATGGCGGTTTAGTAAGATGCGCGAGTCTTAGTTCCTCCTCCAGAACATCTACTAGGGGAGTAGAAATGATACAGAACAGCTCCTGGAGCCACAACAGAGATTAAGAAGACAGTGTACCCCATTCTGGAACGGCTGACTGGCTGGGAGAACCCGTTCTGGTGAGATCGCCGAGGGGCACAGGCTTCCCCAGGCCAGGGCGGCAGGTGGCCGGAGTCCCTCCCTCCCTCCTTCCCGGGCCGGCTGGGAGAATTGGACAGGCGGTCCCCTCAAGCCGCAGCGGCTGGCATACCCCCCACGCGCGGCCCCCCGGACCAACTGGGAGAATTGGATCGGAGATCCCCAGGCCATGGAGAACGGTGACCGGGATCCCTTCCAAACACGTGGCTTCTCGGTCCGGCTGGGAACAGTGCACTCCCCCGGGCTGTGGTGGCTGGCGCCCTCCTGCCACGCTTGGCACCCCGGGCCGGCTAGGAGATACGGACGGGCGCTCTCCCGGGCTGCGGTGGCCAGTGACCCTCCCCACGTTCGGATCCCCGGGCCGGCTGGGAGATTCGGATTGGCACTCTTCCAAGCTGCTTCGGCTGGCGAACCTCCCCCATGGCGAGAGTTTTCCAAAGTTAAAGGACCCACAGCACCTTTTACTGGTGGGACCCGCAGACAAACAAGTGCCACGAGCGCCACCTACTGGGCAGGATAAGAAAAACAGAACCCAGAGATTTCACAAAAAATCTTTCAACCTGTTGGGTCCAACACCCAAGGAAATCTGACTAAATGCCCAGACGCCAGCAGAAGATAACGGATCATGCTCAGAAAATTGAAAATATGGCCCAGTCAAAGGAACGAACCAATAGTTCAAAGGAGATACAGGAGCTGAGACAACTAATGCTGAATATACGAATGGAAATGGAAAACCTCTTCAAAAACCAAATCGATAAATGGAGGGAGGACATAAAGAAGACATGGGCTGAACAAAAAGAAGAAATAGAAAAACTGAAAAAACAAATCACAGAACTTATGGAACTGAAGGACAAAGTAGAAAAGATGGAAAAAACAATGGATACCTACAATGATAGATTTAAAGAGACAGAAGCTACAATTAGTGATTTGGAGGATGGAACATCTGAATTCCAAAAAGAAGCAGAAACTATAGGGAAAAGAATGGAAAAATTTGAACAGGGTATCAGGGAACTCAAGGACAATATGAAGCGCACAAATATATGTGTTGTGGGTGTCCCAGAAGGAGAAGAGAAGGGAAAAGGAGGAGAAAAACTAATGGAAGAAATTATCACTGAAAATTTCCCAACTCTTATGAAAGACCTAAAATTACAGATCCAAGAAGTGCAGCGCACCCCAAAGAGATTAGACCTAAATAGGCGTCCTCCAAGACACTTACTAGTTAGAATGTCAGAGGTCAAAGAGAAAGAGAGGATCTTGAAAGCAGCAAGAGAAAAACAATCCATCACATACAAGGGAAACCCAATAAGACTATGTGTAGATTTCTCAGCAGAAACCATGGAAGCTAGAAGACAGTGGGATGCCATATCTAAATTACTAAAAGAGAAAAACTGCCAACCAAGACTCCTATATCCAGCAAAATTGTCCTTCAAAAATGAGGGAGAAATTAAAACATTCTCAGACAAAAAGTCACTGAGAGAATTTGTGACCAAGAGACCAGCTCTGCAAAAAATACTAAAGGGAGCACTAGAGTCAGATATGAAAAGACAGAAGAGAGAGGTATGGAGAAGAGTGTAGAAAGAAGGAAAATCAGAAATGATGTACATAATACAAAAGGCAAAATGGTAGAGGAAAATATTATCCAAACAGTAATAACACTAAATGTTAATGGACTGAATTCCCCAATCAAAAGACATAGACTGGCAGAATGGATTAAAAAACAGGATCCTTCTATATGCTGTCGACAGGAAACACACCTTAGACCCAAAGAGAAACATAGTTTGAAAGTGAAAGGTTGGGAGAAGATATTTCATGCAAATAACAACCAGAAAAGAGCAGGAGTAGCTATACTAATATCCAACAAATTAGACTTCAAATGTAAAACAGTCAAAAGAGACAAAGAAGAACACTATCTACTAATAAAAGGAACAATTAAACAAGAAGACATAACAATCATAAATATTTATGCACCGAACCGGAATGCCCCAAAATACGTGAGGAATACACTGCAAACACTGAAAAGGGAAATAGACACATATACCATAATAGTTGGAGACTTCAATTCACCACTCTCATCAATGGACAAAACATCGAGACAGAGGATCAATAAAGAAATAGAGAATCTGAATATTACTATAAATGAGCTAGACTTAACAGACATTTATAGGACATTACATCCCACAACAGCAGGATACACCTTTTTCTCAAGTGCTCATGGATCATTCTCAAAGATAGACCATATGCTGGGTCACAAAGCAAGTCTTAACAAATTTAAAAAGATTGAAATCATACACAACACTTTCTCGGATCATAAAGGAATGAAGTTGGAAATCAATAATAGGCAGAGTGCCAGAAAATTCACAAATACATGGAGGCTCAACAACACACTCTTAAACAACGAGTGGGTCAAAGAAGAAATTGCAAGAGAAATTAGTAAATACCTCGAGGTGAATGAAAATGAAAACACAACATATCAAAACTTATGGGACGCAGCAAAGGCAGTGCTAAGAGGGAAATTTATTGCCCTAAATGCCTATATCAGAAAAGAAGAAAAGGCAAAAATTCAGGAATTAACTGTCCACTTGGAAGAACTGGAGAAAGAACTGTAAACTAATCCCAAAGCAAGCAAAAGGAAAGAAATAACAAAGATTAGAGCAGAAATAAATGAAATTGAAAACAATAGAGAAAATCAATAAGACCAGAAGTTAGTTCTATGAGAAAATCAATAAGATTGATGGGCCCTTATCAAGATTGACAAAAAGAAGAAGAGAGAGGATGTAAATAAATAAGATCAGAAATGGAAGAGGAGACATAACTACTGACCTCACAGAAATAAAGGAGGTAATAACAGGATACTATGAACAACTTTACGCTAATAAATACAACAATTTAGATGAAATGGACGGGTTCCTGGAAATAAAGAACAACCAACTTTGACCCAAGAAGAAATAGATGACCTCAACAAACCAATCACAAGTAAAGAAATTGAATTAGTCATTCAAAAGCTTCCTAAAAAGAAAAGTCCAGGACCAGACGGCTTCACATGTGAATTCTATCAAACATTCCAGAAAGAATTAGTACCAACTCTCCTCAAACTCTTCAAAAAAATCGAAGCGGAGGGAAAACTACCTAATTCATTCCATGAAGCCAACACCACCCTCATACCAAAACCAGGCAAAGATATTACAAAAAAAGAAAACTACAGACCAATCTCTCTAATGAATATAGATGCAAAAATCCTCAATAAAATTCTAGCAAATCATATCCAACAACACATTAAAAGAATTATACATCATGACCAAGTAGGATTCATCCCAGGTATGCAAGGATGGTTCAACATAAGAAAATCAATTAATGTAATACACCATATCAACACATCAAAGCAGAAAAATCACATGATCATCTCAATTAATGCAGAGAAGGCATTTGACAAGATTCAACATCCTTTCCTGTTGAAAACACTTCAAAAGATAGGAATACAAGGGAACTTCCTTAAAATGATAGAGGGAATATATGAAAAACCCACAGCTAATATCATCCTCAATGGGGAAAAATTGAAAACTTTCCCCCTAAGATCAGGAACAAGACAAGGATGTCCATTATCACCACTATTATTCAACATTGTGTTGGAGGTTCTAGCCAGAACAATTAGACAAGAAAAAGAAATACAAGGCATCAGAATTGGAAAGGAAGAAGTAAAACTATCACTGTTTGCACACAATTTGATACTATACATCGAAAACCCGGAAAAATCCACAACAAAACTACTAAAGCTAATAAATGAGTACAGCAAAGTAGCAGGTTACAAGATAAACATTCAAAAATCTGTAGCATTTCTATACACTAGTAATGAACAAGCTGAGGGGGAAATCAAGAAACGAATCCCATTTACAATTGCAACTAAAAGAATAAAATACCTAGGAATAAATTTAACTAAAGAGACAAAAAACCTATATAAAGAAAACTACAAAAAACTATTAAAAGAAATCACAAAAGACCTAAATAGATGGAAGGGCATACTGTGTTCATGGATTGGAAGACTAAATATAGTTAAGATGTCAATCCTACCTAAATTGATTTACAGATTCAATGCAATACCAATCAAAATCCCAACAACTTATTTTTCAGAAATAGAAAAACCAATAAGCAAATTTATCTGGAAGGGCAGGGTGCCCCGAATTGCTAAAAACATCTTGAGGGGAAAAAATGAAGCTGGAGGTCTCGCGCTGCCAGGCTTTAAAGCATATTATGAAGCCACAGTGGTCAAAACAGCATGGTATTGGCATAAAGATAGCTATATCAACCAATGGAATCGAATAGAGTGCTCAGATATAGACCCTCTCATCTATGGACATTTGATCTTTGATAAGGCAGCCAAACCAATTCACCTGGGACAGAACAGTCTCTTCAATAAATGGTGCCTAGAGAACTGGATATCCATATGCAAAAAATGAAAGAAGACCCATCTCTCACACCCTATACAAAAGTTAACTCAAAATGGATCAAAGATCTAAACATTAGGTCTAAGACCATAAAACAGCTAGAGGAAAATGTAGGGAGATATCTTATGAAACTTACAATTGGAGGCGGTTTTATGGACCTTAAACCTAAAGCAAGAGCACTGAAGAAGGAAATAAATAAATGGGAACTCCTCAAAATTAAACACTTTTGTGCATCAAAGAACTTCATCAAGAAAGTAGAAAGACAGCCTACACAATGGGAATCAATATTTGGAAACGACATATCAGATAAAGGTCTAGTATCCAGAATTTATAATGAGATTGTTCAACTCAACAACAAAAAGACAGCCAACCCGATTACAAAATGGGAAAAAGACTTGAATAGACACCTCTCAGAGGAGGAAATACAAATGGCCAAAAGGCACATGAAGAGATGCTCAATGTCCCTGGCCATTAGAGAAATGCAAATCAAAACCACAATGAGGGCGGGCCGCGGTGGCTCAGTGGGCAAAGTGCTTGCCTGCTATGCCGGAGGACCTCGGTTCGATTCCCGGCCCCAGCCCATGTAACAAATACGGAGAAACAGAATACAATAAAAACAAGAAAATGTTTAAAGATGTTTCCCTTTCTTCCTTCTATCCTTCCTTCCTTCTCTCTGTCTTTCCTTTAAAAAAAAAAAAAAAAAAAAAAAAAAAAAAAACCACAATGAGATATCTTCTCACACCCACCAGAATGGCCATTATCAACAAAACAGAAAATGACAAGTGCTGGAGAGGATGCGGAGAAAGAGGCACACTTATCCACTGTTGGTGGGAATGTCAAAGGGTGCAACCACTGTGGAAGGCAGTTTGGCGGTTCCTCAAAAAGCTGAATATAGAATTGCCATACGACCCAGCAATACCATTGCTAGGTATCTACTCAAAGGACTTAAGGGCAAAGACACAAACGGGCATTTGCACACCAATGTTTATAGCAGCGTTATTTACAATTGCAAAGAGATGGAAACAGCCAAAATGTCCATCAACAGACGAGTGGCTAAACAAACTGTGGTATATACATACGATGGAATATTATGCAGCTTTAAGACAGAATAAACTTATGAAGCATGTAATAACATGGATGGACCTAGAGAACATTATGCTGAGTGAGTCTAGCCAAAAACTAAAGGACAAATACTGTATGGTCCCACTTTTGTGAACCGACATTCGAGAATAAACTTGGAATATGTCATTGGTAACAGAGTCCAGCAGGAGTTAGAAACAGGGTAAGATAATGGGTAATTGGAGCTGAAGGGATACAGACTGTGCAACAGGACTAGATACAAAAACTCAAAAATGGACAGCACAATAATACCTAATTGTAAAGTAATCATGTTAAAACACTGAATGAAGCTGCATCTGAGCTATAGGTTTTGTTTTTGTCTGTTTGTTTGTTTGTTTTTTCTTTTTCCTTTTTTTACTATTATTATTTTTATTTTTTTCTCTATATTAACTTTCTATATCTTTTTCTGTTGTTTTGCTAGTTCTTTTCCTAAATCGATGCAAATGTACTAAGAAATGATGATCATGCATCTATGTGATGATGTTAAGAATTACTGATTGCATATGTAGAATGGAATGATTTCTAAATGTTGTGTTAATTTCTTTTTTCTTTAATTAATAAAATAATAATAATAAAATATAAATAAGATGTTAAGTATTTGAAAGTAGGCAAATGTACCACGATTTGCAGATAAAATCATATTTTCTAGAAAGTCAAGCTAACATAGGTGAAACAATATTGCAATTATTGAGAAAATTGTAAAGAGGCTAGATATAAGATAAATATATAATCTGTTAGAAAATATAGTATGAACAGATACTACATTCTTAGCAGGCCAATATATGAAAAGAAACTACAAAATTCACAAGAAATTGTAGAGAATTATAGAGACTCTTATGAATTTAATAACGGATTAAAAAAAAGACTTGAATAAATGTGAAGCCGTGTTTCTGGATGGAAAGAGAGGAAACACTAAATGTGACATGGCTTCATAAATTATTTCCTAGATTTAATGAAAAGCCAATAAAATCCCCCCAAAGAATAAAAGCTAAGAAAAATTTAAAAAGAGTAAAGAGACTATCACTCCCAGGATTAAAATGTACTTTAAAGCTACAATAATCAAATTGGACTGATCAAAGCAATAGAATAGAAAAAAATGGAAAAACAGATCAATTGAATAGAAGAGACATTCCAGAAACAAATTTTACTATAAAATAATTAAGTGCATATGATAAAGTTGGTGTTACACATCAAAGCAAAAAATGATTACTCATTCAGTGGTGTTGATGTAATGAATGGATAACTATATATTCTCATTTCATGGCATATGCCACAATATGTTCCTGAATCAAAATTTTAAAACACCCTTAAACAAATAAAAATGAATGTTAACATTTATGAAATGAAAGCTTTGGGATACATTGTGAAGGTAAAAAGCAACATCGCTGCTTGCATAAACCTTCCCTTAGAAGACAAGTGCCCCAAGGGCAGAGACACTGGGAGAGCTGATTTCATCACTGATTTCTGTGTCTGGTATGAGACCTAGCACATGATACATGCTCTAATAAATGTTGACAGAATTATGAAAACAGTTGTTATTTTAAGAAGGGCAGCATCACTCTCATTTTTAAATTGCAAGTTGGGAAAATATTTGTCAAATATATGATACAGGTTTAATATGCTTCTCTTATTAAAAGTTCACACAAATGATAAGAAACTTCATTAAGATCCATTAGATGGACAAGTCTGTGAAAAAGCCATTGACTATGGAAGAAATACAAAGACTAATAAACGTTTGAAAAAACACAGTGTCAAAAACAAAGAAATGCATGTTATTTGTCAAATTAAGAATTTTGTTTGCTTTTAAAATAATATCTACAATTGATTTGGGTGTAAATGTAGTAATAGGTCATCTCATACTGTTCAGGGGAGTGAATATAAACTTTCTAGAGAAGTAATTTTGCATTCTGTATTGGTAACCTTAAAAAATATTTACCCCTTTTGTCCCTGTAATTACTTTTTAGAGGATGTACCTTAAAGAAAAAATCTACCACACTGAAAAAAAACAAACAAAACCATCACAGGATTTCATCTGATAGTGAACACAGGGCAACTCCATGTCCAACAAAAAGGAAATTGGTTTAAAATTACGGAATATCTACACAAAATGATATTATGCAGACACTTAAATTATTTCTGTGAGGATTTAAAAATGCCATTGGAAAATAAGTGTTTTAAATGATGTTGTGAGGAGACACTTATGCTGTAATTGCCAATATAAAATATGCATATCAAAACAGAATATCAATAATTAATACTCAGCCATTACTCGAGGAGCACACACTCTCTCAGTACTTTACAGATATTACCTCATTTGTCCTCTCACCAACCCTAAGAAACACCTTTATTTGTCATTTTATTGCACTGGACACATGAGGAAACTGACAGTCCAAAGATTGAGTGGAGTAGCAGAATGTAATAGTATGCATGCTAGCTCGGTTCATGTGCCTAATCACTGCAGTATATAGCACCTAAATTTGTTAAAATATAACCAAATATTTCCAGTAGTTGTATTAGTTTGCTGGCTTCTAAAACAATTGCCATACAGTGGGTGGTTTTTTATTGGCTCTCTGCTTCAGAGGTTAGAAGGCTTGCCTCCTCCCCAGGTGGGTATCTTTTTTACCGATAGATTCACACGTCAGGACCAGGGGTTGGGACCTAAACAAGTCTCTTGTGGGAGACTTGATTCAATCTCCAACAGTAGTTATGCTTTTCCATTTTTTTTACAAAGCTTCTACATTAAATGTAACTTTTTATCCTTACAAACGACCTTACTAAGAGTAATATTAAAAAAAAACAAATCTCCAAGTCAACTTCTTTTGTGTAGTCACATTTCTATGTAATGATTCTTTGCACCACCCCGTTGTCCCGCCCCGGGGCCCTTGCAGAGCCTCTGATACTTCTCCATCAAGTTTTAGGGTCCCCGCGGAGCTCCTGCGTCGGGCTAACAGCTGCAGATTGCAATAGCCTAGCGCTCAAAAACCTGAGCTTTCTGGACCTTCTCGGGAGCCGACCCACGTGGCCGATCCTGGAGACCTCTTGTGGCCGCGGGCTCGCGTCCCAGTCCTCAGCCGCTGCCCGATACTCTCCCGGGAACTTAGTAACCTTCCCGAGAGTGGGGCGCGCCCGCGGGGAAATCCCCTCAGGGACTGCAGGACCGGAGCCTGCCCGCTGTTCACAAGGACCGCGAGGCCGAGATGCCCGTTTCGCCCCTCCAGTAGCAGACCCCGCGATCCACCAACGTTTAGGTTTCAGGGCGCGGGACCAGCATTGGCTGCTCACCGTCCTGGAGCGGTGCTGCCTGGAGGTCACACTCGGAGCCCGGCTGCACCAGTCCGCCTGACTGACCATCCTTTCTTAGTTTAGGACGATTGCTGAAAGCAGTAATGATTTCAAGCTGACTCAGAACTGGCCACTGAGAATTTTGAGTGTAAATTAAATAAGGCTGGCGAGGCCCAAAATTAGGGTTTGAGAACTGGGAGTGGGGAGGGGACTTAGGGTAGGTTAAGTGGATTTTAAATACGTTATCTCCTGGAGAGTTAACTATCTCTTTGGCCTGGAGCGGAGTAAGGGGGTGGGGGTGGGTTACTATTTATGCTGCTCTTGGAAACCACCAAAGTTTGGGTAAGTGTCGCCCTTCAGTAGCGCGGCGACTAGTGCGCAGGAGTAGCCAAGTTTTCCGGGTCGCTGGCAGGGGCAAGCTTAGGATTCAGGCTGTGTTGATCATGTGAAACAAACAGAGAAACCCTTGCAACGAGTTTCTCTGCTTAACAGTGAGTCCTTCATTTCCCCGGTCCGGTCAGGGCAAAAACATAGTGACCGGCCCCCTCCGCCCCCCATCCACTTCATTATGTGGCTAATAAAAGGATGCACGTAGAGCAGGGGGGAAAAATACGAATGAGTACCTTGCGTGTTTTGACGTTGAAAACCCCTCTTCGTAGACTCACTTAGTTATATATTGCAAGATTAAAACTTCTGATGAAGTTTGGGGGATGCCTATTATTTGGGTTTGCGGCTGTAGCTGGACCGAGTGGGGTGGGGAGGGTCTTCAGTCCAAGGCGTTGCGCACGGGGCTTCTGCCCAGTTTCCTGCTTCGGAGTCGCAGTGTCCGCCCCGGCCCGAGAGCAGTTTATGCAATTTAGAAACTCGATAGGAGGCAGCAGCTGATCTCCCACCACCCTAAAAATAATCCAACCCGGCGCACTGCGTGTTACGGCTAGGGAAGGAAAACTTTGCCGTCGGAGTAAGTGAGTCCATGTCTTTTGCATAAATATCATTAAAAAAATTTAAGACTAACTGTAAACGGTAGATTTTTATTTAACATTTCGGTAACCAAAAGACGCACGCGCACTGTGTGCGCTTTGCCTTAAGCGATCGCTATTTCTAGGACGAAGGGAACCGTCCGGAGAAGAGAGGGGGTGGGGATCGGGTTTCCAGCTCTATTTACAAAACTGTGCCGGTACCTAGGTAGACCAACTGGAAACAATGCAAGGTGTTACTACTAAATTTTTTTCTCTCGGGTATTTCTTGAACTGCTCATGAAATAGCTTTCTATCTGCTTAATTTTTGGTTACGCTTTGCTTTTTTAAGAGTCCTGCGCCCGGGTTGGAAATTTACGTCTTAAGACAGTGTAGGAAGCCGGTCTTTTGAAAGTAGCGCAAGTGCACGCGTAGGGGGTTGAAGCAGCATCAAGCGATTGCCCAAGGTATTTATTTTTTGCTTTATTTGCTCAGTTTGGGACTTAAAAAAATCCCATTGAAATGACTGTCCTAGGAGTCCTGATTGCTGAGTAGTTCCATTTTCTTTGGTGAGCGAAGGAACTTCACATCCACTGAAGAATAAATGTGTGAATTCAGATCAGGCACTGAATCAGAAGTCAGTGGTCATTTTGCTAAGTATTTTCTAACTTGGATCTGACATAGCGATGGAGGGTGATTAGATAGCTAGATAGGGACAGATATAGAGATAGATGAAAAGTAGACAAATCTTCTAGTTTATGTTTTATGAACCGCCAACTGATTTTTTTCCAAAGAAGATTTTAAAGCATAAACTTTTTTTAATTGTTTTTTTATTTTTTTTTGCAAGTGATCTCCATCCTGAAAATGTCCTAGATAACGATAAAGCTCTTAAGGAAATTCCTTGAAATGCCCTGGGTTCTCTCTCATAACATACATTTGTTTAGTCACTGAATAAATAAATAATGAATTGTTTCACGTTAGAATGAAATCTTTTCTGTTGCTTTTGACATGTTTTTCAGGTGTTTCCAAGCATTTTAAGTTTTCTGCTGTTTCTCTTCCATTAAATTGACAGTTTCTGTTGGACGAACAGAAAACAGTGCTAGTTTTCACTTATTTTACTTATAGTCTACTTCCAAAAGAGAGGACTGGCAAAAATTGCTGAAGGAGAGGCCGGTACCTGATATACATTGACACTTTTGCCAAATTTTTACAATTCTCTATTTAGGCCTCTGTCTGTGCTCGGCTGAACCGGACAGATCCAGAAGGGGCGTGTCTGAAGGATGTCAGGTGACTGAGCTTAGCCAACAGGAACAGCGCTTTATTCCCTTCCGGAAGCCTTCCTGACTTGATGGTGTGTTTTGGAAAGGAAACACTGGCTGACCTTTGGAAATCTAGGAATTAGTTAGAAACTCAGGTTGAATAAAATGCCTTTGGTAAACACTAATAATTATCAACATGTCTGTATTGCTTACTCCTCTTTATTTATTTATTTATTTATTTGGTCTATATTGGAACGTATGTGGGCTGGCTGGTAAGATGTTCCACATACATACTGAATGCTGCAGAAGGGAGGGTCGGGGAGAAGAGGGTGTAGGAAGAGAAAACAGAAGGAAAAATGTGGTGAGAGGTGGTGGGTGAGTTTGGAGCTAGAAGGAAGTGTGAGGCTACAGATGTTGAGAAGGAAGATGTCATTCTAAGACTTATGTCATGAATTTGCAGCAAATACTGTAGTGTTATTACATCATTGCATATTTCTCCATCTTTTGGATCATGTAACTTTATATGATCCCAAGAACTACTTGTAAATGGTATGTTCTTATTTATACAGTCTAAGAGCACAGGAACTTACTGTCTTGTGCACTTTCGGATTCCCAGTGCCTAGCACATGGTCCGCATCCAATAAGTGTTTTAATGTTAATTAATTAAATGGCCTAGAATCCCTGACAGCTGGTACGGGGGTGAAAATAGTCTTAAACGTTTTCAGGTGGTTGTACTTTTCTGACGCTTTCTCTCCACAGCTACAGGACACTTATCCAAAGGGTTACTTAATTGATAGGTTTTAGGATTGATTTAAGTATTAGGCAGGTGGCTGCACAGGTGGTTCAGTGGTAGAATGGTCACCTTCCTTGCAGTGAGACCTGGGTTCAATTCCCTGACCATACGCCCACAAAAGAAAAAAAAATTAATAGGCAGGCAATATTAGCTAACAGAGGATCAAATTTAGGTTAATCATTGACATCCGGTTGGATAAGTATTACATATCAAGGTTTACAAATGTGGCCAACTGGAATATTATAATTTTGGGTACAATTATAAAAATTGGTAAAGTAAAAATTATTTTCTGGTTCATGCTAGGAAGCACTTTATACTTGTGTCTAAATATAAGAGTGGGCTTATGTTTTCTTTTGTGTTACTACTAAATAAAGGAAATAGTCTAAAAACTTTTACTAGTAATTTTTTTCATTTTCATTTTATTTTTCATTTTTTATTTTCAGTTTGCACCTGTCTGAATTTAAGAATGGGCTTAAATTTTCCTTTGTTTTTACTAAATAAAGGAAACAGTAAAATTTTTCATTAGTAATTATTTTTGCTTTCAATTTTCCATCTTTACCAGAAATACATCTAACATGCAAATCATATGAGCTTGGAACTATAACTTCCATTTTATTATTTTAAAAACCTCAAGTCCATTCTAATGCTTTTATCCAGTTTATACTCTTTAATAATTCATAAGGATTTACCAAACGTAAACTTTATCCTGAGTTTTAAAAAAATGTAATTGTTTTAAAAAATTAGAAATGGCCTCAACTGGAAAGCATATAATTGATTTATCAATAAAAGGATTTATTGAAATAATGTGTGAAAGGGATTCAGTTTAAACATTTATGGACTGTAAATATTGAGGCTTGTGAACTATTTCTCTTCATAAAATGCTTTATAAAACCTTCTCTTGAAATTTAACTTCTCCAATAGTTTGCCTACTATTGCTAATCTTTTCTCTGTAATACTTTTTGTTTTTTTCCCTAGGACAAATATTGTTCGTGGCTATTGCTAAACTCTAACTGAAATTTCACGGTAGTATTTTGATGGAGCAGATACTTGCTCCTCTATCATCTGTTTCAGCACATCCATGAGAGGGATCCATTTGAAATGTAAGTCAGAGCATGCCATTCTTCTGCCCTACATCCTCAGTGCCTTTCCAATTCACCCAGTATAAAAGCCAGAATCCCAGCCCTGGTCTACAGAGCTCTGCAAGATTTTGTCCTCTCTTAACTCTAAATCATCTACTTAATTGGAAAATGAATGCCGATTTCCAATGATCAGACATCCTTCCTTTCAAAATTTTTACAGCATGCATTTTATGTAAGAATGGGACCTGAATACTTTCATTTAACTGGTCAGTTAAATACAGTTCTATTTAATTTGTCCAGATTACTTAGTTTTAATATTCTTCAGAGAAAGGTTGTTTGCAGACACATTGGTCTCTGTGTATTACTATTTTCTGCAATTAAGGAAATTTTCAGGAAATTGTGTCCAGCCAAAGTTATTTGTTAATGCATTTTCAATGAATAGACCTGGAAAAGGATTTGACATAACATTTTGACTTTTCAATCATTAGCTTCACTTTTCTCCCATTTTTCTTAACAAATCACCTATTTTGTTCTTTGAAATCATTTTAATCAAATACTCCTTTGAGGTACAACTATAGAAGATATTCACTATTTTACATTTTACAAATCAAAAGAAAATATTTTAAAATTAGAGTATATTTCTCTTTAAAAAAAAAACAACTATAGAAAAGAGGACTTTGTCATGCATTTATCTAGTTCTTCAACTGTAAAAATAAGGTGGATAAATGATATAACCCTCTCTATAAGGCCATAATCCTATGAAAGAGAGTTTAATTACAAGAGACTTTTTTCTTTCTCTTTTCTTTCACTTTTAGAGTAAACCATATGAGAAGAAATGAGCCTTTCATTTTGTGGTAACAACATTTCTTCATATAATATCTGTAAAGGTGTATTAGAAAACCCTTGCTTTGTGAATGCCCTCAATCTGGTCCCTCATGTTTTCCTGCTGTTTATCACTTTTCCAATATTGTTTATTGGTAAGTAATGTAATGTTGCTATGTCACATTAGTAGTGAGATTTGGTATAATGTTGACTTAATTTCTCCATCATGAAAGCTGATATGAGAGTCTATGAGAAAAGAAGAAACTTATATTTTGTGTTTTCTTATTACTTCTATTTTTAGCATATGATACTCGGTAGGTAAAATAGTGGGCATGGTCCTCTAAAGGATGCTTCCAGATAGCAGCAGCTGGTTTTTGAAAAAGATAGAGATAATATATGAGATGGATCTAAAGCATTGATTGAGTACTTGCTTTGTCCTAGGTGAAGGCAATGGCAAATGGGTGACATAGTGTGTGCTTTGCCTTCTGGGAGTAGTCCAGACAAACAGATGCATTAAAGTCAGGAGAACTTAACTGTATCACATTTTAAGCCCACATTCAAAAATGGGAACAAATTATACTAGGCATTAACCTGCTAGAACAACTAATTCTTCCTGGTGTTGGTGGGAGGAGATTGCCCAGAGAGTGACACGTTCCAGAACTTGAAGGTTACAACGTGTGCAAGTTAAAGTAGGAATGACGTGGGTATGTTTTGAAGAGAATACATTTGCAAAGAAATGGGAACCATTTTCTCTATGCTTTTACAGTTTATGCATGTACAGAATCCAGTTATTCAGAGCAGTTATGTACAATTTGTGTGGTCCTACCCCCTGAATTACCAAAATAGACCATTTAACTTTTTAAAAAGTTATAAAATATTTTCAGTATGTAAAAAATGACCACGATTAATATAATAAACATTCTTTGAACCTACCACCACTCATCCTTTGGAATGTAGCTGTAAGAACATGTGTATCTTTTTGCATATCACTTCCTGATTCTGTTGTTATTCCCACATCCTTTCTTCCCATCCTTTCATAAGTAGTAACTACTATTTATAATTTGATGATTAATATTCCCATCCATGATTTTGTTGCCCACAAAAATATATGAAATAATAAAAAGTCATCAGACTTACTTTCTTAAGAAAAATAGCATAATCAAAGAATATGCTTTAAAGAAAGATTTAAAAATGATGTGAATACTTTTATTTATTCCTTAAATAAATTCACTGAGAGCCAGCTCCATTCCTGTTATTATTTCTTACAGTGATCAAAGAATTTGTCCTATGGTGTGTGATGTCATAATAGAGCCCACCATAACTTTTCGTGCAAAGTTATTCAGGTTAAACAAATATATAAACAAATCTAAATATATTGGTACCACAGTAGCCATACGTAGAAGTACTAGTGCTATATGTAGCATTATTTGTAGGACATTACAAACGCTCTTTGGCCAAAAGTAGAACCTGCATTTTTATTGCAGTTATTACAGTTGATAATTCCTCTTTTTGTTGTCCAGTTAACTTAAAAGGAAAGACTGTGACATTCATTTTTGTATCCCTAATACCCAGCACAGTGATTTGCAACAATGGTATTTGTATAGAGTCGCATTGAAATGGATAGTGTCAAAAGAAATTATGGGGAAAAGTGCGTTCTGCTTATTTATAATATTGCATTCTTGAGTCAGTGAGGGGCCATCAATACTTAAAATCTCAAAGAAGTATCGGGTACAAGGAAAATTATAATGCTGCATAAAAGACACAGAACTTGCCTGCAAGAGTTTACAATGTAAACTGTGGTAGAATATGTTAAATTTAACTAACCTGCCAATAATGAAATACGTTTGGCAACAACTAAGACGCGAATCAATTTTTTTTTCAAAGAATGCTTGAGAGGTCCCTTTTATACATACAAAAAATCCTTCCTGCAATATTTCAAGAACAAACCCTCATTCATTCCTGAAGTGTGTCAGGCTTCTCTACTGATGAAAATGAGGGAAAAAAGGGCGATGAAAGGAGACAAAAGTCGTTTGTTCCTGACATGCTACATATGAATTGGTATTATGCTGTAATTTTGAGAGGAAACATCACAATTTTACTAAATATAATCTTGAATATTTTCTTCAGTGATGAGCCAAATGTGAAGCTATAATGTTCTTGAGCTTGTTTTTAAGCTCTTTAGTGTGAAAAACTTTTAACTTTTGCTTGTTGAATAATGCAGGCTGAGTCATAGGTAATCATTTTACTCATATAATATGCATGTGATTAAGAGTTCGCTCAATAATGAATCCCATATTTCATCACCAAGTATTCCTTTTTTTTTTGTTAGTCCTCTCACAGATCCCAAATGCCACATTGTTTTCATTGCTATCATTAATTTGTATTTTGTTTTCCTTTTGAGTGAATGAGAGGCCTGTTGGTAAAGGCATATAATTACAGTGAGATAGCCATGTCATCACCCAGAATTGCCATTATTCCTGAGCAATAAACCATTAATGTGTTGGTTAGCCTCGGCAGTCTTGTAAAAATTAATTGAAATTTTATTGTTTTAATATAGTGAAAATAGACCAGGTTTTCCATTGCTTCCCTAGAAAGCACTAACATTTCAGGCTTCCCCCTCCAAACCAATATAAATGATTTCCATGATTATAATGGATCCTTTTCTCCCCCCCCCCCTTCTGTTATCTTTTCATCTTTTTCAGGGTGGGGGAGCCAAAGCTCCAAAGTACAAATTCATCACAACACATGGCTCCATTTTCCTGGCCATAACCTCAGATGGATTCTTACCTTTGCTCTCCTGTTTGTGCACGTTTGTGAAATAGCTGAAGGCATTGTTTCAGATTCGTAAGTCACCTGGTTTAGCTAATGTTATGACACTATACTAGTGGGTATATTGACATGGAGGGTAGCTAAGAGCATGTCACGTGCGGCTCCGGGCATAGCACAGTAGGGATAACAGTGGTCAGCTACTTAATGCCATAATCAGGGGTTTTGCCTCTATTTTTGTGTTGCTACATAATTTCTCTGGTAAAACAAATTCAGATCAGTGACTTAACTCTCCTTAATGCGCTTTCCACATTTTTGCTCCCTGATCAGGGTAGCCTTTGCAGAAAGTTCCTCTCTCCTTTTAAACACTTCACTGTTTACCTTATCCTTAAAAATTGGTATAGAGATATTATCTATATTGATATATAGATCTAATAGCTAAATATCTCTATGAGATCTATATACCAATATAAAGTATATTAATCATTTCTCAGATGTTTTAAATTATTTTGCAAATAACCAAAGATAGATGAAGCAGGTGTTTAAGAAGTCTGAGAACCAGTGAGATCATAGCAACAGATTGTATGAAAATATTTTAAAATATTTTTAAAAATATGAAATATTTTAAAATCAGAATCTGTCATAAAACCCATATTTTTAAGGGAAATTTGTTATATTCTCCAAGGCCTGAGGTGGCACACCTCTTCCTGAGCAGTGATGTAGAAGGGCCACCCTCTGCCTTTGGGGCAAACTCACCCTCTTCAAATGCTTGGGTGAATCTACTCTTCTGGCCCAACATTTCTTGACTTCAGACCTTAGCTTCCATAGTTCTGCCTCTGAAGTTATTTTTTCTTCCAATTTGCCCCTTTCCTGTCCCTTTTAGTCCAGACTGGCAGTGGTTCCATTTATACAGATCCCACAGCGCTCTTGGTTTTCTATGCAGCGTACTGGGATCATGACCATTACACAAAAGGATTTTCCACACAGCCTTCCTGGATAACCCCTTCTCATATACTCACTTGTCCTGTAATGGCTTACTGGTTCCATAATTGGTTAAATCTTCATGTGGGATACTGTTCTCTCAGGTCTCCCTTTCTGGAAGCCCCAAGTTTTTCATCAGTTGGGGCTTCCAGACCATCAGTTTCTGGTCTCTTTATACCTAAGAGTTCAGTCTCAGCTTATCTCTTGCCTATTTCATTTCACTATAAGCTGCAAGGAAAAGCCAGGTTGCACTTTCCACATTTAATTTGGAAATCTTTTCTGGTAAATATCCAAGTTCATGACTTTTAAAATCTGCCTTCCATCTAAACCAGCAGTCAATTTGGCCAGATTCCTTGCCACTTTAAAACAAGGATCACCTTCCATTGAGTTTGCAATAACTCATGCATCATTTCTGTCAAAGGCCTTATCAGAGGTACCTTTAGAGTCCACGTTTCTACCAACGGTCTCTTCAAAGCATTCTAGGCATCTTCTATCAAGCTCCTGACAACTCTGCCCAAATCTTTCCCTTAATCCATTTTAAAAGCTGTTGCAACATATCTGGTATTTTCCAACTGTAGCACCCAACTCTCGGTACTAAAATCTGTATTCGTTTGTAAAAGCTGCTGGAATGCAATATACCAAAAATGGAATGACTTTTATAAAGAGGAATTTATTAAGTAGCAAGTTTATAGTTCTAGGTCTGTGAAAATGTCCAAATTAAGGCAAGGCTACACAAGTGTCCAAATTAAGGCATCCAAGGAAAGATACCTTGGCTCAAGAAGGCCGAAGATGTTCGAAGTTTCTCTCAGCTGGAAAGGCACATGGTGAAGTCTGCTAACTTTGTCTCCAGGCTTCTTCAGCGGCTTCCCCAGGGACGTTTTCTTTATGCATCTCCAAAGGTCTCTGACTGTGTGGGGTCTGTTGGTTATAAAGCCTTTTCCAAAATGGTTCCCTTTTAAAGGTCTCTAGTAAGCAACCCCACCTTGAATAGGTGGAGACACATCTCCATGGAAACCATTTAATCAAAAACTACCACCCACAATTGGGTGGGTCACATCTCCATGAAAGCAATCAGAAAGATCCCACCCAGCAATATTGAATGAGGATAAAACAGCATGGCTTTCCTGGGGGTACATAATAGCTTCAAACTGGCACACACATAGTAACAAAAAAATAAACTCAAGTAATAGGAACATTTTTGTTATAAAATTATGTAAAAAGTACACCATTTGTTAAAGACTGTCTGCGAGAAGATCTTCAAAGTTCTTAAAAGAAAGCTCCAAAAACTTCTTTCTTATTTAAGAAACCCCTGCACATCTGTTTACATTTTTCTGTTGCATTTAACAAAGAATGGGACTTCTAAGCATTTGACATGGATCCAACCACTTTCAAATGCCTTTATGATGGCTCTTTGCATACATGAGCATACCTTAGTTTCTGACAAAAAAGAAAGATATGTCACCCCTTCAAGCATTTAACTTAATGGGCTTTAGTATGGACAAGAGCTCCATACTAAAAAATAACAAACCAAGATTTCACCCTTGATCTCACACTACCCCTTTGCATTCTGTAGAGGTTTGCTCCTTACCCTTTTTAGTGAGGCTTTTCGAAGTCATCGTCCAGTACTTCTGACCTTCAGAATTTAGTTTGCTTTCTCTCTTGCCCTGTCCTATTCTGGAAACTGCATCAATACTTTCGACTTTTAACCTTAGTAATTTATATATCTAGTTTGATCCTATAGAAGTTCTTAATATTTAGTTTTCTTTATTAGAGACTAGCTTGAGGCCAGAGTGTAGGGACTTCCCTGTCCTTTCTGCACATGAAACTTGTCTTGTGTATGCATGTGTGCCCTAGGAATTTCCCTGTTTATACTGATGAGAATGTCCCCTTTTCTCTAGGAAATACTTTTCACGTGATCCTGGGCGCCCTACTTTGTGTCCTGTAACCAGGAAACCCTTGCTCTGGGCAGCCACAACTTGACTGCTCTCCCACAGCATTCTGTAGGAGAGTTCTGTGAACTGACTTCTATGTGAAGGCAAACCTGTGACTGGTGTCCTGATTTGGTCCCTTAAGCCACCAGCAGAGGGATTGGGCCAGATATCCATATTCCTAATATAGTCAGAAGGGTTGCTCTGCTCCTTCCAGAACCGCACACAGAGAGTACACACGTGGTGGGATGGGGGCCAGCCACGGCACCTTGAGAGCTACAGCTTTTAAGTGTCCTTTTCCTTGATCTGGTGCTACCCTGTTACTGTAGTCCTTTAACTGTTTTCTGAAAGGTGTTTCTGCAAGTTCTTGGTAGTTGTTCAAAGCCTTTGTGCGAGGACAGAGCCCTGAAGCTTCTCACTCTGCCATTTTGATTGGGACAGGCTTTTAATTCAGACTTTTTAAATTCCTTTAATCATTTTCTCTCTTTTAAAATTATTCTTTTATCCTCCAAGACGTAATCCTTTCTTGATTTTCGTCCTAATTTTCTGACTAAAGATTTTCTGCTGTAGTGGGATGGACGTGCTCCTACCAAAATATGGAGGTCTGTAGTTCATACTCTAAAAATAACTAATAACAGGCTTAGGAAACCACATAAACCTATGCATCTTTGTACCTACAGCATTAGCAAAATAATAGCAATCCTAATAAAAATACTAGCATGGTTGAAAGACAGGTAAAACTCTTAAAAATGAAACCCTACAATAGATATGTAAAACCCAGCTGCTAAACAAACAAAACAAACAGCTGCTACCTTTATTCGTTCTTTATTATTATGTCTCTTAGTAATATTTTGTCATTTCTTCCAAATTTTTTAATTGACTTCTTAATTCATTTATTATAATTATTCTTATTGAGTGTGTTCAGTTTGTAAATTCTCCTCTGGGTATGTTTTTTTAAATTTTTATTAATAAAACCAATTAACATACAATATGAACATTCTTTTTTCTTCATCATATAATTGTATATTCATCATCATGATCATTTCTTAGAACATTTGCATCAATTCAGAAAAAGAAATAAAACAGAAAAAAAATTCATATATACCATATCCCTTACCCCTCCCTTTCATTGATAACTAGCATTTCAATTTACTAAACTTATTTTAACATTTGTTCCCCCTATTATTTATTTATTTTTAATCCATATGTTTTACTCATCTGTCCGTAGAATAGATAAAAGAAGCATCAGACACAAGGTTTTCATAATCACATAGTCAAATTGCGAAAGCTATATCATTATACAATCACCTTCAAGAAACATGGCTACTGGAATACAGCTCTACATTTTTAGGCAGTTCCCTCTAGCCTCTCTGTTATGCCTTAACTGAAAAGGTGATATCTATTTAATGCGTAAGAATAATCTCCAGGATAACCTCTCGACTCTGTTTGGAATTTCTCAGCCATTGACACTTTATTTTGTCTCATTTCTCTCTTCTTCCTTTCAATTGAGGTTTTCTCAATCCCTTGGTGCTGAGTCCCAACTCATTCTAGGATTTCTGTCCTACATTGCCAGAAAAGTCCACACCCCTGGGAGTCATGTCCCACATAGAGAGGGGGAGAGCAGAGAGTTTGCTGTTGTGTTGGCTGAGAGAGAGAGGCTACATCTGAGCAACAAAAGAGGGTCTCTTGGGAGTGACTCTTAGGTCTAATTTTAAGTAGGCTTAGCCTATCCTTTGTGGGGTTAAGTTTCATATGAACAAACCCCAAGATTGGGAGCTCAGCCTATTGCTTTGGTTGTTCCCACTGCTGTGAGAATATCAGGAATTCTCCCCTTGGGAAAGTTGAATTGTCCCCCTTTCTCACCATTCCCCCAAGGGGACTTTGCAAATACTTTTTTATTCACTGTTCAAATCCTTCTGGGATTTATTGGGGCATCACTCTGGACAAACCTACAAAATCTCATGTCCTACTTAAGGTTCCATGTACTTATGGTGTTCAATTAAACTGTCCACATAAGTTATATTAGGAAATGCACTAGTCAAAATGTAAATTTTGTATGAAATAAATATTTTTTGCTTTAGTCTCACATATAAGTTAAAGTTTTAAAATATTAATTAGTGTGTTTTCAACACCTGCATTATTGACATTCCTTTGTTCTTCCTCATGCAAAACATTTCTGAATTTGTACTTTTAGTCACTATTATTATATACTCTAGGCATTCCTAGATTATGCCATCTAAGTCTTTATCCCTCTTTCCTTCAGATTTCATTTGTGCCCCCAGGCCTCCTCCCTCTATCATTCTCACGTTCAGCTTCATCCAATTTTCTAACATTATTGTATTACAGTTAAGTAGTATTGTGCTATCCATTTCTGAATTTTTACAATCAATCTCATTGCACAATCTGTATGCCTTCAGTTCCAATTACCGAATATATACCCTATTTCTATCTCTTGATGACCTCTGTACTTAACTGAATTATCTAAATTCATTCATTAGTGTTAGTTCATATCAGTGAGACCATACAGTATTTTTCCTTTTGTTTCTGGCTAATCTCACTCAGCATAATGTCCTTAAGGTCCCTCCATGTTGTTACATATTTCATAACTTTATTCTGTTTTACAGCTGCATAATATTCCATTGTATGTATATTCCACAGCTTGTTTAGCCACTTGTCTGTTGACGGACATTTGGGCAGTTTCCATCTCTTGGCAACTGTAAATAATGCTGCTATAAACATTGGTGTGCAAATGTCTGTTTGTATCTTTGCCCTCATGTCCTCTGAGTAGATACCTAGCAATGGTATTGCCAGGTCATATGGCAATTCTGTACTTAGCTTCCTGAGGAACCACCAAACTGCCCTCTACAACAGTTATACCATTTGACATTTCCACCAACAGTGGATAAGTGTGCTCTTTCTCCATATCCCCTCCAGCACTTGTTGTTTTCTGCTTTATTGATAATGGCCATTCTGGTGGGTGTGAGATGATATCTCATTGTGTTTTTTATTTGCATTTCCCTAATAGCCATGAAAGTTGAGCATCTTTTCATGTACCTTTTGGCCATTTTTATTTCCTCTTCTGAGAAGTGTCTGTTCAAGTCTTTTGCCCAATTTGTAGTTGGGTTGTCTGTCTTTTTGTTGTTGAGCTGAACAATCTCTTTATATATTCTGGATACTAGGCCTTTATCTGATGTATCGTTTGCAAATATTGTCTTCCATTGTGTAGGCTGTCTTTTTACCTTTCTTGATGACATTCTTTGATGCACAAAAGTGTTTAATTTGGAGGAGTTCCCATTTCTTTCTTTCTTCAATGCTTGTGCTTTGGGTGTAAGGTCTAGGAAACTTCCTCCTATTATAAGATATTTCCCTACATTTTCTTCTAACAGTTTTATGGTCTTAGATCTAATGTTTAGGTCTTTGATCCACTTTGAGTTAATTTTTGTATAGGGTATGAGATATGATCCTTTTTCATTCTTTTGCATGTGGATATCCAGTTCTCTAGGCACCATTTATTGAAGAGACTGTTCTGTCCTAGGTGAGTTGGTTTGACTGCCTTATCAAAGATCGGTTGTCCATAGATGAGAGGGTCTATATCTGAACACTCTATTCGATTCCATTGGCCAGTATATCTATCTTTATGCCAGTACCATGATGTTTTGACCACCGTAGCTTCATAATATGCCTTAAAGTCAGGTAGCGTGTGACCTCTGACTTCATTTTTCTTTCTCATGATACTTTTAGCTATTTGGGGCACTCTGCCCTTCCAAGTAAATTTGGTTTTTGGTTTTTCTATTTCTGAAAAGTTAGTTTTTGGGATTTTAATTGGTATTGCATTGAATCTGTAAATCAATTTAGGTAGAATTAACATCTTAATTATATTTAGTCTTCCAATCCATGAACACAGTATGCCCTTCCATTTATTTAGGTCTTCTGTGACTTCTTTTAACAATTTCTTTTAGTTTTCTCTGTATAGATCTTTTGTCTCTTTAGTTAAATTTATTCCTAAATATTTTATTCTTTTGGTTGCAATTGTAAATGGAATTTTTTTCTTGATTTCTCCCTCAGATTGTTCATTGCTGGTGTATAGAAACACTACAGGTTTTTGAGTGTTGATCTTGTAACCTGCCACTTTGCTGTACTGATTTATTAGCTCTAGTACTTTTGCTGTGGATTTTTTGGGGTTTTTGACACATAGTATCGTATCACCTGCAAATAGTAAAAGTTTTACTCCTTCCTTTCATATTTTAATGCCTTGTATTTCTTTTTCTTGTCTAATATCTCTGTCTAGAACTTCCAACACAATGTTGAATAAAGTGGTAATAGTGGACATCCTTGTCTTGTTCCTGATCTTAGGGGGAAAGTTTTCAGTTTTTCTCCATTGAGGATGATGTTAGTTGTGTGTTTTTCATATATTCCCTTTATCATGTTGAGAAAGTTCCCTTCTCTTCCTATCCCTTGAAGTGTTTTCAACAGGAAAGGATGTTGAATTTTTTCAGATACCTTTTTTGTATCAATCAAGATGATCATGTGGTTTTTCTTCTTTGATTTGTTGATATGGTGTAGTACACTAATTGATTTTCTTATGTTGTACCATCCTTGCATACCTGGGTTGAATCCTACTTGGTCATGGTGTAAAATTATTTTAATATGCTGCTGGATTCTATTTGCAAAAGTTTGTTGAGGACTTTTGCATCTATATTCATAAGAGAGATTGGTCTGTAGTGTCTCTTTTTTGTAATATCTTTGTCTGGCTTTGGTATGAGGGTGATGTTGGCTTCATAGAATGAGTTAGGTAGCTTTTCCTCCTCATCAATGTTTTTGAAGAATTTGAGCAGGATTGGTACTAATTCTTTCTTGAATGTTTGGTGGAATTCACCAGTGAAGCCATCTGGTCCTGGACTTTTCTTTTGGGGGAGCTTCTTAATGACTGATTTAATTTCTTTGCTTGTGATTGGTTTGTTGAGGTCATCTATTTCTTCTCAAGTCAATGTTGGTAGTTCATGCCTTTCTAGGAAGTTGTCCATTACATCTACATTGTCGAGTTTATTAGCATAAAGTTGTTCATAGTCTCCTCTCATTACTTCCTTTATTTCTGTGGGGTCAGTGGTTATGTCTCCTCTTTCACTTCTGATTTTATTTATTTGCATCCTTTCTCTTCTTCTTTTGTCAGCCTTGCTAAGTGTCCACCAATCTTATTGATTTTCTCATAGAACCAACTTCTGGTTTTGTTGACTTTCTTGATTGTCTTCATGTTCTCAATTTCATTTATTTCTCTTCTAATCTTCATTATTTCTTTCCTTTTGCTTGCTTTGGTGTTAGTTTGCTTTTCTTTCTCTGGTTCTTCCAAGTGGACAGTTAATTCCTCGATTTTTGCTCTTTCTCCTTTTTTGATATATGTATTTAGGGCAATAAATTTCCTTCTTAGCACTGCCTTTGCTGCATCCCATAAATTTTGATATGTCATGTTTTCATTTTTGTTTGCCTCGAGATATTTACTGATTTCTCTTTTAATTTCTTCCTTGACCCACTGGTTGTTTAAGAGTGTGTTGTTGAACCTCCATATATTTGTGAATTTTCTGGCACTCTGCCTATTATTGATTTCCAACTTCATTCCTTTATGATCTGAGGAAGTGTTTTGTATTATTTCAATCTTTTTAAATTTATTGAGGCTTGCTTTATGACCCAGCATATGGTCTATCCTTGAGAATGATCCATGAGCACTGGAGAAAAAGGTGTATCCTGCTGTTGTGGGGTGTAATGTTCTATAAATGTCTGTTAAGTCTGGCTTATTTGTTGTGTTATTCAAATTCTCTGTTCTTTATTGGTCCTCTGTCTAGATGTTCTGTCTATTGACGAGAGTGGGGAATTGAAGTTTCTAACTATTATGGTAGATGTGTCTTTTTCTCTTTTCCCTGTTTTCAGTGTTTGCCTCATGTATTTTGGAGCACTTGGGCTTGGTGCAGAAATATTTACAATTATTATGTCTTCTTGTTGAATTGTGCCTTTTATTAATAAATTAAATAATAATTTAATTATTAATCTTTATTATATATTATTTTTAATATATTATTTAATTATTAGTAATTAAAATGTGTCCCTCTTTGTCTCTTTTAACTGTTTTACATTTGAAGTCTAAGTTGTTGGATATTAGTATAGCTACTCCTGCTCTTTTCTGATTATTTGCCTGAAATATCTTTTCCCAACCTTTCACTTTCAACCTATGTTTATCCTTGGATCTAAGATGTGTTTCTTGTGGACAGCATATAGATGGGTCCTATTTTTTTTAATCCATTCTGCCAGTCTATGTCTTTTGATTGGGGAGTTTAATCCATTAACATTTAGTGTTATTACTGTATAGGCAGTACTTTCTTTTACCATTTTGCCTTTTTTATTTTATATGTCATATCTAATGTTCCTTCTTTTTACCTTTACTGATAGTCTTCATTTCTATACTCTTCTCCATACCTCTCTCTCCTGTCTTTTCATATCTGTCTCTAGTGCTCCCTTTAGTATTTCTTGCAGAGCTGGTCTCTTGGTCACAAATTCTCTCAGTGATTTTTTTGTCTGAAAATGTTTTAATTTCTCCCTCATTGTTGAAGGGCAGTTTTTATGGATATAGAATTCTTGGTTGGCTGTTTTTCTCTTTTAGTAATTTAAATATATCATCTGCTGTCTTCTCACCTCCATGGTTTCTGCTGAGAAATCTATGCATAGTCTTATTGGGCTTCCCTTGTATGTGATGGATTGCTTTTCTCTTGCTGCTTTCAAGATTCTCTGTTTTTCTTTGACATCTGACATTCTGATTAGTAAGCATCTTGGAATACGTCTCTTTGGATCAATTCTGTTAGGAGTACACTGCACTTCTTGGATCTGTAATTTTAAGTCTTTAATAAGAGTTGGGAAATTTTCAGTGATAATATTCTCCATTAGTTTTTCTCCTCCTTTTCCCTTTTCTTCTCCTTCTGGGACACCTACAACACGTATATTCATGTGCTTCATGTTGTCATTCAATTCCCTGTGTCCCTGCTCATATTTTTCCATGCTTTTCTCTATATTTTCTTTTGCTTGTTGGATTTCAGATGTCCTGTCCTCCAGTTCATTAATCCTATCTTCTGCTTCTTGAAATCTAACATTGTAGGTTTCCATTGGTTTTTTTTCTCCTCTTCTACTGTGCCTTTCAAATCCATAAATTCTGTGATTTGTTTTTTTCAGACTTTCGATTTCTTCTTTTTGTTCATTCCTTGCCTTCTTTATATCCTCCCTCAATTCACTGATTTCATTTTCGATGAGATTTTCCATGTCTGTTCAAACATTCTGAATTAATTGTTTCAACTCCTGTATCTCATTTGAATTGTTGGTTTGTTCCTTTGACTGGGCCATATCATCCAATTTTCCTAGTATGAGTTGTTATTTTTTGCTGGCATCTGGGCATTTAATTACCTTAATTAGTTTATTCTGGAGATTGTTTTCACTTTTTTTACCTTGGATTTTCTTGCTGGATGACTTTGTTGTGTATCTGTTCTTTGACATTCATTTCAGCTTATTCTGGACATCTAGCTTAGGTTTTGTTTAGCAGATCAGAATTTTTCAGTTCTTGTTTTCTTGCTTCTTGCCCTGCCTGTATGGTGCCTTTTTCCCCCCCTTAGGAGGGTCTACTTAGGTTTTATAGACCCCAGCCAGATTTTCCCAGACTGAACTGGCCTCTTGTCAGGAGGAAAGAGTCACCTGTGTCAGTTTTCCCTGAGGGTGAGACCCAGCAGGTTGAAAGGCTTTCCTGTGAAGTCTCTGGGCTCCCCATTTTTCCTATCCTGCCTATATTGTGGTGCTTGTCTGCCTGCGGGTCCCATGAGCATAAGGTGTTGTGGTACCTTTAACTTCAGCAGACTCTCCCTGCTGGGGGCGTGGCTGAGACAGAGGAGAGGTTGTAGGCTGGTTTTAATCGCTTCACTTTTCCAGACCCTGGGGTCTGAACTCCTTGAGAGAGGGATTCCACCTGAGCTGGGCCTCACCTCTCTCCTGGGGAAGGCACAGGCTCCAGACAGACTCTCAAACAAGTTTAATTCTGCCTATGCCTGGGGCATGGAACCCAAGAAGCCTTGCATCTGTATCCAAAGAGCAGTCAAGCCATAGAAACACAGCACCAAAATGAAAGAGAAAAATCCTTTTCAGAGCAGGACCCCTGTTCCTTGGTTTTGCCAATCAAAAGCTTAAATTGGTATGTTGCTCTGTGTATCTCCAGGTCCTACGTGCTGCCTCCCTTCCTTCAGGGCCCAGACCTTTTCAAATAAAAAAAAAAAACCTCTGTTTTGTTTTTCTTTTTCCATCAGCCCTGTCCCCTCTGCACCAGGGCAAAATCAGCGACCTCTTCTTTTACTGGAGGTTCAGCTGAGCTGAGGGTCTATTTTTAGTAGTTAGAATTTGTTAATTAATTCCACAACTGGAGCTTAGTTGAGCTCAGTCGCTGCTGCTGGTAAAGTCCCTTTCCTTTCCCCTCTGGGAAGCAGCCTGTGGGGGAGGGCATCAGCCGCTGCAGCTTGGGGGACTCACAGTTCTGTGTGGGCTCACAGCCGGTCCAGCTGCAGACTGGGTTATGCTGTGTGTCCGGTCACTGTCCCCAGCAGTTATTCTGCACTGTTCCTGGCTATTTATTAGCCTCTCTGGAGTATGAACTAAATCCCACACCTCACTAAGCCACCATCTTTGCCGCCTATAGTGCAGCAACTTTTATGCACTGGTAGCAGCTTCCTAGTCGTGTGTACCTGTCTGTGTACTCCCACAAGCTGAGTCCACACCAGGCTCCAGCTTTCTGCCTCTCATCCTCGGCCTCTGTAACCAGGGCTGGCACACGTGGTGGAGAAGGCTCTCCCAGGTCAGCTGCACTCCTGAATTGCTGCCTCAGTCGCCTTCCTGTCCCTTCTCTAACTTTTCCATGGAGCAGGGCTAATCTCAAACTGCTCTAGTTGGCCATCTTCCCCTCTGGATATGGTTTTGACCATATCTTATAGGCTTGTTAAGTAATGTGCTCTTTTTTTTTAATTTTCTAAATGCTCAGGAAGTGTTTTTTTTTAATTCTTTCTTTGATACAATTATCAAAGAATATTAGAGACATTACCACATCTCTATATTGATGAAATATTTATATCCTACTTTTTCTGTTTGACAGTTTTGAGCTATTTCTGGGAGGTAACAAGTAGTTTTTAAGTCCACTTTTATGCCACATAGTACTTTTGAATTTTCATCACCATGTCTATTTTAATGATCCCAAATAATATCCCCGATCATTTTCCAGTTCTCTGTATACAACTGCCTCTTAGACAGCTCCCTCTGTTTTTGTTAGACACCTTCGCAATCTACACAGTCCTGGTGAAAGTTCCTCTCTCCAATCTGCTTTTCCTCTTAAAAATCTCATTCAGCTGTACCATGGTCCTCCCAGGCACCCCAGGATTATTCTCTAACTCCTCCATCTCCATTATCTTTGCACCCCAACACTGTTAGGGTCCTGTCCATTTGAACAATTAATCTTTCACAACTGTATTAATTTCTCCATGCTACTGGGGCCAAAGCTCAATTCGAGCCTTGATCTTCTCTTTCTTGGAAACTATACCAATCATTTTCTAACTGCTTTTCTTCCTTACATTTTCTCTCTTCCCACACAATCCCATATACTACCTATCAAAGTCACCATCTGTGTTACTGCCAGAGTGATTTGTCTCAAACCAAATCTGACCTTGCTACTTAACAATTTAAAGTATTTCCGTTTTTCATAAGATCTGATTCTTATACTGTACAAAGCCATTCCTGAGAAATCTTATCAAGAATATTAAACTGCTTGCAATTTTATTACACTGTTTCATGCTTCTGTGTATTTATTCTTCTTTCCCTCCCTTTAAATGTCCTTCCACCATTTTTTGACTAAGGACTTGTTTTTATATTTCATTTCCCACTGTCAACTATACAGCTTCTGAAATGACTTTCCCCCCAAAATGTCCTCCTTTCCCCGAGTCTTGAACTAAACCATTTCTGTAAGTACAGAATGCTTTACTATGTGGTATTGTTATTGCAAATGGAGTTGAGCCCTACCTAACATGCAACTCTGACCCTGTAGTATCTCTGATCCTCCAGAAAGCTCTCTGTTGCCTCAGAATGAAGCCTCTTCTCCTTGCAGCCCTACAGAATTGCCTGCAATATCCTTGACCATGGCTGACTCCCACTTGCACAAGGGCCTTTGTATGTGCCGGACCCTCTGCCTGTAACACTGTTCTAGTTTTCTAGCTGCCAGAATGCAACACACCAGAGTCAGATTGGCTTTTAATAACAGGGGATTTATTTTGTTAGTTCTTCAGAGGAAAGGCAGCTAACTTTCCACTGAGATTCTTCTTACGTGGGAAGGCACAGGATGGTCTCTGCTGGCCTTCTCTCCAGGCCTCTGGGTTCCATCCACTTTCCCCAGAGTGATTTCTTTCTGCATCTCCAAAGCCTGGGCTGAGCTATGAGTGCTGAGTTGAGGTATGCTGAGCTGCTTGGGCTGTGCTACATTGAGCTCTCTCATTTAAGCACCAGCCAGTTGAATCAAACGTCATTCATTGCAGCAGGCATGCCTCCTAGCCGACTGCGGATGTAATCAGCAACAGATGAGGTTCATATACCATTGGCTCAGGTCTGCAGCAACAGAACTAGGGCCTTCACCTGGCCAAGTTGACAACTGAATCGAACTTCCACAAACACTCTTCCTCTTTCTGTTCTGATTCTTGAAGTTGTCGGTTTAAAATTCAGTTCCTTCTGAATCACTAGGCCAAGTGCTTGATCTTGAGGCTTACTCTTGTGAAGCTTATGTAGGTAGCAGAGATGCTTAGCTTACCTATAGGCATGCCTAAGAGTTATATCTGGAGGACCTCTTTTGTTGCTCAGATGTGGCCTCAGTCTCTCTATGCCCAAGTCTGTAAGTGAAATCATTGCCCTCTCCCTCTTATCTCTACCTACCAAGTTTTACATATATAAAAGAGCCTCTCAAAATCCAGAAATGATAATTACTACTCCAGACTAAATGTGACTGCTATAAGAGCTTACAATCTAGGCCCTGTTTTCTTATAAGCATTTTCTAAAGGAGACCATACAATAATTACTCTTTTGTTTTTGGCTTATAATGCCTCACCAATCCACTTTTGACTTGATTTTTGTATATGGTGTGACCTAGCGGTCCTCTTTCATTCTTTTGTATATGGATATAGAATTCTCCCAGCACCATCTGTCAACTGGTCTATTTTTTCCCAATTGAGTGGACTTGGCAGATGTCAAAAATCAGTGGTTCATAGATGTAGGGGTCTATTTCTGAGCTCTCAATTTGATTTCTTATGCAAATACCATGATGTTTTTACCACTGTAGCTTTCTAGTATGCTTTATAATAAGGAAGTGTGAATCTTCCAATTTCATACTTCTTTTCAAAGATGTTATGGCTATTCAGGGCCCCTGTCCTTCAAAATAAATTTGATAATTGGATTTCTCATTTTTGCAAAGAAGGCTGTTAGAATTTTGATTGGGATTGGGTTAAGTCTGTAAATAACTTTGGTAAGAGTTGATATCTTAACAATATTTAGTCTTCTAATCCATGAACACAGAATGCCCTTCCATTTATTTAGGTTTTCTTTGATTTTTTTTTTTTAAGCAGTGTCAAAGTTTCTATGTACAAGTCCTTTACATCTTTGGTTTGATTTATTCCTAGGCATTTGATTCTTTTAGTTGCTATTGTAAATAGAATATTTTACCTGATTTCTCCCTCAGGTTGTTCTTTACTAATGTATAGGAGCACTACTGATTTTTGCTTGTCGATCTTGTACCCAGCTACTTTGCTGAATTCATTTATTAGGTCTAGTAGTTTGTGGTTGCTTTTTCATGACTTTCTATATGTAGGATCAAGTTGTCTGCTAATAGGGAAAGTTTTACTTCTTCCTTTCCAGTTTTGATTTATTTCTTTTTCTTGCCTAACTTCTCTGGCTAGAATATCTGGTTCAGTGAGGAATAATAGTGATGACATTGGACATCTTTGCTTTGTTCCAGATCTTAGAGGGAAAGCTTTCAGTCTTTCACCATTGAGTAAAATGTTAGCTGTGGGTTTTTCATATATACCCTTTATCATGTTGAGAAAGTTTCCTTCTATTCCTATCTTTCAAAGCGTTTTCATCAAAGAATACTGGAGTTTGTCAAATACTTTTCCTACATCAATTGAGATGATCATACAGTTTTCTCCTTGGTTTTGTTAATGTGGTGTATTATATGAATTGATTTTTCTTATGTTGAGCCATTCTTGCTTACCTGAGATAAAACCAACTGGATCATGGTGTATAATTCTTTTAATGTGCTGTTGGATTTTTGGATTCAATTTACACGTATTTTGTTGGGGATTTTTACATCTATATTCATGAGAGAAACTGGTCTGTAATTTTCTTTCCTTGTAGTATCTTTTACTAGCTTTGATATTAGGATTATGTTGTCATCACTGAATAAATTAGGTAGTATTCCCTCCTTTACAAATTTTTGAAAGAATTTGAGCAGGATAGGTATTAATTCTTCTTGTAATGATTGGTAGAATTCATCTGTGAAGGCATCTGAGTCCTGGGATTTTTCTTTCTAGGAGGTTTTTGATGACTGATTCAGTCTCTTTACTTGGTAATTGGTCTTTTGAGATCTTCTATCTCTTCTAGAGTCAATATAGGTTGTTGATTTGTTTCTGGGGACTTGTCCATTTTATCTAGGTTATCTAATTTGTGGGCAAGCAGTTATTCACAGTATCTTTTATGATTGCTTTTATTTCTGAGGGGTCAGTAATAATGTCTCCCCCGTGTCATTTCTGATTTTATCTATTTTTCATCTTCTGTTTATTTCATTGTCAACCTATTCAAGAGTTTGTCATTTTCATTGATCTTTTCAAAGAAACCAACTTTTGGTTTTGTTAATGCTTTGTATTTTTTTATTCTCAATTTCATGTATCTCTGCGCAAATCTTTGTTATTTCTATCTTTTATTTGCTTTGGGATTTGTTTGTGGATCTTTTTCTAGTACCTTTAGGTGTTCAGATAAATCTTGATTTGAGCACTTTCTTCTTTTTTTAATGTAAGGGTTTAGGGCTATAAATTTTCCTCTATCATTGCCTTTGCCCCTTCCCATAAATTTTGATATGTGGTGTTCTCATTTTCATTCATCTCAAGATATTTACTGATTTCCCTTTAAATTTCTTCTTTGACCCAGTGATTGTTTAAGTGTGTGTTATTTAACTTCTATATAATTGTGGATTTTCCAGTTCTCTATCATTGATTTCGAGCTTCATTCCCTTATGGATAGAGAAAGTACTCTGTATGATTTCAATCTTTTATAATTTATGAGGCTTATTTTGTGACCCAACATGTTGTCTATCCTGGAGAATATCCATGTGCACTTGAAAAGAATTTGGAGTGCAGTGCTCTCTGTGTGTCTGTTCGGTCTAGTTCATCTATCATATTATTCATGTTCTCTGTTTCTTTATTAATATTCTGTCTAGATTTCTATTTACTGATGAAAGTTGTGTATTGAAGTCTTCAATTATTATCATACAGGTATCTGTTTCTCCCTTCAGTTTGCCAGTGTCTGCCTCATGTATTTTGGGACATCATGGTTTTATGAATAAATATTTATGATTTTTTTATTCTTCTTGGTGGATTGCCCCTTTTATTAATATATAGTGTCCTTTTTTGTCTAGTATAATGGCTTTTGACTTAAAATCTATTTTGTCTGATATTACTATAGCTACCTCAGCTATTTTTGGTTACTGTTTGCATGGAATATCTTTTTCCAACCTTTCTTTTCCCTAATTGTGTCTTTGAATCTAAGATGACTCTCTTGTAAACACCATAAGTTGGATCATGTTTTTTTTTTTTAAATCCATTTTAACAATCTGTGTCTTGTGATTGGGGAGTTTAATCCATTCAGTGGTATTACTGAAAAGGCAGTGCTTATTTCAGCCATGTTGTCCTTTGGCTTTTATATATCATATCTTTTTTTTTTTTCACTTGCTTTTCCTTTATTGCACCCTTCTTTTATGTATAGTTGATCTTTAGTGATGTATCTGACTTATCCCTTTCTCATTTATTTTTCTGTGTGTGTTTTAAAAATATTTTCTTTGTGGTTACCCTGTAACTTATATTATACAACCTACATCTGTAGCCTACTAGTTTGAAAAGATACCAACTTAGCTTCAGTAGCATATGCATTCTCTGCTTCCATAGCCCTTCATTTCACCTCCTTATGTTATTTTTGTCCCACTTTACCACTTTTTATTCTGCATGTCCATTATCAGGAAGAATGCTTTTTTCTTTTTCAATTGTGTGCTGAAACTGACAGGAATTAAATAATAAAGTGTCGCATGTTGAGGCTACAGTACTGCTAGCTTTTGCATTTACCCTTCTGATAATCTTCATTTCTTCACAATCTGCTCTATCCTGTCTTTTCCTTTCAACCTGAAGGACTCCATTTAGTGATTATTGTGGGGCAATTCTTTTGTTTGACAAATTATTCCAGTTTCTGTTTATCTGTGAATATTTTAAATTCCCCTTCAGTTTTGAAGGTTATTTGTACCAGATAAAGAATTTGTGGTTGGCAGGTTTTCTTTTTCAGTATCTTAAATATATCACTGCTTTGCCTGCATGCTTTCTCATGAGAAATCAGTACCTAGTCTTATTGAGGAACCCTGGTATGGGCAGATCACTTTTCTCTTGCTGCTTTCAGAATTCTCTATCTTTGGCATATGATATTCTAATTAGTAGGTTTCTTGACAGTAGGTCTATTAGGATTTATTCTGTTAGGAGTACATTGTACTTCTACATGTATATGTATGTCTTTTTTAGAGTTGGGAAATTTGGGGCCTTTATTTCCTCCAGTATTCTTTCTGCCCCTTGTCCCTTCACTTACCCTTTGGGATACCATGATGCACACCATGTGTGCTTCACGCTGCCAGTCAATGCCTGAGACACTGCCCAGTTTTTTTCTTCTTTTCTCTATCTGTTTTTCTGGCTGTATGATTTTGATTGTCCTGTCCTCTAGTTTGCTGATTCTTTCCTCTGCCTGTTCAGATCTGCTCTGGTATGCCTCTAGAATGTTTTAGTCTCCCTTAGTTTGCATTTCATCACCATAATTTCTGTTTTATTTCTTTTTTAAACTTTCAAATTCTTCTTTATGTTCATACATTGTCTTCTTAATATACTGTGGTTGCCATTATGTATGGTTTTCTTCTTCTCCTTGAATTGATTTAGGAGATTTGTTTGAACTTCTTTTGTTCATTGTTCCACATTCTGTGTCTCCTCTGAAGTTTTAATTTGTTCCCTTGACTGAGCCACATCGTCTTGTTCTTTGTCTGGCTTGTAAATTTTGCTGATTTCTAGATATCTGATTATCTTGATGAGTTAACTCTGAAGGCCAGTTTCTCCCTCTAGTCTAGGGTTTTATTTTTTATTGGCTTTGTGTTAAGGCTCTTCTTTGATGCTTGGTCCAACTTATTCTAGACCTTTGGAATAGCCAGTATTTAACCGATCAGATATTTTCAGCTCTTCTTTATCTAATTCTTGCCCTTAGTATGCAGTACTGTTTTTAAGATTTCACTTTTTGTACAGTTGCTTCACCTCCCATAGAAAGCTGCTTTTCCTCTGTTCCTTCTTTGGAAATCTTGATCCATTCTATATGTTTTGGTGCAGAATATTTTCCCCAGCTCCTACTCCCCAAATCTCCTAGAGAGATTTGTTTAAATTCTCTCTCTTACTCCCATTTTCCTTATACTTTTCAGTTCTGGGACCCTCCCATCTTTCAGAAATTCAGTAAACTGTCCCTCTCCCCTTTTTTTTTCTCTGTGAGGCTTTCTGTCTCTGTTTTTTTCTCCATCAGGGTATCCCACTCCACGGACCCAGAAAAGGTCAATTCAGAAAGATAGTTTTTACAGAAAAGTCTATTTTGCATTTACGTGGTTCACCCAGATGAAACTGGATTGAGTTGATCCAGCACTTGTTAGCCTTTCTACTATAGTCTCTCTTTTTTCCCTCCCTGGGTGTCCTTTTGTATGCAGCACACTTCAGCAGCTTGTGTTCTGCTCTAGGTCTCTATGGACTTGGGTTCCTGTACCTGGATGTGTGTGGGGTTCTAACTCATGCTGTCAGTGCCTCTATAGTCTGTGTCCCTGGTGGGAAGTGGGAGGGAACTGGGCTGCTGCCTCTGAGCAACTGAGTGAGGTGGGTGAAGAGGAAAAACAGGTCCAGTATGGAAGTCTCCCACCAGATGTTTTACTTTTTCTTCAATTCAGCATTTGTGGAGTCTTTATCCAGTCTCTACTGTCCTCCAGGGTTCTGAGCAAGCAGGATTTGTCCTTTCATTTGTTGAAATCTGGGGCAGGGAAGGGGGGAGGGAGGGGGATTTCAGGGATGTTTTTATGTCACCATACCGATGATGCCACTTATGTATTTATTTTTGTTGTAAGCATTTTAAGGTATCATTTTGCTGTATTAACAGAGCCTTCCACATCATGATAAATCTTTTCAGCCAAATTATATCTCCCAATATATTCTTCCTTTTTTCAGTTTTCTTAGCAACTACTACTTTATTCTCCATTTTAAATATCTTATTTCTAAGAAAGAGTAGTAATGAATAAATAGAAACAAAATGCAAAACTACCTAGAACCATCATCTCCAGCCACTGACACTGTACCCTTCTCTGTAGAAGGCAAGAGTCACGCCATCTCCACCTCTTCATGCCAGCAGTGATGGGATTCATTGCCACTACAACATCGATAGTTTATTATCATAATATTGAAACATCAAATTTTCCTAAATTACTTTTAGGTAAGTAAGACCAGTATGGTTTTTTTTTTTTTCCTGAGAACTTCTATTTGTTTTTTTTTTTTTCTTTTTCCTTTTGTTAAATACTAACAGAGTGAGTTGGGAGTGGGAAGTATGGGGAATCACATTAATCAATTCATCTGTAATCTTCTATTTAATGTGGGGGTGAAAATAACCTGAGTTACTCTAGGCTCTGAAAACTCCATTCCCACCTGGTATCTGTTCTCTAATAAATGGTCCCTGTGTTCTAGTGCGGTGGGAAGAAGGTGGAGGGAATATGCTCCCCTCTGGCTTGCAGAAGCTGTTCTCTAAGAAACAGTGCTTGTAAGGCACAGGTAATCTCCTCCATTTCCATGTGTCTGCCTCTGGCCTGGGACCCGGCCTTTTCCCAAAGGTCCAACCCTTTCACTGCTCACTGGGAGTGCCACATCTGCCTGGGACTACTGCCTAGGCAGCAGATGCCACTATGAGGCAAAACACGCTTGAGAGCAAGCTGATAGCTGTGCTGTCCTGTGAGCAGCTGCCCCAAAGCAAAGCACCTGACAGCCCCATCAGGCGTAAGTGTCGTATTAGCCCCTCTCGCTCCTTTGTCCTGTGGACATCAGAGACTCTATAGTGTTTCTGATTTTCTTTCTCACTTAGGCAGAACTAATATAACTCATCCCAACTTGTTATATTAAATACCCTGACCCATGTAGTCCATACTTTGGGGTACGGTTTCATGAAGAGAGCTGAGGTGAGGGTATAGAAGATGCATCATGGATCTGTGAGTCTCCTGGAATTTAAGGCAGAATTGTATGTCTTTGTGTGAATGAACACCTATACCTTTTTCTTTTCTTTTTTAGAGCAGTTGTAAGTTTACAGAAATATCATGCAGAAAGAAGGGTTCCCATATAACTCCCTGTCATGCACACAGTTTTCCTTATTTTCAGTGGTGTCTACCTTTGCACAATTCATGAAACAATATAATTAAAGTTATACAATTAACTTTATCCCATTGTTTACACTAGTGTTCACTCTCAGATACCCGCATCCGCCAATTTAACATTTTACCAAATTTGTCAGATCACTCTATCAATCAATCTTTAACTCTGTTAATTCAACTGTCTATTTATTAATCCATTTTCTGAACACTTTAATGTAGGTCATATACATGATGCTTCTTGAACACTTAATACTGTCATGTACATTTCCTAAAAACAAAGATATTCACTTATGTGTCCACCTTAAGTGCAGTTATAAGTTCAAGGAATTTAACACTGATATAAAGCTTACAGTCTAAATTTCAGTTTGTTCATCTGTCCCAATAACGTCCTTTCTATCCTTCTTTCTACCTTGTTAGATCCCGTCCAGGATCATGTTTTACCTTTAATTGTCATTGTCTTTTTAGTCGCTCTCTCTGTATACTTTTTATTGTAGGAACGTATATACAACATGAACTTATCCATCTCAACCGCCCCCAAGAATTCCAGTCCATGGGATTAATCGCGTTCACAGTACTGCAGTACCCTCACCACCTTCCATTACTGAAACTTTCCTGTCTCCCCAAACAGAAACCCTTTACCCATTTTCATTTACTCCTTATTCCACCTGTCCCTGTCCCTGACGGTCTAGACTCTACTTGCTGTCTCTGTGAGTTTGCATATTTCCTTTGTAATTACCACAGGGCTTAAAGGTAACAATCTAAATCTGTGGCAATCTTGTTTGCTTTGATATAAATTTAACTTCAGTAGGGTTCACCAATAACATCCTAATCCCTCCATCCCCTACCTGTATGCAGTTCTTGTCAAAAATTATGTTTATACATCATGAGTCCAAAACCACTGATTTTGGCATTGCATTTTATATATTTTTCTTCTAGATCCTGTAGGAAATTAAAAAGTGGAGTTACAAACCCAAAATATAATAGTACTGGCATTTATATTTACCCATGTTGTTTCTCTCTCAGGAGATCTTTCTTTTTTCATGCAGCTTGGATCTACTGTTTATTGTTTTTTCCTTTCAATCTGCAGAAATCTCTTTAGCATTTCTTATAGAGCTGGTCTATGGGTGACAGATTCCCTCAGCTTTTGTTTATCTGGGACTGACTCAGTCTCTTCCTCATTTTTGAAAGACAGTTTTGTCAGATATAGAATTCTTTTTGGCAGCTTTTTGCTTTCAGCATTTACAAAATGCCATCCCACTGCCTTTGTGCCTCTTCTTTTCTGGGACCCCCACAATGTGTATATTGGCACATTTAATGGTGTCCCACGAGTTTCTTAGGCCCTGTTCACTTTTCATTCTTTCCTCTTTCTGCTCCTCAGCCTGGATGCTTTCATTTGTCTTATCTTCAAGTTCATTGACTTTCTCTTCTGCCTGTTCCCACCTACTGTTGAAATTTTTAGGTTCTGTTACTGTGGTCTTCAGCTCTGCTTGGTTCCTTTTCATAAATTCCAACTCTCTATTGATATTCTCTTTGTGTTCATCTGTCATGTTCCTTATTTCCTTTAGTTCTTTGTCAATATTTTCCTTTAGCTCTTTAGCATGTTTAAGACTATCTTCCAAAAGTTTTAGATATGCCCCAGGTCTGATCCTCCTCACTGATGGTATCTAATGTTTCAAACTTCTCCTTTGCCTGGACTATCCCTTCCAGTTTCGTTGTATGTTTTGTAATCTTTTGTTGAGACCTAGATATTACATTTTAATGTGTTATTGTTGGAATTTAGACTCTGAGGTATCTGTTCCTTAAGATAATATACAGCTATTTTTATTACAGAGCTTTTTTTAATGGCAAGAGTGGACCTTAAAAAAAAAAAAAAAAGAGGAGTAAGGAAAAAAAGAAACCACTTTTCACACAGTATTTTCAGATTGACCTCTCTGTTCTCCTTCAGGGTCTGTTCATACAATGAGTTTAGAGAATAGCTCCAGGCCAAAGCCTGAGAGCCACCCTAGCAATGCCTCTGTATACACAATAGGAATATCTCATCTTCCCTAGGACCCAGTTTCTTCATGGTCCCTAGCACGGTGGTACCTAGCACTGTAATGTATGTCCTACAGCCAGCAAACCCTTGCCCCAGGCAGCTCTCCCCAGCAATCTGCAGCTGCCTTCTATACACAAGGCAAGTTCTGGACGCGTCATTCAGGCCACCACCAGACAGATTGGGCCTGATAGGCACGTTCTTGGTATATATATGAGGGTTACTCTGCTTCCTCTGGAATAGGGCCCAGAGACCACACCCACTCAGTCTGTGAGAGGTAACGGGGTGCTCGTTGGGGGTAGGGGAGTGAGGAGGGAGGGAAAGTTAGCCAAGGCAATAGATCCTACCAGTTTTAAGAGGATGCTGCCAGTTCTTGCTGGTTGTTCAAAGATTCTGTGGAGGAACAGGGCCCTAAATGCCTTACTCCAACATCTTAATCCCTACTGGATTATCAATTAACATTTTACTTTATTTGCTTTTTGTCTACATTTTTCCATCCTTCTAGACATCCATTAGTACATCTTAGTTTTTGATGCATTTCAAAGTAAATATGCATTAGTATACTTCATGCATATCATAACTAGAGTTCAGTACTTTTTTATGGTTCTTTTGGGAGATAAAATTTACATATGTGAAATACAGAAACCTTAACTTGGCAATTGCTTACTCCGGTATAACCAAACACCTATTAATATATAGAGCAATACTGTCATCCATTGAAGTTTTCTCATGTGTTTCTCCCCTCAGACCTCATCGTCATTCCAGAAGGGTAATATTGATTTTGATATTTTTACACCACTGATTAGTTTTACCGATTCTAGAACTTCATGTAGATTGGATGATACAGTACAAGCACTTTTGTAAAAGGTTTCTTTCTCTCAGCATGATTTTTTGATGGTTATCCATATCAGGAACATATCTCATAATCTTCCTTTTGCTTTTTACTTTTCTAGCTCTATTTCTGTATTGGGTAATGGCCTTTATTACCAAGACCATAAAGTTGGTCAAGGACTGGCAGTTTGGTTGGGGGGTGTCGGACCTGCGTTTCTGCATCACAGGCATAATGGTCATCTTGAATGGACTCCTAATGGCTGTGGAGATCAACGTCATTCGGGTCAGAGTAGGTATCTAGTGATTTCTGTTTGGTTACGGGGATTCAAGACTGCAGGCCTAAAGATTCCAGTCAGCTAAAAATCATTGCTATGTAAGAAGTTGAACAAATATATGCGATCTCTGTGTGCAAATAAAACATTGATATAATCCCAAAACTCCAGGACATTAATGTTCCCGAAATCTCAGTGTGACCCTAGAATCTACTTATTTATTCATAAATATTGATTGAGTGCTTACTGAGTACTCAGTTCATATTATAGATGAAATTGTTTTTGTCAAGACATTTCGTTATCCATGACTGTTCCCCCTACACCTGGGTCAAGCAGAATACTGCGTCCCAGCAATTCGGAACTGAAGAGAAGATAATTTAATCCAATTCACCCAATTCACTAATGAAGAAACTTCCGTGGAGAGAAATGAAGCTGTGTATCCAAACTAACATGATCAAGACTCATGCTTGGTCTTGTGATTACAAATCTATTGTATTTTTTACCATGTAATGCTGTGAGTTATATGACTTACTAGCGAATGATTTTCCAATACACATTTTCTCAGCAGAGCACTTTGAATTTGCTCTCTGAGTGGCAGTATACAGGCTGCAGTGAATATTGGGGAATAGTTTACTATCATCCAAATCACAGATTAACAGTGGGACTCAGTTATGGTATTGATAATGCATTTAAAATAGAGATAACATAAGAATCCTCCTTTAGTTGATCCTATCACAGGATATGAAGAATGATTTTTCATAATAATTGTCTTTTTAAAGGATAATTGCTTTTTTTGAATTGGTCCCAAGTGAATTACATATGAAATTCTGGCACTTGACTGGTTAATTTAATCACAACAAAAGGGAGCTATTCCAAAGGCTATTTCACAGGGAGATGGAAGGAGATATTAAAATACAGATGTGGGCTCCTTGTAATGGGAAAAAAGCATTTAAAATTTTATTTGAAATGCACAAATGAAGAATTGTGTTAATTTTTATTCTCTGGAATTTTCCTGTCTTAGAGATACGTATTATTCATGAATCCTCAGAAAGTAAAACCTCCCGAAGACCTTCAGGATCTGGGTGTGAGATTTCTTCAACCATTTGTGAATTTACTGTCAAAAGCAACATACTGGTGGATGAACACACTGATCATATCAGCTCATAAAAAGCCTATTGATCTGAAGGCAATTGGAAAATTACCTATAGCAATGAGGGCGGTGACAAATTATGTTTGCCTGAAAGACGCATATGAAGAACAAAAGGTAATTTAGCATTTGTTGTCCATGTCCATGACTATGAGAATGGCTCTATTAAATATAAAGGCACAAAGCTTAGAAAACATCTGTTGTTAAGGATGGGCAGATTTCCTCCAGTCATTTACCAGTAGTTTTGAGCCACGGTAATTAGGCTACTGAGGAAAGACTGAAAGAGCCAGTGAAGTATGGTTTTGTCACGTTAGTTGCCCAGTTATGGCAACTAACATTTATACATTATGAAGGATGGAGAGCACTTTGTTTTTTCTCTGGGGCATGTTACCAAGTGGAAAATGAGAATTAGGTTCTATGGCCATGTATAGCCAATGCTTGTTACCATGTAATGTTAATAATAAATACCATTTTTACAATTGTTAAGACATTTTTTCTCATTTCTTGTCAATTTCTTTTATATAAAGGTAAAATAGATCACCTATATAAATAAGCACTTGAATAGAGCATAGGCTTTTAATTAATTAACAACTAAAATATAGGTTCTGTATTTCTTAGGAGACTAAATTAAATAAAGGAGCATCATCTACCTACTTCATGTATCATCCTATATGTATACCAAAATTGATTTCTTCTGGTACTTTCTTTGAGTATTTATAATTGCTTTAAAAATGTAAATATGGGAATCTTTGGAATATTTTCAATTTATCTTATTCTGAATAGTTGTATTTCTCTCCACAAGTGGTAGATATATTTTACATTGCAATTATTTCCAAAAATTAGTGTAATTTAAAATATTAGTACCACAACCCTGGAAGGAGTCGGGGTATGGTAAATCAGTTAAACTTTTTTGGTTGTTCTAAATCAAGTTCAGCAAAGCATTTATGGTAAGTGATGAAAATGACCTTTGTTTTGTGTCAGAAATATGAGTTGTGAAATTAATATTGCAGGAAATGGTTCCTGCAAATGAACCTGAGTCATATCTCTGGTTTCTCCTCTGGGAACAGTATTGCATAATATATTTTTAAAATTTTTCTGCTAAAGAGTAATGATATAGGTTCACTTAAGTTTTGAGTGCTCTGAGGCATAGATTCACTTGAATTGGTGTGTCATCTTTTATCAATTACCTTTTAAAAATAATCAAATTATTCATTCTAACAGGAAACTGAATGTAGAGCACAAATTCTTTTTCTATTGAGTTGTCATCTTTGCCACAATTAAAATCTTCATCGTCCTCTTCCCCAGGACTTAATTATAATGATTGTTCAGGTCTTAAAATATTTACAAAAAAAAAAAAAAACAGCTATAATACTGAGCTGTTTGTATATTACCTGGTCATTCCCAGAAATTTTGGGTATTTATGTGACAACTGAGACTCAGAGTTAGAGCTCTGGGTCTGTGAAAGTCAGCAGTACCCTATACAGGAACTGTTTAAAGAGTTGAAAAAGGAATCAGAGTTCAACTCAAGATATGAAGGAAGCTAATCTGGATAGGAAAGGGAGATTAGATTATACAGGGTAAAGGATGCTATCGTCCATATTTTAAAACTTCAATTTAGTGCGAGACCAAAGGGAGAGGTGTTTATTTGTTGCAAAATTTATGTTTTGGGCGCATTACCTAATTTCACTTGTGTGGTCAATTTAGTTGAACACCAAAAGTACATGGAATCTTGAATAGAGCATGAGATTTTGTTGAGTTAGTCCAGGCTAACGCAAGGTCCTGATATATCCCAGAGTAATTTGGGCAGTGAATAAAGAAATATTTGCAAAGTCCCTTTGGAGGACTGAGGAGAAAGGAGGAAATATTCACCTTCCACATTTGAAGAATTTCTGATAATCTTGCAAACAGTGGGGACAACCAAATCAATAGACCGAACCCTCCATCTTGGGGTTCACCTCTATGAAACATTGCTGCAAAGGATAGGCTAAACCTATTTAAAATTATACCCAAGAGCCACCCTCAGAGAACCTCTTTTGTTGCTCAGATGTGGGGTCTTTCTTTAAGCTACCTGGGCAGATGAACTCACTGCCCTCCCCCCTATGTGGGACATGACTCCCAGGAGTGTAAATCTCCCTGGCAACGTGGGATGGAACTCTCTGAGTGAGTCGGGACCCAGCATCACAGGATTGAGAAAGACTCCTTGACCAAAGGGGTAAGAGCGAAATGAGAAAAAATACAGTTTCAGTGGCTGAGAGATTTCAGACAGGGTCGAGAGGTTATTCTTATACATTATTATAGATATCCCTTTTTAGTTTATGGTGTATTGGAGTGGTTGGAGGGAAGTACCTGAAACTGTTGAGCCATGTTCCAGTAGCCTTGATTCTTGAAGATGATTGCATAAAGATATAACTTTTACAATGTGACTGTTTGATTGTGAACCTTGTGTCTGATGCTCCTTTTATCCAGGATATGGACAAATGAGTAAAAAAAATGGATACAATAAATAATAGGGGGGATAAAGGGTAAAATAAATTGAGTAGATGGAAATACTAGTGGTCAATGAGAGGGAGGGGCATGGGGTATGAGTTTTTCCTTTTATTTCTTTTTTTGGAGTGATGTTAATGTTCTAAAAAATGATCATGGTGATGAATACACAGCTGTGAAGATATGTGAGCCATTGATTTTACACCTTGTATGGACTGTATATGTGTGAAGAGGTCAATGAAATATGTATATCATCAATAAAACAGTTTTTTTTAAAAACCAACTATAGATGGATAAAGGCATGAGTTAGCTTGAGTGTATATGCCATTCTTCATTTGACATTTCTCTGAGATATACCCAGGAAACACAAGCATATCATAATATTTTAAAAAGCGTTGACTACCACTCATAGCTATTGAAAATACCTGGAGGAGGAACAATTTGAAGTTGAGTGATCCCCTTTTAAACAAAACATTTGTTGTAATTTGAGAGGTAAATTTGTTATGATTCAGTAATTGCAGAATTTTGACTAATCTATCAGTGACCTTACTCTTTGTAACTTTATGATCTTCTTTCCCATCTGCTGCTATTTGATAATATGCATGACAGATACACATTTTCTAAAATCAAAGGGAATTAAATTAATTATGCCTTTAGAATTACATGTCAGCCTTTGACAACTAAAAACAACACAGTTTTAGAAAGACTTGCCTGTTTACTCATTTTTCCCTATTTTGTTAAATTCTATTAAGTAGATACTGTTTGCACAGAATGCTAAAGATACAGAATTATGCATACTGTAAAGAAAAGAATTCATTCACATTTATTTTTAAACTTGTAAAATATAGTTGGAAGTACCAGAAGGAATTTTCACAGCTGCTGGAATTAGTTGCTACTCTCATAGATTTTATCTTTTTTTTTTCCAGAAAAAAGTAGCAGATCATCCCAACCGAACTCCATCTATATGGTTAGCAATGTACAGTGCTTTTGGGCGACCGATTCTACTTAGTAGCACATTCCGTTATCTGGCAGACTTGCTGGGTTTTGCGGGACCTCTCTGTATTTCTGGAATAGTTCAGCGTGTGAATGAGACTGAGACTTGGACAAATAACACAGGAGGAGTAAGTTCATGGTGCTATTAAAAGGAAACATTTTATGGCAGATTTCATCATAATTTTCATTTTTTATTAATGCAGTTTTATGAGAAATTCAAACAGGCTTAAATACAGATAATTGAATGCTTTTAAAAGAAAGAAATAAGTATCTTTATAGTAAAAATCACGTGTTTATGTGTTCATTGATTGGTCTGACCTCAAAATTATTTCTCAGATTCAGAGCATTTGCACGTTTAATAAGCATCTATGGTGTGCCAGAAATTATGCTTAGAAATTTCACATTATCATGTATTATTTAATTTGACTTTTATAGCAATCCTTTAAAGAATTTTTATACATGAGTACATGATGATGACTAAGTGAGTTTGTAGAGGCCTGTGACAAATAGTATTAGCAATGCAATTTGTAATATGTACACTTTTGTTTTCTTAGATAATAAAAGCCATCAGTTTGTTTCACAATGATCAGAGCAAGTTACATTATGATATTTTAAAATATTATGTACTGTGCTGTATAATCTTTTATTTGCAGTTCTTAAGTCTGCATTGTGAACTTTGTAGTGATGAGAATTGATTTCCATAGACTCACAGGTAGAAACTCTACTCCACATTTATCAATTTTCCTTTTCTATTATCTCAACCTGATTTCATGTCTGCTTTTTTTCACCTGTTGAAACTTTACTCATTATTCAAGCCTACATTAAATGGTGTCTTTTCAGTGAAGCTTTTTCTGATCGTCCTATTGGGTTTTGACTCTCCTTGGTATTCCCATAACATATTACTTGCTTTGTGTTGGCATTTACCGTGTATGCTATTTATAATGAAACATACTGTTCATAGATATACACCTCTTACTAAGTTGTAACCTCTTTGAGCACGATGACTGTGAGTTGTTCATATCTGCACCCAAAATGCTTACCCCAGATCCTTGCACACATTGATAGTCAATTAGTATTGAAGTGAACCAGATATTATTTCCACCATTGAATGCACTTCTGTGATGTTTGTCCCTAGTAGTCAAATTACATAGATATCTAAATTCCACATGCAGTGCTTCTGTAGTCTTTCTTACACATGCAACCAGAGGTTTTCTGAGAAGGAACAGGGCTCATGCATTTCTTTGACCCCTGTGAAAGAAAAACCAGAAGTAGAATTTGACTGAATGGAAATCCTGAAAACTGAGACATGCCCAAACTGAAATATAATGTACATTAGTGTTAACTTTCCCTCTCTTCTAACAACCAAGTTACTGTGTACTATAGACACAAACAAAAACCAATCAATTTTACATATCCTAATGAAGACTTTGGTCCATCCCTACTAAAAGTTGTTTTTCATTGTTGTATTTTGTCTCTGCAGGTGTCACATGGGAGAAGTCAAAAGCCAAATTACCTAGTTTATAATTTACAATTTATTTCCTAAATGAAAATTAAAATATTTAAATGAAAGAAAAAGTCAACTGTATAAAATTATTTTTAAATTAGCAAGTCTACAGAAATTGCATTCTTGTCCTATTTGCTTTGATACCCACAATCAGATTTGTGGTTCCTGCTTTAAATTAGGATCTAAACTAACCTCTATCTTCTTTTATACTTCCCATCCAACTAAACTGATTTTAACTAAAATTCACCTTTTTTACTACAATTTCCAGCAGTCTTAAAAATCAGTTTTTCATTTGTATCTGTGGGTGTTATGGGGGAAGTGATATTTGCCAGGCTGTGGCTCATTCTACTGTTGTATTATAAAGATAGTTTTTACATTTAAAAACCATATAAACTTTTAAACTTGAACTCTATACCTGGTATATGAAAAGACTAACTTGAAATCATCTTTTTTTTTTTCTTTTGGTACAAGATTTCAGCAACCCTCTCATCAAAGGAGTTTCTTGAAAATGCTTATGTGCTAGCAGTTCTTCTCTTCTTGGCCCTTATTCTGCAAAGGACATTTTTGCAGGCTTCCTACTATGTAACCATAGAAACTGGCATTAACCTCCGTGGAGCTCTGTTGGTATGTACAAGCTTTAATCTCTGTTTCTAGAAAATGCCATCTACCATCCAGTGATAGAGTTGGTAGTAGCTGTAGTTTTATTTTTTTCATTCAGTTTTTACTTTGATGCCACAACATTAACACTTCTAGGAAAACTTAATGAAGATAAGCTGTTCTAGTTTGCAAGCTGCTGGAATGCAATATACCAGAAATGGAATGGCTTTTAAAAAGGGGAATTTGTTAATTTGCTTGTTTACAGTTGTAAGGCCAAAAATTTCCAAATTAAGGCAAGGCTACAGAAATATCCAATCTAAGCCATCCAAAAAAAAAAAAATAATACCTTGGTTCAAGAAGGCTGATGATGTTTGGGTTTCTTGCTCAACTGGAAAGGCACATGGTAAATATGGCAATATCTGCTAGCTTTCTCTCCAGACTTGTTTCAGGAAGCTTCCCCAGGGATGTTTTCTTTTTTCATCTCCAGAGGTCTCTGGCTGCCTGGCTCTCTCGTCACTCTGTTGCTCTTTCCAAAACATGTTTCCTCTTTTAAAGGATTCTAGTAAACTAATCTAGACCCACCTGGAATGGGTGGAGTCACATCTCCTTCTAATCAAAGGTTAATACCCACAAGCTGGGAGAATCACATCTCTGGGGAGATAATCTGTTCAGGTTTCCAGCCTACAGTCCTGAAGAGAGATGAAAAGAAACAGCTGCCTTGACCAGATGGATTAGGATTAAAACATGGCTTTTCTAGGGTTTCAAACCAGCACATTCTACCCTCTGGACCCTAAAAATATATGTTTTTACCATATACAAAATGTGTTCATTCCATCACAATATCAGAAAGCTTTAAACAATTTCAGTAACAATACAAATGCATTACAAAGTGAGGAGCATTACAAACTCTCATGAAAATTAGTTACAGGTATGGTCTGTCCTAAGGCAAAATTCTCCTGTGTCTGGAACTGTAGAACTCAGAACAAGTTATTTGCTGCCAACATACGAAGGAGGGACAATCATAGGATAAATCCCCCCATTTCCTTAGGGAGAACTTGGAAGGAAAACAGGGGTCACTGGACCTAGGAAGTTTTGAAAACCTGCAAGACAAATTCCATTAGATTTCAAAGTCTGAAAGTCATTTATCTTAGGGGCTTTAGAAAGTGGCAGTCCCACCCTTTCCAAGGGCCTATGCAGTGGCCCACCTCTCTCTGAATGTAAGCTTGGGGGACAATGGGGAAACCACCTTATTCTCAGCTCCACCCTCTCCAAGCATCGGGGCTAAATCTGGGTTTTCTGCCATCTCCACGGCACGTGCGCAATCTCTCCATGTGTTGGCAGTCATGCTCTCCCCAGCCCCCAAGGAATGTGTTGGTACCAAACCCTTTTCTAGTTTGCAGTCTGCCAGAATGCAATATACCAGAAATGGAATGGCTTTTAAAAGGGGGAATTTATTAAGTTACCAGTTTACAGTTCTAAGGCCAAAAATGTCCAAATTAAGGCAAGGCTATGGAAATGTTCAATCTAAGGCATCCAGGGAAAGATACCTTAGTTCAAGAAGGCCAATGACATTCCAGGTTTCTTTCTCAAATGGAAAGGCATATGGGAAATATGGCGACATCTGCTGTCTTTCTCCTCAGGCTTCTTGTTTCATGAAGCTCCTCCAGAGGTGTTTTCCTGCTGCATCTCCAAAGGTCTCTGGCTAACTGACCTCACAGTTCTCATGATTCTCTCGTGGCTCTGTTGCTGTTTCCAAAACATGTTTCCTCTTTTAAAAGATTCCAGTAAACTAATCAAGACCCAGCTGGAATGGGTGGAGTCACATTTCCCTCTAATCAAAGGTTAATTTGATCAAATTAACTCTGTGGAAATAATTTGAGCAAGTTTCCAGCCTACAGTACTGAATAGAGATAAAAAGAAATGGCTCTCTCCATAAGATGGATCAGGATGAAAACATGGCTTTTCTAGGATACATAAACCTTTCAAACCAGCGCATAAGCTATGCAGAAAAAAAATTAATGTGAAATTTTATTTATCATTAATAAAGTATTTTGTATCAAAAATGGCAATTTATGCTTAATATTGAGGGTATGATTAAGGGAAATCTACATAATGGAAGAAAATTAGAGCTAATTAGTAAACCCACTGTATTAAAAGCAACTTTTATAATAATAAAAATGTTTTGAAATCTTGCATAACTTAGGTCAATTATTATTTGGTTTAGGGCTTACATTTAAAGTTGACTGTATGTTTTGATTATATTGCTAGAGAAAAATTATTTCCTGTTTAATTGAGAGCTAAAAGTTAATATGGTAAAAGGAAAGCAGTGGTTGCTTTAAAAAGATGGTATTATAGGTTGGTTGTTTTTTTTTTTTTTAACTTTTTTCAGAAATTAAAAAAATGTGTTTTTTTTTTCATGAAGATTCCTGTGCATAGTATTGATTATTAAGTTAGAGTCTCAAGTGCATCCCTTTTTTTTTTCCTTGCAGGCCATGATATACAATAAAATCCTTAGGCTGTCTACGTCTAACTTATCCATGGGTGAAATGACTCTGGGACAGATCAATAACTTGGTCGCCATTGAAACCAATCAACTCATGTGGTTCTTGTTCCTGTGCCCCAATCTATGGGCTATGCCTGTTCAGGTAGATTAACATAAGTAAGAGTCTCATTTGCAGAGAATATAAAGTAAAAGAAGCCTTAAGATATTTAATTCAGTAAAAGGTAAACTTTTGGAATGTGCTACCATTGTTAAACCCTTTTTATAGACAAGAAAGATGAGGCTCAAAAATGCTGTGGTATAGGTTAAGAAGGTAGGTTTGGAAATTATATTGTTTGGATTCAGTATATGCTGTACCATTCCTTGGAGCTATTTTCATATGTGAAATGGGGATAATCGTAGTGTCTGCCTCATAGAGTTGCAGGAATTAAGATTAAATAAACACATATAAAATATTTAGCACAGTGCTCTCCATTTTGTGGATACTCAGTAACTGTTATTGTTGCCCAAATTCATTCGAAACATTGAGTTAAGATTTTACTTTTTTCCACTATTCCAAACTCTCTTGCAGCATGTTCAAACTAGACCAATATCTTTACTTCATCCCATAGTTTTAATAGCTGGGTTATAAAATGAGAAACCTTATAAAATTATAGGAACACTGGAAACCTGGGGGACTATTTGCCATTTTCCATAGAAAATAACATTTTAGTTAGAAACACTTTATTCCCCCATTGGGTAATAATGGCAAAATAAATGTATTCATTTTTTCCTCTATGTGTTGCTGATTATTTTAAATTTCCTCAAGCTTTGCTTACTTTAGGGTTAAAACTATAGATCTTATTTGATGCGGTCTGTCACCTGTGCCCTTGTGTCCTACATTTATTGTACTACATAAAATAATAAAGAAGATATATAATGTTCAAATTTCTTATTTGCCTTTTAAAATTTTTTATGGAAATCCAAGTCAAGTGGAACTGTATAGCTTGTGCTGTGCTAGGCACAAAGTAAGAGTTACAGTATGCTTTGCCTTGTTCTATCGAAATGTCCACATACCTAGGAGGTTAACCCAGTAGCTGTCCACATGGCATAATTTAAAGTACACCCCAAATCCCAGGCTGCCTGTGAATGACTGCAGCGTGGGTGGCCTTAAGGAATTTTTTATTTTGATTAGAATTCCCAAAATAGATGTGCCATTGCTTTCAGAAAGCCACATTGAGCTGTTTATCATTAGAAGTATGAATTAGTTAATAGAGATCATTAGTTGACATTTTGGGCCATAATCAGTTGAGCTACTGGAAAAAAACATTTGTAGTGGGGAGAATAGTGAGGCTAAATCCTGATATTTAGAGTAAGAAGAACATGGCAAACCACAGAGGGTAAACCAAAGTGGCTGAACCTTTGTTTTGGGGAAATTTTCTTTTGTTGGGAAAAATAACATATATACGAAAAAGCGCTAACTTTCAAAGCATGACAGCAATTCGTTATAAAACAGATTTCATAGTTTGGTGTGAGTTGTGGTTCCACGATTTTAGGTTTTTCCTTCTGGCTGCTCCAAGACACTGGAGACTAGAAGAGATATAATGTTTCCAGAGTCATACTTGTTCATGAAATCCTGTCTTCTCTTTTATAACTCCATCTTCTCCTTTGATAAATATTTGTAAATTATTTATTTATTTTTATTGATATATATTTCATACATACATGTATTCATCCAAAATGTGCAATCAGTGGTTCACAATAGCATCACATAGCTGTGCATTTATCATCACAGTTGACAATTTTGTGTGCGTGTGAAAAATAACGTATATACAAAAAAGCAATAAATTTCAAAGCACATCACAACAATTAGTTGTAGAACAGATTTCAGAGTTTGGTATGGGTTACAATTCCACACTTTTAGGTTTTTACTTCTAGCTCCTCTAAGATGCTGGAAATTAAAAGAAATATCAGTGTAATGATTCAGCAATCATACTTATTTGTTAAACCCTGCCTTCTCTGTATAACTCTACCATCACCTTTGCTTTTTCTCTATTTTGAGGAAATAAATTTTAAAAGGGGAGTGAGGACCTTTTTCCTCTTTCAGGGGCAATACATAGAGGTATTCAAAATGGTCCAGTGTTTTACACACCATTGTAAATAATCCTGCCATTTGTTAGTAACGTCTAACAAAACTAGGCTGCCGCAGACTCCTGGTAATGAAATTGTTTACCTTTATATTAAGAAGGTGTGGAGAAGCACCAAAATCTGCTGGGGCCCAGCCTGACTTTGAGGGGTTTGGGCTGTGAGACCTAAAGTTTTTAGATTTCCTAAAGCAAAACAAAAAGGACATGTCAACAGAGTACGTTGTGATTCCGTGTATGCTGACTGTGTCCATGACAGGCTTTCCTTACAGAGGAGCAGGAAATCATTGTGAAAAGAGTTGAAGGCACAAATTTAGAAAGGTACATTTAAAAAATGAAGGCTTTTTCGAATAATAGGAATCAAAATGCTTGTTTTAAAAAAAGAAGGCTCGTAACAAAAGGTTGGCCACCTCCTTTAGCTGCTTTATAATTTTAGTTAGGGCTAGTTCTTCCTGTCCTTACTAACTCCCAGAGTTATTAAGAAGGCGAGGATCTCAGGTTATTCCTTGATTATTCCTATACTCACTTATATTATGATGCAACCTCCTATATCCCGTCCTCCAAGCCTTGAAAAGCGAATGCAATTCCAAGAGGAAGAATGGAATATAGAATGTCAAATTTATAATGGGTGTGACAACACCTTCAAAAATATTTACATGTCCTTTAAAAAATTTGAAGACTGCTTTAGACAGTGGAAAGCATAATGGGACCACTCTGCCACATCATGCAAGAAATTAGTTTAACACCCGTTGTACAGATCATCACATAAAAATAAATTCTTATTACTTAGCCTTCCTGAATAAATCATAGTAAAACCCAACTGTCAAAGTCGAGTTGACTTCCAAAACTTAATGCAACAATTAAATTCTACATTTTCACCAAAAGCCATTTTCTTTAATGCATTTTATGTGTGTGTGTGAAAAATAACATATATACAAAAAAGCAATAAATTTCAAAGCACATTGCAAAAATTCGTTGTAGAACAAATTTCAGCGTTTACTATGAGTTACATCCTCATTCATTTTTTCCTTTTCCGTGTGTTTCTCTTCTTAGATTATAATGGGAGTGATTCTGCTCTATAATTTGCTTGGATCAAGTGCATTGGTTGGTGCAGCTGTCATTGTCCTCCTGGCACCGATTCAGTATTTCATTGCCACGAAGCTGGCCGAGGCTCAGAAGAGCACTCTTGTAAGTAACGTCTTCTGGAAACTTTAATAGGAAGATCCAGTAATGCTGTTTCATTTTTTAAATATAAGAAATTAATAAATGCTGCTCAGAATAATTTGGAAAACTGTCATTCTTATATCTCATTTTAATTCTTAAGCAGCAAATATTTGGTTTCCACGTTGTAAAACAATTTTTCTAAATGGATTAGAAATCTAGCACTTGACCATCTTAGACTCCGCAAAGCCAGAATCAGCACAGTTCTTGATGTTTTTAAGGCGACAGAGTGATGAGGCTTTGGATCCTCTTTATGATCACTTCCCCAAAGAATATACTTAATGTACTTAGAGGCCATTGGATGTCAGTTATTGCCGTGGAAAAAGTGGATCAAGAGACAAGGAAAGGGTCAAGTTTGGTGCTTCTGAAATTAAATTTTTCTAGGATCAAATCAAACCATGTGGCTTTGGAATTATAGAGAAATATTTCAGTAGTAGCTGCTCTGGCTGAATAATGGGCCTGGTCAACTTGGCAAGCAAGAAAAAGTCAGTTGTTGACCCTTTCTGGCTTCACTTTGCCATGAAATCATTTTATTTGAAGAAGAATTGGCTTCTTTTTTTTTTTTTTAATTCATTTTAGGATAGTACTGTTTCTGTGGTTGCTGGGGAAGTCGACAACATGCTCCGCAGCTACCTCCCAGCCCTCACTTACCCCCAAACCCTTTTCCTAACATGAGCAGATGTTTCATTATGTTTCCATCCAGTCCCAGGGATATGTTAGATATAATGGAGCAGCCTGGCCATATCTTAAAGCTGAAACCAGGAACAAGCAGTCCCGGCTGCTTCTCAGGGAGGAAACACTCACTGGCAGTGTCCCCTCCCATGGGCTGACACTGAAACAGCATGAGGTCTCTCCTCTCTAGTGGGATGTGTAGAGCTGCCATCCACTGCCCTTGACCCAAGCAGCTGGCATTCCCAGGAGCCTGGCCACAGGGGAATCTCTTCTCCTGCTTTTTTAGACTCTTTGTGCTGTTTAAGAATAAAGTGGTCATTTGCTGAAAGTTTCTGTTTTACCCACAATGCACCCATGCATCTATTTGTTCCACAGTAGTTAATGGTTATTTATTTTCTGCATTTAGTGTGTAACTAACTCTAACCACACCCTGCACAGCCTTTCAATACAATTTGTCACATGTCAACCAACTAGATAATATCTCAGTATCCCCAGCTTGCCTGGGAATTTCCCTCAGAGAGATCTCCAGCCTCTTGTTCCAGTCTGGTTGTACTCCAGGCCTGTCGGCACAGCTGTTGATGTGTTCTCTTAAGTTAGATTCTCTCTTTCTTTGATCCCAAGTCTTTTTTCTTTTGACCCAGGCCATAGTTTTGGTGGTGTACACCTTTCAGTAGACTGCTAAGAAAGGCTGGATGGGAGGTAAAATTTGTTGAGACTTTGTATTTTAATTTATTATCTTATTTGATTAAGCTTTTGACTGCCACTTATTTTTTTAATTAATTTTCGAATTTTTTGAAAAAATATGACAACAAAGAAACACAAACATTCTTAACATATGATCATTCTGTTCTACATATATAATCAATAATTCACAATATCATCACATAGTTGCATATTCATCATCATGATCATTTCTTAGAACATTTGCATCAATTCAGAAAAAGAAATAAGAATTGGGTTCTTTTGAAGAAATATTTGCAAATAATAAAATTGTTGACAGTGTGTTTAGAAATAAAGTTCGATTAAATATAAGCAAGATTGTAAATCAGATATAAATTATAGAGATGCTGCCACTAATGATTTCATTGTCCAAGTTGGTATTTCTACTGTGACGAGAGAGTTGTGTATCATGCAAGTGATTTTTATCTCTTTGCTGCTTCTCGTGGGTTATTCATTAAATTTGTCTGAGCCATCTTTCCTTCTTATTCCAGTTCAGAAATAAGAAAGGTCTGGAAGAGGGCTATAAAGGAGAGACATGATTACCCTCAAGCATCTGTCCCCCATTTACCCATTCATATTGTATTCCTTCACTTGTTTAACAATCTTTTAATAGGCATCTAAGACTGTAGAGACAGAGAGATGAACAAAACATAGGCCTATGGTTAGTCTCCCATTTGCCTTGTGCCCTATCTACTGCTCCTTTCGGTATGTAGCAGGCCATACTCTACGAGGTTGGTAATTCTGATATAATATTTGGTGGGGGAGGAAAGCTGAAACAATTGGCAAAATTTAAACTTTTATATCTGCTGTAAATCTCTCTACAGTTAACCAAGTTGTTAATATTCAGTAAATCGAAGTTTGATCTTAAGCAAGAGCTTACAAAGATGTGTGTAGGAAGCTTTCAAAGTTAAAGATAATAAGCTTGCTTTCAATAACTGTATAAGAAGACACTGTGCGAACATGCAAAACAAACAGTACTCTCACATTCCTGAGTAAGAAGCAAACTAACTTTTCTTAAATTCATTGTTTTTCTTCTAAGTATGAGTGATAGTGCCAAGGAAAGAATAAAATGATTAGGTGTTACAAGGACCCATGGGAAGTTGTTCTTATTTCCCTAAATTTATATTTATATTGTCTGCAGACAATATTCAAGGAGATCATGAGACTGAAAAAAAAAACTGCTTTTATTTAGACGAAAGCACAGGGATATAAACGTTTTTAGGGGGAAAGAAATTTTGAAACCATCTCATTTTGAGGTTGAAGAGACCAAAGTGCAGCATTTAACTAGGTTTCCTGGGAATCTCCCAGCTACAGCTAATGACAGAGCTGATCAAAGATGGTGATCTCCTAAATCCCTGTCCATTACCGAGGCTTCCTCTCGTTTACTTGAACTCAACTTGTACTGTCTTTCTTCCTGTGTTTCATAGGATTATTCCACTGAGCGATTGAAGAAAACAAATGAAATATTGAAAGGCATTAAACTTCTAAAGTTGTATGCTTGGGAGCACATTTTCTGCAAAAGTGTGGAAGAAACAAGAATGAAAGAACTATCCAGTCTCAAAACCTTTGCACTTTATACATCACTCTCCAGTAAGTTGCTGTTGCTATAAGGATAGGTGATTTTAAGAGCAACCTAAAATCATGTCTTCTATTCGGTGAGGACATCTGAATCATTAAAGGAAGCCTGTTTACTTTCTAGATATGCGCTATCCTATAACCACGAGCCACACGTGTTTAAATCAAAGGACATGGTAAGCTCAGATTTAGAGTCTAGCAAATGGAAATTTGATCCCTTACAAGAGATGTGCTCACTGCTAAGTAATACCTCTGAAATTCTTGGTTTCTTCGTGTATAAAACAGGGATAATGATGATATTAGTTCCTGTGTTTGAAACCTGCTTATTGGTTGCAATTAGGATGGATGGTTGGTTCTCAGTAAAAAGAAAATGTATTTATTTAAATTGATTTGACTTCATTACTATTTTATCTCCAAAGATGTGTTTCAAACTTATCTGTAGTTTTCTTACCTGTGTCCTTGGGAGTTTGTGATTTTATATTTTCTTGCAGATTGCACTTGAAATGGCATTTTTGAAAACTGATGAAAAAAAATAAACTTTTCCAGGGTAAAGAGGCTAAACCACATTTACATAAAACCCTTTTCCCCACAATATGCTTTTACGATTTGTGTTTTTTTTTTTTTTTTTTTTAACATGGGCAGGCACCGGGAATCAAACGCAGGTCCTCGGGCATGGCAGGCAAGCAGTCTTACCTGCTGAGCCACCGTGGCCCGCCCACGATTTGTTTTTAATACAGGACACTTTTATCCTCAACCCTAATTTTTAAATAGCAATTATTATGTGCTTTTTGCCCCTCCAAGTGTAACACAGTACTTTCGAGAACCATGAGTTCATGTAAATGCAAGTCACAGGAACAAATTTAGGTAAATCCAGTCCTACTAATGTTTGATTTGATTTGATTTGTATGTCAGTTTTGCTAATCTCTATTGCTCCCAAGACCTTTAACAACTTGAGTTTGGGAGGTTCCGATATTTTTTCCTCTTGAATTCTAAACTACTTTAGATCTTAGAGATGACAAACGCTTCCTTTGTGAAATGGATTTAGGGGAAATACTTGGCTTATAAACCCAGTTTATTTTATCCCTAATGCTTGGATGCATTAGAAATGAAATAGGGGGTTTATCTTCCAGCCATGCACCACTGTCAACTTGGTGTCAAAACGCCCAAAGAGAAAACGATTGCGATCTACCTGCCTTATATTGCATTACTTGAAGTTGGTGGTTCCTCCACTACTGCATCCTTCTCTATACTGAGCTGAAATTCTCATAAGAAGGATGGATGCAGCCAGACATCATAAAATTAATTAAAATATATTATGAGTGTATTTTTAGTTAACTATTACCGTAAGTGGCTTTGCTTATATCATCTCATTTAATCCTTAACAACAGCCCAATGATTTAGGTTCTATTATTAATTCTACTTTAGAAATTAAAAGATTGCGGTGGAAAGAACTTAACTAATTTGGACTTCCTCAAAGTCATCGAGCTGCTAAATGGCAGAGGTGGAATGTTAACCCAATTTGTCTGTCTCCAGGGGTGAGGAGTTGCTTTTTGAAAGTCAGATATGAGATCAGGGAAGGCTAATAGGGAGGATAAAGGAGACTAGCACGGATTCATAAGGGTAGAATGATCATGGCAGCAGGAATTCTGCCTTTATGAATATGAATATGCATCAATGGAATAAAATTCCAGTTAACCACTTCCAAGTTTTATGTTATATGTAAGTATGGTGTTCTTGGTGGTTAAGAATTCAAACTCTGTAAATTGAAAGGAGCTGCCTGTGAATTCCAGTTCTGCTAGTTTCTAGCGGTATGATTTTGGTCAAGTTGCTTAACCCTCCAAGCCTCAGCTTTCTTATCTGTTATATGGGATAGTAATAATATCTACTGGATAGGATTGCTTTTAGGATTAAAATAATGAATGATACAAATGGTAAACTCTATTCTGGGCACCTTGTCAAGTTCTTCATACTTCTTAAATAAAGCGTCTGGCAAATGGTTTCATGCTCAATTATCTCCTTAGCTCAGTTTCCCCATCTAAAAATTAATGTAATAATAATACCTTTATCACAGTTATGCTTTGAGAATCAAATAAGGTAGTGAATGTGACACTATTTAGTAACTGTTAAAATATTTTATGAATGATATTTTTAGGGCACCCTGGGAAGACAGAGGACAAGCTCTACTCAGGTAGAGAGTAGGAAAATGCTGTGAAATGAAATTGAAAAAGCAAGATTTGGGTATCTTTGCATCCTCAGGGGCTACTGAGTATGCATAGTGAGTATGTATAGTAAGGGTCAAGAGGAATGCTGATCTTTGCTTTCTTGAAGAAAAAAATCAACTCTGCATAGCATAGTGGTTACTATTGGGTCTCATATGGCAAGCCAACCAGAGTTCAAATCTCAACTCAGTGACTTGTCACCTGTGTGATATTGATCAGTGAACTTGGGTGAGTCTCAGTTTCCTCATCATATTAAGCTGGGGATATTAATAGTCCCATGGGTGTTTAAATAATATATGTAAAGTGTTTAGAAAAGCACCTGGAACATAAAAGTACTCAATAATGGTAGCTAGAAATATTTAAAAAGCAAAATTAAACAAAACATACTAGTAACTAAAATTGAAGATCTATCTCTGCTTTTTATAAATCATTGTTCTTGTCACTTGAGATAATACCTGGAAAGAGGGAAAAGATAGATTATTAAAGAATTTTCTAGTTTCCATTGCTAAATGTATAGATATTGTTTGAATTCATTGGTATGGGACAAATCATGCTATTTTATTTTTTACCCTTCAATTTGATAGAATTTCAGATAGAGAAGTAGAAAGAGCATGAGGTCTAGGGACAGGAAGATTTTCATTCGAATCCAAACTTCACCACCTCCAATATTGCATGTTACTTGCCCTTTTCAAACTGTGTCTTCATTATTGTGCAGGGCTGTTACAATAATTAAATATAATAATGTATGGAAAATACTAATATTGTACTTCAATAATTGTGAATTACTGGATAGTGACAGAACAAGGTGGTGGAGCACACAGACAGAAAAGCCAGACTGCTTAGGTTTGAATCTCACTTGGATGGCCTTGAGCTTCTTGTTCATTTTTTTATAATGAAATAGTAAGAGTACCTGCTACAATGCCTGGTGCAATAGAGTGCTGTATAATTATTTCATAATAAAATAGCAGTAGTTATCCTCATTCTTCCTTATCAAGAGATTATCTACCTGAGGATGCAGAGTAGAAAATGGGCAATCAATCATTTTGAGGGAGAAAGAAAGAAATACACTTAGAAAATAGGGTGACAATAGACAGAGAATGAAGACTGAGGCAGAAATGCAACCTTTCATCTGGGCTCTTATGAAGCTCAGATCAGTGTTTGGATCCCCAGTAACGTTCAAGAATTTGAATTTGATATTTAAGTCACATCTGGACCTGCAAAATCATAATCTCATTCTGCCTGTGTGCAATGGTAGGAATAGTTGATGAGAGCAGATGATGATTTTTGGATAGAGCCCTCTACTGAGAGTCACGAAAACCTAGTTCTAGTACTCGCTCCATAATTTCCTTGCTCTGTTACCAACAATTCACTTAATCGTTTGGGCACTTGATCTCTAAAATTCTGTGGTTTATGAAAAATGTATCTACAAATCACCAACTTGGCTTTTTCTTTTTATTATGACTTCCAAATGCTAGTATTGTAGTCTAAAATATGAGTTTTCTTTTTTCAGCTATGCATATCACACTCATCAAACGATAGTGAAATATATTCCTGGAGAGCTATCTGAACAAGTAGTGGGCCTAGGGTATGAAGTTGTTTTATTAAGTGAAAGGTCTATAAGTGAAAATTTGTATCATTGTTGGAAAGAGAACTTTCCATGATCTCAGCTTCGTGTTTTTAATCTTTGTAATAACCCGGTAACCCAATTTTCGTATTTTTTAGTTAACTGAACAGACCAAACAGAATATAAAACTGTAAACCACTTAAGAATGCACATTTATGTTACAGTAATTTGCATCATTAAATGATTATTTTATCTAATTCTGTTGTTTGTAATATTTCATAAGAAAAAAAGTTTTTCAATAATGAAAAACATTTTCTGGCTAAGAGAAACACATGGAAACTCATACAGCTGCAGATGAGGAAAAACTCCAACTGGGGAATGTTTGTAGCCTCTAGACAAATGCTTTTTAACTCACATGGTCCTTTCTGTCTTCAAGGAACATTAAAGTAATAATAGATGATGAATTAAAGTTACTGAAAATGTTTTCATAGTTCAGTGGAACTAACATATTTTATTTCTTTCCACAGTCTTCATGAATGCAGCAATTCCCATAGCGGCTGTTCTTGCTGTAAGATACTTTTCCTTGCTTTTAGAAATGAACCAATCATTATGAATGATTTATAAACAAGAATGTAGGTGGGTGGTAATATATGTTATACCACCTCTGCCGCTTCCCTCTTTGCAGTGTCCATCACAGTAGTTCTAATCCAGTGTTCCTTAACCACAGCACTATGGACATTTTCAACCAGATAATTCTTTTGTTTTTCTACTTTTTTTATTAGAGAAGTTGTAGGTATACAAAAAATCATGCATAAAATATAAAATACAGAGTTCCCAGATTTATTAACACCTTGCATTAGTATGGTACATTTGTTGCAATTCATGAAAGAACATTTTTTATAATTGTACTATTAACTATACACATCTTTACTGCAGGGGAATATCCTGGGCATTAGCATGTTTAGCAACATCTCTGGCTTTTACCTAGATGTCTGGTAGCAACCCTAGTTATGACAGCCAAAAATATCTCCAGACATTGCCAAATGTTCCCTGGGCAGCAAAATTAGCAGTGATTGAGAACCACTCTTCTAATCTCAATGATCAGACATTCTTAAAGCAGGATGGTGCTAGAACAACAACCAGGACATGTGAAATGATAACATCACTTTCAAACCAAAATGACAAACCCAGCAGCTAGTATTATTTTTAGAAGTGTAAATAAATCTTCACTGGCCACCTATGAGGCAGTTTTAGTAAAGACCCACGTGCTCATGGAAAATTTAGTGTTGTTTGGAAGGAGCCTGACTACTTGGTAAGAACACTGGGCTCTACTTCCAGTTAATCCTCCTACTCAGTAACTTTATAGAAGTCGTTTTCCTAATCTGTAAATCAAATCCATCCTGCCCTTCTCACACATTTACTGCTACTGTAAATTTGTAAATTTTATTGTAAACCATTATGCATGCTAAGATTGCAGGTATTGCTTTACTTAGAGAGTAATTTGGATGAATTGTTCCAAAGGACACATTAGCATAGCAGAGTGTTAGGCTTGTAAAGTTGAATGTAAACATCTGTGAAACTGCCGAGTTTTCTCTTAAGAAATCCTTTCTTTGCACAGACTTTTGTGACCCATGCATATGCCAGTGGGAACAATCTAAAACCTGCAGAGGCCTTTGCTTCACTGTCCCTCTTTCACATCCTGGTCACACCTCTGTTCCTGCTCTCTACTGTGGTCAGATTTGCAGTCAAAGCCATCATAAGGTATGCACTGAAGTGTCTGGCATCCTTTGCTTGATTGTAGAAATAATATGTGCTTCACAGTAGTAAATTTGGATGAGTATAGAAAAGAACTGTGCTGAGAAAACAACTGTTAGAATTCTGGTATATTACTTTTCAGTCTTTTGCTTACTTTGCACACAAATTGATTATTTTAAAATGAGATTTTTGAATTTCTATTACTTTTGATTAATTTTGACTGTTTCACTTATTTTTGCCATTTTTCTGTCGTTAGAATCTGTCATTAAAATGATATTTAAGGGCTTTGAGATAATTCCATTGTTTGGAAGTACTTTATATAACGCGTCACTTTTTTTGTTGGACATTTAGAATATTTCTGTTTTCACACTAGCACAAATAACATTAAAGTAAATATCTCTGTTATCTTTGAACTTTTGATTATTTTCTTAAAATAGATTAGCTCTAATATCGTGCCCATCTTTAAGTTTCTTAATGAATACGGCATATTGCTTTCCACTGAAGCTGTGACAGGCCAAAGTATAGTATTTTTAAGAAATTTTTAATGAATATAGTCATAATATTTTTCCACTGGAAGCTGTGCCATCGTATACTTGCACCAAGAGTGACAGAGAATGTTCACATCAACACACATACCTTTTTACATTTTAGTTTAATCTGACAAAAAAAAAAAAAAAATCCAGGTCTATAATCTCTGAAAATGGTAAATATGCTTCTATAGTGTCTCCAACCAGTGTGGGCTTTGTCTCAGACTTACAGTTCCCCACAACAGTAAAAGAAAAGCAACACAATGATGACTATTTCCCCACACTTTCTACTTGTATGTATATAAATAAGCGTGGTACCAAACTACTGTGTATATCACTGTCTTCAGAGTGTAATACTCTATTATAAACAAGGTAGTCTTAAAATGGTATTTTGCTTTTTACTACAAGATCTCATAAACCTCCTCTTCTTTCATAAGCAGTCAATATTATATTTATATTGAACTGTAATCCTTGAAATTGATTACAGTTGAAATTGAACTGTAATTCCTTCAAATTCCAATAATGAAGGAATGTTGGAAAATCAAGTCCTTAAAATTCGAAGTATGATTTTCCATTGACAGCAATGCAGAACATCTCTAATAAGTCTTTTAAAATGATTTAATTTCCCTGAGTCTACATATTCCTAAGAAAACTAATATTTGATATTCAAAATACCTGACTCTCCAGCTTTGGGTGATAATTTATATTGACTTAATAATGGATTAAAGCCAAGTAACATTAATATGCATATAAATTATCTTATTATAAAGCAAGTTTTTATAGGATATGATAATAAAACATGGTTGCAATCCCATTCTTGAAGATATGTCATTAGTAACCAATTCTGGAACAGAGTTTAAAGCTCAGGCCCTCTGGCCTTATCCCCCCTCATTTTCTTTTCTCAGAAACACACACAGTTCACTGACTGAAAAAAACTTCTGAAATCACTTACAGTTCACTGACTCATTTTTATAGCACCGCTTCCAAACTCTGCAGTGCTGTGCAAGAGAAGCTACTTTAAACAATATAGTTAATAAATGGCCAGTCTACTAGTTTTGTCCTTCTTTTCATTTTTCTCTGTTTGAGAGTGGTCTCTTTCATGGTTGCACTTGTAATTGGAATTTGACTTTGTGCAACAAATGGAAATGGGAAGCAAGTGATAACTAGTAAAGGAGAAGTCCTCTGAAGTCAGGAGGTAACCAGTCCTCAAAAGGGATTTAAGAGTTGAGTTGAATAAATAAATAAACCCACAGTTGTCACTCATATCCATAATGTTTAATTCTGTAGTAAATCCTAGTACAGCTACAAGTGGATAAAATTCCCAGTATATTTTTACACAGCACTCTCCCTTATGAATATCCCAGGGAATAGGCATTTGCCAGTTTGATAAAGGGCTGTCTGTTTTCAGGGCTCCGATCCAGATTTTTGAAGCCATTGGCCAAATAGAATCTACTTATGAAAACCTACTTTGCTAAAATAAATCTCAGTGGCTGATTTGTGGATCTTACAGAGATGGTTGGTCAACAGAGGAGGCCAGTCTTTTTTGGTATGGTGTGCTGGTTTGGGATCTCAAATGAGCATTTTCCCAAACTGTGGATTACATGGTAAAGAGGAGGCTCTCCGACAGGTCCTGAATGCTGTGCAAGCTGCTCTGTCACTTGGGTCGTGTGATCCAGCAGATCCAATAGTCCTGGAAGTATCAGTGCCAAATAGTGATGCTATCTGGAGCCTTTGGTAGGCCCCATAGGAGAAATCACAATGCATGCCCTTAGGATTTTGGAGTAAAGCCTTACCATTCTCTGCAGATAACTACTCTTCCTTTTGAGAAACAAGTTTTGTCCTGCTACTGGGTCTTAATAGAGCCTGAACACTTAACCATGGACCACCAAGTCACCATGAGAGTTGCCTGTTATAAGCTGTGTGTTGTCTACCCACCAAGCCATAAAGTTGGGCATGCACAGCATCACTCCATCATAAAATGGAAATGATATGTAAGAGATAGGGCTTGAAGAGGTCCTAAAGGCACAAGTTACACGAGAATGTGGACCAAATGCCCATGGCCCATCTTTTTCCATTACCTTTTCTTTCCCAGCCCAGAGCCATGACCTCTTGGGGAGTTCATTACAGTCAGTTAATTGAGTAAGAGAAAACTCAGGCCTGGTTACAGATGGTTCTGCATGATAAACAAGTACCACCCAAAAGTAGACAGCTGCAGCACTACAACCCCTTTCTAGGATGTCCTTGAAGGACAGCTGTGAGGGGAAATCCTCCCGGTGGGTAGAACTTTGAGCAGTGCACCTGATTGTTCATTTTGCATGGGGGCAGAACTGGCCAGAGGTACATTCATAAACTAAGTCATGGGGTGTTACTACTGGTTTGGCTGGATTATTAGGGACTTGGAAGGAGTGTGATTGGAAAATTGGTGACAGAGGTCTGGGGAAGGGGTATGCAGATAGACCTTTCTGAGTGGGCAAAAAACATGAAGGTATTTGTGTCCCATGTGAATGCTCACCAGGGTGACTTCAGCAGAGGAAGGTTTTAATAATCAAGTGGATAAGATGGCCCGTTTTGTAGATAGATCATCCTCTTTTCCCAGCCACTCCTGTCATTGTCCAGTGGGCTTATGTACAAAGTGGCCATGGTGGTAGGGATGGAGGTTATTCATGGCTCAGCAACATGGGCTTCCATTCACCAAGGCCAATCTGACTACAGCCACTGCTGAGTGCTCCATCTCCCAGCAGCAGAGATCCACACTCAGTCCCTGATATGGCACCATTCCCCTAGGTGATCAGTCTGCTACCTGGTGACAGGTTGATTACCTTGGACCACTTCCATCATGTAAGGGGCAGCAGTTTGTTCTAACTGGAATAGACATATACTCCAGATATGGGTTTACCTTCCCCGCATGCAGTTCTTCTGCCAAAACTACCATCCATAGACTTACGGAATTCCTTATGCACCATCATGTATTCCATACAGCATTGTTTCTGATCAAAGAACTCATTTCACAGCAGATGAAGTGCGGGAATGGACACCTGCTCATGGAAGTCTCTGGTCTTGCCTATGAATGCATCCTTATCATTCATAGGCAGCTGGGTAGACAGAACAGTGAAATAGTCTTTTGAAACTCCACTTGTGGCACCAACCAGGTGGCAGTACCTTGCAGGGCTGGGACAGTGTCTTCTAGGAGGCTGGGTATGCTCTAAATCACCATGTACTCTATGGTGGGGTTTCTCCCACAGCCAGGATTCACAGGTTCAGAAATTAAGGGGTGGAAATGGGAGTGGCACCACTCACGATCACCCGTAGTGATCCACTAGAAAAATTTCTGCTACCTATTCTAGAAACCTTAAGCTCTTCTGATCTAGATCCTAGTTCCAAAAGGAGGAGTGCTCAGTCCATTCAGTTGAGTTTGATCCGACTAGTCGAAGACGTTTAAGAAGAGAAGTTATCTCTTCTTCAGTCAGTGAGATTCTCTTGTGGAGTTAGTCAAGACCCTTCATCAAAGTTGCCAGCTTCACAACCTGCCGTACAGATTTTGGACTCTTGCATTCCCATGGTTGCATGAGACACTTTTATAAATCTCATATTTAAAGATACCTCCTGTTGGTTCTGTTTTTCTTGAGAACCATAACTAATACCATGGAATTATATGTGCACAGAATGAAATGGGGGCAAGATCCAGTTACGAACAGGTTTTCTTCTATCCCAGCATCCTGCATTATATGATATTTCTGAACATTTTATGTTGAAATAATCTAGTCTACATTTAAAAAGTAGAGTGAAAAAAGGAAAAAAGTTCCTATTATTTGAAATATTAAAATATTGGAAATGAGAGTGATTTTTCAGAATGTTCATCTTGTTTCTCCATTTTGCTTTGTTTCTAAGGAAATAATTTGTGTGTATTGCTTTTCTGGAGGATAATGTAAGGATAATCTCCAGTTGATATATTGTATCCTATAAATAATTTGAGTTTAGGTTTCTGGTATGTGATTATAATACAATACCTATGTCCAAGGATGTGATTTGCCAAGGGAAAAAGGGGAAAACTAATCTTTTCTTTTGTTGGAAAATTACATGGTATCCTTTCTCTCAAGTACCTCCCGAAGGAATATGTGCTTGGCCAGTCTACTACGTTTACCTTCAATCAAGTAAATTGTTACTGCTGTTTATCATAGAGCATGCTTATATTTTGGTCTAGTCCCTGTATTTCACTGAACAAAATTTCATAGTTGCTACAAGAAAAGCATGTAGCTACAGTGACAAGATCAGTTATTTCCAATTACTGTAACACCTCTCCAAGTTTCTCAAGCTGTGTTTAAACACTCAAAGTGAAATTTGAGAAGAGAAAAAATAACACGTGTAACTAAAACCTTAAATATTTTTGTGAATTATCTAAACAAATGAAAAATTAGTAAAATACTAAACTACAAAGATAGCGGAGGCGGGATTTTAAATTGGTTGGTATAAATATACCTACTTTTGAATTCTGGCATTGCCGTGAGATTGCCATTGTTGACCTTGGCGTGTTTTTAGTGTTTCTATACTTCAATATCTTCCTTGTCAAGTTAGCAGAATATTATCTTCTGCTTATGTGACTGAGACAATTAAATGAGAAAATACATTGAAAGTGGCCAGCACATTGCCTAAATATTTTAAGTATTTTACAAATCCCTACTTTACTAATTTACACCATTTTACTAATCTCCATCCCATGCCTCAGAGAGATAGCGTCTGTGGATCTGCATCATTTATTAACACTTTGAGCACATTATTAGACATTAGGTTTGGAGAGCTGTAAGGGTGAAATCTTCCGGGAGATCATAGTCTAGTTGGAATCCCAGGGAAGACAAACTCATTATTACTTGATTTTTTTGTGCTCTTTTAGAGTTATACACAGAATGTCATGGTCCCAGAGATAAGGCTCCTTGAAACTTATTGAGAGAGAAGGGAGGCAGCCTGGTCAGTGAAGGTTTAAAGGAGACGGTGGTTCCTTTATAGAACATTAAAAAATAAGTAGAATTTTGCCAGTTGAAGAGGGAAACACATTCTAGAAGAGGGAGCAATACCTGTAAAAGGCAGGGGTGAGCAAGTATGTGAGAGATCTTGCTTACATTCAGATAACTAGAAATAGTTGAGTATATTGGAGAAAAGATTCTGATATGGAGAGTGTCAGGAATGATGCTAGAAAGTAAAATCCCGATCAGCTTGTATATGATGCTAAGGATGCTGACAGGCAAAGGGAAACCATTTATTATTTTAGGTAGAGTGTTGTTACATAAATAGGTTTTATTTTAAAAATGTGACTATGGCAGTGTAGTGGAAATTGTTTCACCCTTGGTTAGGATTATGCATTTTCCATAATTGTTTTGCCTCTGGGATTTGAAAGGATTTCATATGAACAAGAAATACTTTTAGTATTACTGTTTATTCATCAGACATTTTATTGTGGAATTACTATGTGATATTTTAGTCATTGGATTGGATCCTGAAGATGAAAATCTTTGCTTTTAGGGAGTTTTGTCTATTGGGAGAGATAAATGTGAAATTAACAGTAACCAAACAGTGACAAAACAGTAGTACAAGCAGGGGCCCTTAGCCAGAGAGCCTAGAATGATTGGGAGCAGGGGAGGGCAATGAAAGGAAAGGGAAAAACTCAGAGAAGAGTTAGTGTTGGGGGCCACTGGCATTCATTGCAATCAGGGCTCCAAGTAGGATGTCACAAAGAGGAGAAAAGCCAGAATCCCGTTTATGCTCAGGGATCGTTATTTCCTGATGTTCACGGAGAATGGGACTCACTTACATTTCATAAAAACGTCAGTCAGTAAGATTTGTGTGTATGCTAGAAAAGTGCAATGGAGAATTGAACCAACTGACTTTGCTTAAATGTCTGAATAATTTCTTTATTCCTTCCTTCCTTTGTTCAACAATCCTTCGCTGAGCATTGTGTACCAGGTGCTGCTATAGTTACAAAAGCAAGTGAGCCTGGTCTTTGCACTTTCCTTTGTGTGCAGAGACCCAGGGCAAGATTGTTTGAAAGGTATTCCTTTGATGATAAAGCTGTGTTCCTTAAAATCTCTTCAAAATGCAAGAACAGAATGACAATTAAAATCTACAAACTTAAAGAGTAACGGTCATTTAAGATGAATTAAATGCCATTTCACAAGGCATTTCTAACACTTTCTTTTAACTCTCTATGGTCAGGCTTTGCTGACAAAGGCCCACAGGGAATACCAAACCAAAGTCCTTCTCAAACGATGATCTCTTCTAGTACCCTGTAAATATAACTTGAAAGCAAATAGTCAGACTGCCCTGATGGATTCTATCTACTTTTATGTTTCCAATGAAGGGAAGCAGTTTCTGTGACATGCCAAAGGACTTAAAGATCATGGGCAATAGACTTCATTTTATTAGAGTGCTGCTCGTGCGTGTGCACACACACACACACACACACACACACACACACGAGTTGTGCAGACCTATCTGGAAGCACTTAGCTTAACTACAAGCACAAATGAAATTTAAGAATTATATTCTTAATATAAAAGAATACTTTCTTATATTAAGTAAGAAAGTATTTGAACATATACTTTCTAGATTCCTATCAAAGGCAATACTTCTCTAGATGATGCTACATGTACTGAGCTAATTTGTCCACTTTCATCAGCCTAGCGTGCTAATAGGAACATTTCTTCTCCTTTACAACTTCATGGAATTTTTTCTTGGAGTGTTATTTTTATTTATAGGAGGCGGTTTTCAAATCATGCTATTGTTTTGTTTTATTTATTTAGCTTTGCTTTTGAGCCCATGATATTGGTTTGAGAAAATTAGAACGGGAGGGATAAGTGGGCCGTGGGGTATAGACCCAATGTGAGGAGACCACAGTAGCTTGCAAATCATTCTTCTAGACAGGCTCCAACTTTAATGTGCTTAGAAAGCACCTGTGGATCTTGTTAAAATGCACATTTTGATTCAGCAAGTCTGGGATGAGACTGAGTCTCTATCTCCAATAAACTCTAAAATGATGCTGATCCTCCTGGTACTTAAACAACACTTTGAGTAACAACTCTAGAGGACCTTCTCCTAACCAGGTTCAGAAAATGAATGCCATCTATAGTGCTTAAGCAAGGAAAGTAGAGTGGTCATGGACTCTAGGGTCAGACAGCTGGGTTTTAATTCCTTATCTGCGATTTATATGCTACATGGTTTTTGGCAGGTTAATTAATTTCTCCATACCTTGCTTTTCCTCTTTAGTAAAATTAGGATAAGAGTACCTCCCTCATTGGTATTTGTTTTTAATTCACTCTGTTCCAACTTCCTCTCCAACTCCACTGCCTCTGACAAAGAAGAAGTTGTAAAAACAAAATTTGCGGAAGAAGGTCAACTGAATTTAGGATGACCAATTCAGCCCAGTTTTCCTGAGACTTTTCTGGTTTTAGTGCTGAAAGTTCCATGCCCCAGGGATCCCTCAGTCCCAAGCAGTTGAGGACATTTGATCATTCTCACTGAATTCCCAGTTGATCTTGAGAAATGACTTTCAGAGGCAGTTCATGCAACATGATAATGAGGGGGAATAAAATGAAGTTTATTTGAGTATAAATCTGTAGGTGATGTTTTATTTTTAACACTTATTTTGTGTTTGCTTTTTGCAGTGTTCAAAAGCTGAATGAGTTTCTCTTGAGTGACGAGATTGGTGATGACAGCTGGCGAACTGGGGAGGGTTCTCTTCCTTTTGAATCCTGTAAGAAACACACAGGAGTTGTAAGTACTTATTCTTGTGATGTAAGCTGTTAATAGGTGCCACCCAACAGAATGGATGGTTCAGTAAGGGTGCAATCAGAAAAATTGTAAGCTTTATTTTTAACCAATATAAAGAAAAATTACCGCCTACTTCTTTGACATGCCTCAGAAGTCTAAAATCAATAAACAAATGTATAAAAATGGAAGGATTATCCAAGAAAGACAGCACATGTTTAATTCAAAACAAAATTGAGAGGTTATTTAACCCAATCTTTCTACAAAACTCATACAAAATAGATTACTACTCTTGTGCGGTGTTCTTATAATACCTTTTAGCTATATTGCCCTTTGTGTTTTAAAAAGTGCTTTCTGATGCACATTGACTTTTCCATTATATTACCTAATATTTTTATTCTCCAGATGAGTATATTAAGTTTGTAGATTGTATAACATAAAATTAAAAAATTAGTAAGTGCCATAGCTAGAATTAAATGAGTTTTATAACTCCTGGACCTGTTTATTAATCCATGCCAAAAATATTTATTTAGTATCTTCATAAGTCTGGAAACATAGTGAATTTTCTTTTGCCATGTATTGTACATTAGCAAGCCATTTATTATATATTTGTCTGTCTTTTCAGACTTGTAGAATGCCTGGTACTTTGTGGGATGTAGCTATGAACATTTCAGACAAGATTCTTTCTCATAGAGCTAGCTTCCTAGAGGCAGGAGTCAGATGACAAGTCAATAAATTAAATAATTTTGATTAGTGAAGAAAATCAATCAGGGGATTAGAGAGTGGCTGGGGTAGTCAAAGTAGGATGGTCGTTTCCCAGAAGGCCTTTCTTCTGGGAAACGACTAAGACCTGAAGGAAGAGTAGGTATCTGCCCTGCAGAGAGCTGGAAACGAGTGATCTAAGCAGAGCAATTAGCAATTGCAAGGCCCTGAGGTGGGAGTTAATTTGGTGACCTCAAGGAACAAGGGGGCACTGTGGTTGGGGTCTAGTAAGGAGAGAGGAGACGAGGTAAGGACAATGATCGAAGGTCTTGTAGAACATGGAAAGAGTTTGGATAGTATTCACATGCAATAGGAAGCATTGTAAGGTTTTCAAGTAGAAACTAATAAATTTTGTTTATATTTTTAAAGAATCTCTTTGGCTAGTAGGTGGAAAGAAGTCTGTGGGGGTAGGAGTGGAATCAGGAAGATCTGTAAAGAGGTCATTGTAATAATGGTGGTTAGGAGAGAGATGATCAAATTCAGTATGCATTTTTGAGGCTGACCTAGTAAAGACGTCCTGATACGGAATGTGGGGGTGAAGGAGAAAGGGGACTCAAGGATGAGTCCTAGGTTATTGGCTTGACTATTGGGTAAATGATGAGCCATTAACTGAAATCAGGAGGCTGAGAAATGAGCAGGCTAGTGTTGAGGTAAAATCAAGGTATATTTTACACATGATAATTTTGAGATATTTATTTGACAGAAGATAGAAGTCAGTATTGGAGACAGACATTTAGGACTCATCAGCCATTCAGTTGATATTTAAATCCAGGAGACCAGATTATAGCACTTTCTCAAAACTTCCGAAGAAAGTCTTTAAAATTAATATGTATGTCCCATAACAACAAAGTAGAAAAGTGTTATTCCAAAATTAGTTAATATTTCCATAACTGTATGAGAGAAAAATATGAATATATTTATCCTTTATGTGATCAAACAAAAACATATAGGTAATCTGACTGGAATGGATTGGGCCATAGGAAATCTTTATCAAGGAGTCAATCAGTGGTCACCTTTTATTCACATTATGTTCTAAAGTGCTAAAAATAGTTAAGATGAGCATTTGGCTGTATTTAGACGTACTGTTCTAATAATGAAGTTTATTTATTTATTTTTTGCCAAGTTAATTTATTGATTTTGTGTAAGAAAGAACGACCACACATGCTTACATACACTGGAATAACCTTGCCTCAAAATGAGTTTCTGTTTTATGGACATGACACAAAGAAAACAATAGATTAAAGAATGTCTACGTGTTCACGCAGCAGGAAAGTCAAGTATTTGTTTAATACCAGCCTCGTCATGCTTCGGATGATCCAGAACTACCAAAGAACTTCTTCTTTCAGGAGTGTGTGATGAGCAGAGTGAGATGACCTCCAGAAAAGGGGGCAGGAGGTCACGTTTGTGGAGTTAGGGAAATCTGAAGCATCTTTTGTATTAGATAGAAAGAGAGAAGAAAAATCAAACCAAGTAAAGGTTTTTGGAAGGAAAAAAGAATCCCCTTCATAAGCATTCAATATTTTCGGGGTTATTGAAACCAGAATGGACCTCTGATGTCTTTTGGGGTCATTCATAACTGCTGATAGGCCAAACTGAAAAACGACAAACGTTAAAATGGAGTGAAAAAAGCTGTGTGTTTTAAAATAACGCTATGGAAACTCCTTCTTGAGAAAGCTTAAGATGCTATGTATTCTGTAAAAGCTTAGAGTTAAGTGATTTTGGCTGTAGAGGCTCCATGGAGAATTAGGGACATTCTAGAGCCAAAGTCTCTTCAGATTACATCTGTGGAACTTCGGCTCAAATCTCTGTCAACACATCTCCTCCTCCCACCCTCTCCTCAGTTTTGTGAAGAGTATGAAGTCATTCCTTTGGACCTCTGGGGGCAATACTACTATAGAATTAAGAATTCTAGAAGACAGTGGATTTTATTATAGGTATAGACCTATTTGTGAGGAAATATACTTATCTTAAGGGATAGGTGTTTTCTAAAACATCCCATGGAATGTACTTCCAGGGTCATCTGTAAGGACTGTGGGAAATAAAACTAAAATAAAAATTCTCTCCTTTGTTTTTTTAGTTGAAATGTGTTAAGTTTATCCTATGTAACAGAACACATTCTAGTGCTTTACTTTCAGTGAGTGGCTTTTTAATCTGTGTATTTATTTGCTTGTAGCCTAGCAATGTACTATTGGACAGTTTGATATTGTGTTAAACCAAATGATGGAAATTGGAAGAGCAATATCTTGTTTAGATCTAAATTACTGATAATTTGAGTGCATTCCCAATTCCCATAGTAAAACTCAATGGATTCTTTAAATGTAATTGTATTGAGATATAGTCACACACCATACAATCCATCCAAAGTATACAATCAGTGGTTCACTGTCTCATCACATAGTTGTGTACTCATCACCAAGATCATTTCTAGATCTGCATTACTCTAGAAGAGTAAATAAAAGAAAAAAGAAAACCCCAAATATCCCAAACCCCATACCTCTCCCTCTTATTGACCACTAGTTCAGTGGATTTTTCAAAATAGATAAACCTGTAATTCCACCCCCCCATCAAACAAGGAAGAAGTTTCACAATTCAGAAATCCTTTTAGCCTTCTTAAACTCTATAAAGTGTTGACTTAAGACAGATTATTATTGATGTTGAAATTCTTGCTCACTAGTTTCTTGGAACAAATTTTGAGCTTACAGATTTTTTCTACAATAGAGGTTTACAGAGGTGAATTTCTTATCTTTTCTCTAGCCATATGTGGAATTGAGCTCAAAATGAGTGAATGAGTCAATTTCTAGTTATTCCCTAATTCAGGTTCCCTTTAAATATGTCAGGATTATCAAACCTCAGTTGGTATCTCCTTATAAAGGATGCTTTAGCCCTCCTGCTTGGAATAGGCTCTATACCATTTGAGGTAGACTAGATCATTTTATAATATTTATAGAACTCCTTATGAAGCAATATGCACCTTTGGGCACAACATCCTTGGTCTTTATACTTTCTCACTCCCCAGTAGATCCTGGGTGACATGTATCTCAATTTTATGTGAGTGTAACAAATTTAAAATCCCTGATTCACGGGATGATCAATAATGGATTGTTAGAACATTTATAAACCCAATGGCCTTACAAAGGCCTGAGTTAATCTGATTGCCTTTTAAAATAATGCACAAATTTTTTTTTTATCTGGGTAAATTTAGCCATATCACTGTAGAAAGGGTATCCAAAACCTAGCCTGGGTCTCAGTTCTTTAACTTTCTTCCTTTATCGGTGTCATAGCTTCATATTTTCATTTTTCTTAAGGGGCTTCTGAATTAGGTTTAAAATTATAGCATAACATTTTTTTTTCATTATCATTTGCTTTTTTTTTAGAAAAGCCATTGAAATAATTAAAATATTCACTTTTTATATCTTTTTCTTGGAATTCGAGTTAAGGAGTAGCAGTGTGTGTTAATTCAGTAAAACCTGTTTATTCGTTAATATTTCAAATTACATCTTTTTCCACTTGGAACGCAGCAGTCAAAAACTATAAACAGGAAGCAGCCTGGAAGATATCACCTGGACAGCTATGAGCAATCAACACGACGTCTACGCCCTGTGGAGACAGAGGATATTGCAATAAAGGTTATTTTATTTCCTGGATTCTTACGTGAATAGGAACATTCACATTTCTAGATTACGGTGAAGTTCTGAAAAAGGGTTCTAAATCATATCTCAATAATGTTTTTAGACATATTCTGATGAGTTTATAATTCTCTGTTCTTTGTTATCTCCCAACCACAGTTTTTACTCCAGCAGTACATTTTGATAGCTAAAGAATGAGCCTTTCTTTTGAATCTGTGTTAATAATATCCAGTATATTTTTCTGGTACTTTTATGTTTCTCACGGTTTCTTTAACCTCACTGAAACGTCCAATAGCTTGAGCATCTTCCTTTTCTCCTAATTCATTAGTGACTTCGTAAATAATCCAATCTCATGCCTCTCCACTTCTGTAACCAGGCTGCTGAGTGCTATGGAGAAAATGACACAATGGTATAGTTTGTATAGTGCCGGGTATATTTTCCCCAGCCTCAGCTGACCCTTGGTAGTTCTTGGCATTCCTTTTATATGCATCTCATCAGCATTATTTTCCATAACCTACAGTAGCTATTCAACTGTCATCACTCTTTTCCCACCTGCTCCTGTTTCTCTTTTACATCCTCCTTCCACTGATAACCTTCACTCCTAGTTCACACACAGAGGTTGTTATGTGGCAGTACTCTCAACCCCATGCCAGACCTCTCTCAAACTCATCTTTATTTTCATCTCGTCTTGGCTCCTTGCCTACTGTCTCAGAAAAAGAAAAGTCCCTCAGTCTGTGATGCCATATCATCTCTTAGAGAAAGACGTAACCAAAGTATTTTAAACCTTTGCCCCAGCCAACTAGTCATCATTTCCCACAATATCATTTATGGTTTTCTGAACCTGGGACAGAATTCTTGACCCAAAATGCCTTAATTGAAATTCAGTGTATTTTCTAAGACTAGCTAAAAGGCCTCCTCTTCCAAGAATTTTTTTGACTCATCCCTTCAATGAGTGATTTCCTTTCTAAATTTTTATTGCACTTATTATCTGTCTCCTCTACTTATTACTTAGCCTGTAGTGTCTTGTATTATACCTGTGTTCACAGTGTGTTTACTCAACTGGTTGCAAGCTCCTAGGGGGCAAGGAGGACAGAAGTCATTTCATACCTTCTTTGTAGTCTACACCAAACCTAACACAGTGCCTCACGCAGATTGGGTGTTTAGCAAATATCTGTAAAGCAGTCAGTAATTTTGCCCTTTTAAACTGCGCTCCTTCCATGACTAATTCATGCATATCTGTGTGATGGAGATGACTAAATGTTGTGCCATACATTTTTAAAACTATAGAAAACTTATGTGGAAAAACACATGTGACTTTTGCAAGCAGAGATTTGTATGCTTCAAATTATGAATTTTATGAAGAATGTTTTAGGGTGATATGTAGTTACAATTTAGATATCACCAAACTAAAACACGAAACTCCTAAACAATAATAGTGTGCTTAGAAATTTGATCACTTGTGCTTTTGAAACAAAATCTTAAATTTTGAGCAAGGTGTAATTTTACTTTTGTCTCCAGTAGGTTTTGTTTGTTTGTTTTTTGGGTGCGTAGGCTGGGACTCGAACCTGGGTCTCCCTCAGGCAAGCATTGCACCACTGAACCACCCATGCACCCTGTCTCCGATAGTTTTTCAGGCGCCCTTCTGCCCCTGTGTCTGTCTCTAGCCCACCTTTCCAGCCCTAGGAGTCTGTTGTACCTCTGTTCATTTCCTATTTTTGTACCTGTTGAAACTATTGAGTCCATTTGAGGCCTATTATATCAACTTGATTACTTTGGACCATTAGAGGATCTTGGAAATTTGTTGGTTGCTGAGGTTATACCACCATTTCTGTGCTCTATTTTCCCCTTTACTTTTTCTTCTAAGTGTAGCAAACAGAGATACATCCACATAGCTTAGGAAATCCATTCATTACAAAGCCCCTCCTTAGCTAAGGAGTGATTTTGTTGAATAACTTGCAGTTATTTCTATTGTATATATCCATCATCAGGTGTCTCAGAATTGCCTAACAGTGAGACCATAATCAGTGAGGGTTTATATTGGAAAATATTTTGGATGATTGCTTTTGAGAAATGCTCATGTGAAAATGATCTAGTAATCCTCAATTTCAGGAAAATTGCCATCGTTTTTATCTTCTTTCACTTCCATTCTTTATTGTTCATTTATAACACTAAGTACTTGTAACTAGAATCTAATCACTGGGTGCTCTACCTTGTGTTGAAAGTTTTTCAGCACTTTAAAAATCTGTTTTAATTGGAAATATCTCTGCCACCTTTATACATAATTTTATTTAATTTATGTATCCTTATTCTGTAGGTCACAAATGGATACTTTTCATGGGGCAGTGGTTTGGCTACATTGTCTAATATAGATATTCGAATTCCAACAGGTAAGAGTTATTTATAACTCATTTTTTTAAAATAAACTTTTTATTGTGGTGACATATATCAACTAAAAATTTCCCAACGAAAATGTGTGGAGGACATTACAGTGAGTATAACTAACAATAATGATATTTGCGTGCAATTGTGGCTGAAAGGGAAAGTCTTGGATCATGTATGTTGCTAGAAGGAAAGCCAGAGGATGAAACATGGGTTTGTATAATATAGTGAACCCTCTTCTGTGTGAAAATGTTCTAGGATTGGTTGTGATAATATATGTACAACTCTGGCAATATACTAGAAGAGAGTGATTGTATACATTAGATGGATTGTTTGTTATATGAATTTATCTCAATAAAACTGCTTTAAAAGTCCCTCCCCCCAAAAAAAACAGTTCCCCAAAAAGTTATTTACTGATCTGTGCCATTTAAATAATAAGATAGTTGATTTCCCATTTTGCTTGAGAAAGGATTTAAAGAAAGGATATATGGGAAAATTTTCTGTTCATAAGGAATACTGACGAAGTTTTCAAGTTATTTAAGATTCAAATCCCCAATAATTTTTGTTAACAATTTAAAATGTCTGGATAATTGGGCCACGGTGGCTTAGTAGGCAGAGTTCCCACCCGCCATGCTGGAAACCCGGGCTTCTCGGTGCCTGCCCATGCGGGAAAAAAAAAAAAAAGTCTGGATAATTGAATAGAAATGTTTTTGATCTGGCCAGATGGTCAGTAGTTTAGCATTTTCTATAATAATTGCAAATCAAAACTTGAAGAAGACAACTTAATAACCTTAGCAAAATCACTTTCATTCCTATGATCCATTTTAGCGAATACTGCTTTTTGTTATGAATGAATTGAACAGTAGAGCCAAAGCTAAACCGGATGGCCTGGACAATTAGTCCATTGCTCTCTTTACTTATGTCAGCTGTTTTCATAGCATGAAAATAATAAATCAAGACCTAGATTTTAACATTTCTTTCCTTTTCCAAAGAGGCTTCTATACTAGGGAAAAGAGCTGCCTAGAATTCCTTATTGCTGGAGACTTAAACTGTACTCTGGATGATGAAGCATTAGCCTTTTCAAAATATGTTTTGATTTTATTTTACTGTGAGAATTTCACCTCATCTGTTATTGCCATTTTTTTTCATTCCTTAGGCCAATTAACCATGATCGTGGGCCAAGTGGGATGTGGCAAGTCTTCTCTTCTTCTTGCTATCCTTGGTGAGATGCAGACACTGGAAGGGAAAGTTCACTGGACCAAGTATGTCTATTTCTAATTGATTCTGTGGCTCTGCCATACGTCTGATGATCTTCCAGTAAGGAAGTTAGAGCAAAAAAATCCCCATGTTATGAGTCTGAGGATCCCTCAGAAATAAGCACAGCTCTCTATTTTTTTAAGTAGTGGGAACTTTAAATGTCATATATAAAAATTGCAAAGCAATTTATTATGAAGATGTATAATAGCATAAACTACTGTTTCTGAGACAAAAGTAAGGTTAGAATTGTAAAGATAGATTTTTAAGGTTAAATGGATACTCAAAGACTAACCTTAAAAATTTATTCTACCAACCAGGACCATTCCAGCCAATCCTAAAGAACACCTAGGGCAAATATATAAGATTCCACAAGGGTTCCAGGCACTAGAGTAACTTTCCAGAAACTTACAACCTCCACATGGGTCCCTGGTCCAGATAAGTCCTGAAACCTAGCCCACCCTCTCCAGAACATCAGATAGTTCCATCTCCCTACCCCATATTAGTGACAGACCCTTCCAATATCAAAAATTTAGAATTGCTGTAGCCCAAACACCCCTAAAGAGAAGGATAGAAAGATCAAAGGTGATGGTGGAATTATACAGAGAAGATAAGATTTAACAAATTAATATGAATGCTGAATTATCAAATTTACATCTCTTTTAGTCTCCAGTATTTTAGAGCAGCTAGAAGTAAAAACCTAAAATTGTAGAATTGTAACCTATGTCAAACTCTGAAATATGTTCTACAGCTAAATGTGGTGCTGTGCTTTGAAATGTATAGCTTTTTTGTATATATGTTATGTTTCACAAAAAAAAGAAAAAAGGTCGATCATGATGATGAAAAGATATTTAAGCCCTCTAGCCTCCTATAGAAGGAAACATATGAGAGAATCATATGTTAAACTCTCGGATCTGTCATGCAACTATCTGCTGAAGAGTACTTTGAAAACTATTGCTTTTTTATTTCTTTGCTTTGTATATATGTTATACTATACAATAAAAAAGTTAAAAAAAAGTAAACACAAGAATTGGAAAAAAATTTATTCTAAAATAAAAGAGGTTATGGAAAATTTGCATTATTTATAAAGCCCCAAACAAAACTTTAATCGTTCAGTGTTCAGAGAAAAATGACCAAATCATCTTTCACAAAATCTCCGTAAGAGGCTGAGAAATTCCTTCACACCTAATTTAAGCTAGATACTAGATATATCCAGATAGAGAAATGGAAATAGGTCAAACTAGTGTGTTGTGTAACTTTGAAGACACGGGCAAGGAGGTATTTAGCACGGTGTGTCCTCTAGATTTTTGAGGGGTTGGCTTGGGGTCTTCAAAATACACTGCAATAATAAAGTGACTCAGAACCATAGTGTTATATATAATTGTTTTATATATAAAATTGTGTAATAATGGGTAAATCATATTTATTTAGTTTGACCTTCATAGTGAACTTATCATAAGAAGTTTATGAGTAAATTGTCTATAGTTTATCCAAAAAATTATTCTGGAGACCACTTATTCTCAACTGAGCATGATTTTGCCCCTCCTGGAGACATCCAGCAGGATTTGGAAACATTTTTGGTTGTCACATTGAGGAGGTGGGCTGCTACTGATCTGGCTGGTGGAGGATAGGAATCCTGCTAAACATCTAACAGTACACAGGGTAGTCCCTCACAGAAAGCAATTAATTGGCCCCAATATTAGTAGTGCAAAGGTTGGGGAAACTGGCTCTAAACTGACAGATATTATTTATTTATTTATTAGTCTTTTTTATTTATTATTGTTATTCTTTATTCTTTAATTTTATTACCATCATTATTTCCATTGTGGCTTAGTCTGCTGTTTATGTACACGGACATCTCTCAAGAATGAGTAATGAGTATTTTACAGGCATGTTTAGAACAAATTCTGTTTCAAACTCTAATTAGGAGAAGGAACTGCTTGGACATGAAATTTGAGCTGGAAATCCTATTTTCAGTGCCACTGGTAAAAGAAGCCCGAGAACTGTTGTCTGTACATTTTATGCCTGCCGGGCAAATCTAACAGACAGTGGCCATGAAACTGTTTAGTGCATGTCCTGCAGAGAGCACGATAAATAACCGCTATCTGTTGTTTGCTTCCCAGCAGGTTCCTTTAGATCACTGAGGTCAGGCACGAGACAGTGCTCACTCTGTCTTATTCCCTCCCATCTTGGATTAATGCATATTTGGAGAAATGGGCCGTAGTGGACTAAATTATGTTGTCTGGCTTGTATATCACTTGTCAAGTTATTTGAGTTTTGTTTTTACACTGTTTCACCATTGTTAAAACAGAGGAAACAAAGGAGAGAGAAAGACATACATAAAAAGCTTGGGATTTTATTTTCATGCCAGTAGCAAATCTTCCTAATCTGATCTTCTCCCATGTTACTTAAGATTCAAGGCCCTTGTTCCATTTGGACCAAACTGACTCCCAGTATTATCTTTAATGACCATTATCATTTTGTTAATGGATAAATAGGTGATATGGAAATGAGAAATATATTTTACACAATCTAGTTATTTATTTTCTTGCTTTCCTAAACATTTATGTCATTTTATGCTATCTCATTTAATAAAGGTTATGTTATCTTATTTATACAACATAGTATAGTAAAACTTGAAAAATGAAGGTAAAGAAATGAAGAAGGAAATAAGGTTAAAACATAATATGAGAAATTAGTAGACAGATATGCATGTAGTGGGGTGCTGCATAATTATAAATATGGGTCACACAATCAGGTAAGCAGAAGGAAATATGAGATATGAAACACTTTTTTGTTCAATAGAGGTTAAGTTTTTTTTTGCTACAAAATATGAAAGAAATATCTCCCATGGGTCCTAATTAAAGAAACAGCAACTAAAAAGGTTATATAATTGATCATTGTTAATGTACTAGATGGTCCTAAAATTCAAAAGCAAGTTTCATGTGTCAATTACTATAAATCAAATTGAAAATGATAAAATATTATTTAGTTATGTGGGAGTTTAGAGGTCATGTGGGACGTGGTGATAAGGGTGGTATAGGCAGGATCAAAACCAAATGGCCTTAGCATGCAGATCTTCAACATCTAGTTGGACCCAGGAATGAAATTTACTACATTTGAAGAAAGGACTAGATTGCATATCCTTTGGATGATCTTCTGTGTTTAGTATTTTAGCTTGAAATATAGATATTTTATTACTTCATCATTTGGGGGATTCAACAAATATTGAACAAATACTTCCCTTGTGCGAGATACTGGGCATGGAGGATTCACAGGTGAGCAAGAAAGACCACGTCCCTGATCTCACAGACTTATGTTGTAGACTGCGGTCTGCATTCAGTGCATGAAAACAACAACAACAAAATAGGCCATATTAGACTGTGAAAGGTTGCGAAGTCAATAAATAATACAAGGTGATAGAGTAGGAGGCAGGGGATGGAGAGCACTTTAGAGCAGCTGTTCAGAAAAGATCTTTGAGCAAGTGACATTTCAGCTGAGGCTTCAGTGATTTGATGGGGCTGGCCAAGGACAAACCAGGGGTAGAGGTATTGACACGTACGAAGGTCCTCAAGCAGGGGCGAGCATGGTGTACTTAAGATTCAAGAAAGGGACCAGAATGGCTGGTAAATGGTGACTGTGGGAGATGCAATATGAGGTGGAGAAGGGAGGCAGGCTTTATGAGTCATGATAAAGAGTTAAGATTTATTACAGGTTCAGTGGGAAGCCACTGAAGAAGTTTTGAGTTTGAGAAGACATGATTTACATTTCAGAAAAGATGGTCTGACTGCTATGTGAAGAATGGAAATAGAGAAGCAAGAAGGGAAGTGGGAAAAGCATAAATGTAATTTCACTAGTTCAGCTGAGAGATTAAGGAAGCTTTGGAGTAGCATGATAGCTGTGAAAATGGTCCAAAGTGGTTGGATTCAGAATTTATCTTGGAGTCAGAGTCAACAGGGTGAAGATGTGAGAAAGGAATTAGGATGATTCTCCAGATTTATGGAATTCTTGTGAAATTTAAAAAGCATCCTTTTATGAACATGTACCTAAAATAGATACCAACCCATCTCTACATAGCCAAATTAAGATTTTTTCCTCAAAAGATGTTTGAGTTGGCTCCAACACACAAACAAATGAAAAACTAAGTCCTTGAGGGATTGATAACACAAATTCTGTTTTTCTTTGATTATAAGAATTACTAAAATTTCTTCTCATTGTACCTCAATATCTTACAAAACAGTTTCAGATGAGGGATATTCAGAAATAGGCTTTCAGCCCTGTTTACTCCTATATTGAATAATGGAGGATGAGTGTAGATATGGATCAAATAAGATCTGATGACGGGATTCAGGGCTACCTCTGAATTAAAGAGTGATTTGTAATTACTCTTTTTATTCTAGAAAAAAGCTCTTGTGTCCAGTCCAATATGGAAAAGCATGTAAAAGTTAATTAGATTTTGACTCAGTGTCACTGTAATAGTGATATGACGATTAAAAATCAAGAAAGAGCAAAAACAAGTTAATTAAACCAGAACTAATTTAGAAACTGTCGATATTGATAAGTTGATGTGAAAATGCTAAAAGGTCCTTTACTTCAACAGATTGAATTATTTGTATTTTTCAGCTCAAGCTAAAATAAAACAATAAACTAAAAATTCTCACACTTAGGCAACAAGTGCCTTGCTATCATTTTTTTTTACCATTGCATGCATCTCTGGTTTTAGATGAATTTTATGTTTAGATGTTTCCTCATAGACCAGCGTGAACAAAATCCAATACAATGTTCTGACCTAATGCAGTGAGAACTATTTCCTTTGGGTGAGAGAGAAGGCTCTTCTGGGACACCCCGACATGGGTAGAATCTGGTACACAAAGACATTGGTAAATGCTTTCTTGGTATTGCCACCTTTACCTACTCTGACATGTTACAGTAGCAGAAGAGAAAGGTGAGAGAGAGAAGGGGTGGACTTAAAAAAAAAATCTCCCAAATTATCAGAGTGCCAGGATTCTTATTCCTACATCTGAGTATTTGTTCAAAAGCAACGAGCAAACAGCTCACTCATCTGAAGTTGCCCTTTTCTAGTTGTCATGATAAACAACTTTTACCAATTTCTTAGGCGCTAGAACGAAAATGTTTTGCCTGATGAATGGTTCCAGGGAGGGAGTTTGGAATGTGTCATAATTAAGGCAGTTATGTGAGAAATAGCCCTCATTTATCTTTGGTTCCCTTTATTTTTCTTTCTCTCTGGTCTGTGCCATCGATCATCTTACTCTTTGGACTCCATCGGTCCTGACATTCTCTCCTCTAATGTCTTGGTATAGCCAGTTTTTTTTAAATAGCGAGATCTTCATAACACATATTACTTTGTGAACTCTCTACATGATTATTCATATTTGCCCAGTAACTTAAAAGTCAGAAATGACTAAAAGGCAGATCAGGGCTCCACTATTTCAAAATCTTTGAACCAGTTGCTATAGCCAGTTTTATAACATGGTTCAGTTATTCTAAGATAGGTAAATCAGGGAGTTTTCCCCTTTTGTGTGACTTTGTCTGGCATAAAGGAATAAATCTATTGAGTCATCTTTGCTGGGTCAGATATAATATATAGCATGTTTATTCTGACATGTACTTCCCTTCTTCCAAATATTGGTCCTGATTTAAAGCTGGCAAAAGTCACTCTTCCCCATTCCATAATGTATCAAGCATAATACTTGGAAGTTGCTGGTATATATGAAATTTAACTTTTACTCTTGAAGAATTTGTCTTCAAGAAAATAAATCTTTCATGCAGAGGACTTCAGAAGTGAAGTCTTATGCCATTTTCCAGAAGTGTATTTTCCATTTGATCTCTGTACTTTGTCCTGTTGCTTTCAGCCCTGCTTACTACTATATTGAATGGTGGAGCATGCATATAGACATGGATGAAATAAGATCTGATGATGGGATTCAGGGCTACCTCTGTATTTACTTTGGAAGAACCTTCACAATTGAATTTGGATAAACACTGTTATGAAAGATTTGGAGTAGGTCGTCTCTTAAAGTTAAGGACTATAACTTTAGCATGGAAAATATTAATAAAAGAGTAGCATTACTTATATATTTTTTATAGACAATGGCTACCTACAAATGAATCTTTATCTTTTCTTTCTTCCTCTGAAGCTAGTATGCGGATATTTAACTTTCGTGCTTGAAGGAAAATATGCATTTGTCCAGCAAAATGAGGTCCTCAGTAAAGATACCCCTGCCTTCTTCAAGACCTTACTTCAACAACCCTTCTTTGTTGTATGTTTTTAATTTCTTGCTTTCCATGCTCCATTATCCTCCATTTAAAAAATGGACTTGCTTATCTCTCAAACATGTCTCTCTTTTTAAAAGAGTAGTGTCGCTACACTCAACTTCCCTACTTTTCCTTCACTCCTCAGTGTGCTGCAATCTGTCTGAGGCTTCTCACCAATGGCTGCCTGAGTCTATGCTCCAATAATTTGTTCTCAGTCTCCATCCTGCCTAACTTCTGCATAGTGTTTGAAACTGTTCACCATTGATGACCTCTTGAAACCAACTCTTTTCTTGGTTTCCATTTCACTGTCCTTTATCCAGTCATTAAAAAGCTCACTGCACTTTTTATTACACTTTTTTTTAAAGTACAAATCATTGTATTAATTTGGGGGGATAAATAAGTGAACAAAGGAAGCTTGGTTTCTATTTTCATGAAGCTTACTGTTTTCCAGTGGAAACCAAGAGGAAGAAGTAGGAAAGAATGTCATAATTAACTGTTCTGTTAAATTATCATATATACCAGGAAAGAGGAGTTCAGGGTTTCATAGGAACAAATGACAGATGACCTGACTGTGTTGAGTCTGTGGGCTCAACATAGCATTTCTTGGGGAAATAAATAAGTAATACTTGAACTGATTTACATATGGATTAGCAGAAATTAACTGGTTAAGAAGTCAGGAGCTGCTATAGAAGTGGAGATGAAGTTAGGGAAGAATATTCTAATTTCTTTTAGTCTTTCTGAATGCTCTTTCTCAGTCTACTGTAGGATCCCCTTTGACTTCAGCTACTCCAGAAGTACTGATGACTCCCTATCATACATCTCTGGTCAAAATTTTTTTCCTGAAAACCTAAACAGTTCCTCCCAAAAGTCTTACACATCTGCAAATCCAATACATTCCAAATTGAATTCATATCCTTCCTGTTTCCCAAATAAGCTTCTCCTGTACCTTGGTAGGATTGTGTCCCCGCCCCTTCCTACCCTGAATACTTTGGTGGATGCCCACATCAGAGCTCAAAGAATTAACCTAGATTCTTCTTTCTCCCTTACCCTCAAAAAGCTAATCCCTATATCAACTATTCCAGTGTTCTTATGTCTATCTTTTCATTTCTATGTCCGCTTTACTTTCCCTAGTTCAGGTCTTATCACTTACATGGACTACTCTAATAACTCCCTCATCATTCTGTGTACTATTGCCAGATTTACCTATCTGGCATGAAAATCTAATTACTTCTCTCTTGCTTATCTTCTTTTTTTTTAATTGACTGACCAAAGAATATAGGAAAAATTCAAAAGACCTTTGCATTCTACAACAGGGCCTTTCATAATCTGGTTTCTGTCTCAACTCATCTGGTGTCATTTCCTCACTCTAGAAACTGAACTTTATATAGATCTCAAATGCACTTACTCCTTCTGTAATGCCCTACCCAAGATTGGTGGGCCCACTTTTCCTTCTAGTCTCAACTCATATGCTAGCTCTTTGGAAAAGCCTTCATTTATAATCCTAGGTGTGGTGAAATGCTCCTTCTTTCAAGTCCCTTTATACTTTGTACACATCATTATAATGTGGATTGGTTCTTCACTAGACAATAAGACCTTAGAGCAAAGCATGTTGTCTTTTTTTTCTTTATCTGCTTCATACCTAGCCTAGCCCCTGGCTCTTTTCCATAGCTATTTGAAAATAATTAGCACTCTCCTATCTATCTATCTATCTATCTATCTATCTATCTATCTATCTATCTATCTATCTATCTATCTATCTATCTATCTATCTATCAGTCTGTCTGTCTGTCTATCTATGTATCTATCTATCTAGTTCTCAATCTTTCTCTATCTCTATATATCTATCTCTCCTCAACCCACAGCTCTCTTCCCACATCCCTTCCTCTGACTTTAATTTCCTCTGGGTGCTCCCCCTCCTTTGTTCTCTTATGAGCCAATGGTACTGTTGAAGTAATTTATTGACTTTTCACTGATTCAGGATGGAATCCATACTTCTTATTATCTAAGGCATATTTTGGGGGGGAAATAACTCCCAAGTCTCCATCTGTTGCCCAGAACTCTTTTGTGAGCTTCAAATTCTACTTTCTGAACATCGTTATTTGGATATCTCTTAGGCATTTCTAACTGACACATCTGATGTTGAATTTAGTATCTTCTTCCACACATTTCCTCATCTATGTTCCCTGTCTTTAACTCCTGTCTTTCCATCATCTCCTTCCATACCATCGATCATACAATTTTAAGTAACATTCAGTGTGCCCACGCCTCTTCATTTAGCCACCATTTTCCTAATTCATAGCACTGCCCTCTCATCTCCATTATTGTGATAGCTTCCAGTCTTTCTCCTTCCAATTCATTTGTTGCATTCTGTAACCAGATGATTAACTAAACTGAAGTGCTTTTCCTTGCTTAAATCCTTCCACTGGTTTTCTTTTCCTTTGAGAAAAAGTTAAAATTCTATAAAATAGCATATGAGCCCCTTCATTATCTTTTCTTTACCATTTGTGCCCCACCTTTCAGCCATTCTGAATTTATGTAAATTCCTTGAATGAACCACAATACCATCCAATATGTGTTTTCCCTGGCCTGAAGTACCGTTTGCCTTTTCTTCCTCTAGCCAACTCTTCTTAATCCTATAGTATCAACTCTAGTATTTTCCCTGACTTCCAGAGAGTGGCTTACGTAACTTTTCTCTGTGCTCTGATGTCATGGTTTGTCTTACCTATCATAGCATTTATCTCCAGCTTGTCACACTCCTACAAAATAGAAAGCAGAATGAAAAAAGGAATGGGTCTTCCTTCTTCTCAGTATCTCCAGTGTTCTTGGCACTAGAAGATATCAATAAATACTTTTGAATAGATGTTAACTAAACATTGTTGGGATTTAATAAATAGTCACTGAATGATAATTCCCAAATCTAAATCTCCAGCTTGGGTGAGCACTTCCAAATGGGTGGACCTTAGACAATTTAATCCATTTCTGCCACACATCTGCTGTTATTCCTTTGTTTTCTCTCTTCCTCAGATTGTCTAAAAATTTTGAGGTTATTTATTAGCTTTTTGGTACAAAAAATAAATGATTATTTCTTGGTATCTAAAGCATATTGTGGGGAAAATATCATTTAGGAAATTGTACATATCACTAGTGTATTTTATGAGTCGCTTGTATCGGAGTAATCATTATTGAGATGAAATTTTTAGTCTGAGATTGTTTTTTTCTGTGTCTAGTAATCTTTTCAAGAGGTCATTAGCAATGTGCAATGGTGAAAATTTTATCACTTTATTTTATTATCCTAGGTGGACATCAGTGCTCCTTCTAAATTATTAATAACTCTGAGCAAAATAGCACTAGGTAACATAATTATTAGTTTCTCCAAAAAAAACATTAAACACCTTCAAAATCAAATTTGAAATTATGTTGGCTTTAGTTATGTATTTAGTTATTGAATTCAGGTCTTTCAGAATGATGGGCTTCAACTGAACCTAAATTATGAAAAATTTAAACCAGTAAAAACAATTCTTTAGGTGTTTTTCCTCATAATACTGATAAATGAAATTTAATTTTTCAAAAACCCCTTTATATAAATCATATCAATCAATAATTATACCTAAATGTCATGGTTTGACTTACTTGGTATGTCTGGATCTCTTATTAGCTCCTTCAGGACCCCACTGTGTTTTGTGTACTTTAATATTTAAGCCCAAGAAGTATTTCTTCATTTGTGATATCTTAGAGTGACCAATTAGGAACTTAAACAGATTAAATTTAAATTTTAAAGGTGGGGGATCCTTAGAGATATCTCATCCCTTTAAAATCTAGGCAACTGTGACCTAGAGAGATTACCCAAGTGTACACAGCTATAGTTGGATTAGAACCCAGGTTATTGTGTGGACCAAGATTTTGTAAAGAGGATAGTGCTAACTGTCTTTGGAAAACATACTAGTTAATTATTCCCTTGCAGGTGAAGACACAAATAAATGTGTTCTGTCTGGTTTGTCTTTGAAGTTAATATCATTTGGGAAATATAGATATTTAACATGTCAATGTTTTTTTAATTTCTCATTAATCTCTTTAATGATATGTGTACACATTCATTCTATATTTATATTTCATAATTAATGAACATTGTTTGCCATACTTGCAGTGTAAATGAATCTGAACCTTCTTTTGAAGCATCCAGAAGGTATTATTTCTATTTTAACCTGTGTTTAATAATAACTTCCTTCCTCAGACTTTACTTCATACTTAATCTCTTACTCCTGGTCACTTTGTCCATTCTGAGGATGTACAGAGTTATTTCCTAAAACGTACTAGTGTATTTCCAATAGCAGTGGTTCTCAACCTTTGCAGACTGCCAAAGGAGTTATTTACCAAATGAAATGGTTCATTCTGTCAACTTTTTTCCTCTCAGTGAGTCACATTTGCCTTTCCGGCTGAAATTCAAACTGTCCTCAGCAAACTGAGTTTGGTATCTGACAAAATAAAAATATAATAGTTACTATGTATTTCATTGTGAATTAAACAATGATTGGGTTTACCTTTAAGGTAGAGATGGAGAATCAAATGCTTCATCTATTTAAGGGGAAAAAAAGCTTAAAGGACCAGGGGGAGGTAGGGAGCAGATATGTCAGAAGTTGGGAACCACTGTTTTCCTATATATATGGTTATCTAAGAGGTTGACTAGCATATTATATACATTTCCATGACTTCTAAAGGCATAAGGTTCAGGATAATAACTGAGCATTTCTAACTACTCTCTTTCTTTACTCTTTTAACCTTAATTAGTACGTACAGATCATGAACTATCTGTGAAAATCTGATATTTATGCTGACCTACCTCTGCCTCTGCTCCAATCCAATCATCTTTATTTTCAGCTCAAATGCATTTTCCTAATTATTGCAAATTAAAGTCTGATGTATGGCCATCTGGTATAGTTTATAAGCCAAAAAATGGGGAGGGTGGTTGACATGTTTTTTTAAAAATAAATTATTGCAATATGTATTGAAATACACAGTTTCAAAATATGTAATTTATTTCCATATTGATATAAATCCTCAAAACATTATTCTTTGTTTTGAAATAATTATGTTATAGATTACCTTAAAATATGTTAGTGATTAAGCCGTAAAGATATATTACAGGTCTTCATTTTTTAAGTTCTGCATATAAAATTGATAGTTATACGTTCTTAATGTAAGGTAAACTATCTATGGCTATTGGAGATAGTTCGTTGCTATTAATCCAATAATTATTTTTTAAAGTATAGTTATTTTAGGAAATAAAATTTCAGTTAATAGTTTATATTTCAAAACACATTCAGCATAGCAAAATCAAATTTTGCACATTATGTTACTTTTCATTTAAATTCTATTCCCTTTAAATTAGGTGGAACATCTAACCATTAAAAAGGTTGGTGGTTATTAAAATTTTCTTTTTAGAAGTTCCCTATTTCTGCATATAAGGTATTTTATCTGGTTTTATTTCTTTTAGTTATAATAAAATACATACTCATCATAGCACTCTTGCATATTTTCAGCGTTTTTTTTTTTTTACTTTTCCATTTTCCAGTAGGAACAGATACTCTGTGGCTTATGCAGCTCAGAAGCCTTGGCTATTAAATGCTACAGTAGAAGAAAATATTACTTTTGGGAGTCCTTTCAACAAGCAGAGGTAATTTTAAACATTTCATAAAATTTAGAACTGAAACAAGTAACTTTTTTTTTTTTTTTGCATGGGCAGGCATTGGGAATTGAACCTGGTTCTCCAGCATGGCAGGCAAGAACTCTGCCTGCTGAGCCACCATGGCCCACCATACAAGTAACTATTTTTAATACATGTTGTTGGTCCATGGTTTCTGAAACCTTCATAGCTGGAGTTTCCTTTCTTCCCTGTTTGCCTTGCTTCTATACTAATCACCAAGGTCTTTTGAGTTAATTTTTTTAAAAGAAGTCTGATCAGAATTTTCAGCCCATGTTATACATTTATTGAGAACAATTTGTATACCACAAAAAGTGATGTGTGTAAGTATATGATGGTGGGTGGTGGAGAAGTGGTGTGATGAAGTTATTGGGGGAGGTAGGTGGAAGAGAAATCCAAGTAAGGAGCAGAAGATTAGTTGTGGGAAGGAAAGGAAGAACTTGGAATCTGAAGGGCCCAGTGACTGAGCAGCCAGATTATGCCATCTCTCAGCCATGTTTTAAATAACATTGGAGCATAGGAAGGCATGACGTTTACCTTGAGTCACCCTTAAAAGGATGGGTCTTAAAACCCTAAGATGGAAGTGTCTATCAAAAGATGAATAGATAAACAAAATGTGGTTTATACATATGATGGAATATTATTAACCAGTAAGAAGGAATGAAGTCATGAAGCACACATCATGGATGAGCTTTGAGGACATTGCATTAAGTGAAGCCAGATACAAAAGGACAGATATTGAATGATCTCACTGATATGAACTACTTATAATATGTAAACTCATAGACAAAATATATAGAATACAGGTTACTCGAATGATGCTAAAGAATGGGGGCAATTGCTTATTATGTGCAGAATGTTTAACTAGGTTGAACTTATACATTTGGAAAGTGACAGAGGTGATGGTAGCACGTTATAGTGAGAATAATTAGCAGTACTGAATGGTGTATGAATGTGCTAGAAAGGGAAAGTTCAGAGTCATGTACATCACCAGAAGAAAAGCTGGAGGATAATGTATGACACAGTGAATCTTGTGATGGACAATGTCCATGATTAACTGTACAAGTAGTAAAAAGTTCTTTCATGAACTGGAACAAATGTGTGACACTATTACAAGGAGTTAATAATAGAGGTGTATATTGGAAAAATACCTATAGCAAACTGTGGACTAGAGTTAACAATAATATTTTAATATTATTTCATCAACAGTAACAAATGTACCACACCAATACTATGGGTCAATAATGGGGAATAAGGGTTATGGGAGGATTTGGGTTTTGCTTTTATTTTTATTTCTTTTCTGGAGTAATAAAAAACTTTCTAAAATTGATCATGGGGATCTATGCATATCTATATGATTATACTGTGAGCCAGGGTTTGTATACTTCAGATGGTTTGTATGGTATGGGACTAAAGCTCAAGAAAATTGCATTCAAAACAAAACAAAACAACCCCCAGGCTGGGTCCTGAAGGCTGAGGAAAATTAGGTAAGGGGAGAGGTATGAGGAAGGGGGCTGGAGGAGGAAAGTATCCAGTGTAGGAGGAAGAACCTAAAGTACATGGGATTGTTTGGGGCTGGGAACAAACTAGACAGAAAAGGATTCATGAGTATTGGCAGAGAGGTTAGCTTGTAGAGGAAGTCTGAGATTAGAGAGTGGAGGTGCTTAAAAGCCAATTTGGCATAATTCTGTGCATTATAGGGCATCACAGCAAGTTTTAGAAAGGGAAATACAATGGAAATGTGGTGTTTCATCTGGAAGTTTAATCTGACAGTTGTGTATAGGATGAATTGAAGTTGGGAGCAAAGGATATTTAGGAGTTGATTGAAACAGTTATCCAAGCATATGGTGTTTATTGCTTGTAGTTGGGAGTGTTAGTAAAAATGGAAAAGAATGTATAAGAATAAGAAGGGGCAAATAAGAGCAGGGAAAAGAGGGATGAATCAAGAATGGCAAATATTTCACGACTGAGAAAATGGACTTTCCCCAACACTCCCAACCACCATGTTTCCCTGTACTTCTAATTCATCTGATTTCTAGTCCCAGACATGGATAAAATTGAGTATTATCTGTTTTCATTGTCCTCCATTTCTTAACCCTTCCACTTGCCTGATAATATGCAGACACCCACACAAAACCTATGCTTTAGCCACAGCAAGAGTCAAGTTTGTCCCTTATATGCACCATGAAGTATTTTATTTTCATGTGATTCCTTGAGCTTCCTTCCTCTTATTTTCTTCTTGGCAAATAACATACTTTTCTAGACACAGCTTAACCATAGCTTTCTCTGAAAATACATTCCTTACATCCCAGAGGCATCAGTCATTCCTTCCTCTGTATTCTAGAGGCAACTTAGTATCTACTAAGATATCTACTAAGTATCTTAGTATCTATGTAGCACCTAAGAAGATATATTTTTATTATATATTCCTGTATCAGTATTCTGCATTATATGCTAGCTTTTTGTTTATTAGAGAAGTTGTGGGTTTACAAAACAATCGTGCATAAAATACAGAGTTCCCATAAACCACACCACCTGCCACACATTGCATTGGTGTGGAACATTTGTAACAATTGATGACAACATTTTTCCTAATAGTCGTAATTTTTTTAACAGTAGTTAATTTTGTTATAATTGATGAAAATTATTAAAATCATACTATTATCTATCAGCCATAATTTATATTATGTGTATTTTCAACATATACTACCCCATTATTAACACCTGTATTAGTATCTTATATTTATTATAATTCATGAACGAACCTTCTTATACTTGCACAAATAACTATACTCCATCATCTACCATAGGGTTTACTGTGTTATATAGTCCTATGTTTTATCTTTTAATTTTTTTTATTCTAATAATATATACATCCTAAGGTTTCCCATTTTAATCACATTCACCTCGATAGTTCAGTGCTGTTGATTACATTAACATTAAAGTGCTTCCATTGCCACCAAAAATTTTCACACCTTTTCCATCAAGCTAAATAGAAATTCTGTAGAAGTTGGCATCGATTCCCCATTCTCTAACCCTGATTTATCTCCCGGTAAACTATATTCTAGATTCTAGCTTTTTGAGTTTGCTTATTATAGTGTGATCTTACAATAATTATCCCTCTGTATCTGGCTTATTTCATGCAACATAATGTCCTCAAGGTTAATCCATGTTGTTGCATGTGTCAGGACTTCATTCCTTTGTACAGCTGAATGATATTCCATTGTATGTATATATCACATTTTGTTCATTCACTTATCAACTGATGAACATTTGGGCTGCTTCTGTTTTGGCAATTGTGAATAATGCCACTATGAACATCAATGTGTAAATATCTGTTTGAATCCCTGCTTTCAATTATTCTGGGTATATTCCTAGTAGCAGGATTACCAGGTCATATGGTATTGCTATACTTAGCATCCTGAGGAACTGCCAAACTTTCTTCCACAGTGGTTGCACAAATTTACATTCCTACCAGCAATAAATAAGTGTTCCTGTTTCTCCACACCCTCTCCAATACTTGTAGTTTTCTGGTTGTTGTTTTTTTGTTGGTGGTGTTTTTTTTTTAACATTCTAGGGGTGTGAAATGATATCTCATTGTGGTTTTGACTTGTGTTTCCCTAATAGCTAGTGTTTTGAACGTCTTATCATCTGATTTTTAGTCATTTGTATTTCCTCTTTGGGGAAATGTCTACTCACATTGTCTGCCCATTTTTTAAATTGGTTGTTTGTCTTCTTATTGCTGCGTTGTAGGATTTCTATATATATTCTGGACATTAAACACTTATTGGGTATGTTGTTTCCAAAAATTTTGTCCTTTTGAACAGGTTGTCTTTTCATTTTCTTTGCAAAGTCCTTTGAAGCACAAAAGCTTTTAATTTTGAGGAGGTCCCATTTATGAATTTTTTTCCCTCACTGCTTGTACTTTGAGTGTAAAGTCTAAGAAACCACTGCCTACTACAGATCTTGAAAACACTTCCCTTCATTTTCTTCTAGGAATTTTATATTCCTGGTTCTTGCATTGAAGTCTTTGATTCATTTTGGGTTAATTTTTATATATAATGAGAGGTAGTGGTCCTTTTCATTGTTTTGTATACGGCTGTCCAGTTCTCTCAGCACCATTTCCTGAAGAGACTAGTCTCACCGTGTTGAGTGAACTTGGTAGCCTTGTCAAGTGTCAGATGGCTGTAGATGTGAGGGTCTATTGCTAAATTCTCAGTTTAGTTCCATTGGTCAATATATCTATCATTGTGCCTACCATGCTGTTTTGACCACTGTAGCTTTTTAATATGTTTGAACATCAGGAAGCATGAGTCCTCAAACTCTGTTCTTCTCTTCCAAGATGTTTTGGTTATTTAGGGCTTCTTATTCTTAAAAATAAATTTGACAATTGGCTTTTCCATTTCTGCAAAATAGGCTCTTAAAATTTTAAATTAGGCTCTTGGGATTACATTGAATTTGTAAATTGATGTGGATAGAATTGACATCTTAATGATATTTAGTCTCCCAATCCATGAACACAGAATGTCTTTCCATTTATTTGTCTCTGCTTTGATTTCTTTCAGCAATGTTTTGTAGTTTTGTGTACAAGTCTTTTACATCCTTGGTTAAATTTATTCCTAGGTATTTGATTCTTATAGTTGCTATTGTCCATGGATTTATTTTTCTTGATTTCTCCTTAGATAGCTCATTACTAGTACACAGAAACTCTGCTGATATTTGTATGTTGATCTTGTATCTCACTGTTTTGCTGAGCTCTTTTATTTACTCTTGTGTCATTTTTGTAGATTTTTCAGGACTTTCTACATATTAGATCATGCCATCTGCAAATAAAGTTTTATTTCTTCCTTTCCAATTTGGATGCCTTTTATTTCTTTATCTTTTCTTCTTCTTTTTTTTTTCTTCCTAACTTCTCTAGCCAGAACTTCTAGCACAGTGTTAATAACAGTGATAACAATGGGCATCTTTGTCTTGCCCTGTCTTAGAGGGAAAGCTTTCAGTCTTTCCCCATGGAGTATGATGCTAGCTCTAGGTTTTTCATATATGCCATTTATCAAGTTGAGAGAGTTTCCTTCTATTCCTATATTTGTAAGTGTTTTTATCAAGAAAGGATGTTGGAATTTGTCAAATACCTTCTCTGTCTCAATCAAGAAGGTCATGTGGTTTTCCCCCTTCATTTTGCTAATATGGAATATTACATTAATTGATTTTCTTATGTTGAACCACCCTTATATATCTGGGATAGAACCCACTTGATCATGGTGTTTAATTCCTTTAATGTGTTGTTGGATTCAATTTGCAGCTGTTTTGTTGAGGATTTTTCCTGTTACTTATAAGAAAAATTGGTCTGAATTTTTCTTTTCTTATGGTATCTTTTTCTGGCTTTGGTATTAGGGCAATATTGCCTCATAGAATGAATTATTTAGTGTTCCTTTCTCTTCAACTTTTTTGAAGAGTTTGAGCAACATTGGTATTAATTCTTCTTCAAATGATTGGAAGAATTCACCTGTAAATCCATCTAGTCCTGGACTTTCTTTGTTTGGAAGTTTTTGATGACTGATTCAATTTGTTTACTTGCAGTGGGTCTTCTAAGGTCTTCTTGAATATGTGTGGGTTGTTCTTGTGTTTTAGGAATTTATCCATTTCATCTAGGTTGTCTAAATTGTTGGCATATAGTTGTCCATAGTATTCTCTTATGGTTTTTATTTCTGTGGGGTCACTAATAATGTCCCCTCTCTCATTTCTGATTTTATTTATTTGCATTGCCTCTCTTTTCTTCTTTGACAGTCCAGCTAACGTTTTGCCAGTTTTATTGATCTTCTTAAAGAACCAAATTTTGCTTTTGTTAATTGTATTGGTTTTTTATTCTTAATTTCATTTATTTCTGTTGTAGTCTTTATTTCTTTCCTACTACTTCTTTTGGGATTAGTTTGGTGTACTTTCTCTTTTTCCTCCAGGTGTGAAGTTACATCTTTTATTTTAGCTCTTTCTTCTTCTTCTTCTTTTTTTTCACATGGGCAGGCACCAGGAATCAAACCCAGGTCTCCAGCATGGCAGGTGAGAATTCTGCCTGCTGAACCACTGTCGCACCACCCTCTTTCTTCTTTTTTAATATAAGCATTTAAGACTATAAATTTCCCTCTCACTGCCTTCACTGAAATCCATAAGTTTTGATATGTTGTGTTCATTTGCATTTGTCTCGGGACATTTACTACTTAGCTTGCAATTTCTTTTTTGACCCACTGATTCTTTGAGAGGGTGTTGCTTAACTTATATATATATATATGAATTTTCCAGTTCTCTACCTGTTATTGATTTCATGCTTCATACTACTATGGCCAGAGAAAGGGTTTAGTATGATTTCAGTCTTTTAAAAGTTATTGAGACTTGTTTTGTGATCCAACATGTGGTCTATCCTAGAGAACGAACCATGCGCACTTGAGAAGAATGTGTATCCTGCAGTTTGGGGGCACAAAGTTCTGGTTCTGTTTATGTGTTTTAGGTCTAGTTCATTTTTCATATTATTCAAGATCTCTGTTTCCTTATTAAGCCTCTGTCTAGATGTTTTATTTATTGATAAGAGTTGGTATTGAAATCTCCAACTACTATTATAGAGGCATCTATCTCTTCCTTCAGTTCGGTCAGAGTTTGAGGCACATTGGTTAGGTGCATAAATATTTATGGTTGTTTATTATTCTTGGTGGATTGCTCATTTTATTATTATATAGTGTCCTTCTTTGTCTCTTATAAGAGTTTTACATTTAAAGTCTACTTTTTCAATGTTAGTATAGCTACCTAGCTCTTTTTAGTTACTCTTTACGTGAAATGTATTTTTTTTCAAACTTTCACTTTCAACCTATTTGTGTCTTTAGGTCTAAGGTGAGTCTCTTGTAAACTGAATATAGTTAGATCATGCTTTTCTTTTTTTTATCCATTCTACCAATCTGTGTCTCTTAATTGGGGGATTTAATCCATTATCATTCAATGTTATTTCAGTAAAGGCAGTACGTACTTTAGGCATTTTATTCTTTGGTTTTTATACATAATACTTCTGTCCCTTTTTACCCTTTTAGTTACACTTACTGATGATCATTATTTCTTCATAGTACTCCAAGCCACTCTTTTCTGTCTTTGCAGCCTTCAGGACTCCCTTTATTTCTTGTAGGGCAAGTCTCTTGTTGCTGACTTTTCTAAGTTTCTGTTTATCTGTGAATATTTTAAGCTCTCCCTTATTTTCAGAGGGCAGTTTTGTCAGAAAAAGAATTATTTGCTTGCAGTTTTTCTCTTTCAGTACCTTAAATACATGAAACCACTGCCTCCCTAACTCTGTGATTTCTGATGAGAAATCAGCACTTAGTTTTCTTGTAGATTCCTTGACCTTGATGAATACACTTTTCATTTGCTGATTACAGAATTCTCTCTTTATCTTTGACATTTGACATTATAATCAGTATGTCAGAGTAGGTCTGTTAGGATTTATTCTGTCTTCTTGTGCATATATATGTATATTTTTCATAAGAAGTGTGAAATTTTTAGACATTATTTCTTCGAATATTCATTCTGCCCATTTTCTATGTCTTTTCCTTCTGGACACTAGTGACGTGTAGGTTTGTATACTTCATGGTCTTCACTCAAATTCCTGAGACACAGCTCAGTTTGTCTTTTTTTTTCCATTCTTTTCTCTATGTGTTCTTCTCTCTGTAAAATTTCAATTGCCCTATCTTCTTGTTCACTGATTCTTTCTTTTGCCTGTTCATACTCTTGTTGTGTTCCTCTATTCTATTTTTTAAATGTTTTTTATTGTGAAACATAACATACAAAAAGAAGCAGTAATTTTCAGACTACAATTTATCAAATAGTTACAGAACAGATTTCAAAGTTTCATATGGGTTACCATTCCTCAGCTTCATGTTATACCATCTAGTTGCTCCAAAACACCGGAGGCCAAAAGAAACATCAATAGAGTGATGCAACAGTCCTACTCCTCTGTTAAACCTTATCTTCTCTGTTACAACTCCACCTCCTACTTTTATTCCTCACCCAGTTCTATAGGGATCTTTGGGGTATGCCCATTATAACTTTTTCATTGGGTAGAGGGGTGGGATTAGTTGATGTTCTTGGAGAGGCTGGTCCCTCTTGGTTTCAAGACTTATTTGTCCTAGGAATTCTCTGAAGCTTATAAGTTTCAGGAAAGTAAACTTAGTGTATGAAATGTTTGTACAGTCTCAGGGCCCTAGGTACCATGGCAATTAGCAATATCTATCTGAAGCTTGCATAAGAGTAGCCTCTAGAATAGCCTCTCAGCTCCATTTGAACTCTCTTAGCTACTGATAACTTATTTTGTTACATCTCTTCCCCCTTTTGTCCTGGAAGGCATTGTCGATCCCATGGTTCCAGGACCAGACTCATACCTGGGAATCATGTCTCATGCTTTCAGGGAGACTTTTACTCCTGGATCTCAATCCCACATCGGGAGTGGGTGGAGGTGCGGTAATAATTTTCCTTGCAGAGTTGGGCTTAGAGAGAGAGAGACCACATTGAACAATGAAAGAGGTTTCCTGGAAGCAACTATTAGGCATAATTGTAAGTAGTCTTAGCTCTTCTACTACAGAAATGTATTTCGAACAGGCAATTCCCTAAATCAAGTCCTTGGGTTATTTTCTTGGGAGTCCCTAATATTTGAGAGAGTACCAGGTGTTTCCAAGATGGGCAAATTTAAAGTTCCATATTTTTTTCTCTAACCCTACAAGGGACTCTACTGATTTTTTTTGTTGTTGTATGCTGTGTGGAGAATCGTATTTCATTATTTTTCTGTGTGAGTATCCCATTATTGCAGCATCATTTGTTGAATTTTTTGTTTCATTTTTTGTTTGTTTTTGCTTGTTTGTTTGTTTTTTGGGAAGTGCATGAACTGGGAATTGATACCAGGTCTCCTGCGTGGCAGGTGAGAATTCTACCACTGAACTACCCTTGCACACCCTCTACCAATACTTTTAAATTATCAACCCACCATAGTCTGGTATGTACTTGGGTATAACATTAAGGTAAATGAATTACGAGGCCTCATTCTTATTCTGAGTTCCATGCATTTAGGTGGTTAAAACGAGCTATCCATGCAGGTTGATGTAGTTTGTGTGTTACATTAATTAGGTTCTAGATACAATAAACCTCTCTTCCTTTGGTCTTATTCAGTAGGTGAAGCTCTAGAATCCATACACTGTCATTCTTTGCCCTGTATTCTGATTAACTTTATTTCTTATCAGATTGGCTTCATTTTTATCTCGAATTGAAGGCTGATCTCTTTTTTGGTTACTTTAACAGTTGCTGTAGGAAGTGATGCTGACTTTCAGAGCTGTAGAATTCCAGCTCTGAGCATTAGGTGTCAGAGAGGTACCCAGTGTTCCAGGGAAATATCAGCTTATAAACTTACAGCACAGCATCTCAGAATCTAGAAATACACTTACAACTAACTCTTATAAGAATTTTCTTAAAAAGGTGATGCTATAAGTGTTCTTTTGTCTCTGGCTTATTTTGCACAGCAGAATGTAACCAAGATTCATTCACTTCATTGTGTACCTCACAACTTCATTTTCTTTGTAGCTGCACAATATTCCATCGTATGTAAAAGTCACAGTTCACCATTCTGCTTCTCGTTGTGCCCTTCAACCCCCTCCATCTATTGGGCATCATGGGTAATGTCCAAGATAAGCAATCCATGTTTCACAGTGTCCTCACTCAGCTGTAAAATCATCAGCACTCTCAGTTCTAGGCTGTTTCCACTGGTCCAGTGAGAAGAAGAACCACCAAAGAGACAATGAACCAATAAACACAACCTTACCAAATACCGTATCTAAACCTCCCCTATCTCTTGTCCCTCCCTGCCCCCCCCCAATATTGCTGTGGTACTGTTGATGTCTTCCTTTTAACTATAGGGCATAGCATGTAATATCAGTTTTCCCTCTATATCCCCCTATTGTTAACTCTTTGTACAAGAACAAATCTTTGAAATAGTTAATGTAAGAACTTATTTATGGTTGTAGAGTTAAGTAATGGGATACCTGACTCTACACAAGCCCTTTCAATTATAGTTACCTTCAGTATGGCAGTGTTACTTATTACCCCACTAGTGAACCACCATCACTTCTATCTGTTCCCTTATATTTAAGTTAAACCTCCTTGGGTAACCATTCACCCACCTCTGGCCTCTGTGCATCTCTAAGTCCCTTGTAATTTAATTTGTAGGCCTCTGAGTTTACTTTTAGCAGAATCATAATAGCAAGATCATACAGAATCTATCCTTTTGTGTGTGGCATATTTCACTCAGTGTTATGTTCTCAAGGTTCATCCATGTTATCATATGATTCATAACCTCATTTCATCTTAATGCTGCATCATACTCCATCGAATGTATATACCACATTTTGTTTATCCACTTGTCTGTTGTTGGGTACTTGGATTGTGTCCATCTTTTGGCAGTTATAAATAGTGCCACTATGAACATTGGTATTCAAATGTCTGTCTGTGTCACTGCAGTCAGTTCATCTGGGTATATAGCAAGTATTGGAATTGCCAGGTGTAGGGCACCTCAATGTTTAGTTTTCTGAGGATCCACCAACCTGCCTTCCACAGCAGCTATACCATTATACATTTCCACCAGCAGTGAAGGCATGTTCCAATTTCTCCACATCCTCTCCAAAATTTGTTGGGGTCTTTTTGTTTAATAGCAGCCATTCTTATAGGTGTGTGATGAAAACTCACTGTAGTCTTGATTTGCATTTCCCTAATAGCTAATGAAAATGAGTATCTCTTCATGTGCTTTTTAGGCATTTCTATTTACTCTTTGGAAAAAAGTCTGTTCATATCCTTTGCCCATTTTATAATTGGGCTTTTGTTCTTTTGTTGTTGAGTTGTATAATTTCTATATGACAGGGTGTCAAACGTTTATCTGATATGTGGTTTCCAAATATTTTCTCTCATTGAGTTGGCTGCCTCTTCACATTTTTTACAAAGTCCTTTGAGGTGCAGAAACTTTTGATTTTGAGGATTTCCCATTTATCTAATTTTTCTTTCATGGCTTATGCTTTGGGTGTAAAATTTAAGAAGCTACCACCTATTACTAGATCTTGAAGATGTTTCTCTATATTTTCTTTTAGAATTTTATGACACTGTCTCTTATATTTAGGAATTTGATCCATTTTTAATTAATTTTTATATAAGGTATAATGTAAGAGTCTTCTTTCATTCTTTTGGCTATTGTTATCCAGTTCTCCCACGTCAAATGGTTTGTTGAAATGACTATTCTATCATAATTCAGTGGATTTGGCGGTCTATCTCTGCATTTTTAATTTAGTTCCACTGATCAGTACTTCTGTCTTTGTGCCAATACCATGCTGTTTTGAACACTGTGGCTTTATAATACATTTTTAAGTCAGGAAGTGTCAGTCCTCCCACTTCACTCTTCTTTTTAGGATGTCTGTGCTGGTTTGAAAGGAAGCATGTCCCCTAAGAAAAGCCATGTTTTAATATAAATCCCATTTCATAAAGGTAGAATAATCCCTATTCAATACTGTATATTTGAAACTGTAATGAGATCATCTCCCTGGTTGATGTGATTTAGTCAAGAGTGGTTGTTAAGCTGGATTAAGGGACGACATGTCTCCACCCATTTGAGTGGGTCTTGATTAGTTTCTGAAGTCTTATAAAGGAGGAAATATTTTGGAGAATGAGAGATTCAGAGAGAGAGAGAGAATGCTGCAGCACCACGAAGCAAAGAGTATACCAGCCAGTGACCTTTGGAGATGAAGAAGGAAAACGTCTCCCAGGGAGTTTCATGAAACAGGAAGCCAGGAGAAGAAGCTAGCAGATGATGCCGTACTCACCATGTACCCTTCCAGATGAGAGAGAAGCCCTTACTGTGTTCGCCATGTGCTGTCTCACTTGAGAGAGAAACCCTGAACTTCATTGGCCTTCTTGAATCAAGGTATCTTTCCCTGGATGCCTGTGACTGGACATTTCTATAGACTTGTTTTAATTGGGGCATTTTCTCAGCCTTAGAACTGTAAACTAGCAACTCTGTCTGTTGCTTCCTTCAGTTTTTACAGTGTTTGCCTCATGTACTTTGGAGCTCCTTGATTGGGAGCATACACATTTATGATTGTTATTTCTTCTTGGTGAATTGTCATTTTTATTAATATGCAATATGTAGTGTTCTTCATTGTCTCTTATGACATCTTTACATTTTACGTCTATTTTATCTGATATTGGTATAGCTACTCCTGCTTTTTTTTGGTTACAGCTTGCGTATTAGTCAGGCTCTAGAGAAATAGAACCAAGAGGAGATATCTGTAAAAATAAGAGTTATAAAAGTGTCTCATGCAGCTGTGGGAAGGCAAGAGTCCAAACTCTGAAGGGCAGGCTGTGAAGCTGATAGCTCTGATGAAGGGTCTCGATAAACTCCACAAGAGAATCTTGCTGGCTAAAGAAAAAAGTGCAAATTTTATCTTCTCCCTTAAAAGTCTTCATCTGATTGGGTTATCTCATTTGTGGGAGGTACACTCTTAGTTGATTGTAGATGTAAGCAGCCACAGCCGCAATCAACTGACTGATGACTTAATACTCCAGCTTTCTGCTTTATCAACCAGCCACAAAATATCTTTGCAGTAACAGGTGCTTTCCTGACCAGACAACTGGACACCATCACCTGGCCAAGTGGACACCAGAACCAATCATCAGAGCTTGCATAGAAGATTTTTTACCATCCTTCTCTTTGATCTATTTATATCCTTGGGTCAAACTGAGTTATTATAAGCCACATATAGATGGATCATAATTTTTAATTTGTTCTGTCAATTAATGTCTTTATTTGGTGAGTTTAGTCCATTCACATTCAAAATTTTTTGTTTTTTTTTTAACTGTAAAGGCAATTCTTGAATCTACCAAGTTATCCTTTTAATTTTTCAGATCTATATATTCTTTTCTCCTTTTCTCTTGTTATTCTTTAGTTAACCTTACTGACACTCTTAGATTCTGTTCCCTCCTCCAGACCTCCCTCCCTGTTTTTTTTTTTTTTCTCTTCCAACTGCAGAATTCCCCTTAGAATTTCTTGTAGGGCAAGTCTCATGTTGATAAATTCTCTTAGCCTTTGCTTGAGAAGACTTTAATTTCTCCCTCAGTTTTGAAGGACAACTTGGCTGGATGAAGAATATGAAGAATTCTTGGCTGAAAGTCTTTCTTGTTCAGGATCTTAAATATATCATACCACTGCCTTCTCACCTCCATGGTGCCTGCTAATTAATCTGAACTCAGTCTTAGGTGGCTTCCCTTATATGTAGTGAATTTGCTTTTCTCTTGCTACTTTCAGGACTTTCTGCTTCTCTTCAACATTTGATAGTCTGATTCATATGTATCTTGGAGTATGTCTATTTGGATTTATTCTATTTGGGGTTCGTTGGGCTTCTTTGATTTGCATATTTTAATCTTTTATATGATTTGGGAAGTTTTCTCCCATTATTTCTTCCAGCTACTTTGTAGCCCTTTATTCTTTTCTTCTTCTGAGACACCAGTGATTTTTACATGTCTCCTCTTCATGTTGTTCATCATTTCCCTGAAATCCTGTTCCATTTTTTTCAACTTTCTTGCTATTTGTTCTTTTGTGCATTAGAGTTCAATCATCCTGTTTCTTAGCTTGCTTATTTTTTCTTCTGTCTCTTCAAATCTGGTGTTTTGTCTCTAATGTATTTTTTATTTGGTCTATAGTATTTTTCATCTTTGCGAGATCCATTATTTGGCTCTTTATTTTTTCACATTCTTATTTATGCTCATCATGTGTCTTCTTGATATCCTTTATGCTGTTATGAATGTCTTTGATTGGTTGGTCCAAATGTCATGTCCCCTCTGGTGTTTTAATTTAGTCATTTGATTGGGCTATATCTGCCTGTATCTTCCCATGCTTTGTGGGTTTTTGTTTTGTTCAGGGCATTTGTTTACCTTGATGAGTTATTTTGTAAGTTGATTTCCATGACTTGTCTAAGGTTTTGTATTTGCTTGGGTTTGCCTTGAGTTCCCCTTTTGCACTTGGTTTGTCAGTAATTACTTGCCAGACCAAGGTCCAGATCTCATGAAAAGGGTACGATTCTACTTGAAGTTTCCCAACAAATGGCGCTATTCAGCTACCTCTTCCCCTTTGCCCTACCTCTCCCCAACTGCAGTGGCCGCTGAGCAAGATGTTGTGGGGTGGCTGTTTTCAGTTCCTGGCAAGGCTACTATTCTTGTCACCTAGAGGGGTGGCTATTCTTGCACCCAGTGGGCAGCCGTTTTCTGTGCCCATTGGGGTCATTTTTCTCATGCCTGGTAGGGGAGTTATTTGTGGCATCTGGTGGAGTGGCTAGTCCCAGCAGACAGAGCAGGGCTTCTTATTTCCTAAGGGAACCAGCATGACATGCCTGTGGGAAGGAGCACCAGTCTCTGTGATTTAACTTACATTTCTATATGGGATCTCCCACTGTTCCAGACTGATATAAGATGTCCAGTCACTGAGGTCCCTTTAAGCAGTTGCTCCATACAGTTCCTAGCTATTTACTAGCTTCCCTAGAGGGCGAACTAAATTTTGCTCCTCACTGTGCTGCCATCTTGCCCTGCCTCTCCCCTGTACTCTATTTATAATGTCTTCTATTGTGATTTTCATCCCCATAACTTCTGTTAAGTTTCATTTTATGCTTTCATATTCTTTTGTTTGCTCATACATTGCCTTCTTAATGTACTTTATCCCTTTAGCTGTCTTTTCCTTCATTTCCTTGAATTAATGAAGTGATTTGTTTGAATATCTTTGATTATTTGTTCCAAATGCTGTATCTCTTCTGAAGTTTTAATTTGTTCTCTTGAGTGGGCCGTATCTTCTCATTTCTTAGCATGACTTCTTGTTTTTTGCTGATGCCTAGGCATTTGAAGAGTTTTACCCTGAAGATCAGTTTCTCTCTTGCTTGGGGTTTTACTGTTGATTGGGTTTGTGTACAGTGCTTCTTTGATGCTTCTTTGATACTTTCTGCTTCTCTTCAACATTTGATGCTTCTTTGATACTTTCTGCTTATTCTAGACCTTTAGAATAGCTTGTGTTTAACTGACCAAATTTTTTCTGCTCTTCATCTGATTCTTGCCCTAGATATGTGGTACAATTTTTAAGATTGCACTTTTTATACAATAGCTTCTCATCCAGGACATGATTCCTTTCCTCTGTTCTTTCTCCAGGAATCTGATCTGTTCTCTTTTTTGTTTGTTTGTTTGGCCACCTTTATAATGTTTTACCTTCCTTTTATTGTTTCTGCCTGCTTTTGCCTGGAGGGCAAATTCTGGGAGGAGCCTTGCTCCAGAGAGGACTTTCCCAAGTGAATATTTCTCAGTGAAAACAAGGCCAGGGACCCACAAAGCATTCATGCACCAGCATCAAAGTGCACAAGGGAGGAGATCAGAAAATATGTCCAAAGTCTCTTTGATGGCTCACCATATCTGTGCTTTCTTGGCATGCCCAGCAAATGCAGCCCTTCAGCTAACCACCCATCAGAACCTTGAGGAAGCAGCTGCATCTTTAAATTTGCACCATCTCGGCCATAGCGTGGGGTGGGTTTGAGATAATGGCTGCTGCTGCCTTTGTCCAAGGCGGGCTGAAACACTAGGTCAGAGCCAGAACCCAGAGATCTGAATTAGGTAATCAGGAGCCCCGATCAGTGATCTGATGTGCCCACCCCTGTTCTTGGGGAAGAAGATTTTTATGTCCCTTACTGTCCCTAGCCAACTGGCTTGGGCCTGGATTCTAAAGCAGCCTGTCACAAGAGTGGGTATAGGCGCTGGCATTTGCTGCACCAAGAGAGCTACTCACAGTTATTTACTGCAGTTTGTCTCTCCCTCCTGTTCTTCCCTGGATATGTAGAGTGCTTTTCTGGCCTCTGGAGCCCCCTAAACAGTTGTTTCAAACAGTTCCTGCCTGTTTATTACTGGTTTTGTGGAAGGACTCAGTCTTGGAGCTCTCTCTACTCTGCCATCTTTCCTGGAAGTCTCTGTGCTAACTTTTGTAGTGTGGGAACAAAACCTATTTTTCTTTGCACTAAAAAACCAGTGTAGGAAGTACAAGGATAGTTCAGTGGCAGAATTCTCACCTGCCATATGGGAGACTCTTGTTCAATTCCCAGCCCATGCACTTCCAAAAACAAACAAATAAGCAAGCAAACAGAAAACAACAAAAATTCAACAAATGGTGCTTCAATAACGGGATACTCACATGGAAAAAAGAATGAAATGTGACCTTTCCATAAAGCATACAAAAAAAAAAAAACTGTAGAGTCTAGTTTATATTAAGTTTTTCAGTAAATGTTCTATTTAAACTTCTAAGATATAGGAACTGGGACTTAATTTATGAGTAATATGTTAGTAGTAGTCTAAAAGTTCAAAATCATTTTTTTCTAAAGGTATAAAGCAGTCACAGATGCCTGTTCTCTTCAGCCAGACATTGACTTACTACCATTTGGAGACCAAACTGAAATTGGAGAAAGAGTGAGTTATGTATGATTTAACTAAATAATGAAAAAAATGTAGAAAATCCTGCTGGTTGGCTCTAATCTTTAGTGGATTGTAGTGAAATCTGAGTTTAGGAGTTGTGTGTTGTTCTAGAAGCAAGAGAGCAGGAACCTTTTGATGCCACTCTCATTTGTAGGGAAACAGTTGAATACTTAACATCATGCTAGTCTCTTGAAAGTTTACAAGGAAAATAAAAAACATCGTTCTGTGCTTTGACCACATGTATTATTTGCCTACTTGGAACTTACTTCAAATTGGTTTGGATATTGAGATTGCTTCCAACAACTCTTCTACTGTTGTCAACATTTATTCTTTTTAAAGTGTTCTTTTTCCTTTATGTAAACATGTTAAACATTGGTGTCAGACAGTTTTGACCAGCTGAAAAACATTTATACTTGTAATTTTTGCAATAATGGTGGCTAACGTTTTAACCCTTTTATGTGTCAATTGCAGGGTAAAAGGTGATATATGAACTATCTACTTCATTCTTCACCACAAATACAGTATATTGATGTTATTATTATCATATATAATAGCTGAGAAAACCAAGGCTGAAAGAGGTTGAGAAACTTGCCAAATATAGAGTTGGTGGTGCAGCTTGGATTAGTCTGACTTCGTAGCCTGTGTTGTTCATGGTTATTCTTTATTGCACTGTAGTATAGTGCTTAAGAGCATGAACTTAACTTCTCTGAGCCTCAGTTTCCTTAGCTGTAAAACAAGGAGAACAATACCTACATCTTTGTATTGCTTTGAGGAATAAAAGAGATGAGGAATGGAAAGTCGTCCACACAAGCCTGGCACATACTAAGTATTCAGGAAATACTAATTTTGAAAAAAAATTATAATTTTTTTTATCATAAATGCATGCTGCTCTAAAGTTCTCTTGAGACACAGCTTGTAATATCAAATTTGAGACATACTTATTAAATAAAGTACAGGCACAATTAGGAGAACTAGAAAAAAATCTTGAAATTGTTGGAAGTCTTTGGCACTCATCAAGCATTTTGGTTATTGATTATTTGGGGTAGCAGAGCTCCCTGTAACAGAGTGAAAGGAAGATTAATGTTATTTATCAGTAAAAACTAATTTAATTCAACTATTGATCAATAGATATAGTTTTAATTATCTTACCAATGCCACCATAACCTTATCTTTTTAAAGGGAATTTTTGTTACAGATTTGCCAGTGGAAAAGATGGGTGCTTATGGATATTTCTTCTCTAGGGCATCAACCTGAGCGGGGGCCAGAGGCAGAGAATCTGTGTGGCGAGAGCACTCTATCAAAATACTAACATTGTCTTCTTGGTAAGAATATGGCCTTTATTTTGTTTCTATTTCTTTTTTTTCCTTCTGAACAAATGAGTCTATAAAGAAACAATTCAGGAAACCCAAGGGAAGATGGTTTAACTTAAAATTCATAGACAATGTAGGGGAAGAAATCCTCACTGTACAAATCAGTGTAAGGTCACCCTATAGGCTGAGCATTGGAAAATTCAGATTAGTGTCCAAGAGACTGAAGTGCCCTAAACACTTGCTTTTCTGAATTTCTGAACCATGAGGATTATTAATGAGGGGGTGCAATGGTGCTGTGTCTTGAATGGGAAGGGTCAGAGCTCTTCTCATTTATATTTTCTGGCAAAGAAAGTTGGGTCTGAGAATGTTCTCGTGGTGGACATGGGGTAAGAACACACGGTACACCATTCCAGTGGTATACAATGCAGCCTGTGCATAAAATTTATCTGTGAAGTTTTCTTCTGATTCATGATCTGCTTAAGGACAAGGCCCATAAATGAAATCTGTGTCATGAAAGAGACCCATAAATGAATTTAGTGCATATTCTGGGTTAATAACTTGGCTCCTCCTGTGGGTACACAAAGTTTGATGATGATGTTGATTATGATTTTGCTCTGTTAGTTCCTGTGGCAGGTGGTACTCAAAATAACTTACAAGAAGACAATGTATATTGGAGACCAGAAGACTATGTAACTGCAGCCTTCCTCTACCTTCTCCTCCTATACAATTATTAACCACTTATTAATATGGTTCCCAGACCTCCTTTAGAGTCTTTAATCCATCCAATCTCTCAAATGTCTCCAAGAGCGGATTTGGAATTTGTATCCATTACAAATGGATTGTAAAGTAAAAGAAGTTGGATATAGTGGAAATGTACTTCAGGTTCATCTCCCTAAGAATAGCTTCCTTCAGATTTCCCACAAACATCATAAAACCCATAGCAGGATCTGGCCATAACCCATGTAACTGTAAATATTTCTTCATAATGGATGGACCCACAATTAAAATTAACTTCTTGAATCTCAGGTTTGGTTAATAAGTGAATCACTTGAGAACTAAGTGACTTGGAAATATTAAGGGACCATAGGTATGGTGTTACCGCCCCAAATCAGTCTCCTGCCTGCCAGTTCATGACTCTGGAGTATTTAAATTAGAATTATGTAATTCAGTGATATCTCATGGTTAATTTATTGTGGAACCCCCATTATAGGATTACTTTCAGCCTCTCTTAACAGTTTCTCTGACTCTAAAAACAGATTTCTTACCTTTAACACATCTTTTTCCTGGTTGGACAGTATATAAATTTCCTGTTGCTGTTAAGATAAATTACCACAGTCAGTGGCTTCAACTGCACAGATTTATTATCTTTCAGTTCTATAGGTTAGGAGTCTGACATGGGTCTTACTGGACTAAAATCAAAGTGCCGTCAGGGCTGTTTCCTTCAAGAGGCTCTAGGGAAGAAACCATTTCCTTGCCTTTTCTAGTTTCTAGAGACCCCCCACATGCCTTGGTTTATCGTCACCTTCCCTCATATTCAAAGCCAGCAATGTTGCATCCTTCTGATCAGTCTTTTGTAATCACATATACACCTTTCTGCAGCTGGAAAAGTTCTCTGCTTTTAAGGATTCTCATGCACAGGTCAGGCCCACTGAGAAAAGACAGGACAATCTCCCTACCTCAAGCTCCTTCACCTTAATCACATCTGTAAAGTCCTTTTTGCTATGAAAGGTAACTTAGCCACAGGTTCTGGAGATAGGGCGTGGATATCTTTGGTGAAGTACTGTTCTGCCTATGATAGACAGCTCTTATTACTGGAAAGTTTTTATATGATCAAAATCTGCTTCTCCATATTTTCCATTAATTGGTCTTTATCCTGCTTCTGCAGCACCAAAATTAAATCTGTTATTTGGATGCAACCATACCTCAACATCTTAATATTATCATAACTTGCCCTGCTTTTCTTTTCTTTAGGCTTAGCAAGGTTAGTATCTTTAATTCTTCCACAAATGACATAAATTTAAAAACTTTAACTTTTCTTTATCTTGGACATTATCGTGTTAGCCAGAGATTTTAGAAAAGTGTGTACTGGATGTACTCTGACCAATTCGGATAACCTTAAAGCTTTAGGTTTATTTCATTGCAACCTAAAATTGAAAAACATTTTACCAGTGACAAAATGCTGTTGATATTTTTTAAGATGGTCCAGAAGCTATGCAAGGTTTAAAAATATCTCCCATGCCTCCAAAGAGATTTCAAGAAAGTCAAGAAAATTGTGTGATTGAGCTCATTTTGTTTCATTATCATTTTTATACATAAATATATGTATATAATGACGTACTTTTGTCAAGTGAAACATTCATTAAGTGGATTATTCCATTATCTAAATAGTCTAAATAAATTAGGTAACTGTATATTTGTCTGTTTTAAATGTATTTCCATAAAAACCATTAGAGAATAATTAGTTAGTCCAGTATTAGGTATGTGATTCTTATACATAATAATAACAACAATGACAGTAGCTAAATTTATCTAGTGTCTATTATGTACCTGGTACTCTGCTAAGCATTTTACATATATTACCTTATTTAATCCTCAGATATTCCTCATTAAATAAGTGCCATTATTATCCAATTAAAAGTTTTTATGCCTTTTTTATTATCGAGAATTCAGCTACATCTTAACTACCTTTTCACGCTTTGTTTTGGTTTATTGTTATAGGTTGCTGAGTAATGTTTAATAGATGGTGCCTATACAAATATTTATTGACATTGTCTACATAAATGTTATTAATTATATAATAAGAGAAGTTGCAGTTAATTAAAGAGACACTCTCAAAAGAGAATTATGTGGTGGGCCACAGTGGTTCAGTAGGCAGGGTTCTTGCCTGCCATGCCGGAGACTCGGGTTTGATTCCTGGTGCCTGCCCATGTTAAAAAAAAAGAAAGGGAATTATGAAACTTGAAATCTGTTTTTAGCTACACTTTAAGCTTTCTTTCTTATTTAAAGTATATTTATTTACTACCTTTGTGTCCACTTTCTTTGGAGTAAAATTGGAATGGCTATCATAATACTTATCAATAATTGATAAACTGTATCCATTTAGGTAAAATAGACTTGGCAAACAGTACTACCTATACTATGCCACATTCTCATTTGAAAAGATTTCAAGGAATGATTACTTAGATTACTTGAGTTTGTTTTATTAGAAATCTCCTCCTAGTAAAAAAATTAGTAAAAATTCAGATACATTAGATAAATATATTAAGCTCGCTGAAATAGCCAAGGCCAATGCCATATTGATGGTAGGTCTTTGAACTTGAAGGCTCTTTATATAAGAATTCAAACCACTTTGAATATTGTTATTTATTTTTTAAAAACTTTAAGTTGAAAGAGGAAACAAAGCTTCATTTTTAAGTTAATGCCTTTTTCTGAAAATTTAAAGTGATAAAAAATTTTGTCCTATAAATTGGATTGGTGAATAATTTTCCCTTAGTAACTAGTATTTCTACTTTCCAAAGGAATTGAGTTACATAAAGTTTATATAACATTTTCATCTTCTCCCCATTCTTTGGATTGCAGGACGACCCCTTTTCTGCCCTGGACATCCACTTGAGTGATCACTTAATGCAGGAAGGGATTTTGAAATTTCTCCAAGATGACAAAAGGACACTCGTTCTTGTGACTCACAAGTTACAGTATCTTACACATGCTGACTGGGTAAGAGTTTACAATTATTTTCATCAATTTCTATATTATAGTCATATAAATAAATAGGGACGTTAATAGAGGCTTTCTGAAATAAAGGTAATTCAGTTTTGCCAACTAAGAACATTTGTCACAGTTCTGCAAATGTGTGCTTTCCTTAGATCATAGCCATGAAAGATGGGAGTGTGCTAAGAGAAGGGACATTGAAGGACATTCAAACTAAAGATGTTGAGCTTTATGAACACTGGAAGACACTTATGAATCGGCAAGATCAAGAATTAGAAAAGGTAATTGCTCTTGGTTCAGAAGAGTACAAGGTCCAACTCAGAATAGTCAGAAATGTACTGTATAATTGATAAAATGTATTTAAATAAGTATTATCATTTAATGTTTGACAATATAATGATCCTCACCTGAAAACCAAAATAATTGTGTCTGTATATATTGTTAATGAACAAATGTTTTGTTCATTTTTTATTTCATATTTTAAAGCAGTTTTAAAGCTACTTTAAAACTGTTATGATAAATTAGAAATTTTATTAGAAATAAAATTCTAATGATATCCTCTAGATGAAATGCTGTTAGGTCTTCTAAGGATTTTTATTTGAATTTGAATGATATTGCAATCATATATGCTTTTAGATATTTAACTTCTAGATCTCATTTTTCTCGCCTGTAAACCTGGGAATATTTTCACTCGCCACCTCCAAATAGAGGTTCAAAGGGAAGATAAAAGCCAAGATGATTTTGGAAAAAGGAAATGCTGTGAGCTATGGGTGAGGTTGTATGAAGATGTGAGCTATAGGTGAAGTTGTATGGAATGGAATGGCAGAGTAGGGGAGGAGAAAAGTGATAAAAAGGACATAATACAATTTTACATTTGTTCAATTTTTTTAAAGTCTTAAATCTCTTTTTAACATGTCTTATTTGATTCTCACAAATCCCCTGAGAAGTAAGCAAAGAATATTTTCTTACTTTAACAGATATAAAAACTGAGACACAGAGAAGTGAAGTAAATTGCCTTAAGTTGTACCGTACATATAATAAGCAGTGCCAGTGTGATGTAAACCCAGGTCCGGACTGAAAGTCTTTCCAGTCTGATGCTGTGCGTGATGTAGTGTAACATTGAATGAAGTGATATCAGAGCTGGAAACTAGATTGAATGCAATGAATGAGGAACAATTTGTGGTCGAGAGGTGAAATTTAAATTAAATTCACAAATTTTCTAAATGTTTTATCTTGAATTCAGAGTAGGAGATATCCAGATTTTGATGTTCCTGGCCAGGAGTGGACATTATAATAAATAAATAAATAAATAAAAGAACTTGTAGCAACAAATTTTTGAAAATTTTGAAAAATACTGAGAAATTAAGCGGTATTATTTTACAAAGGAAAAAAAGATTTATACTTCAATACAGAGGAAGAAAAAATGTCAAACTCTGGGATTGCTCTGTCTTCTGTGGATTTCCTAAGTTCTCAAAAGCAAAGCACATAAAAAAGAATAGATATATGTAAAAATCTATGAGTAGAATAGGACTCACCACAGAACCCTTGGAATAAGGATAATAATCAAACAAAGATTACAAGGGACAATCAGCAAGTGCCCACTTAGGAATTATACTGTGGGAAGCTTGGTTAGAAACTTACTGGGGATATTTCCAAATGACATTTTTTTTTCAGTGATTTAGATCCCAGGGACAAAAGAATATGATGTAAGCTTAAGGAGTGGGACAATTTATGGTTTACTTTGGAAAGAAGATCTGGGGGAAAAAAAGAGCAAGAGAGCTGTTGGCTCGATTTAATAGTAATCGTGTTAGGCAAGCCAGAACAAAAGTCCATTAAGTTGTATTTAGAAATGAAGTGATCAGTTGAGATAGCATAGCTCTGTAATTAAAGACACAGTACAGGGTTATAAATCATCTGTGGGAGATATGGAGCAAGTTAGGGAGTGGACAGGCTGAATCCAGTGGTGAGTTGGAACAGGAGCCAGTAGAAGCCAGGATGAACCAAGCACCTGCCCGAAGCCTCACCTGAAGATGGAGGGGAGGCGGGTTTCTGCCTCATTGTAAAAGGCCCGCAGCTGAATCCATCCAAATCCAGAAAGAGTCACACTGTGTGGGGAACAAGACCACTGAGGCACCTTAGAGAATTTTTTTTTTAAGTCTTTCTGTTTAATTTATGTGCCTAGAGCAGTGGTTCTCAACCCGGAGCGATTTTGCCTTCCAAGGGACATCTGGCAGTGTGTGCAGCCATCTGTGGTTATCACAGCTGGGGCAGGTGCATGCTCCTGACATCTAGTGAGTAGAGGCCAGGGATGCCACTAAACATTCTACAGTGCACAGGACAGCCCCCAGAACAAGGAATTATCAGGCCCAAAATGTTGGTAGTGGTGAGGTTGATAAAGCTTGGCTTGGAATCAAAGCAGATTCAGCAAGGAGAGAAGGAAGGTGAAATCAAAGGACACACAACCTGTCACAGGACTTCAGAGAGGATTATCAGTTTAAGGCTAAGGGGTAAATGGCATATGTTGAAAGGATAGCAGTGAAAACTACAAAAGGAGAAACAGATAACATTTTTAGCTGATTTAAACATTATTTTAAAAATTATACCATGGCTGGCATCAACCATTGTCTTCTACATATTATTAAGCAAAATAAACTAGGATGGTTTAACAGTCTCCCCCATCCCCTGGCCCTCACCTCAGCCAGGCCTACAATAGGCATTCAGTAATATTTGTTGGATAAATGAAGCTAGCTTTTAATTTACTGAATCTTAATATCAGCACAATTTTAAATATTTAACCTATAATGACCTTAAGTGGAGCATCTACTAGTAAGAAAAAATGACTTTAATAATTCTTAAAAAATCTTAGCAATGTTAAATCTTTTCTTCACACAGTGTTGGGAGTTGAATCAGAACCAAAATGTTCTACTTTGCAAAATACAGATTTATTTCCTTCCATTAAGCTACATATAAAGGATGAGGGTCTTATTTAATTTTGCATTTTACTTAGACTCATATGCAAAATTTGGTTTTTATATAATTAGGGAAAATTAAAAGCTAAAGTGAAATTGTCTCTGTAAAAGTGATATTCAAGTGACACTTTCACATTTTCTCTTTTAACCAAGAATCTGGAAGCAATCAGCCTTCTAGAATAGCAAGTTTCCTAAATCAAACATGTTTTATGAGGCCAGAAAACCCAAGATCACCACCTAGGGACTGATCACCAAAGGCTTATTGATGCAACAGTCAAATTCTGTGGTTTTTAATTTTTTATTTGTATCAGCATATACAGGAAGCCCCCAATTTACCATAGATTCCAGATGATTGTGGGTCAGTTGTTTGGAATTCAGAATGCATTTCCCCACAGAGACAGGGTTATGGTTGGTTTTCCAGACTAGTCTTCAGAACTTGATTTAACCCACAATGTAGCTGAATTCGTTCTACTATCATTTTGAGGCTAGAAGGGAGAGTGCTAGTAGTAGAGGAGTGGGGAAAACGAAGTGCTGCTTCTCCCTTTTTGATCACAGGGCAAGTCTGAAAAAAACCCTTAAAAGTTTTCAAAGTTTCTTTTTGACCCTTTTCCCTTCTCTTTCTGCATGTTTCCCCCCTTTAGGGTTTTCTTCCAAACTGCTAGCCACTAGGTACCCTTACTGTCCCTTTACTTCAAAATTACCTAACTTCTTCCAATTCCAGTTGATGCCTCTATTTTGTACCCTTTCCTTAGTGAAGGAACTCCTGATTCAATAATTCATGATAACAGTGAACAACTGATAGCACCTTAACCAAACAGAACTATGTACATTTTTTTAAAGGAAGATATTTTAAAATATCTAGAATGAATCTCTAGCTTAAAAAAAGTATAAGAGTATCTGAATGTGAGGGAAAAATAAAACAGCAGTGGTGGAGCCTTGATTTCGGACTATGAGAGAGCCCCCTACCCAGGGGTCAGCTCCATCACATTGCTTCTGCTTTTTTTTTTCACATGGGCAGGCACCAGAAATCGAACCTGGGTCCTCTGGCATGGCAGGCAAGCATTCTTGCCTGCTGAGCCACCATGGCCCACCCGTGTTGCTTCTGCTTTTCAGGGTCCTTACTGCCCTCCATCTCTGCACTCTGAAACAACAGCCCAAAACTGTTCCTATGGTAGGATTTGTTGGGCTTTAGAGTGAGGAGAGAATATGAGACTGGTAAGAGAGTGTGAGACTGATAACCATCTGAACATGTGGGTCATTGATTGGTAAGCGAAAACACCCTGTGAGTTCCTTGAATCACAGCTGTGTTTACTATAGGATATGGAAGCTGACCAGACAACGTTAGAGAGGAAAACTCTCCGAAGAGCTATGTATTCCAGAGAGGCCAAAGCCCAAATGGAGGATGAAGATGAAGGTAGGCCTTTTTCTTGTAACTGAAACGTTAAAATGGGACAATAGGATGTGGGAGGTTTATCATGGCAATTAATGTTTGAGTGTCTCGGTGAGGAATAACAAGGCATTTCATGGAGAAAAGAAAACTAAATCAAATATAAAAATATAATCAAGGAAAATGTGCACATAACCAAGCCACAGGCATTTTAGGGGGCTTCATACAGTGTGTCTTACTGCATTTCTGCTGTGTGAGAGAGCTGAATGGAAAAGGCAGTAATTTGTAAATACATGTAGACTCTTGTTGAGATAACTTGGAAAATCCTAGCATGATGACCAAATCAAGTTATGAATACAATGCCAGTCCTTCAGAAATAAACAGTAAGTGGGTCACCTAGATCTTCTATTATCTTCTAGAAGTTTTATAGTTTTGCATTTTAATTCTAATTAATTTGATGTACAAATAAATCAACAAAGGATCTCATCCAGACATAGGTTTTATATTTATTTGTTGACCATTCATTCATTCATACATTTATTCATTCATTTTTCACCTAATTTTCTTTAAAAGCTGAGATTTTTAATTCACACCATTTAAAATTCCCATGACTAATACTTACATTTCTATAAACTTGGGAGTGATTTTTATGCTTTTTTTGTGGGAAAAATACAAATTCCTTCTACCCGCTGCCAGTATGAAGCTTAAACAAGTTTTTGGTGTGCAGAGGAAGAAGAGGAGGAAGACGAGGATGACAACATGTCCACTGTAATGAGGCTCAGGACTAAAATGCCATGGAAGACCTGTTGGCGGTACCTCACTTCTGGAGGGTTTTTCTTGCTCTTCCTTATGATTTTCTCCAAGCTCCTGAAGCATTCGGTCATTGTGGCTATAGACTACTGGCTGGCCACATGGACATCGGAATATAATAAAAGCTACACTGGAAAAGCTGATCAGGTACGTTGGGTTCTTTTTTTCCTTCAATCATCAGGCAAATGTTGTAATGAACAGTGCTATTTCTTTATCTAGCTACTAATATCCCACGTGGATGGCACCTTAGTACTGCAGTCTCTTCCAGGTACCAGCGTCTCATATGTCTCAATATGACAGACCTCATATTGAGATGGTGAGCGGTGTAAATGTTAAATCCTTCTCTTTGGATTCCAAACGCTGTCCTTCGATGAGATAGTTCCTCAGTTTATTGACCTTCATAGCTTCTTTCTTTAGAAAGAAGAAAACTTTATTGTAGATAAAAGTAGTTATATAGAGTAAAGAGAAGGATTATATAGTGAAAGCTATAGAGATATTTACATATCTGAAAGAGGCGCACCAAAAACGTTCTAGTGGTCATCTATGGGTGTTAGACTTGCAAGCATGCTTCCCATAATTTTCATACTATTTTTTTTAAAATATATTTTGTAAAATTTCTACAATGGTCTCCACAGTGTAAGGGCTTGCTACAAGAGCCTCGATCCAGATAAGATGGAGATTCCTGGATCTCCCACTTACTAGCTGTAGGGCAAATTGGTTAATTCATCTTTGCCTCAACTTCTTCATCTGTAAAATAAGATTAATAAGATGCTTTCATAGTACTTTTATGATGACTCATAAGTTAAATAGACACATATATAGACTTATACACAGACTTTTTGTTGTTCTTTAATTGTATTTGATTATCAGTGCCTATACCATTGTTAGCTGTTCCTTTTGAGATTAGGAATGCAAAGAATGAGCTTTACAATATGGAAAGCCAAGAATATGCCCCAACCCTAAAAGCAGACTCTAAAGCTCACCTGCCCTTTGGTAAACCTTGAAAGAGAGTGAAGGAAGCAAACAGGGGCTTGGCCTCTGGTGGGCATACTTCCATGGGTCTCCAGGAACTGCACTCCTGTAGCTGTCTAAACTGATGCAAGTTAACGAAGCCAACAATCTTGTCTGATTTTGTTTTAATTTTCTACTAAGAAAAAACTCAATCAGAATTTAATATGCTTTTTCCATTGGTTGTCTTTTAGACCTTCTATGTGGCTGGATTTAGCATACTTTGTGGAGCAGGTATTTTCCTTTGCCTTGTGACATCTCTCACAGTAGAATGGATGGGTCTCACAGCTGCCAAAAATCTCCACCACAATCTTCTCAATAAGATAATTCTTGGACCAATAAGGTAAAAAAGTAGTTCTTTCTCTCTCCCACACACAAAATCATAAAATCATACATTTTAAAGTTTAAATGAAATTTGAAAGAATTTCGTCACTATTTGGGCAAATGAATAGAGCCTTTCTCACTTTTATTACTAGGATATCTATTAACAGTGCTTAGATAGTCTAATTTTATCATAAACTTCCATCTGTTTATTGCCTAGATTCTTTGATACAACACCCCTTGGACTGATTCTCAATCGCTTTTCAGCTGATACAAATATTATTGATCAAGTGAGTATCTGAGCTAATGTTAAAATTCAAATGAAAGCCTTTTTTGCAGTAATATAGGAATACTATATACACAAATTATTTATAGGATAAAATCCTAAGGGAATTAATTCAAACTAATTCCTATATGTAGAAGACAATACTTCAAGAATCAGCCTAAAATAAAGAAAAATGGCAAAGAATGAATGAGCATTTAAAATTTCGATTATGAAATGGAATGATTTTGATCAATTTAGTATCTCCTTTATAGTTTATCATTGGTGCAGTGTGTCTCCTAGGAGTCTGTCTGTTGGGATCAGGACTGGATGGGTGCCAAGCTAGCCTGGATGTCCTTTACTTTTATTAGGTTGGGTTTTGACTCATGAGATACATTAGATGGTATGATATTTTGGGGGTATTCCAAGGATGCCAGCTTAGTCTAAGATCCATAGGCCCCTAGAAGTTTGTCCTGAAATTGAAGACCTCTGAATTAAATTTCAGTTCTCTTGAAATTAAAAACTCTGAAATGGAATCAATCCAAGGGCAGAACTCTTACGGTAATTGAGAAAGCAGTCTGTCAAATTCAACCCTTGCCTCTTTGTGGCTTTCCAGAGAAGTCTTAGGACCTAAATTACCTTCAGTTTAGAAAAAGATTGCTTATTGCACTCAAGTGAGTAACACATTTGCTGAGAAATTCTGATACTATTTTCATAGAATTGGGGCCAGGTCACACTGCACCTGCAACATTTATAAGGAATCATATGGGAAAAGAAGAGACACAGTTGTCATTCTTTAGGTGATATGATTCCTACCTAGAGAATAAAAAAACCATTTAGTAAAACAAATAACCAATTATAAGATTCAGAGTATCTGATAAGACATATTTATGAAGGTTAGTAGCTTCCTCCACAGTAATTTAAAATGTAATGAAAAACTGCATTCACAATAACAAAAAACCATAAAAGTAGAAGGAAACCTATTATGAAAGACTGTATCTGGTGATCCTAAAAGAGATAAAAATCTTGTATAAATAAAAAGAATTGCCCCCTCAGATATCCAAAACATTATGAGAGCAAAACACTCTGATTATCACAGATAGACAAGTAGAAAAGAATAGAATGAAGAATTCAAATACGTCAGCATACATAAAAATTTAACATAAGATAAACGTGACAGCTTGAATCAGTAAGAAAATAATTAGTTTTTCAATAGAGGATTTTGGGGAAATTAGTTATCCATAAGATACATAGCAAATCCATGTGGAATAAAGATAGTCATATGAAAACAAAATCATAAAATAAAATGTAGGGGAGTAGTTTTAGAATCTTGTGGTAGGAAAGGTCATTCTAAGTAAGATACAAAACTCAGAAACAATAAAGAAAAGGCTAACAGGAATGACTATATAAAATTTTAAACTTCTATAGACCTAACATCATCAAAGACAAAATTAGAATAGAATAGATAAGCTGGGAGAAAAACAAGTGTAAAAGGGGAGGATACACAGCCACAACATATAAAGAGCATCTAAAAATCAATAAGGAAGAGATAATCCAAACAAAAAGGCAAAGGATATGAGCAAGCAGTTACAGAAAATTAATTTAAATATCTTACAGTAGAGGAGTAACTGTGCAATAGGGAATATTATGAACACTATGCAGCCATTACAAAGCGATAGACATTTAAATATACTGACATGGGAGTATTTACAGTCTATCTTGTTCAATAAAATAAGAGAAGTACATGGATGAATGAGATTTATAGTATAGTGTGATTTATATATAATATATGCAGGATGAATAATGCACATATTTATATACTTCTTTTGTAACTAATGATATAACCTAACATTAATAAAAAATGAATATTTTGTTGCCTTGTAATCATTGCTTCATTTGAGCTAAAACATGTTTTCCTGTCAAACTACCTTTTGAATAGCACATCCCTCCCACTTTGGAATCTCTAACTCGCTCAACACTGCTTTGCCTGTCTGCCATTGGGATGATTTCTTATGCTACCCCTGTGTTCCTGATCGCTCTTGTGCCCCTTGGGGTCGCCTTTTATTTTATTCAGAAATACTTCCGAGTGGCCTCTAAGTAAGTAAAAACAATGTAATATTAATTTTAAAAAGCCAATATATTTGGTGAACTGTGATCTATACATATTGTAATTCTTCTTCAAGATAAAAAGGTATGGTATTGGGAAATAAAATCCATTTTTTAACATGATGAAACCTTACCGATAGCATGTTTCATTTGGTGCTCTATTATAATTGTTTCTATAATTGGCTGTCTAGGCCTTACATAGCTCTAGACATACATATTGATGTATTGAGTTTTGAGTCCATATATTCGGTGTCAAACTTTTAGTTCCATGTAACTCTTCTGAATATGACATTGGTACAAAACTTAGTCCCAAAGAGTAAGTGATTTAATACCATTATATTCCACAAGTGGGAAAAAAGGTAAAACATTTTAAAATCCTTAAAATAATTTCTATAAAACATTTGTAGAAGTACAAAAGGTTGAAGAGATAAACCAGAAAGATGACCATAAAAGAAGATAGTCTTGAGTATGTAATAGGAGTGCCATAACTTTAAGAGATTGGAAAATTTCAGATTTTATCAGGTAACATGCATTTGAGTATCTAGCCAAAGAAATAAAATATAGCCATGAATGTTAAACTCTTCTTTTAATATAGGATTTATCGTTTGTGAGATGTTAAATAGTGAAATGAAATATGATACCAGTCATTTAAAAATTTCCAGTTTAACTTTGAAGTTCTGCTATAAATAGTAAAGTAAATTTTATGTCATTGCAATAATCGCGTATTAACTGCTCATCATGTTGCAGATAAACGTGTTAGGCCACGGGACAGAGGAAGAGATCAACAGGGCAAGAATTTTTTCTCAATAAACTTACAGTGTCTTGGGGAGATACAGAGTAGCCCTAATATGTGGATCAGGTGCTAGAATAAGAAGGTAGATACTGCATTGTCAGGGCAATTGAAAGTATTTAATATGACTTGAGTGCAGAGAACATGAAAGAAAGGGGAAGTAGGACGAGAAGGCAGGGTTATGGTTGGGGACCTCTGAATACATCAAATATTTCATAACTTAAAAAATATTTCTCCCTCATGGTTATGCCTTAGGGTTCTTCAGATGTTAGGGAACCAGATAAATCTAGGTGGGTTTTACCATCTCCACTTCACTCTTTTCATGTAGCAAATTCAGACCCAAAGGGAAAACCTAGCCATCAAAGTCACTCTGTCATTGTTTCCTGATATTGCTAATGTTGCTTGTTGGAGGACAAAGAAGTTTGGAGTTCCTTCATTACTGCTTGCTATCTCCAAGCCTATCCTTGCCTTTTTGCCTCTAATATCAAACAGTCACATCCCGCTTCAATTGCTTATTCATCTAGCTCTGTTTTCACCCTCCAGTACTCCAACTGAATGCAAAGGTTAGGTAAATATTCCTATTCCCTTACAAATTTGAATTGTGCCTTTTGTTCATTACAAGTGAGAATGAACTCTTAGCATTGATTATAAGTAACTAAAATAGGGAGGAAATGATTATATTTACAGAATTTACACTTGATAATGGATTGTACACCATTCTTGTTTGAAGGTTTATGAAAGTTAGCAAATAAGCCATCATGATAGATACTAAATTTCAAAGATCAAATGTCCCCTTTTGACGTTGTGGCTTCACAGGACTCAACCATGTTGAAAAGCTCAGGCAGCTTAACAAACTATATTTGTAAACACCAAGTAGAGTTTACGTGGGGGGTTAACTACAGAAAATACCACTAAATTATGAATATCTAAAATCAAAGATCTAACAAGTGGTTATCTCTGTGTTTCCTAAATACAAGCACATGCTGTGCCCTCACCTTTTGGGTTTTATACATTCAGTTCTATAAACAAAGGTTCCTCTTTCCTAATTTTTTTATTTCACTTTACTACAACCTCAGTGTAGTGACCACTTGTTGTCTCTATCAAGTTTACAAATAGTGTCTTGGTCTTGCTTAAACAGTTATGTTCAAAAAGTAGCAGACTATTCACATTCCTTCATATTCTATCATATTCATGCATCATATTCATTCTCTCTCTATCTCTTCCTATTTCTGTCTCTCTTTTCTTCCCCTTATCTGCAGCTTCTGATGTGAGTAAATGCATTTTAGAAACTCAGATTGGGAAGATTTTCCGTTTGTTTGTAGGACTACACAGGCAGTCAAGAGTAGCCTAAGTTAATTGCTCAAGATTATATAACAGTGTTTACCAGTTCAGTTGACTCTGTCAGGTGGATATTTGTGCTGTTACTCTAATTCCCTCTACCCCAGAGACCTAGAGAATGGGGGGGAAAAGGCAGACAAGAAAAAAAGAGAATTACTTTTGAACATGTGGTATACCATTCAGCCTGTCTTCTAGAATGGTAGCATACATGGTTTCCAGAAAAGTTGTCATTAATACTGAGACTTTTCTTTATGAAAATGGTCAGAGTCTGGCATTTGTCCACCAAAGATTCATTATCTGCTTTATGTATTGATATTATCTATAGTTCCTTGGAGGAAATGTGAATAGAACACCCATGAAGGCAGGTATTCAAACACACTGTGGCCAAAGCCATCTTTATCTTTTCTCTTCGAGTCTCATTCAATTTCCTGCACTTTAGTAAATAGCATTGTCATTTTTCAAGTCAGTCAAGCTATAATCAACCAAGTCGTATTTGACCCTTCTTCTTTTCTATTCATCCATTAGAACTAATCACTATAGCTTAGAAAACTACCTCTAGTCGAGTATCTCACAATAAATCCCACTGGCATTACACTAACTCAGACTTTTGCAAAATCTCTTATATAGACTATCTTAACTGGTCTTCCTCACTCACCCATCCTGTTTCATTCATTGCACTGTCTCCCACATTCTGTAGCTTAAAAAACAGCATTGATCATTTTTCTAGTCTTCATTGATTTTTTTTCAGCCCATTCAGTAACCTCTACAATAGTGCCCCCGTCCTTTACATAAATTTTTCTCCAAAGAATTTTGGGTATCATTCTGATTGGATTTGCCATGTTCTTTACATTGCTGTGCTTGCTTTTATCATGTTCTGGGTTGGAGTGAACTTTTTCTTATCTCTAATTAAAGCCCTCCTCATGCTCAAGATATGACCTAAATTCAACCTGCTCAAAGAAAATACCAACCATGTCCTAGATATGAAGTAACCACTCATTCCTCTGGGTCACCACTGCAGTTTACTCTAGTAGGTCTACAAAGCTCATAGCTTAGTACAAAACATTACTTTCAGCCTGGACCCATTTTAATTAGGCATCCATCTTTCCCTTCCTCCTTGGTCTGTAAGCTGTTGAAGTATTTGCTAATTGCCAGCAAGAAAAACATAGTCCACATGACAAATAATAACCTTAATTTAGAATGAACCCATTGATCTTTAATCCTGAAGTGACGCTTATCTTTGCCTTTCTCTCTACCATAGGGATCTGCAGGAACTTGATGATAGTACTCAGCTCCCTCTGCTTTGCCACTTCTCAGAAACAGCTGAAGGACTCACCACCATCCGGGCATTTAGGTCAGTAAGCATGTTTTTATATTGCTGACTACATCATCAACAATTATTTATCTGTAAGCAATTGATAAGTACTGTCATTTTTCAGATGACCACTGTGTGCCTGGCAGTGTATTAAACTAGGAATCAGAAAAAATGTGGTTATTCAGAGTTTATTCGTCTGAAATTTTAACAAGAATAAAGGGAGAATGAAGCACCATATGGGAAAAGTACCAGCTATGACCTGGATAAGACCCTTAAATTCTCGGACTCAGTTTCCATCTTTGAAAGGGAAAAATCAATCTTACTTCTGGTCATTGGCCTAATTGAAATAATGTTTGTAAATAAGCAACCAATAACCAAGTTAAAATAAATGTATAAATAATAATGATGATGGGCAGGCCACAGTGGCTCAGCAGGCAAGGACGCTTGCCTGCCATGCCAGAGGACCCGGGTTCATTTCCCGGTGCCTGCCCATGTAAATAAAATAATAATAATAATAATAATAATAATGATAATAAAAGGGATAATATTATGACAAAATGAGTTTAGAATTTCATCAGCTTTCTTAAAGGTTGGTAAACAAAGTAATAACCCAAGATTTTGATCAAGAACATTTACTTAATACATAAAAATTGTATGTTCTTGGTTTCCCTGTTCAGATAAGATCAGAAAAAGAGTTGGTGTTATGGAATATGTGATTTAACTAGAAAGTTGACATTTTAAGATACTGTATCTTTGTGTAACCCCAAATGCAAAATTTTGATTTTTTTATTGATTTCAGTCAGAAATTTTTCCAACCTGAGGAATATATTAAAAACATAGAATTGGGTCCAAAAGTAGGATATTAGGATATAATCATCCACAACATTATGTTTCTATATAAAGCTACATACGTTTCATCATGAAGAATACATTCTTTCATCAGTGAGATGCTTTCCCATCAGAGTGTGCAAAGCTTTCTATTGGGTATGTCAAAACTATTTACTGGCATTGAATGTGGCTATTAAAATCAAACTTCTACTCTAATAGTATCCAGCAATGACCAGTGGTACTCATATACGTGCTTTCTTTTGCCTTAGCAGTTCTTGCAAGTTTAAGGAGTATTTGAGTATTTTCTTTTTAATAGTAGTCTAAGTATTTTAAATCATCTTATATTTTATCCATTTAAATATTTATTATCTGCTCCTTCCAACTAGGTTGTAAGCCCTATGAGAGCAGGCCTTTTTAAAATTCATTGTTGTTCAATAACACTTGAAACAAGGCTTGACGCAGAGTAAAGAAATTTATGTTGACCGCCTGGTTAGCATGAGCTCAACTTAAGGAACTCACAGCGTAGGAGGGGAGGAGTGGACTTTAAAAAAATGACAGGACAGTATGATACGCAGTCTATCATATGTATCTCAAGGTCCAGTTGTAACAGAGGGCAGGGTAGCACTCTTTCTTAAAGGATTGGGGAGATAATTATTGAAGAACAAATCTTTGAATTATGTATAGTTTACCTGGAAGATAAAGGGGATAAAGTATTCAAAGTGGGGGTAATATACATTCAAAAGCATGAATTAGTTCTATTTTATATGGATAGTTTAAAAGTCTAGTATTATTGGAACATAGAGTACAAAGAATTCGGTTTTTGGGATGGAGCTTGTAAATGCAAAGTGGCCAGTATATGAAGGGCATGAAATATGTGTCTTTAAGGAACTTGGACTATATTATTTCCATGTTGGGGAGTGACTAAAAGATTTTGAAAAGGAAAGTGACACGATCAGAGTTGTAGTCATCAGGATGACTCTCGTGTACTGTGAAGGATGAACTGGAGGGTGACTGAGGCTACTGGCAAGAAGATGCTGGCAGGCTGTTGCAGTAGAGGAGGTGAGCAATGTCCAAGGCAGGTGGAAGTGAGGACTGAGGAACCGTGGAGCAAAGTGCAGGTTTAAGGTACAGTGAGGAGGTGGGACCAATACGATTTAGGAATGAACTCAATATGAGGAATAAGATTGAAGTAAATAAGGAGTTGAAAATGACTCCTAGGTTTCTGATTTCCATAAGTCTGTACGGTCTTCCAATTTAGGTAATTCAAGATGAAGCAGAGAACTGGGGAAGGAAATGATGAGTTTAGTTATGAACAGACTGAAGCACTAATGAGATCCAGGTGGAGAGTTTATGTGGTCAGTTGGGTATAGAGATCTGGTGTTTAAGAGAAATCTCAGGGCAGGAGATAACAGATTTGAGTGTCATACTCTTAAGGATATCTTTTAAAGTTTTAGCCATAGATTTGACTCTGAACGGAGACTGAGAAAAGGGCAGTTTGAACAAAATTTGCAGGCTAACATCACTTAAGGAAAGGGCAGACAAAAGGATTGAGTGGAAAATATGATCTGTCAATTGCTGACTCTTTAAACAAAGATGGTCCTCTTAAATTTATGCCACAGAGTAAGCTAGGCTATATTACCTGTCTCTCCCCAATCTCCTGTTATATTTGACTAGCATTGCTTATCTCATTGCTAAAGTATCACCCATGATTATTATGTATTGTGGGATGCCTTACCTGACTATCAGAATGTAGATCCATATCCTTCTTACCTTCTATATTAACTTATCATACTGTGTCATAGTCATCTGGGTGTCAGTATTCCCCACAAGACTAGGAGCTACGTATTTTCATAATACTAATAGTGCCAGACACATCGTAGATGTTCAAATGTTTAAAGGACAGTCCATTACTCAATCTGTTACTTTCTGCTTCAACTTCTTTTATCTGATTCTGGCTCTCATCATCTGAGTACCACGTTTGAACTGTTCTCCAGTCAACTTCCTCCATAAAGGGAACAGAATTGGTCTTACCCCTTGTTCTAGCTAGCTTCAGTATTCCAACTAAAGCTCCTATTGAGTTCCCCCTAACCCTGGCTAACCCTAACACAGGCAGCCTAATACTACTAAAACAAAACCAAATAGGAGGGTGATCCAGGCCTTGGTCACCTTGCCTTCTGCTTGAGCAGCCAAGATCAGCAGTCCCATAGTAAAAAGGACAGAATGGTGGCAAAGGTCACATTCACTGAGGCTTCTCCTCATGATGCATATAAATCCAGATAGAAGAGGCCAGCATCCAAGCTCTTACCTCCCTACTAGCCACCAGAGAGCCTTAAGTATGGTCAATGGGAGTTTTGATCATCGCTCCACTAGATGATACCTTCTATTAAGCAAAAATTTACTTCTGATAGTTTTACAATGTCAAGGATAGGTTTAGAAGCCCTAAGGGACTGCCATACCTATGTTTGATCCATGTATGCCCTAGGCAACATTGTTGTAGTGACTCTTATTTGTGTCCTCCTCTTCTCAAGACTGAAATAGCGTAGTAGTGGCAAACGTTCTCACTTGCTAGGGCAGAACTAGTCATCTTATAAAGGGAGAAGAATCCAGCCTGTTATAGTTTGCAAGCTGCCAGAATGTGATAGAACTGGAATGGCTTTTAAAAAGGGGAATTTATTAAGTTGCAAGTTTGAAGTTCTAAGCCCGTGAAAATGTCCAAATTAAGGCAAGGCTATGAAAATGTCCAAATTAAGGTACCAACAAGAGGTTACCTTCATTCAAGAAAGGCTGATGAAGTTCAGGCTTTCTCTCTCAGCTGGAAGAGCACATGGTGATTTCCACTAGCTTTCTTTCCCAGCTTCTCGTTTCATAAAGCTCTCACAGAGGTGTTTTCCTTCTTCACCTCCAAAGATCTCTGGCTGCATGGGCTCTGTACTTTTTCCAAAATGGTTCCCTCTTAAAGGACTCCACTAGCAACCCCACCTTGAATGGATGGAGACACATTTCCAGGATGTCTCCACATCTAATGAAAGGTTACCACCCACAATTGGGTGAGTCACATATCCATGGAAACAATCAAAATGCTCCCACCCAGCAATACTGAATGAGGATTAAAGAACTTGGCTTTTCTGATGGTATACAATAGATTCAAATTGGCACACAGCCCAATTGAAAAAATAAGACATTTGAGTAGTAAGGAAAGAATCAGAATAGTATTGTCATTGAAGTTAAATCAGTGAGCATTTTAATAAGAAATTGAATGGTTGATGGTTAAAAAAAATAGAAAAGAAATACAATAAATAAATTAAAATTGCCTTTTGGATGTGACAACCACGAGCTCTTGGTAATGTTTACAAGAGAGGTTATCATGGAATGGAGAGGATTTGAAGTCAGAATTCAATGGATTGAAGAATTAATTGAAATGAAAACAGAGCTGGCAAGGAAAGGCTGCTCTCAAAAAGGTTCTCTCGTGTAGGCTGATGTTCTGGGGCTAAAGGAGGAAGTTTTTTATTGTTCGTCTTTTCTGTCTTAAAGAAGGTAAGGAGCTAGACATTTTTAAAGGCTAAGGGGGAAGAAATGGAGATAAAGGCAGGATGGGACAAGTGATGAAACAAGTTTTCATGAAAGAGCAGCTGGAATGAGTTCACATGCTCAGGTAGAGAAATCAGCCTGAACAGGATTGTTCAGGATTTTGAACAGGATTTTGTTCCCAGTTCTTCTCTGAAGAAAGGAAAGGATGTGCATGGATTCAGGCAGACTGCTGTGAGAGGTAGTACAGCAGGAAGTTGACAGAAGTTGATATGATGATCTTTATTTTCTTCCTGAAGTATAAGGTGAGGTCATCTTCTGAGAATGATGATGGTAAAAATTTGGAAAAGAACCTTTAAGGAAATGAGGAAGGTTCCTAAATTTGAATCAAAGAAGGAATTGACCAATAATTGAAGTTGAGATTTTTCATTTACCACCTTCACTAGATGCATGAGCAGAATTTATCATTGCTATCCCTAATTATAAATTAGGAAAAATTCTAGGTTGCTGTGAGAAGAGCAGAATAGTAGATGTTACTTTCCCATTGCTTGAATTATGATTAGAAGTTAAAAAAGACAATCCAACTTCTATCTAGAAATACCTGCATCATACGCATCCAGATTGAACTCGTCCAGGGTGAAAATTTAAAGTAGCACAAATATCAGCACAAAAACCAAAGGAAAAGAAAGCCTTTTTGTGGGGATAGCCCTGTTGCCATGACACACTTTTAGACACTTTACATTTTGGTACTTGTGATCAAGATCAGAAGCGTTCTTTTATAACCATCGATTCCTTTCTTTAAAGCTACTCAGAGTCCCCAAAGTCTCAGGCTCTTTTGGAAAGTTAGTATTTACCAATGAGACTGCTTTGCCTCCTCTGCACTCAGGGTTCGTGGTGTACTCAGATGAAGCAATGAACTCCCTCAAGTAGTTTACCACTAAAGTATCACAGTTAAATAGACTGAGATTTCAGTGACCTTTTCTATTTTTTCGTCTGACAGAATAAAGGTCTAAGAATGTTCAGAAGATGAGCTGGATGTTGATGAAAAGATACAGACTGAGTGTGTCAAAGTTTCCATTAGGAAACAGAAGGTTTCTTGCCAAATAGAAACACACAGAAAGAATGTTCACTGCATTTTCACCCCTCCCCACTCACTGCTGCTCCAAATTGTTGCCAACTCCATTTACAAACGCTTTAAGAGTGTATCTGAAACAATAACCCCAAACCAGAGGAACAGTAAGAAGAGTCCCAGACAAAGCACTTTGTGAGAATAAAGTGTCTGATGTTCATCTCAAACATAGTTTACTGGCTTTGGTCCAACTGACCTCTTCTCTAATCTATCACCACAGTCCTCTAGGGAGAGGAACCTGTCTCCAGCCCCTGAACATGTTGAGCTTTCTCATTTCCATGCCTTTGTTCCTACTGTTGCTTGCTTCTGTTTAGAATGCTTTTCCCCCTCTGTTCACCTGAAAATTTTAGGTCATCTCTTAAAACTTTACCCAGACCATCCTCCCTGCCCTCTGTGAAACTTTTGCTTCATCTTTCTTTTTCCAACATTCATCTCACCCCTTCCTTTATGTCCATGTAGCATTTTGTGCATATGACCACTGTGGTACTATGTTGTACCATCCTTACTTGTTAATACCATTTATCCCCTTCACTAGATAGTGAGCTCCTCAACAGCAGAGATCATATTATATTCAAATGTATATCCCCAGTGTCTGGCATAATCTCTTACTTAGAGTTGATGGATGAAAATCTGCCTAACATGTAAGTAGAGAAAGATAGCTCTTATATGCATGTATCTCTTTACTGTTCATGTCCGTCATCTCAGTAAGTCCTGAGGTCCTGTGATCCCTTCCCTTTTAATTATTTATTTTATTCATCTCTAAAGGGGCTGTTAGGAGGTTAAGCATGCTCCTAGGTCTGCATAACCCCACAACCGTGTGTTGCCATTCAGCCCAGGCCCTCCTGTGCATGGCATTTGGGTCAAAGCTATGAAACACAAAGTGAGGTCACTATTTGGCTGTGTTTGCCAGATCATTTGATTATTGCAGATCAGATGTTGCTGCCTAACTGAATTATCTTGATTTATCTGGTTTGGCATATTGGAAGGATCAAATTGATTGGATAGATACCAAGTATTTGCTTCACATTGGTCTGTATGGATTGCTTCAGTGGGCCAAGTGATCACCCCACCCAGGAAAATTCATTATTTGACACAGTGACAGTTGATTCTAAAGTTTTGCAATTTTATTTAAAGTGATTTGAAGATTTGGGGCACTTTTTTATCAAACAGGTATCACTGCTGAGCTGTCAATTGAAATTTGCCTGTTCGTTGGAATCACAGCCCTTAGTTGGGAGGGCTATATAAAAGAAGTACATGGCTGCAGAGATTAAATAAATCACTTTTTTTTTTTCAGATAGCCTGAGCAAAAGTCCTGACTTTGTCATTTATTGGCCTGGTGAACCAGGGCAAGTTACTTTACCTCTTTGTAGCTCAGTTTATTCGTATGCAAAAAGAGCAAAACGATAATACCTTCCTCAGAGGAATAAACCACATTTTGATTTGGCATTTCCCCCAAGCTTTGTCTGATTATATTATCCAGCTTTCCATAGTTTTGTCATTCTGGGAGAATAATTTGAAGATGAAAAGACTTGGATTTAGATTAGATTTAGATTTAGGAAAGATTTATTACCATATAGCATGACTTTCTGTGAGAGAGCAGCTCACGTGTTCCAATGGATAAGGGTTTTATAAGTAGCTTAATTTATAAATGTTTATAACACATTTGGTTGCATAGAAATTAGTCTGATTACGTAGAGCATTGAGAATAAACTTAATTTGGTGAAGGATCAATAGCTAAACTGTCTACATCACATCGTAGACATCCTTATGTACTAAAGACCAAGAGTTCCTTTTGTTCAGTTGTCTTCCTTACAAATAGTTAAAACTTCTGGGAATAAAATACATCTCATTTAACATTTGCCATCTCCATGGCTCCCCATCTTCTAATTCCTTGTCATCCCGGTTTTCTTCTTTGGTTCCCAAAAATATCAGACAAAAAGAGAATTATATAGGCCTACTAGAAATGCAATTTCCTTTTTCTCCTAGTTCTCGTTAACCCTTCCACCACCAATGCACACACCCAACTTTACAGTTTCATTTGGAAAGGGAAAGAAAATAAATGCAGTAGTAAGAGGCGAAGTGTATTGCATATCTGCACAATGTACTCCAATTTTTGTAAGGCTCTTGAAATATAGGCCATGCTTTGTTTTCATGGTTAGAATAATTATTTGGAAATTTATGAAATGACTTTTAATAAGATTTTGTCTTCAGAAAGACTCCTTTTGCTAGCAGTGGTGTGAGAAGGGTGGGAAGCACTGCCCCACACCGTCTGCATGAAGAATGCAGCAGAGCGGTAGCAGCTGACCTTTATTTTGAAGTAGGAGTCCATTTACTATTTATTCCATCCCATCAATTTGTCGCTATGTTGAGTAAATAGTGTAGTAGTAAGTGTGACTGTTTTTTATTATTTCTCTCTTGTGTGGCTAACACCATAATATTTTTGTTTTCTGCAGGCATGAAACCAGATTTAAGCAACGTATGCTGGAACTGACGGACACAAACAACATTGCCTACTTGTTTCTCTCGGCTGCCAACAGATGGCTGGAGGTCAGGACGGTACGTTCATTTTATGATTTCGAAATGGAAACCAAGTAGAGGTCTGATGCAAAGAGGGAGACAGTTGTAAAAATCAGATTTCCACGGAGGTTCAGCAGTAACTTCACATTTTCTGTACTTTAAAATAGCTCGGGTTTGTTTATGTTACAGATGAAATTTGTCATGATGTTTTAGCTAATGGCAAGACAGCCCCAAAAGCAAAGATTCATTTTGCGTTCATTAGTCTCTAGATTACATAAGTTAATGGAATGGTAAATATTTGTATAACTTCAATTTTTTTTCAAAAGATCAAATTTGACAAGTGAACAGATGTACTCATTTCCTCCTCTAAGCTGGCCAGGACTAGAAGAGTTGGTGACCCTTCTATGTTCTAAGCCAATGGAGGATCACATAGCATAAAAGATCAAGACTGCAATTAACCCTATTGCCCTCTTTTCTCCAGTAGGATGTAGGAGAAGAATATGTTTTGGCATCACACTTGGTCTAGCAATTCTTTTTACCATAGTTTGTTAGGATTAAAAACTATGATGAAAATCACCTAGTACAGTAATTAGCAAATGTGCTCAATAAATGTCTTCCGAATGGATGAATGAATAAATAAGTGGAAAAAGTATGTGCCCTGGTAATTGGTTCATAAAATGTAGAAGATGAAGCAGAAGTTTTCAGAAGGGAAGGGAACAGAGTTTGGAGCCCAGTCTGTGCAGTCTGCGGTGTGAATAAGCTACTTTGGTGGGAATGAGAAGTTGACTGTAAGCTTTTTCTTTCCTAATAATTATCTATCAGTTTGTGAAAAAGAAAGGCAGATTTATCTGCACTTATTGTCACTCCCACTGATTGTGCATCACTACCATATGCAGGTTTTCTCTCCAAAGGTTTACAGACTAGAAAGGGTAGGTGGTAAAGGGGATTTAATGAAGTTGAAATGAAGGCGCTCCAGTTAGAATCTGAGAGCTGACTGATGGATTCAGATCAGTATGGAATCCTCGATAACCCTGTGAGCTTTTGTCATTGTGCTTTCTCACTGGTTTACAGAGGTTCACGGACACTGTTATTATTTATTACATAGAAATTATTCAACAGCATAACACAATTATATTTCACATATTTTAGATGGCAGCCTTGTTTGCTGATAGGAATTTCCTTTCAGGTAGCGGTAGAATTTGAAAGGGGGGCAAGGTAGTGTTTCTCTTGTAATATCTACAACAATATAAAGGCAGGTGAACTATTACTTTGGATTTATAATAAAACCAAAACATTATTTTTAGTTCCTATTTAGATTACAAATTCTAGTTTTAAACTGCTGGATTTTTCTTAAATTTCTATTTTCTCTAAGAAAAAATATTACCTAAGTGACAAAATTAAAGTTTAAACAGCTTAATGAAAGCATGTCCCAAAACCACAAGATAAGTTGGTTGTTAAACTGTTTCTGATTTTCCTACCCTTGAGGATCAAGTATGGTTTTTAGGGGGTAAGTGTGTTTGCTTTGGACTTGAGGGGAGTGTCTGATTGGTGATTCCTGTTCCTGCCCTTTAGCACTTCCTACTCTCAGGTTCATGGACAAGTTTTTAACACGAATCTTCAGGCAAACCATATGTTCTGTTCTCATAGCCAGAAGACAAGATATTAGAGCCTTACAACTGCAAAGAAAGGGAAGGTCAGTAAAAATTAGAAAGGAACAGAATGGGCTTTGATTTAGTTTGCCTCACAACCCAAGATTTTAACCCCCACATGAAAAATCAGTCAGACCTACCTGGCTATAAAAGAATCCTAGTACCATCTGCAAAAAAAAGCCGATATTTTGTTATAATGTCTTCACTTTTTTTTCTGTGCATATAATCCTTCCAGGATTGGCTATAGTCCCATTAAAGAAACTCTCCCTTAAAACTAATAAAAAATATCAGCGTCTTTTGTTTCTATTTCTGCTGGGTAAATTTTAATCTTGGTGTGAAGCTTTTAAAAATTTGCTGCAAAGTTCCAGACATACCTGTTGACAGAAGTCAAGTCCAACCCTTTTGTGTGTGATTTGTCTCCTCCATCTGTTCTGTTTGTGGGTCAATAAGTTTGTGAGCCTTCTCACATACACAAACACATGTGCCCTCATGCACGCACGCACACACACTCACAACCTCTCTAGACACTCCCAGAGATTCAAATGAAAGCCTGTCACTCTCATTTGGCTCTTCTGAGGACGCTCAGATTTTTCATTAGATCCATGTACATTTGATGTAATTGCTATAATCCAAGTATACACGCAAGTTAGAGTGTTAAGTAAATTAAGCAAATGGCTGCTTTTAGGAACTAGCCTTTTCTCTCAATCGTACACATATAAATGACCTCATTACCACTGTGCTTCTATGGAGGTGTCCGTATCACTGAGGCACAATTTCAGTTTTAAGTAACTGGAGCTTGCATCAGAAATATGGAGGTTGAGATATAGCATCTTTGAGATGAGGGTGTGAATGACCCTCTGAATCCTGCAGGTATAAATATTCTGCCTTCTAAATCACTTTTTAAAATAGGAAATGAAAATGTCTATTTGGCCCCCTAAATCTGCATTGATCTTACTCACAGTATCAGCACAATTACCTCCTTTCCCTATTCTTCGCTATATTTTACTAAGTAAATTAACATAAATATCTCTTATTACAAGTCTTCTTGGGGCTTCTAGAACAGAAACACTACAAAAATGGGTACAAGGAAGTCAATATATTGGGCATAAATCTGCAGAGGCAAGCAGGATTTCCTCCAGGTATCTCACCAACTCTGATACATGGATTCAGCACCAGAATGGAGAGAAAGAGGAGAAAACATGATAGCATCGCTTTCTGTGGCTATTTTCCCCTTCATTTTCTCTTCATTCCCAAATCTAGCTCTCCCAAGTAATGCCACTGACTTTCACTGACAGAAAATCCCAAGGAGAAGGAAAGGAGGGAAACCAGAATAAAAATACCTTTGTTGAATTTGGAGAGGTCTCTGAGCCCCACCCCAATTTGTATCTTTTTTTTTATTTGGCTCTCACTTCTTTTCCTGTTCATGTTAAGTAAGAGTTAAGACAATCACGAATTACCCCTTTCTCTGGGTGAACATTTTCCCCTATGGAAGATTTAGCTTTGCCCACCATGTTCCTTTCACGTAAGCTATTTTGAGATGGAAAAAAAAATAATAAAGGTCATAACACACGCAAATCAAAAAAGGACAGGAATCTAAAAGAACAAAATAATTTGGCTGGTAGGAAAGAAGCTAGCCTGTGACCACCCAGGTTGCTTTGGCAGTGGTGGGGAGTGTTTTTCTTCTGGGTGCCAAGTGAAGGGGGCTGAGATTGTGTGCAGTGTGTCACTAGTCTAACCCTTGAATGCTGCTTACGTCCTTTTTTTCAGCACGGCGTTCTCTCTTCATCCCTTGACACTAAATAATTCCAGTTCTTTGGCATCGGTGTTTCCATTTCCAAAAATTGTGTAACTCTATCTGAAGGCTGTCTTTCCAAGGCTTTGTCTTGCAGTGTGGTGAAAGGATAAAAGAAAATTCACATCAGGAAGCCAAAAAAAAAAAAAAAAAGAGTCTTTAGAGTCAACAGGCTGTAGTGAAAATAGTCCTGTGAATGAGACTCCACAGGAGTCTACCTTGTGAAACAATAGAGACTTTTGAGGGCAACCCTGAGTTTGTCCATAATGCCACAATAAACAGGTGTAGACCCATCTCATAATTTTAGGGGCCCTGGTGTATTTTCCCAGACACTCAGTGGTAGCATTTTTTTGTACTCCTGGGGTTATGTGGAGGAAAAGGGTCCTGTACATTTTGGTTGCCATTAACTCTTTATGAGTCTGTTTTGTAGAAGATTACAGTTTTCATTGTGATCCCACATATAGATAGAATCATTGAATCAATGGAAATCTGACAAGAGACCTCTCTTTTATGTCATACAAAGCTCAACTTGGGAATCAAATGCTTCCCTTCTGTAGGGGAGGTTTTTTTTTTTTTTTTTTAAACATGGGCAGGCACCGGGAATCGAACCTGGGTCCTCTGGCATGGCAGGCAAGCATCCTTGCCTGCTGAGCCACCGTGGCCTGGCCTGTAGGGGAGTTTTTAATTCACAAAGCTGATGGAAAGTGAAAATTCCACATTATATAGATAAAGGGTCTTGTGTTTGGGGGCCTTTTTTTTTGTATGCTTTATGGCAGGGTCACATTTCATTCTTTTTCCATGCGAGTATTGTTTGGGGCCTTTTTGAGCATGAATAATTTATATATATTTACTGTGTTGAATCTTCCATTTTGTTGTGTCATTTTGGACGAAGTCTTTTACCATTGAGCTGATTGATTAAGGTTGTGAGGCCCTAGCAGTAGAATAAGTGTTGTTAGTGATTCTTGTGTGTGAGTTACTCAAAATATCTACTTCTGTTATTTTTTTTTTTATATTTAAGCCATTTTGCTGTTTAACTATTTGTGGAGGAAAGAAAAGAAGGTGGAACTATAGGAATGGGTATAATTCACTATACTTGTTGAATTTAATGGGAAGGAAAATAGAAATTGGGGAGCTGACATGAAGCTGTTGTATTATCAATTTCATTCTTCTCTACTAATGTACTATTTGAAGGGAAATAATTAGAATTTAGTGATTTTGCTGTGAAAATTTCTTGATAAAATTTGGGCAAAAAGCAGCTTTCTCTCTCATGCAGATCAAGGTAAAATTCTGATCAAGTGCCTCCAAGAAACCTCCAATTTCCAGAAAAAAAATTTGAACAAAGGCAATAAACCAGGAGTGAGCTGAATTATGTAGCTGGTATGAATATATGATTAGAACTTTCTTTAAAAAAAAAAAGATATATAACATTCTTCCAATAAATAAAATAGTTTTGTTATAGATGCTAAAGTACAGACATATTGGCATTTAGGCTCTCATAGCTATTTGAATTTAGTAGATTATGCTCTTTCATTTTGAAAATCAGTACATCTCCTAAAGGAGGATTGTGCCTAAAAATTGCTATAAATGTAACTCAGAGCTATGCCTTATTGCTGATCTGTCAAAACATTATATCTATAAATTCATCTTCATATATGAATTTAGGCATGTTTTAATTATTGGGTTAATAATTAAATATTAATAACATCTAATGAACATATTGAAAAATTAATGAGTAGTTCTGAAAATATTGGCCACATGAAATAGGTGAGAAAATAAACATTGACTCCAACTTATTGATCAGCTTTTTTTCCGTACCTCATTTCATCCCTTGTCACTTCTGTTGGTGGGTCTATTGCCTGTATAACACTGCCCACATATTACCAGAATTACCATTGATTTGGGAAGTTTAATTCAATAGAAAATGGTGAAAATTATATCTAATTATAACGTATAATTTAATTCTATACAACTAGTGAATCCAGGAGCCCAACATAAAATACAAAGACTTCTATAGTAAGCTAAATTCAACTAAAGAGAGAAAGAGAGAGTGAGTGGAAAAGAGAGAAGAAAAGAGGGAGGAAAAAGAGAAAATGAGCGTATATTTTCCTTATAAGTTTATATTATAAGGCCTATTGCCTAGTCTCTTTTTAATTAGACCCAATGGTTATTTTGGCATCTGAGATGTGGGCTTTTTCTCTTCTAGACCTATTCAGATTTGCTCTTTGTAAAGGAAACATAGAATTTTATGAGGGTTCTCTCTCCACAATTGAATAGTAAAAAAAAAAAAAAAAAAAAAAGCCAACAGAATTTGGCCTACGTAAGAGTACTTTTTACTTTAGAGAAAATACTGCCATAAGCACTTATGCATAGCAAAGCTTTATAAATTTTTAGACTTTTTCTAAGTTTTAGAGAGGGCTAAAAAAATCATAAAATTTGGCATTGGAATTCCCACCTGTATTAATCAGAGATCTCTTGAGAAACAGAACCAACAAGAGATGTCTGTAAAGATGAGATTTATAAAAGTGTCTCACGCAACTGTGGGGATGCAGGAGTCCAAAATCCATAGGGCAAAATCTGAGGAAGGTCATCAACTCCACGGGAGATGCTGACTGGCTGAAGAAGAACTCTCTTCTCCCTTAAAAGTTGTCAACTGATTGGATTAAATCCAGCTGATTGGGTGTTGTGAAAGACGCACCCTTAGTTGATCATAAATGTATTCAGCCACAGATGCAATCAACTAACTGATGATTTATTAACCAGCCACGAAATATCCTTGCAGCAATCATTAGGCCTGGGGCTTGCCTGACCAGACAACTGGGTACCATAACCTGGCCAAGTTGACACCTGAACCTAACCATCACACCACCTTATCAAAAATGCAGCCTTGTAATATTTCTACATGTTCAGCTCTTAAAATCTAGGGAAAAGGATTGGTAGAGAATTAAATTATTCATAGGAATCCTAAAAGCAAAGTCAGGAGAGAAACCCTGATTTAGAAGCTATGTGGCTCACAGTAAAACTCAAGGAATGTTTTGTGAAGGGATGCATTTATCTAATCTTATTTAATAAAGAATTATTGAACCTTTACAGTATACTTAGCATTACTTTTGGTGCCAGAAAAGTAGTGGTAAAAACTTAAACAAGGACCCCTGAACTCATGGGGCTTAGAGTCTAGTGAGTGTAACTAGGTAAATAATGAACATGTGAACATGTGAACAATAAGAGGAGAGGCTCACTTCAGATAGTAAGAGAGCTGCAGGTGCCTTGAAGAAAATAAAAAAGGATAACGGAATAGAGAACAGTTCCAGGACTGGGGGTAGGGATCCAGAAAACAAGGCCTCCCCAGAGGTGGTGTTTTAGTTGACCTTTATATTGTAAAAAAAAGCTCCAGGGCTACAGAGATCTGTGGGGCAAGAATTTCAGGCAGAATTATTGGGATAAACAAATTTGGGGTGTTACCAAGAACAGGAAGGGGGCCAGATGAGTGGAGCAGAGTGAAGAAGCAAGAAAGGAATCTCACAAAAGATCAGAGTAGACAGGGGTCTAGAATCCAGACTCTAAATCATGTAAGACCTTATCACCAGGGTTTGAATTTATCATAAGTGCAATAGGAAAGCACTGATAATTTTAAGCAGTGAAGTTATGTGACCTGATTTATAGTTTTAAAATAATGAATGAGGCTCATCTTCACAATGAGATCATTTGTAGGAGGAAGCAGAGAATAGAAATTGATAAAAGAAATGCCTTACTTTAAACCCTTATGTATATATTGCCCACATAAATTTCACTGAAGCCAAAAGGCATATTCTTTCAGATCAAGCCAGGAATGATCATGCTGGAAGTATCTTCTGTTATTAATGTACTTTGTGGACCTTCACACAGAAACTCTTTATGAGTCTTTTTTAGAAAAGATGATAGGAAATACCTTTTATAACGTTAACTAACAAATCATTAACTTTATACAAATGGGCTGATAGGAAAATATGATATTGTTGCAAATATTTTAAAAGCATTTGGGAGCATGTTGGCCTTTATCAACCACAAATGAGCAGTTCAGCTAGTTAGACTTTATATCCATGCCATTGCTGCTTCAAATAAAGGGAGAAAGAGGAAGAAGTGTCTGACTGGGATGTGCCAGTTCTTAACAAATGTGTACATCAGAAGAAGCAATCAAAGAAGTTTTTACTACCTCCATAGAATTTATTGCTTCAAGGGAATTCATGCTTTTTTTTATTTCTTTGCAAAGGTCATGGGAATTAATACAGAATTAAATTTTGGTGTTTTCAACCTTTTATGTTTTATAATGCATACAAATTTTTAAATTTGCTTTGAACATGTGAAAATCCCATCTAGGGGAAAAACTACATCTTGATACATAGAGGTGGGGAAATTAACTGATATTTAACTTTTGCATTTCCTTGAGCACCCCTGTGAATTAGATATCATTTCTATTTTCCAATGAGGAAACTGGAGTCTCCAAAGGGATACATTATTTGTCCATGCTCATACCTAGTAATTGGCCAAGCTGCATTTGAAGGTGCATTGGATCTCTGCCTCCACTAAGGGGTTCACTGATTTTTCTACTGTTTGATCTTTGGAGCTATTTTTTGAAAAGGCAGGAAGGAACACATGAACTAATTTGGGAAATTTCATTCTTTTACTACAATATATTAAACATTCCATTGATGTCATTAAAGTCTCATCATTTGTTTAGCAGCTGTTTATTTGAGGGACAGAGATGTATCCAGCTAGAGAAAGGGGTAAGATGAGGTAATTCTGCAAAATGCCAATGCCTGAAGTTTTACCTTCTTCTGGGACATATAACACATCAGCATGAAAAATTTTAAGATTTATAGCAGTAATCTATGAATGCTGGGAAACTGAAGAGAAAATAGGTGTTAGGAAATGGGCAAGTGTCCCCATCTCTCAGTTAGAAAACAGACAGACAGCCCCTTCCTCTTATTTGAGCCTAAGTCTGGCTCAAATAATTTTACAAGAGTTTACTATTAAGTGATAGACAATTCAGTTACTCCAAGTTATGCCTATACTTCTAATTTATTAACAAATATAATCTTTGTTCTTATTTACATGAAGTCTGTGGATTTAATGCCCAGATTCCGAATCCAGATAGTTAACAATAAATTCAGTAGCTTGACTTCTTACAGATCCAAAGCTCAACAAGTTAATTGGTATCAGATTCCCATCATTGCAGTCAGGGGAGCTAATTACAACCTAGACATAAGTACACATGTAATCTAAGCTTGAAAATCATGTCCAAAATAGGTACTTGTCTGGCCCCTACTATAGGCAACACAATTCTGTAGAAGGGAGAGGGAGAGGGAATACTACATCTGGTCTTGGTTGCCACAAATTGCAGTTTAATTTCTGGCAAGACACTCAACCTCTCTGAACCTGTATCTTCATGTATATAATGTCAGCAATGCATCAGTCTCCATTCCACATCTAATACTGTGAATTGTCATTTTTCAGTATCTTAGGTAGGCTTTTTCTGAAACCCTTATAGGACATACTTGGAATGACATGCATTCTCTTGATGGCCTTTCCTCTAAGTTGATTGTGATCTTTGGTTTAATAACTTGGGAATGATTTTCTAATTTTTTTTTCTCTTGCTCTTTCTTAGGATTATCTGGGAGCTTGCATTGTCCTTACTGCATCTATTGCATCCATTAGTGGGTCTTCCAATTCTGGATTGGTGGGCTTAGGTCTTCTGTATGCACTTACGGTAGGTATGAATGAAAATATTTCACTTTCTGTTCAGTGTTGGAGGCGCTTTCCACAGTTATCAATTTTTATTCATGGATGTTGGGAGAGAAGTTTGAAATCCCTAACAAGATAATCATTCAAATAATCGTAGCGTTAGTCCTCAAACCCAGCATTTTAGGACAGCTTGGATTCATTTCTGATATTGTGAACCAATTTTTAAAACTTCCTCAAATCCTATGCCCAGAACACTTCCAAGGCTCTTTGGGATCCCTGTCCTGAATTGCTCACAATCCAGGTGTGAACACTACATTCACTAAAATAAATATGAACATAAAAGAAATAAGTGGGAACAGATAAATACAAATACTCAGTGTGCAGGGAAATCAGAGAATAGTTCACAGAACTGACACTTAACAACCCTTGAAGAAGGGTAGACACCTTTGTCAGCTTTATCCCAGGATATTCTTCTCTGGTCTCTGATGTCCTGTACCACTTTTGAATTGCACATCATGAGCTCCTTATTGTCCAAGTCATCTTCTGCACGAATCTTCAGTGACTACAGAAATGCTACTTAATTTAAAATGCATTGGCTTTCTTTTCACCTGACAACAGATAACCAATTATTTGAATTGGGTTGTGAGGAATTTGGCTGACTTGGAGGTCCAGATGGGTGCAGTGAAGAAAGTGAACAGTTTCCTGACTATGGAGTCTGAGAACTACGAAGGCACTATGGGTATTATTCTCAGTATGGTTTTGTTTCATTTATATTCTTATTTTTTCAACTAATACCTGGTAAGTGTCTGTATTAGTTAGGATTCTCTAGAGAAACAGAATCAACAGGAAATACTCGTAAATATAAAATTTATAAAAGTGTCTCACATAACTGTGGGAACGTAGGGTCCAAAATCTATAATAAGGAAGGCTGTGAAGCTGACGATTCCGATAGAGGGTCTGGATGAACTCCACAGGAGAGGCTTGCTGACTGAAGCAGGAAAAGAGCCTGTCTCTTCTGAATCCTCCTTAAAAGGCTACCCGTGATTAGATTAAGCATCATGCATTAAAGAAGACAGTCCTCTTGGCTGATTACAAATGGAATCAGCTATGGATGTAGCTGATATGATCATGATTTAATTCTATGAAATGTCCTCATAGCAAAAGACAGGCCAGCACTTGCCCAACCAAACAAATGGGCACCACCACTTGGCCAAGTTGACACATAAACCTGACCATGACAGTGTCAAACACATTGCTTTTGTTTTGTTTCTCTACACAGCAAAGTGGAAAATGTGTAGAGAATCCCCACTCATCTTGACTTTGCTTGATTATGTACATCTGAAAAGATATGAATATGGAGGCCTGAGCAGTCTTGGATAGAGAGTCCAAAAGAGTATTATTTAGTAATATTTAATGGCAATTGTGAAGATGTTTGGGCTTTACTAAATTAATTGCTGACCTAAATTCTGAACTATTTGTATTCTCTTTCTCAAGACATGGTTAACTTAGATGTTGAGAAACATGGATCTTAAAATACTGAGTTTCTCAGCTTTGCAGAAAGAAATTGGCATGAAATTCAATACTGAGGACAGAGTAATCTTTCTTAAATGCAAATCTTATGCTTAAAATGCATTCCTTTGCTTAAATCCTCCAATAGCTCTCCAGCCTTCAAGAACAAAATTCAAATTCCTCAGCTAAGACCACAAGAGCCTTCATTAGTCAACCCTTGCCCACAAACCTAGTCTCATCTCTAATCACCCACCCATACAACTTTTACTCTGGCCACACGAACATGCTATGCTTTCATCATTTCCCTGTCTTTCATCTTTGAAAATTTGTTTCAGGCCCCATCTTCTGTTGGAATTCTCCTGGGACTCTCGGGTTACCACTGTCTGTGCTTCCAGAGCACCACGGCTTTGCCTCCAACACGTGACTCCCACACAGCCCTGTAGATGCTGATTTACTTGTATAGTTCCCCCAGGAAAATAAGCATCTTGAGGTGCTCCCAGCATCACAACCCTGTACCTCTCACATTTTAGGCACTGAAATATTTGATGATGAACTGAGTGAACAAATGAGTCAACTGACATATAAACTATGTTTACCTTGAATAGAAGTCAGCAACGGAATACTGAAGAGACATGATACTAGTTAATGCTCAAAAAAACAGAAAGATACCAGTTTTTAATCAAGAGGCTGTCCTTTAATATGATTTAATTTTTTTAATCACAGTTTAAATTTAGAAAAGGATTTAAATGTATGGATGCACATATGTATATAAGCATGCATGTTCCTCTTTCTGTCTGTGTGTCTATCCATCAATCTTTCTATCCATATATCACCACCCCATCCCTCAGATCCCTCTCAAGTTCCAGAACATTGGCCACAGGAAGGAGAGATCAAGATTCATGATTTGTGTGTCAGATATGAAAATAATTTGAAACCTGTTCTTAAACATGTCAAGGCTTATATCAAACCAGGACAAAAGGTATGAAATTCATTGTCATCGCTGGTGTATTTCATATACCGAACCTCTGATGGAGCCACTGTGGTATCACCTAAGCTCTTCAGACATCCCAGTCAAGTATAGTTTTCACTGAGCTCATATAATATTCCCTATACTTTACAGGTTAAATTATTTACATAAAAGAGAGAATTTTCCTTTTGGAAAAGATGGATCAGGGTAAATACATGCTGTCTAGGTCTGATTGCCATCCATTAGTCTCCCATAAATCTCATAAAAGTCAACAGTAGGCATGTTTGTTTGCTTTTTGATTCCTGGATTCTGGCTCATGGCCATATCTGACATGCCCTTGGGAAGCATTGCATCTGTACTAGCTTGAGTCTCAAAATGTTTTATTTTAGTTATTCTAAAAAGAACACATATGCAGAAAAAAATTATTCTTTTTGTTATAAAATTGCCACTGTTAAGATAAAATGGAGTAGTTATTTATTACACCTGCAATATTCTAAATGCAAAAATTAAGCCACAAAGGAAAAACAGCATGCAATGGATGTCAAAAGAGTTAGAAAGAAGTAATTGAAGATTTGGTAAGGACTCCATGCTTTTATCTTAATAATGATCATTTATAAGGATGATCTGAGAATAAAGGCTATATGATTATTTTAATGTAGCTATTTAAATAGAATTTAGGCTCTGTCATGGTATCTGGTCTGAGTTTTAGATTCTGCCCATTTATGTCCATTTCTGAGTCCTCTTCTCTCTGAGTCACGTTGCTCTTCTAGGTGGGCATATGTGGTCGCACTGGCAGTGGGAAATCATCTTTATCACTGGCTTTCTTCAGAATGGTTGACATATTTGATGGTGAGTCATTAACTCCTTTTTCCCTTCAAAAGACACCAACGAGAACTTGCCAAATTTCACAGAAATAAAAAGCAAATATTTTTGAGAATTTTGTATGTTACCACACATGGTTTGAGATAGGTATCCCGAATAAACAACCTGGAAGTTGTTCTAAAGAACTGGAGGAATATAATTCTGAGCCCTAAACTCAGCTCTAGAGATAGCTGCTAAAGAATCACAATAAACAGGTAAAATGGAATCAAGGCCACCCACTTTGAATAGTACTAGATGAAGGTAGCATTTCAAAGGGAAGGAAAAGAGAGGAATTCCTAGACAGTCTTGCTTCCCTCATACTAAAAATATATTTCTTCCCATCAAATGAAGTACTCCAAGGAGATAAGTAATCTGCATTTTTAATTTTGGTATGTGACTCTTAAGCGTCATCTCTTAACAAGGCATAATGACATTGAACATTTTGCAAGGAGGCAATACTTGGTGTAAAGTGCTAATAAGCACATGTTAACAATATGTGAAATATGTACTCAGTATGCAAAATTCTTAATAATATACATAAGAGCACAGAAATAACTGAATCTTTGCTCTAGAATAACAGTCATATTATTTAATCTATCACATGGGCTATTAATAGGCCAGCATATAAGCCATCTTGAATGAAAGGGGATCCAGCCAAGTACTTTACCACTAGCTCAAGAAGTATTTACCATTATTACCTGTGATGATTATGATGACTATTATAATATTTTGCATTTTTATTGTACTTGAAAGTTTATATTATTCAATTTAATCTAGTTAACAGCTCTGTGAGATAAAAGAAGTCAGTTTATGAACAACAAATTCCTTTTGGGGTTTAGATTCAGGAACATAGTATCTGCCACTGAGTTGTCAGCTTGCTCTTTCCTTGGTTGAACATAATACACAGATATTATAATGATTTTCAGTGGGATTTGTATTGTAAGGCAATTACAGGATCCAAAGTTAATTGATTAACACATTCTATTAAATATCTGTGGTTATAACTGAATATATTAGGTTAATTTCATCCTCATGAATCCAAATACATGTTTTCAAGCCCCATTTGAACTATCAGTGATTCATTCTCTTTTTAATAGCACTTGGATATTAAAATTTTAATAGCTAACACCTTATTCCTAAAAAACAGTTTAAGCTAACCATCCTTGCCTGCTCTTGAATCTAAATCTAGCTGGTGAAAGGGTCTGCAGAGGCCATTCTGAGCCTGGTACACTCTACTCACAGGGCAATAATGTCCTTCCACAAAAATAACGTGATACAGTGAAACTCTCAAGTTTAGAAAAGGACTAAAGATTACATAAGTCTATGCAAGTCTACAGAGAATATAGGGAAAATCACTAAAATATGTATCATAGAATTTACATTTCTATTTTTTAATGCACTATACTATTAAAGCTATACAGCAGTGACTAGACAGACAAAAAAAACTCTGTCTTCAAAGAGCTTAATGCTAATTGGGGTGAGACAATAAAAAAGAGAAGTAAAAGTATATAGAATGTCAGATATAATAAGACCTATGAAGCAAAAAACAAAAATAGCAGGAAAGGAAGATAAAAGGAATATTAGAAGGAAGAAGGAAAAAGGGAGAAAAATACTTTGAGTTTTTATGTGACACATAAATTGAATACAAACTGAAAACTCCTCCAAAAACTCCAAAAGAAAATGCATATGAGAGAGAAACTGTCACCAAACTGTATATTTTTCTTAGAGATATGTAAGCATGTTTTTGATACTTAAATGGAAATCTTCCTCTTCTGTATTCCAAGTTTGAACTAGCTATGTACTTGCAATTTATAAGCAAATTGTTATTTTACTTGTGATTTTACCATATGCCTGTAAGTTTTGTTTCTCTCTAACAGGAAAGATTGTCATTGATGGGATAGACATCTCTAAACTGCCACTGCACACGCTACGTTCTAGACTTTCAATCATTCTGCAAGATCCAATACTATTCAGCGGTTCTATTAGGTGGGTATCATTTGCAGCAAAAACCTGTGTGCAAGTTTTACTCTTTGGCTCACAAGAGGATTTTACTCAGAGATTCATTTTCCAGTTAAGTGTAAAATGGCATTATAAAGATGTAAGGTCAAATATTCTGTCCAATGATTTGAATTGGAAAACCCTATTTTATCTACAGGAACTCATCACTTTCTGTTTGATTCTACAAAAAGGACTTTTTCTCCATGTTCAGGGAAAGTTGTTCTTGGCAGACATTTCTGAGGTGTTAGACCCTGTAGCTATGCTTCCTAATTCTAGTGTTTCTGGCCTTGCCTCAGCAGATACTCTCAGTTTCCTTAACACCATTAATTATTTCCCCATCCCTCAGAGCTTTTCATTAGCCAAAATTGTCCTTAAGAAGTTGCTACAATCTTCGCCATGCCTGGTTCATGGTTTCCCCTAAAAAAAGAATGGATGTATGTACTAGCTATTAAGTGCTTTAAATATGGTTTCTCATTAAATCTTCACAGAATTGCTCTAGGATATATATTAAGATCCCCAAGCTGCAACTTGCTCAGGTTCATACACTGAGATAGTAAAACTGTGATTTCAGCTGAAGTTTGTCTGACTTCAGTATCCATAATACATAGGCATGATGGCATCATTCCATCTCTTTGCTCTCTTTTGCTCCCATTTGACCTCTGCAAAGAAGTATTTGCCACCTCCTTTTACTAATTATGCTTTATTTCAAAGACAAACTATATGTAAAATTGCGCATTTCAGCTAACAAATAACTTCAATTGAAAGTTACAAGTGTATTGAGTTATTCAGCACTACCATAATAAATTTATATCTCTGAAGCATCATAAATACATCTATGGTGATTGCTGCTGCACAGCTCATATGGTTCCGTGTATTTAGCACCAGTTCTGCAGAAATATTTTCCTATATGTTATTTAAGTTCCCTAGCCATATGAAGTAGATAAGTCCAAGTATTGAATTTGATCATATCATCTCACGTATAAACTTGTGAACAATAGCATCAGCAAGCACTTTTTGTATAGATCAGTGTTGATGCTAAGATTATTGAGGTCAGCCACTCATTCATTCAGCCACCAAGCCTGAACTGAGTGCCTGCTTGGTTCTACTACTGCTAGAACAGCACTGTTTTAGGTGCCAGGATACAGCAGTAATCAAAACAGTCTCTGTTCTCATTGAACGTGTATTCTAGGAGAAATAAAGATAATAAGTAAATACATACATAAAAATTCCGCTAAAAAAGAAATTCCTCTATTTTTCTTTGACTAATTAATTTTCTTTCCTACAGATTTAATTTAGATCCAGAATGTAAATGCACAGATGACAGACTCTGGGAAGCTCTAGAAATTGCTCAACTGAAGAATATGGTCAAATCCCTACCAGGGGGTCTAGGTAAATTTTTAAAAATGATTCAGTTATTTTTTATATATGCAATTACTTCTATGTATCACTACCTACATCTTATACTAGAATCACATAATTCTACTGTTAAATTCCCTTGTACTTAAAATAATCTCTTAAAGGTTATTTGTAAAGCTCATGCTTTTGCACAGGTGCGAGAGGGTGAACCTAATTAACAAATTCTGTTCTGTGTGACACTTCCAAATAGTCCACTTAGTAAATTTATCTCTTCGGTCTTCTCATCATTGGTGGGCAATTTAATCATAATATTTCATCATGTAGTCATTCCTGCTTGCATGGCCCAGGTGATCACTCACTGTCAGGAAGAAGATAAGCAGACTATTGCAGGCTGGTATATTCAAAGAGTACCTGGGACCATGGCAGGAGCAGTCAACTCTCCATCATGGCAGCCAGTTTCTTCTCTAGAAGGAGGGCATATTTCTTTCCTTTATATAATTTTCAGTTTGTTGAAGGCATTATTTTCTCTTGCCTTGCTATAATGTAAGTTTGGGCCACCTGTGTCAAGGTTTAAGTAAGTACACCACTGACATAAATTTCATCCCAGAAGTAGCACAATTTCTGATAAATAAATGACAGCATGAAAGAGCAGCATTAATAATGGAACAACAGAGTGTTCATGATATAATCTTCAATCCATGGAAATGAAGGTCCATAGTTTTAGACTTTCACTAAAATCTGACTTCATTTAAGGAAGCAATATGAGAAATAACAGGTTTTGATAGTCTAATTTCAACATACAATGTGTAGTTTCCAAATTGTGTTGTTTTCGGCATCTAGTTAAAATAACATTTGTTAGTTTATTTGAAAAGGGGGACCTACTCAAAAGCAATATATTTTATTATTTAAATTAAGTCTCAAGGAGAGGGAATCCCACAAACAATAAGTGAGAGAGCATGTTTTAGGTATAACTTTATTGATGTTGCCAGTGTCAGACTGTGAGAATAACAGAGGTCTGGATGAACCTTACCATATAATAATGCTTGATGTCTCCTCTGGAGAGCCCAGCAAGCCTACCAGAGAAATGGATAAATGCCTGTAGATCTTCTGCCTTTGGCACTAAGAGACCCCATTAATAGTTGGAAAGACAGTGAATTACATCTTTATAGTCTTTCTCATCACTAATATGAATTGTGTGCATAGTATTCGGGCTATAATATAAGGATATAGTGCAGATTGTGTAAGAAATAATGGATTGTATTTAAACTTGTGACTGATGAAACATTGTGTATATTCATTATCTTAATAAAGATCTCACCAATTGCTTGATGAAGCTCCAGTTCAGGCTAATTTTGATGAAGAACATTCATCAGCAGCAGCATCCCTGTTATTTATTATGCAAGTTAAAATTTGGAAAATAAATGCATAGCTCATAAACATGAGAAATTATAAGAAATGATTTGGTGCAGTGAGAATAAACTCACTAGAAACTTCCCTGAGGAACCTACTAAAAAGTGTTTGAAATCTAATAAAAGAACGTTTGGCAAAAGAATTTATCTTAAACTCACAATAGTATGGGTTACGAAATGTGGATAAAAATTTTAAAAAGGAAAGGATAATGAGCCTATAGTATTCATTCATCTATGCAGCAATGTTTTATTCTACCACTATGTCAGATACCATACTAAATTCTGTTCTGCGCGAGCACAGATAGGTTGATAAACGAAAACAAACACATTGTTGGAGCTTGACATCTAGTGGGATAGTATAGTAAAAAGAGAACTGGAATTGGAGTTGAGAAAATTCTGTTTCTTATTGAGCTTTACTAGAAATTAGCTATGTGATCTCTCTCTCTCGGCCCTAGAAAATTGTATTAAATAGCCTCCATAGTCTTACAGTCCTCAAAATATTTAGCAAGTTTTGTAGTCTACTATAGGGAGTAATTCCCCATCTGTTGTCAGAATTATGAACGTCCAGGTCATCTTCATTTTTCCCCAAAGTAGAGCTCCTCTTCTTTCCAAAATAAAATCTGTCCATCAAACAAAATGCCCCACATGCTGTTATAAGACATCGTGACGTGTTTTTCACTACTCTGCCCAAGGGAAATGTTTGTGGCATCTCTTCAGTGAAATTCATGCTTCTCCCTGACTCAGATGCAGTTGTCACCGAAGGCGGGGAGAACTTCAGCGTTGGACAGAGACAGCTGTTTTGCCTGGCTCGGGCCTTTGTCCGCAAGAGCAGCATTCTCATCATGGACGAAGCCACCGCCTCCATTGACATGGCCACCGTGAGTGCAGCAACTAAGCTTTAACATTGCCCTGTGCAAGAAATGTGAATGAAAATAATTTCTGTTTTCCTGCTTGGGTTCTGAATCCTCAGAACTCTTAGGTTTTGAATGTTTTCTCATTTGTTTTCCTGATCACTCTGTGATAGCACATTGAAACTCATGATAATTGAGATACAACACCTGCTTTAAAGTAGGTCATGTTACCAGTAAAAATAAAATAAATTCATAATTATTTTCCATAAGCTCTCAGAATAGTAAAATTCCAAAGTGCAATCGATGAGAGTACCATCCTGGTATTCAAATATTCATCCATGGAAGTTCTAAAATGAAGTATACAAATTACTATTGAATAGAATCTGTTGATAACTAAAACCAGCCATTTTATAAAGCAGTTTGAATAAGAAGTAGTCATTAGAATTAGTAATGGCTAAAATTAGTAATGGCCATCTCAATGTGTTAACGGTAACAAACCAGAAACTTTGCTTTTTGAAAGAAATTATTTAAAAGTATCAAATATGTCCGAGAAAGATCCATCTATAAGGCTGTAATTGAATGAGGAAAACATTACATCAAAAATTGTTTATGAGCTAGCAATTAATGAAGCTTTTTAAAAACTTAATATTAAAATTTTGACATCAGAAAGGACAAACAAAAAGTCACCCACAAGCTCATGTTACTTTCTTGTCCCACACTTTAGCCGGGATAAACTACCCAAAAAGTGAAATGGTTTTCAAGCTGTCAAGATATGGAGATGCCACTATGACATCATTTCTACTAAATAAGATGAATCAAAGAACCCATAGTGTCATAGCCTTCTCAAACATTCATATTTTAAGCAATAAAAGTAGCCTCTAATCAAGCCATTGTACTAAGAAAATGTAACTACATCAAAATCAGCATTTATTACTAAGGTTTTACAACACTAGGAATTGTAAACTCCACAGAGACAGGTATGTGCATGAATATGAATTAAGTGGCAAGGAGCCACTTGACTGGAAGAAAGAACTCCTACACATTAAAACGTAGGTCACTGCCAGCATTCACCAAGGAGAGAGGTAGAATTTTTATCCGTGAACATCTTTAAAAATATGACAGCAAAGAGTTGTGGTGGGAACAAAAATGTTTCTTATGTGGAATGTCCATTAATGGGTCACAATCCAAATTATTTTTACATGGATTTCGGTTTTTTCAAACAACATCATTTTAGGGTTCTGTTAGTTTTGAATGCATGCTGTTTATGTTTGATCACAAGTGTTTTGATGCCCATTTGATTTCATTTTTCCTCTTTGAATTTTCTGTCCTGCCCAATTGTCACTTAGTTTTATTTGCATTTAAAGATACCTGCAAGTGTGACCTGCTGCTGGGAATTGCTCCCTGTTAGAACTTCTGCTGAAGATTCAGGCATAAGAGGTTTCAGAACAGTGTAGGCACTCAGTAGAATGTTGTGCTTAGGGACAAAATATTATGGCAACGGAAAGTTGTCCAGAGAAAATTCAGATTGTTACTTTTTTTGACAGGAAAACATTTTGCAGAAAGTGGTTATGACAGCCTTTGCAGACCGCACTGTTGTTACGATAGCTGTAAGTATGTGTGACAGAATTGATTTACTTTTTGGTTTTTGTTCCAAGTTTCAGTATTCTTTATATTTGAGCAGTTAAAATATACTCATGTTGACTTATGTATTTCTCTACCAGTGTTTCTGTATCTGTGCAAAAAGTAGGAATTGGGGCTGGAGGAAGCAGCTATGTTTGTCCTTTTTCCAAACTGTCTACTCCATGCTACCTCCCCTAAATTACAAATATGGGACGTCTTTAATCTCAGGATCCCAGCAGGCCATCGCCTTTGCTTTCTCACCCATGCAGATGGTAGTTCATTTAACAATTTTCTCTCTAATAGTTGTTTCAGTTGCTTTTTCAGAAGTATAACTTTATGGTCTGATGAGCAGTTTTAGAAGCAAAATGCCAAAATTTGATTGCCAAATCTACTGCTGTTTATGCTTAATTTCGATGTTTTTATTTGCTTATCTGCATTTAAAAAAAAAAAAAAGCCAGTGAGATGTCTTAGAGTAGAGTCAGATACTTTCTTTGATTTTAGGTAGTACTAATCAAGTTGAAGAATTGTTTAAATCTTTATAATTCATAAATATTGCTTACTTAAAATAAGCCATGTTTTTCTGTCCCTTCCACTTTGTGGATGGATGGAAAGAATCCTTGCACCCGTCTAGGCTTACTGCTTAACAAAAACTATTTTTTAATGTGTCACTTGGACATTTTCCCTCTTACTGATTCTCCTTTCTCTTCTTTCTATTTTTCTTTTCTCTCCAGCATCGTGTCTCTTCTATTATGGATGCAGGCCTTGTTTTAGTGTTTTCTGAGGGTATTTTAGTGGAGTGTGATACTGTTCCAAACTTGCTTGCCCACAAGAATGGCCTCTTTTCCACTTTGGTGATGACCAACAAATAGACCACCATAATGGGCTCTGCCAACTATCCCATGCTCTGGTAGTTATCTTAGGGACAGCCCTCAGTTCCCCAAGGCCAATGCCCTGATCACAGGGGAAGTGGGGGATGAGGAGACCCACTCTGGGACTCCTACTACATAGATCAGCTCAACTAAGTACTTCAGTTATGTTCAATACCCAGTGAACTACATGCATATATTTCTTAATGTACCCATGCAAGATATAGTATTTAGAAAACCTAAGAGTCAGATTTACCTCCACCTTAAGAACCAATACACGAACTTGGGGATGTTTTGTAGGTAACCTTAAAATACTGTCCTGACAATTGCATGGCTTAATTTCAATAACTACTTAAATTTAACTGTTGAGGAATGGGAATTACATGTATAGAGTGTGCAGCTTTTTCAAGAAAGCAGGAAATGGCTCCGCATCAGGGCTCACCTTCCACCAGTTGCCTAAGGGAAACCACACACACAATGAGGTGATAATGATTTAATGGGTGAGAGAATTAGCTAACCTGGAAAGTAGTTCTCTAATATTTTCAAGAGTTCACACACTGAGGAAGGTGGAGAACTGTTTTGGGGGAGAAAGAACTTCTAGCTGACGCCTGCATGGAGGAGGAAAAAGCAGAGCTTGCCTACTGAAGGCGCGTCTTCTCTGCTCTGCATGATGCATGGCATCTTGGGGTAGCACTATTTAGTCTAGTCTACACCTGAAAGATTACTTGAGCATAATTTATACTGTTAATAAAAAAAAAGTTCTCTTACCAAATTGTTGTTCAGTTAGTCACTGAATACTTCTCCACAAACTCGTGTATCTTTTATTCATTTTTCAAGACCACTGGGTGTGGGGGTTCTACTAGCATACCTGGGCTTCTCCCACCTCAGACAGACAGAAAGCTTCGGGGAAGGAACAGTGACCACAGGTTCGGAAGAAAACACCCACCATTGTGGCAGACTCTGTAGAATGATTTCCAACTCTGCTAAGAGTAACTTTTTTCTTTGCCTGCCTAAAAGTTGTTTTGTTAATTTTTTGAACTGGCAGTGAAAATTGTGGAAGTCTTAGAAAAGATAAACTTTCTCTGGCTTTTAAGAAGAAGCCCTCATGCACCAAAATAGTCAATGACATTTATATGAAAGCAATTTATTTTCACTCTCCATTAGATTAATTTCTCTGGAGCATTTTGAAAATTTCATGAACACTACCACACTTGATAGTGGTATCATTGATACCACACTTTTTAAAGAAAAAATCGTTTCAATTAATTGAGTAAATACCAACTATATTTATTTCTGTTAGCAAAGATTTTTCTATATTATTTTTACTTTTAAAACAAACGTTGTTTTAATATATCAAAGCACTGTTTATAATAATCTATTTATAGATTTTGAGGCCAAATTCTTTTTTTGAACATCTTTGATATGGTTAATGAAGAATTAATATTTTCTAGATAGAGAATGCACAGTACTTCATTAAATTTATTTTTTCTAAATGCATGGGGATACTATTGGATCTGGTTCTTTTTCAAAGATAAGTAAACATTATACCCAAATTCTGATAATTTTAAAATGTATATAATTTTTTTTACCAATATTCAGTAAATGATGGACCTGTCTGTGGTTTTGAAAATAATGGTCTGTATTCTAAGCTGGCATCATTGGCACACTCCATATACCGTGTTTCTTTCCCCCGTAATTGTAAGTTATATTTATGACAGCTTGCTTTCCTGAAAATGTATAACACTGAGACTATGCCAACTCCATGGTCCAGAATAGAAGTTAAGTGACCTGTGCAGTCCAGCTTGGTAGCCCAAAGCCACACGTGGCTATTGCAGCACTTGCAGTGTGGCTAGTATAAATTGAGACGTGCTATTCACAGGAGATACACACTAGGTTTCCAAAACTCAGGACTAATAGAAGACTGTAAAATATCTCATTAGTAATTTTTATATCAGTTACATATCGAAATGATATTTTGGATCTATTGGATTAAAATATTAAAGTTAATGTTACTGTTTATTTGTACTTTTTCATGTGGCTACTAGAGAATTTAAAATTACATATCTCTCACATTGTGGCTCACATTTTATAGATTATCTTTCTATTGGACAGCACCAATCTTAGCAAGAGTAGAGAGAAGGCCCACTGCACATTTTTCCCTTATAAATTATAAAAGTAAAAATAAGAGTAGCTGACATTTCTTATTTGCTATGTGTCAGAAAAAGTACTGAGTTTTTCACATGGATCATCTCATTTGATCTCACTCCCATCCTCCGAGGCAGGTATTATTATGACCATCAGATGGGAAACTTGAGGCATACATAAATTATAATATACTGCTCAAGACTGTACAGCTAAACAGATGGTGAAGCCAGAATACAAGCCCTGTCTAACTTCAGAGCCCACACTCAACCGTTAAAGCTATGGGCAGGTGAACATTTGTTTGGGTCCCAGATACTACCCGCTAAACAGTTTGATGGCAAGGTGGAAATACCTCTCATCTTGAAGTCAGTAATCCTGGTTTTGATTCTGCTTCTGCTACTTACTACCTATATGATTGCCTGATTTTACTTTATTGTTATGCGCCCCAATGGTTTCACCTATAAAATGGAGAGAGAGAACAGCCACATTTGAGGAGTGTCCTGATGATTAACAAGTGTATATATATTACTGTATGGTATTGCTTAATAAGTTACAGCCTTTATTAATTATTAATTACTAACACCCAAAACCCCTCCCCATGTGGAAATGGAAAATGAGTGAGTGGCAGTGATTTGTACAGACTAAGAGACTATGCATGTCTAAAATCCTGGATAATATATTCTAATGTTGCCTGCAGAATGGACTTCCCCATATTGTCTCTTCCCAGAATTCAGCCATTTTCAAGGGTTCAAGTTGTCAGCTTGCAGAATTAATTGGCTGTACACAAGTGATAACTGCATTTGACTTTAAAATATGGCTCAACTGGTTTATGATGGCACCTTTTATCATTTAATTGTTTGACAGACATTTCTTAGCCTTATACTTAAGGTCCATGAGAGTGATAAAAATGATATAATAGCAACACTCAAGTTAATATAGCTCCTGTGAGACCCCAGCCAAGAGCTCTTTAATCTCTTATGAGACCCCAACCATATGTGCCAGTATTTAAAAGTATGTAATGATATTAAATTAAGTAATATTTTAAATAAGTAAAAAATTCTGTGCCCCTTGCATCTTCTGATACCCCAAGAAGAATAATGTACCTGAATAATCCATGAAATATGTGTATTACATTGCTTTGACTTGGGCTTTGAATTTGTAATGCCGACGTATATTCTTTGCATTGCAGCATCGGGTTCACACTATTCTGACAGCAGACCTGGTTATCGTGATGAAGCGAGGAAATATCTTGGAGTACGACACTCCAGAAAGCCTCTTGGCTCAGGAAGATGGTGTATTTGCTTCTTTTGTTCGTGCAGACATGTGAAGGGGTGGCTTAAAATGATACGTGTATTTAAAAGAACGTAGTCATAACCTACTTAATGAAGCATCATTTTGGTTTTGCCTTTGTAAAGTGGCATCTTAAACTTCTATAGATATTTGTAAAATGTATTCATTATGTTGTAGAATTTATTTTAACTAATAACAACTTCACTTTACTAATGAATAATGTATTTCTTATGCACACTTTGATATCTTCTTTTTCCTTTATATTTTTTACAGTTCTTTCAGATATTCTTGCATAATATGTTTTTACTGATGTTTTTCTAATGATTAAGCCCCTTTAAGAATAGCAGGTTATATTAAGACATGTAAGCTATTTAAAGGTAGGTCAACAACTTATGCTTTCTCCTAACTTTAAAACTCAAATATTTTGCAGCCATAGAAATTGTAGTGAATATTCAGTATTATGCTACTCTTATTTGTTGAAAATATATTTTCATTTTTATTGATGTCTTCAGATGTTATTGTGTGGGAAACAGAGGAAGGATGGGCTTTCTAACTAGTTGGAAAATGAAACACTCAAGTTCATTATCTACTGTATGAGAAAATATTCTGTGTTCATTAATATTAGTAATACCACAGTTTCTTTTAGCTGTCTCTTTTCTACTCTAAAATGTTTCCTGTTGCCAAGAAATACATTGATAGCAGTTCTATAAAGCCAAAGACTGAAAGTCTAGAAGGATCATGAAAAGAGTTTGGATATTTGAAAAATTATATTCAAGCTCTATTTTTTTGATGGCCTAATATGGAGAGAGTTCTCAAGATATCAGGCATACTGTGCCTTTTCCAGACTGAAGTTCAAAGAGTGATTGGGTTCACTCCTTCAATGGTGGGCCAACTAAGCTTTCTGTAGCTTCACTCATCATTGGCTAAGGTTGTGATCCTCAGCCCTTATGTGCCACATTATTCAAGGTTCAAAGAAAATGGCCTTATTTGTTACAGGATATATATGTAACAAGTATTTACTTCAAGGGGAAGAATTTACTTCTAGACATTCGTGCTCTGTGGTGTCACACATGCTTCCATTTTCTCTGGCTCTGGCTTGAATGTGAATGTTAAAAAAAAGTGTTCTTCAAATTTTCAGTGCAACAAAAATTAATGGGATTTCAGTGTTATGTTTTGCTTAAACGTACATTAATAATTTCAAAAATAGTAAAAGTTCCTTCATTGGCATACTAGCCACCAAGCCTTTCCACTGCAGCTCTGTGCAATGCAGCATAAATATCACCGACTTTCATAGGAGGAACCCCAGGCACTGGCAGACTACAAAGACTTAAGATTGATGGCAAAATAGAAATTATGCTCCCTCCTTTTATTCCTTATATTCAGGTTATTATATTATTTATTCATTCTTGGAAAATATAAAATACTTGTGAGGGCTCTAGCAGCCCTCTACAATTCAGAATATATAACCTGAATATAAAGTCCTGATACGTATTTTGTTTTAAAGGTTCCACAAGGATGGACAGAAATACTTTGTTATATAGCTAAAATTGTTATACCTTATCGCAAAGTATACACTTTATATAAAACTTCACTGGGGTTGGTCCGAGGGTTGTGGGTTATTGTTAAACTGTTTAGTCTTGTCTTCTGGCATAACCACGCTTGACTAACTGAAAAAAAAGAAAAAAAAGAACAAAAACTTCATTGGGAAAAAATATTCCTCTTGTTTCCTAAAAGCTAAACAAAACAGAATCAGTAGCCATTAATTCAATCTTGCAAATATTTTCTAAAAATGTAATCAGTCCTCTACGGTATTGCTGGCATGCAGATGTTTTGTAGTGCTGAATTTGAATAATACTTCTTGCTAGAAATAATGCCTTAAAAAATTGTTTAATTGTTATACACCCAACTCAGCAGAAGCAAGTCTAATTACACTAAATTCTCATATCAAGTTTACCAGTCTGGCATCCAAGTGATCACTGGTCTCCTCAAAACTTTTAGACCCTCACGTTGAATAAATGCCTAATTGTTTACAAAATTAAATGAACTGAAAAAAGTCAGGAGTGATTTTTTTTAATCAGTTGACCATTTTTAATGCTATATGTATTATAGTTGAATACAGAAATTATTCATTTTGAAAGAATTTTTTTCTAGAGGGTGCATATCAAAAAATTTAACCAAATGAGTTACTTCCCTTTTTAATTCCTTAATATTTATAAAAAGCAATAAAAGCATAAAGCTTTATGTTAAAATCCCAGGGTTACTGATATATTAAAAAATATTTCTCTTGAAGGATTGTGCATCTCTATACTTCCACTCATGACCCATTTAGAGTCTACTTAGTGCTAGACTAAATATTAGAAGGCCCTTCTCCATAACTGATACTCGAGTGCTGGGACCATATCTTGCTTGTCTTTGACCTCTTGCCATTTAATACAAGTGCTTGATCCACAGTAGGCCTAATAAATATAGTCAGTTCATTCATTTATTAGTTCTACCACTAGCTGTACACCTGTAACTGTAGGTTATTCTCTTCACATTTCTGTGTTCTGATTATTCTACTGTGAAAATATGCTGGCTTGCTATTACAGAATAAATTATGCATTTGTTTGCCTGATTATAGAGAGTGATTATTATTTCACCTAGAATACCAGTGGGTACCAACCAGGACTAGTCAATAGATATAAATCCACACCATTTGCTGAGATAATACTTGACTCTGCTTTGATGATTTTGTTTTACATTTGCTAGAGTCAAGTACTTCATTAGTTTTATATAGAGGCTCCAGGGCAGTTTTCCACTAAGTGGAACAGCTCTATCAATAAATTTTATTATATCTGTATATAGCTAGATGTCTGGATTCTTTCCCATGGCTTAATTGATCATTAGTTGTCTTCCAGTATGTCTTTTATCACTTTCTAGTAATGATTTCATTGCTTGGTTGTAGGTCTGTGATTTCTATTACTATGGTAATTCCATTAAGGGCCCATTATCAAAGATTAATTGGATTCTTATAATTCTAGCCTCTGGCCATAAGACACAGCAGCCAAAGGTATATATTCTATAACTTATGTTTCTTTAGTAATTATGCATCATTTACATAAGGTTTTCTCAAGCATTAGTAAGATTCACCTGGATCAAACTCTTCAATGAAAGGAGCTGAGACTTTGTATTTCTAACAAGTGCCTCCAGATGAGACTCATAACTTAGGCAAGTTTGGCAAATACTGATCTACCTCAGTCATCATCCCAGTTTATCTCTTCACTACTCATGAAAAATGGCCCCAAAACACTGATTTTCATATACCTCCTATCTTTGCTGGCATAACCTTTATTCTTAATTGCTGAAACAAGCCACTCAGTGCCATTGGATGAGCTGCCTTCATTCCATCATAAAGGAAAGAGAGCTGACAAGATATCATCAGGGATTCGAATACTATTGTTTTGTGTGGCTTAATCAGAATAAGTAAACCAAGAATAAAACTTTTTCACAAATATGCAAAGCTTTTGTTTCCACATCTGAATTAGTTGTTGAAACATTTGTATATTATTCTGCTGAATTTGAGTTCACAATTGCAAATGTTAATAGTATATAACTATAACCATTATGGGTAGGTTTCAAAATATGGAAGGAAGGTAAATCATCTATGATGATTATTCTCCTAACTGCACATTTTTTTCTGTGTCATTGCTGAGATATGAAGGTTGATATATTAATTCTCTCTAGAAATTAAAGCTATTTCTTTTTCTATGGGCAATTACAAAATGCCACTTGCCATTCACAGTTTCATCACCATTGACCCATTTCTGAAATGACAAAGATCAAGGGAGCTATAACTGGCTAAGTAAATTAAATGGTTCTAATGAAAATTCTGCCAATCAACACTGACCATGACTAATTATACACTACATATGATTACAAAGAGCTTAATTTTTAGATTATTTTATTACTTAATCTGCCCACTGCAAAAAAAAAAAGGTTAACTTGTTCATATATAGCAACTGTGCAACACTGCTTTATGCTACTTCATTCCAATTATTCTCTCCTACAAGAAGGCTACAGAATGTACTGTTTATACACATTATCAGTTATTATTAAGTGAAAGGCTATTGACATTTAACATTATCAGAGCCAAATGGACTTAGGCCAGCCCTATCCATATCTAGGAATTTGTTCTTTCACTTTAGAAGTACCAAATCTAGATGAGTAAAGAACAATTTTAAAAATTCTTTATCTTTCTTTTAGACACCCAAAATATTCATTTACTCTTTTAATTTAGACAAAAACAGAAGCCCCAACTCTTTGAATCCACTAAATTGTACTGCTTATCCTCTTTCACAGGTTATAAGCTATCTTCCAACTCATCAGTGTGTGTACACACACCCACACAAGTGTACATTCTCATTTTATCTTAACTTTCTGCCTTAAATAAGTGTATAGTTGCTACGAATCATTATATTTTATATTACATTTTAATATAATTCATAAATAAGTCAAATGAACGCAGGTGATTAGAATGGTTGGCACAAAGAGGAAAATTCTTCCAGTCACAGTAATCTCTAAGTGCATCTTCCAGACCTACAGCTACCTTGAGAAGAAACATCACTTCTAGATAGATTATATTATGTACTTCCAGGGATAGAAGGTTCAGCCCACTATTTTCTATCAGTTTCTAAGATAATACCGGAAACAAGTAAGTGGGTTACAGCGAGCAGGCTCTTTTTAGTACAATATTCAGCAAAGGTTGACAAATCTGTGGCTATTATTACACGTACTAGAAAGATTTATTTGCCTAAAGAATCCTAGTCATCTTTACTGTAGCTCAAGAAGAATGTGCTATATAGAGCCTGTCCCAAATAATCCCTTTCTTGAATTTCCTAAACATACTCTCTTATACAATTTTGGTTTCTACCAGTATTGGAGTACTGAAAGTCAGGGCAGAGAGGGGAGGCCTGAATGAGCTGGTAGTCTCTCTGTTGGTTCCTTTACCCTGAAGGTACGCCTTCCTTAGTTGATCAGAGTGCCAAGCGTCCCCTATATCTTTACAGCAAATCCCTTTATGTCAGGTTCTCGGTTCTGGTATGTGGCATCCATTGCCTCCTCTTCCTTTGTCATCTTTCTCTTTTGGCAGTGTCCTGGACTAGGAAGTTAGATATTAGAACACCAAAACGGTTTCTAACACATTTTGGATTTGCCTTCTATGACCATCCTTATCCCTAATTTCCTAGCATTTCTTACTTCAAGGAGTATTCTCCATTTTCCCAGGGCCCCTCCTTAACTAAGACCTTTGAACAAATGGTCCTTGGACATGCCTTTCGGGTTGGCCTAACTTTCCAGTGTTTGGCCAGATGCTTCAGAGTTTATGGTTAGTGGCTGTTACACTTTCTTGTTTTAAGATGCTGGCTTCTTGCCTCAAATTTCTAATGTTTTCTGGTGACTGTCTTTCACTGGTTTTGAAAAAGGGAAGTGAAGTTTAAACTTCACCACCTTTAAATAGAACTTGACAAAAACTCCCATGCTTTTTTGGGACAAGCTGTAGCAACTTCACCTGAATGGGGAGAGATGGCAAAGGAAACCAAAGATTTGGAAAGCAATGTGATATAGTGAAAAAGGGCATTTACATTACAGATAGAAGATAGGGGTTAATCCCAGTGAATCCACTTACTAAATGTAAGTGGTTTAACTTCTCTGAAAATGATCTCATCTGGAAAATGGGAATACTACCTGCCTCATAGGATTGTTGTATGAACCATAAATGTGATGGTGCACATTGTGAGCATAAGGTGGTTGGCACATAGAAGGCAAACACCAAAAGTTATTTGGTTGCAAGGACCTGGTCCACTTAACCTTGATATAATGGCCAAGATAGGGGATAGAAATGGAAATATGGCAGTGGTACTAAAAGGAAAAATCTGTTTCTAGGAAAGCAAAATTATCATCCCTCAGGAAAAGCAGGGACCAGGGCAGGGATAGAGACAGATAATTCCATCTACTCCACCTGTCTCTACCCTCTCAGCTTCCTTGCCCCCTTCTGGCCAATTCTTCCTTTTATCCACATCTTTCTCATCTTGAAAACAACATTTAAGAGCCATTTCTGTCTCTGAGATTTTATCTTCAGGCTCCTGGGCCCACAGCCAACTATCATTTCTCAGCCAAAGTATCAAAGAAAGAATCTGTTTTGTCCAGCTCATTTTTCATATCTTACACAGGGCTGAGCTATATTTGCATTATCTTGCTTCAGGTCTGGGATCAGCCCCAGCAGTCCAGAAACAGTGACCAGGTAGAATATGTTAAATGGAAGTGATATCTTATGCTAAGGAACCTAAAACAGCCTGAAAAGTGAAATGAAAGCAAGATTATAAACCCAAATCACAACTGTTTATTCCATAAAATGAGTGATGAGGCTGAGATGCATACCAGGGGGATGGGGGGAATCATTCCTCACCGCAGGAGCACTGAAATAAGCTGGCTGACTAAAACCCTTGGCCATTTTTAACATGTTTCCCCACCTACCTTTGCTCCAGGGAGAAGGAAAGTTCAAAAAAGGAAATAATTTTCTTTTAAAACAACAAAACAAAACAAAATCTTCTCCTATAAGTAATCACCTTCAAACACTAACTTTTTAAGCCTAAAATATTTCCCTGTGATAATATGTATATAACACACAGCCTGTGAGACATTTCCTCACAAATGCCCACTCAAAAAAAGCAGTTATCCCCATCTAGAATTGTACTATCCCATCCAGTTTAATATTTCCAACTCATAAGACAATTACAGGTATAACTCAAACAGAGGCAAGCATTTTTCCCAATGACTTATCACTCTCAGTTACTTAAAATTGCCAAGTACTTGACCCAAGTTACTGCATTTGCTATGTATTGGCAAACAGGAAAGAGAAGATAGCAAAAGTGAGTTGGGATAAAGTTTCACCTGAATTTATAAGCTTCTTTTGTGTCCTTTCCCATTTTCTTTTGTGTCCTTTATCCCCATTTGATTAAACTTTTGGCATATATGAAACACAGTAAAATATTACATTGAAAACACAAAACCTCTCAGTTTTTGGCCAAAAAAAAAATGTAGGAAAAAAATTAGCAAGCCTGTTCTAGTTTGCTAGCTGCCAGAATGCCACACACCAGACATGAATTGGCTTTCAATAAAAGGGGATTTATTTAGTTAATGTATGGTTCTTCAGAGGAAAGGCAGCTAACTTTCAACTGAGGTTCTTTCTTACGTGAGAAGTCACAGGGCGATCTCTGCTGGCCTTCTCTCCAGGCCTCTGGGTTCCAACAACTTCCCCCAGGGTGATTCCTTTCTGTATCTCCAAAGGCCTGGGCTGAGTTGCGAGTGCTGAGATGAAGTATGCTGAGCTGCTTGAGGGTGCTACGTTGAGTTCTCTCATTTAAGCACCAGCCAATTAATCAAAATCATTCATTGCAGCAGGCATGCCTCCTAGCGGACTGCAGATGTAATCAGCAACAGATGAGGTTCACATGCCATTGGCTCATGTCCACAGCAATAGAACTAGGCACCTTCAGCTGGCCAAGTTGATGCCTGAATCTAACTACCACAAAGCCTAATAATTCATGGGAAATTTTGGCTTAAATAATATTTTATAAAACTTAACTATGTGTGCCAATAAAGCATAGAGATGATATAATGATTTATGAATTAAACATATGGTTCTGGACATACAATGTATAATTTGTAACAAAAACAATAAAAAGGGGAGGAATAGAGGAATATAGTGCAGGTGTATGCTATAACTTTAAGTTGGTATCAGATCAAAAACAACTTTTTATAGATTTGGAATGTTAAATTTAAGCACCATCGTAATCACAAAGAAAAAAATAAATATATACAAAGAGAAAATGGGAAAGGACACAAAATGGCACAGCACAAAAATTAAATAAATATGAAAGTAGCATTAATGGAAGAATTTAGGGACAAAAAAAAAGGTATACTTTCAAAGACCATGTACCAAAATGCCTAAGAAAACTCTGCATTATTAGCAAATGTGTCAAATGTAAATAGATTAAACTCCCCAATGAAAAGACAAAGAATGGCAGAATGGATTTAAAAAAATGTCCCAATCATATGGTATTTGCAAGACATTTACCTTAAATTCAAAGGCACATGTAGACTGACAATATAAGGATAGAAAGATATATACCATGCAAATAGTAAACAAAAGAGACCTGAGAGGTATGCTAATATTACACACAATAGATTTTAAGAAAAAAACTGTACAAATGACAAAGAAGGTCACTAAATATTGATAAAAATGTCAATTCAACCAGAAGATAAAACAATTACAAATATGTATGCACCTAATGGCAAAGCACTAAATAGATGAAGCATATATTGAAAGATTCTAAGGGAGCAATAGAAGATTCTATATTAATAGTAGCAAGCTTCAATATGCCACTTTCAATAAAGTATAGAACATCTAGACAGAGGATCAATATGGAAATAAAAGACTTTAATGAAATTATAAACAAACTAGACTAACAAACATATATAAAACACTTCACCCAAGAGAAGTAAAATATACATTCTTCTCTAGTGCACATGGATTGTTCTCCAGAATAGACCATATGTTAGGTCATAAAACAAGTTTCAATAAATTAGAAAATATTAAAACCATGCATTGTATTTTCTTGGACCATAAAGGAACAAGGCTAGAAATCAATAATGGGGGAAACTGGAAAATTCAAATATGTGGAAATTAAATTATATACTCCTAAACAACCAATTGGTTAAAGAAGAAATCTCAAGGGAAATTAGAAAGTATCTTGAGGCAGATGAAAATGAAGACAGAACATATCAGAATTAATGGAATGCAGCAAAAGCAGAGCTGAGAGAAATTTATATTTCTTAAGGCTTATATTAAAAAATGAAGAAAGATCACAAATAAGAAATTCAACCTTACAATTGGAGCTTCTAATAAAAAGAGGAGCAAACTAAACCAAAGTCAGAAGAAGGAAAGAAATAAAGATTAGAGTGAGAAAAAGGAAATAGAGTGTACAAACAATAGAGACATCAAAGAAACCAATATCGGGTCTTTGACAAATCAATAAAATCCACAAACTTTTAGCTAGACTCACAAAGGAAAAAAAAAAAGAGGATGCAAATAACTAAAATCAGTAATGAAAGGGGGGCATTACTACTGACCCCACAGAAATAAAAAGGATTATAAGAGGATATTAAGAACAACTATAGGCCAAATTATATGAGATGGACAAATTTCTCGAAATATATAAACTACCTGTGTTGACTCAAGAAGAAACAGAAAATCTAAATACACCAATAACAGAGATTGAATCAGTAATCAAAAACTTACCAACAGTAGGGAAGTAGAACTGTGCAGTCCCTTGGGAGGGCAGTGTGGCAGTTCTACAGGAAGTTAAGTACAAGGTTGTCATATGATCCTGCAATCCTTTATTAAGTATATACTCAGATTGAAAGCAGGGGCATGAATAGACACTTGCATGCTGATGTTTATTATGGCATTAGTCATGATTGCCTATGGATGGAGGCGACCCAAGGGTCCACCAACTGATGAACAGAAGGGCAAACTGTGGTGTATACATATGACGGAATAGTATGCGGCTACAGAAGGGAATGAAGTCACAAGGCAAAAGCAACGAGGTGAATAAACCTTGGAGATATTATGTTGAGTGGAACAAGCCAGACACAAAAGGACAAATATTGCATGGTTTCACTAATATAAACTAACTATAATGAGCAAACTCTGAGAATTTTAAATTCAAGAGCATACAGGAGAGAGAAAGTGGGCAGAGATTGGGCAATCGATGATTAAGGAGTATAGAATACTCAATATGGGGTCATGGTAAAGGTTTGGAATGAATAGCACAATACTGTAAGTATAATTAACAAAATGGAGTGTGAATATTGTTGAATCATGTATGTCACCAGAAGGAAAGCTGGGGGAGAAAAACTGGGACAGTATAACTTAGTGAAATGCAGAGTGGGTAATCATGGTGTTTAATGGTATAAATATAAGGAAGTTCATATATGAATTAGAGTAAACATATTCCCCCTCTACATGGGACATGACTCCCAGAGGTATAAACCTCACCGGCAACGTGGGACAGAAATACCAGAATGACGTGGGACTCTGCATCAAGGGATGAGAAGATCTTCTTGACCAAAATGGGTAGGAAAAAATGAGACAAAATAAAGTGTCAATGGCTGAGAGATTTCAAACAGAGTTGAGAGGTCATCCTGGAGGATGTTCTTACGCATTATATAGACATCCACTTTTTAGTTTAAGGTGCATTAGAGAGGCTAGAGGGAAGTACCTGCAACTACAGAGCATGTGTCTGATGCTCCTTTTATCTATGATATGGACAAATGAGTAAAAATATGAATGAGAAATAAACAAATAATAAGAGGAACAAAGGTTAAAGTAAATTGAGTCGATTGAAATACTAATAGTAAATGAGAGGGAAAGATAAGGGGTATGGCATGTATGAGTTTTTTTCTTTTTTCTTTCTTTTGCTAGAGAGATGCAAATTGTTCAAAAAGATGATCATGGTGATGGATACAAAACTATGTGATGATATTGTGAGCCATTGATTGTAATCATGTCAAGAATGTTCATATGTTTGTTTGTTGTTTATAATTAAAAAATGAAAAAACATATCTATAAATAGATATAGATACAGATATAGATAATATATCAATATATGAATAAAAATAGTTTGCAAACCTAAATAGTGTCCTCCATGGCTGAAAATGCTACAATTTCTTTTATCTCAGCATGAATAGCATGTGTTATAGGAAAAGGATAATGTATGAGTTTTTTAAACTAGAGTTACATTAAAAAGTCTTTTTCATTCTTGTTGCAAAATAAACACAAACCTCCCAAAAAAGAAAGGCCCAAGACCAGATGGCTTCATTGCTAAATTATGAAACATTTCAAGATAATTGACACCAATCCATTCAAAATCTTCCAAAAAATTGAAGAAAAAATTTCCTATCTCATTCTATGAGGCCAATATCAGTCTGATACCAAAGTCAGACAAAGATCCCACAAGAAAAGAATATTACATACCAACATCCCTAATGAATATAGATGCAGATATCTTCAATAAAATACTAGCAAAATCCAACACTGCATTAAAATAATTATACACCATGATCAACTGGGATTTATCTCAGGTAAGCAAGGCTAACTCCACATAAGGCAATCTATTAATGTAATCTTCATATGAAAGGATGAAGGAAGAAAGCCACATGACCATCTCAATTGATGTACAAAAGGCATTTGACAAAATCCAGCACCCTTCCTCATAAAAACACTTAGAGAGCTAGGAATAATTAACATCATTCTCAATGGTGAAAACACTGACGCATTCCTTCTGCAATCAGGATATAGACAAGGATACCTCCTATAACCACTGTTATTCAACACTGTGCTGGATATTCTAGCCACACAAATTAAGCAAGAAAAGGAAATAAATGGCATCAAAATTGGAAAGGAAGTAAAATTTCTATTTGCAGATGATATGATCCCATATATAGAAAATCCTGAAAAATCCACAACAAAGCTATTAGAGCTAATGAACAAATTCATCAAGTTGGTGGGGTACAATCAACATGCAAAAATCACTTCCAGAAAGATGGTGGAATAGGATAGGCTGAGTTCACCATGCTCCAAGGAACAGCTAGAGGAATGACAGAGAAATCACTGGGACAGCAGTTTCAGGGTGCAAGTGATCTGAGAGGGTTTTCTACACAACTTAGGGAGGTCCTAGGTGAAAAAGCTGAGGAACTGAGACTCAGAGAACTGTGTGAGTGGCTCCATCAGGACTCCAACAGGGACAAGAAGCCACGCCCAGGAAAGTGCCTGCCCCTGCAGCTAGCTTGGGATATCAGCCCCCTCAGCTCCACGGCCCAGAACTCCCTGGAGGAACCTGGAAGCCAGCACACTAGCTTTCCCTGCTCATAGAGACCATCCAACTAGGGCACGGAGTCTAGCGTGCCCCTTTCCAGATGGAGGCCCAGAATACTCAGGAGTGCATGGACAGGGATGGAGAAGCAAACAAGCCACGCGCCACAACCACCATGGACCCAAACCCCATGCATCACACACCTGTGCCCCACACACCCATGCCATGCAACTCCCCCCCCCCACATGCATACCAGCCTACCTGCACCCCAGCCACTGCGTCCTACACATATGTAGCCATGCACACGTGCCCCAAACCCCCTGACCCCCACATCCAGTGCACATGTGCACCTGCCCCACTGTGCCCCACATATCTGTGCACGTGCACACCACAACCCCCCATGCCCCACCCTCCCTCGCAAGCCCCACCCTCCTGCTTCCTGCACCCTGACCCCTATGTACTTGCCATCTCTGGACCCACACCCGCTATCCCCACATACCTGCACTGCCCCTGCACCTGCCTCCCACAGTGTCCTGCCTCTGCGTCCCCCATACCCTGCCCACATTTCACCCTGTCCCCACCTCCCCTGCCTGTAAGCACAGGCTCCACACCCCATGCTCACTGGCACACACATGGCACCCCACACCTGCCATGTGCTGCCACTGCACCCCACCCCACGTCCTGCCCTGGAGCTACCCTGCACCTTGCCCCTGTACCCTGAACCCTATGCCATACCCCATGTCCCTGTGCCCCAAGTCCCATACCACAACTAGGCATTGACAACTTGTCTGTAAATAGGGGCAGCTGACGTACCCAGTCCCACAACCCAAGGTCATTCCAAGCAGGAGCCTGAGGGCCACCACCCCATCAGACCCAAAAGCAGAATCTCCGCTGAGTTGTACAATGCCCACCACCTGCACTGGGTCTGGCAGCTTACAAGGTCTGGCTGGAATTGCACCAGGTCTCCATCCAGCTCACACAGCTGCCATAGTTGGGGAGAAGTGAGCTTGAGGGGAAGAAGAGGGTCAAGACCACCATCTGCTGGGAAGAAACAGAAAGTGCAGTCTGGCAAACTGTCTTCCTTCAAAAAGACCAGGTAGCGTTGCATTCACTGTGATGAATCCAGGCCTTGGCTTGTACTTATAAACCAAGTACAAAAGAAGACCTTCAATGCAAATCCAAGCAAATACAAAACTTTAGACAACTGGAGGAAATCAACTGCCTAAGTAAATACCTTGAAGCCAACAGGAAATCACAAAGTATATAAAGACACAGGCAGATATAGCCCAGCCTAATGACCAAATTAGAACATTGGAGGAGACACAGACTTTGAAACTAATAAAAGATATTCATATAATTCTCCTAAATAAATTCAATGGGTTGACTAATGACATAAAGGATATCAAGAATACATTAGAAGAGCATAAAGGAGAATTTGAAAGAAAAAGTAGAAAAATAGCAAATATCACACTGATGAAAAATAATGTGGACCAAATAAAAAATATATGAGAGATGCACAAAAGCGGATTTGAAGAGGCGGAAGAAAGAACAAATGAACTAGAGACAGGACAATTGAAGTCAAAGCACAAAAGAACAAATGGCAAAAAGGATAGAAAATTTTGAATTGGATCTCAGGGAAATGTTGGACAAGCACTCAATTATAAAGATCATCAGTGTCCCAAAAGGAAAAAAGAGTAAGGGACTAGGAAGATTAGCTGAGGAGATAATGGGGGAAATTTTCCCAACTCTTATAAAATGACAAATATGCAAATGAAAGAAACCTAACGAAGCTTAAATAGAATAAATATAAATAGGCCAACTCCAAGATACATACTAATCAGTCTTTCAAATGTTGAAGAGAAACAGAAAATCCTGAAAGTGGCTAGAGAAAAACAACTCACTACACACAAGGGAAACCACATAAGACAGAGTTCAGATGACTCAACAGGCATCATGGAGCTAAGAAGGCAGTGGTATGATATATTTCAGATCCTGAAAGAGGAAGACTTCCAGCCAAGAATTCTGTATTCAGCCAAATTTTCAAAAGTAAGGGTGAGATTAAAATTTTCAGACAAAGGCTGAGAGAATTTGTCAACAAGAGACCAGCCCTATAAGAAATCTAAAGGGAGTGCTGTCAGGTGAAAAAAAACACAGGATAAGGTATAGAGGAAGGCACAGAATTGAAGAGTATTATTCAGGGTAATTTAAAGGATAAAAAGAGAAAGTGAAAAGAATATGTAGATTTTACAAATAAAAATCAAATTATAGAGCAGGCAATGGTGGCTCAGTGGCAAAATTCTCGTCTGCTATGCCAGAGAGTCGAGTTCAATTCCCAGTGCCTGCCCATGCAAAAAAATACATATATCAAATTATAAGATGGTAGATTCAAGAAATGCCTTTACAGTAATAACTCTGAATGTTAATGGATTAAATTCACCAATTAAGAGGTACAGATTATCAGAACGGATTAAGAAATATAATCCATCTATTTGCTGCTTTCAAGAGACTTGTCTTAGACCCAAGGACACAAACAGACTGAAAGTGAAAGGAAGGAAAAAGATGTTCCATGCAAGCTGTAACCAGAAGAAAGTAGGAGTAGTTCTGCAAATATCAGATAAAATAGTTTTAAATGTAAAAATGCCACAAGAGACAAAGAAAGACACTACATATTAATAAAAGGGAAAATTCACCAAGAAGAAATAACAATTACAAATATTTATGCTCCCAATCAAGGAGCTCCAAAGTACATGAGGCAAAGACTGGCAAAATTTAAGGGAGGAATAGATGTTTCAACATACCACTCTCCCGTATAGATAGAATAACCAATCAAAGAATCAAGAAGGAAATAGAGAACTTAAACAATTTGACAAATGAATTACACCTAACAGACAAATAAACATTTTTATACCCCAAAACACCAGGATATACATTCTTGCATAGTGCTCATGGAACATTCTCCAAGATTGGTCATATACTGGGACACAAGACAGGTCTTCATAAATTTAAAAAGATTGAAATTATTCAAAGCACTTTCTCTGATCACTACGGAATGAAGCTTGAAATCAATAACCACCAAAGAACCAAAACTTTCACAAATATATAGAGATTAAATGATGCACTCTTAAATGATCAGTGCATCAAAGAAGAAATTGCTAGAGAAATTGGTAAATATCTGGAGAAAAACGAAAATGAGAACACAACATATCAGAACTCATGGGATGTGGCAAAGGCAGTGCTGAGAGGAAAGCTATTGTCCTAAACGTATATATTTAAAAAGAAGAAAGAGAAAAAATCAAGGACTTAAATATTCACCTGGAGAAATGAGAGAAACAACAGCAAACTAACCCAAAACAAATATAAGAAGAAAAATAATAAAGATTAAAGCAGAATTAAATGAACTGGAGGACAAAAAAACAGAAAGAATCAATAAAACAAAAGTTGGTTCTTTAAGAAAATCAATAAAAATCGATGGATGCTAGCTAGGCTGACAAAAGATAAAGAGGGGATGTAAAAACAAAATCAGAAATAAGGGGCAGGGGTCAGTACCGTGGACCCTGAAGAAATAAAAAAATCATTTGAGGATACTATGAACAACTATGTGCCAACAAATTAGACAACTTAGATACAATGGACAAATTTCTAGAAACACATGAACTACCTACACTGACTTAAGAAGAAATAGATCTCAACAAACCAATCACAAGTAAAGAGATTCAATCAGTCATCAAAAATCTTCCTACAAAGAAAAGCCCAGGGCCAGATGGCTTCACAGGGGAATTTTATCAAACATTCCAAAAGAACTAACACCAATCCTGCTTAAACACTTAGAAAAAAATTGAGGAAAAGGAACACTACCTAATTTATTTTATTAAGCTATCACTCTAATACCAAAACTAGGTGCAGATGCTATAAGAAAAGAAAACTACAGGCCAATCTCCCTAATGAATATAGATACAAAAAGTCTCAAAAAAATAGATTGTTTTATAATATGTTTTATAACGTGTTATTTAGAGATAAGAATGAAGCCATCAGGTCAGGATTAAGGTAATTTAGAATACAGGATAAGGAAGACATTGTCTTTAATTTAGACCCTCATCTACTCTTTGAGCCCAAAGGAATAAAAGTTTATTTTGTCCAGAACCTAACTATTCTGTAGTAAATTATCTAACTCAACCTGTCTGGATGTCTGGGTAGATCATTTAAATAATCCAAACACAGGAAACCTAGAATAAAAATGAGGGCCTTTAATCCTGTATAACTTAATGTAATGCCTAGACACAATTCAGAGTATATTAAACAAATAATCAAAATCCATTGGCAAAGCCCTTGAGGAATGGGAGAAAAAATATATAGAACTTTTAAACTTCACCACCAGGAAACCCCTAATACTGTGTCAAACCTTACGGACATTCAAATCAATAAGCCAAGGTCTTGTTCTTGAGGCTTGCTCTGGGGAAGCTTATGTGCGTAGCAGAGAAGCTTAGCTTACCTATAGGTATGCCTAAGAGTTACTTCCAGAGGACCTCTTTTGTTGCTTGGATGTGGCCTCCAAGGGGTGAAAATCTCCCTGGGGGAATGGGAGATGACACCCAGGGATGAATGTGGCCCTGGCACCATGGGATCAACAATGCCATCCTGACCATAAGGGGGAAAAGAAGTGTAAAAATTAGGTATCAGTGGCTGTTAGAGTTCAAGTAAAGTCAAGAGGCTAGTCACTCTTACACAAGCTTCGGTTAGACATTGCTACCTACCATAACTTGCCAAACCACAACCAAAACCATTCCTGCCAATCCTAAAGAACACCTAAGGTATTATATAAGGTTCAACAAATATTCCATGAACTAGAGTAATTTTCCAAAAATATACAACCTCCAGGTGGGTCCCTGGACAAGAAGTCTTGAAATGCAGAGGGGCTAGCCTCTCCAGAGCATCAACTAGTTCCATTCCCCATCCCATATTATTATGTGAAAAAGTTAGAATGGGCATAGTCCAAATATCCTTAAAGAGAGGGAGAAAGATCAGAGGTGACAGTAGAGTTATACAGAAAAGGCAGGGTTTAACAAAGGAATATGACTGCTGAATCATTATATTGATATTTCTTTTAGTTTCCAGTACCTTAAAGCAGCTAGAAGTAAAAATCTAAAATTGTGGAATTGTAACCCATGCCAAAGTCTGAAATTTGTTCTCCAGCTAATTGTTACGATGCGTTTTGATATTTATTGCTTTTTTGTATACATGCTATTTTTCACAAAAAAAAGAAAATAATTTTCTTCTAGCTGCCAGTATTTCAGTATTTTGAAGCATTTGGAAGGAAAAATCTGAAATAGTGAAATGGTAACCCATAACGAACTCTGAAATCTGTTCTATAACTACTTGTTGAAGTATACTTTGAAAATCATTGCTTTTTCTTTGTATATATGGTATATTTAACAATAAAAAATGTTTTTAAAAGACTCAAAAAAAAAAAAACCCACTAGCAAATCTAATCCAATGGCACATTAAAAGAATTATACACAATGACCAAGTGGCGTTTATACCAGGAATGCAAGGGTGGTTCAACACAAGAAAATCAATTAATGTAATACAGCACATTAACAAATCAAAAGTGAAAAATCACATGATCATCTCAATTGATGGTGAAAAAGCATTCAACAAAATTCAGCATTCTTTTCTGATAAAAACACTTGAAAAGGTAGAAATTGAAGGAAACTTCCTCAATATGGTAAAAGGCATATATGAAAACTCCATGGACAGCATTGTACTCAATGGAGAGAGACTGAAAGCTCTTCCCCTAAGATAGGGAATGAGACAAAGATGCCCTCTGTCATCACTATTATTCAACGTTGTATTAGAATTTCTAGCTAGAGCAAAGAGGCAGGGAAAAGAAATAAAAGGGATCCAAATCAGAAAGGAAGAAGTAAAACTTTCATTGTTTACAAATGGCATGATACTGGAAAAATCCCAAGAAATCTATGACAAAGCTTCTTGTAATAAATTCAGCAAAGTGGCAGGATATAAGATTAATGTTCAAAAATAATGTTTCTATACACAAGCAACGATCTCACTGAGGAGACAATTAAGGAAAAAAATTCCATTCAAAATAGCAACTAAAAGAATCAAGTATCGAGGAATAAACTTGACCAGGGATATAAAGGGCCTATACACAGAAAATTACAGAGCATTGCCAAAAGAAATCAAAGATATAAATAGGTAGCAAGACATTCCCTGTCCATGGATAGGGAGGTTAAATGTAGTAAAGATGTCAGTTCCACCCAAATTGATCTACAGATTCAATGCAATACCAAAAAAATTCTAACAACCTACTTTGAAGACTAGGGAAAAGCTAGTTATCAAATTCATTTGGAAGAGGAAAAGACCTCAAATAGCTAAAAAATATCCTTAAAAAGAAGAACGGAGTGGGAGAATTAACACTTCCTGATTTTAAAGCTTATTATGAAGCAGACAACTATAAAAAGAAATAAGTTCTAATACATGCAACAACACGATTAATCTTGAAGACATTGTGTCGAGTGAAAGAAGCCAGATACAACAGGATAAATATCATATTATCTCACTGATATGAAATAATTAGAATAAGCAAAGCTATAGAGTCAGAAACTAAAATATAGGTTTTCAGGGTCCTGGGTGGGCCCAGGGAATGGTGAGTTAATGCTTAATTGGTGCAGAATTTCTGATTAGAGTGAAGGAAGAGTTTGGTAATGGATGGTGGTAGTGGTAGCACAGCATTGTGAACGTAACTTAAACCACTAAATTATATATCTGAATGGAGTTAGAAGGAAAAACTTTAGGTTGCATAATAGTATAAAATTTAAATAGTATAAAATAGTATAAAATTTAAAAAAAAAAAAACCATAGGACTATACAACACATACAGGGAACCCTAATGTAAACTATGGACTGCAGTTAATAGGACAATTATAATAATATTCCTTCATCAATTGTATAACAAAGCTACCACCCCAATGCAAAGTTGTTAATAATAGGGATAACAGTGTGGGTATGGGGAAGGAGATATAGCAACTATATTTTCTGTAAACCTACAGTTTGTATAATTAAAAAAAACTGTTAAAAAATAACAATTCACTAGGACCAAGTGGAGTTTATTTTGGGTGGTAAAAAGAGGGTAATATATTTTTTCAATTTAATAATTTAATTCACCATATTAACTTCACAAGGAAGGAAAAAAATGGTCACCTTGATAGATGCTAAAAAAGTACTTCTATGATTCCTCATCCTTCCCTGATTTTAAAACATCTTAGAGAAACAGAAAAATGATGCTACCCTAGTATGATAAATATGTAGTATATTTGGAAACATTTTATTTAAGTCACCAAGAAGAAAACTGAGCCTGTTATCACCACCATATTAAACACTGATCTGAAAGGACTAACAAGTGAATGTTAAGAAAAATGTATAAATAACAAGTAAACTAGATACTAAATATTAAGCTGTGTAAATGTTATAATTATTTTAAAGGATATTATGTTTCAGATGACAATTTTAGAGAATGGACTGAAAAAACAACATAGAACTAGCCTGAATTTACTAAGCTAATACAGCTATGATATAAATAAACAAATAAAAACGGTTCTTTAAAATACCAACAATTACCAGGTAGTTAGAAAATACACTGAGTAAAATTTCTTCACAGAATCAGAAAAAAATAAAATATCTAAGAATAAACTTAAAGAAAATGCAGAGCCAATGTGAAGGAAACCACACCACTCCTACTGAGGGGTATAAAAAAAATTTGAATGGTACCTTATGAGGAAAGCTCAATATTGGAAAAAGTAAATTCTTTATTAGTTAATTTATGTATTAAATGCAGTTTACCCCTTGCAAAAAAAAAAAAAAATTTAAGTGCACAGCACTTTTTTTCACAAACATTCATTCAATTTACCTCCGTTAGGATGATGATTTTAATTATGTTTAATTAACTTTATTTTTCCATTATTATTCTGTTAAAACTGAAGATTTATAACGTCGCATTTATTTTGGAAGTAGATGCATAAGTATACAGAGACACAGATATAGAAAGATAAGGTCCTGCCCACGCACAGGAACCCCCTGGATGACCTGCCCTCCTGTTTGCCTCTTTATACATCCTTAACAAGGGATAGCACATTACAATTAATATTTTTTAAAGTAATTAAATGAACCAGAAGCAGATCACCCATCCTCGGTTTAGATGGCCATTTTGACAGCTTTGTACGTGAACAGATATTGCTTTCCTTTATCAATAATAAACGTTCCCAGTCCTCTGATTTAAACCAGATTCAAAATATTCTTACTTGTATTTTTCAAGATTCCCTAACAGTGGGTGCACAGAAGTACAAATCAAAACATTACCAGGAAGCACTAACAAAGAATATGTGGAAATTTGTATCATTTTGAAGAAAACCGACAGGTCACTATCTATTTAAATCAGAAATGTAGAATTTGATTTCCAAAACGGCACTGGAAATTTCCGGAGAATTGTAGGAGGCAGCCTCCAAAATATTTCCCAAAGATCTCCACCTCTCTGTGTTCCTCCCGGTGTGCAACCTCCTCTTCCTGAATACGGGCTGTGTAACTAGTGACTTTCTTTTAACAACTAGAAATTGGCAAAAGTTATATAACATGTCTGAGAATAGGTTACAAAAACTACTTCCTCTTGCTCGCGCTCTGCCCTCGCTCTAAGGAATCCGGCTGCCTTGTTGTGAGCTGCCCAATGGAGAGAACCATGCAGCAAGGAACTAAGGGAGCATTTCCCCGCCAAATTCAAGAGAAATTAAGGCCCTCAGTCCAACATCCATGAGGAACGAATCATGAGCTTGAAGCAGGCCCTCCCCAAGTTCACCCCTCACGTGGCTGAAGCCACTCCCACCCCGGATACCTCGATGGCAGCCAAAGAACCCAGCTACCCAGCTAAGCCACTCCAGGATTCCAAAGCACAGAAACTGAGATAAAATGTTTTGTTTTAAGTCATTAAGTTAGGGGATAATTTGTCAGCCAGCAATAGGTAACTAATACAACAATATTCTGAACAGAATCAGTTAAAAGTCTTTGATTGTAGGGCAGACATAGATTATCATGACTCTCAAAAAGAACATTCTTGCCCTTGGGAAATGTCAAACTTTATCGTGATAATAATTATAACTGTCACTTCCCTGGCAGGCGCTGTGCTAAATCCTTTAAATACTCACCTCATTTAATCCACACAGCTCTGAGATGTTAGTGTCTCTATTTTGTAGAAGAGGAAACTGAGGCTAAGAGAGATTTATGTTGCTCAGTGTTACCCACCAAGTAAATGGCATTGTGAACTTAAACAGCAGTTTATAGTATGCCCCATATATCTCCCATAATTCCTCGATTTTCTTAAAAGATTGACTTTTAGATGCATAATAAATTTCTGTAGGTTTTCAGGGAGAGATTTTTTACTGCGCATTTATTCTAAAATAAATGAGGTAATCTGGCATTTCAAATTAGAAACAAACATCAAATATTTAATTCCAGTGTGAATCTGTTTAGAAAAATGACCTGGTGAAAGCTTTTCTGGCACAGATCATTTTTACCTAAAGGAAAAACAAGATCATTTTACAGCAGGAAAAAAAAAAAAAATCTGGCCTCCAACGAGTCTAAATATCACTATAAAGGTTTCAATCTCTGTAATCCCTTCTGCATCTGGCATTGAAAGGTGGCAATAAGGAGCTACCCTACAGAGAGTTCTGGAAAATGTCAGATTTCTCTTTCCAAGCATCACATGAGTCACTGATTTTGTAAAGCATAGTGACGTGAAAGCATGGCAACGGATCAGGACATCGCTAGGAATTGCTCTTTCTGTAAGAGCTTCAGAAAAGTTTGTGCAGAGTTCCTATAGCAGGACAGATCCCAGACTCATGACAACCGGCCTTTCTTTGACACAAGAACATTCAAGGCATAATTTCAGAGCCTCGAAAAGCCAACAATGGCAGCAGCCACTCCTTATCTTCCCTTGGGAAAGAACTTTGTCTCTTTATTCCTTTATGTATTACTAGCATTCTGTAGCCTACTAGCAGGAAATAATTATCACAGGTACTCTGCAGTTAGATTGAAGGAATCACTTTTCTCTTGGAGACACTACAAGTAAAACACACGGGTTACTTTCCTGGGTCCTTGTTTTATTACCAGTATTTTTGTGGCCCCTTTTCAGTCCCTAGTGCCTTGGTTAAATGCAAGAGCTGAGGAGATGCCAGTACAGGTATTAGTTAAAGCTCAGAGATTTATAAGGTCTCAAAGAAAAAAAAGTACACATGTTTCTAGAATGAAATCATGGTGTTTTATTTTAGATTAAGATAGTTAAGTAATAGTTAAATGAATCTGTGGTCCTATTCCATCCCCACAGCCTGCTCTGTGATCTTGTTGACCATCACCAAACCCAAACCAGCCGTAATATATTAGAACTGACATTAGCCAGACACTATTCTAAGCACTTTATATGGATTATCTTATCTTGTCCTCATACCAACTTTATGAGGCTTTCATACCTGGGTGGGCAAGAGAATCTCCAGGACAAATGTTAAATCACACGTTCTCATTAGTGATATCTTAATTTCTGGGCCCCAAATTTTATGTCTTATTCTATCCTTGCTCAACAAAACCTGGAGGGGCATTAAAAAATGCCACCTCTCTTTTTCAAGATAGATTTCTACTTAGGTGGGGGAAAAAATCCTTACTCTCCTTTAAATTAGATCACCCTTTTTCTTCAAAGATATCTATCCGTACTACTAATGAAAAATCATCCTTTAAAGATGATGTCCAGTGTGAAAAGCACAGAATTTTGGAATCAGATGCTCTGAGTCTGTCATAGCTTCCTACTAGTAGATATGTGAATTTTAGTTAAGTCATTTTGTTACACTCGAATTGACTCACGTGTAAGAGTAGGAAAATAACCTGATTCTCACATGGCTGCCCTGAGGATTAGGTCAATGTTTTTCATAGCCTAGTACATGGCAGATTCTCAATGGATTTTCACTGGGTGAATGAGAAATAGATGGATCGGTGAATGAATTTGCCACCATTCCAACCTTATCTCCTGCCTTCCCTCCTCTCCATCCATGATACTGACTTTGTTACTGTTGTTCAAATACATTAAGGTCTTTCTTATCACAAAAGTTTTAGAATTTGCTCTTGCACTACCTGATACACTCTTCCCCCAGGTGATCACCTGCATCTGATTCATCACTCAAATTTCACCTTCTCAAAGGGGTCCAAAATTGCCAATCCCTGATCCCAGTTCCTCTCAATCTTTATCCTGGTTTATTTTCTTTATATCTCTTATCACTATTGATAATTACATTATGGGTTACCTATTGACTTGTTGCTATCAGTTTCCTTCCCAAGAATGCCTACTCCAAGGGAGCTGGGACTTTGTTGGCTCACCTGGATGCAAATGAAAAGGTAGAGATTCTTATTATTACACCCTCCCTGACCTTGCTGATTCACACGTGCGCACTGGCACGAGTTTGAAGATCTGGACAAGCAAGCTGGGTGGAGGTCTTTTTGATTAATAGTTATGATAGATATCTCTGAAGAAATAGGATGATCTAATTGAAAGGAGAGTAAGGATTTTTCCCCCACATAAATAGATAACTATCTTGAAAAGAAAAGTTCTCTGAACTCATTGGAACAGATAACTAAGAAGAGTTATATTTGTCATTTCCATTTCATGATAACTCCTAAAAGTGAATTTATAACATGCTGTTTTGATTACTAGTTTATATAACAGTTTTATTAAGCTGATCCCAAAGCAATATGTTCCAAAGTGGTTATATGAGGACACAAATAAAGCAGCATACCAAGCGAATAGACCAACCATTATTTGGGCTGCTATCAGGAATTGTTTCCATTGCGTTTGTGAAGACTCTTCAAATCCTTAAAGTCTGTTATGCCTCGGGAGATCCAAGAGTTCAATATTCCCAAGCAGAGTCAAAGACAAGTTCATCAAATGCGAAGACTTCATCCTTTATCTTAAGAGTACTTTCAAAGACTTCACTGATTTGTATTTGGCAATCGAAATAGCCCAAATAGTTGGGGAAAACATCAGTCTGATACTTTCTACAACTGTGTGAAGGCACCTGCTAAACTTTGCATCTTAGGAGAATGAGAGCTGTAGAAAATCCTTTAACCCAAAATAAAATGGCCATAGGGGCTAAGGGGAACCAGAAAGATTCTTAATTCATAAACAAACAGATATCCTTGGATTGCATCCCAATTGCATAAATTTCTCTACTATGGAATATGAGCAGATTCTAAAATGATTCCCAAATAATCAAAAACAGCCATAACTGAAAAGGCAACTCTGTTCTAATTTATTGCTGATCTCCTCTACTAGTACTGTTCGGAAAATTCTAAGGCAATTAAGAAAACTCAAGTAACTTTCATTAGATAAAGGCAACACAGTAATTAAATAAGTAGACCAGTAAAATAAGGCTTAAGTAGTAAATGTGCTCTTGAAAAATTAATTAATAAATTTCCTTTACAAATTACTTATCAGAGGTAAATTTAAATGTTCACTATTTGGACCATATATGAGAGGAAGACAAAAAAAGAGGTAATCAATCAATTAATAAATATTCATTGAACAACTTCCATGTGGCAGAAAGACCTTTTGGGGATACAGGTGTGTCTCTACTGAACTTAAAAATCCATTGTAAAGAGAAAACATAGCCAATAAATGCCAAACGATTTTCAGTATTACTGGCCTGGAGCAGTTAGGGGACTTGCTGAGGAAGGGGGAGAGGTGAATAGCTGGAAGGGGAAGGAAGAAGCATAGGGAAAGAAAAAAGGGGGAGATGGTGAGTAAGGGAATCTCTGCAGACAGGTGTGGCCATAGACTTTGTAAAGATCTCCAAACTCTTGATGACCTATGTGAACTGTGAGAAATGGTTGCAAAATACAAGAAAAGAGAAGAGGTGAGAGACTGAATAAATGAAAGAAAGAGAAACACTGTTGTGAGCCTTCATCCTTCTCTTCATTCTATGAGTCTTTATTGAATGTCTACTACCAGCACTAGGAACAGTTAAGATACTGGGTGTGTGGTGATAATAACAAATGCGCCTTTGTGGAGTTCCATTCAGTACAGAAAAACTAGTTAATGGAAAAAACACACACTGTTGATTAAGGAAAAATGTCAGGGAGGAAAGAGAAAAGGAAAAGAAAATAGAAATCTGTGAAATTACATAGAACATATTCTCTACATTTTCCCCTAAAAGACGCTATTTCTTTTAGACATATTATTATCAAATAATTTATTATTAACTTCCTAAAATTTGGTCTTTATTATGATACTCTTAATGCACTTATAATGAATATTTAATCTATTTAAATTAATGACTAATAAAAATCATGTCATAGTGAGTCAGGACCAAGATAGCTTTTTTTTCTGTGAGGGGGGTGGGGGGTGGGGGGGGTGGGGGGGGGCGGGGTGCATGGTCCGGGAACTGAAGTCTAGTCTCCTGCATGAAAGGCGGGCATTCTAACCACTGAACTACCTGTGCACCTCAAGATAGCATTTTAAGATGCTCCCTGGTAACTTTCCTCCCCAGAATCATTGAACAGCTAGCAAAAGCTGCAGAGTCATCATCCTTAGGACTCTGGAAAATAGTTTAGAAGTTTCAATAACTGGCCAAGGACCAAATCAAGACAATGCAGTTTTTAAAAAAGGCAGAAGAAGCTTGAGGCACCCTTTTTGGTCCTTCTCCCACTCACTTCCAACGCAGAGTAGAGCCCGTCTGTGCTCCCAGTGTGGTTCCCATGCCTGTTCCAGAGGGAGCAGAGTAATCCCTGTGCACAGAGTGGGATGCCTGTGTGTCAGTGCCCCTCTATCCAGTGGCAACATTAAAAAACTGAACCAGGAAACACATCTCTAACTCACTGTGGTAGTTAGATTCAGGTGTCAACTTGGCCAGGTGAAGGTACCTAGTTCCATTGCTGGACATGAGCCAATGGTACATGAACTTCATCTGTTGCTCATTATACCTGCAGTCAGCTAAGCGGTGTGCCTGCTGCAATGAATGATGCTTGATTTAATTGGCTGGTGCTTAAATGAGAGAGCTCAACATAGCACAGCCCAAGCAGCTCAGCATACCTCATCTCAGCACTCAGAGCTCAGCCCAGGCCTTTGGAGATGCAGAAAGAAAGCACCCCAGGAAAGTTGTTGGAACCCAGAGGCCTGGAGAGAAGGCCAGCAGAGATCACCCTGTGCCTTCCCATGTAAGAAAGAACCTCAGTTGAAAGTTAGCTGCCTTTCCTCTGAAGAACTAATGAAATAAATCCCTTTTTATTAAAAGCCAATCCATCTCTGGTATGTTGCATTCTGGCAGCTAGCAAACTAGAACACGCACCCTCCCAGAACTTGCCCTGCAGGCAGAAGCAGCCTACAGACAGTTGAAACAGTCTAAGAGATAATTAAGTCAAAGTGGTCTGAGTCACCTGCATTAAATTAAACAATAAGAGCTTTTGGGATGGGGAGAAAGTCTATTTCACAGGATGTACAAATTCCTGTCTGTGGGGAATTCTTAACCAAATAAGTAAGCAAATGGCCAGGATAAGACACCTGTTTGAAAACTAGAAGAGGACCCTGCAATTCACTTCTGCTGTGGGCCGATCTTGATAAGATGGCCAAACTCTGAAGGACAGCCCCAGCCAATGCACAGCACATTTGCTACAACTATGGAAGGTGATTTTTGCCTTGGTTTGTTCATTTTTCTTAGCTCTGGCAGTCAAAGAAATCTCTGTCATATCAGTAGCTGGATACAAATTTAAGGAACAGATAGCTCAGGCAATAAATCCCAGAGGTAAGACTTTAAAATTTAAAACAACAACAGTATCCAATAAAAGACTGCAAGACAAAGAAACAGAAAATGTGGCCCATCCAAAGGAACAAGATAAAAATCCAGAAATTTTAAATAAAGCAGAGAAGACTTTAGACATCTGGGGTAAAGACTTAAAAAAAAATCCTCACTATACTCAATCAGGATATCCTAAGGATATCAGGAAAACAATGAATGACCAATAAAAGAGAGAAATTTTATAAAGGAAACAAATAGGATTACTGGAGTTGAAGACGAAACTAACTTTTAAAATGAAAAAAAATTCCCCAGACAATTTTTAACAGCAAATGTGGAGCTTTCAGAAGAGTTAGTGACCTCAAATGTCAAGAAGGAGAAAATTCTGAAAGTTGCAATATGAAAGCAATGTTTTAAGTAGAAGGGAGTCCCCATAAGATCAAGTTACAATTTCTCATCAAAAACCAAGGAGGCAAAAAAAAACACTGGGAAGAAATATTTAAAGTGAAACAAAACACATGCCAACCAAGCATTTTATATCTGATGAGACAGTCTCTCAAAAATGAGGCAGACATTAAGACATTTCCAGATAAACAAAAGCTGACGGTAGTCACCACTGGACCTTGACTACAGGCAATGCTAAAGAGAGTTCTTCAGTCTGAAATGAAAGAATATTAGAGAGGAGATTGAAGTGACATAAAGAAATAAAGACCTTTGGATAAAGTTAATCAGATGGATAATTATAAATGCCAGTACTACTGTTCTATATTTTTTGGCATGTGGATCCATATTTTACTTTTTCCAGGTTCTAAAATGCAAATGCATAAAGAGTAATTATTAATGTATGGTTTTGGACATACAAGATATAAACATATCATTTGCAATAAGATAAATGGAAAGGTGGGTGGGATGAAGCTGCACAGCAACAGTGTGTGCATATGCTATTGAAATCAAGTTTGTATCAAATCAAATGTGATTGTTATAGATTTAGAATGTTTAATATAAGCTCCATGATAATGACAAAGAAAATAGATGAAATATACATGCAGAAAGAAGTAAAAAATGGACCCAAAATGTTATAATACAAAAAATTAAATAAATATGAACAGCATTAACAGAAAAGGTACAAAACTTACAAAAACAAAATAGCAAAATGGCATTCCTAATGTAACTTGTATGGTCAGTTTCATTGAACACCATAAGTACATGGAATCTTGACTAAGGCATGATCTTTTGTTGGTTTGTCCAGGTTAGTGCAATGCCCTAATATATCCCAGAGTAATTTGGGCAGTGAATAAAAAATTATTTGCAAAGTCCTTTAAGGGACTGTGGAGAAAGGAGGAAATATTCAACTTCTCCATTTGGAGAATTCCTGATATTCTCATAAGCAGTGTGGACAACCAAATCTATAGGCTGAGCCCTCAATCTTGGGATTTGCCCCTATGAAACTTATTTCTGCAAAGGATAAGCCCAGCCTACTTATAATTGTACCTAAGAGTCACCCCCAGAGAATCTCTTTTGTTGCTCAGATGTGGACTCTCTCTCTAAGCTCAGCAGGTGAACTAACTGCCCTCCCTGCTACATAGGACATGACTCCAAGTGTATAAATCTCCCTGGCAATGTGGGATACAACTCCCAGGATTAGCCAGGACCTGGCATCATGGGATCGAGGAAGGCTTCTTGACAAAAAGAGGGAAGAGAGGGATGAGACAAAATAAAGTTCAAGTAGCTGAGAGATTTCAAAGAGTTGAGAGATTATCCTGGATGTTACTCTTATGCAGTCTATAGATATTCCTTTTTAGCTTATGGGTATTGGAGTGGCTGCAGGAAAGTACCTGAAGCTGTTGAGCTGTGTTCCAGTAGCCTTGATTCTCGAAGATGATTGTATCACAATACAGATTTTACAATGTGACTTGTGATTGTGAAAACCTTGTATCCGATGCTCCTTTTAGCCAGGATATGGACAGATGAGTAAAAAAATAAATAGATAAAAAAAGTAAGTAAATAATAGGGGGAACCAGGGGTAAAATATTGGGTAGATTGAAATACTAGTGATTAATGAAAGGGAGGGAAAAGGGGAATGGTATGTATGAGTTTTTTCCTTTTTTCTTTTATTTCTTTTCCTGGAATAATGCAAATATTCTAAAAATGATCATGGTGACAAACACAAAACTATGTGATGATATTGTGAACCATTAAGTGTACACCATATACGGACTTTTTATATGTGTAAAGATTTGTCAATAAAATATATTTTTTAAATAAGACGAAAAATCTCCACTCAGAGCCCTAAACTTATAACTGGAGGATCTAAAAAAGGAGAGTAAATTAAACCCAAAGAAAGCAGAATGACAGAACTAATAAAGTTAGAACAGAGATAAAAGAAACAAAAGTTGATTCTTTGTAAAGATGAATAAAATTGACCAACCTTTAGCTAGACTGACAAAGAACAAGAGAGAAGGCACAAATAACAAAACAAAACAAAACAAAAAAATGAAAGGGGATTATTAGCATCAACCCCACAGGAGTAAAAAGGATTTAAGAGGATCCTATGAACAACTGTGCACCAAAAAATATTAGATAACCAAGATATAATGGACAAATTCCTAGGAACACGCAACTTACCTATGCTGACTTAAGAAGAAATAGATCTCAACAGACTAACAACAACAACAACAACAACAAAAAAAAACTGAATCAGTAATCAAAAACTTTCCAGGAAACCTGATATTTCTCTGCAACTTTGGGTACCTGTGTGACACCTAAGACTCAGAGTTAAGAGTTCTGCAGCTCTGAAAGTCAGCATTGCTACATACAAGAACTGTTAAAGAAACAAAAACAGAGATCAGGCTTCAATTAGAGATAAGAATGAAGTCAATCTGATGGAGCTAAGGTAAATCAGAATACAGGGTAAAGGATGACAGTATCTGTATTTTAGAACTTCACCTACTGTGTTAGTTAGATTCAGGTGTCAACTTGGCCAGGTGAGCATACCTAATCTTGTTGCTGCGGACATAAGCCAATGGAACGTGAACCTCATCTGTTGCCAATTACATCTGCAGTCGGCTAGGAGGTGCGTCTGCTGCAATGAGTGATGTTTGACTTAATTGGCTGGTGCTTAAATGAGAGAACACAATGTAGCACAGCCTAAGCAGCTCAGCATTCCTCATCTCAGCACTAGCAGCTCAGCCCAGGCCTTTGGAAATGCAGAAAGAAGTCACCCCTGGGAAAGTTGTTGGAACCCAGGGGCCTGGAGAGAAGACCAGCAGAGACCATCCTATGCCTTCCACGTAAGAAAGAACCTCAGTGGAAAGTTAGCTGCCTTTCCTCTGAAGAACCAACAAAATAAATCCCCTTTTATTAAAAGCCAATCTGTCTCTGGTGTGTTGCATTCCAGCAGCTAGCAAACCAGAACACCTACCATATAAGACCAAAGGAAGAAAGCTTTATTTTGTCCAAAGCCTAAATTCCCTGTAGTCCACAATCTAACTCAACCTGTCTGTATAGTTCATTTAAACAGTCTAAATACATGGAGCCCAGAATGGAAATGAGGGCTTGTAATTCTGTATAGCTTAATGTAATACCCAGATATACACAAGAGTATGTTGGGCAGATAATTAAAAAGTATTAGAAAAGCAGTGGCTCAGTGGTAGAGTTCTTGCCTGCCATGGCGGACACCCAGGTTCGATTCCCAGTGCCTCCATGCAAAAAAAAAAGTATTAGAAAAGTCCCTTGAGGGATTAGGGGAAAAAAACAACCTCACAACAAAGAAAAGCACAGGATCAAATGGCTTCACTGGTGAATTTTACCAAACATTCTAGGAAGAATTAATACCAATTCTGCTCAAAGTCTTCCAAAAAGCTGAAGAGAAAGGAAGACTTCCTAACTCATTCTATGAGGCCAACATCATCCTAATATCAAAGCCATATAAAAATTACACAAGAAGAAAATAAAATTACATACCACTGTCTCTTATAAATATAGATGCAAAATATCCTCAACACAGTATTTGCAAACTGAAGCCAGCAGTATATTAAATGAAATATATGTCATGATCAAGTAGAATTTATTCCAGGTATGCAAGGACAGTTCACCATAAAGAAATCAATGTAATATGTCAGATTAGTAAAACAAAGGGAAAAAAAACACGTGATCATCTCAATTAATGCATAAAAGGCATGTGACAAAATCCATGAAAAACATTTTAGAAAACCAGGGATAGCAGGAAACTTCCTCAATATGATAAAGGTCATATATGTAAAGCCCATTACTAACATCATGCTCAGCATGGAAAGAGTAAAAGTTTTCCCTGTGAAAGATGCATACTGTCACCACTGTTACTCAACATTGTACTACAAATTCTATCCAGAGCAAGTAGTCAAGAAAAAGAAATAAAAGGTATCCAAACTAGAAAGAAAGAAGCAAAATTTTCTCTTTTCCAGGTGACGTGATTCTATATACAGAATATCCACAACAAAACTACTAGAACTAATGAGCGATTTCAGCAAAGTGGTGAGGTATGAAATCAACTTTTAAAAGTCAGTAGGGTTTCAATCTGTTCTATGTCTACTTACTGAAGTGTACCTTGAAAATCACTGCTTTTTCTTTCTTTTATTTGTATATATTATATATAACAATAAAAACATTTTAAATCAGTAGAGTTTCAATCTACTAGTAATGAACAATTTGAAGAAGAAATCAAGAAAAAATCCTATATACAATCACAACTAAAAGAATGCAATATCAACAAGCCAATGATGTAAAGGTCTTGTACAAAGGAAACTACAAAACACTGCTAAAAGAAATTGAAGAAGACCTAAATAAATGGAAGGACACTCCATGTTACAGGTTGGGAGGCTAAATATCTTTAATGTCAATTCCATCCAAAACAATGTACAGATTCAACACAATCCCAACAAAATTCCAATAGCCTCCTTTGCAGAAATAGAAAAGCTAATCATCAAATTTATATGGAAGGGTAAGGTACCTCAAATAGTCAAAACAATCTTAAAAAGAAGAACAAAGTTGGAGGACTCTTACTTCCCAATTTTAAATCTTATTACATATTACAGTAATCAAAACAGCATGGTAGTGACAGAAGGACAGGCATAGAGATCAATAGAGTCAAACCAAGTTCAGAAATAAACCCTCCTATTTATGGCCAATTGATTTTTGACAAGGGTGCTAAGTTCACTCAATGGGGAAAGAATAAACTCTTCAATAACTGGTGCTGGGAAAACTGGCTATTCTTATGTGAAAGAATGAATGTAGAAACCTACCTCATACCATATTCAAAAATTAACTCAATATGTATCAAGGGTCCATGGAAAAGCTAGAGAAAGGATAGGAGGGTGACTAGGGGGGTGATTTGGGAGTGTAGCTGACCTGGGAGAGCCTTCTGCATCACACAAGGCAGCCCTAGTTGCAGATGCCGAGGAACTGAGAGGCAGAAAGCTGGAGCCTGGCATGGAGGTGCAGAGGTGCAGAGCCTGCGGAAGTGCACAGACAGGAGTCTGGGACTAGAAAGTAAGCCAGGCTGCATTCCTTGGGCGTGCTAACCTCACCAGTGCAGCCGCGTGACCAGTGGCTCACCGTATACCCCACATGCTTAAATCCCGTCACCCACTCCTATTTCCTGCACTCCAGGCACCCCCACCCCACCAGCCCCTAGTGCACATACCTGCCCCACACCCCCATCCCAAGTGAACCCAACCCATCTCTCTTGCACCCCTTCAAGCACTACCTACCCTTCCCTGCTCCCTGCAGGCTGTTGCCAGCACATAAAGGCTGCAGGCACTAACCCAGGCTACCCTTGTCCCCTGCCCATAGTGTGGCACAGCCTCACCCTACCCTCCATGAGCTCTGTGCTTAGCTTAAGGCACTCCTAGACCCACACATGCTCACGGGCCCCCAGTCATGTCATTCAGCTCCAGCAACCTCAATTTTCAGCAGTCCTAGAACTGCGCAAACACACAGCCCTCAGCCATGCTTCCCAGCTCTGAGAAAGTGTGACCTGCATAACCAAGTCACATCTGCCCCCAATCCACAAAGATATAAGACGGACCTGCTCCCACAGCTCAATGCATGTGCACAAAGAGCCCTATGCTTTAGACCAGCGCACACCAGGTTTACATCCCCAACTGGTGCACCCACACAGCTACATCCTCCCTGGCTGCTGGGCACCCACATTCACAAGCATCAGTGTAACATCCCCAACCTGCACCTATACCTGCCCTGAAACAAATCACAGCACTGAGTGCCCCACCCCATACCCTGCTCCCTGCAGTACATCCATTCTGCAAACACAAGGCCTTAGACAACTGAAAGAAATCAACTCCCAAAGTAAATCTATCAAGATATTTACATGCCACAAAGACAGCAGAAGATCACCAAGCATATCACAACACAGACAGATACAGGCCTGCCTAATGACCATATTGAACTACCAGAGGAGACACAGACATTGGAACAACTAATCAAAGATGTTCATACAACTCTACTTAATAAAATAAGTGGGATAGCAAATGACAGAAAGGAGATCAAGAAGACAGCAGAAGAGCATAAATAGGAATTTGAAAGAATAAACAGAAAAATGGCAGATATCACAGAGATTAAAGACTCTGTTGACCGAATAAAAAACATGCTAGAGGTACACAACACCAGATTTGAAGGGACAAAAGAAAAAATAAGTGATACAGAGGACAGGATAACTGACTTTGAAGACTCAAAACAGCAAATGGCAAAAAACGATAGAAAAAATTGAATCAGATCTTAAGAAAATGATAGACAAAACAAAGCATACAAATATAAGAATCATTGCTGTCCCAGAAGGAGAAGAGAGGAATAAAGGGCTAGGAAGAGTAGCTGAGGGTATAATGGGGGAAAACTTCCCAAACCTCATAAAGGACATAAATATACTAGTCAAAGAAGCCCAACAAACTCCATACAGAATAAATCCAAATAGGCATTCCCCAAGACACATACTAATCAGTCTGTCAAATGTTGAAGAGAAGCAGAAAATTCTGAAAGTGTCAAGAGAAAAACAACCTACTACATACAAGGAAAACCAAATAAGACTGAGTTCAGACTACTCAGCTAGCTCCCTGCAGGCAAGAAGGCAGTGGTATGATATATTCAAGGTCTTGAAAGAGAAAGACTTCCAGCCAAGAATTCTGCACCCAGCCAAACTGTCCTTCAAAACTGAGGGAGAGATTAAAGTTTTCACAGACAAAGTCCTGAAGGAATTTGTCAACAAGAGATGGGCCCTACAAGAAATACTAAAAGGAGTTCTACCAGCTGAAAAAAAGAGACAGGAGAGGGAGGTCTGGAGGAGGACACAGAATTGAAGAGTATCATTAAGGGTAATTTAAAGAATACAAAGAGAAAGAGGGAAAAGAATATACAGATCTGACAAATAAAATAAAAAAGATAAGGTGATAGATTCAAGAAACACCTTTTCAGTAATAACTTTGAATGTTAATGGACTAAATTTACCAATTAAAAGATACAGATTGGCAGAATGGATTAAGAAACATAATCCAACTATATGCTGCTTAAAAGATATTCATCTTAGATACAAGGATACAAATAGATTGAAAGTGAAAGGATGGAAAAAGATTTTCCATGCAAGTTGTAACCAAAAGAAAGTAGAAGTGGCTATACTAATTATCAGACAAGATAGACTTTAAATGTAAAAACATCATAAAAGACAAAGAAGGACACTATACTCTAATTAAAGGGTCAATTCACAAAGAAGATATAATAATCATAAATGTCTATGCTCCCAATCAAGGAGCTCCAAAGTACATGGGACAGTCATTGATAAAACTGAAGGGAACGATAAATGTTTCAACAATAATAGTAGGAGACATCAATACACCACTCTCCTCTATAGACAGAACAACCAGACAGAAGATCAACAAGGAAATAGAGAAGTTTAATAACTTGATAAATGAATTAGACCTAACAGACATATATAGGTCATTGCACCCCAAAGCACAAGGATATACATTCTTCTCTAACACTCATGGAACATTCTCCAGGATAGATCATATGCTGGGGCACAAAAAAGATCTTTATAAATTTAAGAACATTGAAATTACTCAAAGCACTTTCTCTGATCACAATGGGATGAAGCTGGATCTCAATAACCACCAAAGAACAAGAACATTCACAAATACATGGAAATGAAATAACACACTATTAAACAAGCAGTGGGTCAAAGAAGAAATTGCTAGAGAAATCAGTAGCTATCTGGAGATGAATGAAAATGAGAATACAACTTATCAGAACCAATGGGATGTGGCAAAAGCTGTGCTAAGAGGGAAATTTATTGCCCTAAATGCCTATCTTAAAAAACAAGAAAGAGCAAAAGTCGAGGACTTAACAACACACCTAGAGGAACTCGAGAAAGAACAGCAAATGAACTCAAAAGTATATAGAAGAAGAGAAAAAACAAAGATTAAAGCAGAGATAAATGAATGGGAGAACAAAAGAATAATAGAAAGAATCAATAAAACAAAAAATTGGTTCTTTGAGAAAGTCAATAAAATTGATGGTCCACTAGCAAAACTGAGAAAAAAAAAAGAGAGAGAGGATGCAAACAAAATCAGAAATGAGAAGGGGTGTGTCACCACAGAACCTGAAGAAATAAAAGAAATCATAAGAAGATACTATGAAGAACTATATACCAACAAACTAGACAACTTAGATGAAATGGACAAATCCCCGCAGACACACACACAAGCTGCACTGACTCAGGAAGAAATATAAGATTTCAACAAACCAATCACAAGTAAAGAGATTCCATCAGTCCTCAAAAATCTTCCTACAAAGAAAAGCCCAGGGCCAGGTAGCATCATATGGGAATTTTAAAGAGGAGGAGTATAACAGAGAAGACAGGGTTTAGCAAATGAATATGACTGCTGATATTATATAGATATTTCTGTTGGTCTCCAGTGTCTTGGTACAGCTGAATAAAAAATTAAAAGTCATGAAAATATAACCCATACCAAATTTTAAAATCTGTTCCATAACTACTTGCTGAAATGTACTTGGAAATGTATTTATCTTTCTGTATACATGTTATATTTCACAATAAAAAAATATTGTAAAAAGTCAAGGACCAAAATACAAAAATCAGGACTATGATACTCCTAGGAAAAAAACAGAGAAGCATTTTCAGGATCTTCTGTTTAGCAATGGTTGCTCAGACTTTACACCAAAAAGCATAAGCTACAACAACAAAAAGATAAATGAATTGTACATCACCATCAAAAATTAAAACCTTTTTGCATCAAAGGACTTCATCATCAAAGTGAAAAGACTACCTACAGAACAAGAGAAAAGACTTGGAAACTGCGTATCTGATAGGTGTTTAATATCCACAATATATAAAGAAATTCTACAACTCAACAACAATGAAAAACAAACTACCCAACTAAATAAATGGGCAAAAGACTTGAATAAACATTTTCCCAAAGAAGATATACAAATTGCCAGTAAAGACATAAAAAAGATGTTTAACATCATCAGCTATTAGAGAAATGCAAATCAAAACTATAATACCATTTTGCACACAGTGGAATGACAAATATTGAAAAACAAAAAAAAAATTATAAATGTTGGACGAGTTGTAAAAAAAATAGGGACACTCATTCACTGTGGGTGGGAATGTAAAGTGGTGCAGCCACTGTGGAAAACAGTTTGATGGGTTCCCAGATAGTACAGAATTACTTTATAACCCAGAAATTCCATTTTTAGGTATATACCCAATAGAATTGAAAGTAGGGACTTGAACACATACTTGTACGCTGTTCTTCATAGGGGGGATATGCATAATTGCCAAAAGATGGAAGCAACCCAAATTCCCATCAACAAATGAATAGATAGACAAATGTGGTGTTTATATACGATGGTATATTATTCAGTCGTAAAAAGGAATGAAGTTCTGAGACTGTAGCAACACTGATGGACCTCAAAGAAATCATGCTGTGTGAAATATTTTATGATCTCACTCCCCATGGGGAGCTAATGCCTAATTGGCATAGAATTTCATTTGGGGTAATGGAAGAGTTTTGGTAATGGATAGTGGTGATAGTAGCACAACAGTTGGAATGTAATTTACACCATTGAATTATAATTTTGAATGTGGTTAAGAGGGAAATTTTAGGTTGCATATTATGTTAAAATAAAAATTTAAAAACAACAAACTATAGGACTCTATAACACAGCATTCCCTAATGTAAACCATAGTTAATAGTATAATTATAGTAATATTGTTTTATCAATTGTAAGAAAGAAGGTACCTGGATAGTTTAGTGGTTAGAATGCCTGACTTCCGCGCGGAAGACCTGGGATCAATTCCCAGACCGTGCACCGCCCCCCGCCCCCAAAAAAGAAAAAGCAAAAAAATAATTGTAAGAAAGGTACCACACTAATGCAGTTTTAATAATAGGGAAAACTGTGTTAGTGGGGAGGGGCCCATATATAGAAAGTATAATTTATGTATGACTCTTCTGTAAACTTAAAACTTCTCTAATAATTTTTTTAATATGTCATAGCTTGTCATTTGAAAACAAGACAAAATTCGACTTAACACTGCATGTTTGGAAGAACATATCTCTTTAGAAAAAGAGTAATTTTTGTAGTATAGCAAAAGAACAAAATTTTCATGTGAAATCTCTCATAATTTCTTCTCAGCAGTTCACCCTCCTTGGTCTGATTTTCCTATTTTTTCTGTCAGCACCATAAATATCTTAGTCACCTCTGACTTATCCCTCTTCCAATGTAGACTCTGAACATTCCTTTTGTATATATTTATATATTGCCCACTGTCATTATCAGCCCTGAACCTCATTCCCTCTCTAACTAATATAATAGTTTCCAGTGTCCCCTCCTGCAATCACAGAAATTCAAAACCCAAAGAGACTCCAGGAAGAAATTCAACCCATAAACCCATTCTACTTTTTGCTTCCTGATCATTCTTCCTAAAACAGTCTCTTATTGTATTGTTATCTGATCAAAATCTTTCCATGGCTTACCACACCTACAGAAGACAGTCCAGGCTCCTTTGTTGAGCATTTAAGGCTGTCTGTGCATTTTTTTAAGATACCAACATACTATTTCAACCTTATCTTTTCCATTCATTGATTCAAAAAAATTTTAAGCACATCTGTAATCTGAAATGTGCTAAAAATTTAGTTTGCAAAGATGAACAAGTCACTATCCTGCCCTCCAGCAGCCTTCAATTGTGTGGAGAAAAGAGTCAAGTACATGAACAATCCATTAGGTGTTGAAAGGTCTGACAGAGGCCTTGGAATCAGGGCAGATCCCGTTATCTCACTGACTCTGCTTCATCACTGCCGAATGAATTACTTTCTATTAATAAAACACAGCCTGTTCTTGTCAGCACTCCATGACTTTGTCCATGCTTCGCCTTCTCTGTGGAATGTCTTCTCTCTGCATTTCAGTATGCCCCAAATACATCCTGTCTTTCAAAAACTAGACCAGATACCAAACAATCCATGAAGCTTTCCTAAGTCTCCTAATATGCTCATTCAAATTCCCACAGCACTTTAGTTGTATCTCCTTTCTCATTTTTATCACTCACTTACTTGTATTAGAATTTATTACATCTTAGCTGTTTTCCTATACCTGTCTGTCTCTTACGGGTAGCATCTATAATTTAAGTACTAATAAATCTCTAGATATAAACCTTAAAAAAAAACTTTCCCTAACAGGCATCCAACGAATGCTGTCTGAGCTAAAATAATAGATAATAAATAGCATACCAAATACAATTGCAAAAAAGTACTAGGGGAATGATGATACAAATTGATCCTCTCATATTTATGGCCAAACTACTACATAAATTACTGCACAAGTTAAGAACAGCAGAGAAGAGAGCTGTCACTGACAGACTAGGACCCCCAGACTTCAAGGGACAAAGCATTTCTATCCACAAGAGAGGAAAAAAAAGTGTCTGTTTTCCTTCACGGCTAATACTAGGTCTTTCGTTAATTAAATGAACACATTGTTTATTCTCCATACACTTTCAGTCCCGAGTCTTGGAAAATACATGAAATTTCCAAGAATTAAAGTTTCCATTAACTCAAGTGCCAAAATCACAAGGCTTGATCTGAGGGAGAAAGCACATTTGTCTTTGCTGGCTCCTTTTCAAAAAGCTATAGAAAGATATTTACTGTATAACCTTCCTTGTGCATTAACTGCTCTGCTTATCATTCAGACTATCTAAACAAGACAGAGAAGCTGCAACATTTCAGAAAGCAATCGATTGCAGAGGAGCGGCCGTTTGAGGGCTGAAGTGTTGACAGTGTCCCTGTTTGGAGTACACTTTCTTCACGGGAAAAGACTACAGGATTTTGTACCGTTGTTGTTGTGTGTTTAATGCACGACAACTAGCTTTGAGTGGTGAAGAAATAGCATACTCTCGTGGGTTGCAGAACATTATCCACCTGTGTTATCACCAATAGACGAAAATGTAATATAAATAAATGTGTGTGAATGAATACAGCTTGCACGCCTGGGAAGAAAATCTTACGGTATCTGGTTTTATTCCATCTGAAAAAAAAAAAATTCTGAAACCCAGTTATCTATTCGGGTTACTAAAAAAAATAATAATAATGAAATAAATTTTCTTTACGTCAGTGAACTTGGACTCAGAGGGTTCTCTCCCTGAGCAGCGAGCCTTTTAAAGACGTTTGTGTCACTCTGGCAGCAGGGGGTCGCCGCTACTGGGAAAAGAGCTGGCTCTACAGGTCCCGCCCCCCCCCCGGGGGTCTCCCCTCCCTCCGGCCGCCTCCCTAGCTCCTTAGAACGCGACTTCGCGCCCCCATCCTCCCCCACCACCCGGCTCCAACCTCCGCCGCGGCGCGCAGAGGTCTGGCGCGCGTCAAAACCTAACAGGGAGGTTGATTTGTGGAGCAGCATCCCCAAACTCCCCTCCCCCCAGCCCCTCCTCCGCCCGCGGCATCTGCCTAGGGAGTTGGGTTGAGCAGGGGGAGGGGGAAGAGCAACACCGTCCCCCTTCCCCCAGCCGTCCCCGCGTTTAGATTCAATTGTACCTTTTCTTATTTTAAGTCTTCTGTTTAGGCCACTCGGCCCCTGGATCAGTCCCTCCAGCGTTCGGCATCCGCGGCCCCAGCTCCGCACGCGGAATGGGAGAGCGAGGGACCCACCCGCGGTCCGCCGGCGTGTGCGGGAAGGTCCAGCCGAGGCGCCCGCTGCCCGGAGCCTGTAAGTTTCAACGCAACACCCGGAGAGGGGAGGGCGAGCTGTCCACGTCCCAGCAAATGACTTAAATTGCAAAACACAGCAAAGATCTGCAGGGTCCCGTGGACTCTTCGGGACACTCTCCTTTGACTCTATTTGGTGCCCACAGGTTACTGCTCAGGATTTCCTTCAGTTTGTGTCTGAGCCCTTCATTATAAAATTTTCCACTTACAGTATTATGAGTTCCATGAGGAACTCTTTCGCTTTTTTCTTAAAAATGCAACTCATACTTCCTTCAAATTTAAAATAATTCTTCAAATTAGATAGAGTGCTTATTTTTATCAGATTACACGAAACAGCTCAAGAGAGCAAGGCCTTTTCTTTGCCTACTTCTAAAAATAAGAGGAAGAAATTTCCCTCTTTATTTTTACTATTGCTGTATCATCTAAATAGCTTAATAGATCGTGATACTCAGCTGGCCTTAATTTCCCTCATTGACGCTGCGTGTTTGTAGCCTCACACTGATCTACAGCCGCAGTTGATCTTAGAGAACTATTTTTGAACTTGCTGTTTACGTGAAGGCTCCTGCTGGTGTTTCACTAAGGCTATGTCCATATATGTGTTCAGAATAAGAAAAATGGAAACAATTCTCCTGATTCGGACCAAATAATTTCTCTGGGATCCCAGAACTTAAGCAAAAGCTGGATTCGTGTTGAGCTGAATAAAAATCATGCTTGCCACTTTGCATGCCTACATGCCCCTTAAATCAAGGACTGGAGAGGTGAGGAAATGTTTTTTGTTTTTTATATATATTTTTAATGATCGTTTACTTCGTGCAGGAGGACGGGTCTCGGAGGAAGGAGAGGCAGGTCAGAGGTCGGTGGGTAAGCTGGCTATGGTGACAGGACGATGTTGGCCAGAAAAAGCATCATCCCGGAGGAGTATGTGCTGGCGCGCATCGCCGCGGAGAACCTGCGCAAGCCTCGCATCCGAGACCGACTCCCTAAAGCCCGCTTCATCGCCAAGAGTGGGGCCTGCAACCTGGCGCACAAGAACATCCGCGAGCAAGGACGCTTCCTCCAGGACATCTTCACCACGTTGGTGGACCTGAAATGGCGCCACACGCTGGTCATCTTTACCATGTCCTTCCTCTGCAGCTGGCTGCTCTTCGCCATCATGTGGTGGCTGGTAGCCTTTGCCCATGGGGACATCTATGCTTACATGGAGAAAAGTGGAATGGAGAAAAGTGGTTTGGAGTCTACCGTGTGTGTGACTAATGTCAGGTAAGGATGCAGTGGGATGAGGCGAAGATTGAAAGGAGTATGGGAAAAAAAATATTAACCTGCCCTTTTTCCCATCACTCCAGTTTGCGAACGCTTTGCTTTGAACCTTCAAAGACAAAAACAAGCATGCAAACCACAAAAAAACCCCACTAAGTTTAGATATTAAAAATCTTTGTAAATGCAGCTTTATGGATGATGAGTCTCTGAAAATGTGGAGCTTCAATCCCTTGGACTAGACTTTAAAATATCATAGCAGTTATTAAAATTGTGGTTGGAGAGGATTCCACAGAATGTCTTCCTCAAAAAAAAAAAAAAAAAACACGCATTTAAGTTTTCAGTAAGAACAGCTGCTGTCCATAGTTCCAGTGTCCACAAATAAATATCTCTGATCATTAAAAAATATTACACAAATGCTGCTAATATTTTCCCATGACCTATCTTACCCTTAATATTTTCAGAAATAATGAAAAAATGTAGAGGCACTGTTCAGGAGGGGTCAATTAAAAATCCATTAAATATTCAATAACTGAAGTAAATATAAACCTTCCTTTATTAAGACTGTCTGAACATAGCTCATTGCCTGCACTGAATTAAAAGTTGCGCTCAGATTCAGAGCTGTAAAACAGTTCATTTTTAATGGAAATTTTCATAGGAGAGATTATATAGAAGAGACTTAATGCTGCAGTCTTCTTTCAGTCTTGATTGAACAAGAACAAGACAGTTGCAGATTGCCTAACTTTTGTTTCTTTTTATTCATAAGTATTTCTAAGACCAGTAAAGTGAATATTTTCAGTGATTCTCTTTTCATATTTTTGGAGGGCAGAAAAATATTTAGTTGGGGTGACTTGTATTTATTTTGTGGGAAGATAGAAAGAGATAACATAACATTCAGAGAAACATTTACTCTGAAGCAAAACAATGCAATAATAATGGAAATTTTTCCAGAACATTTTCTGAATAGCATTCCAAATTCACATAGTGCACAAAGCTAAGAAACTTAAGCCCCATACTACTAGGTAACTGTAAAGAATGAGACCTTTCTTGACCCTGGAATCTTGTGAAATTAGCATGCCACTGCAAAAAGCAGAAAGCCATGCTGTGAACTTGTCCATCCTTCTAGTTCCTAAGTAACTGTAATACAAGCATATCAGGAATGTAGCATTTGTATGCAGAGACAGCACACCACATTTATCAGTTCAAATTTTGAGGAAAGTAAACTGTATCGAATTGATCCATTGCCTTTGCCACTGAGTAGATACTCTTATTTTTAACATAATCTTTTCTCAAAGAACAATGTGGCTGACAAATGTGAGTGATCATCAAAGCACTCGATATAAAGGAAAAGAAACACTGTGTGTAGCAGTTATTTCAAGGTCAAAGCTACTTTTAATAATATTTCTCTTTAAGAAATTTATTGGCCCTGATATTAAAGTCACATTCATATTAAGAGAAGTTCTCAATAAATATGCAGTAGGTACTCATAAAGAAATTAAAAGAACTAAAATGATAGTCCTTGAAAACAAATGACAGATTTTATGCAGAAGACAAATATATTGCCTTTTTCTATGAAAATGAAGTCATTAAGCAATGTATTAAAAATACATCATAAAAAGTGATATCCTTTCACTGATTTTTCAAAAAGAAATTTAGATGTTCCATTATCTATTAAAAGCCATTTTACTGCTAGCGCTTGTTTTTCATGTAAGGTATTGTCCGAAGCATGTTCATTCCCTTGATGTGTCCCTGCTAGTGTGGATATAATATCAACTGAGAAATGGTCCCCAAAATATGAAGCTGATCTTATCAGTATAACAATTTTAGTGTTTCAAACTGCACTTCCTAAGAAAACTTATTTGACATCTTTAAAGGTTGTTCTAGTCCCAGTGATTTTATTTTCATGCTATGGTATCATTTATACTTTAATTTCAATATAGAGTTTAATCATAACAAGCCTCACATAATAAAAAAAATTCTACCATAAATATAGAAATAAAAAAATCACTATCCTCTTCCAAAGGGAATTTAAAATATGACTAATAATGATTCTAATTATTAGCATTCCCTTTCCTTTCTTAAGTTCAGTGTCCTGTTGCATTGTCAGAATCAGAAACAGTTTTTTCAGTGGTTATTCACCAGTGTTTCTAAATAATGTTTTACCATTCTCATTTTAGGGTGGCTTACTTTCCCTTTCATGTAGATTACTTTCTAATATGCATCTGAAAAGAAACCAGCATATTTCCCCTTTCTCCTTATGATTCTTTAACAAACAAAAAAACAACCAAACATTTTTATCAGTTGTGGTAGTTTAGTCTGACAGGTGTTCATAAAAGACTGGTCTTGAACCATATAATGGTTAGAATTGAATTCTTTTATACAATAAAAATGTTTGAAATATGGCACATGAATGTTCTCAAGCCATTAAAGCAAAACATTTGGGTATATTCATCATTATGCTGTTCCCTGAAGTATGGATTTATTATTAGACATCAGTGTTGTGTCCATGACCCTCCTTTGGGATCCATTCCTATTCTTTGCCAAGATTCAGGGTCATATGAGATATCTTGTTTTGTGTAGCTAGTGTAAGAATAGTTAATGTGGTTTTCCATGAATCCTTGTAGCCACAAAAGAGGAAAAGGGCAATTTTCAGGCTCTGTTTAGAAGGTTATCAGAAGCGTCACCTGTTCATGCTTGCTTACCCCCTCATCATGTCCCAGCAAAAGTGCCTGGCATATATTAAGAACTCAGATTTTTAAAATTTGCTCACTCATTGTATGTGGCATGAAAATATATATATATTTTTTATATATATACTTATATATATATATAATATATATATATATTTATATATATACACACACGCACTCTCTTTTGATGACATTTTTGGCAGATGAGCTATGCCTGGCTTTTCTTTGGTAAAATTAGAGAAGTTTGAAATTAGGGGTGTGGGGAGGAAGACAGGGCTAATAGTATTTCTGTTAAGACACTGCAGCAGTATCAGGGATGTAGTAAGTGAATGAATGAATGATAATAATAACCAAATGCGCTACTTCTCAACCAGAAAGTGAATTACAGAATTACAGAATTCTGATTCCCTTTCTCACCCCGAGCCCACCAAATCATTGTCAATCCTTGGAGCTTCCCTAGAAAACCTGACAACTTTTGGCCCCTTCCCTTTGCCTCTTTCAGAGTACTAGGCTAGAATTTGGAGGATTTGTGTTCTTATTAATTATATGATTTTGTCATATAATTGTCATTGTTGTTTACTAATCTCTGTCTGAAATTCTTCCTTTATCAGCTTCCGTATTATCTAGATCACTTAGGACAAAATGAGACAATCTACAAGAAAACACTTTTTTTCAGATGCAAAATTTTATTATTAAAAATACTAGTATTTTTGAACGATGTGTGTTGTACCACTTTATACTGCAGTGCATTGACTATATAAGCTACACAATAAGGTTTAGCTAATGAACATGATTTGAACAGCTATAACAGTGAAAAGTTCACTCATTACTCAGTGCCTTCAATAGGACTCAAGTCACTTAAACATAAATATACAAGAGTAAGTGCTCTTTGGAAAAGTCTCTGTGTTATGGATTTTTATTTAGATTAAAAATAATTTTTCAAGCTTATGCTGCAAATGTCATTAGGTTTCTATTCTTCAAAAAACAGACAGGATTTACTTTCACTTTGTGAAATTTTCTACCAGGAAGATGTATATTAGTTTATTGTATTAGTACTTTCATATGAGTAGACCCATCATTTACTGACCTAGAAAACACTAACAGAATTAAACCCTTGTAGTCTAGAGATAGTGCACATACAGGGAGAATGAAAGTGCTTGTGCTTAGAATTTGACATTTGGCAGGTTAGGTTGGCTTGTATTTCTAAAAGCATTGGATAGCCTTGAAGGGAAGAAAATGAAGCATTCATCTAGGCATGCTATTTTGGTATTCAAAATCTGATCTGATGGCATTGTTTTCTAATATCATTCCTTACAGGTCTTTCACCTCTGCTTTTCTCTTCTCCATTGAGGTTCAAGTGACCATTGGATTTGGAGGGAGGATGATGACAGAGGAATGCCCTCTGGCCATCACAGTTCTGATTCTCCAGAACATTGTGGGCTTAATCATCAATGCAGTCATGTTGGGCTGCATTTTCATGAAAACAGCCCAGGCTCACAGAAGGGCAGAGACTTTGATTTTCAGTCGCCATGCTGTGATAGCTGTCCGAAATGGCAAGCTGTGCTTCATGTTCCGAGTAGGTGACCTGAGGAAAAGCATGATCATCAGCGCCTCGGTACGTATCCAGGTTGTCAAGAAAACAACGACCCCAGAAGGAGAGGTGGTGCCTATTCACCAGCTGGACATTCCTGTTGATAACCCAATCGAGAGCAATAACATTTTCCTGGTGGCCCCTTTGATCATCTGCCATGTGATTGACAAGCGCAGCCCCCTGTATGATATCTCAGCAACTGACATTGTCAACCAAGACCTGGAGGTCATAGTTATTCTGGAAGGCGTGGTTGAAACTACTGGCATTACCACACAAGCAAGAACATCCTATATTGCCGAAGAGATCCAGTGGGGCCACCGATTTGTGTCTATTGTGACCGAGGAGGAAGGAGTATATTCTGTGGATTACTCCAAATTTGGCAACACTGTCAAAGTAGCTGCTCCACGGTGCAGTGCCCGAGAGCTGGACGAGAAGCCTTCCATCCTTATTCAGACCCTCCAGAAGAGTGAACTGTCCCATCAGAATTCACTGAGGAAGCGCAATTCCATGAGAAGGAACAATTCCATGAGGAGGAACAACTCTATCCGAAGAAACAACTCTTCTCTCATTGTGCCAAAGGTACAATTTATGACTCCAGAAGGAAATCAGAACACATCGGAATCATGACAGCAAGACAACCCCAAGAGAGTCTTTTATTAAGTTTTGAAGCTTCATGTTGGGTACTCTCAGAAAGACCCAGAGCTGGAACATAATAATGTGTCTTCATTTTAATGCACTAAATGAAATTCATACTCAGACAATAGCACTTTCTGTATCAATGAACAATAACACATAAGGTGGAGGAATCATGTTCACACTTGTTTTATATATACAATATTTGCTGGATATGCTTAAGTTATGTAGAAGAAACATATCTTTCCATTTGAAGCACAAGAATTACATTAATAGTAATAGACCTTGAATAGAACAAGTTGGCTAAGGAGTGATTCTGTTTTAAATGCTTAGTTGGTAAAACCACAGATCTCACTGTTTCTTATGTTCACTTTGGAAACACAAATGGAATAGGAAGGGGAAGAAATTGTGTTATTTACACCTTTTGTCTATCAACCAGTGTGCTGCCATCTCCTTTCTCCAGGATACTGCCCCTGTCAGTACTTCCCTGGTAAGAAGCAGGAGGCAAAAACACTTAGCTCTCACTGCTTCTAAGGGTATCCTGTTTGTTCCCCTGGTCCTCCATCATGACGTCCCAAAGGTTTCCTGGTCCTGCTCATGGCAGCCTTTTGGGCAGAACTAGGCAAGGAGTCTTTGGAGCTCAAAGAGGGTTTGGAGAAAAGGTAAGAGCATTCCTGTCTCAATTGGGACTGGATTCCCAACAATGACAATTGCTTCCTTCAGCTTTTCACTTCTTAAGAGTCCCCACATGAAATACTGTGCTGAACATTTTATTAAAACCTGTCATTTGTATTCACTATAGTTTTGTGATTTCTCTTTCACAAAATTATCCCTAGCTCAAACCTCAAGAAAAAAGCATTTTTAGAGGCATGTGACAGAGATGTCATACAAACCAAAATGAGAGCACTCACTTTTGAGATCCCTCTCCCTTAGGGATTCTTTCTAAGATCTATTGTTCCAAGGTAACTACATTATTTTTTTGTCTTGAGTTGATTTCATTGCAAGCTTTCAAACATCCTCTTAGGTTTTCTACCTGAGCCTGAGGTATCGTAAGTATCCTGTAATCTTTTTTCTGTACATCTCCCACCTCCCAGCTTTTCTTTTCCTTACTTCACAGTGAATTCAGACCAGGCATATATGTTCAGTATTCTCTCAGTGACTAAAGTGAAATATTATGTCAAAATTCAACTTATTAAAAGAAAGAAAAAAACTCAGTTTATCCTTAACTCCTGCTTCTTCAAGGAAGGAATGGGTGTAGGGAGAACTAGGAAGTTAAGAAGCTAATGGCTTTATTCTTACATTTCAATAGTTGAATGTCAGAAAGTTGAGTTCTTGTGGCCCTTTACACAGGTTTTTTGGGTTTTATTTTTTATTTTATTTCAGTTATGAACATTTCAGTAGGCAGGTAATCAAGAATACGTTCAATTCCTGCCTTAAACAGAAGACCCATGATTCTAACTAGGTGAATGGAAATAGCTTAAGAAGTTAATGAGAGAGTTCATTATTCCTCATAAATTTCTAACCACTCCTTTGGACTCCAGACTCATATTAAACAGGTACTTGAAGCTTCACTTGTATTTCTACTGTGTTTAAAGCAGGTCTAAAATCAAATGCTTCATTGACAATTAGAAAACCTATTTCTCCCCCTACTACAGTTTTTCTTCCAGACAAAGACCAAAACCTGGGAGTCCTACTCGATAGCTCTCTTTCACACCTCAAAAGCAAAATCTTTTGTCTCTGCCATCAAAATATATCCAGAGTATGACCAATTCTCTCCACCTCCACCACTTCCTCTGCAGTCCAAGCAGGGCTGTTCATCACACAGCAGATAGTGATGCAGCTGGACCATGTGTTAGAATGTGGAAACATTTTAATAGAAGTTGGTAGAGAAAAACCCATCTTAATGAGACTTAATCCAACAGAGACGACAGAGGTGATAACTGACCTCAGCAGTTCTGGCACAGACTGAAGTGGGGGAGGGGATCCCGCATGGCAGCAGAACAGAAGCAAAAGGCAGCTGCCGTAGCAGCAATGGCAGCAAATGCAGTGCCTGCCTGCTGCATCAGCAGCCGCCCAGAAATTGTGGAGATACGGGCTGCAGGGCAGGCAATGCTGGCCCTTAGGTAATTAGCTGAGATGCAGGATTAAGGAGTCCAGGTGAAGAAGAAAGTACTGGCTCCCAGAGTAAGAGCTAGCAATGGAGCATGTTCCCACAGCCAACTTTCAGGGCAGCAAACTGCTGGGTGCCAAGGACCTAATGATCATCAATTTAATGGGGAAGTCACTGGACGAGTTTGATAAGGTTTTCTATGTCAAATATGGCTTGGGAAAAAACATCATTTAGCTGGCAATAGTCATATCAAACAAAGTACCACATTAACAATTTTTAAATGGTTTTATGAGCTATTTTTGCTGAAATATATTTCCCTCGTTAAGCAGTTTTAGGAACTCTATTTAGAGAATAAAAAGACTGTGTGTGTGTGTGTACATACATATGTACACATATATACATGCGTATATAATTTTGACATATTTGAATTTAAGTATTATTTTGTATTATATATTTAGGCTCTTTGCTTCCACCCTACAGAAAACAGCCACAATATCTTCTAAAATCATAAGTCAGATTATATCACACCTCTGCTCAAAACCCTCGTATGGTTTCCAGTTTTCTTAAAATGAAAACCAAAGTCCTTACCAAGATCTACAGCCACAACACCTCTTTACTACCACTCCTCCCTTCAATCAATCCCACTCTATATCGCACTGGCTCTGCTGTTCTTTGAAACATCCATACACATTGCTGCATCATTAATTTGCTTCTGTCTAAGGCATTTTCCCATAAAGCTTCATGAATATTTCTTGTTGCTTACATGCCATCTCACAGAACAATATAGCATAATGGCTAAGAACATAGACCAGGCTGCCTGACTGCCTTGAGTTTAAATGTCAATTTTACCAGTTAGCATTTGTAAGGTCTTGCCAAAATTAGTTAACTTCTTTGTGCATCAGTTTTCTTATATATAAAACCAGATTATAGTACCTTCCTCATAAATTTCTTGTGAGGATTAAGTAAATTAACGCATAATAAGGCATAGAAGAGCTTAATTTATTCTCCCAGGATGAAAACTTGAAATAAATTAGATTCTTAGCAACTTGACTGATTCAATGTAATAGATTCATTCTCTAGGACAGAGATAAAAGATCACAGCAACTTAAATCCAATCTCTCAATAACTGCAGCTGAGTCCTTGTGTCTGCTCACTTGCTCTTTGGTTGCCTTTCCTGATTCATTGATACCTGCCACTTGCCCTTCTTCAAATGGTGAACTACAGGGTGTAACAGGAAATATTTTGGACACAAAGGGCATTTCTAGTTCATAAGTCTATTTTTTCACTCAGTATTGTCTATTAAACATCTATTATGTCTGAATGTTTACCATCTGCCAACATTAGCGAAGTATGATTCTTTTCTTTAAGAAGAACAGAAATTGATAGCCAGGGTAGATGTTGATACTGTTCCTGAGCAATCTGAGATAGACAGAACTGCCGGAGAGACACTTCCATCCCCAAATCAAAATTAAAACCTACCCTACTTCTAGCCACTGAGCAAGCACAGGAAGACAGCGGGAGACTCAGAACTGATGTACCTCTAGCTTTGCTGAGGGTTGGGTTCCATTCATCCTAGAACCATCACCTCTCTGTTTTACCTTATACAAACACCAGCGGTTTTATCTGACAACTCCTTATGATTAGCCATTTGACTCAAGACTTTCTCTGAGTAAAAATCCTGTTGCTTACTGACTCTTGTAAGTACATCTGGCCAAGAGTTCTGACACATGAGTGTAACTCAGAACCAGCAGTACCCCTGTGGCTTACGAAAATGACCCTAGTTCCCAGAGAAAGCTGAACTCCCAGAAGTTAGCTGGTTAGGGGATATGGAGCAGCATTTTTCCCTCCATTAGTTGGATTCATTGTTTTTTTTTTTTAATGATTTGGCATTTGTGGAGCAAGAAGTCTCCTCTTTGATAATAAATCAATTGTAGATAAAGAAGAAAGAATGAAAAGATATCTCCATCTCCTGGGGCTTCCACCCCCAGCTTTTGTTATTTTCAGCATGTGGAAGGTAGAGACAGAACTGAAATTAGAGTCTCCAAGGACCAGTGTATTAAACTAACCATAACAAATCCTCCAGGCTGTAGAGGAAACCCAAGGGCCGTGCTCTTCCCATGATCTCTAAGCACAATTCTCATCAATAGTGATGGAAAAGTCCCCATAGACTGAGCGAAGGATGTGGTTCTAGTTATACCCCTCGATAATTTACTGCACAGATTCAAGTTCAAGTTCATAAAAACCTTAATCAGCTTTTAACTTCAGATCAAAATATAACATTGGTGGAGTCTGATTTCATTTTAGATTATTTACGTCTTCATGGGCGCTCTTTTTTCAATTGTACTAATTCTTGTGAAAAGTTTTTTGGCTGTACCGTATGGTACTCCCCTTCCCACTCCAGTATTCTCTAGGGTGAATTAAATGGAACTATTACTTTGCACAGGGATTATTTTAATTACTTGACAAAACAAGAAACATTAAGGCTGGATTCCCACATACTTTTGGATGACTTCAGTGTTTACTGCATAAATGTTGAAAAAGTGGGGGTTTCTGTAAAATTGAAGTTAAAATATACTTTTCATTGAAACTGTACAAATTAACAGATTTTTTTAAAGACTCCAGTTATTCCCCCTAGACTGTTAAAAACATGTCCACGTTCTCTAAGGATGATAGTCAAGGTTCTCCATGGTTTGATTCCAACAAACTTTTTCCAGTGTTATTTCCTGTTCACCTCCCCTTTCTCTATCTGCTTCAAGTTCACTGAACGCTTCACTCATATGTATCCGCAAACATACAAGTCACTCTGCTTGAAATTCTGTGCCTTATCTGCCCAGACTACTGCTTTACAAATCATTCCCAAACCTTCCACCTAAATTTGTCACTCCTTCTTCATCCCCAAGTTGCACTTCCATTTATTGGTTATTTCATAATACTCATATTATATAAATATTTGATATGATATATATATATATACTCATAAGATTGTCTTTTCTGCAAAACACTTAGTACAGGGCTTGCCTAAAGTAGATGATTATAGTAACTGGACAGTTATCCTCTCAAGTCTAGTCTTCCTTTCTTTCACAGAAACAGAGTTTTAGCTGGGAACATGATCCTTTAGCTAGGGATACTACTACATTTTCCTGACTCTGCTGCAGTTAGATGTGACCACGTGCTTAAATGAGAGTTTGTGCCTAAATTTGTATTCAAATATACCACTTCCAATTCTTGGTTTTAAAAACATTGAGCTTTGTTCCTCCACCTCCTTCCCCCCTCACGGATGGGACACATCTGATGGACACCTAGCTATGACCAACTGATGTGGACAAAACCCACGGAACCTAAAGTAATCCAGAAGGCCAAGTAACTCTGTAGAATACAGCCACACTAGGCTGGACTGCCTACCTCTCGAAAACTACAGGAGAGAGAGAAATAAACTTGTTTTATTTTAGAGTTCTTGTTTTCTGATTATGCATTTGAATGTCTTGTTACTATGCTATAGCTTAACGTGTTTCCTAATACCTGGTAAATTAAATAAGAAAGAAAGGCAACTTCAAGAGTGGCAGAAGATATTTACCATCCACATACTTACAAGAGACTTGTGCTTTTACTATACAAAGACCTCTCACAAATCGATAGAAATATGCACACAACTATATAGAAAATTATTAGCAAATGACATGAAAAAGCATGTCATGAAAGGGAGTATCAAAAAGGCAAATGCACATATCAAAAGGTACTCAATTTTACCCGTTATCCAAGAATTGCAACCAATTAAAACCACAATGCCATACCATTATTCACCATTAAAATGATTAAACTGAAAACAACAGAAAGAAAGGTGGTGGAGGGGATGAGGAGCAACTGGAACTCTCATCTAGTGCTAGTGGGAGAGTATATTGCTATAACCACTTTGAAAAACTGCTTGGTGGGGTCTTCTAAAATTAAATATTCACAAACCCTATGACTCAGCACTTCCACTCCTGGGTACACGCTCAAGAATGTTTATAATAGCACTTTTATTTTAGCCCCATCTGGAAACAACCCAAACAGTTCTCTGCAGTAAAATGGGGTATATAAATTTTGGTGTATTTATATGACAGAATATCATAAAATGATGACAATGAATAATTTAATACTTGGTATGTCTCACAGAAAATGCTGAGCAAAAGAAACTAGAACCAAAAGAGTATATAATATATGGCTTTATTTATATGACGCTAAAAACAGGCACTACAACTCTGTGGGGTGACAAATCAGGGCATTCTTTATCCTTGGAAGGCAAAGGGTAGGAACAGGAAGGCAGCACGAGGGAGCGTCTGGGGTTCTGGTAATGTTCTCTTTCTTGAACTGGGTACTCATTACTTAGACACATTCACCTTGGGAAAATCCATTGAGCTGTATATTATGATTTGTGTACTTTTTATATGCATAGTATCCTGCCATAAAATTTAAAAGCATTTAAGCAAACAAAAAATTTAAAGAAAAAATCAGAGGTAAAAAATGAATTCCTTAACACTTATGAACACTGATGAAAATTCCCTTCTCTAATCGTGTTGTAACTGCAGTGAATTTTACTAGATTGGTTGACTATTGAAAGAGCCAATAAAATGAATACATTATTTTAAAATATATTTGTCCTCACTAGTTTCATAGTCTGTTAGATTTATAATTTATGATGGAGCAGGAGTAAAATCACTCTCTTGATAATTTTTACTTAGCAACTACTTTGTGCGAGGCAAAGTGGTTGCTAAATATAAATTATAAACTGAACTCCATCCCTACCCTTCTTGGGCAAGGGCCTACTCACTTAGCAGAGCTATCAGAGACGTCGACCCTACAATGCCTGCAGAGACCCTTACAACTAGTAGCTACAGGTATAGAAGACCTGTAGCTTTGGAGTCTGGAAGACCCAACACTGCTGCTTACAGCTGTGGGACCCTAAGTAAGTTCCTTAACTTAACAGAGCCTTGATTTACTTATATTAGGATAATAGGGTTATTTTGAGGATCAGTGAGAATGTGTCTACAGCACAGCATCTTGAACATAATAAGTTCTCAGTAAATCTTAACTCTCTTCACTACAATGACTATTAATATTTTTAGCAGCAGCTGCAAAAGGAGAACCACAGTGGTGCTCCTAAATTAGTGCCAACTAAGGAATAGAAAATAAAAAGTTTCTTTAACAGAGATGGTAACCCACCCAGAGTCCAGTGAAAATTGTTCTAGGCTGTCCACAGGACTCCTAAAGCTACCACTGGGACTATACAAGAAGATGATAAAGGATGGACTTCACCTTTCTAACAAAAACCCAGATGACTGCTACCAGGTTATCAGCTCACAAAGTTCTCTTTCTCCCCACATCATGGTTCTAATTTCACAAACCACATGAATATTTAGAATGGCATATTTTCTTGGCAGAAGAGAGAAGCTCTTAAACCCCTCTTCTTTCATATTACTATCCTCTCTTATAGTAGTGGACACCAACACACACACTGAGATTAAATACTTAGTATCAGAAAATCATTAGAAAATTGAAAGCCAGTTATGAGTAGAATTTCTAGCTCAAAGGAGTAAGTTCTGTCCTCACCTTTGGCTGGCCTCTTTGTGATGGAAGTAACAATAACCAAATGAAAAAATTAAAGTCAGGTTCATCTACAGCAGCCCCAGGTAAACAAGAATGGTTTTCATCAGTGGGATGAAACTCTGAGGAATTTCTGGAAAATATAAGAAAGTTGGAACTGAGTTGCTGGGAAAACCAATCAGAGCTGAAAAACTCAGATTCACTCAAAAGGAGACAGAGCATGGCTAGATAAGCGGTTTTGCAATAAAAGTCAGGAAATATCCAAAATGCAGAGATCTCAGGGACAAGGAACAGAAGCAGGAGTAAGCTTTAATATAAAGAAATTGAAGGGCTATGAGGGATATACAAATAACCTGCTCTACAATCACACAATCATTGTCTCTGGGGTTTACCCCAAGGCTGTACCTCAAGAGACCAGCTTGTAAATGGGGATCTACTGTGTGAGGTTCCTAGTGAAGAAGCCAAGAGGGCTTTGGACCCCACAGATAACTTGGGTTATGAAAAGTAATAGAGGGAAAAAAAGTAATAGAAAAGAAGAGGTGGATCTCAGTTGCGCATACAATTTGGATGAAGTCTTATTCAACACCTTAATAGTGAATTTTCTTAACAGTTGGCCATAATTTATGATTTGGAATTGTTACCAGAGCTTGGCTGACACTGGAACAGCTCCAGTCCAGGCTGGGGTACTCATTGCTTGAAAGAGTTCAAAGATGAGCAAAGCAGATAGCAACAACCAGTAAGTTTACTGAGAGGATAGTACACAGTAAGAGATCACTGCGGGCATATTCAAGGTCGAGATGCGCCCTGATTAAGCTAGGGTGGGGTTTTATATGCACGCCTGTTGCTATGCCGCTAAGCTAAAGCTAGGTATAGAAAGTCTCAACTTAACCGTGGAAATTTCCAGGTCTCCCTTCCTGGTGAGACCCCTCCTTTTTTTCCTCTTTTGGTTTTTCTCCACTGTTTCTGAGAACTGAGGAAAAAAACTCACACCTAGTGCACTTGCCATGTGGTTAAGCACTTTCCTACAATGCTTAACTTCTCTTCAGGCTGCAGCTTAAAATTTGATTTAACTCTTTGGCTCCCATACAGGGCCAGCTGATGTCTCTGGGCCTAGAACCTACTCTAATCTGCCTCAAAATGATGTGTTTATACATTTTTCACAAATCATCATTTTTGGCTTCTTTAAAGGTCTAAACCTGCATAAGCATCAAATATTAAAAACCACTTTGGATTATATTCCATTTACAAGATTTCCATCATAGGTAGAACCACCATTAAACAGAAAAGATTTCTGGCATAATTTTAGTCCTTGCAGTTGAATGGGATCACCCTGGATTTGGAAGAAAATGTGAAGTGATTCTAGGACAGTGTACTAGCTGTGAAAATGTGCACATAGTGGAATGAATGAGCATACAGAAAAGGACAATATATAGTGAGAGTAAGGTGGAGTGATGGAATGGTAAATATAGTAAATATTTCAGGTATATTGCATTCCAGCAGCTTAACAAACTTAAAATGCCATTCAGTTCCCTAACTCCTTCTCTGATATCTTGAAGCCATCCCAGGCTATAAACTTTCTCATTTGTAAATACATTACCGTATTCTAAAAGATATGAAATCTTCTTTAAAATTGTCATACCCAAACAAATCTAACAACAACCTTTTAATGTCATTAATACGTACTGAGAGTTATTATCAACACAGCAGGTAATGCTCACCCTTAGTGGTAATTAGAAATACTGATAGAAAACAAAATATATACTTAATTAAACTGTTAGATAACAACTAGTAGATTGGAACAGACACAGGATATAAAATGTTCAGGCCACAAAAAGACCAAAAGAGAATTAACACTAGTCAATAAATCCAGTTATGGTCAAGAAAGGAAAATTAAAGCAAGTACATAAAAAGATGCGAAATAACAGAAATGGAACTTCATATCTGCAAAAGAGACACCTCTGGAAAAGACACTAATTGGACTCTAACAAATTATACTTGAATATAGTTTTGGTATTATGCTAATATTAGTCAGATCCTATTTACTCACTGCTAATTTTCTTTTTTTTTTGTATGCTGTATAGCAGGGTCACATTTCATTATTTTTCCATGTGAGTATCCTGTTATTGTAGCACCATTTGTTGAATTTTTGCTTGTTTGTTTTTATTTGTTTTGCTTGTTTGTTTGTTTATTGGGAAGTGCATAGACTTGTAATTGAACCTGGGTCTCCCACATGGCAGGTGAGAATTCTACTCACTGCTAATTTTTAAACTCAAGTCAAGTCCATTATGGTTCTCTCATTAGATGTTCATCTGCATGGAGCCACTTTATTCTAAAAATTAAAAAGAAAAAAATCTTTATCATTAATTTTTCCTTGGAATGATGCAATTTATATTATCTGTCTTTTACAACACTTAACTGGTACCCTAAACATTATAAAATAAATTCCTATTTCAATAATTAGGTCCATAGACAAACACATCCTTCAAGCCCTGAAAGCAACAGATCTATTACTGTATTTTTGAAATCTTAGCATTATTTCTTGTGTATTTCTTATCTTTTAGTCCAATCTATTGACTAGTTATTCAACTATCGTATTTTTGGTACAGCAAGGAGATGTAAAGATGAACATAATCAAATTCCTAGTGATAAAGAAAATTGTGGTCTAAAGAAGATGACAGAAGGTTAAAAATAACAAAGCATATGTGGGAATCCTGTGTATTTTCTGTACAACTTTTCTGTAAACCTAAACCTGCTATAAAGCAGACCTTGGAAAGGCGTGTAAAAAGAAAATCCTGTGTAAAAATTTAGGGTAGGAATAATATTCAGATATCAAGACCAAAGTTTGGGAAGATTTAGAGATGGAACTTGAAATATAGGAAGTATTTCCTAAGGCAGAGAAGAGCAAGGGGATAACCAAAACAGTATAAATGGAATTAATTCATTAATTCATTCAATATTATTTATTAATCTAGGAATGACACTGTGTTAAAATACTGGGAAGGGGACCTTGAACAAGGACTCATAGAGCTTATATTCTTGTGAAGTGGGGTAAGGAACAAAAAAAGGCAATAAATTTTAAAATACAGAAGATGGTTTCAGCTAGAGACAAAAAGCGATGACAGTAGTAAATAGGGTGATATGATTGATTGGGGGAGGCAGGTGTTAACAGGCAATATTTTACAAGGGATGAGGAGGAAAGCCCTCTGAAAAGGTGTAATTTGAACTGAAGTATAGAATAAGAAGTTGCAAGGGATGGGCAAAAGCCTGAGACAGAGACTTTACAAGTAACAAGACAAAGGCCATTATGCCTGAAGAGAAGAGGTGAAGACCAGAGAGTCAGAGCACATGGAGCTCCACATTTAATCAGGAAGCAATGGAATGGCATTGAAAGGAATTAAGTAGGGATTGTACTCATCTAATAGATATATTAAATATACATCTTTTAAATATATATATATATTTATATATATATATTTCCTACCCTGGCAGATGAAAACAAATTAGAAAAGAAGTGGCCTCCTTGAGATAACAAAGGGATAAAATATGATGATATCTGAGTAGGAAAAGTGAGCAGAGGGGGGAGATAAATCCAGAGAGTTTTGATTATAGAAATTATAAATTATAGAAAGCTTTGATCATCAAGATGGGGGACTTTGAATTTAATTTAGTAGGAAAGAGAAAGCCCTTGAATGTTTTAAAGCGAAGACATGATCATAATTTCAATGAAGTGAAAATTATTTCATTGACAAGATTTTGAATGGGTCAGAGAAAGGGGAGGCATGAAAATCAGATTTGAAGATGGCAGAATAAGGAGCTCTAAGACTCCATGACAGGAATAGTTGCAACAACTATTTTGTAACCCCAGAAGCCAGAAAAACACTGTACAGCATCCAGGGAAAAGTGGGAGAAGAGACTGATAAATTATGGCAAAAAAAAAATCATAAATTGCTCACTCTGCATGGGAGCTATAAGTGCCAGTCCCCCCCACTCCTGGCAGATCACCACAGGATCCAGTCCCTGGTCAGCTGCTAGTGTCAGAAGAGGACGTGAAAAATATCCTCTTACCCAAGAACAGGATTGAGACAGGCAATCACTGGTCATGACTTTCAACTAGCAAATTCAGATCACTGAGTACCACTTATAAGGGCAGCTATCATTTCAACCCACTCTGACATAGGTGAAAAGGCAGCCAGTGTTTCAACCTTCCCCACACAGGGGAAAAGGTGGCAAAAAATTAAAGATGCAGGAATTCTTCAGGGCTGTGGGGGACAGTTAACTGAGGGGCTGTATTTGCAGAGCAAGCCAGGAAAGTTCAGCTTTGGGGACCTATTGGAGAACATTTTGGCTCCCTTCCTTAACCCTTTGCAGGGCACTCTGGAGATGGTCTGCACCCCTTTTGTGGGTCCCTGGCCCTGTATTGGCTGAGAAAGACTGACTTGGGAAAGTCCTCTCCCTTGTCCCAGAATTTGCCCTAAAGGCAAAAGCAACATGGAACAACAAAAGTAGTATAAAAAACTATAGAGATTAACGGTCTGGGGTAAAGACTGAATAGTTGGGAGAGGGAGGTCTGCCTCCTGGGAAACGGAGGGGACAACCAAACTCTTGTAAATGGGAGAACTGCAAAACAAATAACAAGCAAAAGCCCTGACAAGCCAGGGTCCCAGAAAGACAGCGAAAACCCTGCACACTGCACTTGCCTTGGGCAGACTGTCCTGATAGGAGGGCTGAAGCTCAAGAAAATCTCTAACTTATCACCAGCTGATGACAAAACCAAGAAACAGACATCTCAGTGAATAAATCCCAGAATAAATATTTTAAAATATTAAAATGTACAGTGTACAAAAAAAGAGTACAAAACAAACAAAAAAAGAAACAGGAAATGGTGGTCCATCCAAAGGAAGAGAATAAAAATACAGAAAGCACCAGCAAAGATGAGAATGTGGATATATTACAAAAAGCCTTTAAAAAAAAAATAGGTTCAAAAATGATCAAGGAGAATGATGAACTTTATAAAAAGACAATGAAGCAGTAATTGGAAAGGGGCTAAAGGGGCTTCCGGGGTGCTTGGAATGTTTAATTTCTTGACCTGGGTTGGGTACAGGTATGTTCACTTGGTGTTAAAAACTATAGTTGCATTCCTAGGATATGCATATTCTTCTGCATTATGGTATAGTTCAATAAAAAAATTTTATCAAAAAAAAAAAAGAAGAAAATGCTCAAGGAGGTGAAGGAGAATACAGAGAAAGAACTAAAGGATACCAGGAAAACAATGAACAAGCAATATGAGAAGGTTAGTAAAGATATAGAAAGTTTAAAAAGGAATCAAATAGAAGTACGAGAGTTGAAGACTATAATAACTGAAACAAAAAAATGTACATGGGGGATTCAAGAATATTATTTGAACTAAAAGAAGAAAGAACCAGTGAACTTGAACACAAGAGACTTGAAATGAGTCAGGCTGAGGAACAGGGAAAAAAAGAATATTAAAAATGAAAATAACCTAAGACAGCTGTGGGACACCATCATGTACACCATAATATGCATTTTCGGAGTCCCAGAAGGAGAAAAAAAGAGAGAAAAGGGCATAAGTAATAGTCAAAGAAATAATGACAGAGAAGTTCCCAAACCTAGCCAAAGATATGAATATGCACATCCAAGAAATTTAGAGAACACCAAACAGGATAAATATTAAGTGATATACACCCCATCATATATTGATTACACTATCAAACACAAAGGACAAGAAGAGAATTTTGAAAGCTGCAAGAGAAAAGCAACCAGTTTTGTACAAAGAAGTCCTCAATCAGATTGAGTGCCTATTTCTCATCAGGAGAGACGATGGAGACAATAAAGCAGTGGATTGAAATATTTAAAGTGCTCAAGATAAACAACAGCCAGCCAAGTATCTGGAAAGACTCTCTTTCAAAAATGAGACAAGGATTAAGACATTCTCAGATAAACAAGAGCTGAGGGAATACATCACCACAAGCTCTGCTCTATAAGCAATGCTAGAAGAAGTTCTATAGAATAAAAGGAAAGGACACTAGACAGTGGTTCAAAGTAGCATAAAGAAATAAAGATCTGTGATTAAGGTAGCCACTACAGTAATTATGAATACTAGTATTATATTATATTGTTTGTATGTAACTCCACCTCTTACTTCCTACAGGTGCTAACATACTTTCCTTAAAATAAGTTAATGAGGATCTAGGTTTTTTGATAAATAACACACAAAGAATACGTGACTACAAGTACAGAAAAATGATGTGTGGGGGAAGTGGAGGGGCACAGGATATGTGCATGCTATTGAAGTTAAGTTGATAGCAAACCAAATATGATTAGTATATATTTAGGAATTGAATTTTAACTCCATGATAACCAAAGGAAAACATACAAAAAATATATCCAGATAGAAATGAGAAGGCACTCAATTTTTAATAACACAAAAAGCAAATAATTTTATATACATTAGGCTCTAGTGAAAGTGAGGAGCAAAAAGGCTTAAAAAAACTTACAAAGGCTAAATAGCAAAGTAGCAGAAAAAAGTCCTATATTATCAGTAGTGATCTTAAATGTAAATGGATTAAACTCTCTGGCCCAACAGCAGAGATTGGCAAAATGGATTTTAAAAAAACCTGACCTAACTATATGCTGTCTGCAAGAGATTCATCTTAAAGTCAAAGTACACATAGGCTGAGAGTGAAAGGATGGGGTAAAATATACCATGCAAGTAAGTAACCAGAATAGAGTTGGGTGGCTGTAATAAACCTAGCTAAAATAAAATAAAAACAGTTACAAGGGACAACTATGGTCACTATATACTGATAAAGGGGATAATTCAAGTGGAAAATTTATCAATTATAAACATATATACACCTAACAGTAGAGCCCCGAAATATATGAAGCAAATACTGACAGAGTTGAAGGGAGAAACTTTTAGTTCTACACTAATAGCAGGAGACTTTAATGCACCACACTTGATAAAAGATAGAACATGTAGTCAGAAGATCAATAAGGAAATATAGGACTTGACCAACACGTCAAATCAACTAGATCCAACACACATGTATATAGAGCACTGCACCAAACAAAAACAGAATAAATGTTCTCCTTGAGGGCACATGGATCATACTCCAGGATAAGCCATATATTGGGTCACAAAACAAGTCTTAATAGATGTAAAAGTATTGAAATAATACAATATATACTCTCCAGCCACACCAGAATGAAGCTAGAAGTCAATAATAGAGGGAGAAATGGAAAATTCACAATTATGTGGAAGTTAAACAACATAATCTTAAACAACCAATGGGTCAAAGATAAATTAGAAACAAAATTTGGAAATACCTTGAGGCAAATGAAAATAAAAATACAAGACACCAAAACTTATGGCATACAGTGAATGTGGTGCTGAGAAGGAATTTATAGTTCTTAATGCTTACATTAAAAAAGAAGAAACAGGGTGGGCCATGGTGGCTCAGTGGCAGAGTTCTTGCCTGCCATGCCGGAGACCCCAGGTTTGATTCCCAGTGCCTGCCCATGCAAAAAAAAAAAAAAAAAAAAAGAAACGCTTCAAATGAGTGACCTAATATTACCTGGAAGAACTAAAAAAAAGAAGAAGAGCAAACTAACTAAACACAAAGTGAGCAAAGGGAAGGAATTAAGAGTAGAGTGGAGAAAAATGAAATAGAAAATAACCAACAATAAAATTAATAAATAAATAAACATCAAAACCTAAGTTTGTTCTTTGAAAAGATCAACAAAATTTATGAACCATTAGCTAGTCTGATGAGGGGGAGGGGGAAGGAGAGAGAAAGGGAGGGAGGGAGAGAGAGAGAGAGAGAGAGAGAGAGAGAGAGGAGATACAAATAATGAAAATCAGAAATGAAAAGTAGGACATTATTGTTGACCCTGCTGAAATAAAAAGGACTATAAAAGGATACCCTGAACAGCTGTATGCCAATAAATTAAATAACCTACATGAAATGGACAAATTCTTAGAAACACACAAACTACCTACATTTATTAAAAAAGAAATAGAAGATCTCAACAAACCAATTACTAGTAAAGTAATTGAATCAGCCATCTAAAACCTCCCAACAAGGAAACCAGGACCACTTGGCTATATAGGTGAATTCTATTAATCATTCCAAAAATGAATATCAATCCTGTTCAAATTCTTCTGAAAACTTGAAGAGGAGGGACCACTTCCTACCCCATTCTATAAAGCCACTATCAGCTTATACCAAAGCTAGATAAAGATACCACAGAAAAGAAAACTGCAAACCAATGTCTCTTATGAACATAGATACAAAAATCTTCAACAAAATACTAGCAAACTGAATTCAACTGCATAATATGGGAATTATACACCATGATCAATTGGGATTTATCCCAGGTATGTAAGGGTGGTTCAACATAAGAAAATATATTAATGTGATACATTATATTAAAAGAATTAATGGGGGGGTGCAAGGGTAGTTCAATGGTAGAATTCTCACCAGCCATGTGGGAGACCTGGGTTCAATTCTCAGCCCATGCACTTCCATCCCCCCACAAAAAAAAAATTCAAGAAATTATACTGCAATAAGAGGAAACTCAAATGGAAAAAGAATGAAATACGACCCCCGTCATACAGCATACAAAAACAAAAAAGAATTAACAGAAAAAAGCCCACATGATCATTTCAATCGATGCAGAGAGGGTGTCATGGTTAGGGACATGTGTCAACTTGGCCAAGTTGTGGTACCTGTTTATCTGATTGGGCAAGCCCTGGCCTGTCTGTTGCAATGAGGACATTTCATAGAATTAGATCATGATCATGTCAGCTGTATCCACAGCTGACTCCATTTGTAATCAGCCAAAAGGGAGTATGTTCTACAATGAGTGATGCTTAATCTAATCACGGGAAGCCTTTTAAGGAGGACTCAGAGGAGACAGGTTCCATTCCTGCTTCGGCTGGTGAGCCTCTCCTGTGGAGTTCATCCAGATCATCCATCGGAGTCGTTGGCTTCACAGCCTGCCCTGTGGATTTTGGACTCTGCATTCCTGCGGTCACGTGAGACACTTTTATAAATTTTATATTTGCAAGTGTTCCCTGTTGATTCTGTTTCTCTAGAGAACCCTAACTAATACAAAGTGTATTTGAAAAAATAAAGCACCCTTTCTTGATAAAAATGCTTAGAACACTAGTAATAGAAGAAAAGTTCTTCAACATGACAAAGGGCAAAAATAAAAAGCCCACAGCTAACATTCTACCTAATGGTGAAAGACTGAAACCTTTCCTTCTAAGATCAGGAAAAAGACAAGGATGCACATTGTTGCAACTGTTATTTAACATGGTAAATGTTCTTCACCATGTTCTTGCAGAGCAATTAAGCAAGAAAAAGAAATAAAACACATTCAAACTGGAAAGGAAGAAGTAAAACATTCCCTATTTATAGATTTTATGATCCCATATACAGAGAATCCTGAAAAGTCCACAACAAAGCTCCTTGAGCTAATAAATGAATTCGACAAAGCAGCAAGACACAAAATCAACACCCAAAAATGAGTAGTATAATTATCAACACTCTCAATTTTGGACAATTTTCATTGTTCCCAAGAGAAAAATAACTGATATGAATCTTGTACAAAGAGTTTATAATATCAGGTTAGGGGGGGAAACTGCATTCTATGGGCTATGTTTAACAGGAAGACATCAACAGTAACACAGAAATACCAGGGACAAATGAGGGAAAAGGATGATAGTTGAGAGTTTTGGATTTTCCATTTGATGAGGCCGTGTTTATCAGCTAGGAACAAAGTCATGGGGCATACAACCTTGTGAATGAACCTGTGGGACATTATGTAATATAAAATAAGCCAGAAACAAAAGAGCAAATGCAGTGTGGTCTCATACAGAAAGTATTTATAAGAAACTTGGGGCCTAGATTGCACAGCTCTTATAGCAGCCACATTTAGTCTAGAGAGATAATTGTTATTTCTAGACTTTGAGAAGCTGTGCAATATATGTATAACCTTGAAGTTCTCAGGAACTTTGGGTATGTGTGATACCTAAGACTCACAGCAGCAACTCCACATTTCTGAAGGTCAGTCTTGCCACATACAACAACTAACTGTTAAAGAAATTGAAAAAGAGATCAGGCTTCAGTTAGAGATAAGAACAAAGTCAATTGGGTTGGGACTAAGGTAAATCAGAATACAGGGGTAAGGATGACATTGTCTGTATTAGAATTTCACCTACTCTGTGAGACCAAAGGAAAAGAGGTTTATTTTGTCCAAAATTTAAATCTTCTGTAACACATAATCTAACTCAACCTGTCAGATAGATCATTTAAAATATCCCAAACACAGCAGCCCAGAATGGAGATGATATCTTGTATTTCTGTAAAGCTAATGTAATGCCCAGATACATCCCAGAGTAAGTTGAACAGATAATTAGAAAGTATTGGCAAAGTCCCTTGAGGGTTAGGAGAAAAAATATGGAACTATTAAACTTTACTACCAGGGAAATCCCTGATAGTGTCTCAAACATTAGGGACTTCCAAATCAATAGGCCAAGCCCTTGATCTTGAGGCTTGCTCTTGTGAAGCTTATTTTTGTAGTGGAGAAGTTTAGCCTACCTATAGTTATGCCTAAAAGTTACTTCCAGAGAACCTCTTTTGTTGCTCAGATGTGGCCTCACTGTCTCTAAACCCAACTCTGCAAGTGAAATCATTGTCCTCTCCCCTACATGGGACTTGACATCCAGTGGTTGAAGTCTCCCAGATGCCATAAGAGATGACTCCCAGGGATGAGCCTGGCCTCATGTGGGATCAACATGCCATCCTGACCAAAAGGGGGGAAAGAAGTGTAACAAATAAGGTATCAGTGGCTGAGAGAGTTCAAATAGAGTCAAGAGGCTACTCTGGAGGTCACTCTCATGCAAGCTTTAGTTAGACATTGCTACCTATCAGACCTTGCCAAACACCAACTGAAACTATTCCTGCCAATCCTAAAGAACACCTAGGGTGTTATATAAGATTCTACAGAGGGTCCATGCACTAGGGTAACTTTCCGGAAGCCTACAACCTCCAGATGGGTTCCCAGACCAGATAAGTCCTGAAATGCAGAGGGGCCAGCCTCTCTAGAACATCAACTAGTTCTAGCCCCCTATTCCGTATTATTGACAGCCCCTTCCAACCTGGAAATCCAGAAAGGGCACAGTCCAAATAACCCTAAAGTGTGGGAGAAAGATCAAAAGTGATGGTGGAGTTGTACAGAGAAGGTAGGGTTTATCAAATGAGTAGGATTGCTGAATCATTATATTGATATTTATTTTAGTCTCTGTTAACTTAGAGCAGCTAGAAGTAAAAACTTGAAATTGCGGAATTATAGCCTATATTAAACTCTGAAATCTATTCTATAATTAATTGTTGTGATGTACTTTGAAATTTATTGCTTTTTGTATATATGTTATTTTTCACAAAAAAAGAAAAACAATTAGTAATATTTCTATACACAAGCAAGGAACAATCAGAAAAAGAAAATCAAAGAGAAAATTCCATTCACAAGCAACTAAAAGAATCAAATGTCTCCGAAGAAATAAGTACACAGAAAGCTACAAAACATCACTTAAAGAAACCAAAGAAAACATGAATAAATGGAAGGACATTTTGTGTTCACAGATCGGACATTAAAATGTCGATACTCCCCAAATTGATTTACAGATTCAATGCAATCCCAATCAAAATTCCAACAACCTACTTTGCAGAAATGGAAAGGTCAATTATCAAATTTATTTGGAAGGGTAAGAGGCCTCGAATAGCCAAAAACATCTTGAAAAAGAACAAAGTCGGAGGACTCACATAGTAAACTCTGGAATTTAGTTAATAATATTGGATTAATATTTGCTCATCATTTACCACAAATGTACCACATTAAGGTTAAGAGGTCAATGGAAGAGCCGTATGTATGTTTGTGAGGGGAGGGGGAGTGTTACATGGGAACTCTCTTTATTTTGTCCTCAATTTTCTGTAAACCTAAAGTTGCTTTAAAATTAAGATCTTTTGACTTCCGAGAAGATTGCAGAGTGGAATGAATTTAATTCACTCCTGCTCTGTGGAAGAAGATAGGGGAAGAAGATAGGGGAAAGAATGATCGGGACTTCCGTCCTGGGGTGTGAGTAATCAAAAAGGATCTCCAGGGATTTGGCGTGAGTGGAGAGGTGGGGGGGGGATGAGGACGGGGAGAGCGAGGTCTGTTGGATTGACTGTGATCCCCACAAGGGTCAGGCTGCGGTGTGTGGGATGGTGGAGATCAGAGAGAACTGACCATCCCTCCACTCCAGCCTGCCCCAGCTGCTGGCTGGGGAAACCTCCCTGAGCAGCCAGGCAGCCAACAGCGCGCGAGGGGAGCCCAGAGGCGGCCCGGGCATCCACCGTGAGGGCTGCATCTCTGGGTGCTGGGAGCAGTGGGCAGTGTCTGGTGGATCTGCCAGGCACTGGGCACTGCAGGTTGGCTGCTTCCCTGAGCACTGGTCGGCTCCCCTGTCCCACACACCAAGACCAGCCATCCTACCACCGTGTACACCATCTTTCAGCGCTGCTGCATTCTGGGAGGCGTGGGCCGGAGGGAGGAGGTGACTCAAGGGCAAAATTATTCATTTTGTCCCTTATTTTTTTCAATGTATTTCTATAGATATATTTTTATTAGTAGTATTATTGTTATGGTTTATTGTTTATTTTTACATATATTTAATATGTCTTTTTCATTGATTTATTTATTATATATGTTCTATTTATATTTATTATATATATTCTATTTCATTTATTTTTTTTTTCTCTTTTAATTTTCTCTCCATTCTGTGGACACTTATTTCCAATATATCTTGGGGTATCTCCTTCTGACTTTGGGGCCTGCCACTGTTGAGGTATGTCTCTTGTTGTTGTAGTTGTCGTTTTGTTTTGTTTTTCATATTTTTATTGTATTTTTACTTTATTATTTTTTCTTTCTTTCTTTCTTTTTGGGTACATGGGGTGGGAGTCAAGTCCAGGTCTCTTGTATGACAGGCAGGCATTTTGCTGCTGTGCACCTGGCCTGACTTTTGACAGACCCACAAGTTCAATTGTACCCCCTACATGAGATCTGGGCCTTCATTGGGAGTTGATTAACCAACAGACCAGGTGCAAAAGGAATCTTCAGTGCAAAGCCAAGTAAATACAAAACTTTAGATGAGTAAAGGAAACCAACTTGCAAAATAACCTTATTAAGATAATCAAATGTCCTGAACATAACAGAAAATCACAAAGTACATGAAGATCCAGAAATGGCCCAGCCAAATGACCAAGTTAAAACTCTGGAGGGGACACAATATATGGAATAACTATTCAAGGCTATTTATAAAAAAAATAACATATATCAAGAAGACACTAGAGAGTATAAAGAAGAAGTTGAAAGATTAAATAGAAAACTGGCAGATCTCACAGAAATGAAAGATATAGTAGACAAAATTAGAACTATACTAGAGACACATGATAACAGATCTGAAGAAGCAGAAGGAAGAATAAGTGAGCTAGAAGACAGAACAATTGAACTAGAGTGTGTAAAAGAACAAATGGCAAGAAAGATGGAAAAAATGGAACTGGATCTTATGGAAATGATGGACATGAGGTACACAAATATAAGAATCATTGGTGTCGCAGGGTGGGCCATGGTGGCTCAGCAGGCAGAGTTCTCTCCTGCCAGGCTGGAGACCAGGGCTTGATTCCTGGTGCCTGCCCATGCCAAAAAAAAAGAATCATTGGTGTCTCAGAAGAGCAAGAGAAGAGTAAAGGGCTGGGAAAGTTAGTTAAAGATATAATCAAGGAAAACTTCCCAACACTTATCAAAGATATAAATATGCAAATCAAAGAGGTCCAATGAACTCCAAATACAGTAAATCCAAATAGACACATTTGCACACCGATGTTCAGAGCAGCACTATTAACAATTACCAAATGATGGAAACAATCCAGATGCCCATCAAGAGATGAATGGATAAACAAAATGTGATATATACATATGATGGAATATTATGCAGCAATAAGACGAAATGAGTCATGAAGCATATGATATCATGAATGAAACTTGAGTACATAATGTTGAGTGAAATCAATCAGATGCAGAAGGACAGATACCGTATAGTTTCGCTATTATGACTCTGGTAAAGGTAAAAGTATAGAGGTTATACTATAGACTCTAGCATACCTCGAGGTATACAAAAGCTAGAGACTGAGGAAAGTCTACCCAATGAGGTTGAACCTAAATGCAAGGGAATGGATAGAAATAATAGTAATTCATTAGTGGGGCTCTAAATCACATTGTCATATTGAAGATGAATCTGATTGAAAGGGAATTAGAGTGTGATGTGTCCTACTGCTTAAATCTACAATTACAAATAAGTTCTTGCATGAACTGTTTCAAATGTTCGATAGTGGATAAAGAGTCAATAGTAGAAGGTTAGTGGAGCAGGGTCGGGGGGGGGGGGACACAAAAATACCTGCTATGACCAGTAGTTAAGAGAAAGACATCAACAGTTACTGCAGCACTACCAGGGGCAACTAACTGGTGGCGAGGGATAAGTGATAAGGGTTGGTTTTTATTTAATAGTTGGTGACACTGCGTTTGCTGGTTCTTTGTCATTATGGACCAATGAAAACTGTCTAAAATTGAGAGTGCTGCTGATTTTACAACCAAGTGAGGGTACAGTAAGACATGGTTTATTATGGACATTATCCATGATGTCCATTAGAAGGAAGGAGCCAAAGGGTACAATGACTGAGAAGCAGAATGGCGAACCGTGTTACATTTATGAGGTGGAATATGGTGTGGCTACAAAAGGGAAGGATGTACTAAGAAACGATGATCATGCATCTATGTGATGATGTTAAGAATTACTGATTGCATATGTAGAATGGTATGATTTCTAAAAAAAAAAAATGGTCAGCACAATACTGCCTAATTGTAATGTAATTATGTTGGAACGCTGAATGAAGCTGCATCTGAGCTATAGCTTTTTTTGTTTGTTTTTTTTCTCTTATATATTTTTGTACTTTTTATTTTTAGTTTTGTTTTCTCTCTGTGTTATCACTTTATTTCTTTTTCTGTTGTCATGCTATTTCTTTCTCTAAATCGACGCATATGTACTGAGAAATGATGACCATACACCTATGTGATGATATTAAGAATTACTGATTGCATATGTAGAACGGAATGATTTCTAAATGTTGTGTTAGTTATTTTTTTTTAATTAATAAAAAAATTAAAAAAAAAAAGGGAAGGATGTTAAAACATTACCCTCTCCCCACCATGTGGGACATTACATTCAGGGATGAATGAATAAAGAATTGAACAAACCTTCAGGACAATGTGTATGTAAAAAATAAGCCAGAAACAAAAGGACAAATATGCTAAGGTCTCTCTCAGAAAGTACACATAAGAAAATGGGAGCCTAGATTGTAAACCCTTATAGCAGCCATACTTATTCTGAAGTTGTAAATACATTTCTAGATTCTGAGATACTGAGCCATCTGTGTATCAGCTGGTATTTATTCAGAACTTTGAATACCTCTGTGACACCTAAGAACTCAGAAATGGAGCGCTGCAGCCCTGAAAGTTTTTATAATTTTATATAATAACAGTTACAGTAACTGCAAAAAAGGTCATACCTTAATAGAGTTTAAAATGAAGCCAATATTTGGGAAATGCACATCAAAACTACAATGAAGTATCATCTCACATCCACCAGAATGGCCATTATCAATAAAACAGAAAACAAGTGCTGGAGAGGATGTGGAGAAAGAGGCACACTAATCCACTGTTGGTGGGAATGTCAAGTGGTATAACCATTGTGGAAGGCAGTTTGGCGGTTCCTCAGGAAGCTAAATATAGAATTGCCATATGACCTGGCAATACCATTGCTCAGTGTCTACTCAGAGGACATGAGTGCAAAGACACAAATGGACATTTGCACATCAATGTTTAGAGCAGCATTATTTACCATCGCGAAGAGATGGAATCAGCCCAAATGTCAATCAACAGATGAGTGACTAAACAAGCTGTGGTATATACATACGATGGAATATAATACAGCCATAAGACAGAATAAAGTCATGAAGCACATTAATGTGGATGGACCTTGAGGACATTATGCCGTGTGAGATTAGCCAGAAACAAAACAACAAATACTGTATGGTCTCACTGATATGAACTAGCATTAATGAATGAACATGGAGAATTTCAGTTAAGAATAGAGGTCATCAGAAGATAGAAATAGAGTAGATATTGGGTAACTGGAGCTGAAGGGATACAGATTGTGCAACAAAACTGATGGAAAAAATTAAGAAATGTATAGCACAATATTATCTGATTGTAGCACAATAATGTAAGTGCACTGAATGAAGGTGAATGTGAGAATGATAGAGGGAGGAGGGCTGGGGGCACGTATGAAACCAGAAGGAAAGATAGATGATAAAGACTGAGATGGTGTAATCTAGGAATGCCTAGAATGTACAATAATAGTGACTAAATGTACAAATTAAAAAATGTTTTTGCATGAGGAAGAAAAAAGAAAGGTCAATATTACAGGTTATTAAAAATAGATGGTCATTCACATTTTAAAACCTCAATTCTGTGTGAGACTAAAGCAAAAAATGTTTATTTGGTACAAAATTTCTATTTTGACTAGTGCATTTCCTAATATAACTTATATGGACAAGTTAATTGAACACCATAAGTACATGGAACCTTGAAGAGGGCATTTTGTAGGTTTGTCCAGTGTAAAGTTCCGATAAACCCCAGAGTGATTTGAACAGTGAATAAAGAAGTATTTGCAAAGTCCCATTGGGCAGATGGGGAGAGAGGGGGAAAATTCAACTTGCCCATTTGGAGAATTCCTGATATTCTCACAAGCAATGGGGACAACCAAATCAATAGGCCAAGCCCTCAACCTTGGGGTTTGTTCATATGAAACTTATCCCTGCAAATGATAGTCTAAGTCTACTTAAAATTGGGCCTCAGAGTCACCCCCAGAGAACCTCTTTTGTTGCTCTGATGTGGCCTATCTTGCTCTCTCAGCTAACATGGCAAGAAAACTCACTGCCCTCCCTCTCTCTACGTGGGACATGATTCCCAGGGATGTAAACCTCCCTGGCAGTGTGGGACAGAAATCCTAGAATGAGCTGGGACTCAGCATCAAGGGATTGAGAAAACCTTCTTGGCCAAAAGGGGGAAGAGAGAAATGAGACAAAATAAAGTGTCAGTGGCTGACAGATTACAAACAGTTGAGAGGTTATCCTGGAGGTTATTCTTATGCATTATGTAGATATCCCCATTTTTGTTTAAGGTGTATTAGAGAGGCTAGAGGGAAGTGCCTGAGACTGTAGAGCTGTGTTCCAGTAACCATGTTTCTTGAAGATGATTGTATAATGATATAGCTTTCACAATGTGTCTGTGTGATTGTGAAAACCTTGTGTCTGATGCTCCTTTTACCTACAATATGGACAATTGAGAAAACAATATGGATTAAAAATAAATAAAAAATAGGGGGAACAAATGTTAAAATAAATTGAGTAGATTGAAATACTACTGATCAATGAAAGGGCATGATACAGGATATAGAAAAATATAGGGGAACAAAGGTTATAATATATTGGGTTGATGGAAATACTAGTGGTCAATGAGAGGGAGGGGTAAGGGGTATGGTATATATGAGTTTTTTCTTTTTATTTCTTTTTCTGGAATGATGAAAATGTTCTAAGAAATGACCATGGTGATAAATATACTACTATGTAATGATATTGTGAGCCATTGATTGTATACCATGTATGGAATATTCATATGTTAAGAATGTTCATGTTTGTATGTTGCTTGGGTTTGTCAATAAAAAAAATTGAACTAAAAAAAATCAAATAGAAATAGTTCAAGATAAGTTTATGGAACTCTTCCAAAATGTAGAACAAAAGATAAGTTCATTATTCCTACAAAAGAGAAGCTAAGCCTACTGATAACTATACCTAAAAGTCACCCCAGAGAACCTCTTTTGTTCCTCAGATGTGGCCTCTCTCTCTAAGCCAACTTGGTAAACACACTGCCCTGCCCATTATGTAGGATATGACTCCCACGGATGTAAATCTCCCTGGCAATGTGGGATGGAACTCCCAGTATGACCTGGGACGCAGCATCATGGGATTAAGAAAGCCTTCTTGACCTAAAGGGGGAAGAGAGAACTGAGACAAAATAAAGTTTCAGTGGCCGAAGAGATTTCAAATACAGTCGAGAGGTTATCCTGGAGGTTATTCTTATGCCTTATATAGATATCCCTTTTTAGTTTATGGTGCATTGGAATAGCTAGAGGGAAGTACCTGAAACTGTTGACCTGTATTCCAGTAGCCTTGATTCTTGAAGACAATTGTATAACTATATAGCTTTTACAATGTGACCGTGTGATTGTGAAAAAAAAAAAAAAGATAAGTTAAAGGAAAATATGAGAAGAAATAAGACAGAGGTTTTTCTAATTAATTTAGTGGGAGAAGTCAGCTCTTTAAAATAGGGGCTAGGCAAAAATTATGGCCTGTAGATCAAATCTGGTCAGTTACCTGTTTGTTTGTATTTTTAAGGCTTATGAATTAAGAAAGCGTTTACATTTCTTAAAGAGTAACATTTAAAACAGATATATAAAGACCTACATATTATCCTCAATTTTGCCTCTTGGCCCACAATACCTAAAATATTTACTATTTGGCCCATTAAGAAAGTTTGCCAATTCTTGTCCTAAGACACTCACTATATGCTATTTTGCTTGTTTGGAGCTATCATGTACCCTAGAAAAGACATGTCCTTTAATCCTCATTCAGTATTGTTGGGTAGGATCTTTTATATTGTTTCCATGGAGGTGTGACCCACCCAATTGTGGGTGGTAACTTTTGATTAGATGGTTTCCATGGAGATATGTCTCTACCTATTCAAGATGGGGTTGCTTACTGGAGACCTTTAAGAGGGAACCATTTTGGAAAAAGCTTTAGAGCCAACAGAGTCCACACAACCAGAGAACTTCAGAGATGCAAAAAGAAAACAACCCCTGGGAAGTCACTGAGGAAGCCTAGAGAGAAAGCTATCAGACATTGCCATGTGCCTTTCCAGCTGAGAGAGAAACCTCAAACGTCATTTGATTCTGAACCAAGGTATCTTTCCCTGGATGCCTTAGTTTGGACATCTTTATAGCCTTGTCTTAATTTGGACATTTTCACAGCCTTAGAACTATAAACATGCAACTTAATAAATTTCCTTTTTAAAAGAAAAATAATGAACCCAATCTGGCTAGGTCTAAGATAAATTAGAATACAGGATAAAAGATGATCATGTATGCACTCTAGACCTTCATCTACTGTATGAGACCAAGGGCAGTGAAGTTTATTATGTCTAGAACCTGAATTTTCTGTAACACACAATCTAAATCAGCCTGCCTGGATAGCCCATTTAAACAACCCAAATTCCTGGAGTCCAGAATGAGAATGAGGACTTATAATTCTTTATAGCTTATTGTATTACCAGGATACATCTCAGACTATGGTGGGCTAAAAAATAAAAAGTATTGGAAGAGTCCCTTGAGGGTCCAAAAGAAAAAAAAGAAACTATTAAACTTTCCCATCTGGGAAACCTGGGGTACACGCTGAACTAATGGGGACTCCCACAAAAATAGGTCAAGCCCTGGATTTTGAGACTTTCCCTTACAAGACTTATTTCTGTAGGGGAGAAGCTAAGACTACCCATAATGAGGCCTAAGAATTGTTTCTAGGAAGGCTCTTTGCTGCTCAGATGTGGCCTCTGTCTCTAAGCCCAACCCTGCAAGGAAAATCATCATCCTCCCCCCTACTTGGGAAGGGGGTGAAAATCTCCCCTGCAATGTGGGACATGGTTTCCAGGGATGAGACTGGCCCTGGCATCATGGGATCAGCAATGCCTTCAGAACTAGAAGTGGGGAAAGAAGTGTAATAAAGTAAAGCATTGTGGTGAACAGAGATCCAATGGAGTAAAGAAGCTCTTCTGGAAGCACCTCTTATGCAAGCTTCAATTACATAGCTTGCCATGGTTTGCTAACCCCCCACCAACATAACTCCTGTTGACTCTTACAAACACCTAGGGCTCAAACTGAAACTTTATAAGGTTTCATGCATTAATTTTGCCTTCTTAATTCCCAGAAAATTCCTAGGTCAGATGAATCCTGAAGCCCACAGGGACTAGCCTCTCCAAGATTATCAATTAATTACATTATCCTATCTTTCAGTGTTGATGCCCCTTCTCAACATGAAAAAGTCAGAAGGGGCATTGCCCAAAGATCCCTATAGATTGGGAGAAGGTATAACAGAGAAAATAGGATCAAACAAATGTGTATGGCCGCTGAATCACTATATTAATACTTCTTCTAACCTCTAGTGTTTTCGAGAAGCTCGAAGGAAAAATCAGAGATGGTGGTATGGTAGCCCATGACAAACTCTGGGATCTGTTCTGTAACTACTTATTGAAGTGTGCTTTGAAAATTATTTCTTTTTTCTTTCTTTGCTTTGTATATATGTTATATTTCACAATAAATAACGTTTATAAAAAGTCTATTATTAGAAAAAATAAGTAAATGCCTTTCTATAGCAGAATGTTTAAATAAAGCATGATATACCATATCATGCAGCCACTAGGAAGAATGAGATGAATTTATATACATTGATAGAAATTATAGCCAAGATACATTATGAAAGGGAAAAAAAAGCAAGTAACCAAACAGTATGTGAAGTATGGCTCCATTTTTATAAACTTCCTCTTCTTTTGCCTCAAGAAAGGGAGAGGGAGATAGATGCACAGGACATTGTGGGAGAGGAAATTTATAGAATTTGAAAACTGACTTACTGAGGAGAAGGCAAGAGACAACAAGTGATCAAAGAAGAACAATCATGACTTGACATTGTTTCATCATTCAAAAGATTCAGGATAAGGAACAGACTATTAGGAAATAGAATAAAATTGTTTTTGGATATGTTAAGTGTGATATCTAAAAGAATTTTTATAGGAGTTGATATATCTAATACATAGACATACACAAACATACACATATACATCATATATGAGTGTATATCTATGTATGAACATACATGCATATGTATAAATGTGTGGGTGTGTATATTTGGGGGGCATCTTCATAAACAATTCAAATAAAACTACAGACATGTTCAGACCTGCCTGGGGAGAGAAGAGAGGGAAGGTAAAGCTGAGCTAGGAAGGAAATTTGCTGAACTTTAGAGAGACAAGTAGAGGGAAATTCTGTAAAGAATGGAGAAGAAACAAGAGAGGCAGAAGGCAAATCTGGGAAAAGTATAATAGAAGTCCTAAAAGACGAGAACTTTCTGAAGGATAAGAGTGATCGATACTATTTAAGTGACAGAGAGATTTAAGGAAAATACATGTTTTTGTCATTAGGGTTATTTCTCAGTCCTCCTTTAAGATGATTCAACATCCTGATTTGATTGAGTATACTTGACTCGAGATGAGTGTAGGCAGGCATCTAAATAGAAATATAAACAAACTATCTTTCAGACATTTAGGAATTTCAAGAAGAGTCTGACCATGGAGAAGAGACCACCTAACTCTTCCTTCAGCTGATTCTCCTTTTTGGACCCTCAGTATTGAATCTGCTGAGGAGTCTACTTCACCCAAGCTCAGTTACTGACATTGAGGACTCTGAACACCATCTCAGTAATTCAGTCAGTGGGCCATGACAGGGTGCACTACACAGAGAGAGAGCCAGAAGCTTCCTACCCTGTGCACTCATGGCTTCAGACACCCCCTTCTCTGGCTTCAGACTCCCTAGAAACATCACCAGGAACCACCAGGAGGGCCTGTTGCTCTGGGACAAGTCAATAACATCAGCATTTGCTCAACACTCCCAGTTTATTTAGCTTCTACTTTTCTCATTTTAATGGAAGTACAAGGGGAAGACAGTTGTCACCCAAACTATTGACAGTGTGACTACTTCCCCTATTTCTTCAATGTTAGGATCTTGAACACCCTACTCTTGATCGTTGGAAGGGGTGGCCCCGTCTGAACCAAAATGTTCATGATGTTCTAGGAGTCACTGGCCTTTAAAAATGTAGCTCTAGATTTCCCACAAGAAGAATGGACTTTCCTGAACACATCTCAGAAAAAGCTCCTCAAAGAAGTGATGGTAGAGACAATCAGTCATCTAATTTCGGTAGGATTTCAAATCTGCAAATCAGATATGCTTTTCCAATTGGAGCAAGGAGATGAATTGTGGAAAGAAGGAACACGATTTCTCCAAAACCAGAGTTCAGGTATGGAAAGAGACCTTAAAAAACAAGAAATGATAACCATACAAAATATCAGATGCAGGAAAGATGCATCTATCATCAACAGTTTCTTAGTACATGTTAATTCAGAATGGAAAGAAACCATATTTCAGCAAACTATTTGGAAACACTGCAGTGACTGGCTGTCTTTTTCTCAATGTAAGCAAGTTCACAGCAGAAGTAAATCATATGAATATCATGTAAGTGGTGAAGTCTTTATTCAAAAGTCCGGCCTTAGATGATTCAATGGATCCAACATTGGAGAGAAACCCTATGAATGTCATCGATGTGGGATAGCCTTCGCTGATCGTTCTTACCTTAGGTAATATTCCTACCTTAGGCAACATGAGAGAATTCACACTGGAAAGAAAGCATTTCAATGTCCTCTTCATTGTTCTACCCTTAGGCTATAAGAGAACTCACAGTGGAGAGGAACCTTATCAATGTAGTCTATGAGGTAAAGCCTACACTCAGTGTTCTAACCTTAGGTGACATGAAGGACTCACAGCAGAAAGAAACCCTAAGCAAGTGAGCTATGTGGGAAAGCCTTCAATACAAGTCCTCATCTTAGAGACCGTGAGCAAATTCACACTGGTAGAAATCGTATGACAACCATCCATGTGGGAAAGCCTACATTCATTATTCTAACCTTAAGTGGCATGAGATACTTCACAGTGGAAACAAACTATATGAATGCCATCTATGTGGGAAAGCCTGTGTTAAACATTCTCACCTTAGAGGATAGGAGAGAACTCATGCCGAAAAGAAACCTTCTGAATGTCATATATGTGGGAAAGCCTTTACTTTTTGTTCTTACCTTAGGTGACATGAGAAAATCACACTGGAGGGAAACAGTATCAATGTCTTCTACATGGGAAGGTCTGTGCTCATTGTCCTTACCTTAGGTGACCTGAAAGAACTCACAATGGAGAGTAACTATATGAACGCCATGTCTGTGGGAAAGCCTTCAGTTTGTGTTCTCCTCTAGGAGACCATGAGAGAATGCTCACTGAGGAGAAACCCTATGAATGCATCATTGTGGGCAAGCTTCACATATTGTTCTGCTCTTAGACAACATGACAGAACTCACACTAGAGAATCTTGTGAATGTCATGCCATAAAGCCCTCACTTGTTGTTCTGTTCTTTGGTGACATGAGAGAATTCACAGTGAAGAAAAACCACATGAATGCAGTCTACATGCGAAAGCTTTTACTCATTCTGGCCTTAGAGGACACGAGAGGATTCACACTTGAGAGAAATTGCAAGAACATCTTTGAATGGATTTAAGAAAAACATTAAATTTATTTGTAAGATAATTCAAATTGAAGAGAAAGTATATCAAAGGTATGTATATGGGAAAGCCATCAGGCAGTGTTCTGACCACAGATAATGTGACAGCTCGCAGTAAAAATGTTCGGTGTATAGAAGTGATTGCAGCCATAGAATGAGCCTTTAACACACTACTGAACTCACACACTGAAGAGACACTATGTTTGTAATTAACCAGGAAAGGTTTTTCATCATCCTTACTACTTCAGGTAATCTAAGTAAATCCATACTATGAAGAAGCCATATGAATGTCATCTGGGTAGCAAAACCTGTATTGATGTTTTCATGATGTACAAATTAGTGAACTGATAATATAAATGTAATATAAAAGCAGAAGTCTTCAGCTACTACTCTAAGTCATAAGAAACCCAGAAAAATGATATGTGAGAGAAATTCTATGACCGTAATTATTGTGGGAATGCCTTAATTTATATTCTCCTTTAATTGAAATGAGTGAACAGAACAGGAGAGAAAAACTAGGCTTGTAATCAATATATATAACTATAGCCAAACACCGAACTTGGTGTGCAAAAGAAAATTTGTTGTAGGAATAACCACTAAACAAAAATAATCATGAAGCATCTTTATTTGTAGGACAAGATCCCTAGGGGACATGCTTGATAATTCATGATGGCAAAATTATTCAATGAAAATCATGAGAAATCATTTACTCATACAACATCTGTTGTATCTGAAACTGTCTTGTGGTCATAAATGTAGGAAAGCCTTAAGGGAGCATTCATTTCCAAGTAGTATTAACATTTTCCCACTGAGGAGGCAACTATCCTGAAGGTAAAATGGGAAAACCCTCAGCTGGCTTTCACATCAGAAAACTCAGACTAAAAATAATAAAATTTATAGGTATCCAATTCAGCAAAGAATCCAGAGTTTTGTAAAAGCCTTATGATTGAAAATATGTAGTTAAACAATGTAGGATTGTGAAATGATCTGGGAATATTGAATGAAGAATTTTGTAAGAATGTGAAATGAAATTCAACTCAATAGATTGATGATCACACATATGGAAGCAAGTTGCTGAAAAATCTAAGTTGGCAAAGTCCTAATTTTTATATAGCTCTAAAAAGAAATATTTGGATGTCAGAAAATAACTTTGAATGTAAACTGAAACATATAAAACAGAAAATCATGTCTTACTCTTATGTTACATGTATGTGCATTCCAAGACTGTAGACAAACATGGATAAATATTCTTTAAAAGTAAAAAAAAAAAAATTTAGGAATTTCTATGTGAAATTAATTGATTGCATATTACCGGATCTGATATTTTGTAGTGCCTCTTAGGTGCTGAAGTAATTTCTACATATTTCAGAGTCTAAAACTCTTTCCCTAATGCATCAATCCTACAGCTTCCAGAGACTCAAACTCCTTTTTAGTGTAGTCATATATAATTCATTTAATGAAAGGTTTGCTTGGTAGAAGTAAAAACATGAAGCAGATTCCTTTTAATCCAAGCACAGTCATATGTGTACTACGTCAGATTACCCTTCCCGGTTGTGTTAATGATTTCTTGGGTAACTTCCAGAAACCATGTCTACTAAAAATTCCCATCACATATCAGATAGAAAGTTTTCTACTCTCATGTTTTGGAAAGGCTTGTGGCCCAGGGGATTTGAAGTTATTGGGGAATGGGGCCTACTCATTTCATTCTCCTCTTCCTCCCTCACCTTGAAGGAATGGTTTGTCACTGGGGCATCTCCTCTTTCTTTTGACACTCTGGATATTGTAGAGAAAAGAGAGAATAAGAGAGATGATAGAAAATATCTTATATAACTGGTACCTAATATATTTCCGTCTGTTGCTAGTAGCCTCTGCCAAGGTCATGGTCTCTACCCACAAGATGTATATGATTTTTCTTGGGTTGATTTCAACTTCATTATTACATTGCTGGCCATCAATTTCATTGAGGAGCGGCAGGTAGCCTGCTCTCACTGTCTCTGTATTAGCTATCTCTTGCTTGACAACAAATTACCACAAATTTAATGGCTTAAAATAACACATATTTATTATCTCACAGTTTCTATGGGTCAGGAAACAAGACACGGCTTAGCTGGCTCCTCTGTTCAGGATCTCTCATGAGGTAAGATGTCAGCCAAATACAGAAGGATCTGCTAGGAGGGATCTGCTTCCTGGCTAGTGTGGTTGTGAGAAAGAGCCAGTCTCTGGCAGCTTGTAAGACTGAGGGCCTCAGTTTCTAGTTGGTAGTTGGCCAGAGGCTAACTCTAGCTCCTTGCCACATGGGTCTCCTAAAAACATAGCTGCTAGTTTCAACAAAGTGTGCAAGCCAAGAAGGCAATAGAGTCAGCTAGCAAGATATAAATTCAATCTTATTAACATAATCCTGGAAGTGACATCCCTGCACCTCTGACATATCTATTGATTGAGTCACTGGGTATGAATGCTAGATGGCTGAGGTCACTGGGACCATCCTAGAATCAACATGCCATAGTCTTCCTTTGTGTAAGCCTGGATCACCCCCATTTTCTTGCCACATCCTCTATCCTCCTTGTTCCTTCACTTGTAGTCTTGAGAAGAGCTGAGGTCCTCTTCTGCATCCTGCAAACAGCACAGAGGATCTGTCTGGCGTGAGGAATTGTCCCCATTTGCTGAGGTACTCTGTGCCACACTCTTCTCTCCCTATCATCACAATCAATTCCAGCAAGCCTCATACCTTCAGACATCTCCAAATGATGAGCAGACACTAGACTTTATATTCACATAGGTCTTGCAAACTCTAAAGGGCACACGTAAATCTATGTTGAAAATTTCCCACACATACCATTCTGAGAGGACCCATAAGCTCTGCAACTTAGTAAACATCTATCCTGGAATGAGATTGCAGTCTCCTTGTTTTTCAGGCACTCCTAAACTTTATGAGTGATTCCCGTGGAGGCCTGTCTTCTAGAGGGTTAGAAAGTCCTGCCACCACCATTAGTCCTCATCTCAGTTAAGAACAGAAAGTACAGGAAGGGTCAAGGCTGTGACTAATGGTGGGAAGCTGGTTCTGTCATCTCTTATATATATGCTGGGGAAGTGGATGTAATTGCAACCTAATGTGTTACAAAGTTTTTTATGACAGCAATAAACCCTAATTACCAATTTTGGGGTTACAAAAAAGTCCCTTTAATCATTCTTTTCAGAAGCAAGACTGAAAGTACTAGGTGGGGATATTCCAAAATCCTCCCCACATCATCAACCTGTATTCTGGAACCCCTGTAATCAGGTCTCCCGTAATTTAGAACCCCTGTTATCCATCTAAAATCCAGCTACACCTGCACCGTACTATGCCCTTCCTTAATTGACTTTTTTTTTAAGCAGGCACTTTGTCCATTTTCACCAGTGAGCTTTAGGCTTTGCACTGTTATTCCATCTTTACCCTGAAGAGATGTAGTTCATTCTCCAAAAGCAAGATCACCCATTCCAAGGCCTCACTTATTAGATGACTCTGAAATCTGAGCCTCAAACCCAGATTATATCCTTATATCCTCATCTTCACATCCCCTATGTTGAAAAGCTCACTAGGAGGGCAGGAAGAAGAGAGCTATGACTTCTCAGAAGTGCTGAGCCAATTCTCATCTAAAGAATGAAGAATTATAGATTCTTAGAATGTCAAGATTAAAAGGAAACTTAGATTTTGTTTTGGACAACCCACTTCATTTCACAGATGAGGATCCTAAAGGACAAGTTGTCCAGGAGATGAGCAGACATGTTCTCCTGGTTCCCAGTACACTGCTCTTTCCACTGTACAATATAGTCACTTGGGAAAAGACAAAAATATTAAAATCACAGCATATTTATGGTACAATTTTAACTGTGAGTTGCTATATATTTTTAACCTTACTTGAAAGGCTGTCCTAGTGCTGCATAGTATAAGTGAATTGTGCTACTCTGTTTTGTGAGCTTTGAAATCAGACCTCTTATGTAATACATACAGGAAGTGCATGCTTCTGTTATGGGGTTTAGTGACACATGTTGGGGTTGAGAGGACAATTGAGACTTCTGGAATCTGAGAAAAGGAGCTTTTCTCTTGCGTCTGGCAAAAGTGGGACTCCATTCTGGTTAATAAGAAGCTCGCATTAATTCGACATTTGGATGACAACCAGAGTCAGATGCAGTAAATCTTGGTAACTACTGCTCATTTCAAGCCAGAGCCAGGCAGTTTGTTTATTTTAAACGCTTTCTCGATGGGTTACTCCCCTGGGAAAATGACCTTGTTTTCATCTCAGGCCCAAGGGAAACTCCTTTTACTGTGGAATCTTATTCTAGGATGTGTCTGGAAAAACAACAGTTACAGTCTTTGCTCAGCTACTATCATCTTACTCACTTCATTAATAAAGCTTTTGATTTTAAAAAATAAAAAAGAAGACCGGAAAATGTAAACCCTCCTCCTTCCCTAGTCAAAATCAGAGCTAAGATGTGCTCAGTGCTAGCTGCATTTCTGCACTCATTTTTAATGTCTGTCTCCCGGAGATAATACAGCTCACCACCCCTGTAAGGAAAGGGAAGCTTGGGTGAGGACACGAATCCTGAGTGGGTGTGGAGCAGTGTGAGAATGGGGTCCAGTACAAGCAGTGAGGGCATTTGGGATGGGCCCAAAGCAGGTTTCAATTGATTTGATGTCAATGTGGAACCTGTTTTCACTGTAGAACACCTCCTTCTGCTTCTGTGTTTGCACAGGCGTTTGCATACGGATGCCTTCAGTTTGGAATCAAGCCTCTCCCTGCAAACACGTGTAACCTATACATACGTCTAACCACACATAACCCTGGGGTGATAGCACCTCATGCAATCTCAGTCATCAACACAATTCCTCTACTAGTTCATCTTACAACTTTTTCTTAGATGTGTAGCTGAGAGAGGAAGCTTTGGGCTAAAGGACAGATACCACAGGAGCCATTTTAGAGCATTTAGCTTTGAACTCCTTAAAAGGCCTTAGGGGGAAGATTTTGAATCATGGATGTAAGCCTTGATCTCGGTATCCCCAGAAAACTACGTGCCTGGAGAGTGGGGAGGGGAAGGGAAAGACAAAGAAAGAAAATCCCAGAAAAAGGCAGAGGGAGAGAGGTGCACTAGAAAATGTTGAAGACATCCCAGGGATGAGCCTGAACCTGGCATTGTGGGATTGAGGTAGCCTTTTGACCAAAAAGGGGGAAAAAATTAAGCAAAACAGAGTTTCAGCAGCTGAAGGATTTCAAAAAGAGTAGAGAGGACATTCTGGAGGTAATTCTTATGCATTTTAGAAATATCCTTTTAAGCTTTTAGTGTATTAGAATAGCTAGAAGGAAATATCTGAAACTGTTGAAGAGTATTCTAGTAACCTTGATTCTTGAAGATGGTTGCATAACTATATAGTTCTTACAGTGTGACCATGTGACTGTGAAAACCTTCTGGCTGACACTCCTTTTATCCAGTTTATGGAAAGATGAGCAAAACAATAAGGGCAAAAATAAATAAATAATTGGGGGGATAAGGGGTATGGGATATTTGGATTTTCTTTTTTTCATTTTTATTCTTATTTTTATTTTTTGGAGTAATGAAAATGTTTAAAAACTGATTGCAAACCACTAATTGTACACTTTGGATGATTATATGATATGTGAATATATCTCAATAAAATTGCTTAAAAAAGAAAAAGAAAATACTGATGACAAAATTAGACCAGGTGTTATCTTACCTAGGGTACACCCTACAGACCACCAGGTTTATGCTTTATAGTCACTCCATTTCTGAAAGGCAGTTTCCACTGCTAGTCTCTGCAAATAAAATCTTAGCCTCCATTTGAGGTCATGCAAAATCACTTTGGCCAGGACATTTACTGAGGATACATTAAGACTCAACAGCTTCTCTGGAAATATTATGAGAACAGATTCCTTAATGAGATTCTCATTAGATTTGGGTGTCAAGTGAAGTAGCCCAGGCTGGAAAACTGTAACCTGTGTAAGACTGAATCTGTCAGGGATGTCAGACTCAGAGCTGCTGCTTCAGCTTTTGTCAGTTACAGGGCAGAAGCAGGAAAGCGAGAATGGAGACTCAAAGGCAAACCTCATAAAGCTCTAGGGCCAGAGGCACAGAACTAACCTTCCATAATCACTCTTAAGATATCCAAGGCACAAACTCTAGAAACGATATAAAACGAAGAACCAGAACCAAAGCAAGGGAAGATCTTGCCATGTTTCACTGCCTTGGAAAATTTACTTACATTCTTACTGGAACCTGGGAGTAGGGGAGGGAGAATAAGAACAAGTCCTACCTCCTCGTAACCAAAAAGAAAAACAAAGAAGCTTACCCATAACAAAAGTGCAGCACTTCTCCAACCACACAGGGGTGGACCAAGAGCAGATAGTGTTTTCTTGGTAGGTCAAATTTTCAAAAGCAAGCGTTGTCCTATTTCATGTTCTATAGACACAGCACTCAGTTTTATTAAAATATTACCAAAACAACATGTTATGAAAATAGCTTCCTAAAATGACTGTCCACATTCTTGCAAGGAGTGAGGAAACCACTTAGTGTTCTACAATTTGCCAACTGGTGTCTGAGGTATCAAAGAAGTTTGGGTAAGGATCTGAGTACCAGGAATCTCTCAGGCCATGAGTGTCTCTGCTTAGAAAGCAAAAGTAGAAGACAACAAATTGTCTGTGTTTCAAATTTCATAATCCTTGAATAATAAATGCTCACTAACAAAATGTTGGTATGTAAGCAATTGTTTAAAATATATTTAGCTGTGGCAAATTTAATTCAAGAGAAACTTTCCCAACTGGACAGAAAGATCAGCTTGTCATAGAAGATACTGGCTGTCACTTACAGTTTACAGTATATAGAGAGAATAAATGCACTGGGCAGGTGCTATGCTAAAATACTGTTATAGAAACAGGTATAGATTCCCTAGAGAGAGAAAAGAAGAAGAGATAATGCAATATTCATGACAGTGCATTAATTTTAAGAAAAAATAATTTATGAAAATAGGGATAGATAAAACAGATAATTTGGGGTGGTTGCTAACTATAAAAGAAAAATCGATAATTTTTTGCTAAGTGCATTTTTAAAAAATTTGATTGCTTGCTCCCTATTTTCCTTATATCAATACTGTAATTATAATTGTAGTATAAAACTGTATTTTAATTACAATAATATTGTAATTATACTATTAAACTATTGGTTATGGGGCTATGGGGCCAATGTTTAAATATTTTTACTCTAATTCTCAAAATAACACCATGGATGTGAGTTAGGCATTTCTCTCAGTTTTATGGATGAGAAAAATAGTTCAGCAAGCCAAATAACATTCTCCAGATACAACAGCACTTAATAGAGCCAAGATACACTTAAACCCAGATCTGCACAGCTCCAAATCTGTGAACACTTAATATGCAAAATAAAATTTCATTTAGGTTTAGGTTGTTGTTCTATGAATAGAGCCTAAATAAAAAGGAGGAACCCAATTAGAGAATATCAGTCTGAGATAAGCCTAAAAAGTTTTGTATTTTTACTTAAGCAGAAAGAAAAGGGAGGAAAACATTGACCCTCCTCTGTTCCATAAAAGACCAGGGAGAAGCCCTGTAAGGAAGACATAAGTGGATTCAAGAGAAGCAGGAAAGAGGGGAGAGGGGTAACAGAATGTAATCAGAAAATTAGAAAGTCTGAGAATAGTCCCTGTTCTTAATCTCCCCAAAACTTGTTATTACCTCACTCTCTAGAATCTCTTACTTTTAGTTTCCTTCTTGAAGAATCTCTATGCCAGGGTACTGGAGTTACCATGTTTTTCTTGGAGCTGAAGGAATTCCTGTTCCTCTAGCAGTTGGGAAGAGTGAGAAAATTATTCAAGCCTCTGCAGAAAGACAAAAATGTGACAGCTATTCCAGGAATAAGGTTTAAATACATATTCTCAGACAAACACGATTATCCTTAAAAGATTAAATTCCATAGTATTGAAAACACTGCCCATACTTCTGGTAGTTTATGGTATATAAAATATTACTGTTGATGTCCTGCCAGATCACCTTTATTAGCCCAGGAAACCCATCCTCCAGCTGCTATGAATAGGCTCCTAACAGCTCACAGCTATGTCTTAGTAGCCATAAACTACATTGTGTACAAATCCCTGGGAAGTTGCAACTTCTTTCCTAAAGGGGTAAACTGTGGCCAATGACTGACCAATTCAGGAGTATAAAAGCCCAGTCCTCTTGCCTCAGTTTGGGACAATTGTATAAAACATTTTACATTCTAGAGCTCCCTGTGAGATGGGTGAAGACAGACAGTAGCTGAGGATAATCTTTGCTTGACTTCTTCCCTGTCCCATCTTGCTCCCCTCGATTTCTCATAGGTTGTTTCTCCTGAGAGCATACACTCATTAAAAAAAAAAAAAAGATTTGCCCAAGAATTCCATTCTCTGACACTGTATCTAGGGAAAACAACCCAAGACATGAGTAAAATAGATTTTTTTATCAATAGATCTGGAAACCTAATCACAATACAGCTCTTTTTATGGAAAAATGCATTTCATCGGCACGCCTCTCTGCTCCGAGTGGGGAACCTACAGCTCTTGCTCTGTGACTGATGACCAGCAGAAAAATCCTTTATTTTACAAAAAAAAAAAAAAATGCATTTCAAACTCAACCAAATTGCAAGCAAATTTTTAAAAATAAATCTATCTAAGCATTGAAGAATATCTGTATATTAAAATATATATTTTTATAGATTCTATAAAATAGACAAGGTAAACACATATATAGAGAAGTAACTAAAGGCTCCAGCTGATTAAAAAAACTGGAACTACCCTTGTACTACAGACAATTGGAAAATTTGGCAAAACATTTTTCAAAATTCTGCTTGAAATCATTAGAGAAGTAGCAAGATAGTGACAAAATTATGAGATGAGGAGCATAAAAAGATGGAGGTTCAGAGAAGTGAGCTAGAATTTGAGGCCACTTTTTCTCCTGGAGAAATGATGTTGATAAATGAGTAGCATTTTTATTTCACCTTTAGAACAAAGAGTTCCAATAATAGATTCTAGAGCTTACAGAAGGTGAGAACTCACATGAACCTTCTGGGAGTAAGGGAGAACCAGAAATAGATAGGTTTTTCCAGACATGGCAGTTCTGCTTCAAATACTTTCCATATTTGAAATTGGAGTTACATGATTCTGTATTGCTAGTAACCCTAGTCACCTGCCGGGAATAAAAGCAAGTCCTTTCCAGAGGAAGATAACATCATCCTAAGCCTCAAATTATATAAAGGAATATTTTTCAAATGCAATGTCGGGCATACAATAAAAAAATCAAACACACTGGGAGAAAGATGACATGAACAAATCAGCAGAAACAATAAACAATAGAAACAGACTGACAAAGGCTTCAGATATTGGACCTATTAGAGAGGAGAGGCACTTTTATAATGCTTATTATACTCAAAGAAATAAAAGACGAGATTGAAAATTTCAGCAGCAATTGGAAATGGGGAGAGATGATAGCAGTTTAGAGCTAGTGGGGAACACAATGAAGTACAGGAGGAGGTGAGACACAGTTAAATGAGAATAACTGAGCTGAAGGACAGATCAGAAGAAAAAAAAATCCAGAATGAAGTATGAAGAGTCAAATGGACAGAAGAACAGGTAAAGGATAGGTGATATAGTGAGTCTAACATTCTTGGATTTGAGTTTCAGAGAGTGAGAAAAGAGAAAATGGGCAAAAGCAATATTTGAAGAGAGAAAGTCTGAGAAGGTCTCAAACATAACGAAGCCACAGACCATAAAATCCCTTACAAAACTCAACCTAGAGAAATAAGAAATCAAGTTTCTAAGGACAAGTTTGTGTAAACTAAGCTTTATTTTGGAAATGTTATTTAAAGAATAGTAACAGCAGTCACTTTACAGAATTGTAAGATCTAATGGGATAATATATCTGAATGCTATATAGGAAGTAATTCTGATCACAAGCATGTTTTTTAATTTCAAATCCTAACTTCTCAGTTTTACTAGGAGCTGAAAATCCTGTAAAAGCCTATGCTTTATGCAGCAATGAGTCTTGAAAATTTTAAGTAAAAACACAACCCACATGAAAGGAAGAGTCACATATCTTTCACTTTAAATCAAAAGCTAGCAGTGATTAAGCTTAGCAAGGAAGATATGTCAAAAGCTGAAATAGGCCAAAAACTAGGTGTCTTGTACATATAAGAGTGATAAGAAAGTGAAAGATTCTTATTGCTAATAGAAAATTTTAGAGGTCTGGATAGAAGATCAGACCAGTCACAGCATTCCCTTAAGCCAAAACCTAATTCAAAGTGAGGACCCAACTCTCTTCAATTTTATGTAGACAGAGAGGGGTGAGGAAGCAGCAGAAGAAAAGTTTGAAGTTAGCAGGGTTTGGTTCATGAGATTGAAGGAAAGAAGCCATCTACAAAATATAAAAGTTCAAGTTGATGCAGCGGGTGCTGATGTAGAAGTTTTACAAGTTATCCAGAAGATCCAGCTAAGATCATTGGTTAATGAAGGTGGCTACCCTAAACAGATTATCAAGATAGACAAAACAGCCTTCTATTGAAAGAAGATGCCATCTAGGACTTTCATAGCTAGGGAGGAGAAACCAGTGCCTGGCTTCAAAACTTCTTTGGTTAGGGACTAACGCTTCTGGTAACTTCAAGTTGAAGTCAGTGCTCCTTTACCATTCTAAGAATCCCAGGGCCCATAAGAATTATGATAAATCTACTCTGCTTTGGCTCTATAAATGGTAAAACAAAGCCTGGATGATAGCACATCTTTACAACATGGTTTACTGAATATTTTAAGTACACTGATGAGACATACTGCTCAGAAAGAAAGATCCCTTTCAAAATATTTCTGCTCAATGACAATGTACCTGTTCACCCAATCGCTCTGATGATCTCAAGATTCATGTTGTTTTCATGCCTGCTAAACACAACATCCATTCTGTAATCCATGGATCAAGGAGCCATTTCCATTTCCAAGCCTTATTATTTAATAAATACATTTCGTAAGGCTATAGCTGCCATAGATAGCGATTCCTCCGGTGGATCTAGGTTGTCAGTTGAAAACTTTCTGGAAAGGATTCACCATTCTAGATGTCATTAAGAACATTCATGATTCATGGAAGGAAGTCAAAATATCAACATCAAGAGTTTGATTGAAGTTGATTCCACCCCTCATGCATGACTTTGAGGGGTTCAAGACTTCAGTGGAGGAAATAACTGCAGATCAGATGTGGTAGAAATAGCAAGAGAACTAAAACTACAAGTGGAGCCTGAAGATGTGTTAAATTACTGCAATCTGATGAAACTTTAATGGATGAGAGGTTATTTCTTATGGAGGAGCAAAGAAAGTGGTTTCTTAAGATGGAATCTACTAGTAAAGATGCTGTAAACAGTTGAAATGACAGCAGAGGATTTAGATTATACAAATTTAGTTGATAAATCTTAGGGTTTGAAAGGATTGACTCCAATTTTGAAAGTTCTGTGGCCAACTTCATTGTCTTATTTTTAAGAATTTGCCACAGCCATTATACTTCAGCAACCACTACTCTGATCAGTCAGCAGCCATCAACATCAAGGCAAGACCCTCTATCAGCAAAAAGATTATGACTCACTGAAAGTTCAGATGATGGTTAGCACTTTTTAGCAATAAAGTATTTTGAAGTTATGCTCATTGTTTTTTAGACGTAATACTATTGCACACTGTTTCAGCTGGCAATATACCAGAAATATATTGGCTTTTATAAAAGGGATTTATTAAGTTACAAGTTACAACTCTAAGGCTGTGAAAGTGTCCAAATTAAGACACCAAAAGAGGTTACCTTCTTGGAGGAAAGGCAGCTAGCATCCATGTCACTGCTGTCATCTGGGAAGTTATGTGACTGGTGTCTGAAGTCCTTGCTCTTGGTTCATTGCTTCCAGCTTCTGATTCCAATGGCTTTCTCTCCAAATATCTGTGGTCTCTCACTTAGCTTCTCTGGGACAAATTCTGGATTTCATCTCTTAGCTTCCCTTGGCTCTCTCCAGGTTCTGGCTATTTTTGTGAGTCCTTACTTAGCACCTGGGGTATTTCTGTCTGGCTTCTCTCGGCCATGAGTGAGCTCTCTTAAAGGACTCTGGGAAATGGATTTAAGATCTATCGTAAACAGGCGGATCTGCATCTCCATGGAAAGAATCTAATCAAAAGATTCCACCCTAAATAATAGGTCTGCTCCACAGGATTGGATCAAAAGAATATGGCTTTTCTGGGGGAACATAAAAGTTTCAAACCAGCACACATACTTAACAGATAGCAGTAAAGTATACACAAATTTTATATATACTGGGAAACCAAAAATTCATCTGAGTTGTTTTATTGCAGTATTCCCTTTGTTGTGGTAGTCTGGGACGGAACTGCACTACTTCCAAGGTGTGCCAGTACTACATAACTCCCCAGTATGAACGAACTGCAACAATATGGAACAGTCTTAGCAGACCAACAGTAAATAGAAACAATAAGCCCCTCAAATTGTGCACAGCAGGATTCCTTTCTAAGAAGGTAAAAAATAACAAAAAAATTAAATATAAATTTTAGACATACAAATAGCTGACAAAAAAGTACATAAAAAAAGAAAGGAAGGAAATGACGGGTACTTTGACAGTGAGATGGGATGGGAATGGACCACACGCCTACATTTCCATTATTGCCAAATCCTGAATTTCATTTTTATGAGTTTTTATGACAATATTATAAATAAATAAATATGCACTGTGCATGGAACAATGATGAGACTGCATTATAAACCAAGGTCGTGATTGGTCTAGTTCTGTGCACCTGAGGTCCCTTCAAATGAAGAGAGGGAAATGGACAGACAAAACGAGGTTTATATAATACAGTGGAATTCTATCCAGCCATAAAAGGGAAAGGAGTACTGATACAAGGTACAACATGGATGAACCTTGAGGACATTGTGTTGAGTGAAATAAACTAGACACAAAAGGACAAAATTTATATGATCTCACTTATATGAAATAACTAGTATTTGAAAATTCAAAGTGACAGAAAGTACATTACAGGGGGGATGGGAGTAATGGGGAGCTAATGCTTAACTTGTAAAGAGTTTGTTTGGGGTGATGGAAAAGTTTCGGTAATTGACAGTGGTAATGGTAACACAACAATGTGGATGTAATTAACTCCATTGAATTGCATACCTGAAATTGACCAAAATGGAAAATGTTATGTTATATATAAGTTACCATGATAAAAACTAGAAAAATTTAAAAAGCACAATCAATATATTTAAATCATTTAACAAACACTTATATGAACTACAATTTATGAATTATTCTCCCTCTTAGCCTTTATAGTCTTTGAGTATAATATTTATCAATCTTAAGAAGTTGTTGGAATAATTTGGAATTTCTGGAGCCAAGCTGGGTTTTCTGGCAACAAAAATGGAATGTGGAATAAAACTAGCAGACCAGACCTAAGACCAAACTCGATAGTCCCTAAATGACTGTGGAATGGGATCAATATTTGTTTATTTGGATGTGAAGATAAAGATCTTGAAAGTTTCAGGGTCTATGTGATGCCCAAATAAATCTTGTTTAAAAAAATCCATGTCTGATTAAAAAAATCATCAGATAATTATAGAAAGTTTATAATGCCAGGAAGCTGAAGTTGGGAAAGCAGAAAACTTGAAACTAGTTCATAAACACTTTAATGACCTAATAAGGGTTATTTTCACCTACAGATATTGATCAGACTCCAGAAAAAGACAGAGTAGTCAGCCAAGTTTACTATCCTCACATGACCTATGTTGGCTGTTTATCTTTTTTGCCCTCTGCTAAAGTTCAAATCAACAGCCTCATGTTAAAAAAGGATGCTTTACTAAGTGAATGAAAGAAGCTGGCTTCCAAAGCCAAATGAGTGGGAATGGGGGTGCGGGAGGGACAGGAGCAGGGTACCCAAACCAATTTTTTCCCCTGTGGTGTTTAGTTCTAATATCCTTCACATATGTATTTGTAACCAGAGATTCTTCAACCAGTCACAAGTAGTCTATCCATAGCCTCACTGTCATAGCAGCTTCTACTTCATATGGTAGGAGTTAATTTTCTTTTCATAATGTTTTCAATCACAGCTGAGTTTTCAAGAATGGAATACAATGACCAAGAAAGTATGCAATTGCAATTATAGAAAACCATGATAGATTTTCATTTTGGTCAAATAATTTCAAATTAATTTGTTTATTAAATATGTATTCAGTGATCTCCTACAGAGTGCCAAGGGCTAGGGATAAAAAAAAAAAAAGATACTGTGCTAATTGAAGGAGGCTACACTCTAGGTGGCCATCTGTTTGATCCACAATTGTAGAATTCTTCAATAGCTGCTAAGATGTATGAAGTCTGTATAAGATATTACAGAACTGGAGATGCAGTTTCTTCTTATTGCTCCTGAGGGAAAGACTACAGAGAAGTACACTAAAAGAATCAGGAAAGAGGAAAGGATCAAAGGAAATGGAGCAGGCATCCTGTGAGAATAGCTTGTGAAAGTGAATTACAACATGAAAAAATATGATGGGTAGTAGCAATTAAAATGTTCAATGTTGCTGAAACATAACAAAGGAAACAGGAAGTAAGATTTTTAAGGTAGGCAGGGATCAGATAATGAAGGAGTTGAGATTTCATTCAATAGGCCTTTAGTTTCCAAAACAAAGCAAGGATTTTTAAATATTCCTGCAGGACCCAACGGAAAACCAAGTATTTGGAGCCCGAGGTCAGCCTTCTTCAAGTAAAATGACATCACTGCATCCATTTTATACATTGGGGGTTCACTGAAAATCACTGCTATAAGCAGTAGTAGCTGCAAAAGAATGTTATGCAGGTTTCTCAATAATTTAATTTATCAGAATATATTTTGCAAAATTAGTTTCGATTGTTTCAGTGCACTTCTATTTTGAAAGTCATGTCATCAATATTAAAAATACAAGGAAATATGAATGTAAACCAAGTAGGGTTGGAACCAGAAGATGAATGAGATTATATCAGAAGATAATAAATTCTAATAAACAGTATTTTCTGTATTAGATTATCCTGTAAATGGTGGGCAACATGCTTTACATGGCATGCATAATTCTGTTTCTCTTAAATTTGCCATGCTTGTTTGATAGTCACAGATATAAATGATATCTGTGTTTTAATGAACATTATTTATATCACAGAGTCCTTCTTAAATATACTTCAATATATAGGAAGAACAGAGAGGTTATTGGTAGCATTGTTTCTTGCATTTGGAAGTACGAGTCAATAATTCTGAATTTCAAACACTGTATAAAACTTACTTGTGTGATCTTTATTGAAAACTGAGATCTTGTTTAAAGAATAGATGCTCCATTATGTGGAGGCAGCCCAGGTATTATTCATTGACCAGAACCAATAGGGATAGATAGATACACAATTGTTTATCTATACACTTCCTTACCATTGATTCTATTTGCTAAAATCTAGTTGGAGACACACTGACACCAGTGGTTTTAGTGGATATAGGTTTTAATGGATCTAGATAAAATCAATTGAAAACCTCCTGGAAAGAATTCACCATTCTAGATGCGAGGGAGAATGTTCATGCTTCAAGGGAGGAGGTCAGGATATCAACATGAACAGGAGTTTGGAAGGAGTTGATTCTAACCCTCATGAATGACTTTGAGGGAAATAACCACAGATTAGATGTGGCAGAAATAGCAAGAGGACACCAAGGGGAAGGTCATATGATGATGACGAAGGTCAAGAATGTTTTGGGTTGTTGGCAAGACATTGCCAGAAGCAAGAAGAAAGGTGTGGAACAGATTCTTCCCTGAATACTTCAGAACCAGCACAGCCCTGTTAACACCTTGATTTTGGACTTGAAGTCTCTAGAACTCTGTGACAATAAATTTCTGTGTGTTTTTTTTTTCAAGCTCCCCAGTCATCTGCCCACCAAAATCTAGTTGAAATGGAAGTCACCATGGAAATCTTCCATGCTACTTAGGGCCTCTTTGAAAATATTCTTGCTTTTAAAATATGGCTCCCAGAATGGCTCATATGTGGTTGTTTTGAGAAGCTATAATTTAAAATAATCTGCATATAAACATCAAAATTCATTGTTCTATTATTGACAAAAATACAAAAAATATGGAAAAAACAAAAACTGCAGCACAAGGAAGACTGTCTAGACAAGAACGCTAGGGTTTATGACTGAAATAATGTATTATTTGTTAAGGGTCAACAGTATTCTTAGCATTAGGGGTAGAGATTAGGATCCCAGCCATTGAAGTCACAAATTTAAGCCAGACACACAAAAAAACAAACTGTAAATCACAAAAGCTAAGAAAATGGGGTGAATTTCACAGGGATGAATTCTGGTGTTGAGCTACTTTCTTTTTTTTTTTTTTTTTTTTTTTTTTTTTTTTTAAAGACAGAGAGAAGGAAGGAAGGATAGAAGGAAGGAAGGAAGGAAGAAAGGGAAACATTTTCTTGTTTTATTGTATTCTGTTTCTCCGTATTTTGTTACGTGGGCTGGGGCCGGGAATCGAACCGAGGTCCTCCGGCATAGCAGGCAAGCACTTTGCCCGCTGAGCCACCGCGGCCCGCCCTGAGCTACTTTCTTAATAATAAAATTTAAGAGATGCCATAAAAATAATCATAAAGATTGCCAATGCATATTTTTAACCCAGTCTCAGAATTTGCCACCTGCTTAAGAAAAGCAGATTTTTGACATTTAAAAATAATAAGGGTTTGATAAAAATAACAATAGGGATTTGAATTTTTAACAGCAGCACTTACAAACAATTTATTGCATGTTGTTATGAGAAGCAAGGTATGTTTATTGTGTCCCTACCTACTTTGTCTTAGATATACATTTACTATCTTCAATTTTCCATGATTTCTCACCTTCATAATCACCAGTCTTGTTTGATATATATGACTAGTAGACCAGTAAGATTAATTGTTTCTTGTTTTTTCTCTTAGAGGAAATTTTCTAGATGCAAACATATATAAACATAAATGTTACTCTGGCTCAAGATAACAGATAACCAGGAATCTCTAATATTTTTCTTTTTGTCCATCTTCCAAAAGGTGCTGAGAGTCTTGATAGTCAGCTCCGAGATTAGAATCTATACTAAAAAACTTTCCCCTTAAGATCAGGAACAAGACAAGGATGTCCACTATCAACACTGCTATTCAACATTGTATTGGAAGTTCTAGCCAGAGCAATTAGACAAGAAAAAGAAATACAAGGCATCAAAATTGGAAAGGAAGAAGTAAAACTCTCACTGTTTGCAGATGATATGATTCTATATGTCAACAACCCCAAAAAATTCACAGCAAAACTACTAGAGCTAATAAATGAGTACAGCAAAGTGGCAGGTTACAAAATCAACATTTAAAAATCTGTAGTGTTTCTATATACTAATAATGAACAATCTTAGGGGGAAATCAAGAAAAGAATTCTATTTACAATTGCAACCAAAAGAATAAAATATTTAGGAATAAATTTGACTAAAGAGACATAAAGAAAACTACAAGAAATTGTTAAACGAAATCACAGAAGACCAAATAGATGGAAGGGCATACAGTGTTCACAGATTGGAAGACTAAATATAGTTAAGATATCAGTTCTACCTAAATTGATTTACAAATTCAATGGAATACCAATTAAAATCCCAGAAACTTACTTTTCAGGAATAGAAAAACCAATAACCAAATTTATCTGGAAGGACAGGGTGCCCCGAATAGCTAAAAGTATCCTGAGGAAAAAAACTGAAGTTGGAGGTCTCACACTACCTGACTTTAAGGCATATTATGAAGCTACAGTGGTCAAAACAGCATGATACTGGCATAAAGACAGATATACTGACCAGTGGAATAGAATAGAGTGTTCAAATATATACCGTCTTATCTATGGACAATTGATCTTTGATAAGGCAGTCAAGCCAACTCACCTGGGACAGAACAGTCTCTTCAATAAATGGTGCCTAAAGAACTGGATATCCATATACAAAAGAATGAAAGAGGACCTATATCTCACACCCTATACAAAAGGTAACTCAAAATGAATCTAAGACCTAAACATTAGGTCTAAGACCATAAAACTGTTAGAAGAAAATTTAGGGAAAGATAAATCTTATAATAGGAGGTGGTTTCCTAGACCTTACACTCAAAGCAAGAGCATTGGAGAAAGAAAGAAAGAAATGGGAACTCCTCAAAATTAAATACTTTTGCACATCAAAGAACTTCATCAAGAAAGTAAAAAGACAGCCTACACAATGGGAGACAATATTTGGAAACGATATATCTGATAAAGGTCTAGTATCCAGAATATATAAAGAGATTGTTCAACTCAACAACGAAAACACAGACAACCCAATTACAAAATGGGAAAAAGACTTGAACAGACACCTACCAGAAGAAGAAATACAAATGGCCAAAAGGCACATGAAGAGATGCTCAATGTCCCTGGCCATTAGAGAAATCCAAATCAAAACCACAATGAGATATCATCTCACACCCACCAGAATGGCCATTATCAACAAAACAGAAAATGACAAGTGCTGGAGAGGCTGCAGAGAAAGAGGCACACTTATCCACTGTTGGTGGGAATGTCAAATGGTACAACCGCTGTGGAAGGCAGTTTAGCGGTTCCTCAAAAAGCTAAATATAGAATTGCCATATGACTTGGCAATCCCCTTGCTAGGTATCTACTCAGAGGACATGAGTGCAAACGGACATTTGCACACCGATGTTTATAGCAGCATTATTTACAATTGCGAAGAGATGGAAACAGCCAAAATGTCCATCAACAGACGAGTGGCTAAACAAACTGTGGTATATACATATGATGAAATATTATGCAGCTGTAAGGCAGAATAAAGTTATGAAGTATGTAACAACATGGATGGACCTTAAGGACATTATGCTGACAGAGATTAGCCAGAAACAAAAGGACAAATACCGTGTGGTCTCACTGATATGAACTGACATTAGTGAATAAACTTGGAGCATTTCATTGGTAACAGAGACCATCAGGAGATAGAAATAGGGTAAGATATGGAGCTGAAGGGATACAGATTGTGCAACAGGACTGAATGTAAAAACTCAGAAATGGACAGCAAATTACTACCTACCTGTATGTTAGAACTGAATGAAGCTGAATGTGAGAATGATAGAGGGAGGAGGGCTGGGGGCACAAATGAAATCAGAAAGAGAGATAGATGATAAAGACTGAGATGGTATAATCTAGGGATGCCTAGAGTGTATAATGATAGTGGCTAAATGTACAAATTTTAAAAATGTTTTTGCCTGAGGAAGAACAAAGGAATGTCATTACTGCAGGGTACTGAAAATAGATGGTAATTAATATTTTAAAATTTTACCTTATGTGTGAGACCAAAGCAATAAATGTTTATTTGGTACAAAATTTATATTTTGACTAGTGCATTTCCTAATATAACTTATGTAGACAGCTTAATTGAACACCATAAGTACATGGAACATTGAGTAGGACATAAGATTTTGTTGGTTTGTCCAGAGTGATGCCCCGATAAATCCCACAGTGTTTTGAACAGTGAGCAAAAACATATTTGCAAAGTCCCCTTCGGGGAATGGTGTGAAAGGGGGGAAATTCAACTTCCCCAAGTTGAATTCTTGATATTCTCACAAACAGTGCAGACAATCAAAGCTATAGCCTGAGCCCCCAATCTTGGGGTTTGCTCACATGAAACTTAACCCCACAAAGGTCAAGCCTACTTAAAATTAGGCCTAAGAGTCACCCCCAAGAGAACCTCTTTTATTGCTCAGATGTGGCCTCTCTCTCACGCCAACACAACAAGCAAACTCACCACCCTCCCCCGTCTACATGGGACACAACTCCCAGGGGCGTGGACCTTCCTGGCAATGTGGGACAGAAATCCTGGAATGAGCTGAGACTCAGAATCAAACGATGGAGAAAACCCCTAGAATGAGCTGAGACTCAGCCTCAGGGGATTGAGAAAACCTTCTTGACCAAAACGGGGAAGAGTGAAATGAGACCAAAAAAAGTGTCAATGGCTGAGAGATTCCAAACAGAGTCTAGAGGTTATCCTGGAGGTTATTCTTATACATTAAGTAGATATCACCTTGTTACCCAAGATGTAATGGAGAGGCTGGAGGGAACTGTCTGAAAATGTAGAGCTGTGTTCCAGTAGTCATGTTTCTTGAAGATGATTGTATAGTGATACAGCTTTCACAATGTGACTGTGTGATTGTGAAAACCTTGTGTCTGATGCTCCTTTTATCTACCTTATCAACAGACGAGTAAAACATATGGAATAAAGATGAATAATAGGGAGAACAAATGTTAAAATAAATTTAGAGTGAAATGCTGCTGATTGGTGAAGGGAAGGGATGGGGGGGATGGTATGTAAGAATTTTTTTCTGTTTTCTTTTTATTTCTTTTTCTGAATAGGTGCAAATGTTCCAAGAAATGATCATGATGATGAATATGCAACTATGTGATGATATTGTGAATTACTGATTATATATGTAGAACGGAATGATCAATTAAAAAAAAAGAAATCTACACTAAAATACAATTTACAAATTTTCTATCTACCTTTATGCTGCTGTGTAAATTAGATTGTGTTTAGGCTTTGGATAACTTAACATCCTGTTCCTGTTTTCTATCTGCAATTTGGGGGTAATACATAGAGCTGTCATAAGGATTACAGGAGTTAATGGACCATAAAGTGCATAAAACAAGGGTTCTTAGTGTACATCCAATAACAGTGAGCAAGTATTATCATTATCTAATACTATATTTATTTAAATTATGTAATAATTACATATTTTCCAAATATGCAAGTTTATCAGGCCAGAAAAATATAATGAAAAACATTGTGAATATATGCCATATTTCATAATTACCTACAATAAAACTCCAAAGAAAGGAGAGTATTTGTTTTGGGTTTGGTTTTTTTTGGAGAATTAAAGCATGAGAATCAGGGAAAACATATCCATAAGAGACAATTCTCTCATTTAGGAGCCATACCACAAAAAAGGGCAGAGCTCTTGAGTGGATGGAATGCAGATTTTGAAGAACTTGACTTGAAGCTTATACAATCTGGAGATCCTCTTTAAGGAAAAAAATATATATCTAAATATATATAACAAATAAAATATAAATATACATAAGAAATACAAAGTTAGTTGGAGTGACTTTGATGGGGTCCATGAACATGAGGAGCCCAGAAATTAAACATCATTAGCTTCATAGTCGAATCTGGTCCTGCTGGTGAGATAAGGTGAACTTTAATCCTTCCAAAACCAGAGGGTCAAAATAAGTAATTAGGGTTAGGGTTAGTGCTTTGAAATTGAGTTATAGAAAGCAATTAACATGACATCTCTTTTACCCAGCTAACTGCAGGATGTCCAACCAGGAACACGCAGGTAGAGGACTGGTTCTATAAGGGGGACTGCTTATCTCATTTTGCCCACTGTAGACCTCAGTGTCAAGTCTAGAGTCAAAATCAGGGTGCATATTTTACAGATAATTACTGAACAGGCTGTTTGACTCTGGAGTTCATGTGGGTTTCAAAAGGGTTTGTTTAGACTTTATTTCCTTCACTCAACAAATACTGGGAGCTTATTATGTGTCAGGTACTCTTCTAGATGCTGAGGATGCAGCAGTACTAGAATATATAAAAAGCATAAACAAATACAGCAAAACAAAACATTGCCTTCATGATACCTACCTTCCAATCAGAGAAGACTGACAATAAACATAAGTAAATGACATCGTATATTTGAAGGTGGTATTTGCTATGGAACAAACCAAGGCAGGGAAGAGGAAGAGGAAGGGATAAAAAAGTGAGGGGTACACTGGTAAATATCTACCTCAGGAATGGCTTAACTGTAAATGTGATATTTGAATACAAGATCCAAACAAGCAAAGACCTTAACCAGCAATACAGGCAGATAACTGAGGAACAAGCATTCCGCAAAGAGGGAAATCAAGTTCAAATTGCCTAGAACAGTAGCAGATATTCAATAGCATTACATGGAAAGGAAAAGAAGACAAATAAATATAATGATTTTTGAGGGGTGATTGGAAAGGAGAGTCATTTGTTTTCCTTTTGGTAATGGGGGCATTTGCAAAACGACAAATGAGCAGACACCTCTTCCCTTGGCACTAAATGATACTCAAGGCTGTTGTGCCATTTACTTGGGATGGAGCCTCTGAGATCTTCATCTTATCCTACCAATCCATGATGGTTGACTTTGTCCTGTACATTTACAAACTCGGCCTCAGCCCCAACAGCCCTAAGAGAAAGTTCCTAGGGATCTCTCTTAGCCCATGATTTCTGATGTGGTACCTTCTGCTAGTCACTTAGTTTCAACTTCGATTGTAGTACCTCAACTCACATCACCTCACATGACTATTTCTGCAGGGTCCACAATTGTGTCATAGCCATTCATAATGCCAATTAATACAAATCAGTTGGTAAGCCAATATACACTACCAGGACAAAAACAGCACCTATTTTTTCAGAATATCAAGCAAAGTCATAGGGCAAATTCTATAGCCACTTAAGTGAATTAAATCAGGAGAAGGAAAAAGCTGTTTATAACTATTTTAAAATTTACCTTCTATATTTTATAAGAGAACACCAATTCTGAGAATAAAAACCAACAGCTTACTACATGTACATTATAATAACACTAAACCTCTTCTATTTATACTTTCCAAGTTAAGTTCATTTTCATTGGCTCATATAAACAGTCAAGTCTGTAAAATTTAATAGCGTGAACAGTGCCAGGTTCAAAGTAGACTGGAAAGAATTTGCTAATATATACAACTGTAATAATTTGAGAGACTGTAATGAGCTATGGGTCAGTCTATCATTTATTCTTTCATCATATGAAGACCCTTTTCTGCAGCCATCCTAGAGACATTCATTCTTTCACTACCTGGGACAGATCTCAGCAACTAACTATCTAAATCTCTACTTTATGGAGCATTCACTACGTGCCAGGCCTGAAGAGCATGCCACCTACAATGCCTCATTTAAGTCATCAATAACCTGGGGAGGTAGGTAAGCTGATTATCTCTATTTTACAGTTAAGGAAATGAAAGCTCAGGTCCAATAACTTCTTGGAGGTAACACAGCTTGAAAGTGCCAAAACCAGAATTAAATTCCAGGTCTAGAGGAAGGTGGTACTTGAGATTTTAACCATATTCTCCATATCCCCAAAAGTTAATCGTGATAGAAGAGGTTCAGGCAGGAGGCTGGTAATATCAGCCTCATGATTCCAAACCATTCCCCAAGGTACCTCCCTGGGGCAAACACTTACTTGTCTCCCTTCTCTCTCTTGCTCATGGAAGCCTGGTGCTGTTTGGATGGGAGTGTGCCTCACTAAATATTCACTTTTTCACCACTCTTTGCAGCTAGGGCTAACTATGCCACAGACACATGATCAATAACATGTAAAAGGCATTTTGCTAGGAGAATCTAGGAAAGGTTGCATTTCCCTAATAAATGCGGACATACTTGACCAGAATCTTCCTTCCCACTTTGCTCCTGCCTCAATTGTGGAAAAGTAGCAGGTGGAACTGCAGCTGCCATCTTAAGACCATAAAGGAAAGCATGAAAAAAAAAAAAAAAAAGAAAAAGGAAAGGGAGGGAGAGAAAATGACAGATCTTGGCAGTGAAATGGAACTGCTAGATCCATACCAGACCCCTGTATTCCCACACATTTTGTTATGAAAAGTAAAAAGGTCCTTATTTATTTACGCTGCTGTTGGCCAAATGCTCTGTTACTTGCAGATAGACCAGCAAGTATTAACAGAGGCCTTACAACCCAGCATATCCCTGGGTCAGCATCCCTCCATCTGGTCTACTCTTCTATCCCACACACTTACCATCAACCCAAGATTTAAATATTGTGCAGACTATAGGATCAAGGGTCAGCTTGGTACTCTATGGCTAGCTACTTCTGTACTCTACCTCGATGCAATGTTTTCCCTTTCCACTATTTCCTCAGTCTTTTGCTTTTTGTGTATATGTTCTTTCCTCTACTAAATCTCATATTCCTTCCAGGAAAGGGAAGAGCTCTGCATATACTAGAAATTGATAAATACTTCTTAAATAAAATAAAGTAAATCAAAGGGTAAGTTGAGCACCGAGAGACTCTTTAGGCAGATTTTGCTACTTGTCAAATAGTAAATATCTACTTTCAAGTTCAGGGTTTAGTCCCCTAAACAATAAAAGCACACATGAGAGTTTTTTCAAATATCAATACTATGAAGTGGCAGTCCGATATTAAAAGTCATACAACAATCTCCAAGCCATCAATATCTTCCCTTACTTCTCATGTAATTAATTAAAACAGACAATATTTTATGATTTTATTTATGAAAGTTTCAATCAAAGAGGGACCATGCTCTAATGTAATATTTTCAATATAGCCAGAATAGAAAACCAAATTCAATTTAAAGGAAACAAACATTCTTCCCCAGAGTTTCTGGAGATATCTTTCTGAAACCATCATCTGTATCTGATCCTTGATCTCATTATCAATAGAGAAATAAAATCACCTGAAAATTAACATGGAAACCAGAGACTTTTTGTGTTATCTGATAAAGCCGTGGTATGCAAAGTAATGTTCCCAAACCAGGAGAATCAGAATCTTCCAACATGGAATTTCCCTAAAGAAGTTCTCCTTAAGGACATCTGTCGTAGAATTCAGGTTTACTGTAAACACTCATCTCCTCTGTCCTTGTATCTTCACACACCCCTGAGAAGTGTACCCCTTGCCTATACAGATAAACTCACAGGCCTTTCTAAGATGTAAGAAAGCCTCCGTATCGCTTCAGTCCTCAGATAACTTCAATCCTTGCCATTGGGTCTTGATGTAACATCCTGATATTGTTCCTACTCCTTGCTCACCCCTCAGATTTAAGGTTCTTCCTGGATGTGGGTTTCCTGTTAACTTCAGGGAATCTTTGGAGGAAATTACTTTTTTAAAAGCAGTTGCTGAAATCCTTCCTTTGTCCTTCGTTTGGGATTTTCATTCTTGTGTTTATTTGTCATTCTGCCCATTTAACCCATGATGCCTCTTTTCTAGGACCCCATGTTATTCATCTTCAGGTTCCCAGTGGCTAGAAACAGTGCCTGACACATTGTAAATTAATCAGGAAAGATCTGATGAGTACTTAATGGCCTTATCAACAGATATTATCATTTTCAAGGTCTCCGCATCAACCCCTCCACTCCTGAGCAGGGTTTCTTCCCTTTGCCTCTAGGTTCCACTCTACCCCTCTCCACCAGGTTCTCTGTCTTGAGGAGCAGATCTGTGCGGAGCTTATCAGACCTTTCTTGCACTCTAACTTTTTGTTAGGTTTGGCCAATGAGGAGCCCTAACAAGAGAGAGGGAGGAGAGGGAGTTAGGGTATATATTCTCCTGTCTCTTCTTCCCGGTGGGGACACCTTGTGTTGGCTATGCCCCTTGACCTAAGGTCACTGCTCCCTTAAAAGTGGGCTTTTCCACAAAACTCTTCTTCCCCATCCTAGTGAATTCTTCCTACCCTTATTCCTTTCAGAGAAGGGGTGGTAATAGCTCTGCTAACAATAGCCAGGTTTCATCTGTGAGATCTCTTGTGGTTCTCCTACATCCTGCTCACACCTACATAAACAGAACTGTTATTAACTACCCTCAGATTATCTAAACGTGGCATGTTTACTGTTGGAACACTAACTCATACAGCTGCCAAATATAAAAATATCAGAAAACCTTACATATTTTCAAATATTCACCAGCAATTGAATTGTTCTCAATACATACTTTTTTTACACAAAATGTAATATTTGTGAAGTCTGCAAATTTACATTTGGTGAGTTCTCAACCCTTCATTCTCTCTAGTCTTCTATGAAGGCAGTGCAGAGGGGCTCTGAGCCAATCTGTTTCTATCTATAAAATGTTCTAGGAAAGCCAGGATTCCTGCAAATAACTTTGCACACACAAAAAATTTCAGAGAATGTACAAATATACATATAAAACACATTCCATTTGGTTTTCACAAGCATTCCTATGGGATAGCCTTGAGTTATTAGTTATGCTATTTGAGTTATGATATTTACATTTTGTATCATTCTTTTTAGCAACAAAACCACTTTTGGACCTTTAAACTTCTATCAAGGCTGAACTCACCCCAATCAAGATGGTGGAGTGAGACACTTCAGGGCTCCATCCCCCAAGAGAAGCTTTGAACAACCAGCGAGAACTGGCAGGAACATTGTCCTGAAAGCTCCAGAAAGCAGTTATAGGATTGAAAAAACAGGGCAAGTGCAGAATCAAGAGAAAGACCACTTAAATGTGGTAGGTCCTAAAGTTTTAAGTCAAAGGAAACTTCTCTGCTCTGTTTCCCTTTTAATTGTAATACTTCAGACAAGGAAAGACTTCAATAGACAAACTTAATAAATTGTATAATAATGGCTTTGACTTTTATCTAAAATTCTGGGAATTGCCACTTCCCTTGGGATAGGGATTTACATGGAGTGGATTGCTTATTACTGTCCCTGGGAGAGACAGGTGGTATTTTTGTAGAAGCTCATAACTCTTAGCAGTTAAAATCTATTTTGGTTTATTTTTAGAGAATTAAAAGGGCAATTTTAGTCCCTCTGTATACTTCAGAAACTGGAATCAAAGGTTTGCCCTATTCATTGTTTCATGGTTGTTGGAAAGAATGAAATCTTGCTGAATACAATATAAAACAATAGCTCATTTTTCACAAATGCTGAAATTATAAAATATATCAATTTTCCCTTTGATTTAGTTTTTTCCCAAAAGTTGGGTAACAAAATGTCATCTCTGAAAGAAGCTTAATTTACACCCACTACTGTTAGTGGGTGGGTGCCAGAGAATGGGGACTGAGACACCTACAGTGAACAGATTTAAATGCATCATTGTCTTCTTTTCAGGGTGTTAGAGATTTGCCTTCCCTCCAATGTGGGTGTAGAAAATGGAATGAGGATAGAAGGCATACTTTGGGGCTTTTAGTAAGGGTTTGGAATTGACTTTGGTATGTTGAGTAGATTAGAAATTGTTACAAGATTGATTGGGTGGGTCTACAACAACTGTTCTTCTCCATTATAAGTCCATTTTGTACTAATTCAGTAGTAACATATACACCCCACATCTGTTTTGTCCTTTGCCTCCAAAAATTCCATTCGAGGTGGGTTAGTTAACAGATTTTGTAGCCACCATAAAACCAAACTGCATTTTTTAAAAAGTCTTTTCTTTCTAAAATACAGAAAAAAATCTGTTCTCCTTCCCTATACCACCCCCACCCAAAGAAACTAATTAGTTCTAATAATTAGCAACTTCCTGTTTTTTTCTCTTTTGACACTCTTCATAGCTACCATTTTGCCTACAATTTGTGTCAATAAATTATGTTTATTGACACATAATTGACATTATTGACACATTGCAGTTTGCAATTTTTAAATATTTTTCTTGGGCTTTTTCTTTTTTGGGAAACGGGTGATAGCATAGTGAAGAGTTGGTATGAGTGAACTCATGTTATAATAAGCCCTCTTTCCTATTCCTTTCTACCCCCTCCTCATGCTATTTACTTCATTGTCTTTCTAAGGAGCCCTTTTCATCTTGAAACTCTTGTATTTTACACCCTTAGTTTAATTCTGTTTCCTTTTAAATAACTCTCCCCACTGCATGTTCTCCATCTTGAATTTCTGAGAGATGTGCTTCCCTTTAGTTTGTGATTGCCCAGGGTTGTTTTGTGTAATTGAGACTCCTTCTTAATATATTTCAGAGAGTTTGGATAAACACTGGCTATGATTACTAGGAGTTCAAAAGATTATTAAGATATAGAAAAGCATCCACATGGATCATTTAAACACATTTTATACCTGTTTGGAGAAAAAATATAAGCAGTATACTATCAACTGAGATTATCGCAGTCTGGTTCTCTGAAATACCAGTTTTTCTTTCTTCTGTCTTTTCCCTCACTTTCTAATGTAGTGCTCAAGAAAACTGAAAAATTCTAATGGGTCAATTTAAAATATTTTATTTCCTAAAAGGCTTTTTTTGTCTGTTATAATGTACAGGACCTTTCTCCTTTGATGGGAGAGACAGTAGTTTACTGAGTCTAGGTTGAAAAGGTAATGTATGTGAAAATACATATAAAATAAAAGGGATACCTTTTCAAATCCTTCTTTTCTCTTAATCTAAGTAAGACATATCCAAAATGAATATGTAAAGAAGAAAAATACAGATTGTCTTCATGGGGAAAAAAATGGTAGGACTCTCCTGGTGTCCTGACTGGACCATCCCAACCCCTCACCAGCTCAGTGTAGAGTTGGCCTATACTCCCCTGGTAGATCCCGGTTCCAGATCCAAAGGGAGCAGAGATACACTCGTGCACTTAGTGGGAGCATGTGTGGCTGGCCCAATCTGTCTGGTGGTGGCCTGAGGGACTTGCCATCCCCCAACTTTCCTTGCATGTGTAAGGCATCTCAATGAGCTCTCCTACAGAATGCCATTGAAGACCATTCAAATTATGGTGTCTGGGGCAAGGAATTTCTGGCTGTATTATTCAGGCAGCACCCAGAACCATGATGAAACTGTTTCTTAGGGAATAGGGGACATTTGGAACCATGTAGATGGGGGAATTCCTAGGATCTAGATGCAAGCGCAGAAATGGTCAGGGAAGCCCATTCTTGCACAGGTCAATCAGCAAAGATTGGGAAATGTGTATGCTTTTATTCCTTCTTCTTTTTTTTTATTTTAATGTAGCCCCTGGCACTCAAGGAAAGCTCTGTCAAAATACTAACTAGATACAAGCTTAAGGATCAAAAACCTCAAAGTCCAAATTCCAGTGACAATTCATCTTAAAAATATCAAAACGTTCAGGTTTAAACAAAAGAGTACAAAACATACAAAGTTTTGGCCTAGGCAGAGAAGAAAATTAAAACATTGGAAGCCATCAATGAGGAGGACCAGATCTAAACTATACTAGAAAAAAAAACTTTTAAAAAATGGTCCTAAATATGCCAAAGGGCAAAAGGAACACATGAACAAAGAACTAAAGAAAATCAAGCACACAACAGATGAACACAAAGAGAATGTCAATAGAGATGGAAATTATGAAAAGGAACCATAAGAAATTAAAGATCACAGTAAGAAATTTAAATTCCCCTACAGAAAAATTGGACTGGCTGAGAAAGGAATCAAAGAACTTTAAGGTAAAACAGATTAAATCATCCGGTCTGTCGAGACTGAAAAGAGAGTGAAGAAAGTGAACAGAGCCTGAGGAACATGTGGGACACCATCAAGTACCAATTTGGACATTGGGGAGGCCCAGAAGAAGAAAGGGAGAAAGAGCCAAGAGAATATACAAATAAATAATGGCTGAAAACTTCCCAAATTTAATGAATGACATGAATATAAACATCAAAAACAGGCAACAAACTTGAAACAGAATAAACCCAGAAAGACCCACACTTCAGCATACTATAATCAAACTGTTGAGTGTCAAAGATAAAGACAGAATTCTGAAGGCCACAAGAGAGAAGCAACATATGACATATAAGGGAGACTTGATAAGATTAAATGACAATTTCTTATCGGGACCATGAAGGCAAAAAAAAAAAAATCAATAGGAGGACATATTTATATTTAACATGCTGAGAGAAAGAAAAAAAACTGCCAGCCAATTATTCTGTATCTAGAAAAACTGTCTTTCAAATTAGAGGGAGAGATGAAGACATTCCCAGACAAATAAAAGCTGAGGGAGTTTGTTATCACTAGGTCAGCCCTAGAGGAGATGCTACAGAGTGTTCTTCAAGTTGAAAGGAAATTGCAAGAGACAATAGATCAAAACCACATGAAGAAATAAAGATCTCTGGTGAGGATAATGACATGGGTAAGTATAAATGCCAGTATTGTTGTATTTTTAAACCAAATTTATCTGAAGTTCAATATGCATTATTTTCTGAACAAGAAAAATTCAAAACTATGTCTTTTGATATTGTCATAACTTCTGCTTCATTTCCTGCTATTACCTAACTAATTTAATCATTCATTAAATGACTGAAATAACGTCATCTCTAAACCTCAACCTCTGGCACTCTCTCCATCATGATCCCTTTATACTGAATGAACACGACTGCCCACATCACCTTCTCTGTCCCTTACCTTGTCTATTATCTCCACCCGTGTCCCTTAAACTGTTATCAGCAAAGGGCTTCACCAAGTCATCCTGCACTACTTCCTTTCTTTCGTAATTTACATCTACAGAAGACCTTCCTTCATCCATTCAGTCTCAGTTCTCTAGAACAACTTTACATTTCTCATTTTGAAATTCTTCCTAAGCTGAGAAATATATCCAAAAACATACCCAAGGTATATCCTCTTTATTCATGGCACTGCTTTTTCCATAAAGCTTCCCAGGGTTGGAAAACCAGTTACATCTTCCTCAGCTTCCTCTTGAATGCCAATATACCTCAGCAACTCCTCCCTCATGGGCATTTATTCATTTAGCAAACATTTGATGAGGACATACTCAGTGCTGATACTAGGTACTATATGCCCAAACATGAATATGAAATCTCATTTATTTCATCACTATTCATTATTCAAGCAGATAAATATCAGCTTGTGTTTGCTTAAATAGGTATAAGACCTTCATGTGTGTGTGGCCATGCCTACCTGACTCAGCCTAGTGTAGTTATAGTGCCAACTGTCAGGGCCACACTGCTTGCTACCCAATGGCATACCAAGCTTTTTGAACCCTTCTTGTACAGTGCAAGCATTCATGCTAGTAGACACCATATGATATACTGCTCAGATCCCCTGTATTGCCCCTGCTACTAAGAGTGCTGCCTGCAGACAGTCCTTAGCTGTCAGCCCCCCAGATATTGGCTCAGCTTTTGAGTCATCCTGTGCAAGGCCGGGTTACCTTATCAGGGTGGCCTGCATCTGAAAACTGTTTGACATGGTAATATGAAGTTCTAGTCCCACTTTCTTCCCTTTTTATCTACAATCATTGATCCTAAGAGCACTCTGTGAAATCCTCCCTGCTTGTTGATCGCCATCCTAGAGGAGTCTGTTTCTCAGGGAGCTCAACCTGCCAAACACTTAATGTATTAGAAGAGGTTTCCAGCCTTGAAAGAGCAGGGTGATGACATGGTCTCAGTTTTCCATTTTAATTTTGACTCTTTGAAAGAAGAAATGGGATGAGAAGACAAAATGTTAAATAAATTGCAGGCAAACTGAATCACAAGGTGCCCATATTAGTCATGGTATATCCAATAAGGGCTGAATTTAGTGAGGAAGAATGAACATTTGTTGAGCAACTATTAAGTTCTAGGCATTTTACCCACAGTTTTCATTCAGTCTTTACAGTAACTCAAAAAAGAGAGTAGCATGCTCTAATTTGCCAAATATCACACCACTATTAAGTAAATCATACACAATAGGATTTGGAATATTGCAAAGGATAAATGGATGCAAGTTTTTAGTTCTTAAAAAAGGCAAAAACTTTCCTTATGTTGTCTCCTTTCCCTTTGGTTCTTTAATACAAGTTTATGCAATCTGTCACTCAGTTTGCCTTTCAAAGCCATGTCAGAAGCTCTTACCAAATCTTGGTTAGATTTAGAGGAAAAGAAGCTCTTCTTGCCTGTACCATTCGTACACTCAACTGAACAAGGCCTTTACAATCAAGCGTTATCACTTTCTGATGATGATGATGCATTAGTCTACTAAGAATATGTTGGTATTGGAGTCAATTAGACAATTTAGTGAAATTCAAGGTTTTTGTGACTTAAGAAGAAAATAAAGGAAGGCATTAAATTATGTTTTCCCCCAGGATAACATAGTTTTTTTGTTTTTTTTGTCTTTTCTCCCTGGGATAAAGGGTAATAATAGTTCTGCTGACACTAACCAGGCTCACTGCCTTATCTTTTGTGGTTCCCCTACACCCTGCCCAAAGACCACTCCAATATTAGCTATTTAGACTCCTGTGAAGGCCTGTTTAATTTATGGCTCCTAGAACCATATTAAGTATAAGAGAGTTGTGCCAAGAGACTGCTTAACTGGGTTATTGTAAATTGACCTGAAATTTTCTGGGCCTTTACAAGACTTGAAATTTAAAATTGGATTATTCCATGTTTATTACATAATAGCCAGAAAAATCAAAGTGAAAGGGACCAAAGAGACCTTTGGAGTGAAGGTCTCTTCTCAATTAGGCAGTTTAATAGCTCTGTGTGAAGTAACGCCATGCTATTAAAGATACTTTTGGAGGGCCTATTTCACCCACAAAGCAATGAAATTCCAATGAGTACTACATTATGTTGCCATTGGCTCATCATCATTGGAAGGCTGCCTTTGGAAGCCTGTAAAACTGTGATTACTAATCAGTAAAGATCACACTCAGCAAATTGTAAGGAGGGACAGGAGGTCATTAGCTCATGAAAAAATACCATTTCCCTAGATAGGTCTCTATCCTAGTGAAGTCCATTTCTTAAATTTAACTTCAAGCACTTACAGAACAATCTGTCTTTTCAAACTTTTTTTCAACTTCCTTTCAGGCTCTTTATCAGAGGAAACCAAATAGCTGTCCTTGCAATCTTTATGTAAACAAAGTGTCAGAAAACATGTCAAGAATCATGAAATACCAATTTGTCTAATATTAGGAATTTTTGTATTTTATCACACATTACTTTTAATTCTTCTGATAGTATTATTAACTTCTAAAATAAAATGTGGTCCTGATTAAAGGGACTCATAAATGATGAATAATAAACAGCTATTATTTATGAATAGCAAGTAACCCTCACTGTGGATCAGTTACTAACTTATGCAATGGGTACATGAATTATCTCAACAGCTATAAAAGAAGATTCAGAGAGATTAAGTAAAAGGGCAATATAACTAAAATTCCATTCCATGTCTGACTAATTCCACACTTTGACTTAATCCCTGGAGTGAAGCTATAAGGCAAATGATGGCCTATCTCTTCCCTCCCTCCTCCAGAAAAATTATTTATGATCCTCTCACAAAGTGAGTGATGAGGAACTTGATACATTCATTCTGTAGCATACAAATGACTTTGAGAGAAGAGCAATGAATTGACCTTGGCCTGACAAAATTGTTTCACTCCTCAGACATATGTACACATCTGATCACATTGCTTGTTGCTTTGTGATCTTCTTTGAAATTATATCTATCTCTATCTGACATCTGTCTTATTTATAAATTATATACAAATTACATATAAATTATATATACAAATTATACATACACACATATATATGAAAAAGTATTATAAAATTCTGTAACAAGAGAGCAGAAAGTTACAGAAAGCATTTATGGGAAAAATACAACATAGTTTTCAAAGGAGGAATTTATATTTTGCCAAGGACACTTGTATGCCGTCAATTGCTGAAAGATACATATTTTGATCCCATTTTGCAAATGAAGAGGCTGAGAATGACATTAAGAAGTTCCTGGCACCAGGCCACATGGCTATTAAAGTTCAGAAACATCTACCATCAAAACTTATGTGCCGGGTGATGCAACAGTGGCTCAATGGCAAAATTCTTGCTTGCCACACTGGAGACCCAGGGTTGATTCCCAGAGCCTGCCCATGCCAAAAAAAAAAAAAAAAAAAAAAACCTCAAGTGCTCCCTCAGATTCACAAATTGTCAACATTTTTTGAACCTCCCCATTTCCGGCTGATTTCTAACAGCTGTTTTTGTTATTGTTCTCAATGGTTTCATTTCTTGCTCTGAATTTACATAGAGATAGTTTCAGAATAAATCTCTTTTTTCTTCAAGGTCAGTTTGTCCTACTGCAATTTTCAATGAATGGTATATTATAGGATCGACTCATGTCAGTGGTTCCCAAACTTTGATGACATTGAAATCATCTTGGAAATCTTTTTAAAGTACTGATGCCAGGTTCCCATCCCCCAGATAATCTGCTCTAATTAGTGTGGAGTGTGAACTGGGAATATAGGTATTTTAAATCACCCCAGGTGATTCTAACATGCCACTAAGTTTGAAAACCGTTGGTCTATGAATTTTTAGTTTTGGAATGAATCTCCAGAACTGCCAGCTCATGCCATCAAAATATATTACGCATCATCCCTCCTTATTGGAATAATCTATGGCCTTCCAAGGCCCTCTCTCCATTCCTTGAAGACATTAGCTATGATCTTTAAAGCAATTACTGACATACTTCTTAGTGAATTCCATATCCAGGTAAACAATACTTTCAAAATCTTGTCTTTTCAGATTCTTGGCCACCCTCCCCACCCCCCACCCCCATGCCCACCCTCACCAAATTGCAGCTGCCCTTCACTCTGCCTGAGACACCTCCCCCATGGTAGAATCCTGGATACATGTTACCAATAACTGCATTTACAAATAACTGTGACCCCAACCTCAATTTCCAGTATATCTCTCTCCAGCTATCTTTCCACATCACTCACTCTAGTTGTCTACCCCAACAACTGCTCAACTTTCTTTAAACTTCTATCTGGACCACGAGTTATTCTACTTCCTCTTCACTGGCCCTTATCCACCTCATTATCTGCCACCTTCTTACTCAGCTTAGATCTAGAGTTCATCACTGTACCCATTCCCTTGGTTATACTCTCAAGTTCTTTGTCCCTCTTTCCCTCCATCATAGCCCTCTGGCAACACTTGAGCCCTGGCTATATGCTACCCTCTCTCTAGTTCCCCCACAGGCCCCAAAATAGTTGAACAGAGCTAAAGAAAAGTACCCAATTGTGTTGCCTTTGATTGCTTTAAAATTATGACCATTCCATTAACTTTGAGTGGTTCTTTAGTGTTGCCCAGCAATTCTACTCATTTCCTCAATCTATTCTCTCACCCACTCCTCCCAGCTCCTCATTCTCAGGTGATAACCTGGATTCTTATTTTGCTGAGAACTATGAATCAATTGTGACAGAATGTCCACTTGGGTCCACCAGAAACCTATCAAACTATTTGCACCTATGCTTATGTTCTTGATCTCTCCTGTCCTTGAATGAACCCTCTGTGCTCTCATCTAGGATTATCTCTTCCGTTTCTGCCCTGGATTCTATCCCTCTCACATACTCAAGTACCTCACTAAGGTAATATCCCTTTCTCTCCGGACATCATCTCCACTTACATACAAATATTCTGTAAAAATTCCTATTTTTAAAAAATTCTCCCTTCACCCCATATCTCCCTCCAGCTACTGCCTCATTTCTTTTCTTGTTTTTACTCAGAGATTTCTCAAAAGATTGTCTATTCTCTGTCTATTTGATGCCCAGTTCCATTGTTTTTCTCTTGAACCCATTCTAGTGAGGCTGTTATTCCTACATTGAACAGCGTTTATCCTGGTCCCAAATGGCTGCCACATTTCCAAATCCAGAGGTCAGTCCTTAGCCCTGATCTTATTTGACCTCAGCAGCATTTGAGACAATTCATCACTTCTTCCATCTTCAATAAATTTCCTCACTTGGCTCCCAGGACACCACATTCTCTTAGTTCCCATTCTGCCTTTCCAGTTGCATCTTCTCAGTCTCTTTGTTGGTTCTTCATCATCATCTAAACACTAAACTTTGGAGTCCTTGAACCCCATTTTTTTCTTTATCTACACTTACTCCCAGACCGTTTCAATCAAGCTCATGATTTATCATTTCTATGCTGAAACTGTTCCCAAATTTTTGTCTTCAGCCCAGGCCTCTTTCCTGAACTCCAGTACTAAATATTTGGCTGCCTGCTCAACATCATCACTTGGATGCTAATAGCCATCTCAAAATTTATTTGTTCCAAAATAAACTCTTGATTCTTTCCAACCCAACCTGCTATTCCTCCAGACATTCCCAGCTCAGTAAATTGCACCTTAATTCTTTTGGCTGCTTGGAGCAAGCAAAAAAAAATCTTGGAGTCATCCTTGACTACTTTCTCCTTCTCTCACACATCACATCCAGCTGAACAGCAATTCCTGCTGACCAAACTCTAAATGCGTATTTTAAATCCAGCCATTACTACCCTCTCTATCACCATGACCTTTATTTAAATCACCACTATTACTCTCTGGACTGTAGCATGAGTCTTCTAAATGAGTTTACTGCATCCACCAGTATCCCCCTTCAGTTTCACCTCACCCCAGCAGCTGGAAGTTTCCTTTTAAAAATATAAGGCATATCATATCACACCTCAGCTCTGTACCTCCCCCAATGATTTGCTGTCTTACTTAGAGTAGAAGCAAAATTACTAAATGTGTTTAGAAGGCAGTCCATTATCTGACTTTCTGATATCTCTATCAGCACCTCTTACCATTGTCTCCTTTGCTCAAAGCATTCTGTTTCCAGTGGCCTTCTTGCTGGTCCTTAAATATGCAAGCATACTCCTACCTCAGGGCCTTTGCACTTCCAGTTTCGTTTCTCTGAAATTCTCCTAAATCTGCAGGACTTTCAGACGTATTTTCTTTAGGTATACTTGGATGCTACCTTATCAAACACTTCTTTTATCACTCTCTATGAAAAATATTCCACCAATAAATCTTTTCTCATTTACCTTGTCCTTAGGTCAACCAATTTTTGTCTATTTAGAGCCAGATAGTAAATATTTTAGTCTTTCAGGACCAAACAGTCTCTATCACAACTACTCAACTCTGCCATGTAGTGCAAAAAAAACAGCCATAAATAGTATGTTTTACTATTAAAAAAATGAACACTTGTGGTTGTGTTCCAATAAAACTAAATTTACAAATATAGGTGGTGATCACATTTGGTATTTAAGCCATAATTTGTCCACACTTGCATTATATGGTACTTGTTCATTTTCTGAAGTCCCTTAAATGTGAACTCATTGATGGCAAGGAAGTTTATTTTTAGTAGTAGATAGTAAATTAACTAATCTAGTAGATGGTCAATTGACATTTTTTGGTATAAATGTTGAATGTTACATAAATCTATTTCTCTTTTATTCTCATTTTTCTTAACGTTACCATGCTTTCTGTGATGATATTCTGCCGTGGGTCAGTCAGTACTAAATGACAATTGTAGTCATCAGCCAAGAGACGATTGTGCATTTGGGGACAGAACTTTCAGCAGTTTCTACCATGGAAATATATTGTTGAGGAAAGAAAAACTCAACTAGTGGTCATTGGTAGATTTTCTTTATTTAAAAAAAACCTCTCTTGCATATACTATGGGTATTTACATATTACTATATGTGGCATCTTTGAAGTATGTTTTCATAAAAAAACAAACTGGATAATAATCTAATCATGTCTAATGTTTTAAAATAATGTAAACTTAAAATTTAATATTTAAGACAGCAATCTATTTCCCTGAGGGAAGTTGTTTTCCATCCACATAAGGGAAATGGTGTTTACTTTCAGTTTCACAAACTATATAAGATGCATGCAGGCCCATCTCTTAAGCAATACATTGTGCCTGGGAACTCACATGAATCCTTGTTTCCAGTGTTAAAATGTTCAACATAGCATCAGAATGCTTCCACCACAAAATCCAAAAGTTAATTCAAAAACAGATGGCGAATGTTTCTTGAAGATGATTGTATAATGATATAGCTTTCACAATGTGACTGTGTGGTTATGAAAACCTTGTGTCTGATGCTCCTTTTATCTGCCTTATCAATTGATGAGTAAAACATGTTGATTAAAAATAAATAAATAATAAGGGGAACAAATGTTAAAATAAATTTAGTAGATTGAAATGCTAGTGATCAATGAAAGGGAGGGGTAAAGGATATGATATGTATGAATTTTTTTCTGTTTTCTTTTTATTTCTTTTTCTGAAATGTTCTAAGAAATTATCATGATGATGAATATACAAAAAAAATTTATGTCGTGACAAATATATGAAGAGAATAAATTATAATAAAGGAGTAAAAGATGAAAAAAAATAAATAAAGACTTGGACCAGAAACTGAGAAAAAAAAGAATAAGAAAGTCAAGCAGTCCAGTATTTCACCATGCCTACTGTATTGGTTTGAAACTGTGGTGTACCCTAGAAAAGCCATGCTCTTTAATCCTCATTCAACATTGTTGGGTGGGATCTTTTCGATTAAGTTGTTTCCATGGAGATGTGGTTCCCACCCATTCAAGGTGGGGTTGTTTAATGGAGTCCTTTAAGAGGGAAGCATTTTGGAAAAAGCTTCAGAGCTGATAGAACCAAAACAAGACCCAGACATTTGGAGATGCAGAAGGAAAACACCCCAGGGAAGCTGTTTGAACCCAGAAGCCAAGGACCAGCAGATGCCTTCCCAGCTGACCAAAGTGTTCTGGACCCATCAGCCTTTCTTGAGTTAAATTACCTTTTTCTGGATGCCTCAGTTTGCACATTTTTTATGGCCTTAGAATTGTAAACTTAAACCTTAATAAATTCCCTTTTTCAAAGCAAAAACTAAAACAGATGGCAAATACATGATTCTAAGCAACCCACTTACTGGCATTTACCCATGCTCAATCTTTGATAGAGATGGTTGCTTCTAGAGCTGTGTTCAGGCTAAAGTATTGGAGCATATAATTTATTCGAGTAGTTTTTTTTGCTAATCTAAAACTTTTCAATTTTACAGTTAGTACTGAAGTAAAAGCAAATTTTTTTCTGCCTGATATTACTTTGATCACATCTCCTATGATTTCCTAAATTACTTCTTAACAGAATCATTTGGATGCTCCTAAAAGAATGCATTATGGGAAGATGTTATACAAAATTCTCTTTTAGAGACCATTACACAAAATTCAGGAAACTTTCAAAGACTCCACTGCATTCCCCAAATATAAAATGATTTGTACTCAACACTTCTCTGGTATCAGCAGCTCCCATCACATATATTCTGATAAGACTATAAAATAAGAATTGAGAAAAAAAATCTTTCTCTTTAGTAAAAGTCTTCTCTTCAAAATTGTTGCTCAAAAATCAAATAAATATATAGATAGAATCACCCAAAGTAACTGAATTTCTTCTCATCTGAAGACACTGTTCCCCATGGACACATTTGGAAAATACGGTTACTCTTCCACACTTTCCTTGTACATAAAAATTCCCTCTAATATGGGCCTTGAAATATCACCTTCTACTTTTCTAAACACAAAGTGCACTCAATTTACAATGTATAATATATTCTAAAGGAAAATATACTATTTCATTCGAATGTTTGTGAAACCAAACACAGATGCTGTCATCTGAGAGCAGAATTTATGGGAATAAAATGAGAGATAAGATTGTTCTGGGATAGATCAAATCCCAGAGGAAGAGAAAGATACATACTGCTCAGCAAGAATTCCCACCAGAAAAAGGGACACATGGGTTTGAGACAACAGAAAACTGAATGGAACCCAAAAACAATAGATAAGGAGGTTCAGATGGATGAGAAATCATTTTTGTTGTTTATATTGTCCTACTAGATTTTAGGGCAATTTTCCAGTAACAGATATTCAAATGTGAAAGTTATTTTAAATATTTACTTCATTATTTTAATAAACATGGTTTTAAAAGGGCCACAAGGTGCTAAAGGATTAACATATTTGGTCGAGCTCCATTGAATGCAGAAAACCCATGCTAGGGCTCTAAGGAAAAGTAGCAGATACAATAGGGGCTGTGAGGCTTGCTGCAGGAAGTGGACTCTTACAATGCCCTTTGTAGATGTCATTCGGTGAACACCCTATTTCTGCACCCTTGCTCTGGGGCACAACTGGGAAAGATGGGAGAAGAATCTGTTCAATTAGAAAGACTAGTTTTCTTTCAACATGGGAGATGTGTCCATTCAAGCGGAAAGAACATACTGAATTCTATAAAGTTTTTTGTTTATGCATCACAAATAAATCCTAAGGCCTAGTGCAATTCTATGAAAAATCTAAAACGGATATTTTTAGTTTGGCAAAAATTCCAAACTTCTGTAAAATGAAATGGGCAAGAAAAACCAATGAATTTTTGTAGGGAACAAAATAATAATGTAAGGAATTGTCTTACCAGATATTAGGCTATAGCAATCAAAACTGTGGAACTAGAACAAGAATGAACACATCAAAGGAATATATGAGCCCAAGAAAATACAGCTATAAGGGAAATTAATGAATGTTGCATATTAGTAAGAAAATTTGTAATCTGCAAAAAAAATGCATAAATAAGAAACTGCATAATAAATAGGAAAAAATTATTCAATAAGTGGTTCTCTGAATTTGGTCAATTTGGGAGAAAAAATAAATAATTCCAAGTGCATTATAAGTTAAATATTAAAAACTCAAAGCAGAAAATGTAGATACTTATCAATGTCTTATACCAGAAAAAAGTTATTAAACTTTAAGAAATGGAAGAACTCATAAAGAAAAAAATTATTAGATTCAATTATTTGCAAGTACTGTAAAAAAATGCCAGCAACAAAATTAAAAGGGAAACAAAAATGAAAAAATATTTGTAACAAATCAATTCAGATAATGTCGTTAATAAAAATGAGTTCTTAAGAATTTGTGAGAATTGGGCCGCGGTGGCTCAGCGGGCAAAGTGCTTGCCTGCCATGCCGGAGGACCTCGGTTCGATTCCCGGCCCCAGCCCATGTAAAAAACAAACAAACAAAATACAATAAAACAAGAAAATGTTTAAAGATGTTTCCTTTCCTTCCTTCTATCCTTCCTTCCTTCTCTCTGTCTTTCCTTCCCTTCCTCCCTCTCTCTTTAAAAAAAAAAAAAAAAAACAATAATTTGTGAGAATAGACTTCCGGAGAAGATGGCGGCTTAGTAAGACGCGCGGATCTTAGTTTCTTCTCCAGGACAGCTACTGGGGGAGTAGAAACGATACAGAACAGCGCCCAAAGCCACAACAGAGATAAAAAAGACAGCGTACCCCATCCTGGAACGACTGGCTGGCTGAGAGAAGCCGCTCGGGTGAGATCGCCGAGGCGCGCGGGCTTCACCCGGAGGGGCGGCAAGCGGCCGGAGTCACTCCCTTCCCCCTTCCCGGGCCGGCTGGGAGAATTGGAGAGGCGGTCCCCTGAAACTGCGGCGGCTGGCGCCCACACCACGCGCGGCCCCCCGGACCAACTGAGAGAATTGGATCGGAAATCCCCAGGCCACGGAGAACGGTGACGGGTGGGGGAGGCCCCTTCCAAACCCGTGACTCCCCGGGAACGTGCACTCTCCCGGGCGGGCCGCTGCCGCTGGTGCCCTCCCGCCACGCTTGTCGCCTGGGCGACTAGGAAATTCAGACGGGCGCTTTCCCGGGCTGCGGCGGCCAGCAACCCTCCCCGCATTCGGACCCCGGGCCGGTTCGAACCCTTCCAAGCCGCTTCGGCTAGCGAACCTCCCGGACGGCGAGAGTTTTCCAAAGTCAAAGGTCCCACAGCACCTTTTACTGGTGGGACCCGCAGACAAACGTGTGCCACGAGCGCCACCTACTGGGCAGGATAAGAAAAACAGAACCCAGAGATCTCACAGAAAAATCTTCCAAACTTTTGGATCCAATGCCCAGGGAAATCTGTCTAAATGCGCAGACGCCAACAGAAGATAATGGATCACGCTCAAATAATTGAAAATATGGCCCAGTCAAAGGAACAAACCAATAGTTCAAATGAGATGCAGGAGCTGAGACAACTAATGCTGAATATACGAACAGAAATGGAAAACCTCTTCAAAAACGAAATCGATAAATTGAGGGAGGACATGAAGAAGACATGGGCTGAACATAAAGAAGAAATAGAAAAACTGAAAAAACAAATCACAGAACTTATGGAAGTGAAGGACAAAGTAGAAAAGATAGAAAAAACAATGGATACCTACAATGATAGATTCAAAGAGACAGAAGATAGAATTAGTGATTTGGAGGATGGAACATCTGAATTCCAAAAAGAAACAGAAACTATCGGGAAGAGAATGGAAAAATTTGAACAGGGTATCAGGGAACTCAAGGACAATATGAACCGCACAAATATACGTGTTGTGGGTGTCCCAGAAGGAGAAGAGAAGGGAAAAGGAGGAGAAAAACTAATGGAAGAAATTTTCACTGAAAATTTCCCAACTCTTATGAAAGACCTAAAATTACAGATCCAAGAAGTGCAGCGCACCCCAAAGAGATTAGACCCAAATAGGCGTTCTCCAAGATACTTACTAGTTAGAATGTCAGAGGTCAAAGAGAAAGAGAGGATCTTGAAAGCAGCAAGAGAAAAACAATCCATCACATACAAGGGAATCCCAATAAGACTATGTGTAGATTTCTCAGCAGAAACCATGGAGGCTAGAAGACAGAGGGATGATATATTTAAATTACTAAAAGAGAAAAACTGCCAACCAAGACTCCTATATCCAGCAAAATTGTCCTTCAAAAATGAGGGAGAAATTAAAACATTCTCAGACAAAAAGTCACTGAGAGAATTTGTGACCAAGAGACCAGCTCTGCAAGAAATACTGAAGGGAGCACTAGAGTCAGATACAAAAAGACAGAAGAGAGAGGTATGGAGAAGAGTGTAGAAAGAAGGAAAGTCAGATATGATATATATAATACAAAAGGCAAAATGTTAGAGGAAAATATTATCCAAACAATAATAACACTAAATGATAATGGACTGAATTCCCCAATCAAAAGACATAGAATGGCAGAATGGATTAAAAAACAGGATCCTTCTATATGCTGTCTACAGGAAACACATCTTAGACCCAAAGATAAACATAGGTTGAAAGTGAAAGGTTGGGAAAAGATATTTCATGCAAATAACAACCAGAAAAGAGCAGGAGTGGCTATACTAATATCCAACAAGTTAGACTTCAAAGGTAAAACAGTTAAAAGAGACAAAGAAGGACACTATATACTAATAAAAGGAACAATTAAACAAGAAGACATAACAATCATAAATATTTACGCACCGAACCAGAATGCCCCAAAATACGTGAGGAATACACTGCAAACACTGAAAAAGGAAATAGACACAAATACCATAATAGTTGGAGACTTCAATTCCCCACTCTCATCAATGGACAGAACATCTAGACAGAGGATCAATAAAGAAATAGAGAATCTGAATATTACTATAAAGGAGCTAGACTTAACAGACATTTATAGGACATTAAATCCCACAACAGCAGGATACACCTTTTTCTCAAGTGCTCATGGATCATTCTCAAAGATAGACCATATGCTGGGTCACAAAGCAAGTCTTAACAAATTTAAGAAGATTGAAATCATACAGAACACTTTCTCGGATCATAAAGGAATGAAGTTGGAAATCAATAATAGACGGAATGTCAGAAAATTCACAAATACGTGGAGGCTCAACAACACACTCTTAAACAACGAGTGGGTCAAAGAAGAAATTGCAAGAGAAATTAGTAAATACATCGAGGCAAATGAAAATGAAAACACAACATATCAAAACTTATGGGACGCAGCAAAGGCAGTGCTAAGAGGGAAATTTATTGCCCTAAATGCCCATATCAGAAAAGAAGAAAAGGCAAAAATGCAGGAATTAACTGTTCACTTGGAAGAACTGGAGAAAGAACAGCAAACTAATCCCAAAGCAAGCAAAAGGAAAGAAATAACAAAGATCAGAGCAGAAATAAATGAAATTGAAAACATGAAAACAATAGAGAAAATCAGTAAGACCAGATGTTGGTTTTATGAGAAAATCAATAAGATTGATGGGCCCTTATCAAGATTGACAAAAAGAAGAAGAGAGAGGATGCAAATAAATAAGATCAGAAATGGAAGAGGAGACATAACCACTGACCTCACAGAAATAAAGGAGGTAATAACAGAATACTTGAACAACTTTACGCTAATAAATACAACAATTTAGATGAAATGGACGGGTTCCTGGAAAGACATGAACAACCAACTTTGACTCAAGAAGACATAGATGACCTCAACAAACCAATCACAAGTAAAGAAATTGAATTAGTCATTCAAAAGCTTCCTAAAAAGAAAAGTCCAGGACCAGATGGCTTCACATATGAATTCTACCAAACGTTTCAGAAAGAATTAGTACCAGTTCTCCTCAAAGTCTTCAAAAAAATCGAAGCAGAGGGAAAACTACCTAATTCATTCTATGAAGCCAACATCACCCTCATACCAAAACCAGGCAAAGATATTACAAAAAAAGAAAACTGCAGGCCAATCTCTCTAATGAATATAGATGCAAAAATCCTCAATAAAATTCTAGCAAATTGTATCCAACAACACATTAAAAGAATTATACATCATGACCAAGTAGGATTCATCCCAGGTATGCAAGGATGGTTCAACATAAGAAAATCAATTAATGTAATACACCATATCAACACATCAAAGCAGAAAAATCACATGATCATCTCAATTGATGCAAAGAAGGCATTTGACAAGATTCAACATCCTTTCCTGTTGAAAACACTTCAAAAGATAGGAATACAAGGGAACTTCCTTAAAATGATAGAGGGAATATATGAAAAACCCACAGCTAATATCATCCTCAATGGGGAAAAATGGAAAACTTTCCCCCTAAGATCAGGAACAAGACAAGGATGTCCACTATCACCACTATTATTCAACATCGTGTTGGAGGTTCTAGCCAGAGCAATTAGACAAGAAAAAGAAATACAAGGCATCAAAATTGGAAAGGAAGAAGTAAAACTATCACTGTTTGCAGACGATATGATACTATACGTCGAAAACCCGGAAAAATCCACAACAAAACTACTAGAGCTAATAAATGAGTACAGCAAAGTAGCAGGTTACAAGATCAACATTCAAAAATCTGTAGCATTTCTATACACTAGTAATGAACAAGCTGAGGGGGAAATCAAGAAACGAATCCCATTTACAATTGCAACTAAAAGAATAAAATACCTAGGAATAAATTTAACTAAAGAGACAAAAAACCTATATAAAGAAAACTACAAAAAACTGTTAAAAGAAATCACAGAAGACCTAAATAGATGGAAGGGCATACCGTGTTCATGGATTGGAAGACTAAATATAGTTAAGATGTCAATCCTACCTAAATTGATTAACAGATTCAATGCAATACCAATCAAAATCCCTACAACTTATTTTTCAGAAATAGAAAAACCAATAAGCAAATTTATCTGGAAGGGCAGAGTGCCCTGAATTGCTAAAAACATCTTGAGGAAAAAAAACGAAGCTGGAGGTCTAGCGATGCTGGACTTTAAGGCATATTATGAAGCCACAGTGGTCAAAACAGCATGGTATTGGCATAAAGATAGATATATCGACCAATGGAATCGAATAGAGTGCTCAGATATAGACCCTCTCATCTATGGACATTTGATCTTTGATAAGGCAGTCAAGCCAACTCACCTAGGACAGAACAGTCTCTTCAATAAATGGTGCCTAGAGAACTGGATATCCATATGTAAAAGAATGAAAGAAGACCCATCTCTCACACCCTATACAAAAGTTAACTCAAAATGGATCAAAGATCTAAACATTAGGTCTAAGACCATAAAACAGTTAGAGGAAAATGTTGGGAGATATCTTATGGATCTTACAACTGGAGGTGGTTTTATGGACCTTAAACCTAAAGCAAGAACACTGAAGAAGGAAATAAATAAATGGAAGCTCCTCAAAATTAAACACTTTTGTGCATCAAAGAACTTCATCAAGAAAGTAGAAAGACAGCCTTCACAATGGGAGACAATATTTGGAAATGATATATCAGATAAAGGTCTAGTATCCAGAATATATAAAGAGATTGTTCATCTCAACAACAAAAAGACAGCCAACCCAATTACAAAATGGGAAAAAGACTTGAACAGACACCTATCAGAAGAGGAAATACAAATGGCCAAAAGGCACATGAAGAGATGCTCAATGTCCCTGGCCATTAGAGAAATGCAAATCAAAACCACAATGAGATATCATCTCACACCCACCAGAATGGCCATTATCAACAAAACAGAAAATGACAAGTGCTGGAGAGGATGCGGAGAAAGAGGCACACTTATCCACTGTTGGTGGGAATGTCAAATGGTGCAACCACTGTGGAAGGCAGTTTGGCGGTTCCTCAAAAAGCTGAATATAGAATGCCATACGACCCAGCAATACCATTGCTGGGAATATACTCAAAGGACTCAAGGGCAAAGACACAAACGGACATTTGCACACCAATGTTTATAGCAGCGTTATTTACAATTGCAAAGAGATGGAAACAGCTGAAATCTCCATCAACAGAAGAGTGGCTAAACAAACTGTAGTATATACATACAATGGAATACTATGCAGCTTTAAGACAGGATAAACTTATGAAGCATGTAATAACATGGATGGACCTAGAGAACATTATGCTGAGTGAGTCTAGCCAAAAACTAAGGGACAAATACTGTGTGGTCCCACTGATGTGAACAGACATTAGAGAATAAATTTGGAATATGTCATTGGTAACAGAGTCCAGCAGGAGGTAGAAACAGGGTAAGATAATGGGCAATTGGAGTTGAAGGGATACAGACTGTGCAACAGGACTAGATACAAAAACTCAAAAATGGACAACACAATAATACCTAATTGTAAACTAATCTTGTTAAAACACTGAATGAAGCTGCATCTGAGCTATAGGTTTTTGTTTTGTTTTGTTTTGTTTTGACTTTACTATTATTACTTTTATTTTTGTCTCTATATTAACATTCTATATCTTTTTCGGTTATGTTGCTAGTTTTTCTAAACCGATGCAAATGTACTAAGAAATGATGATCATGCATCTATGTGATGATGTTAAGAATTACTGATTGCATATGTAGAATGGTATGATTTCTAAATGTTGGGTTAATTTCTTTTTTTCCGTTAATTAAAAAAAAAAAAAAGAGAAGGGGTAATTGGAGCTGAAGGGATACAGACTGTACAACGGGACTGGATATAAAAACTCAGAAATGGACAGCACAATACTACCCAATTGTAATGCAATTATGTTAAAACACTGAATGAAGCTGCATGTGAGGTATAGGTTTTTTGTTTTTTTTTTTTCTTTCTATTAATGTTTTAATTCTTATTCTGTTGTCTTTTTATTTCTTTTTCTAAATCGATGCAAATGTACTAAGAAATGATGAATATGCAACTATGTGATGTTATTAAGAATTACTGATTGTACATGTAGAATGGAATGATTTCTAATTGCTTTGTTAGTTCTTTTTTTAATTAATAAAAAAAAAAAGAATTTGTGAGAAACATAACACACCAAATTAAAATGAGGAAGAATCATAAATGAACAGTTTACAAAATAAATAATTCAAATGTTTATTAAACATTAAATTGATAAACTCCCTAAGAATCACAGAATATAACTTAGGTAATACAAATAATTTTGCCCATAAAATTAAAAAACTATATATATTTAACAATAAAAAGCATTAAAAAGAACTATAAATATTCTTAATGACAATATTAAGAGTTGCAAAAGTACAGTGAAAAGATCACTTAGAGTTATAGATTGCTAAAAGTTTCTAGAAGAAATATAGACAGACATTTATAGACACTTTTTTTAAATAAAATAAAAATGAAAACAACTTAAACGCTTAACAATAGATCAATATTCAAATAAATGATAGTTAGCAAGATCATGCATTTGGATAATACTTTATGGCACAAGAAAATTAACTATAGATTACTGAAAAGAAAACATGACAAGTATCAAAACTGTATACGAGGGTAGTGTGACAGTGGCTCAATAGCAGAATTCTTGCCTGCCATGCCAGAGACCCAGGTTTGATTCCCAGTACCTGCCCATGCAAGAAAAAAAAAAAAAAAAAAAAAAACTGTATATGAACAATCCCAATTTGAAGCTTGCAAAGACACATTTACAAAAAAGAAAAAAAATCTAGAAAACTAGATAAATAATTACTTGTAATTTTTTATTATTTAAGATTGATTCATTGTTTTTTATATTTCCCAGAATATCTATGAGACATGTATTACTATTTTTAGAAATAATTTTTAAAGCAATATTTGTGTGCATATACTAGGCATACATCTGGATTTCAGTGTGATAGTCCATATCTTCAAGGACCTTATACTTTGACTCCACACAAACTCCTACATAAAAGACAATTCAAATATATATGAAAGGCATGTTGAAATATCAAAATATAGAATAACTGGTATTTTGGAACTCAGAGATATTGTGGATTAGAGTAGTTGGGCAAGGGTTCTCAGGCTGGTTCTTGAAAGAAGAAAACAATGTGTCCAATGAAAGAATATGAGTGTTAATGACTAGGGAGGACCCAGAATTGTAAAATCTCCCTGGCAACGTGGGACATGACTCTGGGGGATGAATCTGGTCCTGGTGTCACTGAATTGAGAAAGACTTCTTGGCCAAAAGAGGGAAGAGAAACGAAGCAAAATAAAGTTTTGGTGGCTGAGAGATTCCAGATAGAATCAAGAGGTCATTGTGGAGATAATTCTTACACATTATATTAATATTAATATTAATATTAATATTAAAATATTAAAAATTAATATTTTCAGTTTTTGGTGTAATGGAGTAGTTAGAGGAAAATACTTAAAACTGTTGAGCTGTGTTCCAATAGCCTTGATTCTTGAAGATGACTGTAAACTATATAGCTTTTACAATTTGACTGTGTGATTGTGAAAACCTTGTGACTGACACTCCCTTTATCCAATGTAAGAGAAAATAAAGACAAAAAATAAATTAAAAAGGGGGGAGACGGGAGATGTGATGTTTTGAGTGTTCTTTTTTACTTTTATTTTTATTTTTATTTATTTTAAAGTAATGAAAATGTTCAAAAGTCAATTGTGATGAATGCACAACTATATAATGATACTGTGAACCATTGATTGAACACTTTATGATGATTATATGGTATGTGAATATATTGCAATAAAATTGCATTAAAAAAAAAGAATGAATCCCAAGGAGGGAATCGTGGACATCCGTGAAGATTTTGCAGAGAGCATATTCATCCAATATTGTTTATGGTAGCAAAACAAAACAAAATCTGGAAATAATCTAATTGTCCAAAAATAGAGTTTAGGAAAAATAAAATGTGATTTGGCTTGACAGCAGAATTCTTTGTAGTCATTGGTAGTGACATAAAAACTTTTTAACGCATTCAAAAGACGCTCACACACAATAAGTACATGGAACCTTGAGTAGGACATGAGATTTTGTATGTTTGTCCAGAGTGATGCCCTGATAAATCCCAGAGTAATTTGAACAGTGAATAAAAAAGCATTTACAAAGTCTCCTTGGGAGAATGGCGAGAAAGGGGGGAAATTCAACTTCCCATTGTGGAGAATTCCTGGTATTCTCACAAGCAGTGGGGACAACTAAAGCAATAGGCCGAGCCCTCAAGCTTGGGGTGTGTTCATATGAAACTTATCCCCACAAAGGACAGGCTAAGCCTATTTAAAATTAAGCTGAAGAGGAGGGAACTGCCTGAAAATGTAGAGCTATGTTCCAGTAGCCATGTTTCTTGATGATGATTGTATAATGATATAGCTTTCACAATGTGACTGTGTGATTGTGAAAACCTGTGTCTGACACTCCTTTTATCTACCTTGTCAACAGATGAGAGGAACATATGGAATAAAAATAAATAATAGGGGGAACAAATGTTAAAATAGATTTAGTTTGAAATGCTAGTGATCAATGAAAGGGATCAGTAGGGGTATGGCATGTAAAATTTTTTTCTTTGTTATATTTTTCTGTTGTCTTTTTATTTCTTTTTCTGAATTGATGCTAATGTTCTGGGAAATGATCATGATGATGAATATGCAACTATGTGATGATATCGTGAATTGCTGAGTGTATGTGTTGGGAATGTTTGTGTTTCTTGTAATTTTTTTTTAATTAATAAAAAATTTTTTTTTTAAATTAAGCTGAAGAGTCACCCCCAGAGAACCTCTTTTATTGCTCAGATGTGGCTTCTCTCTCTCAGCCAACACAACAAGGAAACTCACTACCCTCCCCCTCTCTAGGTGGGACATGACTCCCAGTGGTGTGGACCTTCCTGGCAACATGGGACAGAAATCCTAGAATGAGCTGGGACTCAGCATCGAGGGATTGAGAAAACTTTCTAGACCAAAGGGGGAAGAGAGAAATGAGACAAAAGAAAGTGTCAATGGCTGAGAGATTTCAAACAGAGTCAAGAGGTTACCCTGGAGGTTATTCTTGTGCATTATATAGATATCACCTTTTTAGTAGGTATATTGGAGAGGCTGGAGGGAAGTGCCTGAAAATGTAGAGCTGTGTTCCAGTAGCCATGTTTCTTGAAGATGATTGTATAATGATAAAACTTTTGCAACATGACTGTGTGATTGTGAAAACCTTATGTCTGATGCTCCTTTTATCTATGGTATGGTCAGATGAGTAAAGCAGATGAATTAAAAATAAGTAACTAACTAATAGGGGAAACAAATGTTAAAATAAACTTAGTAGATTGAAATACTTGTGATCAATAAAAGAGAGTGGTAAGGGGTATAGAAAAAAAGTAGGGGAATCAAAGGCCAAAATATATTGGGTAGATGGAAATACTAGCAGTCAATGAGAGGGTGGGGCAAGGAGTTTGGTATGTATGAGTTTTTTTCTTTTTTCTTTTTATTTCTTTTTCTGAATTAATGCAAATATTCTAAGAAATGATCATGGTGATGAATATACAACTATGTGATGATATTGTGAGTTATTGATTATATACCAAGAATGGAATGATCATATGGTAAGAATGTTCATGCTTGTATGCTGTTATGTTTAAAATAAATAAATAAATAAATAAATAAATAAATAAATAAATAAATAAAATAGTCACAGAATGTTATAAAGTGGACAGAGCAGGTTGAAATAATTCTTAATAGAGCCATATTTTAACTGTGATTATATCTGAACGATAAGATAATCACCATATTTTATTTTCTTTGTCCAAATTTTCTTAGTCCTATTTTTCTTAGTTTAAATTTTCATTTATTCCAGGTAAAAAAAAATTCAATAGAGTTCTTTCCCATTCCCAAGTTAAAAAAAAAAAAAGATTTGGGAGAAGACAGTCAGGACCAAACATGGCAAATCTGGATGACAACAGAACTGAGAAGATATTTCATGTTCTCTATTCTTTCAGTGTTTATTTTAAAGTTGTAAGGTATCTGGGAAACCAAAATAAATCTATTACTAACATAACAAATAGAGCATTTGAAAACTTTCATTCTCTAACAGATTCTATAATAGCCTGTCTGTCTGAGAAAGAATGAAACTCATTTTAAAAACTGGTAAGAGTTATTTAAATGTACAAGTATACTAAAATGCTTTCAGATTATAGATAAAGGCAACAGGTTTGGCGTTGTGACGGATTCTGAATTCCTGTGAGACAAATGAAACTGTCACTACTGAAGACTGGCCATGGTGAACAGGACTCATTTGTGCACTGTGCAGGAAAGACAGAACTTTCCCACGACCTAAAGAGACTCTGCAAAATGTTTTATACCAGAAAAGCTGGAAAAATTATATGAAGGCCTGTGAAAAATCTTAGTTTGGAAAATAACAAGACGAAATAAATAAATAAGTGGTCACCACCAAAATCCAAATTGAAGGACGTTTCTCTGAATCAGCCTTTCTGAGATTATAACATATGGACTTTGTAAATCACAAAGGTCTGCACAGAAGAGAGAGCCGAAGTGAGTTCCAAATCCTGGAGTTTTATTATCCCATTGTTATGCACTAGAGACATTTATGGAAGCCCCTCCTGTACATGCTTTGAGTGTACTCAAGGAGTAACTTGTTCTCACTGGATCTTTTCATGAAGAAGCAACAGTCTGCCAGGAAGAAAACCGAGTGAATGGTTGGTGACCAAACCTAGTTATTCTGAGCATTGTCTCAGGGTAATTGCATGTCATGCTTAACCCCACAGAGTTCTCACTTTGAGTATCTGCAATATGAAGACAGTATTTGAAAACAGAGCAACACAACTAGACTTAACAAGTTAGGAGGCTCAGTAGCACTAGCCAGAATACTCAAAAATAGAATATTCCAGCAGGATCTATAAACACCTAAATAAGATGGATACCCAATAGACCACAGGGAAAAAAACTAATGGCCTCTGGGGTCACAGATTCTAAAATGTTAGAGCTGGAAACCTTCTGGTTGGCTCCCTTCATTTTACAGTACCCCTATATAATATTGATTGAACGCAAGTGAATGTCAGGCTTGAGGCAGACTATACTTTATGTATAAGGTAAATTATAATTTGGGGTAAATACTACCTCTATGAAATATGTATTTTACAGATGAAAGACTTACAGCTTAGAAAAATTTATTAAACTGTCAGAGCTGAGGCAGCTAAGTAAATGGCAGAGACAGGAGTTGCACACTAGGCCACTGATTCTAGTGCCATGTTCTAAACACTCTGCTCTACCTTTTTCAAAGGAAGAGGCTGGGACCCAGGTGGAACCCAGAGAAGTCAATCACTTTCCAAGAAAGTATTAGGAAAAAATCTATCTAATATCATAAAAATAAAATTAAAAGTACACTGAGTTACCCAGCAGAAAGACAGTACAGAGATTCAGACAAAACCAAACAACTTACTAGAAAACACCCACATTTTAATATAATTTTAAAATTTCACTAAGATGTCTAAGTAACTGAAGGTACAAACTTTATGCTAACCATTGTACAGAAACAATCATGTGTTTCCCTCACCATTAACCACAAAAACAATGAATGATAGTTTCATGTAGAAAAGTAGTGATTATGAGGGCAGACTCTGGAGTTAGCTGGCCTGGATTGAATCCTGATCCCAAGACTTAGGGCTATGTGACATTTTGTCTCAGTTACTTCTGTATTCTGAATGCCTCACAAAGGGTGCTTAATAAACTTGTTATAAAAGTTTATTGAATTTTTAGCATTTAATCCATTTTTCCGGAAAATGGGAACTTGGTTTTTCTCTCTCTCTCTTACACACACACACACACACTCACACACATACACACACAATCAAGTGTTCAGAGGAGAGTGCAGCACACCATTTGTGCACTTTTCTTTCTCTTTGTTGGTCATTTATGAGTATAGCTGGTTCTCCTATGACAGTCACATTTGTAGAAATGTAACAGTGAAAGCTAGGTTATACATAGCTTAACCATGAATTAAAAGAGGTGCAACAGACACAAATAAGAAATTAGTCTGGAATCTAAAATAGCCAGTTTGTCTGCTTTCAGAAAAAAATTAAATTCATGATTTCACTTTATTTCATGGACACATCCAATTAGTGTCTTTAGTTGGCATTTTGCTTTCTGAAATAAGCAAAAAAAAAAAGTTGTTGAATGGTTTGGATAGTATCTCCGACTACCTAAGAAACACAAAGTTCCTTAGCCAGTCTCTGATATCTGCTTCCCTGAGCCTATATGGGCCAAGTAAAAGGCATTGGCAGCTTTCAATGAAAACAAAAAATCATGTAACAAGGAATTAAGTGTTTCAAAGCATTCACAGCCACCAAAATGAATAACTGATGCAATGCCTTGAGTAATTTGGAAGATAGGAAATTGAGTTCAGAATAGAGAGCTCTATTCAATGAAACATGAATTGTTCTTAAAGTTTTTGTTTTGTACCTTAAATTTGTATTTTCTTTTGGTTTTAAATCCAATCATATTAGACTATTCAATTACCCTCAAACGGTTCAAGCTAAGAGATTTTGCCTAACTGTCAAACTTTATTGCTAGTGAGCTGGATGATTAAGTACAAATAATTTGACCTTCCTCAACCTTAGTTTCTTCATGTTTAACCGAGCCAGTTGTAATACATGATTCCTTAGTCCTTTTTAGTTCTAAAACACTCTATTATCTTCTTAATGACAACAATGAGATCTAGAAAATGAAATGTGTTTTAAATATTTGCTTAATACTTCAATTTATTCAATAATAATGGTCAACATTTATTGAGCCAGCCACTTTTCTAACACTTTATAATTATAAACACTTCAAATCCTTTCAACATCCCCATTAGACAAGCATTATTACACCCCAATTTTACAAATAAGGAAACAAAACTACAATGATCACAAAACTAGTGGTCAAGCAACATAGCTGGGATAAAACCCATGCGATCTGGCTCCAGAATCAATGTGTTTAACCATGCTGCAATTTTGCTTGTGGGAATTTTGAAATTCTTTCCTGACCCAGAGGAGATAAGGTCTCTCCCTTGGCATCATGGTAGTTGGTGAGGATGCCATTGAGGCAGAAAGTCATGTGTTGTTAGAAAGACATTTTCAGATAGAGAAAAGAATTTTGAAGATTAATGTTGTTTCTTTTTTCCCCCAGAGAACTATGCACATATCCTTAGCCCTCTTGCTTTTTTTTTAATATTTTCCTAGTTTTTAGATTACTTATTCTGATTATTAGAATTTAAAAGTAATGCTGATAGGTAAATGAACCTTAAGGATTGTAAATTGAATGAAATGTCAGAAACAAAAAGACAAATATCATGCCTCATTCATATGACTAACTATAGTATAAAAACTCGGTGAAATGAAGTCAAGAGCATGGGTTATCAGTTGGGGCCTATTGTAAAGGGTCCTAGATTGTAAACTCTTACAGCAGTCACGTTTATTCAGGAGTTGTAACTGTTATTTCTAAATTCTGAGATACCAGGTTTGTTTATAACCTGGTCGTTCCCAGAAACTTCAGGTTATTTATGTGATTATCAGAATTAGAGCTCTGATGCTATAAAAGTCAGCCCTACCCCATACAGGAACTATTTAAAAAGTTGAAAAAAGGATCAGACTTCAAGTAGAGATATGCATGAAGGTGATGTGGATAGGATGAAGGTAAATCAGAATACAGGGTAAAGGATGATATCATCCATATTTTAAAACTTCAACTTCTGTGTGAGACAAAGGGAGAGATGTTTATTTGGTGTAAAATTTACGTTCTGGGTAGTGCGGTACCTAATTTAACTTGTATGGTCAGTTTAGTTGAACACCATAAGCACATGGACCATGAATAAGGCGTGAGACTTTCTGGTTTGTTCAGGTTAGAATGATGCCCCAACATATCCCAGAGTAATTTGGGCAGTGGAAAAAGAAGTTTTGCAAAGTCCCTTTGGGGATAAAGGAGGAAACATTCAAATTCCCTATTTGGAGAATTTCTGATATTCTGGCAAGCAGTAGGGACAACCAAATTAATAGGCCGAGGCCCTGATCTTGAAGATTGCCCCTACGAAAGTTATTCCTGCAAAGGATATGCTAAGCCCACTTAAAATTAAATCTAAGTTTGTCCCAGGGGTGTACATCTCCCTGGCAATGTAAGACAGAAATCCTGGGATGAGCCAGGACCTGGCATCAAGAGATTGAGAAAGGCTTCTTGACCAAAAAAAGGAAGACAGAAATGAGACAAAATAAAATGTCAGTGGCTGAGAGGTTTCAAATAAAATTGAGAGATTATCTTGAAGATTTTTCTAATGTATTATATATGTATCCCTTCTTAGTTTATGGTGTATTGGAGTAGCTGGAGGGAAGTACCTGAAACAGTTGAGCTGTGTTACAGAAGCCTTGATTCTTGAAGACAATTGTATAAAGATGTAACTTTTACAATGTGACTGTGGGATTGTGAAAACCTTGTGTCCGATGCTCCTTTTACCCAGGATATGGATAGATGAGTAAAAAATATATATATGGATAGAAAATAAATAAAAATTATGGGGGGACAAAGGGCAAAATAAATTGGGTAGATGGAAATACCAGTGATCAATGAGAGGGAGGGGAAAGGGATATGATATGTATGAGCTTTTTTTTCTTTTTCTTTTTCCGGGGTGATGAAATTTTCTAAAATAATTATCATAGTGATGAATACACAACTATGTGATGATATTGTGAGCCATTGATTGTACACCATGTATGGAGTGCTTGTGTGTTAAGATTTATTAATAAAAATATTTTTAAAAAAGAAAAAGTAATGCTGAAGTAGAGCTCACAGATTATCAGGTGAGGGCCTACTGTAAGGTTCCTAGATTGTAAGCTTTTACAGCAGTCATGTCTATGCTGGAGTTATAACTGTTATTTCTAAATTCTGAGATGTTGAGCTCTTTGTGTATAACCTGCTCATTCCATGGAACTTTGGGTATTTGTGTGACACCTGAGACTCAGAGCTAGAGTTCTGTGACTATGAAAGTCAGCATTATCCCAGGCAGCAATTGTTAAAAACACTGAAAAAGTGATCAGACTTCAACTAGAGATATGAATGAAGCTGATCTGGGTAGGATTAAGGTAAATCAGACTAAAAGGTAAAAAATGATATTGACTGTTTTTGAAACTTCAACTTCTGTGTGAGACCAAAGGAAAGGATGTTTATTTGGTGCTAAATTTGTATTTTCAGTAGCGCACTATCTAATTTAACTTATATGGTTAGCTTATTCAAACACCATAATTACATGGAACCATGAATAGGGAGTGAGATCTTGTTGGCTTGTACAGGTTGGTGGGATGCCACATATATCCCAGAGCTAGCTGAACAGGTGATAAAAACAATTTGTAAAGTCCCCTTGAGGGACTGGGGAAAAAGGTGGCAATATTAAACTTCCCCACCTGGGGAGAACCTGATACTCTCACAAACATTGTGGATTGCCAATATGATCAATAGGCCCTCAATCTTAGGCATTGGCTTTCCAAAAATTATTCCTGCAAAGGAGAAGCTAAGGCTACTTATGATAATGCCTAAGAGTCAGCCCAAGAGAACCTCTTTTGTTGTTCAGATGTTGCCTCTCTCTCTCTCTCTAGGCCAACTCTGCAGGTGAACTCACTGCCCTTCCCACTACATGGGTCATGACTAATCCCAGGGATGAGCCTGCCACTGGCATAGATTTCAAATAGCAACTCAGAGGTCATTCTGGAGGTTATTCTTATGCAATATATAGATATCCCTTTTCTGTTTTTGGTATATTGGAGCACCTAGAGGGAAATACCTGAAACTGTTGAACTTTAATCCAATAGCCTTGATTCTTGAAGATTATCGTGTAACTATATAGCTTATACAGTGTGAACGTGTGAGTATGAAAACTTTGTGACTGACAATCCCTTTATCCAATGTAGGGACAGATGAGAAAGAAAGTAAAAAGACAAAAAAAAATTGAGAGGCATGGGGATTATAGGACGTTTTGGGTATTCTTTTTTACTTTTATTTTCATTCTTATTTTTATTGTTTTTGGAGTAATGAAAAGTGTTCAAAATCGACTGCAATGAATGCATAGCTTTATGATGATACTGTAAATCACTGATTGTATACTTTAAATAATTGCAACTCAATAAAAAATAATTGAAGAAAAACTAATGCAGAGAATGAATACAGCATAAATACCTCAATTATCTAAAAACACCATTAATCATTGGTTAAATATGGCTATTAATTTCTTCAAATTTAACTACTGTTTGTTCTGGCCAAGGTTACCATAAAATATGGTGTACTTAAAAGGGAAAAACTGTGTACTTAGGTATGTCTATGTTGTACGTGCCATGTGAGTGTATGAAAATGTGAGTTACTAAAGATTGTGAAAGCAGAAAAAGCAATAGCCTATTGTTAGCAACTTCCAAATAAAAAAACTTCATCAGTAAGGGTTTAAGTATGTCTGTATATTGGCAAAACTGTATGTCTCCCTAAGACAAGCTCACAGGTTCTAGCTCAAATAATTAAGTCAAAAGCATGTGGTGAACCAGCACTTCTTCTATGACAACAGATGTGGGCTTGTACTATTCTGACATGGGGCCAGAGTAATGTAAAAGAACAGGAATGGGGGTACTTCTACGGGGGAAAACTCCCCGTAGAAAGTAAAAGATACCTAATCTCTACTGACTTCATTGCGGGAAATGATCCTGCTTCTCAGCTGATGCATGGAGGCCATGAGTGATAGGATTAAGGAAAGCTTCCGTTAGTGATGAGAAACGCCGTATTCCTTCAACCTAAACCATCTCAAAAGGGGAGAAAAATACATTTTCTAGTGTGAAAAATATGGAAAATGCACCAATCACCCAAATTTGTTATGAAGCACAAACCATGGTCATATTGCTCAACAACTGTGCAATAATCAAAATTAAAGAAATTAAGTTAAAAAAGAAAAGCTTAGCAATACTAAGTGCAAATAACCTGCTATCTCCCTTGATATTATAGTAACACAACATCTATCATTAGTTTACTGAATAAGTGCAAAATGCAAACAGTTTAAGTACCTAGTAACTATTAATAATTAACTGTTTAAAATATACAGATAGTTCTAATTTGTCATAATGCTTCCACTTGCTAGGTTATTTCTTCTGCCTAACACTTCATTACAAAAAGCATAAGAGAAAATATCAGAGGGCTAAGACCACATACTGTATGAATCCATTTACATGACATGCAGAAAAAAAAAACAGGGAAATTTAATCTATACTCAGAATTCAGAATAGAAATAATGCTTAGAAGGGTGGGTAATGAATGGAAGGGAATATAGAAGAGGCTTCTAGGGTGCTTGTAATGTTCTGTTTACTGATCTAATTGCTAGTTACATGGATGTGTTTAATTGATTAAGTTATTATAATAGACACATTCGCTATTTATGCTGTATTTAATAAAAGTTAAAAAAAATAAATGCCATTTCTATATACCAACAATGAGTTAGAAAATTAAATTTTAAAAAGGTACCACTCACACCTACAAGGATGGCTAAAATTTTTAAAATTTGACAACTTCAAGTGCTGACAAGGATGTGGAACAACTGGAACTCACATACTGTTGCTGGGAATGCAAAATGGTACAGTATAGCAGTTGGTATTAAGTTAAACCCAGAAATCTTACCATTAGATATTTATATGAGAGAAATAGAAACTTATGTTTATAGAAAAACTGTACACAAACATTTACCATAAAATATTATTCATAATCACCAAAAGTTGGAAGCAACAAAAATATCTTTCAAGGGTTGAAAGCATACACAAATGGTGGTACATCATTTGATATACTCCTCAGTAACAAATGGAACAAACTACTGATACACACAACAACACAGATGAATCCCAAATATATTATGTTAAGTTACGGAAGTCTGTCTCAAAAGATTACCTACTATGATTCCATTTATATGAGATTCTGGAAAAGGCAAACTATAGGGATGGAGAGCAGCTCAGCAGTCAATGGGAGTTAGAGTAGGGGGCAGTTTGCCACAAAGGGGCAACATGAGTATTTTGTATGATAGAACTGGTTCTGTTTCCTGAGTGTGATGATCACAGAAATCTGTGCATGTGTTTAAGCTCATAGAAGTGTACACCAAGGAAGATGACATTAGTTAAAAAATAAAAAATAGAAAAAAAATTAAAATAACGACAAACATATCAAGTGCCTGGGAATATTAACAAAACAGAAGCAAACTTAATGGGGAGAGAACTGTTTTTTAAAACAACCTTCTCAGAGAGAGTAGAGAAAATCTAAATTAATGGAAAGATACACTATGTAAATGGTACATAAGATAATATGATATGGATTTCAGTTACCACCAAGCTGATCTAAAGAATTGATACATTTCTAATAAAAATTCCACAGATTTTATGAGCTATTTGACAAGTTGACTCTTAAATTTATATAGCAGAGAAAAGGATTTAAATAGCCAACTTACATTTAAAGAATATGGGCAAGGTGAATATACTTACTCTACCTGAAAATAAAGTTATCATAAAGCTAGGGTAACTAATATTTGTTCTTGGTGCAGTGCTAAATAAATAGGTCAATGGAACAATAAAATAAGCCCTAAAATAGACCTCATATAAATATAAGCTGGAGTTAAGACAGAATGAGATTACATATCCAAGGAGAAAGTATAAATATTCAATAAATGGTACAAGGACAATAAGTTTAGATCATCATTAGTTATCACACCCAGAGGACCTAGAATAGCCAAAACTACTTTGTAAAAGAAGAAGTTAGAGGACTCATACTACCTAACTTCAAGACTTTTATAAAACTATACTAACCAAGAAAGTGTTGTATTGTGTCAAAACAGATAAATACATCATTGGACAGAAGAGAGAGTCCAGAAATAGTTGCACATAGATATACGGAAAATCAATTTTGACAAAACTACAAAGTCAATTGGGTGGAGAAAAGATAAATCTTTTTAGCAAATGGTGTCAGAACAGCTGGATATTTATATGCAAAAGAAACAACTACAATCAATATTTCGCATCATTATTTAAATTAAACCAAAATAGATCATAGGATTAAATGTAAAACCTAAAACTGCAAATCTGTATTTTAAAAGAAGATAATCTTTGTGACCATGGGCTAGGTGAAAATTTATTAGATATGACACCAAAAGCAAACATTAAAAACTGAGTTTTGAGGCTCTGGGCCAAGATGGCAGCTTAGCAAAGTGCACATTTTAGTTCGTCCTCCAGAACAACTACTAAATAACCAGAAACAGTACAGAACAACTCCTGGGGCCACATCAGTGACCAGACACACAGTGTACCCCAGTCTGCACCAGCTGGACTGGCTGTGAGCCCCCCCAGAACCGTGAGTTCCCCAAGCTGTGGCAGCCGGTGCCTCTCCCCCACAGGCTGCATCCCAGAGGGGAAAGGAAAGAGAGTTTAACAGCAGCAGGGGCTGAGCCCAATTAAATGCCAATTGTAGAATTAATTAACAAATTCTGACTACCAAAAATAGGCCCCAGCTCAAGTGAACCTGGTCAAAGTGGATGTCACTCATTTCTGCTCCTGAATCAAGGGGGCAGGGCTGATGAAAAAAGAAAAAAAAGAAGGAAACAGAGGTTTTTGTGGCTGTGTTTCTACAAAGACTTTATTGCCTTTGGATACAGTGGCAGTGCTTCTCAGGCTGCAACTGCCCCAGGCATAGGCAGAAACAAGCTCATTTGAGGGCTTGTCTGGAGCCTGTGCCTTCCTCAGGAGTGAAGCCCGTCTCAGGTGGAATCCCTCTCTCAAGGAATTCAGACACCAGGGCTTGGTAATTTGGAGCCATTAAAACTAGTCTACAACCTCTCCTCTGTCTCCACCACACCCCCAGCAGGGAGAGTCTGCCAAAGCTAAAGGTACCACATCATCTTATACTGATGGGACCTGCAGGCAAGCAAGCACCACATATTGGGCAGGATAAGAAAAACAGAGCCCAGAGACTTCACAGGAAAGTCTTTCAACCTGCTGAGTCACATCCTCAGGGAAAACCGATGCAGGTGAATCTTTCCTCCTGATAGGAGGCCAGCTTGGTGTGGGAAAATCCTGCTGCAGTCTATAATACCTAAGTAGATCCCCCTAAGTGTGGGGGGGGAAGGTACCATACAAGCAGGGCAAGAAACAAGAAAACGAGAACTGAAAACTTCTCCTCTGTAAAACAAAACTTAAGCTAGAGGTCCAGGTAAAGCTGAACTCAATGTCAAAGAACAGAGAGACAATAAATTCATCCAGCAAGAAAACCCTAGGTAAAAGAAGTGAAAGCAATCTCCAGAATAAACTAATTAAGGTAATTAAATGCCTAGACACCAGCAAAAAATAATTGAAGATATGGCCCAGTCAAAGGAACAAACCAACAATTCAAATGAGATACGGAAGCTGAAACAATTAATTCAGAATATATGAACAGACATGGAAAACCTCATCAAAAACCAAATCAGTGAATTGAGGGAGGATATAAAGAAGGCAAGGAATCAACAAAAAGAAGAAATTGAAAGCCTGAAAAAACAAATCACAAAACTTATGGGAATGAAAGGCACGGTAGAAGAGATGAAAAAAACAATGGAAAACTACAATGGTAGATTTTGAGAGACAGAACATAGGATTAGTGAACTGGAGGATGGAACATCTGAAATCTGACAAGAAAAAGAAAATATAGGGGAAAAATGGAAAAATATGAGCAGGGACTTGGGGAATTGAAAGACAATATGAAGCGGATGAATATACATGTTGTGCATATCCCAGAAGGAGAAGAGAAGGGAAAAGGAGGAGAAAAACTAATGGAGGAAATTATCACTGAAAATTTCCCAACTCTTATGAAAGACTTAAAATTACAGATCCATGTTGGTGTTTTATTTGGTTTGTTAAACTTTTTTAATTAATAAATAAATTTTAAAAAATAAATAAATTAAAAAATTACAGATCCAAGAGGTGCAGCATACCCCAAAGAGAATAGATCCAAATAGATGTACTCCAAGACATTATGTGTGAGACTAAAGCAATAAATGTTCATTTGGTACAAAATTTATATTTTGACTATTGCATTTCCTGATATAACTTATGTAGATAGCTTGGTTGAACAACATAAGTACATGGAACATTGGATAGGACATGAGATTTTGCTGATTTGTCCAGAGTGATGCCCTGATGAATCCCAGAGTGATTTAATCAGTGAGTGGAAAAGTATTTGCAAATTCCCCTTCAGGGAATGGTGAGAACAAGGAGAAATTCAACTTCCCCAAGTTGAATTCTTGATATTCTCACAAACAATGTGGACAACCAAAGCTATAGGCTGAGCCCCCAGTCCTGGGGTTTGTTCATATGAAACTTAACCCCACAAAGGATAGGTTAGGCCTACTTAAAATTAGGCCTAAGAGTCACCCCCAAGAGAGCCTCTTTCGTTGCTCAGATGTGGCCTCTCTCTCCAGCCAACACAACAAGCAAGCTCACCACCCTCCCCCTGTCTACATGGGACATGACTCCCAGGGGTGTGGACCTTCCTGGCAACGTGGGACAGAAATCCTAGAATGAGCTGAGACTCAGCATCAATGGATTGAGAAAAACCCTAGAATGAACTGAGACCCAGCATCAGGGGATTGAGAAAGCCTTCTCCACCAAAAGGGGGAAGAGTGAAATGAGACAAAGTGTCAATGGCTGAGAGATTCCAGAGTCTAGAGGTTATCCTGAGGTTATTCTTACACATTAAGTAGATATCACCTTGTTACCCAAGATGTAATGGAGAGGCTGGAGGGAACTGCCTGAAAATGTAGAGCTGTGTTCCAGTAACCATGTTTCTTGATGATAATTGTATAATGATATAGCTTTCACAATGTGACTGTGTGATTGTGAAAACCTTGTGTCTGATGCTCCATTTATCTACTTTGTCAACAGATGAGTAGAACATATGGAATAAAAATAAATCATAGGGGGAACAAATGTTAAAATAAATTTAATTTGAAATGCTAGTGATTAATGAAAGGGAGGGGTAAGGGTATGGTATGTATAATTTTTTTTTCAGTTTTTGTTTTATTTTTCTGTTGTCTTTTTATTTCTTTTTCTGAATTGATGCAAATGTTCTAAGAAATGATCATGATGATGAATATGCAACTATGTGATGATATTGTGAATTACTGATTATATATGTAGAATGGAATTATCATATATTAAGAATGTGTGTTTCTTTCTTGTAATTTTTTTTTAATTAATAAAAAAAAAATTAAAAAACTTCACCTACTCTTTGAGGCCAAATGAAGAAAGTTTTATTATGACCAGAACCTAAATTTTCTGTAGCACATAATCTAACTCAACCTGTCTGGATACATCATTTAAACAATCCAAACACAAGGAACCCAGAATAAGAATGAGAGCCTTTAATCCTGCAGTGCTTAATGTAATGCCTGGATACATCCCAGAGTATATTAAGCAAATAAACAAAATATACTGGCAAAGTCCCTTGAGAGATAGGAGAAAAATTATGTAACTATTAAGCTTTACCACCAATGAAACTCCAGATACTGTATCAAACATTAGGGACATCCAAATCAATAGGTCAAGCCCTTGATCTTGAGGCTTGTTCTTGTGAAGCCTATGTATATAGCAGAGAAGCTTAGCCTACTTATAGGTATACCTAAGAGTCACTCTGGAGGACCTCTTTTGTTGCTTAGATGTGGCCTCTCTCTAAGCCCACCTCTGCAAATGAAACCATTGCACTCTCCCCTGTTTATGGAACATGACATCCAGGGATGAAAGTCTCCCTTGTGGCATGGGAGATGACCCCCAGGGATGAGCCTGGCTCTGGCACTATGGGATCAACAATGCCATCCTGACAAAAAGGGGAATATGAAGTGGAACAGATAAGGTATCAGTGACTGAGAGAGTTCAAATAGAGTCGAAAGGCTACACTGGAGGTCACTCTTTCACATACTTCAGTTAGACATTGCTACCTACCATGACTTGCCAAACCCCAACCAAAATCATTCCTGCCAATCCTAAAGAATACGTAGGGCATTACATAAGATTCTACAAAGATTTCGTAACTAGGCTAACTATCTAAAATCTGCAACCTCCAAATGGGTCCCTGGACCAGATAAGTACTGAAATGCAGAGGGGCCAGCCTTTCCAGAATATTAACTAGCTCCATCTCTGTATCCCATACTATTGACAACCCCTTCCAACATGAAAAAGGTAAAATAGACATAACCCAAATACACCTAAGCAGTGGAAGAAAGATCAAGGTGATGGTAAAGTTATATAGAGAAGGTTAGGGTTAACAAATGAGTATGAGTGCTGAATCATTATGCTAATGTTTCTTTTAGCCTCTAGTACCTTAGAGCAGCTAGAAATAAAAACCTAGAATTGTGGAATTGTAACCCATACCAAACTCTAGGTAAAATCTATTTTAATTAGTTGTAGAAATCTATTCTACAACTAATTGTTGTGATGTACTTTGAAATTTATTGCTTTTATGTATATATGTTATTTAAAGAGAAGGGGGAGTACAACAGAGAAGATAGGACTTAATAAATGAGGATAACTGCTGAATCATTATTTTGATATTTCTGTTGGTTTGCAGTGTCTTGTAGCAGCTAGAAGAAAAAACAAAAGCCCTATAACCCATACCAAAATTTAAAATCTGTTCTATAACTACTTGTTAAAATGTACTTGGAGGGTGGGCCACGATGGCTCCGTGGCAAGAGTTCTCATCTGCCATGCCGGAGACCCGGGTTTGATTCCTGGTGCTTGCCCATAAAAAAAAAAAAAAAATGTACTTGGAAATATACTGGATTTTTGTATCTATGTCATATTTCACAATAAAAAATACAACATATATATAAATAAATAAATTTATAAAGGTTACTATTAACCAATAATGTTGTACATGATGAAAGTATCTTCAAAAATAAGGGTAAACTAGGGTGGGCAATGGTGGTTTAATGGCAAAATTCTCAACTGCCATGCCAGAGACCAGGGTTTGATTCCCAGAGCCTGCCCATGACAAAAAAGGGGGGTAAAATAAAGATATTTTGAAATAAACAAAACAGAAAAAAAAATTGTTGCCACCAGAGCTACATGCCAGAAAAAAATGTTAAAGAATGATTTCCCCCCATGTTGAAGAGAAACCATAATATCTTAGATCCATGCAAAGGAAAATAGGACACTGGAAATGATAATTAAATTATAAGCATAAAAAGTATATTTTTCTCATCCTTTCCTTAAGACAACTGATTATTAAAAGCAAAACTAAAAACACTATAATGTAGGGTTTATAGCATAGTAGAAATACCAATTTCTGAAGATTGTTACATTTTTGAACTGGGAAATTTCAAAATAGTCATGATATTAGGGTAAATGGAGGTGTTGCAGGATGCAGAAACTTTCAAATGTTATATACATGACCTTCTGTTGCATTCCTAGAAACACACAAACAACCTACACAGTCTTTATAAAAAAAAAAAGAATACCTCAACAGAACAACCACAAGTAATCACAAGATTGAATCAGTCATCAAAAAACCTCCCAACAAAGAAAAGCCCAGAACCAGATGGCATCACAGGGGAATTCTGTCAATCATTCCAAGAATAATACCAATTCTGTTCAAACACTTCCAAAAATATTGAAGAGGAGGCGTGTTTCAGTGTGCTACACAAATGTAATACACCAGAAATGGATTGACTTTTATAAAAGGGATTTATTAGGTTACAAATTTACAGCCCTTAGGCTGTGAAAATGTCCAAATTGAGGCACCAACAAGAAGATTCTTCTCAGAGGAAAGGCAGCATCCAGGCTCCTTTGTCACATGGGAAGACACATGGTGATGTCTGCTGTTTCTCTCCTGGCTCCTGGTTTCAAACAGCTCTCAGCTCATTTTCTGAGGCTCTCACTCTAAGCACCTGTGGTTCTTCACTTAACATCTCCAGAGGCAGACTCTGCATGTCATCTCTCAGCTTAGTATCTCCAAACATCTATGTCTGTGCTCTGTGTCAGATCTCATCACTTTCTCATCAGGTGCTTTTAAGGACTCCAATTAAGACCCACTTTGAATGGGCAGGGTCACAACTCCATGGATATAATCTAATTAAAAAATGTCATGTCCACAATTGAGCATGCTGCATTTTCAAGGAAATAATCTAATCAAAAGTTTCCACCATTGGGGACAACCAAATCAATCGGCCAAGCCCTCAATCTTGAGGTTCACAACTATGAAACTTATCCTTGCAAAGGACAAGTTGAGCCTACTTAAAATTAAGCCTAAGAGTCACCCCCAGAGAACCTCTTTTTTTGCTCAGATGTGGCCTCCCTCTCTCTGAGCTGACACAGCAAGCAATCTCACTGCTTTCCCCCCTCTATGTAGGACATGATTCCCAGGAATGTAAACCTCCCTGGCAGTGTGGGACAGAAATCCTGGGATGAGCTCGGACTCAGCATCAAGGGATTGAGAAAACCTTCTTGACCAAAAGGGGGAAGAGAGAAATGAGACAAAATAAATTGTCAGTGGCTGAGAGGTTTCAAATAGAGTTGAGAGGTTATCCGAGATGTTTTTCTTAAACATCATATAGATATCCTCCTTTTTAGTTTATGGTGTATTAGGGAGGATAGAGGGAAGTGTCTGAAACTGTAGAACTGTGTTTTGGTAGCCATGTTTCTTGAAGATGATTATATAATGATATAGCTTTCACAATGTGACTGTGTGACTGTGAAAACCTTGTGTCTGGTGCTCCTTTTATCTAGGGTATGGACAGATGAGTAAAAAAATATGGATAAAAAATAAATAATGGGAGAACAAAGTTTAAAATAAGTTGAGTAGCTTGAAATACTGGTGGTCAAGAGAGGGAGGGGTAAGAGGTATGGCATATATGACATTTTTCATGTTTCTTTTTTATTTCTTTTGTTGGAAAGATGCAAATGTTAAAAAATAATGGTCATTGTGATGAATACACAACTATGTGATGATATTGTGAGTCACTGATTGTACACCATGTATAGAATGTTTGTATGTCAAGAATGTTTGTATGCTTGTTTGTTAAATAATAATAACTTAAAAAAAAAAAGATATCCCACCCTAACCATAGATCTGCCCTTGCACAACTGGATTAGGAGTAAAAGAACACGGTTTTTCTAGGGCACATAACAATTTCAACCCAGCACAAGGGCACACTGCCTAACACATTCTATGAGGCCAACCTCAAAGATAAAGTAACTACAAGAAAAGAAAATTACAGACCAATTTCTCTAATAAATATAGATGAAAAAATACTCAACAAATCAATACTTGCAAATTGAATCCAACCACATGATCATCCCAATTGATGCAGAAAAGGCATTTGACAAAATCCAGCATCCTTCTTGATAAAAATATTTCAAAAGACAGGAATAGAGGGAAACTTCTCCAATATGAAAGGGCATATGAAAAAACAACAGCTAACATTGTACTCAAAGTTGAAAGACTGATAGGTTTCCACCTAAGATATGAAAAAAGACAAGATGCCCACTATCACCACAATTATTCAACATTGTGCTAGACGTTCTAGATAGAGTAGTTAGCTAAGAAAAAGAAATAAAAGGCAAGCAAATTGGAAAGGAAGAAGTAAGATTTTCACTATTTGCAGATGACATAATCCTATATATGGAAAGTCCTAAAAAATCTACAATAAAGCTACTAGAGCTAATAAACATATTCAGCACAATGGTGGGATACAAAAATTAACATACAAAACTCAATAGCATTTCTATACACTAGTATTTAACAATCTGAGGAGAAAATCAAGAAAAAATTCCATTGACAATAGCAACTAAAAATCAGATATATAGGAATAAATTTAACCAGGGATGCAAAGGACTTGTATACAGGAAACTACAATATTCTGCTAAAAGATAGTCAAGGAAGACTTAAACAAATGGAAGGAAATTCATGTTCATGGATTGGAAGATTAAATATCTTTACATGACAATTCTACCCAAAGTTATTTGCAGGTTCAACATAATCCCAATCAAAATTCCAACACCCTTCTTCACAGAAATGGGAAAGCCATGGTGCTGGTTTGAAAGGATATATGCTCCCTAGAAAAGCCATGTTTCAATCAAGATCCCATTTCATAAAGGTAGAATAATCCCTATTCAATACTGTATGTAATTAGGTCATCTCCCTGGAAATGCAACCCAATCAAGAGCAGTTGTTAAGCTGGATTAGGTAGAGGCATGTCTTCACCCATTTGGGTGGGTCTTGATTAGTTTCTGAAGTCCTATAAAAGAGGAAACATTTTGGAGAATGGGAAATTCAGATAGAGCAGAGAATGCTGCAGCACCACAAAGCAGAGAGTCCACGAGCCAGCAACCTTTGGAGATGACAAAGGAAAATGCCTCTGGGGAGCTTCATGAAACAGGAAGCCAGGAGAGAAAGCTAGCAGATGATGCCATGCTTGCCATGTGCCCTTCCAGCTGAGAGAGAAGCCCTGGCTATGTTCACCATGTGCCCTCTTACTTGAGAGAAAAACCCTGAACTTCATCAGCCTTCTTGAACCAAGGTATCTTTCCCTGAATGCCTTTGATTGGACGTTTCTATAGACTTGTTTTAATGGGGACATTTTCTTGGCCTTAGAACTGTAAACTAGCAACTTATTAAATTCCCCTTTTTAAAAGCCATTCTGTTTCTGGCATATTGCATTCCAGCAGCTAGTAAACTAGAACACCTATATCTGATAAGGGTTTACTATTCAGAATATATAAAGAAATCCTACAACTCATCCATAAAAAGACAACCCAATTAAAAAATGGGCAAAAGATTTGAATTGACATTTTTCCAAAGAGGAAGTACTAACGACTAAACAGCTCATGAAACGATGCTCATCACTAGTTATCAGGGAAATTCAAATCAAAACCACAATGAGATATCATTTCACACTACTAGAATGGCTGCTATAAAAAAAAAAACTACAACTGTTGAAGAGGATGTGAAGAAATAGGAACATTTAGTCACTCCTGGTGAGAATGTAGAATGGTAGAGCCACTGTGGAAGACAGTTTGGCAGTTTCTCAGGAAGCTATGTATGGAACTGCCGTACGACCTGGCAATCCCGCTACTAGGTATACACCCAGAAGATGAGAAAGCAAGAACTTGAACAGACATTTTCATACCAGTGTTCATAGTGGCATTATTTACAATTGCCAAAAGATAGAAGCAAACCAAGGGTCCATCAACTGATGAATGGATAAACAAAATATGGCACATACATACACAAAATATGGCACATACAGCTATAAGAAGGAATGAAGTCCCGATGCATAAAATGACATGGATGAACCCTGAGAACATCATACTGAGTGAAATAAGTCAGACACAAAGGACAAATTTTGTATGATCTTACTGCTATGAACTAATTAAAATAAGCAAACTCATAGAGTTAGAATCTAGAATACAGGTTACCAGAGATAGAATATGGGTTACCAGGGGTAGAGAAAGGGGTGCTGATGTGTAATTTGTGCAGAATTTCTATTTGGGTTGATTGTAAATATTCAGAATTGGATAGTGGTGATGTAGAACATTATTGTGCATAAAATTAACAATACTGACTTATGTAGGTTAATGTGCTTGAAAGGGAAAGTTTTGGGTCATGTGTGTTACTAGAAGGAAAATTAGAAGATAAAACATGGGACTACATAACACAGTGAACCCTGATGTGAATGAATAATGGTTAATAGTACAAATATAAGATTGTTCCTTCATGAATCATATCAATATATGACACTATTACAAGGTGTTAATAATAGGGTGGTATACAGGAGAAAATACACCTAATAATAAAAATAATTTTTAAAATTAAGTTGAGTGAAAGAAACCAGACACAAACTACTATATATATGCATGATTCCATGTATATAAAATGTAAATGTAAAAATATCTATAAAGACAGAATTTGATCGGTGATTATGTAGGGCTGGGGAAGGATAGAGGGATTGAGAGGTGACTGCTAAAGAGTGTGGAGTTTTTCTTTTTGGAGTAATTAAAATATTCTAAAATTTATCATGGTAATGAATGTACAATTCTGCGATTATACTAACAGCCACTGATTGCATACTTTGGATGTATTGTATATTATGTAAATATATCTCAATAAAACTGCTTTTTAAAAAAGATAACAACTACACATGTGAGCCTTGTTTGTATCCTGATTTAGAAATGAAAAATACTTGATGTTTATGAGATAAGACTTTTGAACATGTACCGGGTACGTGATGATTTTGAATAAGTGATGAATATTAAATATTGTTAATATTTTTAGGTATCAGTGCTATTTAAGTTACCTTTTTAAGACATCTTTAAATTTTAGAAATACATCCCCAAATAGTTACAGATGGAAAAGCAAACTATTCCATATTTACTTTGAAATTATATGCAGGGATCATGATGATGAATATGCAACTATGTGATGATATTGTGAATTACTGATTATACATGTAGAATGGAATGATCATATGTTAAGAATATTTGTACTTCTTTGCTGTCTTTTTTTAATTTAATAATTAATTTTAAAAATTTAAAAAAAAAAAAAGGAAACGGAGGACTTGGCCAAACCTATTAACCAACTAAACCTAAGGGACATGCATAGAACATTCCGCCCAACAACAGTAAAATACACATTCTTCTCAAGTCCACATGGAACATTTTCCTGGATAGACTATGTATTAGGACACAAATCAAATCTTCATAAGTTTAAAAATAATGAAATCATACAATGTACCTTCTTGGATCACAAAAGAATAAGCCAAAAACAATTGAAAGCACAGAATCGAACAGATATTTGTAATACCAATGTTTACAGCGGCATTTTTCACAATAACCAAAAGGTGGAAGCCATCTAAGTGTCCACCAACAGATAATGTTTATACAAAATGTGGTATATCCATACAATGGAATATTCTTAAGCCATAAAAAGATGTGAAGTCCTGGAACATCCATAACATGGATGAACGTTGAAGACATTCCATTGAGTGAAATAAAACCAGACACAAAAGGACGAAAATATTATATGATATCTCTTACATGAAACACTTACAGTAATCAAGTTTGTAGAGACAGAAAGTATAATAGTGGTTACTGGGGTAAGGGAAGGGAAGAATGGGGGGGAGTTATTGCTAAATGAGAGTGGGTCTGTGTTTGGGATGATGAAAATAGTTTGGAAATGGTGGTGACAGTTACATGATATTGTCAATGTACTTAATGTCAAAGAATTCTCCACCTAAAATGGTTAAAATGATACTTGTTATGCATATTTTGCCACAATTTAAAGTAATTTAAAAAAATCTATTACCCCCCCCCAAAAAAATTATATGTAGGGGGAGGGGGCTAACAAATGGGATGGAGATGGGAGACCATCCACAGTTTCTGGGGATGGGGATGGGTCAATGGAGTTGATAACACTATTTTGTTGACTGTCAGTTTGTTATTGTCAGTTGGTAATCTCCTAGACTTTAACGAGATTTTGCTTTATTTTATTTTATTTTTAATGCAATTTTATGGAAATATATTCACATACTATACAATCATCTAAAGTATATACTCAATGGTTCACAGTATCATCATGAATGCAATCATGCATTCATCATCACAATCAATTTTTTGAACACTTCCATTATTCCAAAAGCAATAACAATAAGAAAAAAATAAAAGTAGAAAAGAAAAAAGAACAACCAGAACATCCCTTAACCCCTATCCTCCCGCCCCCATTCTTTATTTAATTTTTGTCTTTATTTTCTTACTCATCTGTCCATACACTGGATAAAGGTGTCAGTCACAAGGTTTTCACAATCACACAGTCACACCATAAAAGTTATATAGTTATAAAATCAACTTCAAGAATAAAGACCAGGCGGGGCCAAGATGGCGACTTAGCAAGGTACGTGCGTCTTAGTTCCTCCTCCAAAGCAACTACTAGGTGAACTGAAACAGTGCAGAACAGCTCCCAGGGCTACGACAGGGAATGGACACACAGCGTACCCCAATCTGGACTGGCTAGTCTGACTGCGAGACTCGGCTGCGGTGAGATCCCCGAGTGGCACGCGATTTCCCAAGCAGCGGCAGCTGTGGCGGCCAGAGCTCCTCCCTCCCTCCTTCCTGGGCCGGCTGAGAGTCTCGGAGAGGCAAGTTTCCCAAGCTGAGGCGGCCGGCGCCCCTCTTTTGCGGGCGGCTTCCTGGTCCGGCTACGAGTCTCAGATCAGAGGGCTACCCAAGCTGCGGTGGCCCTCCCCCGCGGGCGACTTCCTGGTCCGGTGGCGAATTCCCCAGGCCTGCTGCGGCCGGCGACCAGCCACAGGGACCCCTCAAGCCGCGGCGGCTGACGCCCCCACCACGCGCGGCCCCCCGAACCAACAGAGAGAATTGGATCGGAAATCCCCAGGCCGCAGAGATCAGTGACTGGGGGGGTCCCTTCCAAACACGTGAGACAAACGTGTGCCACGAGCGCCACCTACTGGGCAGGATAAGAAAAACAGAACCCAGAGATTTCACAGAAAAATCTTACAACCTTGTTGGGTCCGACACCCAGGGAAATCTGACTAAATGCCCAGACGCCAGCAGCAGAAGATAACGGTCCACGCTCAGAAGATTGAGAATATGGCCCAGTCAAAGGAACAAACCAATAGTTCAAATGAGATACAAGAGCTGAGACAACTAATGCTGAATATACGAACAGAAATGGAAAACCTCTTCAAAAATGAAATCGATAAATTGAGGGAGGACATGAAGAAGACATGGGCTGAACATAAAGAAGAAATAGAAAAACTGAAAAAACAAATCACAGAACTTATGGAAGTGAAGGATAAAGTAGAAAAGATGGAAAAAAACAATGGATACCTACAATATAAATTTAAAGAGACAGAAGATAGAATTAGCGATTTGGAGGATGGAACATCTGAATTCCAAAAAGAAACAGAAACTATCGGGAAAAGAATGGAAAAATTTGAACAGGGTATCAGGGAACACAAGGACAATATGAACCGCACAAGTATACGTGTTGTGGGTGTCCCAGAAGGAGAAGAGAAGGGAAAAGGAGGAGAAAAACTAATGGAAGAAATTTTCACTGAAAATTTCCCAACTCTTATGAAAGACCTAAAATTACAGATCCAAGAAGTGCAGCGCACCCCAAAGAGATTAGACCCAAATAGGCGTTCTCCAAGATACTTACTAGTTAGAATGTCAGAGGTCAAAGAGAAAGAGAGGATCTTGAAAGCAGCAAGAGAAAAACAATCCATCACATACAAGGGAAACCCAATAAGACTATGTGTAGATTTCTCAGCAGAAACCATGGAAGCTAGAAGACAGTGGGATGATATATTTAAATTACTAAAAGAGAAAAACTGCAAACCAAGACTCCTATATCCAGCAAAATTATCCTTCAAAAATGAGGGAGAAATTAAAACATTCTCAGACAAAAAGTCACTAAGAGAATTTGTGACCAAGAGACCAGCTCTGCAAGAAATGCTAAAGGGAGCACTAGAGTCAGATACAAAAAGACAGAAGAGAGAGGTATGGAGAAGAGTGTAGAAAGAAGGAAAATCAGATATGATATATATAATACAAAAGGCAAAATGTTAGAGGAAAATATTATCCAAACAGTAATAACACTAAATGTTAATAGATTGAATTCCCCAATCAAAAGACATAGATTGGCAGAATGGATTAAAAAACAGGATCCTTCTATATGCTGTCTACAGGAAACACATCTTAGACCCAAAGATAAACATAGGTTGAAAGTGAAAGGTTGGGAAAAGATATTTCATGCAAATAACAACCAGAAAAGAGCAGGAGTGGCTATACTAATATCCAACAAATTAGACTTCAAATGTAAAACAGTTAAAAGAGACAAAGAAGGACACTATATACTAATAAAAAGAACAATTAAACAAGAAGACATAACAATCATAAATATTTACGCACTGAACCAGAATGCCCCAAAATACGTGAGGAATACTCTGCAAACACTCAAAGGGAAATAGACTCATATACCATAATAGTTGGAGACTTCAATTCACCACTCTCATCAATGGACAGAACATCTAGACAGAGGATCAATAAAGAAATAGAGAATCTGAATATTACTATAAATGAGCTAGACTTAACAGACATTTATAGGACATTACATCCCACAACAGCAGGATACACCTTTTTCTCAAGTGCTCATGGATCATTCTCAAAGATAGACCATATGCTGGGTCACAAAGCAAGTCTTAACAAATTTAAAAAGATTGAAATCATACACAACACTTTCTCGGATCATAAAGGAATGAAGTTGGAAATCAATAATAGGTGGAGTGCCAGAAATTTCACAAATACGTGGAGGCTCAACAACACACTCCTAAACAATGAGTGGGTCAAAGAAGAAATTGCAAGAGAAATTAGCAAATACCTCGAGGCGAATGAAAATGAAAACACAACGTATCAAAACTTATGGGACGCAGCAAAGGCAGTGCTAAGAGGGAAATTTATTGCCCTAAATGCCTATATCAGAAAAGAAGAAAAGGCAAAAATTCAGGAATTAACTGTCCACTTGGAAGAACTGGAGAAAGAACAGCAAACTAATCCCAAAGCAAGCAAAAGGAAAGAAATAACAAAGATTAGAGCAGAAATAAATGAAATTGAAAACATGAAAACAATAGAGAAAATCAATAAGGCCAGAAGTTGGTACTATGAGAAAATCAATAAGATTGATGGGCCCTTAGCAAGATTGACAAAAAGAAGAAGAGAGAGGATGCAAATAAATAAGATTTAGAAATGGAAGAGGAGACATAACTACTGACCTCACAGAAATAAAGGAGGTAATAACAGGATACTATGAACAACTTTACACTAATAAATACAACAATTTAGAGGAAATGGACATGAACAACCAACTTTGACTCAAGAAGACATAGATGACCTCAACAAACCAATCACAAGTAAAGAAATTGAATTAGTCATTCAAAAGCTTCCTAAAAAGAAAAGTACAGGACCAGACGGCTTCACATCTGAATTCTATCAAACATTCCAGAAAGAATTAGTACCAACTCTCCTCAAACTCTTCAAAAAAATCGAAGCGGAGGGAAAACTACCTAATTCATTCTATGAAGCCAACATCACCCTCATACCAAAACCAGGCAAAGATATTACAAAAAAAGAAAACTGCAGGCCAATCTCTCTAATGAATATAGATGCAAAAATCCTCAATAAAATTCTAGCAAATCGTATCCAACAACACATTAAAAGAATTATACATCATGACCAAGTAGGATTCATCCCAGGTATGCAAGGATGGTTCAACATAAGAAAATCAATTAATGTAATACACCATATCAACAAATCAAAGCAGAAAAATCACATGATCATCTCAATTGATGCAGAGAAGGCATTTGACAAGATTCAACATCCTTTCCTGTTGAAAACACTTCAAAGGATAGGAATACAAGGGAACTTCCTTAAAATGATAGAGGGAATACATGAAAAACCCACAACTAATATCATCCTCAATGGGGAAAAATTGAAAACTTTCCCCCTAAGATCAGGAACAAGACAAGGATGTCCACTATCACCACTATTATTCAACATCGTGTTGGAGGTTCTAGCCAGAGCAATTAGACAAGAAAAAGAAATACAAGGCATCAAAATTGGAAAGGAAGAAGTAAAACTATCACTGTTTGCAGACGATATGATACTATACGTCGAAAACCCGGAAAAATCCACAACAAAACTACTAGAGCTAATAAATGAGTACAGCAAAGTAGCAGGTTACAAGATCAACATTCAAAAATCTGTAGCATTTCTATACACTAGCAATGAACAAGTGGAGGGGGAAATCAAGAAACGAATCCCATTTACAATTGCAACTAAAAGAATAAAATACCTAGGAATAAATTTAACTAAAGAGACAAAAAACCTATATAAAGAAAACTACAAAAAACTGCTAAAAGAAATCACAGAAGACCTAAATAGATGGAAGGGCATACCGTGTTCATGGATTGGAAGACTAAATATACTTAAGATGTCAATCCTACCTAAATTGATTTACAGATTCAATGCAATACCAATCAAAATCCCAACAACTTATTTTTCAGAAATAGAAAAACCAATAAGCAAATTTATCTGGAAGGGCAGGGTGCCCCGAATTGCTAAAAACAACTTGAGGAAAAAAAACGAAGCTGGAGGTCTTGCACTGCCTGACTTTAAGGCATATTATGAAGCCACAGTGGTCAAAACAGCATGGTATTGGCATAAAGATAGATATATCGACCAATGGAATCGAATAGAGTGCTCAGATATAGACCCTCTCATCTATGGACATTTGATCTTTGATAACGCAGTCAAGTCAACTCACCTGGGACAGAACAGTCTCTTCAATAAATGGTGCCTAGAGAACTGGATATCCATATGCAAAAGAAGGAAAGAAGACCCATATCTCACACCCTACACAAAAGTTAACTCAAAATGGATCAAAGATCTAAACATTAGGTCTAAGACCATAAAACAGTTAGAGGAAAATGTAGGGAGATAGCTTATGAATCTTAGAATTGGAGGCAGTTTTATGAACCTTAAACCTAAAGCAAGAGCACTGAAGAAGGAGATAAATAAATGGGAACTCCTCAAAATTAAACACTTTTGTGCATCAAAGAACTTCATCAAGAAAGTAGAAAGACAGCCTACACAATGGGAAACAATATTTGGAAACGACATATCAGCTAAAGGTCTAGTATAGAATTTATAAAGAGATTGTTCAACTCAACAACAAAAAGACAGCCAACCCAATTATAAAATGGGAAAAAGACTTGAATAGACACCTCTCAGAAGAGGAAATACAAATGGCCAAAAGGCACATGAAGAGATGCTCAATGTCCCTGGCCATTAGAGAAATGCAAATCAAAACCACAATGAGATATCATCTCACAACCACCAGAATGGCCATTATCAACAAAACAGAAAATGACAAGTGCTGGAGAGGATGTGGTGAAAGAGGCACACTTATCCACTGTTGGTGGGAATGTCAAATGGTGCAACCTCTGTGGAAGGCAGTTTGGCGGTTCCTCAAAAAGCTGAATATAGAATTGCCATACAACCCAGCAATACCATTGCTGGGAATCTACTCAAAGGAATTAATGGCAAAAACTCAAACGGACATTTGCACACCAATGTTTATAGCAGCGTTATTCACAATTGCAAAGAGATGGAAACAGCCAAAATGTCCATCAACAGACGAGTGGCTAAACAAACTGTGGTATATACATACGATGGAATATTATGCAGCTTTAAGACAGGATAAACTTATGAAGCATGTAATAACATGGATGGACCTAGAGAACATTATGCTGAGTGAGTCTAGCCAAAAACTAAAAGACAAATACTGTATGGTCCCAATGATGTGAATCGACATTCGAGAATAAACTTGGAATATGTCATTGGTAACAGAGTTCAGCAGGAGTTAGAAACAGGGTAAGATAGTGGGTAATTGGAGCTGATGGGATACAGACTGTGCAACAGGACTAGATACAAAAACTCAAAAATGGACAGCACAATAATACCTAATTGTAAAGTAATCATGTTAAAATACTGAATGAAGCTGCATCCGAGCTATAGGTTTTTGTTTTGTTTTGTTTTGTTTTGTTTTGTTCTTACTATTATTACTTTTATTTTTTTTCTCTATATTAACATTCTATATCTTTTTCGGTTGTGTTGCTAGTTCTTCTAAACCGATGCAAATGTACTAAGAAACAATGATCATGCATCTATGTGATGATGTTAAGAATTACTGATTGCATATGTAGAATGGTATGATTTCTAAATGTTGGGTTAATTTCTTTTTTTCCGTTAATTAATAAAAAAAATTGCTTAACTGTGCATTTTAAGTAGAAAATAGATTAATAAACCTTAATGTTTGTATGGGAAAAGAAAAAAGAATAAAGACCACTGGATTACAGTTCAACAAAGTCAGGCATTTCCCTCTAGCTACTCCAATACACCAAAAACTGAAAAGGGACATATATATAACATATAAGAATAACCTCCAGAATGACCTCTTGACTCTATTTGAAATCCTTCAGCCACTGAAACTTTAATTTGTTTCATTTCTCTTCCCCCTTCTGGCCAAGAAGCCTTTCTCAATTACACGATGCCAGGGCCAGGCTCATCCCTGGGAGTCATATCCCACATTGCCAGGGAGATTTACAGCCTTGGGGGTCAGGTCCCACATAGGGGGACGAGCAGTGAGTTTACCTGCCAAATTGACCTACACAGAAAGGCCACATCTGAGCATGGTTTGCTTTATTTTTTATCAAGAATAACAATGATTATGAAACAAAACTTTTTTCTATTAGTGTTTCCACTAAGTGAGAAATTTGTGAGTTGGCATACTACACATCTTTTCCTTTTCAGGAAGATTGTAAAAAACTTTGAAACATGCTCATAATTCAATTTACCAAAAGTGGTGGAAATGAGCATGTGACCATTCACAAGTGTTTCTGTTTCTCTCCCGCTGCGTTTCATTAATTCTGTGTCGGGCTCAGAATCCTTTAGATTCCTGTGCTTCGGCTTCTCAGTATGCTTACACATTCTTGGTTCTTTTCTGGACACAGCTCTCCTGCCACAGTGATTCCATGCTCGGGGAAGGGACACTGCTCTTTACAATTCCCACTGCACAACTGGGACCACATGGCTGCTTTTCATGACACTTTACAGAAGGCCTGAGAATAACAAATATAACTCAGAGAGTAACACACAACTCTGAAACATAAATTCAGGGTCCCCTCTTCCAGGTCCCTGACCAGCATCCCTCTGGCTTCCACTGCTACCCAGAACCTTCCACGTTCTCCACGCCTTGGAATCTAGGACCTCGTTCCTCCCTCAACCCACTTCCCTAGCCTTCTTCCTGCCTTTCTTCTCAATTCAAAGCCTCCTTCACCTCCAGCCCCAGTAAATACCACTCTGAAGACCGAAAGTGGGGCTTCATTTTGCTTCAAGAAAAGCAATCCATTGAGAGAAGCAATTTACAATATAGCAGATGAAATTTAAGCTTTTGGGCCATCACTTACATGAGTCCTTTCTAAGGAGCAATCATAGCAATTTTATATTAGTAAGCTTGCATTCTTTTCTAAAGAAGAATCCCCAAGACAATCACACTAGTCAACTGTATATAATTCCTTGTGAGGTCAGAAGTTCAGCTCCTAGGCTTCTAAATTCAGTTCCTTTCCTACTCTCGGGCTTCCCTCATATGAAGTAACAACCGGGATTTGCAATCTACAGCAATAACATAGTCTCAGCTCCCCACCTTCTGCGAAGAAATTCTTGGGGAACAAAGAGCATCATTCTTCTCCCTAAGACATTATTCTTTAGGCTTTACACAGCGTAAAACAAAATTTATGAGGAAAAAATTTCTACCTCTGCAAAGATAAAGTTCAATCAATTCATGTAATTTATATTACAAAATAAAACAAATTAATGCCTGAATAGGTGGGTACTGTATTTTCTTTCCTTCACTGGATTTCAGAGCTTCTCTAAAGAACACTGGGTAAGTGATCAGCCTATATCTGCATTAGGAAGCTCCTGAATGAGAGTGATGATTTGCCTCAAAGGAAGATTCCTGTATTGCAATCAGAAAATAGAAAATGTTCATTACTTCCAAAATGGAAAATTTTTCAGCTTCACCACATTAAAGTCTAGAAGCTGTTAGCACGCAACATTGTAGAATAATATAATCCAAGGTTTTCAATGAACAAATGTAATCTGGTAACACAGGGTCAACAAACTTCCATGTGGTCTTTGAGTTCCTTAAATACATTAAATGTCTTCAAGCAAATGTCTAAAACAAGTTATTCCTTCAAAACACCAAGATTCCATGGGAACATTAACCTCTCTTCCAAAAAGGAAGTTTTTTATAAAGATAAAAAGATAAAATATCAATCCATCTCAATGCTGAGAATTGTAGGAAGGACTGTCAATATTGCCTACCATTGGAAATGTGCCATTCCAGAATGTTAGGGCTATGAAGTATGTGATAGAGTCTGAAACTCTTTCGTGGAGACTGATATTAAAGTCTACTTTAAGACACAGTCTTTTGGAAAAGCTTCTCTGTTAGGGCATGGTTACATCCTTCAGAAGCTGTAATGGATCATAGATTTGATCCAATGTTTCATAGCACCCACCTGTTGATTACCTCATTTAATATTCACTGTTATATTAATTGTTGTTTTCATTATGGAAAGAAGCTCAATTTCTTTATCCCTTGTCTGCTTATTTACTTCTCCACCAATTTTCATCATAAATTAGGCCTGTCCTGCTAGTAGATAGGGGCCATGAAGCTGTTTTAAAATACTGTAAGAGGCAGAAAAACAAAAAAAAAACACATTTTCCCCATTAGGTTGCCACTAGGAAAATACCAGATCAAGGAAGGCATACAAGTGAATGTTTACAGAGTGAACTTCTAGGGGCAACAAATGTTGAAGATAAAAATTTGCCTCTTTGCAACTTAAGCCAGAATTGGCCTACTTTTATCATGGACGTAAATTAAGAAAAGAAGGAAGAGAACTTCATAGCATTACATGCATACCACAGCTTCAGAGGCTTTCCTCTCACACAATCTCCACGTGAGCATTAGTCGCCCCATTCTACAGGTGAGGATAATATACATGCCCACATCTCTAGATCTGCTATGTAAAAATCCACAAATCAATCCCAGGCCTATCAATTACTATGCCCATTTTCCTTCCCTGCCTCTCACTGACAAAACCCATGTTCCTGGTCTCTAGCCTTATCCTTAGAAGCAGAAGCATCTTTAAAAGATAACCCTTCTCTGCTGCTATTATAATCAGAACAATTAATCATACTCTACTATAAAAAAATGCTCCAGATAAACCTAACTAAAAATACAATGACAAAAAATCACCAGTTTCAAACTATTTTTCCCTATTTCTTGGATTTTGTATGGTTTACAAACATCCTCATCTTATAGTTAAACAAACAACAAAAAAAGAGTAACGAGAGAGACAATGACAAGTAAATACAATACATGATCCTGGACAGGATCTAACAAAGGAGGAGAAAAGACCCCAAAGGACATTTTTTGGGACCTATGAAAAAATTGGAATATAACTATAAGTTTTAAAACTATGTAAACGTTCCTGAACTTGATAACTGGAGTTAAGGTGGTTACATTAGTGTTATCTGCCCTTATTCTTAGGAAGTATGCATGGCAGTATTAAGTGTTTACGTAGCATGATGTATACAACCTACATACACATGTTCAGAAAATGGATTGATAAACAGATAACAGACAGACAAATGGATAGATAGATGGATTGGAAGATTGATGAATAAAACAATAGGGCAAATGTGGCAAAAATATTAAAACTGGCGTATCTGGCAGGATAGAAGTATGTTGCAGTTCTCTGCATGAGGTTTGTATTCTTTTTGAACTAGCCTGTAAGATTGAAAGTATTTCAAAATAAAAATTCTTTAAAAAAAAAAAACTTCATCAAGCCAAGTTTAAAGAAGTATGTCCAAGCAGTATTTTGTTCAACAATAATTATATGTCCACCCCTCCAATCTTTAGAAGGCTTTCACGGATTTTTTAATGAAAAAAATATTTAAAAGATTTTGCTTGCCAAGCTGAAACGTATACTTGTGAATCCAATATAGTTCAAAAAGAATATTATTCTTGAAGAAACTATTTAAGAAAAAAAATATGCCATGTTAAGGTAAGCAAAAAACTGAGTGAGGAAGGTGATGATTAAGGGAAATAGAGACCAATCAGGGATGCATAAATCTGTTCACCATAAAGGCCCATTTTAACTTGGATAACCTCACTCCCTCACTCTTAATAAGTACACCTAGAATATGGCAAGGGATTGCTTATGACAAGTGAAATCACATATACAAAACCCACACCACAAACTCAAAAGAACTTTCATTCTCTCTTTTTCTCTGTTCATATGTGTATATGTGTAGACACACATAGTTTTTATATGTGGTTTTATATATACGTTTTACATAGACAACTCAGATAGTCTTTAAACCTTAGCAGCTCAGACATCTGGAGGATAAAAATGTCTATTTTAGCTACCTCTTAAAAGTAGGCAAAATATGTACCTGAAACTGTAGAGCTGTACTCCAGTAGCCATGTTTCTGAAAGATGATTGTATAATGATATAGCTTTCACAATGTGACTGTGTGATTGTGAAAACCTTGTGTCTGATGCTCCTTTTTATCTACAGTATGGACAGATGAGTAAAACATATGGATTAAAAATAAATAAATAATAGGGGGAACAAATGTTTAAAAAAAGAAATGATAGATGGATACATAGGGATACAAAATGTACCTATTTGTAATAGGACACAAAATGTACCTATTACAAACTATGGACTATGGTTATAAGTAATACTTTAATATTCTTTCACAAACAGTGAACAAATATACCACATCAATACTATATGGGTCAACGGGTTGGGGTGAGGGATAAGGGGTGAGGGATAAGGGGTATGGGGGGATTTGGGTTTGTTTTTTTTTTTATTTCCTTTCTGGAGGAATGAAAATGTTTCAAAATTGATCATGGGGATATATGCACAACTACGTGATGATACTGTGAACCCGTGATTGTACACTTCAGATGGCTTGCATGGTGTATGAGTGTATCTCAATAAAACTGTATTTAAAAAAAAAAGAATGTAAGCAGAAAGGTTTGCCACAGTGGTATTTAACACAATAATAAACAAGTATAATTAAAAAATAGTGGCTAAAATATTGAAATGGTTAATTAAATTATAAAATTTTTAAAAGTAAACAAAAGTTTCTATTTCCCTTTAAAAGTATTCACTTTATGTCAATGGCTGAGAGATTCCAGAGTTGAGAGGTTACTCTGGAGGTTATTCTTACGCATTAAATAGATATCACCTTGTTATTCAAGATGTAATGGAGAGGCTGGAGGGAAGTGCCTGAAAATGTAGAGCTGTGTTCCAGTAGCCATGTTTTTTGAAGATGATTGTATAATGACATAGCTTTCACAATGTGACTGTGTGACTGTGAAAACCTTGTGTCTGATGCTCCTTTTATCTACCTTGTCAACAGATGAATAGAACATATGGAATAAAAATAAATAATGGGGGAACAAATGTTAAAATAAATTTAGTTTGAAATGCTTGTGATCAATGAAAGGGAGGGGTAAGGGGTATGGTACGTAAAATTTTTTTTCTGTTTTTGTTTTATTTCTTTTTCTGAATAGAAGCAAATGTTCCAAGAAATGATCATAATGATGAATATGTAACTATGTGATGATATTGTGAATTACTGATTATGTATGTAGAATGGAATGATCAAAATAGGAATGTTTGCATTCATTTGGTGTTTTTTCGGTATTTAAAAAAATAAAATAAAATAGTATTCACTTTAATTTTTTTATGAAAATAAGTGAGCCAACAGTAACATCCCATAATTCTGTTTGTCTTTATCTTGAAAGAGAATGTAATGTGTGTCCAAAGGTTCTATTGTTCTAGAAGGGATCTCAGAGGCCATGACTCCTCCAGTTCAAATGGCTGGTGATGGCTTGGTCAAGGACACAGAGGCAGTAGTAGTAACAATGGAATGAAAGTCAAATTGCATTGGCTGTAAAGTCACAACCTTTCCATCAGATTGCAGTCATTAACTTCTATCCCCCCTTATCCTCCTTCTTCCCCCGCCCCCAGATCCTAATGGTGTTAAACTGCATTTTGCAACAAGAATTGGATAATGGCTCAAGTAATCAAACATTAAAGGAGAAAACAATTCATAAGACAGATAATCCCACCTAAACTCAATACTGCCAATCACTAAGAATTATTTAAAGCTATATATAAATTCTGCTCTTTAAATTTAGGGAGATAGATCCCTGTGAATGTCCCAGGTACACTTAAAAAGAAGGTATACTTCAATAAATGGTGCCTAGAGAACTGGATATCATATGCAAAAGAATGAAAGAGGACCTGTATCTCACACCCTATACAAAAGTTAACTCAAAATGGATCAAAGATCTAAACATTAGGTCTAAGACCATAAAACAGTTAGAGGAAAATGTAGGGAAATATCTTATAAATCTTATAATTGAAGGTGGTTTTATACACCTTACACCCAAAGCAAGAGCACTGAAGAAAGAAAGAAAGAAATGGGAACTCCTCCAAATTAAACACTTTTGTGCATCAAAAAACTTCATCAAAAAAGTAAATAGACAGCCTACACAATGGGAGACAATATTTGGAAATGACATATCAGATAAAGGTCTAGTATCCAGAATTTATAAAGAGATTGTTCAACTCAACAACAAAAAGACAGCCAACCCAATTACAAAATGGGAAAAAGACTTGAACAGACACTTCTCAGAAGAGGAAATACAAATGGCCAAAAGGCACATGAAGAGATGCTCAATGTCCCTGGCCATTAGAGAAATGCAAATCAAAACCACAATGAGATATCATCTCACACCCACCAGAATGGCCATTATCAACAAAACAGAAAATGACAAGTGTTGGAGAGGATATGGAGAAAGAGGCACACTTATTCATTGTTGGTGGGAATGTCAAATGGTGCAACTGCTGTGGAAGGCAGTTTGGCAGTTCCTCAAAAACCTGAATATAGAATTGCCATATGACCCAGCAATACCATTGCTAGGCATCTACTCAGAGGACATAAGAGCAAAGACACAAATGGACATTTGCACACCAATGTTTATAGCAGCATTATTTACAATTGCAAAGAGATGGAAACAGCCAAAATGTCCATCAACAGACGAGTGGCTAAACAAACTGTGGTATATACATATGATGGAATATTATGCAGCTTTAAGACAGAATAAACTTATGAAGCATGTAATAACATGGATGGACCTAGAGAACATTATGCTGAGTGAGACTAGCCAAAAACTAAAGGACAAATACTGTATGATCTCACTGATATGAACCAACATTAGTGAATAAACTTGGAATATTTTGTTGGTAACAGAGACCATCAGAAGATAGAAATAGGGTAAGATATTGGGTAATTGGAGCTGAAGGGATACAGACTGTGCAACAGGACTGGATACAAAAACTCAGAAATGGACATCAAAGTACTACCTAACTATAATACAATTATTTTAAAACACTGAATGAAGCTGCATGTGAGAATGATAGAGGGAGGAGGGTAGGTGACGTATTGAAATCAGAAAGAAAGATAGATGTTAAAGATTGAGATGGTATAATCTAGGAATCCTAGAGTGTATAATAATAGTGAAATGTACAAGGTACAATTTTAAAAATGTTTTTGCATGAGGAAGAACAAAGGAATGTCATTATTGCAGGGTACTGAAAATAGATGGCAATTAATATTTTAAAATGTCACCTTCTGTGTGAGACTAAAGCAAAAAAGGTTTATTTGGTACAAAATTTATATTTTGACAAGTGCATTTCCTAATATAACTTATGTAGATAGTTTGATTGAACGCCATAAGTACTTGGAATCTCAGGTAGGACATGAGCTTTTGCTGGTTTGTCCAGAGTGATGCCTCCATGAATCCCAGAGTGATTCGATCAGTGAGTGGAAAAGTATCTGCAAATCCCCCTTCTGGGAGTGGTGAGAACGGGGAGAAATTCAACTTCCCCAAGTTGAATTCTTGATATTCTCACAAGCAGTGTGGACAACTAAAGCTATAGGCAGAGCCCCCAGTCTTGGGGTTTGTTCATATGAAACTTAACCCCACAAAGGATAGGTCAAGTCTACTTAAAAGTTAGGCCTAAGAGTCACCCCCAAGAGAGCCTCTTGTTGCTCAGATGTGGCCTCTCTCTCCAGCCAACATGACGAGCAGTCTCACCACCCTACCCCTCTCTACGTGGGACATGACTCCCAGGGGTGTGGAGCTTCCTGGCAATGTGGGACAGAGATCTTGGAATGAACAGAGAGACTCAGCATCAAGGGATTGAGAAAAACCCTAGAATGAGCTGAGATTTAGCCTCAAGTGATTGAGAAAACCTTCTCGACCAAAAGGGGAAAGAGTGAAATGAGACAGAGTGTCAATGGCTGAGAGATTCCAAACAGAGTGGAGAGGTTATCCTGGAGGTTGTTCTTATGCATCAAGTAGATATCATCTTGTTATTCAATATGTAATGGAGAGGTTGGCGGGAACTGCCTGAAAATGTAGAGCTGTGTTCCAGTAGCCATGTTTCTTGAGGATGATTGAATAATGATACAGCTGTCACAATGTGACTGTGTGATTGTGAAAACCTTGTGTCTGATGCTCCTTTTATCTACCTTGTCAACAAAGGAGTAGAACATATGGAATAGAAATAAATAATAGGGGGAACAAATGCTAAAATAAATTTAGTTTGAAATGCTAGTGATCAATGAAAGCAAGGGGTAAGGGTATGGTAGTTATAATCTTTTTTTTTTCTTTCCTGTGTTTGTTTTATTTCTTTTTCTATTGTCTTTTTATTTCTTTTTCTGAATTAATGCAAATGTTCTAAGAAATGATTAATATGCAACTAAGTGATGATACTGTGAATTACCGATTATATATGTTAATGTTTTATTTGGCTTGTGAATTTTTTTAATTAACAAATAAATTTTTTTTTAATTGGGAAAAAAAGGTACATTTCCATATTATCAGGACACAGGCAAAAGCACACAAAATTTGCTTAAGTGATGATGTGGAGGTCTTCCATGTCCTTATTCCTGTCCGTTTGATCTGTCTTGGACCGATATGCTTCTATTTTACCCTGCAGTTTCCATGTTGAGATGGGTTTGCTATGTTTCTTGAAGCACAAGGTATTTTAAATTGTTGTATCATCATCGTAGATTGTAGCCTTTAACATTATTCAGTATCCTTTTTCTTACTTTTAGACTTGAATTGTACTGTTTATGATAGCAAGATCATGACTCCTGATTTTTTGTTTGTTAATATTTAATGGACTATCTTGGCCCATACTTCCATTTTTTAGCCTTTATGAATCAATTTGTCTCAGATGTATCTCTTGTATATACTAGATTGTTGGATTTAGCTTTGTCAATCAATTGGAAATTGACTTTTATTAAAAAAAATTTTTTTTTGAAGTATAACACTGTATCAACTAGAGTTCAATTAGAGAAACAGAATGACTGTGAGTCACACAAAGGAGTTTATTATACGGATCTGGCCTCATGAGGGCTGGATAAGCAGTCTGTGTAAGGCTGCTGCTTCTGTGTCTTGTTTTGGGCTTTTAGTCAGGAGGGTTGGGAAAAAGATGGACATGAAGGAATGGAGAACAAAGGTAAATGGGAACACACGAGGACAAACTGGAATGACATCTGATTCTCACTGCCTGCAACCTTGATGATGAGGGTGTCCTGCAAAATACACGAGTGCCCTTCCCCATGGAGCTGCACGTGCAACTGAAGAACATGGCAGAAGCTAGAGGAGCTACCGACTTGGTTGCTGCTACCCAGGTGACTCATAGGATAAGCTGCTTCTCTTCACCATGGGGCAGAACATTCACCTGGGCCAGGATTCAGAGAAAGCTGGAGGAGGAGATCTGGCAGGAGCTAGAGGAGCCACAGGCCTGGCTACTGCCCTACGTCAACAAAGAATCGCCCTCATTAGGTACCTGATTGCTTGCACCATCCACAAATATCCTGTACTGCTAATCCTCAACAGATGACTCCACTTGTCATTCATCAACAGAAGACTTCTACAACAGCCTATATAGAGAATTGTGTTCTAAGTTGCCCATTGGGAAACCTGGTTTCCTTTAAAAAAAAAAAAAAAAAAAAGCGGGACTGACCAAGCCAGCTTTAATGTTCTCCTTAGCTTGACTGAACTGTAGACAGGCTTCTTCCTGCCTTATCTTGCTGATCATCTTCTCCATTGGCAGTTATATTATCCAGGTGCCTTATCTCTCTCTCCTCACCTGAGCTCTTACAGGATCCAAGGCAGCTTAATATCTGCAAAAGAAAACATTCTGAGGGTCACAGTGGCTCAGCAGGCAGAGTTCTTGCCTGCCATGCCAGAGACCAGGGTTCGATTCAAAATAAAAAGTATTCTGAGCCAACTGGTCCTAAAATGCAAGCTTAGTATAACACTTGCCCATCTCATTTATCACTCCTACCCCTCAACATCCTCCAGTAATTTTCCACTAGCCCACCCCAGTCCCTAAAAACCCTGCCACTCTTTGTTTCAATGGAGTTGAGTTCAGAATTAGTTCTGGTCTGTTTTCTCTATTGCAATAGCCTTGTATAAAGCCATCCTTGCGTGTGTTAAAAAACTACTTATACAAAGAAATTTACAATGACAACAGTTATTGTTTGATATGTCTTTTATTATTTACCAGAGGTATTTATTACTTAAGGGCATTCCAACTCCCACACAAGATTACATTATTTCCTGTTTGACTCAATGTTTGTTTTTTTTTAATGTGTATATTAGAGAAATTGTGGGTTTACAAAACAATAATACATATAATACAGGATTCCCATACACCACCCTACCAACAACAAATTGCATTGGTGTGGAAATTTTGTGACAATTCACGATAGCGTACTTTTATAATTGTATAATAGTTAAAGTCCATGTTTTAACTTAGGATTCACTGATCATGTAGTATATTTCAATGTATTTTTTAAAAATTTATTTTATCATACATACAATCTACCATTTCTCCTCTTAATCATATTCAGTTATATATTTCTGTGATATTAATTGCATTCACAATGTTGTGCTACCATCACTACCATCCATTACCAAAATAGTCCCATCATTCCAAATAGGAATCTGCATATTTTAAGCCTTAACTTCCCATTCCCTATTCCAACCCCTATCCCCTGGTAATCTAGATTCTAGATTCTAACTCTTGAGTTTGCTTATCCTAGTTGTTTCAAATCAGTGAAATCATACAATATTTGCCCTTTTCTGTCTGGTTTATTTTGCTCAATATGATGTCTTCCAGGTTCATCTATATTGTCACAGGTATCAGGAATTCATTAGTTTTTATGGCTGAATAATACTGCACTGTATGTATAAAACACATTTTACTTATCCATTCATCAGTTAATGGACATTTGGGTTGCGTTCATCTTTTGGTAATTGTGGATAGTACTACTATGAACATTGGTGTGCAAATATCTGTTCAAGTACCTGCTTTCAAGTCTTTTGGGTATGTGCCCAAATATGCCCAATCCCTAACAGTGGGATTGCCAGGTCACATGGTAGTCCAATACTTGGCTTTCTAAGGAACCACAAAACTGACTTGCACAGCAGCTGCACCATTTTATATTCCCGCCAGCCATGAATGAGTGTTCCTATTTCTCCACATCTTCTCCAATACTTGTAGATTTCTGTTTTTTTTTTAATAGCAGCCATTCTAGTGGGTATGAAATGATATTTCACGGTGTTTGTTTGTTTGTTTTTTCCACAAGCAGGAGCTTGGGGACCATAGCTCACCTTTGGCCAACAACACTCCCATTTGCATTTCTGGAATCTGCAGCCTTTATGGGGTCACTGTGCCTGGCCCAAGCCCCAGCTCAGGTTGGGGAAAGCCTAGACTGGAGCTATCTCATTGTGTTTTAACTTGCATTTCCCTGATGGCTGATGATGTTGAGCATCTTTTCTGGCCATTTGTATATCTTCTTTGGAGAGAGATGTGTTCAAGTATTTTGCCCATTTTAAAATTGGGTTGTTTATCTTTTTGTTGTTAAGTTGAAAGATTTATTTATATATTTCTGGATATAAATCCTTTATTGGCTATGTAGTTCTCAGTGCATGTTTTTCCACACTTTTTGCACTAGAGAACTGTATCTCTAACATGCTGACTTGTCACAGGAAATAGGGTGGGAATTTTTAAACATCACTTCTAACTTGGAGACATCCGTTCATTTTTAGAACAGCACTAAATAAAAGAATGATATGACAATAACAGCAGTAATAATAATAAATGGGTTATCACTGCCATCTGGTGGTATAGATACAAAAATAAAGATAAAAAATGCACTCAGAGATAAAAATGGAATTTGGGGGGGAAATGCACAATTTTGTAAAATGCCAAGAAAAAAGTTTAATTCCAAAATGAGTATCAGATGTTTTATGTTGCTGAGTTGGAATTGGAGTTGTTCTATCTCAAATTTTTTGTAATATCTGGGAACAAAGGTGCTCCAAGTTTTCACTGATCATTGCCTTCCTTTCACCTCCCTATGGGACAGTGCCCCTTAAACTGTTATTACAGAACTAAAAGCAAAGTTGTGTAGAGAGTAAAAGGTAAACTTTCAATTTAGTGAAAAGTAAAGCTGTGTAGAGTAAAAAGGAAACAAACACCTCATCATCTGTTTGTATCTATCAGGTTCTTAAGGTGATTTCCTAAGAGAGTGCCAACATGATTAAATCATTGCAAATTCAGGAAAGTACTATCTTGACAGTGTAGACTTGAAATGTGCCAGATCATGAATGTACAAGTGATTCTCATAGTCACTGTTTTTAAGCCTCTCCTATCATACCGAAGCTTCTATCATATACTGAGTGATATGCATTCCCATTAAACAGCAGGCTACACTGTTCGGGTAATTAAATTCTCTTACATTGTACATGTGTGGAATTTGTCTGTTTCTGCCTTTAAGTCTTCATGCTCTCTTCTCTTTCCACCTGCACTGATTTCAGTTTCCCAGCTGCTAAGACAAATACCATATAATGGATTTGATAAAACAATGGTAATTTATTGGCTCATAGTTTTGAGGCTAGGAGAAGTCCAAAATTGAGGCATCAGAAAGGTGATGCCTTCTTCCCAAAGACTGTGGCATTAGGGGCTGGCTGCCAGACACCTTTTCTCTTTGACTTTTCTCTCACATGGCAATGCACACGGCATCCTCTCCTGCCTTCTCTCCCTGTCTGGCTTTCACTCTAGCAATCCAGCTTAAAACCAGCCTGATTCAGTGTGGTCACACCCTAAGCAAAGCAACATCTTGAAATCTCATTTATGTTGAGGCCATACCCTCTATAAGGAGGGTCAAGGCCAAGAACACATCAAAACTGGGTTCACACCTCAACCCAACACACGTGCCTATCATTGGCCTCTCTACCTACATCTTTCCCAAACGTCAAAATCCACTACCTTGAAAATGCTTCGGAGATTATCTACATGTGGTTCTGATCACCACAATTATCTCTTTAGGGTTTGCTTGATGAAAGGCAAACACAGTAAACGTACCAGGAAGGAGGCAGGACAAAGGAGTTCAGGCAGAGGTTTCATTTCAGGGACAGACAGAGCCACCTGAACAACACGTTAGAGAGAGAGAGAGAGAGAGAGAGGAGAGAGAGAGAGAGAGAGAGAGAGAGAGAGAGAGAGAGAGAGAGAGAGAGAGAGAGAGAGAGAAACAGCTGCCCTGAGGTGGCAGGGGATAGTGTTTTTATGGCTTCTGGTTTAGGGAGTGGGGGCAAGGGTTGGACAAGTTTCTACTGGTTAATTTTCAGAAATAGGGGGCTAAGTTAGGAGTAGGCAGCTTTCCATTGGTAAAGTTTAAAACTTTGAGTGCTGCCTTAGGCAGGCAGGGTTATAAATGCCGGAGGGCGGATGGTGAGTAAGGGGAGTTTACCCCAAGAATGCATCTGCTGCGGGGTGAGGTTGGGTAATGGGAGGTTATCGAAAGAGGGCAGCTGAGGGAGTGTGAAGGAGACACAGGGCTGGTGTGGGTAGAGGAGAGAGAGACTTTCTGAAATATTTGCCAGGGGCAGGTTACATCCTGGGGGGAAGGGGTCCTGTCCTCCAGACCTAACACTTGCTATGTGACAGAAACTGTTTTTAACATATTTTAATTTAAATTGTTTCTAATTGTAAAATTTTCTCAAAAAAGCTTGAGAAATTAATATCCCTTTTTAAGAGTTGATAAAACTTGGCTCAAAGCAGTAAAAAACTTACCAAAATCCACAAGAGAAGTAAGTGGAGAGAACTTATTTAAACTAGGAGGTCTATGTAGTTTAACTACCAAATTCATTCCCTCCTCCTAATCATTCTAGCATCTCTTCTGCACACACATGTGCACCCCCCACCAAACACACACACACACACACACGCATGCATGCATACTCATGCAGCTTTGTATGACAAAATTACACATCCGCATTCAACAATAATAACAGCCCATATATAGTCTTATATCACTTTTTTTGCATTTGTCCATTTCTCTTATCCAGGTGCAAATGACTTGAGGCTAGAAATAATACCTGACATTCCCTTTTAGGCACTCCAGAGCATCCACTTAGCAAGTGGTATTGTCTCCTGGTTGAGAGTATGGGTTCTGAAGTCAGACTATATCCTACTGCACACTAACCACATGGCTAATGATGTGAAATTAAAGTCCCCCTGGCTATTAATTGCAAATATCAACATGAACGCATGACGAATTTTATCTTAAAAAAAGAGAATCCCTAGCTCTGATCCTTGAAAATGACCAGCTCAATAGCAATCAGCAACAGTGCCCAGAGTGTGGTCTTCGAATATTATTTTTCACAAAAAATAGACCTTGGCTTCTTAGAGAAACGGGTGATTCCAAATATGGAGCAAGAAATGAACAATATAAGCCTGAACTATCTTGTGCCAGAAAGCAAGAGACTGTCAAAGATCACATCCAAAGAGATCCTCACCACATCAATGTTAGACAATTAGAATATCACTAAGGGAGGCATAAATGCAATCACATCAAATGTGTGTGATCTATGGTTTATAATAATATTCAAACAAACAAGCAAACTCATTGGTCACCATGGAGGATATTAGGGAACCAAATCATTATATTGAAAGCTAGTAAGTAAAGGGAAAGAACCAACCTTTCTCCTGCTTTTCTGTGTGAATTATATCTCAGGGAAACTAAATCATTAATGAGGGCCAATCGCTATATGTAGAAATATTTCAGCTAATAAATTAAAAAAGGAGTGACATAATAATGCTATCCTAATATCACTATTTTGAAAATTCTGATGAATTAGAAAATTAGCATTAATGGCTTCTAAAATCACAACACAGAATCAACTAGCTAATATGCACCTCTTGATGGAAATGCAGACCACCTATCAAATATTCTTGGGAAAAAAAAGATCAAATCCAAATCTCATCAAAATTTTAAATCTACCATTTTACCACAAGTGTAGAAACATGTTAAATGATAGTCCAGGGGCGGGCCGCGGTGGCTCAGCGGGCAAGAGTGCTTGCCTGCCATGCCGGAGGACCCCGGTTCGATTCCCGGCCCCAGCCCATGTGAAAAACAAACAAACAAACAAAATATAATAAAACAAGAAAATGTTTAAAGATGTTTCCCTTCCTTCCTTCCATCCTTCCTTCCTTCTCTCTGTCTTTCCTTCCCTTCCTCCCTCTCTCTTTAAAAAAAAAAGAAAAAAAAAAAAAAAAATGATAGTCCAGTGATGCAATCAACAAACTCCATTTTCTTCAACAAATAAATTGCAAGAGGAAAACAAAAAGTGATAGAGATGTCCTCTAGATGAAAAAAAATTTCAGACATATTAACCAATTGCAACGTATGATTCTAATTTAGAATCTGAATCAAAACAAAAATAAACTCAAAGGAAATTATGAGACAATGGTGGAAACTGGAACCCTGACAGAACACTTGATGATATTAAGGAACTACTGTTAATTGTTTAGGCATGATAGTGGTTGTCTCGGTTTTACCCGAGCAGCTATGACAAATACCATTCAATGGGTTGGCTTAAACAACAGGAATTTATGGACTCACGGTTTCCAAGGCTAGAAGGCTTCCTCCCGGGGTTGATGGCGCCTGACGCCAGATGACCACAGTCTTTGGGCCTCCTAGCCAGAGTCTCCGCCTCGCGTCATGGTGGGTGGCCCTCTCTTCTGTAGCAAGGGCTCCATTTACTACCTGCTTCCGGGTCCTTCCCCGGCCTGCTCCCTCTCTGCCTGAGTTTCTTCTGTTTATAAAGGAGTCCACTAATTGGATGAAGTCCCATATTCATCAGTTAGGCCACAGTTTTGCTAAAAGTAACATTTTCAAAAGGTCCTATGTACAATGGGCTCAAACCCACAGGAATGCAGATTAAGATTAAGAACGAGTTTTTTCTGGGATAAGTAGCTCAATCAACCACAATAGTATTGTTATATTAAGCAGGATTGCTAATTTATGGTCATAGCTGCTGAAATTGCGTCTGAAATTTGCTGTGAAATTATCTGGTAGGTTGGGAGAGAGTAATTAGGGGTATAAAAAAGAAAGATTGGCCATTAATTGTTGAAATTGTTGAAAACTGGTGATGAGAATTTGGAAGATCCTTAGACTATTCTCGTTTCTTTTCTGTATGCTTGAAATGTCCCGTAATGAAAAGAAAAAAATCCAAAACCAGTCCATACTATTAGCCTACGAGAACCTATATAATCAGGTCCCACCCTCAACTCATCATTCTCCCCTCATTCATCCTCTGCCACTGATTCTGCCCTTCTTTTCTGTGAATATTTCGAGTTCTTTGTCCAGAGAGAATGGAGCAGAAGATTTGAAGAGATAACAGCAGAAGATTTTCCAAAAATTGCGAAAGACATCAAATGTCAATACAAGAACAAAGGGGAACAGTAACTATAGGACAATTTGTTCCTGCTCCACTATTTCTAATATTCTTAGTTTGTTATAGGCACTCTTTGAATGCTTTACTTTTTTTATAGAATTTATCATAACTCTCAAATTCTCTTAAGATCTGGTACCCTAAATCTGACTTAAATCCACCATTGGTAAAACCTGTAGGAGCCCCAGGTAGGTTTCAAGAGAGAAAATATGCTAGTCCCATACTTATTCACATTTACATCCTGAGGGCCCCAGACACCAACTTTAGAAGCACCAGGACTGAGGATCAGAGTGAATGTAGGCTTTATGTGATGCCTTTAAAGCTAATATTCACCAGGATAATGGAAGAATAATAGCTTTTACTGGAAGAGGATGGAGAGACCACCATATGCCTTGCCATGTAGAGCCATGGATCACCGGTAGCCAGTCTTCTGAAACAAAGCATCATTTTGATGATGCCTTGATTTGGACATTTCATGACCTCAAAACTGTAAGCTTGTAAGCTAGTAAATTCCCATTGTTGAAAGACAACCCATTTCACAGTATATTGCTTTCAGCAGCCTAGCAAACTATTTCTATTTGTCCAATTAGAAGATAATTTACATTGTGAAAAAAAATGACAGCTTTGAAGAATAAATGCAGTTAAGTATGCTTTATTACACATATATAAATTAATGTATATACTGTAACTTGACTCATATAAATAAGAAACTTTTATTTTGTCTGTGCAAAACTGGCATTAAAATCAAAGGAACTTAGAATAAATAGCCCCGATTTTCTTTAAAAAGGCACAATTTCCACATGCTATGAAATGAATGCATTGTAAATATTATACCAGAGCACATACAAAACACACCACCTTTTTTTAAAACTGATACATGATTTAAATTCTAAAATGAGTAGAGGACGGACTTTGAAATGTTTTAGCTCTTCTGTTATAAAAACAATTATTTATGTATACCATTTCCTTTTCTTCTATAAAATAGTTATCTGAGATTATTCTTCAAATAGGTAATAAATGTGCTTGGCTGGAAAAAAAAGTGAACAAAAGAAAAGTGGTTCTCCTCCCCGTTCTTTGTCACAAAGGTCACATTCCCAAAGGCAACCACAGGCACCAGTTGCTTGAGTGCCTTTTAGGAAATATGCAGCGCATGAACATGCATATGGGTATATGCCGTACTAGCTGTTTAAGACCAACACCTGTTCTGACTGGTCGGTGAGTTCCTCTAGGTATAAGCACACTCCTGTATGTACATGTATAAGTGTATAACCTTAATTCATAAATGTAGGACACTATTCACTTAATTTATATTTGAGATTTTCCATGTGCATTCATAAAGAGCTATACAGTCCTTTAGATGGTTGAATTGTATTCCATTGTTCGACTATAAAATACTTTAACTAGTCCTCTATTGACGGATACCTTGGTGTTTCCAATTTCTGCACAATGCTTGCACCTAATAGAAGTGGAAATGCTGACACAAAAGGTATTTGGGTTTTCCACTTTTACTCATGTTGCCAACCTGTCCTCCAGTGAGGTTGGAGGGCTCATCAATAATAAATATATAATTATATAGTATGTAACATATAGTACATAAAATATATGAACATGGATATTATATGTATAATATATAGATCCACTGGCAAGGACCAAAGATTAGGGGCTGATAAATAATAATATAAAATGCTTCACTTTTACTGAAACCTTAATTTTACATAATATAATCTTGTCTTCCAAGTATTCTAAAATTTATTATTATTATTTTATAACGAAGAACTGGCTTATAAGGGAGGAAAAGATATGCTTCATTGAAGACATTTACCTTAGAGTTAAATCAAGAGGGAACTGCTTTAAGTGTGAACATTAAGTCCTGTTTTTCCTGTTTCACATCTCCCCTTTGCTCTAGACATCTATCAAATTACTGAGTTGTAGGATCTTGTTACATAATTGAACAATCAACACTAAATAATCAAAGATTAATTGTTCCTAATATTCCCTGTTACATCCCATGATAGAAGGTCAGACTATGTCTCCATATGTAATCAAGGTGAGAAAATAAGTTAATACAATCAATCTTTTAGGGATATAGATCAAATGAAGAAACTGCAATAAAATAACATCACCAATTTATCTGTACCCTGGTTATTTTGTGTGTATGTGTGTCTTATCATAGGCTATGTTTATTAGAGAGATTTTAAAGTCAAATAAAAGAATTCACAATCAACAAAGACCTTCCCCTTATACAATTTGAAATTACTCATACAACAACTTGGTGAGGTACTACTTGTTATTACCTCATTTCACAGATGAAAAACATAGGTACTCCAAAAATGTCCAAGTGTTAATGACAAAAAATATTTACATAAAAACTAGACAATATGGATGATGACTGGTTAATTGTACAAATGTAAGAAAGTTCTTATATGAACTAAAACAACTGTGTGTCACCATTATAAGGTGTTAATTATAGGATGATGTATGGGAAAGAAATATAATTAGTGCAAACAAAGGACTAAGTTAACAGTAACATTGCAATATTTTATCATCAATTGTAACAAAGGTACTATACCAAAGCTAAATGTTCATAATAGAGGGGTTATAAGTAGTATGGGATTTTTTTTTTTTTAGCAATGGGAATGTTCTCAAATTAATTGTAGTTGTGAACACACAACTCTGTGAATATATCAAGAGCTATTGATTGTACACTTGGGATGGGTTGAATGGTCTGTGAAGAAAACTCTTAAAAAATTATGGGGGGGAAGGATATGGAAACTCCATTTTTTCTGCATTATTTTTTATAAACGTACAACTTCTCTAATAAAAACATTTTATATTAGAAAACCTTATTTTTGGAAAAAAAAACTAGAGCATCAAAAAAGCAATAAAAGGACTTCCGGGCCAAGATGGCAGCTTAGCAATGTGCGCAATTTAGTTCATCCTCCAGAACAACTACTAAATAACTAGACACAGCACAGAACAGTACCTGGGGCCATGTGACCAGACACACAGCATACCCCAATCTGGACCAGCTAGACCGGCTGCGCGTCCACCCAGAACCATGAATTCCCCAAGCCATGGTGGCTGGCACCCCTCCCCCACAGGCTGCTTCCAAAAGGGAAAAGGAAAGAGACTTTACCAGCAGCAGGGGCTGAGCCCAACCAAACGCCAAGTGTGGAATTAATTAACAAATTCTGACCACTAAAAATAGGCCCCCAGCTCAGGTAAAACTGGTCAAGGTGGAGGTCGCTAATTTTTGCCCCGGTGCCAAGGGGACAGGGCTGATGGAAAAAGGAAAAAAAACAAGAAAACAGAGGGGGTTTTGTGGCTGTGTTTCTACAAAGGTTTGACTACCTTTGGATACAGTGGCAGGGCTCCTCAGGCTGCAACTGCCCCAGGCATAGACAGAAACAAACTCGTTTTGAGGGCTTGTCTGAAACCTGTGCCTTCCCCAGGGGAGGGGTGAAGCCCAACTCAGGTGGAATCCCTCTCTCAAGGAATTCAGACACGAGGGCTTGGTAATTTGATGCCATTAAAACCAGCCCACAACCTCTCCTCTGTCTCCACCACACCCCCAGCAGGAAGAGTCTGCCAAAGTTAAAGGTGCCACATCATCTTATGCTGGTGGGACCTGTAGGCAGACAAGCACCGCCTACTGGGCAGGATAAGAAAAAGAATCCAGAGACTTCCCAGGAAATTCTTTCAACCTGCTGGGTCTCACCCTTGGGGAAAACTGATGCAGGTGACTCTTTCCTCCTCATAGGAGGCCAGTTTGGTCTGGGAAAAGCCAGCTGCGGTCTACAATACCTAAGTAGACCCTCTTAAGTGTGTGTGGGGTTGGGGGGAAGGCACCATACAAGCAGGGCAAGAAACAAGAAAACAAGAACTGAAAAATTCTCCTCTGTTAAACAAAACTTAAGCTAGAGGTCCAGATAAAGCTGAATTGAATGTCAAAGAACAGATAAACAACAAATTCATTCAGCAAGAAAACCCTAAGTAAAAGAAGTGCAAGCAATCTCCAGAATAAACTAATTAAATGCCTAGATGCCAGCAAAAAATAATAAATCACACTAGGAAAATTGAAGATATGCCCCAGTCAAAGGAACAAACCAACAATTCAAATGAGATACAGGAGCTGAAACATTTAATTCAGAATACTGGAACAGATATGGAAAATCTCATCAAAAACCAAATCAGTGAATTGAGGGAGGATATAAAGAAGGCAAAGAATGAACAAAAAGAAGAAATTGAAAGTCTGAGAAAACAAATCACAGAACTTAAGGGAATGAAAGGCACAGCAAAAGAAATGAAAAAACAATGGAAACCTACAATGGTAGATTTCAAGAGGTAGAACATAGGATTTCTGAACTGGAGGATGGAACATCTGAAATCCGGCAAGAAAATGAAAATATAGGGAAAAAGTGGAAAAATATGAGCAGGGACTCAGGGAACTCAAAGACAATATGAAGCGCACAAATATATGTGTTGTGGGTATCCCAGAAGGAGAAGAGAAGGGAAAAAGGGGAGGTAAACTAATGGAGGAAATTATCACTGAATATTTTCCAATTCTTATGAAAGACTTAAAATTACTGATCCAAGAATAACGTACCCCAAAGAGCAGCGTACCCCAAAGAGCATAGATCCAAATAGATGTACTTCAAGACATTTATTAATCAGAATGTCGGAGGTCAAAGAAAAAGAGAGAATATTGAAAGCAGCAAGAGAAAAGCAAACCATCACATACAAGGGAAGCCCAATAAGACTATGTGTAGATTTCTCAGCAGAAACCATAGAGGCAAGAAGACAGTGGGATGATATATTTAAATTATTAAAGGAGAAAAACTGCCAACCAAGAATATAGTCAAATATTTACTGGATTTGACTATATCCAGTAAAATTGTCCTTCAAAAATGAGGGAGAAATTAAAACATTTTCAGACAAAAAGTCATGGAGAATTTGTGACCAAGAGACCAGCTCTGCAAGAAATACTAAAGGGAGCACCAGAGACAAATATGAAAAGGCAGAAGAGAGAAATGTGGAGAAGAGTGTAGAAAGGAAGATTATGAGTAAAGGTAAAAAGAAGGCAAATTAGATATGACATATAAAATCCAGAAGGCAAAATAGTGCAGTAATAACACTACATGTTAATGGATTAAACTCCCAATCAAAAGACATAGACTGGCAGAATGGATTAAAAAACAGGACCCATCTATTTGCTGTCTCTATTCAAAGGACATGAGAGCAAGGACACAAACGGACATTTGCACACCAATGTTTATAGCAGCATTATTTACAATTACCAAGAGATGGAAACAGCCAAAATGTCCATCAACAGATGGGTGGCTAAACAAACTGGCATATACATACGATGGAATATTATGCAGCTGTAAGACAGAATAAAATTATGAAGTATGTAACAACATGGATGGACCTTAAGGACATTATGCTGAGTGTGATTAGCCAAAAACAAAAGGACAAATACTATATGGTCTCACTGATATGAACTGACATTAGTGAATAAAAAAAAAAAAAAACTTGGAATATTTCGTTGGTAACAGAGACCATCAGGACATAGAAATAGGGTAAGATATTGGGTAACTGGAGCTGAAAGGATACAGATTGTGCAAAAGGACTGAATATAAAAACTCAGAAATGGACAGCACAACACTACCTAACTGTAATACAATTATGTTAAAACACTGAATGAAGCTGAATGTGAGAATGATAGAAGGAGGAGGGTTGGGGGCATAAATGAAATCAGAAAGAAAGATAGACGATAAAGACTGAGATGGTATAATCTAGGAATGCCTAGAGTGTATAATGATAATGACTAAACGTACAAATTTAAAAATGTTTTTGCATGAGGAAGAACAAAGCAATGTCATTACTGCAGGGTGCTGAAAATAGATGGTAATTAATATTTTAAAATTTCAATTTCTGTGTGAGACTAAATCAAAAAATGTTTATTTGGTACAAAATTTATATTTTGACTAGTGCATCTCCTAATATAACTTATGTAGCTAGTTGGTTGAACAACATAAGTACATGGAACCTTGGGTAGGACATTAGATTTTATTGGTTTGTCCAGAGTGATGCCCTGATGAATCCCAGAGTGATTTGATCAGTGAGTGGAAAAGTATTTTCAAAGTCCCCTAGGGGAATGGTGAGAATGGGGGAAAATTCAACTTCCTCAAGTTGAATTATTGATATTCTCACAAGCAGTGCTGACAACCAAAGCTATAGGCTGAGCCCCCAGTCTTGGGGTTTGTTCACATGAAACTTAACCCGACAAAGGATAGGTCAAGCCTACTTAAAATTAGGCCTAACAGTCACCCCCAGGAGAACCTCTTTTGTTACTCAGATGTGGCCTCTGTCTCCAGCCAATACAACAAGCAAATTCACCACTCATGACTCCCAGGGGTGTGGACCTTCCTGGCAATGTGGGACAGAAATGCTAGAATCAGCTGAGACTCAGCATCAAGGGATTGAGAAAAACTCTAGAATGAGCTGAGACCCAGCATCAAGGGATTGAGAAAACCTTCTCCACCAAAAGGGGGAAGAGAGAAATGAGACAAAATAAAGTGTCGATGGCTGAGAGATTCCAAACAGAGTTGAGAAGTTATCCTGGAGGTTATTCTTATGCGTTAAATAGATATCACCTTTTTAGTAAGGTGTAATGGAGAGGCTGGAGGGAACTGCCTGAAAATGTACAGCTGTGTTCCAGTAGCTATGTTTCTTGATGATGATTGTATAATGATACAGCTTTCACTAGGTGACTGTGTGATTGTGAAAACCTTGTGTCTGATGCCCCTTTTATCTACCTTGTCAATAGACGAGTAGAACATATGGAATAAAAAATAAATAATAGGGAGAACAAATGTTAAAATAAATTTAGTTTGAAATGCTAGTGAACAATGAAAGGGAGGGGTAAGGGGTATGGTATGTAAAAAATTTTTTTTCTTTTTCTGTTTTTGTTTTATTTTTCTGGTGTCTTTTTATTTCTTTTTCTGAGTTGATACAAATGTTCTGGGAAATGATCATGATGATGAGTACGCAACTATGTGATGATATTGTGAATTACTGATTATATGTGTAGAACAGAATGAGCATATATTAAGGATGTTTGCGTTTCTCTCTTGTAATTTTTTTAATTAATAAAAAATTATTTAAAAAAAAGTATTCATTGAGGAGAGAAAGCCATGAAAGAGACCCAAGGACCACAAGAGCCCACACAGACAGAGACTTTGGAGATGCAGAAGGAATATGCCCCCTTGTGTAGCTTCATGAAACAAGAAGCCTGGAGAGAGAGCTGGCAGACACCGCCATGTTCACCATGTGACTTTCCAGTTGAGAGAGAAACCCTGAACTTCATCAGCCTCTCTTGAGTGAAGGTAACCTCTTGTTGGAGAATTCACTTGGACATTTTTATACACTTACTTTAATTGGGACATTTGCACAGCTTTAGAATTGTAAAATTGCAACATAATAAATTCCCCATTTAAAAAAAAAAGGCAATAAAAGCCAAAGTGCTTTTTTTCATTTAAAAAAAAACGTTATCAAAAACAAAAAGTCCCTTTATACTGCATTTGATTTAGATTCCCAACTTAATATTTTTGACTGTTCACCACCTCTCCCTAAATACCTTTCCATCCTTTTTTATTTCCTTCCCCATGAATTCTACCCAGACCTTCTTTAAAACCAATATGTTTACTAAACACTACAACATTTTCTCAATCTCATCTTCAATGCTCATGTCATTTCTTTTGCTGATTAAATTCCTGAGTTTATCATCTTCTTTAGTTGGTTGATATTGATGTACTTATTAACTAATTTTTTTCCCAGTATTTATAGACTAATGATGACACTAATTCCCAGAATCTCCTATTTTAGAATTCCCACTCTATATATGTATATATATATATGAAGACCACCACCATTTGTGATCATTCTACCAAAATCCACCCCACCCTGTCCACAGATGGAGTTTCCTGATATCACCAGCCATCACCCATCGTGAACCAGAGATTGTCACGAACTATTCTCCAATTGTTACTATTACATATTATCTCAAATAGATGATCATGAAAGTCATCCTTTTAAAATTCTGAACTTCAAATGCCCCTAGTATTTGGACTCCCATTGTGACTTTAAAATGGGGAGATAATGATGAAGACGAAGATTCCTAAAGAAGATAGTAAGAATGCCTGGACAGAGATTTAAAGATCCTTGAACACACCCAGAGTTGATGACCAAGCTAGATCAGACTAGTCAAGCAGTCCTGATCTTTCCAGACGAGGAGCAGAATCCCTCAGGGAACTGTAAAAAGCAAACGTGATAACTAAGATCTTAGTTGCCGAAAGCACAAATGCCCAAACCCTTTAGTGCTGTTTCATTCCTGTGCCCATTCTGTTTTGTGCTTTCTTTTTGTTCTTGTACCTGCTTCAGTCAAACCTTCCCACATGGTGCCTCCAATAAGCTGAGGCTTTCATAGAGGGAGGTTGGGTGATGTGAGGTGCAGATTATGCAAACTGACAAGAACCTGATTGCAGTTAGTCTGTAAAAGTGAAAGCATATGCCTTATAGGACATTCACACTGGGGGCAGAGTAGACATTGCTGGTGGAAACTGAGAAGGTCATTCATCACACACAAGGACATGAATAAACATTTTCGTTTCTACAGTCTGTACTTTCAGGTTTGATTTGTTTGTTTTTTGTCATTGAGAATGAGGAAGGAGTGAGATTTGATATTTAAAGATATCACCTAATTATTACTTTACATACACTAGGAATATAAAACATACATCACCCTTGTGTGGGAGGTTGAATATTCTCTGAACTCAGAGCAAAGAAAAGTTCTCTTTTTGCCATGAGCAATACATTGCCTCTATTAGCTCCTGGGTGTCTGGTTCCTAGAAAAGCTCTTTAAAAAGCACTAGCAATGAGCTTCTTACACATCAGATAAGAGCCAAGAGGGTCCTAGTGCACCACAACTACTCCATATGAGTCTCTTCAATACTTTTTCCCTGAGGCTTTTAATCAACTCTTTCTTGTACATCTGCAAATTGACCATGGGGAAGCTATAATAAATAAAGTCTACAATTCAAGGAACTTGGACTAAGAAACTGGATGCATTCCTCAAGCTGATTTAAGTCTCCAAAGAATTATCCTTATATTAACTATTGTGTTAGTTATTATTTAAAAATATATAATTTATTAAATGCATACTCTATAGCAGTGCTTTACATGTTATTAGCGCCCATCTTCGGAATGTTCTCATTTATTTATGAGTGAGCTGAAGTGTAGAAGGATTAAGCAATTTACCTAAAACCACAAAGGTGGTAAGAGGAAAAGCCCTGGTTGAAGCAGACTGGGTTAATTCCAAAGCTCACCCTTTTAGCAACTCTGCCAGTTAATAAGTTAGGAAAAACATAAACTGTTTTAAATGTATTGAGTAATAAGAAAGAAAATATAAATTAACAGAAAAATAAATTTCCAGTACACTGCTACATTTCCCTGTCCCCTTGGCTTCTAGTCATTGTTGACTTGAGGGAAGGAATAGAAAAAGATTAATAATAAAGCCAAACAAATCTGGAAAGCGGGAGGCCTGAATGAACATTGCTCACAGCACCTCTAACAAGTGTCCGCTAGGTGGCAGTATTTATAAACATTGCTGGCAGCCACACCTGAATGCTGCCGGTGCCGCGGAGACTGGGTCTCAAATAGATCTTTAAACGTTAAGCCAAACTTGCATTTCCAATTCATTTTATTCACTGTCCTTGAAAGTTTCAGAAGTTAAACTGTTTAACTTGGGGTTGACCCTTCAACTTGCAGCTATAGAACGTTGATTTTAATGAATTACTGTAAATTGGCTAATCTTATTTTGGGAATATTATGTAAATCCCTTGAGATTGTAAGAAATACCAGACACATCCTTGGAATTCAATGGGCTAAACTACGGAATGACATTTTAAAATTTTTGTTTTTAATTGAGCCTTAAATACCCAGCCAGTGTAGCAAATACAAGATCAGACAGTCTTGGCGTGGCATAGGAATTCAGAATGCTCGTAGCATTACTTTGTCTAGAAAGGAACATAAGGTCACATTTCCTTAACAGTTAAAGGCCTTTCACCAACCCCTCTGCAGTCATTGCTTGTAGCTCTGGCTCATTGACCCCTCATCCAGCCCGACAACCCCGCAGGCCAGCCTGGGAGCACTGCTGGGGCTCCCCCTCCCGCATCGTGGGACCCACGGGTCTCTCGGTCAAAAAATTCCTTGAGAATGAAGGGAAAAAAAAACTCCTTGATTCATTCTCTTTCTCAATCCATGCACCCCCCACTTCCTGCAAAATACTCTTCAAAAAACATTCTGTAGGCATTATTCTTGATTAATTATATGGGTTTTTTTTTGCATCTTTACTATGCGTTTTCTCAGTGCTTAGATGAAAACAAGTTTCCTACAATAATTTATATTTTCACACGTTTATCCTGAAATTTTTGATACAAAGTTTATTCAACATATGTTTTAAAATGTTTATAGATATTTATATATCCAAAGGGGCATCTCTGAATAGTTTCTTTTCTCATATTAAATAAGCTTTAGAATATACATTCCTTTCAAAAGGGGTTTCTCTCAGTGAGCAATTAATGTTTACAAGGCTCTTTGAATTGAATGTGCATAATATTTACCTCTTCTTTTTACTTTTTTTGCAATCTTCATGTATACTTTTTTGGAAATATGATATATATACATATCCTGAAAAGTGTACACATAATAAGGGTGCAGAGGATGAATTCTCCCTACGTGAGCACACTTTTGCAGCCAAAACCGAGAACTAAAAACCAAACACTGTCAGACCCAAGGAGCCACTCACTCATGGCCCCTTCCAGACACAACCCACCACTGCCACTACCCTAACATTTAACACCACAGATTTATATCAAATTTTAAAATGTATATATCATCTTGTATACTTCTAAGACATAGAAGCGTGAATATATATAAAATAAAATAATAATAACTAAGCAGTTGTAGTGGTTGCTGTGATAAGGCCTTCACCTCCATCAACAAATTAATCCCATCATTTTGAATTAATTGGTAATATTATATCATAATATTATTTTAAATAATTGGTTTAGTGATGACGTTAATTACTAATTTATGCACTACTGCAACCCTATGAGTTGTGTGCTCCCTTTTTACCAATTTTCAGCAAAGGAAACTTTAGATTAGAGAGATGACAGCATTTTTGTAAGGTCACACAGCTAGTAAATGTCTTTCTATGCACACTCGTGATTTTATATATATATATATATATACACACACACACACATATATATATATTCATTTGGATCTTTTAAAAAATCAATAAATAAATATGATCAATAAAATGATCATTTCTTCCCTGGATATTTTGGGAGAGGGAAGAAAATTAAAATTTATAATCATTGTATATCATAAATATAGACAAGCAAGGTAGAAAGGAAGATTTTACTGAGGAAAAGAAAGTGTTGGTTTATTAAGATAAAGTCCATTATATATTTATAATCTTTTAAAATAAAAGCCATCCATTGTGTTACTTTTCTTCCTGTCAATTTCACTGCCAAATAGCCATAATAAAGTTGAAGTGTTCTGACATGATTGATCGTCTGAGTAAATGAAGGACACAATAATCATTTTATTTATGCAGTGGCCGTGCTCAATATTTGTCTCAGATAATACATTTACACGTCACCCATATTCATATTTCATTTTCTCTGTAGGAACACCATGTCAGGCAGAAAAACCTAATCTCCATTTGGAAATGGCTCTGTAACAGAAAATGCTTTTTTTATACCATTGGAAATAGCTTAAGTGTGTTCTAGACAGGAGGAATTAATATCTTAGACAATTCATTAAGTACAGTATTCCCCACAGAGCACCTATTTCATTTAAAATACATACTAATGGCTGGTGTTTATATAACCCACCCATAAAACTAGACATGAAATTAGCAGTTTCTCAACTGCTCGTAGGACTTGTCTCCCAGTCAATAATAACAGAAGGGTGCTGTGGGACTGTATAGCTCTACTCCTTAAACACCTCAAAATCCAAGGGTTTGCATGGATTTGTGCAGTAGCTACTAGGTACAAAAATAGTGGTCTGTGCACCCAGGAGCCCTAATCACCAATGTGGAGCTTCCAGAAGTGTATTAAGCTGGAGACTTCATTCAGGTAAAGACTTTTCCAGCACCGATAGCGACACCGAACAAAAGCTCTGACTTCTCTGCCCAATGCATGTAGCAGCCAACCCATGACCCCAGGGTTTCAAAGAGAGAAAGAGTTTAATGCCACGGGTGCAGCAGATCAGATGGCCTAATGGCCCCAGAATCTGTGTCTTCAAGTCTAAGGAGATCAGGGTTTTTATGGGTTCCAACAAGGAGGATAAAGCTGTTACCATTACAACAGGAAATACGCAATATACACAGACTGGGACTAGGCTAGACTGACCATTATAATGGTAAGTGTGATCAAAGGCGGGGCAAGTACAAATGGGGCTGAGACTAATTGAGTTTCAGTAATCTCAGGTATTACTTCTGCCTAGTCTACGATTCAGAAAGAAAAACATCCATATAATGATTCAGTAATCATAATTGTTTATTAATTCTTAACTTCTGGGTTACAACAGCCAGTTTCCCAATGTTTGGGAGCTGAATCAATGTCTGAGAATTGCTTTAACCGTCCCAGAGTTACCTGCATTTTAAAAGTTTGTAAGTAAAGAAATACCCACATCTAGTGTGTGTTTGTGTTCGCGTGTACACCAGAGAGATAGGAGGTGGTAGGAAGGGAAAAAGGGAGAAAGTAGGAGAGGGACAAAGGGAGAGAGAGACATTCTTTTGAGAAACTGCTAATGAGAGTCTCAAAAGAATCTCTCTCCCTTGAAATAATGCACATTATAATACACTATAATAATACACACAACTTTATATAAATATTTTGAGGTTTTGTGCATCCACTGAAAGAGGCTGCTCTTCTCCCTCAGCTCGATCTTGGAACCGAGATCAGACCTCCTGGTTTTCAGGAAGCCTTCCCTAACTCCTCTCTGTTTATAGACTAGGGCAGAGTCCCAAAATACCTTGTGCTCATTAGCACATTGTTTCATGTGACCTTTAGATTCTAAGCAACTTGAGCACAGCAACTGAGGTATTCAGTTTTATATCCCCAGCTCCTAGTATGATGGCTGGCATTCAGTGCGTGCCCAGGACATGCTTTTGAATGAATGAATATATACACACATGCACGTGATACTTATGCCCGTGCTGAGTGTTTAAATTCAGGTGGCTTAAAGTCCAGGCATTCTTGAACCGTTTTTCAGGACAACCTGAAATAATATCACTGCCTTCCCACTGTCTTATTTAAAAGCAGCATGTACCCATGAATAAATCATCCCATCTTCTCTCTCACTTTCAGCAAAGCAAACATTCAAAGAGTAAGGGGCAGCCCCCTCATGGCTGAGGTCTCAAGCTGCCAATTTCTGCTGAGTGAATTCTACAGTAAAGATCTCCTTTCAGACTACTCCATATGGTTAAAGTTTACCTGCCACCCAAGTCTTTTATAGAGCACATTCCACGGAACTTACAGAAGAGAGCATTGCTGACTTTTACTGCTGCAGCAGTATAAGATTTCAGTAGCTCTAAGTTATCTTCAGCCACTGCCTGCAAATAATGTGCTATAAAGACAAAAATTAAATATTTAGAAACAAATGAATTCTGCTTAGGATAGCTTACAACAATATTTAACATCAAAAAACATGCACATCTCCACAAGTTTTTAGATACATGTAGTTTTTGGTACAAGTGAAACATAATTTCTTAACTATCATTGTTGTAAAATACCTTTTTAAAAAAAATTTTCTAGTCCTATATAGAATGATCCTTTTATAAAATACAATTTAAAAGGCTCATGAATGTCATGGTAAAGTCAAATTACTATAAACATATATAAAGGTTTCTCTTCAATTTTTGTACTTATCATGTACGAGCAGCCTGTGGGTCACTGTCAGTTCATGGGCCACACTCTGAGTAGCTCTAAGTAAATAAAAAGCCCTACCTAAGCATTCTGGCTTAAAAAAAAAAAGAAATCTCCTTTCATTAAACTCGTAATTACTATTGTTTAGGGAGGTATACGTACATATGATATAAAATTGTAAAGCTACCCAAAGATGTACAGTGAAGTAAATTTTCTTCCCACTTTGTACCCAGTCATCCAGACCCCTTCCCCAGAAGCAACCACTTTAACAATATGCAGAGAATTTCCATAGAGAGCATAGGCACATATAAATATTCTTCATTATATTTGGATACACACATTCAAGAAAAAAGAATTTGCCTGAGGTTAAAATAGTCTCAAGCTTTGACAGACACCGAAAGAATTCAGAGGAAGCCAGCAATTGAAAACGAAACTTCGGAGATAACCTGCCTTGAATGTCTCTCCCCTCTCAGGCTGTTAATGCCATCTCGGAGTGGGGGTGGGGGACAGGGGGTGTTCTAGTTTGCTAGCTGCCGGAATGCAACACACCAGAGACGGATTGGCTTTTAATAAAAGGGGATTTATTTTGTTGGTTCTTCAGAGGAAAGGCAGCTAACTTTCCACTGAGGTTCTTTCTTACGTGGAGGGCACAGGATGGTCTCTGCTGGTCTTTTCTCCAGGCCCCTGGGTTCCAACAACTTTCCCCAGGGTAACTTCTTTCCGCATCTCCAAAGGCCTGAGCTGAGCTGCAAGTGCTGAGATGAGGAATGCCGAGCTGCTTAGCAGTGCTATGTTGCAATCTCTCATTTAAGCACCAGCCAATTAAGTCAAACATCACTCATTGCAGCAGACACGCCTCCTAGCCGACTGCAGATGTAATTGGCAATAGATGAGGTTCACGTACCGCTGGTTTATGTCCGCAGCAACAAGACTAGGTATGCTCACCTGGCCAAGTTGACAACTGAATCTAACTAACACAGGGGGAATACTGTAAATAGGGTCAGCACAAATCCGAGGTACCTTGTGGCATTCATGCCTAAGGTGAAGTGACCATGCCGCCATGAAATCATCCAGTCTGTTTTGAGGTACCACAAAGGAAATTATTTTACAAACACAATGACATGCCAATATTTTCCCAATTTCTGTGGGAAATAATAGAAACTAAAAAAAAACCAACTCTTCAGAAAACTTCATCGAAAACCAGGCTTTCTCCCTATCAAGCCCCAAATTGTCTAACCCAGGTCCCAGAATCTCTAAGGAATCTCAAAATGTTTGCCTTTCATGTGAGGTGCCAGCTAGATTTGGGGTAGCAGATACATACTCTTTTCCCTGTTTTACCCTCATTTTTGCTATCCAAATATATAAGATCACGTTGATTTCCCTTAAGGATTTTGCTGAGGATTGCTATGTGAGAAATGGGCAGAACTTCACAAAATGAAGGAGAAATTACAAAATTTCAGAAGCCTGATAAAGAACTCAAAGTCCAGGACTCAAGTAATGGCATTCTGTTAGGAAGAGGGGATATCCCCAAATCACCACCTCCTCATCATTTAAGAATTGTCCCACCTACTCATTGGGTAGTAGCCATTTTACAACGAGACTCTGACTACCTGGTCTTCTGCCTAGATATTTGGACAAGAGGTGGACAGCTGAACCAAGCTAAGACAGTCATGTTAACTTCCCTTTGACAAATTGAAATGCTGATAAGATATTCTGACCTGGCTAGTGGCTGGAACTGAAGGCACATTAAGTTTAGACATTCTAAGTCTCTACAGACTGAAGGGTTCCAGGCTGAGAGGAACTGAATATGTTGCTACCATGGTTCCTGATGATTTCCAGTTTCTGAATATGCAACCAAGAAATTAGGATTTAAGGGATGATTTTGATTACTGAATCATTATATAGATATTCCTTTTTGCTCTCTGGTATACTGGAGTAGACAGAAACTCCTGAAATCTTTACATTGTAATCCAACTGCCTTGATCTCTGATAATGATTTTATAGCCTTGATCTTCTGCCCCTGTGATTGTAAAAACCTTGTGAGTAACCTTCATTTGTCCCCGGTTATCCAGTTTTTCAACTCTACAGTCCTGTAATCACAAAGGACAGCCCCTAATGTTTCTTAATGAAAGGTCCTGGATCAGCCCAGAACTAACCCATCCCAAATCCAAGGTTATCTTTAACTAGATACCAAAGTGAACAGTAGCTTAGACTTTAACCTAAAGTCACTTTTAGACCTCATTCCATCATTTTCTTATATGCATTTGGTGACTAAGCATGGAATCAATCTGTGCATGCTCAATAATTAGATCATCTCTAATTACATCATCTGGGGCCACTGTGCTCATTATCCTAATCCCCGCCCATCTTTTCTCTAGTAAAATTACCCAAATTACTGCAGTTTGGGGAGACAGATTTTGGGCCGCTAGGCCATCTACTCTCCTGCTACGTGCCTAGCAATAAACTCTTTTTCCCTTTGTACCCCAGTGTCTCAGGAATTGGTTATTGATTGCATCAGGCAAAAGAATTCACAGCCTTTGTCTGGTAACAAATATAGGACCCCTGGAGCCCAGCTGATCCCCCTACCCTAGAGTCCATGAGATATTCTACAGTTTTAGACTAACTTTCCCTTAAATCAGTTGAAAGGATTACTAAGGCTGCACACAGAGAGAACTGTATTTCTGACCTAAACTTTCTGAAATCTTTTCATAACACAGAGAGGGGAAAGTGTCTCTCTTACTGCTTCCCCAGCAGTTGTATAGCTATCCGTTTGGACCGCAGAATCCCTGCCCATGTGTATGGAATGGGCTCTCGAGAGTGGTGTGACATTCCTTCAGATGGTCTGTTCATTTATTGTGGACCTCAAACTCCTAGAGGCCAGTCTTCCGAATTCCAGTGCCTAAATAGTTGAAGACATATTACAGAAAATAGTTTAACGATTTATTTTTTCTTTTAAATTGATGAATTAGTGAAGATTATATAAAAAGATGGAAGCCTCAAACCCTTCTGATGTTTCAGCTGCTGCTGTTGCTTGATTCTCCCCCTCCCCCTCCTCTCCCCTCCCCCTCCTCCCCCTTCTCCTCTTCCTCCTCCACCTCTTTCTACACCTTCTTTCCTTCTTCTATTTCTTCTTTGGGATGTGGTTTAACAAACTTGCCTCTTGAGCCTCTCTTTCCAGGCAAAAAGTTTTGAGACATCTGGGAAATTGATATTTTCAGGGCTTTCAAACTCCTCCAGAACTCAAGTGGATAATTTACATATCAAGGCAACCTGAGACTGATGTCTCTACTTTGAAAGTTCCACCAGCTTGTGAGGAGAAAAGGTCATTTTAGGGCATTCCCTCCGAGCTACAATTGCACCAAGATATGAACTCCACAGGGAAAAACAAAAGTCTATCTTGTTCACTGTTCCATTCCCACAAGCTTGGCACCATTCATTAAATATTTGATGAATCAGTTCTATTTCCTTACTTCTCCACACCATCGCAACATACTATCTATAATTTCTCAGTACCTCTCTTTTATGTTTATTGCAAGTCTCGCCTTTCTGGTGCATATCAGTATGATTCAAAGGGTCCAGAAATGTGCTCTTTCTTCACTCTGAAAATCTACCATTACTAATTCATTCTTAACTGATCCTTCCTGGATTTGGTTATTAGCTCCTCTTCTTGCCTCTGTCCTTAATGATGGTGCTTCCCAGGGTTCAATGTGATGCCAGCACACCTCACACAGCATCTACCCATGCTGCTTTGGTGATCACATCATCATAATGGCATCAGAGATCAATGTATTTCCCTAGATCCCCAGCTGCTACCCAGACCTCTCTTCTGAGCCTCAGAGCTGTATCCATCTGTCTTCCAGATAGATTTGCCTGGCTACCTTCCAAGCACCTTATCCTCAGCCTTTCCATAAAGAAGTAACTCCACAGCATGCTGTTTCTTCCTTTCCTGCTTTTTCTTCCTGCCTTGGTTAAAGTCACCTCTACTGAGTTACTCAATTTTAAACCTCAGCATATTCCTTTATTTCCACATCCTATCAGTTACAAAATGTTCTTATCCTACTTCCAAGATAGCACCTTTCCAATTGTGGTTCAGATGACTAAAACTAAGTATAAAAATCAGTACGTGATAAGTGAATTTAGTTACGAAAGATCAGATGGTAAATGTGTGCAACTAAAAAACAACAGAGCCATGGAGAGAAGCTAGTAGATGTCACCATGTGCCTTTCCAGCTGAGAAAGAAACCTTGAACATTATCAGCTTTCTTGAATCAAAGTATCTTTCCCTGGATGCCTTAGTTTGGGCATTTTTTTACAGTCTTGCCTTAATTTGAACATTTTCATAGCCTTTGAACTGTAAACTTTCAACTTAATAAATTTCACTTTTTAAAAGCCAATAATAATAATAATATAGCCAAAATTGTACTTGAAGATTTAGTCAGAAAATTTAACATATTATTATCATGTTAATAAATGCTCAATAAACAATGGTTGAGTAAACGAATATCTTCTTTGATTTTTCCTAAGATCTCCACTCTGAAACCTGCAGGATCTAAATAAACTAGGGTGTTGAATGAATGCTAAACTCAACCCCTGGTCATAGAGATGGAACTGTAGGGGCCAGACAGAGCCAATACTACATTGGAAATACTGGAAAATACTATAGCTAAGTAGGAAGGTACCAAATATCTAACTGAGAATAGAAACCAAGAATCATTAATAGGGAGAAACAAAGAATGTGAAAAGGAAGAAGACCAGTGAAAGCAGTGTCTTGGGCTCTATCTAACATGTGACATAGTGGAAGAGCCCAGACGGAAAAAGATAGGTGTGAACCTCGCCCAACCTTGAAGGCTGGTGCTCCACCTACTATGGGCCAGCTGGGGAAACTGGGGTAGAAGTCATACCTTTGCATAAAAGTCTGTGGGTTGAATAACCTATCAAACTAATATTTGAGTCAAAGTTGTGTATTATGACTTAAAATAACCATAGGACTTTTACTACTGTGGAGAGATGAAAGAAGGCATGAATCCTGCCAGAATTTTTAACCAGTGATGAGGGAAGGTCCTCTCCTTTTGAATCATTTTTAAAATAAAAGTTACGAAAGATAAGCAATCAAGAAAGATCACTAAGGAGGAGAGGTCCAAAGACGGTGGCTTGGTGAGGTATGTGATTTAGTTTGTCCTCCAGAGCAGCTAGTAAATAGCCAGGAATAGTACAGAACAACTGCTGGGGAACATCAGTGTTCAGACACACAGCATACACCAGTCTGGACAAGCTGGACCAGCTGCAGTCCTACACAGAATTGTAAGCTCCAAACCATGGAGGTCAGAGCCCCTTCCCCACAGGCTGGTCCTCCAAGAGGAAAGGAAAGAAACTTTACTAGCATCAGGGGCTTAGCTCAGCCAAGCTCCAACTGTGGAATTAATTAACATATTCTAACTACTGAAAATAGGCCTTGGGGCAGGCCACAATGGCTCAGCAGGCAAAATTCTTGCTTGCCATACCAGAAACCCTTGTTTGATTCCTGTACATGTCTATGCAAAAAAAAAACAAACCAAAAACAATACTCTCAGCTCAGAAAAGAGCTAAAGGGCTAAAGGTACTAGGAGTTTTTGTTCCAGGAGAGATGGGGCAGGGCTGATGGAAAAACAAATTAAAAAAAGAGGCCTTTTTGGATTGGACAGCACAAAACTTGAAAAGGGCTGGACCCTAAAAAAAATGGGGGGCACATAGTGCCTACAGATACATAGAGTAACATACCAACTTAAGTTCTTGATTAACTAAACCCGAGGAAAGGGGGTCTTGCTCTGAAAAGGCTTTTTTTTTTGCTTTGTATTTAACAGCTCATTAGATAGAACTGCAAGGCTTCTCAGGCTCCAACTACCCCAGGCGAGGGCAGAATTAAACTTTTCTGAAAAACAAAGTGGTTGGTCAGGTGAAAGGGGTAATTCCTTGGAGGCTGCGCCTTCTCCAGGAAATGGGTGGGACCCAGCTCAGAAGGAATCTCTCCCTCAAGGAATTCAGACCCCAGTGACAGGAAAACTGAAACATTAAAGCCAGCCTACAACCTCTCCTCTGTCTCAACCATGACCCTAGCAGGGGAGTCTGCTGAAGTTAAAGGAACCATATCACTTTATGCTGGTGGGAAAACGCAGGCAAACAAGCACCACATAGTGGGTAGAATAGGAAAACACAGAGTCTAGAGGCTTTATAGGAAAGTCTGTCAACCTGCTGGGTCTCACCTTCAGGGAAAACTGATGCAGGTGACTCTTTTTTTTTTTAATTTATTTTATTTGTTAAACATACCAACATACAAACACAAGCATTCTTACCATATGATCGTTCCATCACATTCTATATATATAATAAGTAATTTACAATATCACTTAGTTGTATATTCATCATCATGATCATTTCTAAGAATATTTGCATCAATTCAGAAAAAGAAACAAAAAGAAAACAGAAAAAGTTCATACACACCATACCCTTACCCCTCCTTTCATTGATCACTAGCATTTCAATCTACTACATTTATTTTATCATTTGTTTCCCCTATTATTTATTTATTTTTAATCCATGTTTTACTCATCTGTCCATAAGGTAGATAAAAGAAGCATCAGACACAAGGTTTTCACAATCACACAGTCACATTGTGAAAGCTATATCATTATACAATCATCTTCAAGAAACATGGCTACTGGAACACAGCTCTACATTTTTAGGCAGTTCCCTCCAGCCTCTCCATTACACCTTACTAAAAAGGTGATATCTATTTAATGCATAAGAATAACCTCCAGGATAACTTCTCAACTCTGTTTGGAATCTCTCAGCCATCGACACTTTATTTTGTCTCATTTCTCTCTTCCCCCTTTTGGTCAAGAAGGTTTTCTCAATCCCGTGATGCTGAGTCCCAGCTCATTCTAGGATCTCTGTCCCACATTGCCAGGAAGGTCCATACCCCTGGGAGTCATGTCCTACATAGTGAGGGGGAGGGCAGTGAGTTTTCTTGTCATATTGGCTGAGAGAGAGGCCACATCTGAGCAACAAAAGAGGTTCTCTTGGGGGTGACTCTTAGGCCTAATTTTAAGTAGGTTTAGCCTATCCTTTGCAGGGTTAAGTTTCATATGGAACAAACCCCAAGATTGAGGGCTCAGCCTATTGCTTTGGTTTTCACCACTGCTTGTGAGTACATCAAGAATTCACTTGGGGAAGCTGAATTTTCCCCCTTTCTCACCATTCCCCCAAGTGCAGGTGACTCTTTCCTCCTAAGAGGAGGCCCATCCAGTCTGGGAAAATCTGACTGGGGTCTATAACACCTAAGGAGACCTTCCTAAAAAAAAAAAAAAAAAGGCAGGGAAAGAAACAGAAAAACAAGAACTAAAAATTCTGATCTGTTAAACAAAATCTATGCTAGAGGTCTAGATTAAGTTGGACTGAATGCCAAAGAACAGACAGAAAACAAAGCTATCCAGCAAGAGAATCTAAGGTAAAAGAGTGAAAAAAATCCCAGAATAAACTAATTAAGAAAAGCAAATGCCTAGATGCCAGCAAAAAATAACAAGTCATACTAGGAAATTCAAAGCTCTGGTCCAGTCAAAGGAACAAACCAACAGTTCAAATGAATACAGAAGTTGAAACAACTAATTCAGGATATTCAAACAGACATGGAAAATCTCATCAAAAATCAAATCAATGAGTTGAGGGAGGATAAAAAGAAAGCAATGGGTGAACAAAAATAGGAAATTGAAAGCTGGAAAAAATGAGTCACAGAACTTATGGGAATGAAAGTCACAGTAGAAGAGGTGAAAAAAACAATGGAAATCTACAATGATAAGTTTGAAAAGGTAGAAGAAAGCATTAGTGAACTGGAAGACTGAACATCTGAAATCTGACACACAAAAGAAAATATAGGGAAAAGAATGGAAAAATATGAGCAGGAAATTGAATGACAACATAAAGTGCATGAGTATTCATGTTATGAGTGTCCCAGAAGGAGAAGAAAGGGGAAAAGGAGGAAAAGACCAATGGAGGAAATTATCACTGAAAATTTACCATCTCTTATGAAAGACATGAAATTACAGACCCAAGGAGTACAGAATACTGCAAACAGAATAGATCCAAATAGACATACTCCAAGACACTTACAAATCAGACTGTCAGATGTCAAAGAGAAAGAGAGAATTTTGAAATCAGCAAGAAAAAAAGCAATCCATCACATACAAGGAAGTCCAGTAGGACTAAGTGTCGATCTCAACAGGAACCATAGAGGTGAAAAGGCAGTGGGATGATATATTTAAGATTCTAAAAGAGAAAAACTGGCAAACAAGAATTCTATATCCAGCAAAATTGTCCTTCAAAAACGAGGGGGAGGGTGGGCCATGGTGGATCAGCAGGCAGAGTTCTTGCCTGCCATGCCAGAGACCCAGGTTCGATTCCTGGTGCCTGCCCATGCAAAAAAAAAAAAAGAGGGGGGGAATCAAAATATTTTCAGACAAACAATCACTGAGAGAATTTGTGATCAAGATATCTGCTCTGCAAAAAATACTAAAGGGAACACTAAAGGCAGATAAGAAAATGCAGGAGATTTTATCTACCTTATCCACAGATGAGTAAAACATATGGAATAAAAATAAATAATAGGGGGAACAAATGCTCAAATAAATTTAGTTGAAATGCTAGTGATCAATGAAAGGGAAGGGTAAGAGTATGGTATGTACGATTTTTTTCTGTTGTCTTTTTCTTTCTTTTTCTGAATTGATGCAAATGTTCTAAGAAATGATCATGATGATGAATATGCAACTATGTGATGATTATATATGTAGAACAGAATGATCATAAGTTAAGAATGTTTGCATTTGTTTGTTGTTTATTTTTTTTTAATTAATAAAAAGAAAAAGCAGGAGAGAGAGGTGTGGAGAAGAGTATAGAAATGAAGACTCAGAAAAAATAAAAAGAGAAAAACAATTAGATATGACATATAAAATCCAAAAGGCAAAATGGTAGAAGAAAGTACTGCCTTTACAGTAATGACACTAAATGTTGATGGATTAAACTCCCCAATCAAAAGACATAGACTGGCAGAATGGATTAGAATACAAGACCCATCTATATGTTGCTCTACAGGAGACTCATTTTAGACCCGAGGACAAACATAGGTTGAAAATGAAAGGTTAGGAAAAGATAGTTCATGCAAACAACAATCAGAAAACTGCAGGAGAAGCTATACTAATATCTAACATATTAGATTTCAAATGTAAAGCAAAAGAAACAAAGAAGGACACTATGTATTAATAAAAAGAACAATTCAACGAGAAGACATAATAATCATAAATATTTATGCACCAAGCCAGAGTGCTCCAAAATACATGAGGCAAACCTGAAAAGAGAAATAGACACCTCTGCCATAATAGCTGGAGACTTCAATTTGCTGCTCTAATCCACGGATAGAACATCTAGACAGAGGATCAAAAAGAAACAGAGAATTTGAATAATACAATAAACTAACTAGACTTAACAGACATTCTAGAGCATTACACTCTACAACAGCAGGATACACCTTATTCTCAAGGATAGCCCTTGATATGCTGGGTCAGAAAGCAAGTCTCAATAAATTCAGAAAGATTGAAATCATACAAAGCACTTTCTTGGATCATAAAGGAATGAAGTTGGAAACCAATAATAGGCAGAGGCTCAGAAAATTCACAAATATTTGGAGACTGAACAACACACTCTTAAACAACCAGTGGGTCAAGGAAGAAATTACAAGAGAAATTAGTAAATATCTTGAGGCAAATGAAAATGAAAATACCACATATTAAAACTTATGGGATGCTGCAAAGGCAGTGCTAAGAGGGAAATTTATTGCCTTAAATGCCTATATCAAAAAAAGAAGAAAGAGCAAAAATTAAAGAATTAACTGTTCACTTGGAAGAACTAGAGAAAGAACAGCAAACTAACCCCAAAGCAAACAAAAGGAAAGAAATAATGACGATTAGAGCAGAAATAAATGAAATTGAGAACAGTAAAACAATTAAGAAAATCAAAACCAGAAGTTGTTTTTTTGAGAAAATAATAAAATCTGTGGATGCATAGCTAGGCTGACAAAAAAAAAAAAAGAGAGGGTGCAAATAAATAAAATAAAAAATGGAAGAGGAGACATAACCACTGGCCCCACAGAAAAATAAAGGATATAATGAGAGGATACTATGAGCAACTATATGCTAATAAATTAAACAATGTGGATGAAATGGAGAACTTCCTAAAAAGGCATGAACAATCAACATTGACTCCAGAAGAAATAACCTCAACAAACGGATCACAAGTAAAGAGATTAAATCGGTCATCAAGAAGCTCATTCATATTTTAAAACTTCAACTTCTAAAACAGTTTGTCAGAAATTCTGTTTCGCTTTCTCCCCACAAACCAAAGAAACTAAGGTCTTTTCCCTTTAGGACCCCCATGTGTGAGTGAAAGATATCCTAGATGCAATCATGTCCTAGAGATTTTAAAACAAGAATCCCTTGTATTCTGAGGGAAATGAAACTCATTCTCGTTTAGGTTTTTCAATTCCTGCCATCCACATTATTATCATTTGAAACTGAACTTCTCTCTGAGAAAAAATAAGTTGTTACAATCATTTCCTTGTGCAAACTAAATGCACAGGTTAAAAGCCACTTAAGTGGCCTCTGGTCATTTTTACCACTATCCAGTTTGTTTTAGTTTTTTATCATCCTACTTGTTTGTTTCCTAGAGGTCTTTGGTTGCTCTAAGGACACTACTTTTGCTCAGAAATGCAGAGTAGATACTTGTAGCTGATACTATTCTTCTCTCCTAGGGAAAACTCAGACATAAAGAATTTTCCCTCACCAGGAGAACATTCTCAGCTAATATGTCTTGCTATTGTCTTAGTGACAATCTGATAAGAAAACTGCAATGAAAGAGGCATTATGTGCAAATATGTAAGTAGTCTTTTTATTTTTAATAACTGCAGAAAAGAAATCCTATGAAACAACTACAAAAAAAAATCCTATGAAAAATTCCTAACAAGCATTATTACCATATCTTGTAGTGTGAATAGCATGATAGTACCTCAGGTCATTTAGAGGTTTGCCCTGCCCTAGCATCTTTTCTCATTGTGATTATTATAGTTGATACTTTGCCACAAAATCCGAGGTGCTATATAGCTTTTGCTATTGGTACGTTTGATGTTTGGTAGAGTTTTGGATAGAGTTGCAGGGGAAGAGAGTTTATTCCTATCCAGGAGTCCCAAGTTCCCTGACTTACAGATGTTCCACTTAGGGGACAGACAGACTTGCCCTGGTAGGTTCTTTACAACCTATATCTCTGTTCTAAGTGCACAGCTACAATTGTTGGGCTTACATTTTACCATTGTAGTTCATAGAGAGTGGGTATGGTAGACCTGAATACACACCAAATGAACTTAAAATTCCATGAAATAAAAATTGTCTAGCTATTTCAAACCCACAGAAGGAATAGCTTATTCTCAAGAAGACGGGATTGGAGATAGAAGATGGTCTTCAGCTGCTAGATGCATAGTAGTCATGGTTTGCCCAAGTAAGCTTCTTATGAAACCATGAGTGTGAGATGAAGCTAAAGACAAGAGTCCAGATAGCACACTCAAATCTTTGGTAATGCAATAAAACTTACAAGAATGTGGGAAATGTAGGGAATGAAAAGGGATGTATTTTGTTGTTAATATCAACTAGAGGCACTTTACTTAGGGGTAAGTGATCAAATCCTTTAGTGGTTTTGAACACCAACATACTGGCTTACATTGCTGAGATATTTTGGTTTTTATTATTCTGCACTGGATCCACCCTGTAAATATTCCTAAATATACATTTCAACCACTATTTTTTTTCTGTTCTTTGCTGGTCATTAAGATTTTTCACGTGGGTGCCAGGACCATACATAAACAGCTTGCTACAAAAAATTGAAGTTTTTTTTTTTTTAAAAAAAAGCAAAAAGCTGTAGAACTTGGTCATATTTTCCATTTAAAAATGATATATTGAAACAAGGTAATACTAATAAAAAATGTACAGGTACAAAATAGGTTTCTGAAAATGGTCTGTTCAAGACTTTTTTTTGTAATGGAATATAACTAAGGAAAGTTTTGCACATCTAAAGATTAAGGAGAAACACAGTATGTCAGCATCAAGTGTAATAGAGGATTTATTTAAGGGTTCATGTATAGATATTTGGGAAAGAACATTCAGTGGCATGCTTTTAAAACAACTTCAATGAGAATCTCCTCACAGTGTCATGTTGCAGGAATTTCCCTTGCTCTCAACTTCCAAATCAGTTGAGTTGTGCAAATGTTTTCTAAACTTTTATTGTATTACTGCAATAAATCTTTTAACAGTACAACAAAAATAAATAAATTTTTAAAAGCACCAACTTCTGTGTGAGACTAAAGGGAGAAATGTTTATTTTGTGCAAAATTTATATTTTGACTAAAGCATTTCCTAATTTAACCTGAATGGTGAGTTTAATTGAACACCGTAAGTACATGAAACCTTGGATAGGGCATGAGATTTTGTTGGTTTGTACAGGTTAGTGTGATGCCCCAATAGATCCCAGAGGGATTTGAACAGTGAATGAACAAGTATTTGCAAAGTCTCGATGGGGAAATGGGGAGAAAGGGGAAAAAATTCAACTTCCCCATCTGGAGAATTCCTGATATACTTGCAAGCAGTGGGGACAACCAAATCAATAGGCTGAGCCCTCAATCTCAGGGTTCGCTCCTATGAAACTGATCCCTGCAAAGGATAGACTAAGCTCACTTAAAATTATGCCTAAAAGTCACCCCCAGAGAACCTCTTTCGTTGCTCAGATGTGGCCTCTCTCTCTAAACCGACATGGCACGTGAACTCACTCTACATGGGACATGACTCCCAGGGGTGTAAACCTCCCCGGAACTGTGGGACAGAAATCCTGGGATGAACTGGTACTCAGCATCGAGGGATTGAGAAAAACTTCTCAATCAAAAGCGGGAAGAGAAAAATGAGACAAAATAAAGTGTCAGTAGCTGAGAGATTTCAATCAGAGTCAAGAGGTTATCCTGGAGATTAATCTTCCACATTATGTAGATATCCCCTTTTTAGTTAGGTGCAACCAGAGAGGCTAGAGGGAAGTACCTGAATCTGTACAGCTGTGTGCCAGTAGCTATGTTACTTGAAGATGAATGTATAATGATATAGTTTTAGCGATGTGACTATGTGATTGTGAAAACCTTGGGTCTGATGCTCCTTTTACCTGTGGTACAGACAGATGAGCAAAACATATGGATTTAAAATAGATAAATAATAGTGGGAACAAATGTTAAAACAAATTGAGTAGATTGAAATACTAGCGATCAATGAAAAGGAGTATGGGGTATAGAAAAAAATAGGGGAAAAAAAGTTTAAAATATATTAAGTAGATGGAAATACTAATGTCAATGAGAGGTAAGAGTAAGGGGTATGGCATGTATGGGTTTTTTCTTTTTTCTTTTTTCTTTCTTTTCCTGAAGAGATGCAAATGTTCAAAAAAGTAATCATGGTGATGAACACACAACTAGGTGATGATAGTGTGAGACTTTGATTGTCCAGTATGTATAGAATGTTTGTATGACAAGAATGTTTATATGTTTGTTTGTTGTACACAATAAAAATATTTTAAAAAGAGAAAGATCACCAAGGAGACAGAACAGATAGTGTTAGAAGTAGTTGGATAGCAGAGGAAAACATGACAATAGACAGAAATGTGTTTAGTCTAATGCGATAGGGGTTCTGACTCTTGACACCAGACATGGAAAGGAAATATGACTTCATAACCTAATGAAGGTTGTAATTTTTGGGCCACAAGATACAATTTCTCACATTTCACTTACAGATACTGTTAAGAGAGAGAAAAGTTTTCTTTTTCTGCCAAAGACCAAGAGAAAGGAAAAAAACAACATACAATTTATGAAAAATAGCAGATTTCTTACTAAAGGATAAGAATGAAATTGATTTTCATAAAAGGTCGAAATTCCTGCCCATGGGAGTAAGTCTGATTTCTAGGTTAATGCTGACTTCTTTTATATTTATATATATATATATAGTTGCCTGGCCCTCTTAACAATAGCTAAGTACCTTCAGTACAGTATGGTAGTTAAGAGTTCTTGTTATGGAATTTTACTCCTGGGGTTGAATCCTAACATTGCTACTTAGTAGCTGTGTGACCTTAATCAATTTATTTGGCCTCTCTATGCCTCAGGTTCTCCAACTGTCAAATAAGAGAGGTAACAGCACCTGGCTTACAGGGTTCTCATGAGGATTAACTGTGTTAATATATGTTTATATAAGTAAAATATTTGCACACAGTAATTACCCAATAAAACTTAACAATATTATGAACTTCTAAACTAATAAGAGGAAAATATATATCACTATATCAACTGCAAAAACTTCAATCATCAGCACAATGCAACTGAGTGCTAACTGCCCAGAGTTAGGCTAGACTCCATGGGTGAGGTCCTCCAGAGCCTGCCCTCAAACACCAGCAGCAAATTTCGGATCCAGGCCACCCACAATTCTAACCAACTTTTCTATAAATTGGGGTGTTCCTATCACCCCCTCATAATCAATAATTTTCTAGAATGTCTCACAGAACTCATAAAAAGTGCTATACTATGATTATAGCCTAATAAATACCATAAGTGCCCAAAAGAAGAGACACAACAGCTGAGGTCTGCTGGTGTCTTAAATGCAAGCTTCAGTGTCCTTTCCACATGGAGTCAGAAAATGTCAGCCTCCTGGCACATCTACATATATTATCAGTTAGGGACGCTCACCTGAGCTTCGAGCATCCAGATTTTTTATTGGGGTTCCAGTATGTAGGCGTAATTTGTGGAATCAGTGCCTATGTGGCTGGACTCAATTTCCAGTTCCCCTCCCCTCCTTGAGGTGGGGCTGGTATGAGTAGCTCCAACCTCCAAATCACATGGACGAGTACCCACACCTTAAGACTACAGGTGTGGCTGGCACCGCCCTGCCACTTTGTTGGCATAAGAACTGTCAGGTGTGGTCCTGAGCCCACCATGAATAACAAAAACATTTCTATCACAGGGAACTCCAAAGATTTGTCCTAAAACTGGAGTAAAGGCCAGACCTCCAGATTCCCTAAGATACATCTTGGTATATTAACCCTGACTTGTGATGTTAAGGATTCAATATTTGAAAGTAGAAAAATAATCTGCTGAAACTACAATTACTATAAATGATAAATATTTGCCTATGAAAAGGAATAGGTTTCTTTTAGAATCTGACTATTTGCTACAAAATTTCAACTATGTATCTTATTTAATGTGGAAACAGTATGGATGGATGTTAAAATCTTAATAGTGATTACCATTAGAGAGAAGAATTGGAGAATAGGGAAACTGACTGTCTTAGCTTTCTACTCTATACATTTCTATCTCTTATTTCAATATTTATAAACATCATGGACTATTTATAGAATAAAATTAATGGAAGAATTAAAAGGTGTCACTTAACTAGCTAGAAATTGGCTTACAGCTGTCCCTGACTTTACAGCGATTTTGTTGTCATTAAACTGTATTCTTTATCCATTAAATATTATCAGACAATTGTTGCAAGGTCAACAGCATGATGACACTATTGACTATACTGCCAAGATTATACTGAGCCATTCAGAGCACCCAGTATGACATCAGCACATAGTAAGTCTCAATAAACATTAGTACCCTTATGTATCGCTTCCTAATAGCATCCATTTTTTTATTTAAGGAACAACATCAGGATTCTGAATTTTAGGGGTTGCTTTTGGCTCACCTTCCTATTTTCCTAGTTTGTTTGTTTGTTTTTAATATTTTTAATTTTGGTTTTGTATATCATTGGCTTTGTGTATGAGAATGGATTTTTTTTCTTCTTTGCCTCTAGGCTAAGATCAGAGAAAACAAAAGGAGACACTTTTAAAAAAGAGTATTATACTGAAATGCAAATGAGAAAATATTCCTTATATCTTTTACTTAGGAAGTACCCATGAAAGTTTTTTTTTCACCTTTTTTTTTTTTCACATGGGCAGGCACCAGGAATCGAATCCGGGTCCTGTGGCATGGCAGGCGAGAACTCTGCCTGCTGAGCCACCGTGGCCTGCCCAACTTTTTTTATTGTTTAATATAACATATATACAAAGCAAAGAAAGAAGAAAGCAATAATTTTCAAAGTACTCTTCAACAAGTAGTTACAGAACAGATCCCAGAGTTTGTCATGAGCTACCATCCCATCATCTCAGATTTTTCCTTCTAGCTACTCCAGAAAACTGGAGGCTAGAAGGAGTATATATATATCTTTTATTATCACAATTGTTTTTTTTCTTTTTTGTGAAAAATAACATATATACAAAAAAGCAATAAATTTCAAAGCACAGCTCAACAATTAGTTATAGAACAGATTTCAGAGTTTGGTTACGAGTTACAATTCCACAATTTTAGGTTTCTACTTCTAGCTGTTCTAAGATGCTGGAGGCTAAAAGAAATATCAATATAATGATTCAGCAATCATAGTCATTTTTTAAACCTCTGTATAACACCACATCAACTGTACCTTTCTCTTGCTTTAGGGGTATTTGAGCTATGCCCATTCTAACTTTTTCATGTTGGAAGGGGCTGTCAATAATAGGGGGATGGAACTAGTTGATGTTCTGGAGAGGCTGGGCCCTCTGCATTTCAGGACTTGTCTGATCCAGGGACCCATCTGGAGGTTGTAGGTTTCTGGAAAGTTACTCTAGTGCATGGAAACTTTGTAGAATCTTATGTATTGCCCTAGATGTTATCTGGGATTGGCTGGAATGGTTTTGGTTAGGGTTTAACAAGTTATGTATGTAACAATATCTAACTGACACTCAGGTAGGAGTGACCTCCAGAGTAGCCTCTGATTCTATTTGAACTCTCTCAGCCACTGATACTTATTTGTTACACTTCTTTTCCCTTTTATGGTCAGGATGGCATTGTTGATCCCATGGTGCCAGGGCCAAACTCATCCCTCGGAGTCATCTCCCATGCTGCCAGGGAGACTTTTACCCTGAATGTCATGTCCCACATAGGGGGGAGGGCAATGATTTCACTCACAGAGTTGGGCTTAGAGAGGGGCCACATTTGAGAAACAAAAGCAGTCCTCCAGAAGTAACTCTTAGGCATACCTATAGGTAGTCTAAGCTTCTCTGCTATATACATAAGCTTCACAAGAGCATGCCCCAGGATCAAGAATTTGGCTTATTGATTTGGGTGCCCCTAATGTTTGACATAGTTGCAGAGGTTTCCCTGGTGGTAAAGTTTAATAATTCCACATTTTTTTCTCCCATCCTGCAAGGGACCTTGCCAATATTTTTTGATTATCTGCTTAATATACTCTGGGATGTATCCAGGCATTACATTAAGATATACAGGATTAAAGGCCCTCATTCTTATTCAGCGTTCCCTCTGTTTGGATTGTTTAAATGATCTATCCTGATGGTTTGCGTTAGATTATGTGCTACAGAAAATTTAGGTTCTTGACAAAATAAACCTTTCTTCCTTTGGTCTCAAAGAGTAGATGAGGTTCTAAAATATAAACAATGTCTTCCTTACCCCTGTGTTCTGAATTACCTTAATCCCGACTTGATCGGCTTCATTCTTATCTCTAAATATCAGGTTATACATATATAAAACAGTCTCTCAAAATCCAGACATAACAATTACCACTCCGGACTAAATGTGACTGCTACGAGAGCCCCAAGAAAGTTTGAAATGAAGGGTAAACACAGCCGCAGGGAAACAGCTTTCAGAAACCCATTAAGCTGACTGATTTCCAGCACTAGTGATGGACGTCTGAAAGGAACAAATTCCTTTGTGCTGCACAAAAACATTGCAAAAAGTTGCATTTTAATCTGCCTTAAATAATGGCCAAGACATAAAAATTAACTTAAATATATAATCCATTACCAGAATGCCCGTGGTATATTTTCTCTTCAACATAATCTATTCTAATAAGGAAAGTAATTCCTTAAGCCCATTGGCACTAATTAAAAACCTAAGTATTTAATAACTAGTTTTATCCCACTATCCCATATTATTGACAGCCCCTTTTAACATGAAAAAGTTATGATGGGCAGAGCCCAAATAACCCTAAAGAGTGGGAGAAAGACGAAAGGAGATGGTAGAGTTATACAGAGAAGGTAGGGTTTAACAAATGAGTATGGGTGCTGATTCATTATATTGATATTTCTTTCAGCCTCCAGTGTCTTGGAGCAGCTAGAAGGAAAAACCTAAAATTGTGAAATTGTAATCCATATCAAAGTCTGAAATCTGTCCTACAACTAATTGTGGTGTGCTCTGAAATTTACTGCTCTTTGTGTGTGTTATTTTTCGCACACACAGACAAAAGTCGATTGTGTTGAATGCACAGCTATATGATGATCCTGTGAACCACTGATTGCACACTTTGGATGATTACATGGTAGGTGAATATATACCATATATCAATAAAATTGCATTACATAAAAAACAAAAAATAAAAAACTAAGCATTGCTTTATATATCTTAAAATATTTATTTTCTAGTTAAAAAATTAATCTGCGGCTGCACAGGTGGTTCAGTGGTAGAATGCTCACCTTCCATGCAGGAGACCCAGATCCTATTTCCAGACCATGCACACCCCAAAAAGAAATCTGTGCTCATTACACAAATTATTCAATATTAAGAAATGTTTATATTTTAAAAACATTCATGTGTAAAAATGGTTAAAATCTGAGTTTGATTTACAGTATTGAAACAATGTCAGCTTCCTGGTTTTGATAATGCACAGCGGTTAAGTAAGGGGTTATTATTGGGTGAAGCTGGGTGAAAGGTACGCATTAACTCTCTATCCAATTTTTGCATCTTCTTGTTAGTTTAAAATTATTTCAGAATATAAAGTTCGTAAAAATTGCTCATACTTTTAATAGTTTGGTATTAACACAATAATGATATTATGATTAAAAATGCGCCAAGGAAATGCATCAGTGAGAAACCTCTCTGTGGTCAGTGACTTGCTTTTCAAAAAAATCCCAGCGAACGGGGCTGATTCAGGTGGGTCCTGAGGCAGAGGCTCAAATGCCACCACTGGGACCTGGTTTCTTACTGTTTCTCGGTTTGTATTTCTCTAGGTTGACTCCAGTTTCAGACAGATCCTCCTTTCTAGAAGCTCTGATGGATTTGATGGCGAAAGAGGGGGAGAGAAGAGCAGAAAGCTCCAAAAACTGCTTACAGAATTCAAGTGAATAGTTGCAAGGTAGAAACCAACAAACAAAAACCCAAAAAGTAAATGTCTAGTTGATGAACAGACAATGGAAATAAAAAACAACAACAAAAAACTGCTGTGCAAGAATACAAAAAACAAAAACACAAATTTAGAACAAAATACCATTTTCATCTGACAAATGGCAAAAATTAAAACATTAATAATATTCAATAGAATGAGCATGCAATAAGATAGACATAGCTGGGAGATCATAAAAGGGTACAACACTCTGGGAAAACAATTTGTTCATATTCTTTGACCCAGTAATTTTACTTCTAGGAATCCTAAGAAGGAATTAAAACATACAAATACAAGTATGCATAAGGATGTTCACACAATATTATTTATCATGGTAAAAAGTATAATGTCTCAAAATATGGAAATGGTTAAATAAATCATGTTTTTTTCTGAGAGATTAAAGTTATAGTAAGTATTTTTAAAAGGAAGTAAATTAAGAATGATCCCCCAAATTTAAAATATATATACATACACATATAGACAAACAATTTCCCAATAATCTTGGGAAGGTTACTATCCCAGCATGCCTCAGTTTTCTCATCTATAAAATCAAGCTATTAAGAATGTTCATCTTATCAGACTGAAATGAAGGTTAAATGACAATACATATAAAGTATTAATTACTTGTAGTTAATTCAAGTAATTATATTTATCACTTTGCTGTTAATGTATCACATGCCTGTCACAGAGGACTTATTTTCAATCAATGGATATTTTAAAAATTATTATTATATAAAACAAACCCCTAAATGTGTATTGCTTTATAGAACTCTAAGAAATCTTTAGACAATTGGCCTCCAGGGCTTTCTAATTAAAATGCTCAGTGATGATACTTTCCACCTCACAAATCAATGTGCATTTAAAGGACTACACACCCATATTTTAACTGAGTACAAGGAAAAAAGGGAAAGTGCAATTGGGCTCAAAACTACAATTCAAGAATTCAAAAAAATAAGTAGCTGCTCTAAGGATTAGCACTGTGGAAGAAGAAGGAAGGAGCAGGAGATTGTTTATTTTACTGCAAGTATTTTCATTCCATTTGATTCTTTAACCTTTTTTAAAAATGTTTTTTATTATTAAATATAACATATATACAAAGAAAAGAAAGCAATGATTTCCAAAGTATACGTGAGTAAGTAGACACAGGACAGATTTCAGAGTTTGTTATGGGTTACCATTTCACTATTTCAGATTTTTCCTTCTAGCTGCTCCAAAACCCTGGAGGCTAGAAGAAATGCTTTTTTTTTTCTTTTTTGTGAAAAATAGCATCTACATTAAAAGGCAATAAATTTCAAAGCACATCACAACAATTAGTGGTAGAACAGATTTCAGAGTTTGGTATGGGTTACAATTTCATTCTTCAACCTTTATTTGCTAAAAATTAAAAATTCTTTCTTTTTCTGAATTGATGCAAATGTTCTAATAAATGATCATGGCAATGAATATACAACTATGTGATGATATTGTGAGTTATTGATTATATACCAAGAAGGGAATGATCATATGGTAAGAATGTTCATGTTTGTATGTTGTTATATATTTTTTTTAATTTAAAATTAATTATTTTAAATGTAAGACCAGAACACAGAAAGTTGCTTATATTCTTTAGAGTCTCTACAATAGGAAAAGAAGCATTTATAACTTTGGAAAAAAACCTGCAACACCAGAAAGAATAAGAGGTCAGGGTTAAGGAGTGGGAAATTATAGATGGTTTGAAAGCTATGGCAAAGTTCTGCTTTCTGATTTTCTCTACTGGAGCTGACCTAACTGAAATTTCATTTTCACAAAAACTGTACACTCTAAACTGGTATGCAATTCGCTTAGTGTATATATTTTCTTCTCTACATCCCCCTAAGAGGAGTGACCTCTTACCATGCCAAGCCCCACCTGAGGTGCATTTCAAAGACACATCATCTCCTCCAGTGGAAGAAAAGAAGGCGTTCTTCCATGACTGGGTCATGCGTAGCCGAAGAGGTACCGGTTGATGTATTTCAGACACCCGGAGGAAGCAGCCTCCGAGAAGAACAGGAATAAAATTCCACACCCACTGCTGGGTTCCTGCCCTTGAATTCCTTACCAGCAAGGCTACTTTTAAACACCTGTCATTCAGGCCGATTAGGGGCCCGGTGCTGCTTTGCACAAACTAGTCCGAATCCAATTAGACGGCATCACAGGTCAATTCTACTGAGAGCACTCCTATCCCCCTTCTAAAAAGAACAGCTAGTAGGTGTGCAGAAAAGGATCACCATGTTACAACTATCTAATGAAAAGCAAGACAATTAAAATCTAGTCATCTTGCTCTCAATTCTCTTCTTTTCTTCACTCAGATCGTTTTCTATCCTTAGCCCCTTTTCTTCTTGTAGACAGAAACCCTCACCAAGTCCAGTTACTCTCCATTTATAAGCAAATACTTGACTAACATTTCACGTACCTAAAATTCAGCTTCAGGGAACTTCAACCAACCAAAATTCATGTGGAAGTTGAGAAATAAAGAAAAGTGGCCAAAAAAAAAATCTAAAATAGTTTATGACCCAAGGGATGCCTCTCAAATACCAATAATGTTTATTCGCTCACATTATGCCCCAATTTTATAGGTATCTGTTGGGAGAATGTGGAGTATCTTGTCATAGGTATTATGCTTCTTGGAGAAATAAAGACGAATAAAATTCCCTCAAGGAATTTACCGTTCTAATAAAACAGCTAATCTCCGTTAGTGACCACAGAAGAATAAAAAACAGCAAAATGAATTAGAAAGAATTCCCGTGGGTACGCACACAGAGAGTGGCAAGATCAAAGCTATTTTTGGTTCTATTCTTTAATTCATGGTGTAACTTGAGGCCAGTTTCTGAAGTCTGAGTATTTCTTTGTATGAGATTATCTCAAAGCTCCTATTTAATTCTAAACCTCTAGAGATATGGTTTTAAAACAGCTGACCACTTGACAACAGAAGGTAATTTTTTTAAAAAGGAAAAAATACAAGCAGTGAATTGTAAGTTAAACCATGGACTAAAGTTGATAGTATAATATAAAAATGTGCTTTCATCAATTACGACAAAAATGCAAGGTGTTAATAATAGGGTGGTATATGGGAATCCTGTATGTTAAGCATTTATGCTTATGAAAAAGCATGGGATGCTTTTATTATGTGTTATGCAGGTCCCTGTATTTTTTTTTTAATACCCAAAAACACCAAACAAGCACAAACATTCCTATTTTGATCATTCCGTTCTACATATATAATCAATAATTCACAATATCATCACATAGTTGCATATTCATCATCATGATCATTTCTTAGAACATTTGCATCTATTCAGAAAAAGAAATAAAAAGAAAACAGAAAAAAAAATTATACATACCATACCCCTTACCCCTTCCTTTCATTGATCAGTAGCATTTCAAACTAAATTTATTTTAACATTTGTTCCCCCATTATTCATTTTTATTCTATATGTTCTACTTGTCTGTCGACAAAGGTAGATAAAAGGAGCATCAGACACAAGGTTTTCACAATCACAGTCACATTGTGAAAGCTATATCATTATACAATCATCATCAAGAAACATGGCTACTGGAACACAGCTGTACATTTTCAGGCAGTTCCCTCCAGCCTCTCCACTACATCTTTAATAACAAACTGATATCTACTTAATGTATAAGAATAACCTCCAGGATACCCTCACAACTCTGTTCAGAAAATCTCTCAGAGGTCCATGTACTTTTTAAAAAATTTATTCTAGTAACATATACAACCAAAATTTTCCCTTTAAACAACATTAAAATATTCAGTGCTGTTGATTACATTCACAGTGTTGTGCTACCACCACCTCTCAATTTGCAATTGGACGGTGTCTACAGAGTTCTTCTGAGTCCTCACTCACTGGATGCTGGAGTTTGAAGCTTATCAATTCTTCTTCACACACCCAATTCTTAGTGGCCCCTCCCTCTGAATTTTTATTGTACATTAACCAAGTCTCTATTACCTCTTATAACATTGTGTTGCAATTGTTTGCCTATTTGTGTGTCTCCATTGGACTGTGGGCATCTTACCGAGCCTAGACAATGTTACGTTCATCTTTATACCTTAAGTCCTGAACACTGAGATGAAACTAAAGCAGCATTTATAGAATTAATGGCCGTTTACCAAAAACAAAGACACACCTTTCAAACACAGGGAGTTTGTGAGCTGCTGTGCTTAAACGCGTTTTAATTTTAAGAATATACAACTGAAGTTAAATCCTCAGAACACCTCTAGCTGCTTAATCATTCATTCATCCTTCAACGTCTTATTGAGGTGACAGGCCTGGTGCTGGATGCTGAAGATACAGAGATGACTGATAGCATTCCAGCTTTAGGGTTGCAGAAAGACTAACAGAAAAAAACTGTTGTCTGAGTAGCCCCATAATCTCCCCTTAAGGGCAAAGCTTGTCCTTGAGTCTATGCAGATTTATAGGGAACTCTCTGAGGGCAGGGACCTGTTCTTATCAGGCAGCTATCAAAAATTCAAAGGATATTTGTTGGATTAAGGTGAAAACCTAATGGTCATTGTTATTTCATCATATGAAGTTTATAATGGAGATGATGGGAACTCAGTGGCACCAATAATATTCCTGGTGCACCAATACACACCGTCAACACATTAGCTAAGAAAAGTGGTCTTCTAAAGTTGAACTGGAGTGCAACATAAAAATTTATTTCTATTTGGACTAAATCTTTCCGAAGAAGAGAGTCCGAAGAGTAAAGGATGGGTAGTTTTAGAAATAACGCGGCGCCTGCATTAAAGAACCTGTGAGCTGTGAGGAGAGCCAAGGACTCCTCAAGCCTCAGAAGGTGACCTCCTCAATTGGGGAGGGGAGGGCTCTGCACACTGGAGTCCTCGTCCTTGAAGGGGATTGAACGAGCCGAGGGGAGGGGTAGGCGGTGCTCGGGTTTCCAATCACAATAGAGAAACCTAAGAGGCTGCGGATCGGGCCCCGCCTCCTCCCCCTCCTAGCTGCTCCTGCGTCCGCCTAGACGCACGCAGCCGACTTTGTCTTCGCCACCCGGCTTGTGTAGCTGTCCTGAGAGCCCTCTCCACCTCCCGGTAGGTTTCAAATCAGCACTTGAATCCTGGCTCACGGATGAACGCGGTGGGAATTGCCGAGGATTAATTGTGTGACAGACTGGGAGAAGGACCAAAAAGGACACCTGTCCTCCGCTCCTACCCACAGTCTTTAGCCCTGAGCATCCAGACTTGGGCCTTGCCTCAGTCCGCCTGGGGCGGCGGGCACGTGCCTGGGAGTGGAGCAGAAGGAGGAGCAGGGAGACTGCGGGTGAGCCCAAATCTTTGTCCGCGCCACTTGCCTTGGGCCTGTGCTCCTTCGGGGTGCTGTGGGGGAAGGAGGGCTTGTAGAATTTGCGGCTAAACACGGCCCTACGTGTCGCTGATTTGTACACGGCTGCCACATTGACACCCCACCCCCACCCCCCAGCGCCTGCTGGCGGGAGCCGGCTCACGTGCCCGGGACCTAGGGCAGGGAGAAGATTGGCGGGGCTTGAACCTGGGTATTGGAAACTCCTACCATGGTCACGGAGAAACACCTCCGTGTTTGTTAGGTTGAAGGTAAAGGCATCCTATGATCTGTAGTTTTGTCCCTACGCTCCGGTCTGTACCCGGCTGTAAACGCAGCCCTTCCTGGAGCTCTATCATTTCTTATTTGGCTTTTTTCTTGATGCTTCGGATGCTTTGTTTACTTTGCCAGCTTTGGGTGCTCAGGGTGAGGAAGGCCTAGACTTTGCCTTGGAGACCATCTCGGAGATCTGTGGTTGCTGCCTCCCTCGTGACTTGTCTGCACCGGGAAGAAGAGGTGGCCTGTGGGCGGCGAGCCCTGCAAGCTGCAATTAGGGCTCCGGAAAGGGGGGAGGAGGGGAGAGCTGGCACTTGCTTAGAAGAGAAAATTAGACAGCAAACCACGGATTCTTAAAAGGTAGAATTGGAGAGATATTCGGCAAAGAGAATCTTTGTTCCTGCGCTAATTAAGGTCCCACAGGGGTGAGGGGGTGGGGGAATGTAAAGGACCGATAGCCAGAAGCTGTATTTACCTGACTTGTTTGTCTTTTGCCTAACAGCACAGGCCTGCATGTAAGTACAAAATACTTGCTTCTAAATTCTTTAATTCCTTTTAAGGGAAAATTAAAGAAAAACATCTTTGTCCTGAAAGATCTGGAAAAAAAATGGTGCTGGTGAGAGTCTCTACAAATGTAGTTTCTGAAATTCCAAAAGTTAATTTAAAAGGTCTGCCTGAACATCTTATCCGTATTTGTGTAGCAGCTATTTCTGAATTTTGTTTCCTGCTGCTAACTGGGACCCCTTGTACCGAAAGTACCTTAAACCAACCAATAAAAATAAAGTGAAAAGAAACTATGTTTGCATCTCTGCTCAACAAGAAATGCAGCATTCTTTTCTCTGATTCCGCTCAAAATACAGAACATATGAATTTCATTGAAAAGTCATCTATTTGTGGAGGCAGTTGCACATTACTTATTTTCTGTGCAACATTCACAGGAAGTTGTAAATGTGCTCTGAAAAGGCAAAAATTAAAGCACTACTCTCCTTTCAACTTGTCCTTACAGAGTGGGAGGAAAATTTTTTTTTCGAATAGCAATTGAGCAAAATAGTTATTACGTGGTTGTTTCAAAATCGAGTATTTTATTCCAATGTGGAACTTTACTAGCTCTTATTTCACAAATGCAGTTACTGAAATTAGTTTTATTACTTAGCACATTGCAGATTAGAAGCAAAAACAAGGCTGGGTGGCAGGGGCACTGTTTGAAACAGGTACTTGATCTCAGATGTGACAATCTAATGGATTATAAATAGTAATTATGCAGAAAAGACTTATTTGGGGTCTCTACCATTGCTGTTAAAGGCAGAGCAGTGTATTTTGAATATTAGTATTTTTTAACCGCGTACTGTATTTCCAGTGAACTATGATACACTTTAAGATTTGAAATAGGAGAAAAAGTCTGTATTTTCCAAGAGTGACAGAGGTCATGGAAATTATATTCACAGCTACTGACTATAGTTATTCTAGATCAGCTTAAATACAGGTTAATGTTGAGTGCCAACTTATTTTACATGGCAATCTATAAATTTACTGTATGGGGAGCAGAAAAAGTCAGTTAATTCAAATATAAATATTCATGTCTTATAGCTGATAAATGACAACCCTAAGAAAAAACTGTGACAACTTGTTAAATATTAACATGAATTTGTAGGTTGAAGGGAAGAAAACTTCTTGTGGGCTTCACTGATGTTTTTATCTAAGACTTCCATTAAATGGATGACATTCTTAAAAAATATTTTGTGTTCCAGGATATCCTTAGGCACATTGTCAATTGTACTTTAGCTCATAAATTGCAACAGTAACATTTTCAGGATACTTCTCTTTGAGTTTCACATGTGGATATATGGATAATGTTTTGATTCTTTTCTTGCAGTGCACAATGGCCACTCTTAAGGAAAAACTGATTGCACCAGTTGCAGAAGAAGAGGGAACAGTCCCAAACAATAAGATCACTGTAGTGGGTGTTGGACAAGTTGGAATGGCATGTGCCATCAGCATTCTTGGAAAGGTACATTTCAAGGACACCATACATGACAGGCAGTTGCAGCATGTGTCCACAATCACTTGAAGCACTTCAGGGTTTTATTAGACCTGCGAAAGGAGATTTTTTTTTCTGAAAAACTTGAAGTTGCGGCCATTGTAACACTGCAGCTTTTAGTACTTGAACTTGTATCTCCTAAGAAAATGGAATTCTCTTATATAACCACAATAGAGTTAATACACCATGTTTTGACATTATTTTCTAATATACGGTATCCATATTTAAAATTCTCCAGTTGTCCCAATGATGCCATTTATAACTGTTTTCATGTATATTTTATATTCTTGTCATGTCTCTTTAGTCTTCTTCAGTCTGGAAATGTTACTCACCCTTTCTTTGTCTCTCATGTCACTGACATCTTTGAAGAGTCCCAGTCAGTTTTGTAAATTGTCTCTCAGTTTAATTCATTTGATGTTTTCTCACAATTAGGTTCAGGTTAAATTTAGGAGGTGGGATTACAATCAAGTGATGTCATGGCAAGGCCACCAGGAGGCACATGATAGTCTCCTTGTCCTGTTATTGATGGTGATGGTTTTTTTTAATTAATTTTTAATTTTTAAAAAAAAATAACAAACTCAAACATTCTTAACAAGTGATCATTTAATTCTACATATAAAATCAGTAATGCACAATATCATCATAAAGTTGCATATTCATCATCATGATCATTTCTTAGAACATTAGCATCAATTCAGAAAAAAAATAAAAAGACAACAGAAAAAAACTAATATATCCATATCCCTTACCCCTCCCTTTCATTGATCACTAGCATTTCAATCTACTAAACCCAAAGTAACTGTGATTGTGAGAACCTTGTGTCTGATGCTCCTTTTATCTGCCTTGTCAACAGACGAGTAGAACACATGGAATAAAAATAAATAATGGGGGAAAAATGTTAAAATAATTTAGTTTAAAATGCTAGTGATCAATGAAAGGGATGGGTAAGGTTATGGTATGTATGAATTCTTTTCTGTTTTCTTTTTATTTCTTTATCTGAATTGATGCAGATGTTCTAAGAAATGATCATGATGATGAATATGCAACTATGTGATGATATTGTGAATCTGATTATTTATGTAGAACAGAATGATCAAAAGTTAAGAATGTTTGCATTTGTTTGGTGTTTTTTGGTATTTAAAAAAAAAAAAAGAATTCTCCCCTTGGGGAAGTTGAATTTTCCCCCTTTCTCACCATTCCCCCAAAGGAACTTTGCAAATACTTTTTTACTCATTGTTCAAATCACTCTGGGATTTGTTGGGGCATCGATAGTGATGATTTTAATCTCCTAATTAGAAGGGTGACTCCAAGATTTAAAATTTTCATATACTCTTCATCCACAATTTACCAATTCTTAATGCTTTGTCATATTCTCTTGTCATCTGTCTTTCCATGTATATATGCAAATATTTCCTGAGCCCTATGAGAGTAAGATGCAGGCATCATAAACTTTATTCTGTGTCCTTCAGAATGCATTTCCTGAGAATAAGATATGCTCTTACATAATCACATACAACCATCAACATCAGGAAAGTTAACGCTATTACGTATATACTATTATCACCTCCACATCATCTTTAATGTTTCAAAACATTTTCTCTATAGACTTTTGGCTTGCCTCACATATAACTTTTTTTTTTTTAACATTTTTTATTGTGAAATATACATAAAAATGGTACATTTCAAAGTACAGTTTAACAAATAGTTATAGAGCACATTTCAAAGTATAGAATGGGTTACAGTTCCACAATTTCAGGTATTTCCTTCTGGCCTAATACACAAGAAACTAAAAAGAAATATCTGCATAATGATTCAGCAGTCATAACCATTTATTAAATCCTAACTTCTGTTACAACTCCTCCCTCTCATATGGTCATTCTCTCAATCTTTAGGAATATTTGGACAATGACCACTCTAACTTCTTCAGGTTGAAAAGGGATGTCGACTTTATGGGGTAGGAAACTACCGCTGGCTGAGGTTCTGGGAAAAACTGGTACCTGTATATTTTAGGGCTTATCTGGATAGGAACCATCTGGAGGTTTTAAGTTTTGAAAAGTAAACTTAATAAGTTATACTTTTATAGAGAGTTAGATAGAGCCCTGGGTTTTCTGTAGGGTTTTCAGGAATGGGTTTGACATACCTTGGCAATTTGTAACATCTGGCTAAAGTTTGCCTAAGAGTACTCTCCAGAATGACCACTCAACTCTATTTGAAATCTCTTAGCCCCTGAAACCTTATTTGGTTACATAACCCCTCCCCCTTATAACATCTTGTAGTTCATAGTTTTTTTGATCCCCAAAGACTCTCAAGGAAAGAACCCCTTTTCTTATTTACTTTTACTGAATTGATTCCTTGTTCTTTCTGATGGCTGCCTTGAAGGTAAGAACCAAAAAATAGAGACAAAATGAAAAAAAAAAAAACAACACGCTGCCTTGCCATCAGTAGAGCACGCTGTTCCATTGTATTTTCGTGAGGGTTGCCTGAAAAACTCCTAGCCAAACATATTTCTCTTTGTAAAGTTTAAATTCCAGAGGAACAAATTCTGAATCTTTACTGAGAACCGGTTATCTAAGAAGTCAACTCAAATATATAGTATGCCAATAAGTTTTGTTCTTTTGCATTTCCATAGTTTTAACTGACTAGCTATCTGTGATTTAGGATGGCTGCTTCCCAAATTACAAGGAATTTGAATCACAATTTTCAGTGCTCTCTGTTCATGCCAATAGAAAAAAGCATTACAGCTCACTTATATCTTTTTCAGAAAACTGAATGCTTATCATATTCAAAGCATTTTAAATAAAATGCTTCATTTTTATACAATAGCTTCAAGACATGGGAACTGCTCATCTCCTTGTTTTCAGATGAGGTAATGAAAGCTTAAAGAGATTAAGCAGCTGCCCACAGTCACTTGACTGGTAGCTGAAGAGTTGTATTTCGAACTCAGGACTCTGAAGATCTTAACCGTAGTGACTCTTTTTTCCATCCTATCCCAGGATTTGGGCAGTTAAAAGCATTAGAGTATTAATGGAATACTAGCTAACGATTCATCTTTCCTCCTGCTAATATCAAAATTTGACTTTTCAGGAAACTGTCTGAGGTATCATGATTTTAGAAGGGATTTCACTATGGTCCTTTTAGTCATAGATTTTAAATTCTCTTCAGTAAATACTTTAATTGAGGCTGAGTCTAAAGTTTTATAATACTTTGGCCCCACTCAGGTTCTTGGGAGAATAGACCTGATTCTAACACCAGAAGAATCTTCGTATTTAGAAGCTGTGATGTTCTGCTTTTCAATCTAATGTTCCCTTCCCTTTATCATTTACAAAATGAGAATGCAGCCCTTTAGGAAGTATGTGGAGACTGTCCAGTGAAATGTACTTTTCTATTTTGAAAGCATGAATAGAATAGAAGAATGACTGCTTTGTTAAAAGACCATTTTACTAACTAAAAATGTCTAAATATTATTTTAACGGGTAGAGATTAAACTCTTTCAAAATGATATGAAAGGATCAGAAACCACACCAGTTTATTAGAGAAGGGAAAATATCAGAACCTCCTTTGTCAGGTTTTATATGGTGTATCATGTATTTGTCCCCAAAAACTGGGTTAAGGAACTTGTTAAAGATCACACTGGTGTAAAGTGCCAGATCTGGCCTTTCTGAGTTCATGGCTGGTGTGCTTTACAGAGGACACACGTTGCTTTGCCCCCGGAAGATGAGCAAGGCTAGAGAGAGACAAACGGGACATGCCTTAGCTCGGTTCTTAAAGGCATCCAAAGCTTCCTAGTGCAATATCCCACCATTATGAAGTCCTACCAGTATTTCCTTTCTGTGTCTAAAACTCTTGCTTTCCCTACCAAGGCTACATGATAATCATGCTGAGCTTTGATAAATTAGTAGCTCCCCTCCTTAAAACTCTCCAGTAGTTCTTTAGTACACATGCACTAAACGCATACCTAAAGTGCTCGGAGACCTCAGCTCTGTCCCTGGCTGGCTCAGACCAGGGCCATGCAGTGCACAGTTCCAGCCCTCACCCTCCACCTAGAACACAACGCCAATAGCGCCTGCTAATGCAGAGGTAGCGCCATCTCTGACTTTACTTCAGCTCTTTTCTGCTTAAAGCCTTTTACTTGCTTCTCCCTTCACCTGACTGTTCTGCCTCAGACCTTCACAGGTTGACTCCTTGTCATTCAGGTCTTACTGCAAATGTCATGCCTTCTCAGGCCAACCTTCCCTGACAGAAAGTGAGCTTCTTTCCCAGTAACTTTCACGTTAACTCTATTTTATAGTCTTGATAATGCTTCCACCACCTTTTCTTAATCTGTTCGTTAATTCCTGTTTCCTTCCCAATACGTTCAATGAGAGCAGGGGCTTGGCAGTTCATTATTGTATTCCTGAGAAGTAGGATAATATCTGGCACACGATACTATGTATTAAATGAGCACTCCTGAGAATACTAATAAACTGCACTGCTTGCATTTCGTGGAGCTTCAATCATACCTTTACTTTTTCACAGCTTCTACTACCATTTGGGGCTTCTGCCCCATTACCAGTCACATGCTCTGCATTTTAATTACCAAGAGAGAACTGAGTGTTGACTTCCTCATTCTTTTTTCTTTTTTTTTTTTTTCACTTGGGCAGGCACCAGGAATCGAACCCGGGTCCTCTGGCATGGCAGGCAAGCATTCTTGCCTGCTGAGCCACTGTAGCCCTGTTTCCTCATTCTTGTAGGATTTGTGCCGTGCTTCCATGTGAGATTACTGTAAATCCGTAGTGTCCATGCCCAGTTTTTTTTTTTGTTTGAATGTCTGTCCTTGGTTTGGTCAACTCTAGCTACGTTCTTATGGTACAAATATCGCATAAGAAGTCTCTTTGAAGGAGCAGTATAATTAACAGACACGTCACAAAGTAGTTTTTGCAGTGCAGGTCTTGACTTGAAAGGACAGAGTAAGTAAGAACTTGGTATTTGTACAATAATAGACAGATAATGGAACATACCAAACGCCCAGAAAGAGACCCAAATAGTAGCTAATAAAAGTGGCTTTTCAGAAAGAGAAACATATTACTGAATACTTGGTGTTTGGCTATTTAGTTGATTATTTAGAAAAAGTTACTCATTTTCTCCTACAAAATGCCATGGGACTGAAGAGTTGAAAATAAAAAATGCAATTATCAAAAATATTAAGGCTAGGTGGCAGTAATTTATTAGTTAAGGAGAATGAGAGGCAGAGCAAATCGCTGCATGTGGTCCATACAGGACATTGTAGGAAAACCATTTTTGTAATATATTAAACAAGGTTACAATAGTGATACTCTTGGCTTCTAATTGACCTTGCTCCTTAATAAGATTCCTGCCTTTGATTAATCTAAGCCTTACTTTTTCAAGCAATTTAAAATATATTTACAGCTTAAGTGAAATATACATGTAATTTATAGCCTGTAAAATTTATGACTAGAGAGATTTATTTAAGCCAAACAACAGAATCAGTACTTAGCCACCCTTCTGAATGTGCCTTCACATTGAAAACTCCTCATCAGGGCAGAGGCAGCTAAATTCAGTGCTACAGTTATTATTTTAAGTGCTGGATCCCTTCCTTCCTTGCCAGCTGAGTATGCAGTTCTCAGCCAATTCTCTAAACCCACTGAAATAAAAAGACAGGATCTGTGACCCTGTGACATCCTTTTCCATTTAAGCCCTAAATTGTTTCACTCTGGTGACTTTAGCATCACACATGTGCTATTACTAAAATAAGAATGATATTCCTAGTCTTAGTCCCTTGGCACAATGTTATAGCTGTTACTAAGTTATATGGTTTTAATATACGACCTAAACACAAATGAGAGTTTTGTGTGTGATCTTGTTAGAGGTTGCAAAGGAATAGAACAGTTTTTAAAGGTCCAACATGTAACCCTAATACCAGTATTTGATGTCAATGAAATGAGAAGATTTTTACTAATAATTCCCAACTCACAGAATAGACATATTCAAAGTTTGCATGTAAGTCAATTGCTTAGAACTAAGAACACATTCAGTCACAGGGTAGCTTTAGTCTCAGAAACCCTGCAGGCAAGCCTCTCACAGCTCAACGTTTTGAGGGTTATCAGCCCCTAGGCTTCTGGAGTCAGGGAACCATGCTTATATTCAGAATCCTACGGGGAGCAGGACCTGCCTGCCTTACCATGTTGAAGTAGTTAGGTTTTCTCATTGATTTTGTCTCACCTATGCTTTTTTCCCCCTATGCTGCCATACCTTCCTGTTGCCCCAAGTTCCACTGTAGGCTATTCCACCTTATCCTTCAAAGTGAACCCCTTTACCTACCTTTCTTCGACCCGTGTAGCTGATTATGATACTGTCCTTGGAAGAAATATTTATACTTTTAAGGGTACTCCAGCACTGATGCATCATCTTTCTAGTAGTCCCCCCAAACAGTAAAATCTCTAGTGGTGTTTTAATGGGAGAGATAACCATTTTATGAAGAGCTGGTGAGACAGGAGTTTCCATATAGTAACTGACTCACAAGCTGAAAAGTTGTTTAGATTTTTCTGGAGTAGGGCATTAAAATCTGTCTGTGTGTTTATATAGTCTCTGGCTGATGAACTTGCCCTTGTGGATGTTTTGGAAGATAAACTCAAAGGAGAAATGATGGATCTGCAGCATGGAAGCTTGTTTCTTCAGACACCTAAAATTGTGGCAGATAAAGGTACAGCAGTTTCAGTTCATGTCCAAAGTGACTTAATATTAAATCTTTTTTTTTTCCAGAACAGAAAAACATATTTGGAATACATCTTACCTCACAACAGATTTATTATTTGATTAGGAAAAGTTGAATTTTGGTACAGTTATTTTAGTAACTGCTAAATAATAAAATGTTCATGTTCTGGTTTAGTGATTTCTTCAAAGACTACAAAATTTTCATCTGGTTATAAAATAATGTTTCCTTTTCTCTCATTTTATAAAAGGATATTCTTATTTTTTTGCAATGTTCTACTCTTTTTCTTTCTAATGTATTACTTCTACACTTCCTTGATAAGGGGATAGCTATTAAAAATGAGTTTGCTGGCCATAAATGATCATTGATATACACCACTAAAAATCAAAAACAAATTGTGGTTTATATCATTGTTTGGGTTGTGTACCATCTTTCACCTAGAGGCCAATTTTCTTTCATCAATTTTTAGAGATCTGCTTTCTTCCCATTCTACTAAAAATGTACAGATAGCAAATTAGCATTTTCGGAGCAGAAGTATATGTAGAAAATGATCACTCCATAAGAGTTTTCTCTTTCTAAAACAGATTTTTTTTCTAAAATGAAATTTTGAGTGTTTCTCTAAAAGATTTCTTATGCCTTTTTATGTTCCTTTGTCTGTATTCTATTGAGTCTACCAGGGCCTGCACAGATTTTCAGTTTGGACACAACTTTCATTTCCACTAATCTGAACATCATCCTCTCCTGTCTCACTCCCCTGGTGAATCTAGCACTGGCAGGTTCTACCAGTTCATCCTTAAGGACAAATTCAGATATCATCTCTATAACCCCCTCACCCATATGTACCTTGTACATTTGTTACATAACATTTTAGCATATTGTGTCATAATTATTAGTTTACTTGTATCTGAGAATAGGAATGTTTCAGGCCCTTAAAAAGATTTGTACAAAGTAGTTTGAGTGCTGTGAAATAAATAAAATCATGTTCTAATTGCTTCTGATATGATGAGTACATGAATGCAGTGATACTGCCCCCCCAGTGTGGTTGTGCCTAACGGTATGGAAATGTGGGCCTCCAAAATAAATAGTGTCTTACAACAATACTATTAAAAGTAGCTGTTATGTGTTGAATTATCAACATGGCAAGTACTGTTGAAAGCATTTTGCAAGCTTATTTTTTTTCATTCTACCTCATCTTCACAACAACCTTAGAGAGCGTAGTTACTAAATTACCTTCCTTTAAGGGACTCTGACAAAGTACTAATAACAATGAAGTCACAGCAATTTCTTTAAATCCACGACTGCTCTAATAAAAAAGATTTTTTAAGTTTTTAAAAAAGTCAAAGCAACACCATTTTGAAAAGGACATACTACTTCCTTGAGGAAAAAATAAAATCTCCAGAGAAACTCTGCTCTACTGAATAAGCCTCCTGGAACTATTGAAGATTAAAAATCTAAAGTTTTAGTTTCTAGCCAAGAACAAAAGACTTTAGTGCCTTCCTTCCCCTCCATAGATGTAATTAACATTTCAAGCCAAAAGCCGCTTTAACTCACTTTCTTTGTTGGAAGGCTGCCTTGGAGCTGAGGCCTCACTAGCTATTTACTCTTCATTTTAATACTAACAATTCATTGTTCTCTAAAGTCGATAGCGTTTCATATTTGTTAGCCAGGATCATAACTTAGGGCCTTCTGTGTTTCTTTGATCCTTTCTCTGAGCCAGTTTTGTGGCTGGATAGTCTGTGGGTAACCTGACTGAGAAAGAAGCCACAGGAGTACTAAACTTCAAAACTATACTGTAGCAAACTTTAACTCTCATGTGAGTTCTAGAAGCTTATACATGATATGTTTCATTGAAGGCTTGATTTTAAAAATATGTTTCCCCTCTCTTCCTCAAGACTACTCTGTGACAGCTAATTCGAAGATTGTGGTGGTAACCGCAGGAGTCCGTCAGCAGGAGGGGGAGAGTCGCCTCAACTTGGTTCAGAGAAATGTAAATGTCTTCAAATTCATCATTCCTCAGATCGTCAAGTACAGCCCCGATTGCATTATAATTGTGGTTTCCAACCCAGGTATTACTATAATATCTTACGGCTGAGTTCTTTTATGTACAATGTTTTGGGGATGTTTTTTGTTTTTTTTCGGGCTTTAAAAAAATCTGTTCTATTATTCACTAACAGAAGCAATCCACATGCCTTCTATGATGGGTCACAAAAGAGTAGTGTTTGAAAAACAAATGGCATTGTCCCAGGCCAAGCATTCAAAAATGTGAGAAAAGTTTTATATAAAGCAGTCTCACCTTTTTGCTTCATCTGGGTTTACTGTAGAATCTAAAGGCTTTTAAATTATTCTGTAGATTATCCTGAGATGCATAGTAAAACATTTAAATGTGGCTTCAATTTATAATTTATTTTAGCAGGTTTGACATGTTTTCCAGAAGATGAATTCTAATTTCCTCATCTCTAGAACTTGTCATAATTGAAACAGATTGATTTTGAAAAGCAGAGTTGAAGAACCCATTCAACCAGTCTTTTTTAAAGATAGAAGTAAACGGTATTGATGGATAAAATGCATGCTAAAGCCAAATATTGTGACTTAATTGCTTTTCTTGAAAACCAGTATTTGCAGAACAACACTAAAATTTATGGGTAAAAAGAATTCTGCTTTTAAGCCTAAATAGCTTAAATTCACTATTTCACATTTCCTTTGTTTATGATATACCACCAAGCTTATTACTTATTGGTGAACATAATAGATAAATTGATAAAACTGCTGGCCTCTGACACTTCATAGAGCAAAGATTTGAATTAGAGTCAGGAGAATCCTTACGAGTTTATTGAATATGGGGAGAGTTGGGTGCCACTAGGACAGAGATTATTTCAGTATTCTTATTCTCTGCAAACTTGGATTGGGGTTTGCTAAATAGCTAAATCTTGTATATAGAACACCTAAAAATAGATATGGCAGATAGCTATAGACCAAGAATCACAAATGGATGCATATATTTTGTTCTTCCATTCTGTGCCTAGGGCAAATATCCCTAACCATTCGTACAACTTCCCAGGCATAGCTTCAAAGTCTATTGCTCCAGTGAGGCACTCCCATTAAATCAGAGTTGGCAAGGAAGAGTTTAAATAACCAGTGTCCAAAATGCCTTTAATATATTTTAGGCAGTGCCTGATCCCTGTGGAGGTGGAGAGTACAAGTAACTTCCAACTCTTTGCCTACCTGTGTGTACATGTTTCTTTTTATAGCTTAGGTTTTAAGTGCTATGATCTTATCTGGATCAGCAAGTGTTACCTCTGCAGACTTGAGGATATTCCACTCCAAGGCTCTGTCATAGAAGTCTTTTCATTAAATAGCAGAAAATGTTAACTATCTTCTAACAATGTACTGAATGGTATTGTATGCCCAGGAAGATTAAAAGTGGCTTCCTTTGGTAATTTGGTAACCAAATTTGGTTTATAATGGCAGTCATTACAATCATGGATTATTAGAATTGGTAGAAACTTGTGATGATCTTCTTTAATCTTTCTTCCCATTCTTTCAGTTTAAAATAAGTAAATTAATCTGCAAGGTTCTTATGTGTTCTTGATGCAAGAAATAATATAAACATAAAAACAATATTGTACTTTACCTATTTTGCAATTCCCTTTTATATAAGGCTTTAAAGTTTCTTCTTGTCTTGCTCACTCCCATCACCCCAAACTATGAAAGGTTAAAGTCCTTACATCTTTCTGGCCATATCTCATTTGGGGAATTGCAGAGGGAAAGCCAGGGCACCAACTAATTTGACAAAGCAGTTAGGGTCCATTTTAATTTGCTTATATATGTTCTTTTTAAATTTTAGTGGATATTCTAACATATGTTACCTGGAAACTAAGTGGATTACCCAAGCACCGTGTGATTGGAAGTGGGTGCAATCTGGATTCTGCTAGATTTCGTTATCTTATGGCTGAAAAACTTGGCATTCATCCCAGCAGTTGCCATGGATGGATTTTGGGAGAACATGGAGACTCAAGCGGTAAAACAAAACAAAAACAACTATTTACTGTGTATTTATGGGTAATAATCTTGCCATTCTGAATTTTTCCTTTTTAAATTTTGTTTTTATATACTTTCATAGACTTAAGAAAGCTGCAGGAATGGTGTAGTTAATTCTCATACCATCTTCCCAATTGCTTTATCATTTATATTTGTTCTCTCTCGTATATCTATTGGCTGATTGATCTGTGAATCAATCAATCGATATTTTTCCCCTGAACCCTTTGAGTGTAAATGGCAGTCATCCTGCCCTCTTCTCCCCAAAACACAATACAATTATCAAAATCATGAAACTTAACATTGATATGGTATTGGTTATCTAATCCATAAAACCTTTCGTGGAATTTTTTTCCAGTTCAGGATCCATTCTGGGGTCACACATTATGTATAGTTTTCATGGCTCCCTACTCCCCTTTAATCAGGAATAGTTTCTCTTTGTCTTTCAGGATCTTGTCATTTTTGAAGCGTTAGGTGAGTTATGTTGTAGAATATCCACCAATTTAGGTTTGTCTGACTGCTTCCTCGTGGATAGATTGAGTTATGCAGTTTTGACACAGACACCACGGAAAGGTGCTGTGGCTTTCTCAGGACATCCTGTCCAGAGGTACACAGTGTCAGTGGGTCTCCTTACTGGCAGTGTTAACTGTGAGGACCTGTTTAAGGTTGTGTGTTCGGTTCAATAGTGTGAAATGACTCTTTCCTTTGTAAGTAATTATAAGTGATTTGTGGGTGCATACTTTGAGATTAGGTAAATATCTTTTTCCTCATCACTCTTTTGCCTGTTGGGTATCCATTGATGATTCTTGAGTGAATCAATTATTACCATGTTCTTGCCACATTTTTTCAGCACCTCCTTGCTTTCTGGTACAATAAGATGCTCCAGCCTCATCTTGTACGTTCCCTTTCCCTGCCCTAGAATCTGTTTCTCCAATGAGTCCTATGAGTCCTGTTTCCTTTCAGTGGGAAATGGTTTTGGAAACTAAGATCTGGGATAGTTGAGCTCATTGCAACTGGTGTGTCTTTACTTTTAGTCCCTGTCACTGGACAGAGCTATTATATCCATGGTGTTTATTGAAGGAGGAAGGAATTGCATAAAAAAACTTTTAAACAATCTGTATCCATAGTCTATAATGTAAATCCCTTCAAATGGAGTCTGATTTATCATAAATTATTAGTCTTAAGTCTCAAAATCACTTACGTAGTAAGAAACCCTATGCTCAACTTCTCAAATATTTTCTTTAGAATTTAAATATTTAAATATTGTCTACATGAAATGAACAAGAATTAAACCATGGTCATATAGACGCATTATGTAGATTTCATAGTTTTCATTAAAAACAAACTTGAAAATGCCCTAGTTTTCTCAGCAGTTTGCCTGAATTGTCAGAAATTGTTGACCAAAGGGGATGCCTTATTTGACCATGAACAGCTTTGCTCTTCATAGATGATTCTAGTCCCATATTAGACTTTACCCCATGCCTTTGCTCATATTTTTTGAGTCTAGAATATTCTCCCCCAAAGTTGATGAGGAACAAATGCTTATTTTTCAAAGTCTGGTTCAAATGCCTGTTTTTATAGCCTTTTATGGCACTCTTCTCCTCTAAATTAAGCAGATCCTTATTTATGTTTTATTATCCTTTCTCTATATCTCTGTGATAGCACATATTCCTTTGCTTTAGATTTCTTTACCTGTCTGTTTCTCCCAGTAGACTCTGAACTTGTCCATGGCACAGAGTCTGTCTTTATTCATCTTTGTACCCCTAGATCTTCAAAATAAATGTTGGGAATACTAAGGGAAGGTAAGAGGGTGGTTTGGGTCCAGGAAAACATCCGATAGATACAGTCAGTTATACACATCACCATTGTGCTGCCATGCCTCTGCAGGCTGTCTTAGAAGGAAATTTTGCAGCCAGTTAAGATAAGAAAATTTTACTGTGCACACATCGGGTCTCTTTCAAGAAATGGCCTAAACTTGGGGCATTAGAGGACCTAGAAATAATGGGACTATATTTGGACCCTATCCTAGAATTTGTTTTGTTCGCTCCAGAGAAGTGCTTATAGCCAGAAAATAAGTAAGAAGAAAGTTAAATTTTCCTCAAACAGAGTTTTGGTTCATCCCAAACTAGAGTCCCTTGTGAGTTTCACAAACCAGGAAAGTGGCAAAGAATTTCATATTCTCTGTAAGTGTGACACAGTAATTCTGCTTTGCAATGAAATTATTGAAACGTGAAAGGTCAGATGTGTTGCTCTTTCAAGGCAACTGTCCACCTTTGGGGGTTGTACTGGAGTCACCACCCTTCAGAGCAGTTCCACTGGGTATTCGGTAGCTCATATCAGAGATGAGTTACAAAACAACAGATTTTAAAAATAGAGTGTCGAAACTATCCAAAATGTTTGTGGTTTTTACAGTGGCTGTATGGAGTGGAGTGAATGTGGCAGGAGTTTCTCTCCAGGAGCTGAACCCAGAAATGGGAACAGACAATGACAGTGAAAATTGGAAGGAAGTTCATAAGATGGTTGTTGAAAGGTCAGTAGAAGGAGGTTGATTAAAAGCAATTAATTTCATGTTTACTTAGATAAAATTATGAACAATTTTCAGTGGCTGCCTCCTCAGGTAATCTCTTAAGGCAGTAAGTGTGGCAGCCACTATCTTTTTGTACTGACACAACTAACTTATAATGATGGGTCAAACTTGCTTTAATGTTCACCGAGGGAAATCAAATGTTTTCCCTCTAGAGAAATTTTGTTGTAGAGCTAATAGGAGTAAAACATGGAATTAATAAGTGAGAATGACCTTCAAATCAGATCAATACATAAGTCTGAATTATTGAGAAATGTGCACAGGCACTAGTTCTCTCATAATTGCCTATAGTAAACACTTGCTGATTGATTGCTGACAGTGCTTAAGCTATGCTATGTATCTTTCTGCAGTCAACTAAAGATGTTGCCTTTTTTAAAACTGATTTTTATTAAAGAAAAGTAAAAAAAAAATCATGTAGAAAATACAGAGTTCCCATATACTCCCTCCAGGTACACATAGTTTTCCCTATAATCGGCCCTTTGAGTTAGTGAGGTAAGTGTGTCACAATTAATGAAATAATATTATAATTATACTAAGAACAAGATAGTCCATGGTTTACATTAGGTTCCCTGTGTTGTACAGTCCTTTGGCTTTTAAAAGTTTTTTTATTCTAGTAACATATATACAACCTAAAATGTTCCCCCGCCAGCCACATTCACTTACGGGGTTTGCTTATTCTAATTATTCCAAATCAGTGAGATCATACAATATTTGTCCTTTTGTGTCTTGCTTATGATGTCCTCATATTTTATCCATCTATCGCATGTATCAGAACTTCATTCCATTTTATAGCTTTATAATAGTCCGTTATATGTATATGTCACATTTTGTTTATTCTCTGTTGCTGGACACTGGCGTTGTTTCCACCTCTTGGGTATTTTAATTAATGTTGCTACAAACATCAGTGTACAAATATCTGTTTAAATCCCCTCTTTCAATTCCTTTGCATATACAGAGTAGCCATTCTAGGAGATGTGAAATGGTAGTGGTATCTCATTGTCGTTTGGGTTTGCATTTCCCTACTGGCAGTCTGCTTTCATTAACTGTTTAATCTGATTTCAGTAATCTCTTTTGTAATTTTTTCCTTAGTGCCTATGAAGTCATCAAGCTAAAAGGATATACCAACTGGGCTATTGGATTAAGTGTGGCTGATCTGATTGAATCCATGTTCAAAAATCTATCCAGGATTCATCCAGTGTCAACAATGGTGAAGGTAAAATTAATTGTTAAAAACATAGGATGATTTCTAGCATTGTATTTCTTAAATGGATCAAAGAGGATGAGAGGAAGATGAAGGAAAAAAATGTTGGAAAATGAACATTTTTGTGAGCTAAACAATAACTATGGGTATTATGTTTAAAATGTTATTTTTCCATTTTATAGGTTGTATGTACTAAGTAGGAGGTATCCATACAAGTAAAGTTTATAAAGTCCTAACCTACAGTTCTTTCTAATCTGTATCTCAGTGTTTCACATAAACCTTTTCCCTTAGCCTACAGTCTGCCTAGGACAACAAAGGCCCAAAACCTATAGAGAAAAATACATGTATATAGTTCTCCCTTATTGAATGTGGTGAATTCTATATTTCTGAATTTTATCCAGCACATTGTCAAAATAATATGACTATTTGAATATGTTTAGTAGAGTTTAATTTCAGATTGGTACATGAACTAGATTGCCTTTGATTACTTAGCAAATTAAGTTTCATTTCCAAAGCTATGAAAGAAAAACAGTGGTTTAATAGAAGCTAATTATTTATTTTTTTAATTTTTTAATACAAAAAAAACAAATGCAAACATTCCTATTTTGATCATTGCGTTCTACATGTATAATCAGTAACTCACAATATCATCACATAGTTGCGTATTCATCATCATGATCATTTCTGGTAACATTTGCATCTATTCAGAAAAAGAAATAAAATGAAAACAGAAAAAAAACTATACATACCATACCCCTTACCCCTTCATTGATCACTAGCATTTCAAACTAAATTTATTTTAACATTTGTTCCCCCTATTATTTATTTTTATTCCATATGTTCTAATCGTCCGTTGACAAGGTAGATAAAAGGAGCATCAGACACAAGGTTTTAGAAGCTAATTATTTTTAAAACAAAATTGAAATTTTGTTAATTTTGTAAGTTTCAACACGATGTTTAATATATTAAATCATAGTTTAAGACAACTGATTCATTTTCCGTTAGTCTATGGCAGGGGGGACAAAAAGGGTGGGGGGAATGCAATAGAGCAAGAGAATATTAAGTATTATGAAACTATTACACACAAATGCAAATGAGATGCATGTGGAAGTGTTTGAAGGTAAAATGGTATGATGTCAGGTGTCAGATTTAAAATAACCCAGGCAAAATTTAAAAAGTAAGCATGGCAAGAATTGGATATTTGCTGTCTCGGGATATATATATATATTTGGGAATTTATTCTCTACCTTTGTGTATGTATAACAATTTTTATAATTAAAATATTTTCAATTAAAGTAAATTAACTCTTGTTTAATATAATTAAATAATCTAATTATTTAGTTAAATTGACCTCATGAGTAAATTACTTTATAAAAACTGATAAAGGGTTTGGAAATTATATCAGTTTTCAGCAACTCTTGAGAGTTTTTTTTAATACTTCCAGCTATTACTCGGTACCGTTTAGGATATCTTCCATCCTAGATTCCCAATATTACTGAAGAACTTTACAAACATGGAAAGTACTGAATGATATGTTGATGTAAAACTCTAATATTTCATGGAAAATAGTTTATTAAAATCCCATTTTGAAGACATAAAATTTCATTACAGACTAAGTATAACAGTATTTATTACTTTCTTATAATAACCCAGTTTTATCATAGTGTATATTTACATACTTTTGTATAACATTTCATTTAAAACATAAGTATTGGGAAAATATGTGCCTAGGAGTGATGAAAATTAGATTAAAGAATGAGTTTGTGTTTATCAAATTTCCTACAGTTCTCTCTGATCAAACAGAGACCCTCTGACTGTTCCCACCTGTGGTCTCATTTCTTCATCTAAATACTTTCCTTGCTCCTGGCAGGGGATGTATGGCATTGAGAACGAAGTCTTCTTAAGCCTTCCGTGTATCCTGAATGCTCGGGGATTAACCAGTGTTATCAACCAGAAGCTGAAGGATGATGAAGTTGCTCAACTGAAGAAGAGTGCAGATACCCTCTGGGACATCCAGAAGGACCTGAAGGATCTGTGACGTTTGAGTTCTAGGCTGTAGAAATTTAAAAACTGCAATGTGATTAACCTTGAGCCATTAGTTATCATTCATGTACACGAATCACAGTTTGCTTTTATCTTCCTAAATATGTGAATCTGGGCCCCCGGAATCAAAGCAAATGCTTGGTATAATGCTTGCTATAGGAGCCCTTGAACAAATAAAATTAACTATCATAGTGTGCTTCTGCTTCTAAGATGACTAATGATTTCTGGACGGTTTCAGTCAGTCTTGCTTACAGATAAATCTTCCCATGCATCATAAATTTACCTACATTCCAGTATCTTCTTTCTAAGCAGCACACTTTTTGTCAGGACGTGTGGCATGATTTTTGTTGTTGAAAATATGACTGCCATTTTATTTTATTTTATTTTTTGAAATATTTTCAAACAAGTTGCAAAAATAACCCAAAACCAATATAGAGAACTCCAACAGATACCCTACCCAGATACCCAGATTTATGTGGTTACTGTTTTGAAGTTACAACTAAAGAAGGAACTGTGGCCAGCAGATGGCATTTATCAGAAAGACCATTTGCATTCTCTTAAGGGAGGAACTCAAATAGAACGTTCTAAAATTGGAATTAACTTCCTTAGAAGTGGTTCTATTTGATAGTGAAAGCAAAGGAAAGTTTGGGCTGAATTATCCAGCTCTAGGACACTAGGGGGCAGCATACTGTGGTGAGTAAGACTGAGGACTTGCCTAGAATTCTGTCTTTGAGCTTCTGCTCTTCATTCTCCATCTGCAGCACTTGTTCTTCAAGTCAGAGTTCAAGTGCCACTTCTGCTGTGAAATCACCTGGTCTAAATTTTTTCATCTGTCCTCTGCTCCCATATTAGCTCCTCGCATTCCTTCTCATAGGATTTAATCACGAAAATTTTCTGTAACAGTCTTTTGCTTATTCTTCTTTGTATTTCCAGCACTTAGCATAGATGTTAATGAATGTTTGTTGTTTTTAAAGACTTAACTAATCACTTCAACACTTAATTGTGGGACAGTAGCTGTGGGTTACCTAGCCTAACTGTTTGACCATCCAAGAATCCTTGATTTTCAGCTGAGCACGTGGCTACTCAAAGTGAAGACCACATGTCTCAGACAATTGTACTAGGAGTAACCAGTGACTGAGTTCTAGTTAATGAGATGTAAGTGGATGCCATCCAGGAAGCCTCTAAAATAAGGGGCAGTCCTTCCTCTTCCTTTTTCCAGCTGCCTGGAAATAATCTGTGATTGCTGGAGACCTACAGCTGTCCAAGACCATGAGCACAAAGCCAAAAGCCCTTGGGATGGGCAGAGCTGAGACCCAGAAGAGGCGTGAGTTGTTCATTTTCATGGTACTGCTGTGCCAGCTATGGACTGCCTGATTCCAAATTTCTTTTACATTAGGAGGAAACAAACATCTGCCACTGTCATTTTGGGTATCTGTCTCATCTAGCCAAATCAAATTCTGTGTGGCACACTGTAAGACTATTGGGAATGACAAATCATAAAGAAAGGTAGCTGCTAGCAAATAACTTAATTGAGATACATGCGATTGATACATAGCAAAACAGAACTATAATATCAAAATAAATGAGTTCACATATTCAGTTGGAGCACTTTAGTTCTTTTACTACTTTCCTTATTTCTGGGGAAACATGGGAATTGGAACTGCTAACATTCTCTAGGAATAGAGTAGAAGCCCAATATAACATAATACATTCATTCAGATACTCCATGAGTCAATATCAAAATTGCAAAAACACATGCCAATTAGGCCTAACATGGAGAGTTTATCCGTAACATAATTTTATCTCATACTTTTAGATTTGGGAGTGGTTTGTGCCCAGGCTATTTTACAGAAGAGAGGCAAACCAAAACACTAATTTGATTTGCCTAAATGCAACCCAGCTAGTTTGAGGCTCTGGTGGTTAATCTTTCAAACTAGCTTAAAAACAACAACAAAAAAAAGGCGGGGGTGGGAGGAAACTGGTAGTGGAGGTAGAAATTTATTGGTGCACCTAAAGTGAAAAATCCAGAGGTGGAACTGAAATCAAGTAAGACTGTATTCAGGGATAAGACAGATGATGGATGGATGAATGGATGGACAGATGGATGGACAGACAGAAAAACAATGGGATTATAAAGTTTTTCCCTAGCTCTCCTGTTTGTTTACTCAATTAGACTTTTTGTGACGGCAGCTGTCTATAGCAATTCTAGTCTCATATCCTCTCAGAAAACTGTATGTACTGTTTTCTTAGTAATTCCAGAAAATATCTCATTGCATCTATTTTAAAATTTAATTTTAATAAAATACACTATTATATTAACATGAGCTAAACAGTAAAAATTAGATATTAGGTAGTGCAGTTAGAGGGCAATGTTTGATTTAATAAAACGAGTGTTAATGAAAAACAGATTTTAATTTTTCATAGTGAGCAATCACGAGTCTGGATTCACTGTACTTCAAAAAACTATCATTTAAACAAAATCAATCTAGAAGAAACAAAAAACTACCCAAACGCAGGAAAAAAACTTCATTTTGAAATTTGTAACATTTTTATAGTTTAGGAAAAACACTTGGTGTGCAGGGGTAGTTGAGTGTTTAGAATGCTTGCCTTCTAGGTGGGAGACCTGGGTTCGATTCCTGGACCATGCACCCCCAAAAAACACTTGGTTCCATTTAAGTTAGTTCCTTTAACAAAACTTTAAAATTTGTTTCTTAAGTGTCATGCATAAAATTATTATATAAGAGGACATGAAAAGGGGTGCATAAGGAGTTTTATGGTAAAAATTAGCATTTTATGATTTCTTAGATTACTTTTTTCCTTTGAGATTAAGATTACTTTCTTTTTATCTTGCATCTTATTAAAGCATTTACTTTCCCTGTCAATTTTTCTCTCATGTTTCTTTGTTACATGTCTTGCATTTCACTTTTATGTATTAATTATATAAGAAATACATGCTCATGGTAAAAATCTTTTATAGCCCGTAAGGAGAACATTCAAGTATAGTCTGCTTTTGCCTCTAATTACACTCCTCTAAAAGGCAGTCACTTTGAACATTTTATTATGTGTTCCTCTCTAAAAAGTTATATACATTTATGGGCAAAAATATGTGCTATGATTGGTAAATGATTTTTTTAGTCATTCATTATATTTTCATGCCCAGGCATGATTTTCAATTGCTCAAAAACATGTGCTATGCTAGATTTTGTCTGAAAATAGATAAAACTTTTTAAATACGTAGTCAATTCCCCAACTTTTTTGACGTTCTTCAAAAGCATCAACCTTCTCAAAACAATGAATATTGATTGCATTTTGTGCCAAACAACCTTTTAACTTCAGTGTCTGGAATATATTCAGTGTCTGAACATGGTGGGCCTCCATGTTTAGATGGATTATAAGAAACAACAGATGGGAGGTACTGGGACCCTCTCCTTGTTAGAGACATTATATCAACATAGCGATACCTGCATTAACAGTGCTTAAACCTCTGCCCCAAATCCTGTCAAATTTGCCATTATTTACTCTGGAAATATAAAAAATGCTGCCACAGTACAATGAAATGTTCCCTGGAGAGTTCTTAAATACTTTGGCTCTAGGAATTTCAGCAACTGGTTCTTCTGAGTCAGAAAGATTCTGCTCTGTGAAATTCTTGAATCCCAAATTCACTGATCTCCACACTGACCACCCTGTGTCCCTGGTCTGCAAACCATCTTGTCTCAACTGCTTTTCCACAAAGAGGAAAAGATATTCTGATGTGCACTCTTGGCATTACAATAAGTATCCAAATGTCTCTAAATATCTGATGTCCTTTTTTTTTGATGAAATGAAATGCTTTGCTTCACCCACTCTCCTTGCCATTCTTCCAGAACTAGTACTTGGTTTTTCTTACCTCATTGAGGTGCTCTTTAATTGAAGTTCTTCTATTATACATGGTTTGTAGACACTTGTGCCTCACAAGCAGATATCTTCAAGCCACTTTTTGATCAGTATCAGAAATCCAGAGGTCATTGGCTTTATTTTTCTTTGGATTGTCAGACTTTCCATAGAAGGATGTCTCCAATTCTTGTGTTAGGGATCACATCCTTGGGGCCGCTGAGCTCTTCAGCCACCCGCCGCATGCTGCTCGCATTGCATCTTGTTGATTCTTCTGGAATCAAATGCCCGTGCCTGAACCTATTGCTGTGGCCTGGGAAGTACAGTGATCTCATTCACTTTGGTTCTTCTGGAGCCGAAGCCCTTGAATTGAGAATCATGGAGGGATTGATCCCAGAAGAAATTTAAGGCATTATTTCTATTTAGGCATCGGGGGAAATAGGTGCTGGGGGTTAAAAACACCAGAATGTTTTCTCTTGTGGCTGAGGCGGAATCAGAATCCTCACATCCCGACATCCAATCTGTGATCCTTTCCACTACCACACTTTACTTTGTGGTATTACTGTCTTCAACAGCTGTTTAATAAAAAGCTTATGCTGGATGCTGCCTCAGTGAAGTCTAATTAAAACCTTATCCAGATTCTTCCTTAGTAATGTTTTTAAGTCCAAGGAGGTTTTTATAGGGGAAATTCACTACCTTTAACTTTCTCATATCTGGCTCAAGCTGCTTCCTGTTACTACTGGAGTTCCTACATAGAGACATTTGCCATTGTATTAGAAAACAGAGATAAATGGAAAGCAGGAACGCCACTTCCAGTTTTGGAGCAAATAGATCTATGTGAACAAAAAAAGAGGATAAATAGGGAAGGCACAATACATTCAACTAGACAATAAACAAATGGTTACTGAATGTTTGATACAAGTAACTCTTTTGGTTGCTGTGCTGGTTAGAAAGGATGTATGTCCCCTAGAAAAGCCATGTTTTAATCAAAATCCCATTTCATAAAGGCAGAATAATCCCTATTCAACACTGTATGTTTGAAACTGTAATCAGATCATCTCCCGGGAGGTGTGATTTAATCAAGAGTGGTTGTTAAACTGGATTAGGTGACGATGTCTCCGCCCATTTGGGTGCGTCTTGATTAGTTTCTGGAGTCCTATAAAAGAGGAAACATTTTGGAGAATGAAGGAGATTCAGAGAGAGCAGAGCAGAACAACATAGCCATGAGAAGCAGAGTCCACCAGCAAGCAACCTTTGGAGATGAAGGAAAACGCCTCCCGGGGAGCTTCATGAAACAGGAAGCCAGGAGAGAAAGTAGCAGATAACTCCTTGCTCGCCATGTGCCCTTCCAGCTGAGAGGGAAACTGTGACTGTGTTCACCACATGCTTTTCCAGATGAGAGAAAAACCCTGAATATCGTTGGCCTTCTCGAACCAAGATATCCTTCCCTGGATGCCTTTGATTGGACATTTCTCGGCCTTAGAACTGTAAACTAGCAACTTATTAAATTCCCCTTTTTAAAAGCCATTCTGATTCTGGTATATTGCATTCCGGCAGCTAGCAAACTAGAACAGTTGCTATGGTGGAAAAAGATGAAGACACAGTCCACGTCTTCAGAGAGACAAAACGTATATTTAGTTGCATGATATTTATATGTATAGTATGGTATACAGAGAACTACACAGTGTCCAAATATATTACTTTTAGATTTACAACTCTTTTCCCAGTCCATGTGAGCAGAACATAAGATCCTTTATTTCAAGTGGTAAATAAAGGCATAAATCAGATGGCATATGGGAAAGGACTTTATAAATTGTAAAGCCCCTACATGCATACATTATTAACATAAAGCAGCAATACAGAGGTAAAATCCTAAGTGTTATGACAGGTATGAAAAGAGACAAATTTTTGTAGGCTAAGACACTTTGTGGAGATAGTTTAGATGATGTAGCCTAAGAAGGACTTTGCGGAGAAAATACAATTTAGGTAAGTGAAAATGATCATTAATAGCCCCACACCACGATTGGGAAAAACATGCTGCATACATGACTCACACCTTAAACCAAGACAAATTCTAAATGGATCAAGGACACACATATGTGTATATAATTATTTTAGTTTAGAGTATATATGTATCTTTGATACACACATATATATACACTCTAAACTAAAATAAATGTATACATATATGTATGTATATACGCACACATATACTCTAAAATAAAACACGAGACCTTCCTCTATTACTTTGGCGTTAGTAGGAGCATTCTTATTAAGACTCCAAATCTACAGCCATTAAAGAAAACACTGATTTGATTCAACCACAGAAAAAGAAGTTCCTGCATGGGAAAAAACACCACCATAGTAAAATTAAAAGACAATGAAGTAGAGGGACAATATTAACTCATATCTTAGGTAAAGGGTAAATCTCCTTAATAAATAAAAGAGTTCTTATCAATTTATTTTAAAAATACTGTAGGAAAAATAATGATATGAATATGCAATTCAGAAGAAGGGAAGCAAATAGTTATTAACTGCATAAGATCCTTCACTTCATTCAAAAGAAATGCTGGCTGAAAGTACATTGATATACCATTTTCCACCTAAGACAACAGGAAAAATCCACATGCTTTATAATATTCTGTCAGTGTGTCTTGGAGAAATGTAGCGCATATATCATTAGAAAGAGCAAGAATTGGTAAAGCCCTTATGAAAGGCAATTTTGCAATATTCATTAGAATTGCAAAAGCATATGACTTTTAACTCAGAAATTCCATTTTTGGAAATTTGTCTTACAGATGAACTAACATAAAAACAACATGATGTACATTTTAGTTTATTCAGTTGCTATTGTTTGTAATAGCGAAAGATAGGAAACAACTGAAATGCCCATAAATTGAGAGCTGTTTAATAAAGTATATTTATTCATTACATATATTATTCCATTGTATAAAAGAATGAGAATGCTTTCTACATAACAATATAGAAACACAGATTGGTAAGTGAAAAGAGCAATATGCAAAGCAGTATATATTATGCGATCATTTATGCAAAAATGAGAGGAAAAAAGAACGTTTTTTATTTATTCGTATGTGCATTAAGACACTATAGGGTCCCACACAAACTCAAACAGACTATGTACCTTGTTTTCAAGGCCAAAAATAAAGACTGACTTTAGAAATTCTGTTATTAATTTTGTCTTATTTCATTTTTCAGTCTCCTACGCTCTGGAAAAAATAACAAAAACAACTTTTAAAAAAATGACGGGTCCTTTGTAAACATTCTGAATGTTCTAGTGGTGATTTTTTGTAGTATTCTTGCCTAGGTCACAAGGTAAAGGAATCCATGCCATCATATGATTATAAGAGCTATTTGTTATTGTTTCTAGAAGTCAGAGTTACAAAGCTTCTTCAAGATCTAGTAATTTTCTCTTGGCACAGTTAGAAATTCTAATGAATGATAAACTTATGTAAGATACTTTGACTGTACAACAGATAATAAGCATTAATTATAAGGAATGAATTCTCCTTCCCTTTTCAAGCCCATGGAATAGGCTGCTCTTGAACAGACTCTGTGTTTCAAAATAATCTGAGTCTAGCATCAAGGCATGAATTTCCTTATCTAGACTATTAGCTTGAAGCCCATAGAAGCCAATGATGGAAAAACCACCATTCTCTTCAAATTAACTGTATTACTTTGTTTGTGCTCAATTACAGAGGACAGAACTTATGATGCCAAAAATTAAATTTAGCAGGACAATCTGGAGAAACAACAAATTTTTACATCCCTAGAAAACAGATTAAATTAAATTTATTTCAAAACAACCAAGAAATTTCACCATTAAGAACTAGAGAAGAGTCTGATGCTTCTTTTATCTACCTTGTCAACAAAGGAGTAGAACATATGGAATAAAAATAAATGATAGGGGGAACAAATGCTAAAATAAATTTAGTTTGAAATGCTAGTGATCAATGAAAGCGAGGGGTAAGGGATATGGTAGGTACAATCTTTTTTTTTCTTTCCTGTGTTCATTTTATTTCTTTTTCTATTGTCTTTTTATTTCTTTTTCTGAATTAATGCAAATGTTCTAAGAAATGATGAATATGCAACTAAGTGATGATATTGTGAATTACTGATTATGCATGTTGTTTTGTTTCTTTATTTTTTAATTAATAAATAAATTTTTTAAAATGTAAAAAAAAAAAAAGAACTAGAGAAGAACAGGTATATAGAGTTATGAGAGTATTCTGAGTTTGGTTTTAGGTGAAAATAACTACAAAATACACAAAGTTCCGGAAGGTTAAAAGGGTTACACGATACAGGAGATTTTCTTCCAAGTGAAAAAATAATCACTCAAAGGTGATGACAACACGCTTCCAAGATTATCTCTTATTTGTTCTACTGACATGGCATTTGGCCGCCCGCATTAGAAAGCACTGATGGTTGCCTGGCGTGTCCTCTGAGCAATGAGAAACTAGATGGCGTGGAAACTGTGACTCCCACCCGATGCCAAGCAGCTGATGCTTCCAATTTTTGCTGAAGACTTAAATGGTCATTTCTAATCAGCTACCTAAATTCTAAGAACAATGCAAAGGATATTTTTAACATAGGCAAAAATAACATATACATTTTAGTCAAGGGCTTTGCAAAAAGACATCATGAACTGCTTACTTAAAATCTGAAGGTATAGTATACTTTGTTTCCGTACCTAATAATAGTGTGGAAAGGATGGGAGAGGACAAGGCTGTTAGCACAATGCTTAGTGCAAGCAGATTTTTAATAAATATTAGTTGAATTGCATATTAGAAAATATTTTTTGTTAGGAATCTATTTTGTACTTAAATGTTATATTTAAGTAATATCAGTATGAATATATAAGGCCTGTTTTTCTTCTGCATGTTCACTTGGAACATGTTGTCAGGTCAATAATACATTTGGATGTCACCTTAAATTAAAGGGCTTTTAAACATTTTCTTCAGCCTGCTTTAACCCAACTAAATAGTAGGGTTATTAGAATTTTAATCATAAACAAAAATGTATTTGAACAAGACCTCTTGAAAAACTGATCTTTTAAAATTATGTGAATATTGAGAATGAAACAAAAAAAATGACACTCCATTTTATACGGAGTAATAGAAAGCTGAGAACAAATTTAGAAGCTTATTCATACCAAAAGGAAATGGTATGCAGTTTTAACTTTATTCCTGGGCATGCCTCGATTTTGTTATTCTTTTTTATTCATCCTAAAATTTAGAGATGTCCTACTTTCTCATAATCTTACGTATAGTAAGCCTTTTGAAATGTGTCTAAACAAAAATTTAGACTCTAAGTAATTAAAACCACACAAACAAAAACCCCTGCAAAACCTCAAGACTTTTATCGAATGTTATTCTCCACTCTGTTAGATGCTGGGGGTTCAAAAATGGAGCCACAATCCCTTCTTCCTACAGCTTTGTATAGAGGAGAAGTAGACATAAACACAGACAATTATCATAAGATGTGGTATGACAAATGTAGTCAGACAGGCAAAGCACACCAAAGAAACAACAAAGAGGAACAGAAAACCCAACCTAAGAGGGGCGCATAAGAAAGCCTTGGTCTCGGTGACACGTGAACCGAGTCACAGAGGATGAATACGAGTTGGCCAGGTACAGAATGCGCAGCAGACGGACCATTCCTGGCAGAGGGGACGATGGCACAGGAAGAGAAGCAGCGCAGAGCATGCTGTGGGGGCTGTGAAATGCAGCCTGATATTGCTGGAGCATCAGGTTCTTGGTTCTGAGTGTTAGATGCTGACGCTGGAGCAGGTGGCAGGCGCCCACTTCTGCCCAGATTATTTATAAGACAAAATTGTGGTAGTTCAGGGTACAGAGACATATCCAATTCTATAGTGAATTCTGGCAATATTTGGCCCATTTGAATAATCACTTTTCAGTGTTACTGGATTTCGAATTATTTATTTATTAAACACTCAAAAAATTCATTGATATAAAGTACTTTGTCATAAAAGAGAATAACCTCTGACCTCCTCATCCTCAATTCCTCAACCTAGGAACTGACTACTATTATACTATTACAAATAGAGAGGATTGACTCAAGAAAAGAAAAGTATTAGTTCTAGAGGGGAGGAATTTTTCACTGGAAAGGAAGAGCTCCTGATTCTGACAAAGTGCTGTCAACCCTCTTACACGCTGTAGTGGATTGAATTAGGTACCACAGTGCAGACCTGTTCTTTTATTGATTGATTGATTGATTGGACTATTAACTATAGTCCACAGATTAATTTAGAGTTCATTGCGTTGTGCTGTGCCATAGATTTTTTTTAATATCACAATCTGGTTCTATTATTATTATTATTATTTATCAATTAATTAATTTATTTGCATGGGCAGGTACCAGGAATCAAACCCAGTCTCTGGCATGGCAGGCAAGAACTCTGCCTGCTGAGCCACTGTGGCCTGCCCAGTGCCATGGATTTTTTAAAATTTTTTATTCTAGTAACATATACAACCATAAATTTCCCTTTTAACTACATTCAAATATATAATTCAGTGCTTTTAATTACATTCACAATTTTTGCTACCACTGCCACCACCCATTACCAAATTTTTTTCATCATCCCAAATGGAAATTCTATTTAACATCCTAAATATATAACAATCATATTGTATTTGATATCAACCTGACTTTGGTAGCATAGACATACACTGTTCCAATACCCTCACCCTCACCTCCACCATTTCTACTACTTGTTACAGAGTAATTATTTGTAGACTGTATATCCAAAGCCACACATTTGTCATTACTTTTTAAGCATTTGCATCTGAGCACCTATAGGAAATAAGAAGTGGAGTTATATACCAAAAGTATGATAGAGCTGGGATTTAAATTACATAAATGGTTAACTCTACTGGAGATCTTTATTTCTTTATGCCACTTCAAATCACTGCCCAGTATCCTTTCTTTCAGTCTGAAGAAATCCCATTAGCAATGCTTGTAGGACTGGTCTAGCGGTGATGAACTCCCTCAGCTTCTGTTTATCTGAGAATGGCTTAATGTCTCCTTCGTTTTTGAAAGAAAGCCATGCTGGTTATAAAATTTGTGTTTGGCAATTGCTTTCTTTCTGCACTTTAAATATTTCAACCCACTGCCTTCTTGCCTCCATAGTTTCTGATGAGAAATAGGCATTTAATCTAATCGGGACTCCGGTGTGCATAACACATTGTTTCTCTCTTTCAGCTTTCAGAATTCTCAACTTGCCCTTCACATTTGACGGTTTGATTAATATATCATGGGGCTTTTTTTCTTCAAATTTATCCTGTTTGGTATTCTTTGGGCTTCACATCTTTTGTTAAGTTTGGGAATTTTTCTGTCATAATTTCTTTGACTATTCCTTCTGTCCCTTTCTCTTTCTTCTCCTTGTGGGATCCCCATCATGTGGATAGTGGTGTGCTCGACAGTTTCCCAGAGGTCTCTGAGGCTATTTTCATTCTTTATACTTCTTTTTTAAAATAATTCTTCAGCCTAACTCATTTCAATTGTCTTGTCTTCAAGTTCACTTATTCTTTCTTCTGCCAGATCCAATCTGCTGTTGAAAACTTCTTGGGAATTTTTCATTAAGGTTATTGTGGTCTTCAATTCCAATAGTTCTGTTGGGTTCCTTTTTAAAGCTTTGGTCTCATTTTTGAGATTCTCATATTACTCACTCATTATTTTCCTGGTATCCTGTAGTTCTTTCTCTGCATTTTCCTTTATCAAATTGAGCACGTTGAAGATCATCACTTAAAACTTTTGTCTCGTATATCCACATTCTGGTCTTCTTCATTGGTGTTTTCAGGATTGGTGTGTTATCTTTTTCCTTTGGATAGGCCATTATTTCTTGTCTTATAATCTTTGTTGTACACTGTACTCTCTGGGATTCATTCTCTGAGATGTCTGTTTCTTGAGTCTGTAACCCGCTGATGATATGGCAGAGACTGTCCTGAGAGTCAACCCTCCTGTCACCAGGGGAATGCAGAAGTGCAGGGTCCTCCCTGCCTTTCCTGGGCCTGTTCCCGCTACTGGCCTTGAGACTTCCCCTGTTTGCAGGAGTATTAATGCCCTTCCTACTTCCCAGGAGACAGAATTTCTCCCTCTTTCAAGTGCTTAAGCCTTTGCCCTAGGCTTTCCAGCTCATGTGTTTCTTACACTGCCTTCCTTGTACCAAGCTGCTTTTGCCTGGGTGACAAGTTCTGAGAGAAGGGGCTTGCAGGAGAGAAGTTTCCCAGGCCAGTCTTTCCCAGGGACTCACAAAGGGGGCACAGGCCAGCTCTAAACTGCTCTGAGGAGGGGATTAGGAAGGGTACCAGGAGCTTCTTCCATGACCCCCAAAGCTGCACTTTCTTTACCTGGTCAGCAAATGCACCCCTTCCGAAGCTGTGAAGAAGCACACCCTCTTTAAGTCTCCTCTGCCACCCTTGCTGGAATGGGTTGGAACAATGGCTGCCCTCAGAGCTAAGCCCCTGGTGATTTTTTTTTCTTTTAACATATGATCATTCCATTCTACATATATAATCAGTAATTCACAATATCATCACATGGTTGCATATTCATCATCATGCTCATTTCTTAGAACATTTGCATCAATTCAGAAAGAGAAATAAAATGAAAACAGAAAAAAAAAGATTATACATACCATACCCCTTACCCCGCCCTTTCACTGATCACTAGCATTTCAAACTAAATTTATTTTAACATTTGTTCCCCCTATTATTTATTTTTATTCCATATGTTCTACTCGTCTGTTGACAAGGTAGATAAAAGGAGCATCAGACACAAGATTTTCACAATCACACAGTCACATTGTGACAGCTGTATCATTATTCAATCATCCTCAAGAAACATGGCTACTGGAACACAGCTCTACATTTTCCGGCAGTTCCCTCCAGTCTCTCCATTACAACTTGAGTAACAAGGTGATATCTACTTCATGCGTAAGAATAACCTCCAGGATAACCTCTCGACTAGGTTTGGAATCTCTCAGCCATTGACAGTTTGTCTCATTTTACTCTTCCCCCTTTTGGTCGAGAAGATTTTCTCAATCCCCTGATGCTGAGTCTCAGCTCATTCTAGGATTTCTGTCCCACATTGCCAGGAAGGTCCACACCCCTGGGAGTCACATTCCTCATAGACAAGGGGAGGGTGGTGAGTTTGCTTGTTGTGTTGGCTGGAGAGAGAGGCTACATCTGAGCAACAAAACAGGTTCTCTTGGGGGTGACTCTTAGGCTTAATTTTAAGTAGGCTTGACCTATTCCCTGTGGGGTTAAGTTTCATATGAACAACCCCCAAGACTGGGGGCTCAGCCTATACCTTTGGTTGTTCACACTACTTGTGAGAATATCAAGAATTCAACTTGGGGAAGTTGAATTCTCCCCCATTCTCACCATTCCCTGAAGGGGACTTTGAAAATACTTTTCCAGTCACTGATCAAATCACTCTGGGCCCCCAGTGATCTTAAGCAGCTAATCAAAACCTGTGGTCCAAGGCCAGCCCATGCCCACCCCAGATCTTGGGGAACTAGATTTTTATGTCCTTTTCTGGCATTAGCAAACTATGCCAGGGACCAAACCTCACTGTTGCTGGCCACGACAGTAGAGGCTAGGCACAAAAACACCATGCTGAGAGAGCAATTTACTGGTACTTACTATAATATATTAGCCTCTCCCGCCTGCTTTTCCCTGGATGCTGTACAGTGTTCTACTGGATTCCTGAGTTTCAAAATAGTTGTTTAGAGCAGTTTGGAGCTAGCCTGTGACCCTTCGTGGGTTCCTGGCCTCGTTCTAGCTGGGAAAGATTGAGTTAGGAAACTCCTCTCCCACAGGCATCTTCTATCAGGAGGGGGCAAAATAGCTATACAATGTTCTACTGGATTCCTGAGTTTCATAATATTGACAGCTATCTCCTATTGGTTCTGTTTCTTAGAGAACCTTGACTAATACGGCCATTATCTTTTTTCAACTGTAATATTTCAATATTTTACCCATGCTTGATCACTTAAGCTTGCATGATCTTGCTTTTAAGTGTCTAACTGTGAAGAATTCTGCCTATGCTTTCAAAACCAAATTTATTCACTCATGAGACTGGTAATTAATTTTGACCAAGTGTCTATGTCTACTTTGCTAGCTGCTGGAATGCAATATACCAGAAACAGAACTGCTTTTAAAAAGGGGAATTTAATAAGTTGCTAGTTTACAATTCAGAGGCCGAGATAATGTCCCAATTAAAGCAAATCTATAGAAATGTATAGAAAAGTCTATACAAATCCAAGGAAAGATAACTTGGTTCAAGAAGGCTGTTGAAGTTCAGGGTTTCTCTTTCAACTGAGAAGGCACATGGTGAATACAGTCAGAGTTTCTCTCTCCCTGGAAGAGCACATGATGAGCACAGTGTCATCTACTAGCTTTCTCTCCTGGCTTCCTGTTTCATGAAGCTCCTGGGAGGCATTTTTCCTTCTTCATCTCCAAAGGTCGCTGGCTGTGGACTCTCTGCTTTGTGGTGCTGCAGCATTTTCTGCTCTCTCTGAATATCTTCCATTCTCCAAAATGTCTCCTCTTTTATAGGACTTAGAAACTTCTCAAGACCTACCCAAATGGGTGGAGACACATCTTCTCTAATCCAGTTTAACAACCACTCTTGATTGGGTTACATCTTCAGGCAGAGGATCTAATTACAGATTCAAACATACAGTATTGAATAGGGATTATTCTACCTTTATGAAATGAGATTTTGATTAAAACATGGCTTTTCTAGGGGACATACATCCTTTCAAACCAGCACAGTCTACTACGTACAAAGCAATATAATAGGCATTGAGGGAAAAAAGGAGGGCAAAGAGATACTGGGGCCTTTCCCACAGGGGTAGCAGGGAAAGCAACGCTAATCAAACAATCACAACAGACTTATATAATTACAAGCTGTAATAAATACGATGAGGGAAAAGTACGGAATGCTAACAAGAATATTTAATAGGTGAACCTGACCTATTTTAGGATCCCATGGAAGGCTTCCCCTCTGGGACAGTTTCATTTGAAGGTTGTTCTAGTCTGCCAAAGCTGCCAGAATGCAACACACCAGAGATGGATTGGTTTTTAACAAAAGGAGATTTATTTGGTTAAAAACATACAGTTCTTCGGAGGAAAAGCAGCTAACTTTCAGTTGAGGTTCTTTCTTACATGGGAAGGCACAGGGTGATCTCGGCTGGCCCTCTCTCCAGGCCCCTGGGTTCCAACAACTTTCCGCAGGGTGATCCCTTTCTGCACCTCCAAAGGCCCGGGCTGAGCGGCGAGTGCTGAGATGAGGTATGCTGAGCTGCTTGGGCTGTGCTTCGTTGAACTCTCTCATTTAAGCACCAGCCAATTAAATCAAACATCATTCATTACAGCAGGCAGGTCTCCTAGCGGACTGCAGATGTAATCAGTGACAGGTGAGAGTCACATGCCATTGCCTCATGGCCACAGCAATAGAACTAGGCACCTTCACCTGACCAAGCTGACACCTGAACCGAACCACACAAAGGTGACAGAGTGGAAGAGCATTTTAGACAGAGGGCACAGCATATACAAAAGCTTTGATGTGGAAAGGACCACGGCCTAATTGAGAAACTGACACAAAGCTAGTAGGTTGTGGCTCAGAGAAAAAAGAGAAGAAGAAAAAAAAAAAGAAGCTGCAGAAGTGGTCTGGGCCATATTCTGCAAGATCTTTTGAGCCAGGTAAAGGGTCTTAATTCTTAGCTTAACAGAACTTGGAAGCAACTGAGTTGTTTTCAGTTTGAGTATGATGTAACCAGATTTCCATTTTCCTAAAAACATTTTAGTTTTGTGAAGAATGGGTTGTTTTCGATTCCTGGACCATGCACCAAAAAAAAAAAGAAAAAGAAAGAAAGAATGGGTTGTACAGGGGCAATGGGTTCCATGGAAAACATTACAAAGATTAGGCAAGAGATCTTAGTGCTGGTAATGGGACGGACGTATAGAGAAGTGAGAGAATTCTGGACATATTTAGAAGACTAAAGTTACAGGGCTTCAGAGCAACAAGCAGCATGTTCTTAGCGGTCAAGAATGCAGATTCTAGAGCTAGAATGCTTAGTGCAAATCATGGCTCTGACACTTGCTAGTGATGTGACCTTGAACTAGTCCCTTAACTTCCTGTGTCTCAGTTTCTCATCTGTAAAATGGCATACTAATGGCACTCCCCCCCCCCACAGCATTGTTGTATGGACTACGTACTTCATAAATACAAAGCTTTTAGCACACTGCGTGGCACGTAGGACTTTTAGATTGATGTGGGAAGTGGAGATATATGAGGAGTCAAAGAGGACTCTCAAATGATTTCCATTGTATTCAAACATGGCTGAAATGATTTAAAACGAATCATCTGGGAGCATGAAATGGTTAGCTCTAAACTAATAATAACCTGCAGAAGATGCCTTTTCTTGCCCAATGGGAGACCATTTTTTTCAGGTCAGATCCTAATAAGGAAATTACTCTCTTCAAAAAATTATTTAAAAATAAAAGAATATAATTGCTAATGCCAAAGAGCAAACACAGAAATAGCTACCCAAATATCACGGAGGACTACTATTAAAATGACATAAAGCTGTCCTTGGGCAATAAGAAATTAGCAGTAACCTCCTAAAAAGATATTGAAACATACTCATTCACCCATTCTTTCAGCAAATGTTTGCAGCTTGCCTGTAATATGTCAGGCAGTTAGCTAAGCATCCAGAAAAGTGACCAAGACAGGCAGGGTTCCTATCAATGTGGGAGATCAATGTTAAATAAGAAATTACTTAAGAAATTAATTTATATCTGAAATTAACACATTGGAAAACAAAAATTAATAAAATTGATAAAGTGAAAATAAGTGAAAAATAGGAAAATTTGCTAAACATGATAAAGACTGAGTTTTAGAGATTGATAGTTAACATTATATTAAAATATTAATACTAAACATGATATTAAAATATTAATACTAAAAGTAGTTCCATTAAAGTAAGGAAAAAGTTATGGTTTCTCATTATTAGTTCATATCACTTGGGATATTCTAATTATTGCAAGCAAATAAAAACAAAATATGTTATAAATATTGGGAAAAAATTATTTTTAGATGACTGCCTACCTAAATAAAAATCCAAGAAACAACATTAAAAACCTATCAGGGATGGGCCATGGTGGCTCAGCAGGCAGAGTTCTCGCATGTCATACCAGAGACCTGGGTTTGATTCCAGGTGCCTGTCCATGAGAAAAGACCTTTCAGCAACCAAAAAAAAAAAAAAAAACACAAAACAAAAATAAAAAGACAAAAAAACAAAAAACAATAAAACCTAAAAAAAAAAGAAAGAAAAAACCTATCAGCACTAAAAAGATATTATAAGATGGCAGAATGCATGATAATTTATAAACATCAACAACTTTCCTTTATACTAGAAGAAATTCAAAATTGAAATGGAAAAATATCCCATTTCACATATCACACAAGTGGTAAAAGCTGTAAAATATCTATGAAATACGTTAAATTTAAAAATTAAAACCTTATATGAAGAAAATTATAAAATTTATGTTTAAAAAAGGCTTGAATAATTAGAGAGGCATTTCATATTTCCTAGATAGGAAGTCTTAATATCATTAAAATATTTGTCCTTGCAAATACAAAATTACTAGAATATCCAGGCAGCACTGGAATGAACTGATGCATTTGTTTTTATCTTAGTGGGGTGAGGGGTGCAAGGGAAGGGTGGTGGTTTTGGTGGTGGTGGATTCATCCAAGCACAATGGATTTAGATGGGGCATTTTATGGACAGTGTTAATATGGTCATAGTTTGTTATTAAAATGACCATTCTGACTGCTGTGTGGGAAATGGACAGTGTATTTGTGGGAGGGAGGCAATGAGAGAAATGCAGAGATATTAGGATGAGAGAGGAGGCTAAAGCAGCAGACTATGACTTATAGCAGGTTATAGGTGACGATAGCTTGGAGCAGGATGGCAATAGAAGCAGTGGAGAGAAATGAACCCCTTTGAGATATATGAAGAGAAAAAAACTGATAGAACTCAAGGTTTAATGCAAACTTTGAACATTTCCAGATACCGATATTCCCTGAGATGAGATGGTGATTCCCAGCAGGGAGTATCATGGACAAGACAGATTGCCAAGAAACGTTCAGGAGCGCATCAGTAAAGCTTGGGAATTTCAGAAAGATCAAGAAATTATATAAAGGAAGATTTTTCTTTCACTCACATCTAACTAAGGGCTTTTAGCTATTACTTGCAAGGAAAACTAGAAATTTATAATAAAACTGTCATTTATATTTTGCTGCATAGATTATATTTAAATTAAATGTTTAAAAATTATACACATTATTCACCACATAATGTGAATTCAGTCATTAGCAACTAACTCTGTTGTCTTCATAAAGTTCTTAAATAATTAATTCCTCCAAACACTGGTATGCTTTAAATAGGTCAACTTGGTGAATGTTACTTGAATTACACTCACGCTTCTGCAGTCCAGAGTAAGGAAACTGGCTGGGCAGGAGTCCTCACAGAACTTTGTTCTAAAGAGTTGAATTTCTGTGTGATACATTGACAATAGAGAATGAATTAATTGCATCAGGGGACAATCAACTCTTTTCTACCTGATTTCTCAAGCAGGTTTAAGGAGGTCAATTCTCTATAAAAATATTTTTCATAAATATCATTTTGGCAAATAATTATCATCATTTTACAAGAGTAAAAATCTAGTTGTTATGATCTCCGGAACCCTCCAAAACGATCAAAAGAGAAAGAAAGAAAGATTTAGAATAGATAATGACTTTCTCTTTCCGTTATTCCAGTGTCAAGCTCCTCCCAGAAGGAGACAAAAACTGTTTTTTTAAGTTATGTATTTTGGTGCAGGAGAGTTTCTAGTATTTTTCTAATCTTTCTAAAGTATAAATAAGATCAATTACTCCCCTGCTTAAAACATTCCAATGACTTCCTGTTTCAACCAGGATAAAAGCCAAACTGTCAGGAGGGTGAAGGTAGTTCAGTGGTAGAATTCTTGCCTGGCATGTGGGAGCCCCGGGTTCAATTTCCACCCATACACGCCCCCCCCCCCAAAAAAAACCAAAAAAAAACCAATAAAAACCAGCAAGCAGACAAAAATTCAACAAATGGTATTGCAATAACGGGATACTCACATGGAAAAAAGGATGAAATGTGACCCCTGACACACAGCATACACAGACAAAAAAAAGCCAAACTATCAACAAACTTCTGTATGATCTGTTCCCTGCCTTCCTCGCTGATCTCACATCCCTTCCCAGTCTTCCCCTCCTTCATTAGGCTCCAGGCACAGTGGTCTTAATTCTGTCCCTGCAACAAAGTTACTGATAACTCTTTTCCCAGGTCTTCAAGCGTTGCCTGTTTCATCTTTTTGTGTGTATATGCATAAATGTAAGTATTTAATAATATACTGTGTTTGCATGTCATTTACATAATAATTTTCTTAATGTTTGATTTTCAAGGGAAAGCTTCCCCAGGGTTCCTGGGAGGTTGTTTGAGAGCTAGCTTTGGGGGCAGACGGACATAGTCAATATCTGCAAACCTCACATCCTGTGAGGAATTCCCTCCTGCCAGCCCTCTCCTCCCCCACCTTTCCCACCCCCACCCCAAGTAGGGGCAATGGCACCTCCTCCAGTTCTAGCTAAAGAGAGAAGAAACAGTTGGTTACTCTGCTGGCAAAGGGAGGTGTCTTTCATTGAGAAACATCAGTGAAGGGAACAAATTCTAAATTGTCTTTTTCATCTTTTGTCTTCATTTGCATATCATTTCTTCACAGAGGTCTTCTTGACCCCTACAGCTAAAAAAACTATTTCTATCCTGTGACATTCTCTACCAAGATACAATATTTTTCTTCTTCAGAAACTTAATACCTGAAATAATGTAATTTATTTGTTTACATGTTACATGCCTTCCTTAGGTTAGGGACCTGTTTGCTGTGCATTGAGAATTTTCTCAGATCCTAAAATCATGCCTAGTCCATAGCAGTTGTTCCATAGATATGTTAACTGGTTCATTCCGGATACGCAGGTGCGGTCTACTCAAGCCTTGGAAATCCTGAGGACGTTCAAGAAGATTCCAAAATGGCAAAGCAAATGTGTGGCTTTCTAAATGTATCTAGCGACCTCTGCTGGAGCAGTTACAAAGAAAATCCAACGCAAATTCGTGTTTTTACTATTTGCCCTCTCATCTCTTCACTGACTGATACAAGGCTGGTGTGAGCATGAAATTAGGCATCAGGCACAGTTATTCCACCTCCTTTTCCGTCCGCATGACAGTTCTCCTGTCCCAGCTCAACAATTTGTGTTTCTAGCACAATTTTAGAGAATATTTGGGGATATGTGAAGCAGAGAACTTTCCTGGACCCCGCGCCACATGTTATTGCATAAGTCTCTACACAAATATGTGAAAAACAGGGATTCATCCAGATGACATGGATAAATAAAGATATATTCAACTGACATAGTCCCTATGATTCCATTTATTTCATCTATGACTAAGGAAACAATTCTAGGAATTGTATTCAGCACTAAAATGCAAAGAATTGGAAAAGGGTATCTTTATGTTGAGAATAACAGGATCAAAAGAGTTTCATTTCAAAATATCAAAGTAATTAGAGTGGGAATGTGTAAAACAATCATGAAGTGATCTGATTAATTATTTAAAAACTATTTTATTCATTGTCTGTATGGTATGCATATGCTATGCACGGCATACACACACATATGAAGAGAATATACACTACTACATAAACAAAAAAGACTACACAAAGATTAGTAGTTATCACTACCACATAAAGGAAACCATTGTAAGGCTTTTAGCATTTAGCCTCCTAATCTTTTGTTTATGTCTCTTCTACATCTTCTGTTTATATACACTTCATAAGTAAAAGTATATATGTACATTTTTTCCCAAAATGGATTCAATCCTATTTATGCTACTTTGTGACCTACTCATTTTCATTTAATATTTTATGAAGTATTTCTACTGGTCTAAGGTCATTTTCTCCAATAAAGTTTTATGTAACTTCAATAGGTAATAAAGACACATGGTACAATAATCAAGGTTATTTTTTAAAAGTCTTCCTTTTACTCTTCTCCAGTGGTAACCACTGCTTTTAGGGGAAGCTTTAATGGACTACCATCTGATAAGTAAGGTTGGTAAATATTGAGTGGCTGGTGTGGTGCCGGGCATCACATTAAGTCGTTTATATAAATTGGTGAGTCACCATTTTAAAAGAAAGCCAAAACTCAGTCAAGAAACTGGATTAAGATTACATAGCTGGTAAGTGACAGACTGGACTTGAACCCAGAATTGCCTAATCTCACAACGCTTGTCTACTCGGGAAAGGAACACATAGTAACTGGCACATACTGAAAATGAAAATATCAGTCTCGTGGTGTAAATCAGACCATGGAAATCAGCGATCCTATGCTTTGTTTAAGCCTGCAAAAAACAATTTCAGGGATCCTGTGAGCAGACCCTGCAAACTGGGAATTCTGTCATCATCCTGTTGATCCCATCTTTCCATCTTATCAACAAGTCCTTCTGTTCGTTTTTATTACAGTTTATAGAACCCACAGAGGTTACGTCAACTCAAGGAAATCATTTTGTGAAGGAGACAGTCATTTTGATCATCTGGGTTCAAATCTGTACTATTGTGGTACTTTATTTTCTTGATTAACAATAGCTTTTTCTCACGACTCCAACAAAGGGGTAATGAACTATGTACTTAAATTTGCTTTTCAAAACAAAGATGGGAATCATATGTATATGTAAATTATAGAGGATATATTTAATCTAGTTGATTCACATGGATTTATTGATATCCTATAACGACATATCTGAATTGAGTTATTAAAATAGGTTTAAGTAAAGGTCCAACTGCATGAGAAATGACTAAAGACAATAAAAGCTTCTACAATAGTACTTTAATACCAACAATCAACAAATTACTCTCAGAGAATTCTGCTAATAATTCTAAATGTGAAGGATATTTTGTGTGAGCTTAAACTCTGCTGCTATATGGAATAATCTCATAAAAATGTTGATTTTAGGCTAAATTTGTTAAGTAAGATGGTTCAAAATTAAGCATGATTGTGAATGTCCTCACCACCTTTAGGAACAATGTAGGGTATAAATGTCTGTGTATATAAATTAAAACTTACATATATATATAAAAACATGGAAAATCAAATATATGGTCATTTATCAGCATAAAATGCGATCCTGTCCATATTTCAGTATCTATTTCCTTTGCAATTTTATCCCGTATTTAAACATTTTTACATTCATTGAATATTCTTCTTAATTGGGTATTATTTTAGGTAAAATGTACAAAAATAACCAAAAATTAATTTCTACTGTCCCATTAAAATTATATATAATTTTATAACCACTGAAAATTGATAGGTTAAAATTGCATCCTTCGTATACTATAACTAAGGACAAACCGGTTCTTATGCTTTTTCATAGGATATTTTTAAGAAAAAAGGAAACAAGTTCTATGTCTTTCATCAGAATTTATTTGTAAATGAACAAGGAATAAAAAATAAAACAAAACTCTCAGAAAGAAGACCATCTGGGGAACCTAATGGAATTAAAGCACAAAAGAAAATATCTCAAACAATTCTACATTAATTATAAATTGCCTGCAAACTTTCAGAGGAAATTGCTAATATTGGATCACTTTGGAAATGACGAAATAAACGTCGGTGACCGTGACAGTCTAGTAGTTTGGTCAAAAGGGCAAGGGCTAAAGGGCTGAATTTGTATTATGCTCAACGCAGGAAGACTCCACAATCCGAGGAGTTGGTTGCCTAAGCCCAGAGCTAGAAGATTTGTGATTTCTTTGGGTTGTTAGGCCAACAACAATTAGAGATAGCATCCTCTCGGGGCCTGGTCCCAGAGACTGACAAGAGGAGCTGGGAATTCCTCCTTCAATAGAGGGTTCTCTGAGAAGCTCAGGAGGCTTCACTCTGCTGGTTTATTCCTATAAGAGAAACACCCAAAGTCTGCTACCTACCAGCTCTCTGAACCTTTGTGTATCTAAGTATTCCTCTCTTGGGACCACCATTACTTGAAATCAGGAGTTTAAAGAAATTTCACAAGATTTGAAGAATGCTGCGGGGCCGGTCCCTGTCTGTGACATCGCTGAGCGGGCTTCCACAGTGGCAAGCTGAAGAACTTCCCGTGGAGGATCTGCTGCTCTTTGAAGTGGCTTGGGAAGTGACCAATAAAGGTTTGTACTACTCCTGAAGGTGCATATTTCTAATGTTGCTGGAAAATGTAGACTAGGATTTTTCCTGTCACTCTCAAGGGTTGTGAATTGCTAGTGAATGAGGAAAGCATTCAAACCTCTATTTGAATGTAAGTTTAGGTTATATTTAATGTTACTATTTCAGCAGGTAGTGAAAACTTCATTATGAGAATATGTTGAAGAGAGAGAAAGTTGAAAATATTAGTTGTTGCCAGGTAGTGTGAATTATAAAAATAAAATTTAAATCCATGTTAGGGCAAAACAGGAATAAAATGCTAATATTTACTTTTTCATTTTATGAACTTTTTCTCAGCAAAAAGTATAATCAAGAACTTTGTTTGCAGAAGAACTGTATGTGACCAAAACCAATGAGAAATTTTAACTATATACACTGTTGATGATTATATGAAATATTTGATAATTATTCCAATAGTTCAAAATGAAATTGGAATTAAAATTGTAACTAGAAGCTGCTCAGATTGCACAATATTGTGCTCCTATTAAGAAGAATCAAAGTAATTTTCTCTTCATCGCTATGCATATATGGGAATTACAAAATAAGAAAATAAACAAACTTGCTAAAATAATTTTCTAATAAGGTACACAACCTAATCTGTGCTGGATTTGAAAAGGCAAGGTAGAGAACTGAAACCTAAATGAGTTTCATAAAAAGGCATCTATAAAATTATAAAAACTTTTCTTGTAGATTGATACTCTTGTGTTAAAAATATTAAGAATATTGAGGGAAATATTAGTAGAGAAAAATCAATGGTTTGAAGATTGAATTACTCAAAATCATGAGATAAGAGGTCAAGTGATTGATGGGTAAATGGTAATGATAACCTGTGTAATTTAAAGGACTTGGAATAACACGAATGTGATGCATTACCTCTTCCCTCTGGCTAATCAGAGCCAGCACAAATTTATATTGCAGGGCACCTGTTCTTATTTTCACCTTGTACTGAATGCTCAAAATTCTCATTTGCATGGATTCACAAATTCGTAAACTTATATAGGAATGCACAGAATACATGTAAGAGAACAAAGCACACTCTTTTTCTTCATGATAAAGGGAGGAGGAAGCAAAAAGGGTAGAAATAGAGATCATATTATGGAGAAGTCAAGTATTTTACTAGTAGCTGTTACCATGTCCTTTTTCCAATCACACGGTTTTAAAATATGTTTTCCTACCACAAGGTTTTAAAATATTTTCAGCCCAAAGTTCCTCGGAATGGAACCTCTACTCCGTATGAATACCAGGCTGTGCCTTGAAATAAAGGCCTTCTCCACTTAGTGGGTGTTCTAGTTTGCTAGCTGCCAGAATGCAACACACCAGAGACGGATTGGCCTTTAATAAAAGGGGATTTATTTCGTTAGTTCTTCAGAGGAAAGGCTAACTTTCCACTGAGGTTCTTTCTTACGTGGGAAGGCACATGGTGGTCTCTGCTGGCTTTCTCTCCAGGCCCCTGGGTTCCAACAACTTTCCCCAGGGTGACTTCTTTCTGCATCTCTAAAGACCTGGGCTGAGCTGCAAGTGCTGAGATGAGGAATGCCGAGCTGCTTGGGCTGTGCTATGTTGCGGTCTCTCATTTAAGCACCAGCCAATTAAGTCAAACATCATTCATTGCAGCAGGCACGCCTCCTAGCCAACTGCAGATGTGAATCAGCAACAGATGAGTTCATGTACCATTGGCTCATGTTCACAGCAACAGAACTAGGTCCCTTCACCTGGCCAAGTTGACGATTGAATCTAACTATCATATGTCCACCCCTTGTCAACTTGGCAACTATACGTATCACCTTAAACAATATTAAGGTGCAAAAAATTCTCTTCTGGCTGAGGACCTGTGAATATCAAAACAAATTATCTGGTGCCAATATGCAAAGGAGGAGATCCACAGGATATAGGTTGTCATTTCCATAGGGAGAAATTGGAAGAACACAGATGTAAAACCTGCAGGGCAAATACCATTGGATTTCCAAGTCTGAAAGTCATTCATCCTTCGGCTTTAGAAACTGGCAGTCCCACCCTTTCCGAGGGCCTATGCAGTGCCAGTGTTAACAGGTTTCTCCCCCAAAGGGACCTGGCCTCCCCTTCATTCAAGGGGCTCTGGGTCTGTAAACTGTTTCAAGTCTGGAAATTGATTAAGAGGCCATGACTCTGTGTTTTTGTAATTCAGGTTAGACTTCTGTTCACTTGACCTTGAACTCTTTTGTTTAGACAGCTCGAACAAGAATTTAGTAGACTGCCCTTCTATTGTATTTCTAGGTACCCCATGATTTACTAGCCAATGCCACAAATCTCTTCGTGTCATATAATTTTGATGCCTGCTCTGAGTTTGCTGTCTATTATAATAGCCACGTCTACCCTGTCTTTGGCAATTAAGTGCTGCCACCTGGCTTCTGCCAACTCGGGATCCTGTCATCCTCATTGTGTTTAAGGATTCCAGCTCAGTGACAGCAGTTCCTATAGTAATATCTGACCTACAGAGAAGTGCAACCACAGAGCTCTTGAGGGATGATGGTGCTAGTCTCACAAATTTATTTCTCACTGTTCTGGTAAAAGGTGCACCCTCCTGACATTTCTGGGGTGTAAGAGCAGGCTTTGCATGATAAATCCACTCTAACATTCCAATCTCTCTAAGCCTCTGGATCCCCTCATCTACATTATACCAGGGCAGTTCTGGCATTTCAACCTCAAGTAATGTTGGCCACCTTTTGATCCATGTTTCAACCAACCATCCAAACAAGTTGTTAATACCTTTCTAACCGCTCGAGCTATAACATTGAATGCAGAATCTCTGCTTAGTGGGCCCATATCAATAAATTCAGCCTGATCCAGCCTTATATTCCTCCCGCCATTATCCCACAGTCTTAAAATCCATTGCCACACATATTACCCTGATTTCTGTCTATATAAATTGGAAAACTCATACAGTTCTTTTGGAGTATAACATACCTCCTCATGTGTGATACTTTGTACCTCACCTTTAGGGGCCTGTTGGGACTTTAGTCTAGTTATAGATCTGGAAGAAACGAGGGGTGGTGGGGGTGGGTCATGAAAAGAATTAGAAATATCTTCCAAGCCATTTGCTTCAGGGCCTTCATTTGCAGTTTTATCTGGTGAAACAGGAATAATCACTCTAGGGCTAATCCCTTCAGGAGGAGGTTGGGTGGCCAACTCCTCAAGGCAGGCTGGAGGTGGGGCGGTTATGTCCTCAGGGCAAACTATTACAGGGTTATCTAGAAAAAACTCATCATGATCTAGGGTTTCAACCTCACCCCTGACATCATTATCAATCCATATGTCACCTTCCCATTTTTCAGGGTCCCACTCCTTTCCAATCAATGCCCTCACTTTAATGGCAGACACCATGCAAGATTGAGATTTCAGTTTACGTTGTAAAGTTGCTACTCTAACAATAATATACTGAGTCTGATTTTCAGAGATCTCAAGTCTACAGCTACAGGAAATAAGATATTCCTTCAGGATACTCATAGAAACTTCTACATCTTTCAGATGGCGCTTAAGCTTCTCATTTGAAGCCTTAAGCCCATCCCTTTCACCCCTTAATGTAGCCAGTGTATCTAACAACAACCAACCAACATCTCTATACCTCTTATTTCTACAAAACTCTGTAAAGGTGTCAAAAGCATTATCCCCCAGAGTTTGGCTTCATACAAATGAAGCATTAGGAGAATTGAATGATGATATTTTGAGTATCTCTTTTGCCAACTCACTCCATGGATTGGGAGTGTCATTCTGATTATGGGAATCAGAGTCCTTAGTGTCTCTGAGTCCAGTCAGAGTAGAAAACCAATCATAAAAACCTATTTTTAAGATTCTGTTTCTTAAGAACCACTCCTGGTACCAAGATGTATTAGTTAGGGTTCTCTAGAGAAACAGAATCAACGGGGAACACTTGCAAATATAAAATTTATAAAAGTGTCTCATGTGACCACAGTAATGCAGAGTCCAAAATCCACAGGGCAGGCTGTGAAGCCAACGACTCCGATGGATGGTCTGGATGAACTCCACAGGAGAGGCTAACCAGCAGAAGCAGGAATGGAACCTGTCTCCTCTGAATCCTCCTTAAAAGGCTTCCGTGATTAGATTAAGCATCACTCATTGTAGAAGACACTCCCCTTTGGCTGATTACAAATGGAATCAGCTGTGGATATAGCTGACGTGATCATGATCTAATTCTATGAAATGTCCTCATTGCAACAGACAGGCCAGCACTTGCCCAACCAGACAAACAGGTACCACAACTTGGCCAAGTTGACACATGTCCCTGACCATGACAGTGGGCATGAATGCAAAGATACATCTTGTTAGTAGAGGAAAAAATTCAAATACCTGGGATTCTTTAGCATCAGGAAACAGTCCACAAGAACTCTGAACAAGTTCAGCACTGGAAGAAAGTCCCTTTTCTTCTCTGTTTTCTCTTGATTTAGCAAATGTTCTAGAGGATTGCTCATGGGTGCTGGGAATACACAGCTGGAAATGAACTAGGTTCATGGATCTCAGGGCCTAGAACAGTGCCTGGCACATAGTAAATGCTCAGTGAATGTATTTGTTTTTTGAATGGACAAATGAGTAATTGAATGAATACATTTATCCCTCATCTTTTAAGTGCCTTTGATGTTTATTTTTAATTGTTTCCCCTGCATGGAAAAGGGAATATTTGTGGAAAGGGGGCCCATGGTGTGATTTACAAAAGCTGACATCATCCTCAACATATATTTATTTTAATATTTAACATTATTCGATTGTGTAAGAGATATTTATATAGATGGGCAATTATCGTGTCCATCCCCAAAAATACATTGCCACTACAGCTTCTTTTTAAAATTTACTTTGAACTCTTATTTCCCTGCAGCTCATAGCAGTGATATGAGGCCTCTGAGAGAGCATGAATCCAAATTGCTCATTTTATAGAGAGTTCGGACTCAGGTTTAAGTCTCCAAGTCTAACTTTCTTTTTCATTGCCTTATCAGGATTAAATTTTCTAAGGAAATGTCCTAGAGATGAAAAAGCATAGGATTTGAAGTCGAAGGTCATGGATTTCTAAGACTTTGAAAAATCCCTTAAACCTTCTGAGTGTTGTTTTCTTTATGAATGAAATGAATGCAGCATACTTCATCCATCTAACAACGCTTTGCAGACAACAAGGAAATGTATTCATATCCAAGAAACCCTGTCAGAATTCAGCCAACGAAAAATGATATGTAAAATACGAATCAGATAGGTACAAATACATTACTGGATATAAATGCTCAGATCTCAAAATAATTTGAATTTTTATTAGCTTTGATTCATCTGCTCATTATTTAATTATTCAATCACTCAAGTTCCTCTTAGGTGTCAGGCACTGGGAGATGTGGGAGATAGAATTTAACAATGCAGAATGGATTCCTAATCTGCCAGAATCTGCAAATTTATGAGGAAGATAGACATTGAATATGTAATTATAGTCAATTGCAATGAGTGTGAGGATAAACAAACAAGATGATCGAAGTGAGGGTGGAGGGTTCTAACCTGGTTTTGGTCTGGAAAGCCCCTCTGAACTGACACACCTGAAGGATGTGTATTTATTGGGTAAAGGAGAAGGCAATGAAGGGACACGATGTTCCATGTGAGGGAACCATATAAGCCAATTTGCAGAGGTGAGAAAGCATATTCTGTGCAAACATCCAGGGGATGCTCAGAAAGGGAATGAGAAGGACATAAGAGGAGTTCAGAGAGATTAGCAAGAGTTTGTCTATGAAGGTTATGGTGACCAAGGAGTTTTATCTTCAGTACTGAAGCAACTGGAAGCCACTGATGTTCTAAATAGTAGAGAGTGCTATTTGTTTTTGGAGGAAAATTGCTCTTACTGGGAAGCATAGGAAAGCAAACCTAGAAGAAGGCAGACAAGTTAGAAAGTGTGGCATGGTATGGGAGTCTAGGGATGGAAAGTCTGACCAATTGTCAGGAACAATAAGTTTTTCTTTCTTCTTCTTTGCACAGGCCATTCTGTAATTGTTCCTTGTTGATCTATAATTGCCTGCATAGTCCAAATCAGTGTAGACTATGCACCAATTATCATGGTAAGGGTATTTAGGATAATTAGAAATAGTTTAATGAATATTGTCACAAATCATGAATGCTAATTTAGTAGATATACAGAATTCTGAAAGTTGGTCCCTGAATGAATGTTCTACCTTAAAATCTACTAAAAAACAATTTGTTTAATCCCTAAGCCAGAATACTACTGGAAAATACTTAGAGTTACATGGTATGAAGGGCACATGGAAGAACTCTGAATACTACAGTAAAAATGGTATGGTAGATATGGGTAATAATTGCAAGTTCACTATTCCTAGGCAGCAGTTTTAAAGGTGGGGCCCTTGTTTTTATAACTGGGCTTCAAGGAGACTGTGAACCTTCCAAAACTTCATCAGAAAATTGTAGGCACATATGTGCAGGGGTTTTTTCCTGAAGAAAAACGACCCTAAGCTTTCATCAGATTTCCAAAAGCCTTCTACGATTGATATAAGAATCACTGCTCACTAAGCCTCTGGTTTCTTTATGTTAACTAAGAAGTACCTAGATAAACAACAACAATAAATCCTATTTCCCCTAACTACTGTTTTCCAAATGGCTTTCTCCATAGAGAATAGATAGGGCTCCATCTTCCCCAAGACCTAATGAAATTTACCTTTTTTTTTTATGACACTGCTTACTTTCTTTCTCCTCCCATGCCATCCAGCAATTTTAAAGATCTAATAATATGGGGCTTCATACATTTGCTTGAGACCATACTGTCTGTCTAAAGCCTGAAAGCTACGGAGTCAGATTGCCAGTGTTAGAATTTCAGCTCCATTATTACCTGTGTGATGTTGGTCCCATCATATAGTCTCTCTGTGCCTCAGTTTCCCCATCTGTAAAATGAAGATAATAATAATAGCAACCTCTAATGGTTTTGTGCAAATTGAAAGAATGTCTACTATAAATCACTTTAAATAGTGCTTATCATTTTAATGGTCTATGTTAGCTTATTATTATTATTTCTAACCTCAGAGGTTCCTTATTCTATGACATATAGTCAATTTTTATCATCTTCATAAAATGCCCTAGAAGTTCTCTTCATACCTTCCTTATTAATTACTTCCATTTCATGTCCTTTTCCTTTAAAAAAAAAAAAGCCTCATCTCACTATGTCTTTGTTCTCAACTCTCTTCTCCCAAATTTCTACTAGAAACTACATAAATTCTCAATGACTGACAAATTTAGAAGGAATGCCATACACATGATAAAAGACCTATTGAAAGTTGAAAGTACTGTCTCAGATCTAGCATAAGTTATCATGGGACAGGTAACAAACTGGATGCCTTAAGCTAAGTCATGGAAACTCTTTTTTTTTTTTTAAACTTTTTGTTTGGAAATAATTTCAAGATTGTGGCAAAGTTGCAAAAATAATACAAAAATGACATGTCAACCTTAAAGAACACCTAGGTCTTTATCTGAGATTCTACAAAAATTTCACACACTAAAATTACTTTTTGAAGACCTACAACCCCCAGATGGGTTCCTAGGCCAGATAAGTCCTGAAACCCAGAGGGCCCAGCCTCTCCAGAACATCAACTAGTTCCATCCTCCTATCCTATACCACTGACAACCTTTCCCAACATGAAAAGTTAGAATGGGCATAGCCCAAATACCCTAAAGATTGGGAGATAGATCAAAGGAGAAAGAGGAGTTTTAACGGAGAAGATAAGATTTAACAAATGAGTATAATTGCTGAATCACTATATTGACATTTCTTTTAGTCTCCAGTGTTTTGGAGCAGCTAGAAAGAAAAACTGAAATTGTGGAACTGTAACCCATACCAAACCCTGTTCTATAACTACATGTTACAATGTACTTTGAAATTTATTGCATATATATATATATATGTGTGTTATATTTCACAATAAAGAAATGTTAAAAAACACAGAAATAACACATAGAACTCCACCATAGTCCCCACCCAGATACCCAGATCTCCCAACTATTAGTGTTTTGTTAACATTTGTTTTATCATTCTATAACTACCTATCTTTCTATCATCTGTTTTCCAAACCTTTGAGAGTAGGTTACATACGTCATGCTCTTCTAACATGAACACTTCCATGCAGAACAAATGTAGAACATGACATGAGAACAAGGACACCCACTTACATAATCACCTTTAGTATAGTTAAAGAAATTTAACATTGTCATCAAGCGTAGTCCATATTCCAATATTTTCGCTGGTCCCAATAATGTCCTTTTGAGCATTTTTTCCTCTAATATTAAACACAGTCTAGGATTATGTGTTGCATTTCATTGTCAGTGTCTCTTTAGTCTCGCTCTCTTTTTTAAAAATTGTGGTAACATATATACAAGATAAAATTTTCCATCTCAACCACTCCCAAGCATATAATTCAGTGGCATTAAACGCATTCACAAAGCTGTGCTACCATCCCCATCATCTATTACCACAACTTTTCCTTCACCCCAACAGAAACCCAGTACCCATGATGCACTGACTCCTCTTTCCCCTTATGGAATCTCTGGGCGTATTTCTTCATAAAGTGAGAGAGTGAGAGTGAAAGCATGCCAGCTTTTACTTCAAGTTTTCTATGATTTTTTAAAACAAAAAAGCAGAGAGAGGAGGAAAATAGATAGAGATCAGGGTTACTTCAATGCATGGGTGACATAGTAATTGAGGGTTGAGGTTTCCTCGCTTGCCGTGGACATGCAGTGGCCATGTCAATGGCATCCCAAGTTTTTCAACATGAAACCCGTGGTCTATAAAGAAACCATGCTTTCTATACAGATAGTTTCAAGATAAGCGCTAGGACTCCTATTTCCTTTTCAATCAGATTGCTATCCTACCCTACCTCTCCTTTTCTTTTTTCTTTGTATGCTGTATGGCGGTGGCCATGTTTCATTCTTTTTCAATGTGAGTATCCCCTTACTGTAACACCATTTGTTGAATTTTGTTTTTGTTTTTGTTTAGTGTTTCATTTGCTTGCTTTGCTTGTTTGTTTGTTTGTGGGAAGTGCATGGTCGGGAATCGAACCCGGGTCTTCCGCATGGCAGGCGGAAATTCTACCACTGAGTTACTATTGCACCCCCCATCCTACCCCTCCTGCAAGAGATATCTGAAATTGTCATTGAGGAATATAATCAGGGTGGAATATGAGTGTGGTCTTGCTCTAAGTGTGTCACCTTGCACTCCCTGACACTGCAGTTACTTTGATTTAAAGCACAGGCCCAGCAAAGGACTGGACACACAAACATTTGTTGACCAGTTGTCACCAGTAGCACTTACTCTCTTTCCTTGTAGACTTGCTGCCTCAGAGAATGATGTTCTAACCGTATAATGACTACCCCTGATTCTGTAACTGCGTCTTTGTATAGAAGGGTCCGATTAGTAGCCATGCATGCTAAAGCAACCACATGATTTCCAAATTACGTAACTTTTTAAACATTTAAAAAACAATGAATACTCTTTTTATTTATACAATGTCTTTCTTTGGTTGTATGTCCACCCTATACTGCTTTGGTGTCCTGTCTCTTTAAATATCAGCAGCATTTCTATATGACCGGAGTTTTAACTACTTCATTGATATATTTGTCATGATAGCTCATCTTTTCTTTCATATGAAAGGCCTGGTACTTTGTCCTCACACTAAAGATAGCTCCCATGTGGTTTCAGGAAAATATAGATCAATGAAATACAAAGTACATGTTTGAAAGGGAAGAGCAACTCTAAATTCAACAACCTACACTGCAGTCAAACAATTTGCTGAAAAATATGTCATTGAACCTCTTTGATTTTACTCCACATTTGAAAATAAGAGCGATCTTCTCTCCATGCTATTGCACTCACTGTACTCTAACATGCAAAGAAAGACGTTTGGGACAAAGTGTGGTAAAATAGAGTAAAAACTGAGGGAAACATTGGCACATGAACATGGGGAGGTCAGAGAAAGACTAAAATGGCCCTCGCGCCTATGGCATAGAACCAAGAGCACCTCTCCACAGGAAGTATGGGAAGGGAAAAGAAAAAACAAAACATTCATGTACCCGTAGGCCTCAGTCAATATGGGATGAATTCATTTTTAAATTTATTTGTTTATTCCTAATAGATCGAAAGAGCATAACCATACTATTGATAAACGCTTTTTATTGATTATTGATGAAGTCTTTTGTGGTCATATAAATCAAGGCAGAAGGTCTCAACTGAGAAAAAGAAGTAGCAAATTAATCAGCTATGTTTATCTTTGCATTTTAGTTCTCATATCAAACCATCTTTTTTTTCAACAAGAACACACCTTGCGTCCATTTGAAAGTAAAAATGTTTGCATTTACCCAAATGTATTTGAATTTGAAACACATCATTTAGCAAATAAGGATGTTATAAGATCTCCAAGAAAGATGAATTTGCAAAAAAGGAGTTCTGAAGAATAGAAATATGAATAAGATATTTAATAACTATGCACTATCCAAAGCCTATAAGGTATGTCACCTGATAAGATGAAGATGAAGGAAATAAGTCTACAGAAGCAGAGCAATCGTTCGAAGATTTCACATTTTTACAGACTCAGTGATTTTTTTATAAAGACTATATATATTTAAATATGATGATAAAACTCTCACACATTTAAGAAAATTTCCTCTTCTAAAAAAGTTGTCCCTGTAAACTGTTTCTCTAAATTGTTTTTTTTTTAACAAGTAGTTTTAAGCAGTTCGTTAAATTTTCTGGAACTGGGGGAAATAAGTAAGGTGCACTTTATGTAGGTATCAGTTTATGTAGATTCAGATTCATTGTTGAATGACTAAATGGATCATTTTTGCTCTAGTCTGATCTGGAAGCCTCTCCTTGCAGGTTCTAAGACTCTCTTCACATGTTCCATGCTGACCTCGTCTCTTGCCATCTCAGCTGTGATTTATAGTTTAATTAACAGACTGCTGAAGTGACTGCTTACATTTCTTTTAGATATAGTCAAAATGTCTTTTGAAAGATAGTTTATGTAGGTGCATATATAAATTGCTTCCATGTAATACGTTTGGTAGTTCTAGGCTTTAAGGGAACCGTTGCAAATTAATGAATCTCATTGGTATCATACTGTAGTATTGATAATTGCTTTTGTGTCTCATGTCTCAGAAGGCAATTTTCCAAATGTATACTTTGTGTGTCTTAGGCTTGAGGGAAAAACTTACACATGAAATTCTACCTTTTGGCCATTGATTGCAACTATTGATTAGATTTATTATTTGAAAGTAAAAGTTACTGATATAAGAAATTTGGTAGCTATTAAATTGTATTTCCTGATGAATTAGATACTTTATAAAAAACAACAATGAAAAGTAAGAAGAAATTTTCTTCTCAAAATGCAAAATGAAATTGCTTTTTGAAATTGAATAGAAGTTTGGTGCCAAGGTCTGTATTAGCTCCAGAGTTTCTTGCAGGATTTCTTGAGTCATCCACTTGTCGATAGCTCATGGACAAAGTATTGCTCAAGAAATAGATTCAGACTGTTTTTTCATAATCTCATGATGAGATTATTGCATGGAGTGGCCAAAGAAAATATCCTGCCTAAGTCTACTCTCCCCCTAGGCGCTCCCCTATTCCTCCTGCCTGGTTGCCAAATCTCAAAACTCTTCTTTTCAATGTCTATTACATCTACTCCTGGATCTAGATTTTCCCTCTGTCTAGAAAATTCTTCTTCATGATACTCCCTTGCCTATTTTCTTCATCTTGTTTTGTTTCTTTTTTTTAATTTTTAACTTCTTTTATTCCATAGTAGGACATATATACACAGCAAAGAAAAAAGCAATAGTTGTCAAAGCCCTCTTCAGCAAGTAGTTACAGGACAGATCCCAGAGTTTGTCCTGGGCTACCATACCATCCTCTCATATCTTTCTTTTTAGCTGCTCCAGAATAAAGGAGGCTAGAGGGCTTAAATATTTTTTAATCATCACAATCAACTTTTTTTCCTTCTTTCTTTTGTGAACAATAACATATATACAAAAAAGCTATAAATTTCCATGCACAGTACCACAATTAGTTGTAGAACATATTTCAGAGTTTGACATGGGTTACAATTTCACAATTTTATGTTTTTACTTCTAGCTACTCAAAAATACTGGAGACTAAAAGAGATATCAATTTAATGATTCAGCGATCATATTCATTTATTAAATCCTATCTTCTCTGTATAACTCCACCATCACCTTTGATCTTTCCATCCCTCTCTTTAGGAGTGTTTGGGCTATAGCCATTCTAAATATTTCATATTGGAAGGGTATGTCACTAATATGGGGTAGAGAGATGGAACTATCTGATGTTCTCGAGAGGCTGGGCCCTCTAGATTTCAGAACTTATCTGGACCAGGGACCCATCTGGAGGTTGTAGGCTTCTGGAAAGTTACTCTAGGACATGGAACCCTTGTGGAATGTTATATATTGCCCTAGGTATTCTTTAGGATTGGCTGGAATGGTCCTGGTTGGGGTTTGGCAGGTTATGATAGGTAGCAAGGTCTAACTGAAGCTTGCATAAGAGCAAGCTCCAGAGTAGCCTCTCGATTCTATTTGAACTCTCCCTGCCACTGATACTTTAACAGTTACACTTTTTTTCCATCCATCCCCTTTTGGTCAGGATGGAATTGTTGATTTCAAGGTGCCAGGTCTGGATTCATCCCTGGGAGTCATCTTCCACGTTGCCAGGAAGACTTTCATCCCTGGATGTCATGTCCCATGTAGGGGGGAAGGCAATGATTTCACCTGCAGAGTTGGGCTTAGAGAGACTGAGACCACATCTGAGCAACAAAAGAGGTCCTCCAGAAGTAACTCTTAGGCATGCCTATAGGTAGTCTAAGCTTCTCCGCTACCTACATAAGCTTCACAAGAGTAAGCCTCATGATCGAGGGCATAGCCTATTGCTTTGGGTGTCCTTAAAGTTTTGCAAGCAGTATCAGGGGATTCCCTGATGGTAAGGTTTAATAGTTCCATATTCTTTCTCCCATCCCTCAGGAGACTTTGGCAATACTATTTGATTATCTGCTTAATATACTCCAGGATGTATCTGGGTATTACAATAATCTGTACAGGATTAAAGGACCTCTTTCTTATTCTGTGCTCCCTGCGTTTCAATTGTTCAAACGAACTATACAGATAGGTTGATTTAGATTATGTGCTACAGTAAGTTTCAGTTGCAGACCAAATAAAACTTTCTTCCAATGGTCTCAAAGAGTATATGTGGTTCTAAAATGTAGACACTGTCTTCCTTATCCCTATGTTCTGAATTACTTTAACCCAAACCTGTTCAGCTTCATTCTTATCTTAAATATCAGGTTATATATATAAAACAGCCTCTCCTAATTTCTTCATCTTTTAAAAAGTATTTACTCCAATCTCACCTTTTCAATGAGGTGAATGAAATGCATTCAAACTTATAGGACAGTTGCAAAAATAATCTGAACCCCAGAAAGAAAACTCCAACATGTGCCTACCACCCATCCCATTCCCAGATTCACCGCCTTAACATTTTTCCAATTTGTCATATCATTCTATCTATCAGTTTTCTGAATACTTGCGTATAGGTTATATACATCATGTTCTTTGAAGATAATACTGCAATGTATATTTCCTAAGAACAAGGTATTCACTTAAACCACCTTAAGTGCAGTTATCAAGTTCAAGAAACTTAGCATTGATATAAAGCATGCAGTCCTTATCCCAATTTTTTCAAATGTCCCAATAATGTCCCTTTGAACCTTTTCTCTTCCCTTGTTAGGCCCTATTAAGGATCATGTACTGCATTTAATTGTCATCTCTTTAGTTGCTCTTTCTTTCTTTCTTCCTTTTTTTATAATTGTAGGTACATATATCCTATATAAACTTTCGCATCTCCACCTCTCCCAAGCATACCATCGAGTGGAATTGTGCACACTCACAATATTTGAGGTACCCTCACAACTTTCTATTTCTAAACCTTTCCCACATCTCCAAACAGAAACTCTACACCCATTACTCATTGACTCCCCATTCCCCAACCACCACCCCAATCTTCATTCTAATTTCTGTCTCTATGAGTTTGCATATTCTCTGATATTTTCTTTATAGTTGAACATAGGACTTATATATATTAACATCCTAAATATATAACAACATTGCTTGTTTTATTACCAACTTAACTTCAATAGTATACACAAACTATGTTCCTAGTTCCCTCCATCCCCCCTCACCTGTGTGTAGTTTTTATCACAAAGTACCTGTTTCTATGTTCTGAGCCTAAAACTGAATTCTTATTACACTTTATGCATTTCTCATTTGGAAGTGGAGTCACAAACCAAAAATACAATAGTACTGGCATTTGTAAAAAATCCATGTTGTTTCCCTCACAGAAGATCTTCATGTGGCTTCAGTCTGCTGTTCTTTCCTTTCAACCTGTAGAACTCCATTTAGCATCTTCTATAAGGTCAAACAAACACCCTCAGCTTTTGTTTATCTGAGACTTTCTTAACTTCTCCTTCATTTTTGAAAGAGTTTTTTTCATAAATAGATTTCTTTGTTGGGAGATTTTTTATCTCAGCACTTTAAATGTATCATCCCATTGCCTCCTCGTCTCTTTGTTTTCCAATTAGAAATTGGCACTTAATCTTATTAAGGTTCCTTTGTACATAGCACATTGCTTTTCTCTTGTGGTTTTCAGAATTCTATCTTTGGCATTCTGTTGTTTGACTATAATATGTCTCATTGTGGGTCTATTTGAGTTTATCCTGTTTGGAATTCATGGAGGGTCTTAAAAATATATAATCGTGCCTTTTGTTAAATGTTGTAAGTTTTCAGCCATATTTCTTTGAATTTTCTCTCTTCCTCTTTCTCCCTTTCTTCTTCTGGGACTCCCCAGTGTCTCTATTGGTACACTTGATGGTGCCCTATAAGTTCCTCAGGTGTTGTTCACTGTTCATTCTTTCTTCTTTCTTCTCCTCAGACTGAATGATTTTTTCTTCTGTCAGCTCCAATCTGGTGTTGAATCCTTGTAAGGAATTTTTAATTTCTGTTATGGTTTTCAGCTCTGTTTCATTCCTTTTCATAATCTCCTTTTGGTGTTTATCTGTCATTTTCCTGATTTCCTTTAGTTATTTGTCTATATTTTTCTTTAGCTCTCTAGGAATACTTAGGATCATTTAAAAAAATTCTTTGTATGGAAATCACAGGTCTAGTCCTCCTCGTTGAGGTTTTCAATGCTTAATCTTCTCCTTTGCCTGGTCCATCACTTCCTGTTTCTTTGTGTATATATATTTAGTCTTTTTTTGAAACCTTAATGTTTTGATATTTTAATGTATTATTGCTGGAATTTGGATTCTGAGGCAACTTTCCTTAAAATTGTATCTGGTTAGGGTTAAAACAGATGTCGTTTTTATCCTTTTATCACTTAAAATGACTGGAATGAATTTCTAACCTGAACGTTAATGGAGTCTTTTCTTTTTAACAGTTGGTGGCATCTACACTGTGATTCAGACAAAGGCCAAAACAACAGCAGATGAATGGGGAGACAATTATTTTCTCATAGGTCCATATTTTGAACATAATATGAAGACCCAGGTGGAACAGTGTGAACCTGTAAATGATGCTGTTAGAAGAGCAATGGACACAATGAATAAGCATGGCTGCCAGGTAAAGGACTGATACTTCATTTGGCAACTATTAGCAAATTGTTAGAGGAAAGCAGACCATGATTTAAATGAACTCACATCAAGAGAAGACCATTGACTTTCTTAGGAAAGAGAAGTAGTATTGTGAGAAAGAAAACTTTGATTTTAAATTGGTTGCATTTGAGCCACCTTGTAAAAACTAAAGGGGAATTCTGCTAGGATAATGGGTTTTGGAGTTCAGCAGAAGGCACATGTACAGATGTATCTGGGGAAGTCATTTGCATTTAAATTACAGCTGAAGTCAAGGATGTTGATATTATTCATTGGGGGTACACAGACCAAGAACAGAAGTCTGGAGCCAATCTTTAAGAATGCCAACATGTTAGAGCAGCTAAATTAGAAGAAGTTTAAAACTGCAAAGTTAGATGACAGTGGTATAGAACCAAGGATACCCAAGTCATTATCTAACCTGTTAAAAGATACTTTGCAGATGGAATTACAGCAAAGCCTTTGAGATAAAGAGATTACCCTGGATTATCCCAGTGAACCCAATAAAGTCACCAGGGTCTTATTAAAGAAAAACAGTAGAGTTAGAGCCAGGAAAGAGCTGCAGAGGTGGGAGTGATCTGCTTTGAAGATCATGGTCAAGGAATGCAGATGGCCTCTAGAAATTGGAAAAGGCAAGGAAACAGATTCTTCCCTAGAACCTACAGAAGGAACATAGCTCTGCCAACACTTGATGTTAGCCTGTAAGGCATATTTCTGACTTCTAATCTCCAGACTTATATGATAATGTTTGTGTTCTTTTAAGCCACTAATTTTGTGACCATTTGTTACAGCAGCAATAGGCTATTTAGTCAGGCAGGGGAGAGTTTCAAGTAAGAAGGAGGGATTAAGTCAACAAAGGATTGAACCAAGGTCAATTGGATCTGGCAATACTGATGTTGTTGGTGACCTTGCTATGTACAGTTTCAGAGTACAAGAGAAGGTTAAATCAGATTGCAATAGGCTGAGGAATGAATGAGTGATAAGAAAAAGGACACAGATGTGGCTGTGAAAATTTTTGTTGGAGAGAGATAATATGGTAGTTGGAGAGATAAGTGGTTTTGAGAATTGGTGTTTTTAAAAAATACTGGTGTGTGACTGTGGGTTTGTGAAAACCTTGTGTCTGTTGCTCCTTTTATCCCAGGTAGAGACAGATGAGTAAAAACAAAATGAATAAAAAATAAATAGATAATAGGGGGGACAAAGGGTAAAATAATTGGGTAGATGGGAACCCAATTTCAATGAGAGGGAGGGGCAAGGGGTATTAGATACATGAGTTTTTTTTTTCTTTTTCTGGAATGATACAAATGTTCTAAAAAATGATCATGGTGATGAATACACAACTATGTGATGGGAGCCATTGTTTGTATACCATGCACGGAATGTATCTGTGTGAAGATTTATCAATAAAAATATTTTTAAAATTATTGGTGAGACCTAAGTATGCTTATATGTCAAAATGAAATATCTAGCAGACAAGGAGTGGTAGAAAGTTAAGAAGAAATGGATGATCGAAGAAAATAAAGTCACTGGAAATGGGGGAGGGCACAAGATTCAAAACACTATTGAAAGGATCATTCTTTGCCCCTTTCACTCAAACAGGATATAAAGAATGAATATAAATTGAGGTAAGTAGATGAAGAATTCTGGGTGTTCTCACCCAGTGGTTTTGATGATCTTAGTGAAGAAAGAGTGAAAGGTGACCTTATGAGAGCAAGTAGGCAAGTGTTAAAATAAGAAAATTTGAAGGAAGGCATTCGGAAGAAGAGTTCAGGAGATATATGAAAGACTCTCTGAACACACTTAAGTATAATCATGGTGTTTTAGTGACACAAATGTAAATGGCTCTGTGACTTTCTCCAGGAGCCATCAGCAACCTGAATGAAAGTGCAGAAAGTTGAATAGCTAGAGTTACAGTGCTGGTTATTTCAGGAGGCAAGATGGCGAGAGCACTGGTAGTAATTATGAGCGTGACTAAAGTATGGGTTGACCTGATGGCCAGTTGTGTCTGAAATGGATGGGAAAGGACATTTCCCATCCAAGCCAGAAAGGAGTGAGAATTCGGGAGAAAAAGAAACATTCCAAGGGTGCACAGGTGGTTCACTGGTAGAATGCTCACCTTCCAGGCGGGAGACCTGGGTTTAATTCCCAGACCATGTCCTTAAAAAAAAAAAAAAAGGAACATTCCAGGGATTGGAGTCTTTAAGAGGAAGAAGGATGAATACATGATTTAGGAGACAAACAGTGAGAAAACTGGAAAGATAGTTTTGGGCAGGTAATAGAATACTGGAGTTGCATATTTCAGAGGATAATAGTTTAGGTTATGACAGCTATAAGAATGCAGCAGTGAGTTTGGGGGGCTAAATTCAAGCAAACATGAAGTTCTTTGAAGCCAACAAGGTCAAGTAACTATGAGTTGAGAGTGTAGGATAAGATTTTTAAAAATCAAACTTTGAAGTCACCTACAATAAGGTGGGAATATATACAGGTAATTGATAGAACAGTATTTAGAGAGCATAAATCCAAGAGATATTTTACACATAAATAAAAGAATAAAGTTGTCAAACTGCAGAGAATTTTTTTTTAAATACTAACTTTCCTTCATATTCATTCCAGTAATACGGTTGCTGGGGTGAAAAAGTGGGAACTCCTCAATCAAAGTGTCCACACAGGTGGTGGTATCTAGGAGGCATATATAAGGCTTCAGGGGAAGAATATTTCATTTATAATGGAACTTGAGGTCCTAGAGGCCTCCAGTGAATGACTTCAGTAGTAAGGGCAGTAGAGAGAATGTAATAAAGAGATAGGGTGTAATAAATGTTAGAAGGGGCTTGTATGTTGTGAAGGCAGAGAAGGATATAAAGTGTTATGGAAATGACTTTACTCAATATTCTAAATAGATTTCTGCTATAAGAATGTTTTTATGAGAGAGCGAAAAACTGAATCAAAACAAACTAGCTTAATTCTCCGCTTGTAATTTCAACACTTCTCTGTGATCTTACCTCACTGTTTGGTATGTGACATATTAGGCTCAGTAAATATTTGTTGTATGTGGGACTGAGTCAAGGAATGTCCTAAAGGGAAAACTAGTGGAAGTTGTTTGGGAAAACCTGATCTCGAAAGGAATGGGTACCATGTTAAATTCTAAATCTTAGTGGAAGCAACTGGCATGGAATGAGAGTCTCCCAAATTCGGACAAGGCATTGCTTTGAAGAGGGGAGTGACATCACACTTGCTGCATCCTGTGGGAGGGAAATAATGATCAAATGGTTTTCTAAGCTCTGCAAATTCAGCTTTGGGTAGAGTTATAAAAGTCGATATGTTCAGGTAGATCTTGCTACCTATCATAACCTGCCGACCCCCAACCAGGACCGTTCCAGCCAATCCTAAAGAACACTTAGGGCAATATATAAGATTCCACAAGGGTCCATGCACTAGAGTAACTTTCCAAAAACCTACAACCTCCAGATGGGTCCCTTGGTCCAATTAAGTCCTGAAATCTAACCCAGTCTCTCCAGAACATCAGATAGTTCCTTCTCACTACCCCATATTATTGACAGCCCCTTCCAACATGAAAAAGTTAGACTGACCATAGCCCAAACACCCCTAAAGAGAGGGATAGAAAGATCAAAGGTGATGGTGGAGTTATACAGAGAAGATAGGATATAACAAATGAACATGATTGCTGAATCACTAAATTGATGTCTCTTTTAGTCTCCAGTATCTTACAGCAGCTAGAAGTAAAGATCTAAAATTATGGACTTGTAATCCATGTCAAATTCTGAAATATGTTCTATAAATAAATAAATAAAATAAAAAGTCAATATGTGAGTAATCTGAACACCTTCAACTTTGTAGAGAATACTAAATGCCAGTGAGAAAAGTTTTGAAGTGTTTATGGAATTGTGTACCATTAATGGGAGAAAAAACATAGAGTAAAAATCAAGACAAAGGAACAAGTGAATTAGTATAGAAAAATAGAGACCAAAGGGGAAATTAAAACATGGATATACAAGTGAACACATAAATGCAATTGGAAGAGTTTGAGACAGATATTGCATTAAAATTTGCACAAATTAAAACAATCAGGAATAAAAAAATGTCATCTTGAAGATTGTAATTAAACAAATAATTTGTCTTGGGCAATATTTAGTTAAGATCTCTGGCAAGCGCATAATAGGAAACATTTGGGGCATTTTTCTTTTTTTGGTAGGAGAAGTAACAAATCATACACGTGTCTACAGAAACAACTATTTTCTAGCAGAAAGATCACAAGTCCTATTGCATAAAGGGAAATAACTGACACAGGTAGGCATTATATCCAATTACAGGTTGTTAAAGATAGAGAGCATTTCATTTTAAGACTATCATAAAACCATAGACCATAATATTAAATCCTATATCCATGACCTTAAGGTCACAGAAGGGTAACAAGGGACAGAAAGACAGAGATTACATGATCTACAGGTTTTGTTTTCAAAAGATCAAATTTAATGGAAAGAAAGAACTTGGAAATCCAAAATGAATGGATGCAGGCCTGTTCTATGTTCAGTGTCAAACATCAGATGTTTTGCATTATCACTACAGTTTTCCATGCAGCATGCTCTATCTGCTGTTGAGTTATCAATAAAGCTTATATCCCATAAGCATAAATGTATTTTCCTCACTCTTACTACTTAGTATTACAAATGGGTATGTGTTCCTTATTGGCAGGTGCATTTTGGAAGATGGTTGATAGAAGGCAATCCTTATGCGGTGCTCTTTGACATAGGCTTTTCGGCTTGCAATCTGGACAGGTGGAAAGGTGACCTCTGGGAAGCGTGCAATGTGGGCATCCCTTATCATGACCGAGAAGCCAATGATATGCTGATATTTGGATCTTTAACCGCCTGGTTCTTAAAAGAGGTACATTTTACTATATAGTCCTACCACAGAGGAGCAGCACAACCACATTCAGTGCCCAGGAATGATCCCAAATTTTGAGATGACGCTATTACTGATTGCCCTGACACACTGGAAAAGAGTCTGAGAAAAGGTTCAATATTCCTCTAACTAACTGCCAGCTTCTGGAACAAGCTAACAACATTGTTTATTAATACTTGCCTCATTTGGTTTTAAATGGAATAATGCTAATAAAATGCTCCAATTGTCTGCTACATAGAAGATCCTCAATGCATATACAAAAGCAAGGCATATTATACAACATATACCATGTACATAAATTCTAGAAAGCAACTTGAAATATTTGGTTTTGTTTAGGCATGAGTACTTTGGAAACTGAAGGGGCTTTTAGATATTTTCCTTCTTTTGTGAAGGACTTTAATAAAAGAGTCCTTAGTAAGTCCTGGAGTACCCCATAGATCTACAAAAGCAAAAGCACTAGAAATCAGTGTTTTTAAGATGTGCCAAGGCTGTACTCCTAATGCCTCAGAGCATACATATTATTTGCTGCACTACCAGAATGCATATACCAGAAATGGAATGGCCTTTAAAAGGGGAATTTAATAAGTTAAAGGTTATAGTTTAAAAATGTCCAAGCTAAGGCATCCAGGAAAAGATACCTTAATTCGAGAGGCCAATGTGTTTAGAGCACCCCTGTCAGCTAGGAAGGCACGTGGCTGGCATCTGCTAGAATCTTTGGCTTCTGGTTTCAAACAGTTTCCAGCCTCTGTTCTTGTAGAGGTTTCTCACTTTGCTTCTCCAGGGCTGGCTCTCACCTCTTTACCTCCTTTAGCTTTCTCCAGGTTCTGCCTTAGTTAACATCTCATGGGAAAGCACATGGTGACATCTACTGGGCTCTAAGCATCTCCAAACATGGTGTCTCTGTTCTGAGTTCTCCAAAATGTTTCCTCTTTTAAAGAACTCCAGTAAACTAATGAGGACCCACCTGGAATGGGTGGAGTCATATCACCATCTAATCAAGGGTCACACCCACAATTGGGCACATCTCATCTCTGTGGAGATAATCTAATCAAAAGTGTCCTCCCAGGTGGGCCACGGTGGCTCAGCAGGCAGAATACTTGCCTGCCATGACAGGGACCTGGGTTTGATTCCTGGTGCCTGCCCATGCGAAAAAAAAGTGTCCTTCCTACAATACTTAATCAGGATTAAAAGAAAGGGCTACCTCCACAAGATAGGGTCAGGATTAAAACATGGCTTTTTCGGAGTACATAATAGATTCAAACTGGCACAGCATATAAGAAAGGATTTCTGTAGAACTATTACTTCAAGATGACTGTACCTGGACTACGAGTTAGATGGTTCAGGAAGAGTATCCCTAGCAAAGTGGGGATGTGGTCTAAGGACAGATCACAGTACTGTTATGTTGGAGGGGTGGGGAGGTGTCTATTCCCCTTGAACAATCCTTTTAGATAGATTGCTTCAGTTTTGTTAAAGCTGCCGGAGTGCAATATACCAGACATGAGTTGGTTTTTTACAATGGGGATCTATTAGTTTACAAACGTACAGTTCTAAGGTCACGAAAATGTCCAAATTAAGGCATCAAAAGGAAGAAAAACTTCCTTGAAGAAAGGCTGCTGGCAGCCGGGCTTCCTCTGTCACATGGGAAGGCACATGGCTGGCGTCTGCTGGTGTTTTTTGTCTTGAGCACTCTCTAAATGTCTCTGGATATTTTCTCTCACATATCTCATAAAGAACCCCCGAAAAGGGATTAAGTTACACCTTGAATGGGCTGGGTTACATCTCAATTGAACCAGAAGTTCCCACCCACAATAGATCTGCACCCACAGGGATGAATTAAAAGAACATCGCCTTTTCTAGGGTACATAACAGCTCCAAACTACCACACTGATGAAGTCAGATTTCTACAGACATGAAGGGATGCCTTAAAGTGAATGGGGAAGGTAGATAATGTCAATTGATGACAATTGACAGTGCAGGGGAAGGAAAGGTGGGGTGCTGGCAGAATCTGACAGATCTGCAATCTTGTTTTAGCAATGGTTGGTGGAACCAACTTGATCTACCTCTGCAAACTCCCTTCCTGAGCCCCTCCTGCTAGGCTGAGGCCAGCCACTCAACAGGGCATGTGTATGTATCTGCTGTCATCGTTTTTTTAAAAGAAATATGAGAAAAGCAAAAAAAAGAAAGAGAGAGAGAGAGAGAGAACCCCAGTTTTCTCTAAAGAAAACCTGCTCCAGAAATAGAGAGTCCCTCTAGTTCAAAAAATAATTAAAGATATTGAAAAATATCCAACGCTGCTGGGAAAGCCCTGATCCTGCTGCCTCCCTCTTTACCTCCACCAGTCTGATCAACTGTTAAGGTAAAAGGATTGGTGACTAGCCTAGTTTGTTCTAATGGAATTAGACCTGGATCCTCAGTGTATTATGAAATTGTTATTGATTCTAAATAAGTCATCAACCTCTTCCTCCTCCTTCCACAGTCTTTAAAACAATAATATATCCATTAAAATGCTTTGGGTTGCAAGGAACAGAAAACACAACTAAGGTTGATTTAAAACATGAAGACATCTATTGTTTACTTTTTAAAAAGCTTGGGAGTGGGTAGTCCCAATTAATTCAGCATCTCAGTGATATTTTCAAGGATAATATTATTATTTAATATTCATGTAGTTATCCATTCAACAAATATCTATTGAGAGCCTACTGGGCACTTACTGTATGAGTCCTCTCTATGAATACAAAAACAAAAGATCCTTCATTAGAAGGGAGGATTAAGACATAAAAATATCTGGGCTTTACGAATATGCCACTGAATTCTGTAAAATACTTTATACTTGCTAAATATGAATATAAATTTACACTTGTTAAATATGAAACATATCTAAACTCCTTTAAATTGTGATAAAATCTGCAGTCAAAATAATTTTTCTCATGCTGTGGGCCACAAGCAAATTCCAGCTTCACCAACAACTTTTCTAAAAGTTTTTTTCTCTGATGTAGGTGACAGATCATGCGGATGGTAAACACGTCATTGCCCAATTCCATGAATGGCAGGCTGGAATTGGACTGATCCTTTCTCGAGCCCGGAAACTTCCTATTGCTACAATATTTACCACCCACGCCACACTGCTTGGGAGGTATCTCTGTGCAGCAAATATTGATTTCTACAACCATCTTGATAAGGTAAATTGTCCTCCTCTCTCCTCTCTGCCCTCTCCTCATCTTTGTTTTTGGTCCTTGAAGCTGAAGGATGACAAGTATTGATTTTTACATTTCATCTGCCAGCTGAATGGCAGAAATGCCCTTTTAATTAATCATTATTCATGACAATATTTCCCCTGGGATGACAGACAGCTCATATAGTTTAACTTTGTTAAGAGTGCAATAAACTTGAGTTTAGAAGTGAGAAGCTTGATTTCTCTCCCACTACACAGTAAGAGATCCATAGGGGATGGTGGGAGAATGCCACTGCGGACATAGGTTGGGCATCTCTTCTCCCCTGAAGCTTAGGGAATGCTGTGAAAATCCTGGATCCTCACCACGTTCCGAGTGGCAGGTAGAGAACAGGGAGTTGAGGCATACAAATTTACACCAAGAGCAATTTAGACTCTGTCTCCGAAGTGGAAGCTAGTTATGAGATTTCTTCTGTAACTCTGCAACAGATAGCTAGAGGTTTTGTGGACTCAGGTAAGATAGAAGGAAGTCATTGGAAACCAGGGTTCTTTGTGACCAAACAGTTGTGCTTCCTTATCTTAGGAGACTACTCAATTCCATAATGCAATATCATTTAATTCTGACTTCTTTCTTTTAATTTTCCAGCCATTTAAATTTGATTATAAAAGTATGTGTCAATAAGATCAACAAAGCATTTTGAGTGCCACAGAGGTGGTATATATATATTCCCAATCAAATCGATAAGGATTTAGCATTCTGGGATTCAGTTTCAATGTCAGGAATATTAGTAAGTTGGCAAAGAGGTTTCTAAAGTCTCTCCCATTTCAAAAAAATTCTAGGGTTCTATGAAACGGAATCTAGCAGTGTATGTGTGTGGTGTGGGTGTATATCATACACAGCTAATACTCAGATAATAATAGTAGAAAGTTATACTATCTCAAAGACAGAATGCCAGAAAATTCTTTCTGACAAACTTCAACATTTGTAATGCAATGAGTAGTCCTATAAAAAAATTCCCTGTAAAAGATCAGCCTAATTAAAGGTTAAATTGTAAATGTAAGATGTACTTTTATGATAAGGTCACCAAGAAATTCATAGTCAGGAAACCAGGGAAATTTCCTAATGTTGTATGATAATGTTAGGCTATTAAGGGCAAATCACAGTATCTGTGATAAGCTCAACAACCATGTTTCTTGGAGAAAAGCAGACTCGATTTTGTGAAAATAAAGTATTAGAGAGGCTTGATGATTTTTTCCCCTTTAGATATATGAGTATTATAAAATAGCAACTAATAAAAATGATTAATAATAAGCATTGCATACTATTATTTTTGACTAAAGGAACAGTCATGCATTGTAGCATGTAGTTATGTTTTACAGCTTTATCCTTTTGACAAGAGGTCAGTATTTATATGCTAATGTCTTCAAATATGAATTTATATCTTCTCTCTTAAAATGGCCCCCACAGGTTGAGATAAAATGTAAGCTGTTGGACCCCAGCTCATCTTTTTAATGAAAGGCCCTGCACAGAAGAGAGGTCAACAGATAACAATAGTCAAGAATCAGATTTTGAGTTGAATTCATAATTATTTCTCATAGCAAAAGCCCCATGCTCACACGATGTTTAGAATTTGAGTAATACATAAAAGCACCAATTATTTAGATGAAAATGTTTTTAAAAGTTCATCATATGGAATATGCCATAATTTGGTCTTTTGTGCAAAAACCAGAGTCAGTTTCAGTTAAGTTCTCACCCAGGCAAACAAACATGGAGAAAATGAAGACAAGAATAAAAGTATTCAACTTTTGTAAAAGCAGAAAGAATAGAATTATTTTATTCAAATAATAATAGCTAACTAAAAGCATTTTTTGTTTGTAGCGAATCCACAAGGGCCCTGATGTTGGCCTAAGTTTTTAGTAAAATCCATAGGCTAAAACAATATTTCAATCATTTCAGCCAGCATATGAATTTTCTGAGCATCCCCAAGAAGATATTTCCAAATGTATCCTTATCAGTTCAGCCATTGGTTAACTATCCCCTTAACTATAAAGGCTAATGGTTTTAAAAATGGCCTTTAGTTTTCTTATGATTTGGTCTCTCTTGTCTTGATAATAACAGAATTTCCTAGATTAAAATCTGGAGATAATGTTATTTGGAATTAGTTAGCTGTGAAGGAATCCATATACAAATATTTAATGGGTTTTAATTCTTTCCTCTGGCCAAGTTTTGAACTAGTCACCTTCAGTTATGGACATAGCCACCTTTGTCACTGGAGTAGACAAGTCCTTTACTGGTTACTTTATCATATACTTCATTTTTCATTGTTCTTTCACACACACCATCTAGTATTCTGAAAACATTAAGAGATACTGAAAAAAGAAGAAAGTAGGATCCTCATCAATAGAACCAGGTCCAGATATGTCCTAGATGTTGGAATTATCAGATAGAGATTTTAACATAACTATCATAGTTAAGTGGAAAAGGTGGGTAACATTTTTAAACAAATAGAGAATTGTGAAGGAGACATAACTATTCAAAAAAAGAGTCAAATGAAACACTAGAAATGAAAAAAGCACAGTGTCAAGAGATGAAGAATTATTTTAATGGTCTTATTGGCAGATCTGACAGCAGAAGCAAGCATTAGTGAATTTGGGTATAGGTTAATAGAAATTATCTAAACAGACACAGAGACATAAGAGTGAGGAAAAACAAAGCAGAGCATCCAAGAGATGCGGGACAATGTTAATAGTCTAAAGTACATGTAATTAGAGCCCCAGAACAAGAATAGAGAGCAAATATGGCAGAAGAAAATACATGCAGAAATAATAGCTGAGAATTTTCTAAAATTAAAGATAGACAAAAATTTCAGTTCAAAGAATTTCAGAGAATAAAGACAAACACAGGTAGACAACTGTCAAACTACTAAAATCCAAAGATAAAAAGAAAATCTAAAAGGTAGCCAAAGTTGAAGGAAAACCCCTCATAAAGAACAATGATAAGAATCCAGCAGACTTATAAAAAACAATGGGCCAGAAGACAATGGAACAACATCTTTAAAGTTCTAAATAGAAAAAAAACAAAACAAAACTGCCACCTAGAATTCTATATTTAGTAAAATATCATTTAAAACTGAAGGTTAAAAAAAAGAAATTTTTAGACAGAAAAAAAGATGAAAGAATTCAACTCCAGCAGAACTACAGTACATGAAATGCTAAAACTGTTTGTTAGACTGAAGGAAAATGATATCAGATAAAAACACAGCTCTGCAGTAATAGAAGAAAGACATCAGAATGAGTAAATAAGCCAGTAAATATAAAAGACCTATACTTACTTAACTATTTATATTTTCATATATATTACTCAATCTCTTTAAATGTTATTGATTATTTAAACATAAAACATTGACAAAGGAATATAAGGTTCATAGCATATGTAGGTGTCAGTTATGCAACAAGAGAACAAAGAATGGGAATGAAATAATTGGAAATATACTATTGTAAAATTCTTCCATTGCTTGGGAAGTATTGGAATATTTTTTGAATGTAGACTTTGATGAGTTAAGGATACATAGCATGAGCTCCACTGGTATAAGAAAACTCAAAGGGACATGGAAAGCAGGAAAGAGGAATAAATAACAGTGGAACAAATCATAATAAAATACTAACATGATAGAAATATATCCAAACATATCAAGAAATATAAATGGACAAAAAAATCCCAATTAAAAGGCAATGATTAAAATTCATCAGAATTTTGAATTTTTTTTAAATGAGCTGTTTTTAATGCAGGAGCTTTTCCTCCCTAGAAACCCAATTCTAATAGGCAAAAAAGATAAAAGAAAACAAACAAACAAAAAGGCAATGATTGTTAGGCAAGATTCAAAAGCAAGACTTAACTAAATGTTCTTTTTTTAAAAAAAACATATTTCACAGCCTGAAATTAAAATGATAGAAACATATATTCTATGTAACTATTAAGCACAAGAGATCATGTATGACTATATTAATCTCAAACAACGTAGACTTCACGGTAGAGAATAGTATAAAAAATGATATGACTTTTTTTTTTTACTGATAAAAGGATCAATTAACAGATATAAAAATCCAAACGTACATAAACCTAATAACAGAGCTTACAAATACGCAGTCTAAAATTGACATGACTGAAGTAAATATTGACAAATCCACAATCATAGTTGGTGGTTTTAACACTCCTTTCTCAGTAATTGTATTTTTATGGACAAGCAGTTGACAGTAGGAAAAAGAAACTTAAAACCATACCATTTACAATATAATAAAAATATAAAATATTCACCATATGTATATCTTTCAATGGCCTTAGGTCCAAAATATACACAGAAATCTTACAACTCTATAGTAAGAAAACAACCAACAAGAAAAGGGGCAAAAAGCTTGAGTAGACACATTTTTAAAACAATGGCCAGAAAGCAACATGAAAAAGACGCTATATCATTAGTCATCAGGAATTCAAATTAAAACGAAAATGAGATACCACTATACACCCAGTAGAATGGCAAAAATGAAAGAGATCGTCATTATCAAATATTAGAGACTATATGAATCACTGTAATTCTCATATACTGCTGTTGGGAGTATAAAACAGTATAACCACTTTAAAAAACATGCATCTATCCTATGACTGAGTAATTCCACTCCTAGGTATTTATTCAAGAAAATTAAAAACATGTGTCTACACGAAGCTGTGTACAAAAATATTCATAACAGCTTATTCATGATAGCCCAAAACTAGAAACAGCCCAGATAGCCATCAACAGGGCAATGGATAAATTGATTATCTCATTCAGTGGAAAACTACTAAGCAATAGAAAGGAACAAACTTCTGAATTATGCAACAATATGGATGACTTAAAAATATTAAAGTTACACACAAAAAGTATGTATTTTATGGTTTCACTCACATGAAAATCTAAGAAGCTAAAACTGGCCTACAGTAGAAAGAAGATTGATTGTTGCATCAGGTAAGAGATTGACTGGGAAGTGGCATGAGGAAGGTCTTTTAGAGTGATAAACATGTTTTCGTCATAGGTTGATGAGTTGTGTATGTATTTGTCAAAACTAATCAAACTGCATATGCAAGATTAGAGCATTTCACTGAATATAAATTATAACTTAATAAGGAAATTTAAAATAGTAGGAGACAAAATATTCACCACTCACCAGCTCCCAAAAATCCTGCTTTGAGAGAGATGAGGAGCAAGCTGCCATTACAGTGTCTCTTTCACTCCCTTTCCCTCTCTCTCCTTCCCTCATTTCTAAGGAAGAGTTCCTAGAGTTATATCTATTCTCAAAGAAAAAGAAGTATAAGCTAGAATTGTCCTACATCCGTCATTCTACTTGTACCCAAAAGGGACAGACATTTTCCATTTTTCTACACAAGGGTAAACCTTTGTTCATGTCACAGGTTAAAAGCAGTGTTTTCTAAAATAGAATTAATTTGAGCAGAATGATGCTAAAAGATTGTGTTTATGAAATGTTTTACTCCTAGCCCTGACTGTAGAACTGCTGAGTAAAAAGCAATTGATTGCACAGATTTACAGACTTTTGATTTAGGCATTATCCATAAATGAAATTCAGTGTTCATATTATAGTTATATCAATTTTCAACTGTTTTTTAAAAGGATCCTTAGTTAAAATGGGCTAAGTTGGTTTGTGCAGATAGTAAGTTCAAACAGCAATGTGCATTTTATTGGGCAAGGCTCATTTCCCCTTTGGCTTCCTTTAAACTAGCCAAATCAAAGTTTATGGTTTTTGTTGAGAGGTGTGCTGCAAATTAGTAAAAAAATACTGGATAATATTTGCTTAGTGACCAAAAGTAAAGTAAGCTACTTTTAAATGTAATCTTTTTTTTTCGGCAGTGATACAAATGTTCTAAAATATTATCATGGTGATGAATATTCAACTATGTGATGATATTGTGAGCCATTGTTTGCATATCATGTACGGACTGTTCGTATGTTCAGAATGTTTGTGTTTGTATGTTGTTTTAATCAATAAAATATTATAAAAATGAAAAAAGCAGGTTAGATCTTTTGTTGCTCAGATATGGTCTCTCTGTCTCTAAGCCCAGCTCTGCAAATAAAATCACTACCCTCCTCCCTATGTGGGACATGACATCTAGGAGTGAAAGTCTCCCTGGCAAAGTGAGATATGAATCCCAGGATGAGCCAGGCCCTGGCATTGTAGGATAGACAATGCCTGCCCAACCAAATGGGGGGAAAGAATAAATAAGTTATCAGTGGCTGAGAGAGTTCAAATAGTGTTAAGAGACTATTCTGGAGGCTACTCTTATATAAGCTTCAGCTAGATATTTCTATTTATCATGGTTTGCCAACCCCCAACCAAAATAATTCCTGCCAACCCTAAAGAACACCTAGGGCTCTATCTGAGATTTCTACAAAGGTTCCATGCACTAGATTACTTTCTACAAACTTACAACCTGTAGATGGGTTTCTAGGTCAGAAAAATCCTGAAATACAGAGGGGCCAGCCTCTCCAGAACATCAGCTAGTTCTATCCCTCTATCCCATATTATTGACAGCCCCTTCCAACATGATAAAGCTAGAATAGGCATAGCCCAAATATCCCTAAAGATTGGGAAAAAGATCAAAGGAGAAGGTGAAGTTACAACAGAGAGGATAGGATTTAACAATTAAGTATGATTGCTGAATCATTATATTGATTTCTTTTAGTTTCCAGTGTTTTAGAGCAGCTAGAAGGAAAAACTTGAAATTATGGAACTGTATCCCATAGCAAACTCTGAAATCTATCCTATAACTACTTGTTATAATATACTTTGAAACTTATTGCTGTATTTCACAATAAAAAAAATACAAAAAAAAAAGGAGGTTAGAGCGCAAACTTTGGCATCAAACTGGGGATCAATTTAGGATTCTAAGATGCTTAACAGGAATGTGAACTTGGACAAGTTTCTTACATCTGTGATGTTCAATTTTCTTCTCTATAAAATGAAGCCAAAATGTCTGTTTTGATGTTTTATGAAGATTTAATAAAATAATGTGCTTAGGAGTATGCCTGGCACACAGTGTTAGAAAGCTACTAATAATCTTTTTTTTTTTTTTTTTTTTTTTTTTTTTTAAAGGAAAGACAGAGAGAAGGAAGGAAGGATAGAAGGAAGGAAGGAAGGAAGAAAGGGAAACATTTTTAAACATTTTCTTGTTTTATTGTATTCTGTTTCTCCGTTTTTGTTACATGGGCTGGGGCCGGGAATCGAACCGAGGTCCTCCGGCATAGCAGGCAAGCACTTTGCCCGCTGAGCCACCGCGGCCCGCCCAGAAAGCTACTAATAATCTTAATTATGAAAATTACCCAACTGATATGACACCAGAAATGTTATATACTCTTTTCTCTTAGACACTACTAGTTACATGTGCAGCTATGTGAGAAAAAACGAAGTGAAATGGCCAAAGTTCACAGCTGTTGCCAATTATTTAAGCAACTGTTGGGGGGTTGGCATGTTCTTTTATTTTTCTTTTAAGATACACAATCTAGCACATTGTCTAATTAAATTAACTTTGCAGTTATAAAGGGCAAAGAAAAGAGTTCGTCTTTTCTGTTTTTTCAGGTTCACTTTAAGTGAATTAAAGACAATAATAATTATCCTTATTTTCAGTGTCAAGTTGAATGTTAGCTTTGTTTTGTTGTACATGGACGAATATGATAAATACCTAGGGGAGAGGAATTAGTTCAGTATTATCAAAAGTGGAATAAATAAAAGTATGACTAAAAAATTAAAAAATTAAGAATTCTATATGTCTATAGCAAGGTGAAAAATAATTTACTTAGGGGATTAAAAAGCAATTTAGAAGTAGAAGTTAAGTGAACAGCTCTTTTTTGTTAAGCCAAGTAGTTAGGAATTTTAGTAATGAGCTTAATAAAAATGTATCATTATTTTTCTCTGTAAAAAATTTCACAGCCTTCACAAAGCCCTGAGAAATACATGAGAATTGTCTGATTTTGTTTTCCTTGTGCAGAAGGTTCAGTGTAAGCACACGTATGTTTCACTTTCTTCTTTTTTTTTTTTCAAACAGTTTAACATAGACAAAGAGGCTGGGGAAAGGCAGATTTACCACCGGTACTGCATGGAACGAGCCTCTGTTCATTGTGCTCATGTGTTCACCACGGTTTCTGAAATAACAGCAATTGAGGCAGAACACATGCTGAAGAGAAAACCTGGTAATTACTATTCCTGAGTTTGTTCCTGATTTTTCAGTTCTAAATGACTAGAGTATGGATATGTTGTTTTTTCAGCATGCAGTAACTGTTGGAGAAACAGTTGCATTCACCTGTACTGCCCAAACCTTTAGATGTGTTTTAATTCTCAATTTCAATAGCATTAAAATGAAACCAACACTAAACTATATTTGGAACATAGTAAGTATTCAGACAGTTCTTGTTGAATAAATGGGCTCGCCTGAAATGCCCTAAGTCTGAATTGCACTGTCATAAGGATTTAATGTATGGAACCAAGCTGTGCTGGCTCTTCCCTTTGAAAAAAACAGAAGTCAAGCTAAAAAAAAAAAACAGAATTTAACACGAGGTTACCCCCAACCCTGCATTTTGTAGCACTACCTCATTGGTCCTGTTTAGTAGAAATTTATTGTTTTATTTTTCCCTCATACCACCTTGCGATTTTTTACTGGAATGTACCCCTATATCATCTTTAGGTTGCCATGGGAAGAGGCATGTTTATAAAACATGATCCTACCACCTGGCCACAGTTGATTGGTCCAGAAAAAGATACTTGTCCTAGGCTGGGATGCATAGCATGCTTCTAGGAAGGTGTTTAAACAAATGAACTTCAATGTTGTTGTTTTGTTTTTTTTTTTGTATGGGCAGGCACCAGGAATCGAACCCGGGTCTCCAGCATGGCAGGCGAGAACTCTGTCTGCTAAGCCACTAAGGCCCACCCATGAATCTCAGTTTTGATACAGTCTTGTATAATATGGATGTCAGCTTTGAAGCTGTTGCAGTGTCCTTTTTTCTATTATGTTGCCTGGAATATGGAGACCATTTAACTACAGTAAAGTGTGGGACTATTTAGGTTCTAAGCAATGTTTAGACCATAGTTTTAATCTAATTCCAGAGGCCCAGCTCAATCTCTGCCATGCATCCTATTAATAAATTTCTCATTATATTAGCTAGTGTTAATAGGTTTCTATTATTTGCAATCAAATGGTCCTAATTTTTATATACTTGCTGAATCCCTGTGTTCTTGTCTGTAGTTGTCTTTCCTTCAGTTAACAGTTGAATGTCTAAAGGAGGTATTCCAAGGTGCTATATAAGAAAAAGAAAAAAAAAACAAGAATCCAAGTACTTTGCATGGTAGCAACAGAAAGATCCTATGGTACTCTTTCTTCTTTCCAAGGAGTTCTTATGGTTTCACTTGGATCCTCACTTCCATTCCTCTTAACCGGACTTCATCCCATCAATATGCTCAATTCTCTCTTAGAGCTTCTTTTTTTCCTGTCTATGGAGCTCTTTTCTGAACTTACAAAAGTGTTGTTTTCTCGTATTCTAAAATAAAAATTACTTTTCAGACTGCCACTTTATTAAATGAGGACAAAATCGCATCCTTCTTCTTGCTGCCAACTATCTTAACAACATAAACCATGGCTGCTGCTTCCACTTACTCATTAGCACCCTGGCCCATGGCTTCCAACCCCACCACTGTTCTGAATTTACTTTCCAAAAAAAAGTCACCAAATTCAGATTTCTTTATTTTTAGAATATTCCTTGATATTCCTTAGCATTCAGAGGTGGTGGATACCTTTCCCTTACTTTTCGTGACACTACACAATCGAAGTTTATTCTAGCATGATTCTTCTGTAGTTCTCTAATAGGTTTTCAACTTCCTTCTGCTTTTTAAATGAGAATGTTCTCCAAGATCATATGCTACATCCTGTTTTCTTTATATGCTATTTTCTTTAATTCTTACTTTCTTGGAGAGACAGCTATAGAGTTGTGGTGAAAAAACGTAGGTTTTGTGCCAAATGCCTGCATTTAGTATTAAAAATGATTTTCTGCTCAATATAGTTTTCTAGCTATGTCACATTGTAAAAGTTATTTAAGCTCTTTATGCTTTATCTGTATAATGAGAATGATAATACAATTTCTTATCTGGATTCGTTCTGTTAAGTAAAAGAAAGAACACAGATTAGTGCCTGACCCACTGAAAAGGCTCAAAAGTTAATGGTCATCATTATTTTGTATAGATCACTATCTAGGTTTCAACAGCTCCATCTGTATTTCTGGTTGCCCACAAGCTCCTGCACTTCTACCAGAACTTTTAACACTGCAGTCAATGTCACGTCTAACTAGTGATAGAGTCATTTGGTAGCTCGGATTGAAATTGTGAAATCTCTGAACACTTTGCAGCTCAAGGTCAATCGACTTCTAGTAGATCATTAAACATAAAATCTTTCCCAAGAACATTTAAAAAAATATATATGCATTATATAGCATAAGTATGGGCTTTTTATTTCCTAGTTTTCCTTGAAGCCCTCCCCAATTATAATTATAATCACACCTACAATGCTATGGGCACAGCTCCAGAGCAAGAGGCAAATGTTGGCTGGGTCATAACCTTGCATGGGTACTATGTATGGAGCCAGATATTTTTTAAAATGTTATTATATACTCAGTTAGTATATAATGTCTTTTTATAGCCATATTATGATGCATTGAACATATATTTGACTCAAAATAATTTCTGATGTTTAAAATACAGTATTTTATTTAAAATATTGGCACAAAGGCAATATAAATTTAGTAATTACAGACATACAATTGAGCACATCTACTTTGAAACTTAAAAATAGTGTACTTTAACATGACTACCCTGAAACGGATTGCCGCCTCTTATCCATTACATGCTGAGAAGTTTTTTACTATGTTGAAGTAAGCAAAATGCTCCTACTGAAGAATGCCAATCCCTCAGCAGCTCATGGATTCATTTGATTACTATAAAAATCACTCTTTATCCCCCTTCTACCTAAAGTTCAGTCATTTGAAACTGTGGAAAATTTGAAGGCACAGATCTATTCAGAGTCATCCAGCTTTGTTCAGAGATGTAAATTTTGCAAACAGCATCAAGGTTCTCATATGAATATTTGGTTTTATTGCAGAACTGTACTATCTACCCCAGTGCCACAATTTTGAGAATTTCATAGAAAATATAAGTTTTGTGATGTCATCTTCAAAAGATGTCATATAATTGAATTACATTTAGCATTTATAATGTCACAAAATACTCTAACTAGTGAGTGATTCCATAGTATGTTGCCAGAAAGGATCCTCAGGGTCCAAGGTTCCTGTGACTCTTCACAGATGGACTTAAGCACTGCTCTGTACCTCATTCCAATGTGTCCAGGCAATGATGTGGAGAGAATGTTTTGAAGAAAATCCACCTTGAACTGGTATGACCCTCAAAATCTATTTAAGTTCAGGAAATTTCTAGCTGTCCTTTTTACGTGATGTGAATTATTCATATAATAATGAGGCTCAGGAGTTCAATTGCAAATAGAGCATTCAAAAAAATAGCTCAAGTTTCTGTAGTATATTTTGACAGTGCATATAAACTACTAGATTCATAGCATAGGTATTGTGTGTTATGATACAATAAACATCATTTTTCACACGGTCTTTGGCCAAGATTGTTGAAATAATATTTACCTCTACAATAGAGACCTATGTGTCAGGTATCCAAAAGGAAACAAGCAATGAAATCAGAAGTTATTTTCTTAGGCCATTGCAAGAATACTGCCAGCTCTATACCTATCCAAGTTAAGGAACTTGCAATCCAAAGTTGTGCCTCCAAAAACAAAGTAAGAGCTTTAAGACAGTGGTTGTTCAATTTCTATATTATTTTTCATTTACAAAGCACTTTCCTGCTGAATCATCTTTGCTTTTAGGAAAAAAAGAGGGGTTCCTATAAAGTACTGGACCAATTAAACATAATCAAGAATAGCCAATTTCTTTTCATTTTTCCTTATTTCAAAAGCATCACATTGTGAAAGATTTTGCTTTTCTGTCCAAATTCTGAGTTAACTCTCGGTTTAAGGAAATGTCAATTTTGTGGTCTTGGAGGAAGGGCAGATTCTGCCTTCCACCAGTAAAGCCAAAGGAGGACAAAATGTGACTTCTTCCTGCTTCGATGCAGGTGGGAAACGAATGAGGGTTTCACACTCAACCATATGCTCCTTCCCAGGACTAAGTGTTGAGAAAACAGTACAGAGGCCAGGGCAGTTGGACAGCTTTCATAGCAGTGTCGCAGCATAGGTTTCTGAGCTGTACTTTCCAGCCTCACCACTAATTCTGTCAGCTCCTTTACATCATTTTAATCCATTCCTTTTCTACTTAAGTGATTCAGACTTGGTTTAAACCAACTTGTTTTACATCCAAAAAGGCTGACTGGTATAGAAAATCACAGGAAATTATAGAATGTAATTAAACTATAGTAGAAGAAGGTAAAAGCGCCCACAATTCTAATACACAGAGGTATTTACAGTCAATATCTGAACGTATACTCTTCTAGACTCTATTGATGTTTATTTTATTTTTGTCAAATGAGATCAAGCTGTACTCACTCTTGTTTCCTACTCTTTTTTGTAATAATATACTATCAGCTTATATCAATACTATCATTTTAAATAACTAGGTGGAAATCAATTGATATATATTTATATCAATATATCCACAGACTTTTAAGATTGAATATTAAAAATCCATATTAAGTAACATTAAAATGAAATATTTTAATGATGATCATAATAGTTAAATTTATTACTAAGTTCTTAATGACATTAGGATAAAATCTCAGAAGTAAAACTCCTCTTTCAAAGTTTATGCATATTTTTAAGTTTTACATAGAATGACTACTTTTCACAATGTTCTAGAAGTACAAGGTCAAGTACAACTGGTACAAATTTTGGGGCATTGTCAAATAGCACCCTGGAAATGTTTTAACCAGACTATATTTCCTTCAAAAAAAAAAAAAAAAGAGTGTTTCTATATCTTTTTACCAACATTTTTTTTTAGCCTTTGACAATTGGATATATAAAAAATACTATCACATATGCTTCTAGTGTACATGTGTTTGATTACTGAGTCTAAACATTTTCTCACCTGTTTATCAGACATTTATATTTATTCTTCCATTTAGTCAGCTATGCATGTTTCTATCATGATGTCCATTTTTTCTTATTGATTCATAAGAATTGGATATACTCAAAAACACACCCACATGTGCTTTAAGTGTCATATGTTGCTTTCACTGAATTTGCCATTTGTACTTTAATATGGTTATTGATAGTTTTGCAATTATAATTTGTGAGCCAGTGCTGGTGCTCTAATATGAACTAGCCAGGATCTTTTTAGTCAGTGTCTTTCCTTCCTGTTAGTGTTGCCTAACCATAGAATGTTTGTTGCCTTCTACTTGGAAACAATAGCAAAAATCTAATAACATTGGTTGCCTCCAGTGAGGAGAAAAAGTTGAGGTATAGGGATTGAAGACAGAGACTTTTGGGGTTCTGTGGCTGTTGAAATGAACTGCCACAAACCTGATAGCTTTAAACAGCATAGATGTATCTCTTACAGTCTGGAAGTTAGAAGATCTAAATCTATTTCCCTGGACTGAAATCAAGGTGTCACCAGGGCCACACTACTTCTGCAGGCCCTAAGGGAGAATCCATTTCCTTGCCTTTTTCAGTTTCTAGGGGCTCCCTGCATCCTTGGTTTATAGCCCTTTCCTCCCATCTTCAAAGCATACCACCTCTAATCTCTGCTTCAATTATAAAGTTTTAAAAAGTAGTCCAATCTCCCTCTGCTTCCCTCTTATAAAGGCCCTTATCCACTCAGATAATCCAAGATAATCACTCTTTCTCAAGATCCTTAACTTAATTGCATCTGCAAAGTCCCTTCTGTCATGGATGGTAACATTCACAAGCTCCAAGGGATTAGATCCCGGATGTGTTGGGGGCCATCATTCTGCCGACCACACCTTTTTTCTTGCCTTTGTTTTTACTGCTGCTAATAAACTATGTATTCACCTTAGAAGGTATTTTCCGTTACATATTCTGAGTAGTCTTCATCCTTCCTGTCAGAGAACAATATTCTAGAAAAACCTGAACATCTTTTCTGCCTGAGCAACACAGGCAGAAATGAACTAATAATGTATTTTTAAAAAGGGGGGGGGGCTGCCTTTTTAAATTTCCAAAAGGATAGAAATTTGCCTACACTCCTGTTAAAATAACAAGGCAAGGGGTAGTTTAGTGTGATGGTTAAGGACACGATAGCTAGTCATAGCCTAGAATGATTCTGCTCCCAGTTACCAACCATGAGAACTTGGACAGGTTCCTTAAGTTTGTGCCTCAGTTTCCCCCTCTGAAAACGCTGATGGCAAAAATATGCAAAAATGCAAAAACCTACTTCATTGGTTGTTGCAAGGATATTAAATGAGTTATGTTGTAAGGTGTTTAGAGCAGTACCTGGTGTCTAGTAAGCAATTGATAAATGAAAACTGCAGCAATTATTACCATTGCTATCAATCAGGCTGTTTCATTAGACTAGGGGCTCATTGTTATTTTGGTCAGGTACTTCCAGTTTCCTTTTTCAACCAGAAGACTTGGGATTCTGAAGTTTTATGAATATTTAATTCTATCATAGTCAGCAACTAGAAACATTAACAGCATTTAACTTTATAGAGTTTTCTATAATGGTACCTTCTTTCGGAAGAGAATTTTCTTGATGATTTTGTTTTGCTTTTCCAGATGTCATTACTCCAAATGGCTTGAATGTTAAGAAATTTTCAGCAGTCCATGAGTTTCAAAATCTGCATGCCATGTACAAGGCCAGGATCCAAGATTTTGTCCGGGGCCACTTCTATGGGTATGCTTTTCTTTCTTAAAAAAGAGAGAAAAATTGCACATGAGTTTAGGAATCTTTGGTAGAGAGAAAATAAGTTATAGTAAATGTTTATCTTTCTCAGCTCTCTTTGTGCTTCAACACAATTCATATCTATATTTGTTGATGTTGCTTTATTTCACTAGAAACTCTTTTGTTTTATTTTAGTCATCTCGACTTTAATCTTGAAAAGACTTTGTTCCTTTTCATTGCTGGGAGATATGAGTTTTCAAACAAAGGAGCTGACATCTTCCTAGAATCCTTATCCAGGCTAAATTTCCTGCTGAGGGTAAGAAAACTTTACAACATGATACAATGCTCCTTTAGAGAGGATTTTCTTTTGTGGGAAGTGGCTACCTAAATAGTTTTCCAATTAATATATGATTTTGAAAACTATCCTAAAAATGGCTTCTGCCTCTCAAATTACATATTAGTGTCGTCACATTTTCACTTGTGTGTGTGTCTACATTGTTAAGTACATTTTTCTTGAGCGCCACATGTTTATCACATCATATGTGCTTTGTTTTAAGAAGTCATTATAACATCCCCTTTCCCTACCTGAGTTTGTAACCAATCAAAAGATTAATATGGAGAAACCAATCAAATAGTGAACAAAATACTGCTTTTTAAAAAACTGATAAAGATGGAAGATGTGTCTTGGGTCTAGGGCAATAACGGGCCTCCTCACCCTGAACCTGGCTCGAGAACTAGAGGCACCTCACAGGCACCTGCAGCCATCACCACCCTCCAATGACCATGGCAGCTTTTAGAGTCCCATTATCTCACCGACTGACAGCCAAACCCTGGAGCATTTGCTCACTGTAGAAAGGGGCAGACACACACAAACGCTGTTCCATCCAAACCCACTAACTACCCCTACTACTCAGGGATGGGTAGCATAGAAGGTTAAACTTGGGCATGTCCCACCACCTGAAACATTAAGGAAGGGGGAGGAGGTCACCGCTTCCAACAACGTGGAATCACTTTTCAGTCAGGAAGGTGGGCCTTAAAATGGGTTCCCAACTAATCCAGCAATAAAACGTGCCAACAGAAGCAACCACAAAAATGGGTGCCATGGAATAATTGTTGATTGATGTCATTGGTTTATATTCCAATCCCATCAAATAAAAATATAAAACAAGTACTCTTATAGGAGACCACTACAGTATTATTTTACTCAATTATCTTTTTATTGACATACCAAGAAAATCTAAAGCTTTCTGATCTCTGTATCATTTCAAGTCAAATTTTGATTTTCAGATATAGATATATCCTTACCTTGAGGCTGACGTCATACAAAGTATGCTAAAAGTTTTACTCAAATTCCATTAAGAGAGCAATACATTAATAAAACACCCAAGTCTGCAAAATAGGACTGAAGACCAGAAAGATTATTCTTCATAATAATCCCTAGTATGTACATACTCAACAACCTTTATAGATGGGCTCTCAATTTTATCAAACATATATCATGATTAGGAGCATAATTAATCAATTTCTCCACACATTGATTAAATATTCACTTTAGTTTTAGATGTGAAGAAAAGCCTATAGCTATTATTCTTGACATCAGAGATGATTCAAATACTTGGAGAAGTTAAAAGAAGGCCTGCTTTTTCCATATAGTACATTTACTCTTTAATGGCACATTGGCTAATTCAGGGGTGAGTTTCCTATTCTGTGGCTTGGACAGATTTGCTGAACAGAAGGCCAAGCCCCAGAGTGCAAAGGTGACATATCAGATGGCAAAGTGCCCTCCCTACCCCCTACAGGTGATAGGTAATTACTGCCAGAATACATGAACATGCATATATAGTTGCAGTTTTAAGTGAGTTTAGGTTATTACCACACTGGTTGATATGTCATTTTACTTCTGAGAGATGCTAGGCCTATGATATTTGTGGGAAGAAGAAGGGAAAAAAAGCAGATTTTTGAGTCAGAAAATACCAGTTTGAATATCAGCTCTGCCACTGACAAAATATTTAAGATAAAAGAGCTCAGTCAAATTGTATAACCTCTTGTGCTTCTATTTCCATATAAAATGAGGAGAGTTGCTACATGGCACATTGGGGGAAAACAAGCTCAGGCACAAAGAAACTTTCGGCAAATGACTGCTTTATTACTTACACATAGCATAAACGGTCCAAAAGAGCAGGGGAAGAGAACTGACCATTGTAACCAGACAAGGGTTGTGGATTCTTTTGCCTGACATGCTCAACAACCAATTCCTGAGACACTGGGGTTTCAAAGAGAGACAGAGTTTTATGATTAGGCACGTAGTAGGAGAGACCAGATGGCCTAGCAACCCAAAATCTGTTTCCCTGAACTGCAGCAATTCTGATAGTTTTGTTAGAGAAAAGGTTGGGCAGGGTTTAGGATAATGAGCACAGTGGCCCCAGATAATTTAATTAGAGGTGATCTAATTATTGAGCATGCGCAGATTGATTACATGCTTAGTCACAGAACAGATGTAAGAAAATGGTGGAATGAGGTCTAGGTGACTTGTAGGTTAAAGTCTAGGCTACTGTGTATGTCAGGTGGGTCCACTCTGGTTAGCTCCAGTCTGGGTTATCAAGATAATTTTGGATTTAAGGTGGGTTAGTTCAGGGCTGACTCAAAACCCTTCATGAATAAACATTTGGGGCTGTCTTTAGTGGTTACTGGAACTTACCATTGAAAAACTGGAGAACTGGATACAAATGAAGGTTAATCACAAGGCCCTTACAGTCACAGGGGCAGAAGATAGAGGCTGCACAATCATTGTCAGAGATCAAGGCAGCTGAATTACAATTGAGATTCCAGGAATTTCCCTCTATTACTCCAATATATCAGAGAGCAAAAGGGATTATCTATATAATGATTCAGTCATCAAAATCATCCCTTAAATCCTGATTTCTTGGTTACATCGTAGCCAGTAACCTGGGGAGGCCAATGCTCTGGTCAGAGACAGCGGATGGCAGCTCCACATACCCCCCACTTGGAGTCAGAGAGAAGAGACAGATCTCTGCTGCCCGAGGACAGTGTTTAAACAACCTATGGGCGGCTCCTGCCACTGAGAGCTCTCAACCTGAAGCAGCTGGGCTGCTTATGCCTGATTTCACAGTTTCAAATAGGGCCAGGCCTTTTCATTAGACTAAACATCTCCCCTGAGCTGCCCTCGGAATGGAAACCTCTGCACTCAAAAGAAAAGGAGGGGCGGGGGCAAGCGAGGGTTGAACTGCTGAATGTGTCTGTCTTCCCCAGCAGTTAGGGAATTAGGCTGGGTATAAGGATCCACACAAGTGTTAGGTTGAATTAAGTATTTAAAGCACCTGGCAAAGTCTCTGCTACACCAGAAGTGCTGAGCATGTGCTGTTCCTTTCCTAGAGGACTAGGAAACAAAATACAACATCAATATGAGAATCAAGCCATCTAATAGAAAAAATGTAAACAATCTATTTATGCAAATCAGTGTGTATAAATTGAAAAAGAAAAGAATAAATTAAAACTAAATTACTCATTAAATTTCCAGTCTGAACTTTGGCCCTATAATATATTTGCTCACATTTAAATTAATTTTTAGCCACAGAAAGAAAATAGTAATAATAATAGCAATTGGGTTATATATTTTAGATTGTCAGTGCCATGAAAATATTTCATCTGGATTTCCAAATTGGTAAACTGATAAATCAGAGTTAAAAGCCAGATTTAAATTTAAATTCCTGGAGAAGTCTCAGGTATAAATTCTATGAAATATACATAAAACCTTTTTTTATCTAAAGAGATTTAAAAACACCTCTTTTCAAAGTTTAAGGTCCATCTGTTACATGTTCCATTTTATCTTTCTTGTGTTTTCCAATCTCTCATCAGATGCATAAAACTGATGTCACAGTGGTGGTGTTTTTCATTATGCCTGCCAAGACAAATAATTTCAACGTGGAAACCCTGAAAGGACAAGCCGTGAGAAAACAGTTGTGGTAATCCCACATGTTGTCACTGTTCTCTAGCAATCAATGTAAAGGGATTTTTTTTTTTTCAGTGAATGATCACTGATATATCTCCTTGATTTTTATTTTTCCTTAAGATTGTTATAGCACATATACTACTTGGTTCTTTCATCATTGTGTTACTATGCTAAATTATGTAATACCTGCAAAACAAATGTGTTAATTTAAACCTTTGAAATGAGCTACCACGGAAGGAATATTTAAAGGAGAATAGCCTCAGTAGAAATTTTGAAACAAGTTGAATTTTTAGTTTTTTTTTTTTTTTGGGTGTGTGGAAATGTCCAACATATGAATGTAAAGAGATATGTAGATGCCTACATAGGCATCACTCAGATTCAACAATTTTCAATTAATTGTTCAACTTATTACAACCGTACTTTGCCTACTATAACACCAGCATCCACCCCACCCTGTCCCTGATTATTTTCCAGCAAAAGAGAGACTGAGTTTTTAAGCCCTCTGGCAGCATCAGGGTATTCTGCTGCCACTGCTCTGGGAGTTTTAATTCAAGTTCAATTGGCAAGTAGGGAAAATAATGGAAGAGGCTATGCAAAAGAGAGCTGCATATTTTCAAAAGATGCATTGACAAAACATTAACATTGTCGTGACAAATAAAGATTAAAAGTTCTGACTTTAAATTTTAAATTTTTCTACTTCCAACAGGGACATTGCACATTCTGTCAAGGAAAAGTTTGGAAAGAAACTCTATGATGCATTATTAAGGTAGGTACTTGGAGTGCTTAATACTTTTAATGGTTAATATTTCGAACATTTAGGGCTTCACTATTCAAAGTTAACAAGTTATGCATTATAATAGAGGACATCCTTTGAAGACACATTAAATCATGTGAACAGGTTTTGCTTTATCCTCCATTTGAGAAACACATGTCAATAGATTGTAAAATAAAAGACCTTTATATATAGGCAGGCAGGTTCTAATTCCATGGGAACTTCATTAAGCATTAATATGCTCATCAGAAGAAAAGGGAGATTTCATGAAATTTTAAGTAAAAATGTATATTAACATGTTAACGTACTGATTAATAAATAATAAAACATATGGACAGTATGTAGGTTTTGTTATAATATGAAGAGAAACCTGTTGTCTCCTGACCCCTGGGTTAAATTTCATTTCTTTTTACCAGGAAAAGAATCAGCTTATATAAGGATATGTCCAGGGCCCTTTAAAATGTAGTACTCAAGAGTGGACAAAATATAATGAATATCCCCTAATGGTTAATAATAAGGCTTTAATAATTCATTTCAATTTATTTTTATACTCACAAATGTGTTCTTTATCAAATTTCTCCACACTTTAGGAATTTGTTTGGGAGCTTCATCAGTAAACTATATTTGCTTTACATTTATTTTTAACTTGCATAGAACAGTCCCTGATACATAGGCAGTACTGCATCACAACCAGCTGTTTTTACTGATATTACTAACACTGTTTTCTCCACAGAGGAGAAATCCCTGACATGAACAATATCCTGGACCGAGATGATCTAACAATCATGAAAAGAGCCATCTTTTCGACTCAGGTATCAAAGATAAAATGTGCCCACCATTTACCATAATTACTAAAATCAATTTAAGTCAACATTTTAACTTACTGGCACATGCTAACTTGGGACAGTTTTCAACATGAGAGCTAGAAAAGGCGTTCTATGTTTTCACCTTAATCACCACTTTGTATCTTGTCTTTTCATAGGTGGTTTTCAGGGTGCATTTTAAAAGCTTTATTTGGAACCAATCTATCCAAATGAAAAAATATGTATATAGGAGAAACAACAAAAATCCTCCCAAATTTTTCAGGAAGCATAGAATTTTCCATCACAATAGAGAAAATATAAATATTGCAGTCAAGTGGAATTATGGCAAGAAGGGAAATCCAAATGCTGTGTCCCGTGTACACCAAAACTCATATCTTAACAGTGAGGTATTGGGCACTGGGAGCGCCCCCCCTAAGGGGAACCAAGAGAATGTTTCTTCTTGAGTTAAGATTTCAAGACAACCTTATATTTCAAATAAGTCCCAGAAACAGTCAAGAAGCTGAGGCCTCTTGACTGCAGATGAGGAACAAAACCTTCCTGTGTTCACAATGTGGGAAGGAAGTTCTTCCACCCAGTCTCTCCCCCTGAAACTCGCAAAAAACTTACCATTGTTTAGTTTCATCTCAAAAGACTGAGGTGGGGGGGTCCTATCCAAGATGGCGGATTAGCGAGGTGTGGGATTTAGTTCATTCTCCAGAGCAGCTAGTAAATAGCCAGGAACAGTACAGAACAATTGCTGGGGCCACGTCAGTGACCAGACACACAGCGTACCCCAGTCTGGACAAGCTGGACCAGTTAGGAGCCCACCTAGAACTGTGAGTTCCCCAAGTCGTGATGGCCAGCGCCCCTCCCCCACAGGCTGCTTCCCAGAGGGTAAAGGAAATGGACTTTACCAGCATCAGGGGCTGAGCACAACCAAAAGCCAATTATGGAATTAATTAACAAATTCTGACTACTAAAATTAGAGCCCCTGCTCAGCTGAATCCAGAAAAAGCGGAGGTTGCTGTTTTTTGCCCTGGAGCAGAGGGGCCAGGGCTGATGGAAAAAGAAAAAAGAAAAAAAAAAAAACAGGATCTGAAAAGGTCTGGGCCCTGCAGGAAAGGGGAGGGCACATAGGACCTGGAGACACACAGAGCAACATACCAACTTAAGCTTTTGATTGGCAAACCCAAGGAACGGGGTCTTGCTCTGAAAAGGATTTTTATTTTCTTCTTTTGTGGCTGTGTTTCTACAGATTGATTACTCTTTGGATACAGCTTTAAGCCTTCTTGGGCTCCACTGCCCCAGGCATAGGCAGGAACAGGCTTATTTGAGAGCTTCTCTGGACCCTGTGCCTTCCCCAGGAGAGGGGTGGGACCCACCTCAGGTGGAATCCCTCCCTCAAGGAATTCAGACCCCAAGGTCTGGAAAAGGGAAGCAGTTAAAACCAGCCTACAACCTCTCCTCTGTCTCCACCATGCCCCCAGCAGGGAGAGCCTGTTGAAGTTAAAGGTACCGCATCACCCTATGCAGGTGGGACCCGCAGGCAGAAAAGCACCACATACTGGGCAGGATTGGAAAAACACAGAGTCCAGAGACTTCATAGAAAAGTCTTTTAATCTGCTGGGTCTCACCCTCAGGTAATACTGACACAGATGACTCTTTCCTCCTGAGAAGTGATCAGTTTGGTTTGGGAAAATCTGACTGGGGTCTATAATATCTAAGTAGAACCTCCTAAGGGAGGGTGGGGCAATGGCACCATACAGGCAGGGCAAGACACAAGAAAACCAAGAACTAAAAAATTCTGATCTATTGAACAAAACCTAAGCTAGAGGACTAGAATAAGCTGAACTGAATGTCAAAGAACAGATAAACAACAAAGTCATCCAGCAAGAAAATCCTGGAGAAAAAAAAGTGAAAGCAATCTCCAGAATAAACTAATTAAGGTAAGTAATGCCTAGACACCAGCAAAAAATAACGACTCATACTAGGAAAATTGAAGATATGGCCCAGTCAAAGGAACAAACCAACAATTCAAATGAGAATCGGGAGTTGAAACAATTAATTCAGAATGTTCAAACACATGGAAAACCTCATCAAAAATCAAATCAAGGAATTGAGGGAGGATATAAAGAAGGCAAGGTATGAACAAAAAGAAGAAATCAAAAGTCTGAAAAAAACAAATCACAGAACTTATGGGAATGAAAGGCACAGTAGAAGAGATAAAAAAAAATGGAAACCTACAATATCAGATTTCAAGAGGCAGAAGATAGGATTAGTGAACTGAAATCCAAGAAGCAAAAGAAAATATAGGGAAAAGAATGGAAAAATATGAGCAGGGACTCAGTGAACTGAATAATAACATGAAGTGCACAAATATACGTGTTGTGTGTATCCCAGAAGGAGAAGAGAAGGGAAAAGGAGGAAATTATCACTGAAAATTTCCCAACTCTTATGAAAGACTTAAAATTACAGCTCCAAGAAGTGCAGCATACCCCAAAGAGAACAGATCCAAACAGACATACTCCAAGACATTTTACTAATCAGAATGTCAGCAAAGAGTAAGAGAGAATCTTCTCTTGCTGCTTTCAAGATTCTCTCTTTCTAAGAGAAAAACAATCCATCACATACAAGGAAGCCCAATTAAGACTATGAGTAGATTTCTCAGCAGAAACCATGGAGGTGAGAAGACAGTGGGATGATATATTTAAGATACCAAAAGAGAAAAACTGCCAACCAAGAATTCTATATCCAGCAAAACTGTCCCTCAAAAATGAGGGAAAATAAATTTAGTTTGAAATGCTAGTGATGAATGAAAGTGAGGTATAAGGGGTATGGTATGTATAATATTTTTTTCTGTTTTCATTTTATTTCTTTTTCTGCTGTCTTTTTATTTCTTTTTCTGAATTGATGCAAATGTTCTAAGAAATGATGAATATGCAACTATGTGATGATATTGTGAATTATTGATTATATATGTAGGATGGAATGATCATATGTTAATGTTTTTGTTCGTTTGTTGTTAAATTTTTAATTAATAAAAAAATGAAGGGGAAATTAAAACATTTGCAGACAAAAATTTATGGAGAGAATTTGTGACCAAGAGACCAGCTGTACAAGAAATACTAAAGGGAGCACTAGAGACAGATAAGAAAAGACAGGAGAGAGGTGTAGAGAAGAGTATAGAAATGAAGACTATCAGCAAAGATAAAAAGAAGAAAAATTAGATATGACGTATAAAATCCAAAAGGCAAAATGGTAGAAGAAAATACTGCCTGTACAGTAATAATGCTAAATGTTAATGGATTAAACTCCCCAATCAAAAGACATAGACTGGCAGAATGGATTAAGAAACAGGACCCATCTATATGCTATCTACAGGAAACACATCTTAGACCCCAGGATGAACATAGGTTGGAAGTGAAAGGTTGGGAAAAGATATTCCATGCAAATAACAATCAGAAAAGAGCAGGAGTACTATACTAATATCCAACAAATTGGATTTCAAATGTAAAACAATTAAAAGAGACAAAGAAGGACACTATGTATTAATAAAAGGAACAATTCAACAAGTAGACAAATCAAAGTAAGAAAACCACGTGATCATCTCGATTGATGCAGAAAAGGCATTTGACAAAATTCAACATCCTTTCCTGTTGAAAACACTTCAAAGGATATGAATAGAAGGGAACTTCCTCAACATAATAAAGGGAATATATGAAAAACCCACAGCTAACATCATCCTCAACGGGGAAAAACTGAAAACTTTCCCCCTAAGATCAGGAACAAGACAAGGATGTCCACTATCACCATTGTCATTCAACATTGTCATTCAAGTTCTAGCCAGAGCAATTAGAGAAGAAAAAGAAATACAAGGCATCAAAATTGGAAAGGAAGAAGTAAAACTCTTACTGTTTGCAGATGATATGATACTATATGTTGAAAAACCTGAAAAATCCACAGCAAAACTACTAGAGCTAATAAATGAGTACAGCAAAGTGGCAGGTTACAAGATCAACACTCAAAAATCTGTAGTGTTTCTATACACCAGTAATGAACAATCTGAGGGGGAAATCAAGAAAAAAATTCCATTTACAATTGCAACCAAAAGAATAAAATATTTAGGAATAAACTTAACTAAAGACACAAAAGACCTATTCAAAGAAAACTACAAAAGTTGTCAAAAGAAATCACATAAGTCCTAAATAATGGAAGGGCATACTGTGTTCATGGATTGGAAGACTAAATATAATTAAGATGTCAATTCTACCTAATTTGATTTACAGATTCAATGCAATACCAATTAAAATCCTGAAAACTTACTTTTCAGAAATAGAAAAATCAATAACCAAATTTATCTGGAGGGGCAGGCTGCTCTGAATAGCTAAAAATATCCTGAGAAACAAAATGAAGTTTGAGGCCTGACATTACCTGACTTTAAGGTGTATTATGAAGCTACAGTGGTCAAAACAGCATGGTACTGGCATAAAGATAGATATACTGACCAATGGGATTGAAGAGTGTTCAGATGTAGACCCTCTCATCTATGGACAACTGATCTTTGATAAGGCAGTCAAGCCAACTCACCTGGGACAGAACAGTCTCTTCAATAAATGGTGCCTAGAGAACTGGATATCCACATGCAAAAGAATGAAAGAGGATCCATATCTCACACCCCATAGAAAAATTAACTCAACATGGATCAAAGACCTAAACATTAGATCTAAGACCGTAAAACTTTTAGAAGAAAATTCAGGGAAATATCAATCTTATAATAGGAGGCAGTTTCCTAGACCTTATACCCAAAGCATGAGCATTGAAGAAATAAATAAATAAATGGGAGCTCCTCAAAATTAAACACTTTTGTGCATCAAAGATGTTTGTCAAGAAAGTAAAAAGACAGCATACACAATGGGAGACAATATTTGGAAATGATATATCAGATAAAGGTCTGCATCCAGAATATATAAAGAGATTGTTCAACTCAACAACAAAAAGACAGACAACTCAATTACAAAATCGGCAAAAGACATGAAAGGACACTTCTTAGGAAAGGAAATACAAATGGTCAAAAAGCACATGAAAAGATGCTCAACTTCCCTGGCTATTAGGAAAATGTAAATCAAAACCACAATGAGATATCATCTCATACCCACCAGAATGGTAATTATCAATAAAACAGAAAATAACAAGTGCCAGAGAGGATGTGGAGAAAGGCACACTTATCCACTTTTGGGAAGGTCAAATGGTACAACCACTGTCGAAGACAGTGTGGCGGTTCCTCAGGAAGCCAAGTATAGAATTGCAGTATGATCCAGCAACACCATTGCTAGGTATCTACTCAGAGGACATGAGTAGATATGCACATTTGCACACCAACATTTATAGCAGCATTATTTATAATTGCGAAGAGATAGAAACAGCCAAAATGTTCATCAACAGACGAGTAGCTAAGCAAGCTGTGGTATATACATATGATGCAGCTGTAAGACAGAATAAAGTCATGAAGCATGTAAGAACATGGATGGACCTTAAGGACATTATGCTGAGTGAGATTAGCCAGAAACAAAAGGACAAATACTGTGTGGTCTCACTGATATGAACTGCCATTAGCGAATGAACTTGGAGAATTTCAGTTGTTAACAGAGACCATCAGGAGATAGAAATACGGTAGATATTGGGTAATGGGAACTGAGGGGATACAGATTGTGCAACAGGACTGATTGTAAAAATTCAGAAATGGATAGCACAATACTACCTAACTGTAATACAATAATGTTAAGACACTGAATGAAGCTGAATGTGAGAATGATAGAGGTAGGAGGCCTGGGGGCACAGATGTTATCAGAAGGAAAGATAGACAATACAGACTGAGATGGTATAATCTAGGAATGCCTAGAGGGTATAATGATAGTGACTAAATGTGCAAATTTAAAAATGCTTCTGCATTAAGAAGAACAAAGTAATGTCAATAATGCAGGCTGCTGAAAACAGATGGTAATTAATATTTTAAAACTTTAACATATGTGTGAGACAAGTAAAAAATGTTTATTTGGTACAAAATTTATATTTTGACTAGTACATTTCCTAATATAACATATGTGGACAACTTAATTGAACACCATAGTACTTGGAACCTTGCGTAGGGCATGAGATTTTGTAGGTTTGTCCAGAGTGATGCCCTGATAAATCCCAGAGTGATTTGGACAGTGAATAGGGAAGTATTTGCGGAGTCCCTAGGGGGAATGGTGAGAAAGGGGGAAATTCAACTTCCCCAAGTGGAGAATTCTTGATATTCTCACAGGCAATGGGGACAGCCAAAACAATAGGCTGATTCTCCAATCTTGGGGTTTGTTCATATGAAACTTAATCCAGGAAAAGAGTAGGTTAAGCCTGCTTAAAGTTAGGCCTAAGGGTCACCCCCAAGAGAACCTCTTCTGTTGCTCAGATGTGGCCTCTCTCTCTCTGCTGACACAGCAAGCAAACTCACTGCCCTTCCCCTCTCTACAGGGGACATGACTCCCAGGGGTGTGGACTTCCTGGCAACATGGGACTGAAATCCTAAAATGAGCTGGAACTCAGCATCAAGGGATTGAGAAAATCTTCTCAACCAAAAGGGGGAAGAGCGAAATGAGACAAAATAAAGTGTCAGTGGTTGAGAGATTCCAAACAGAGTGGAGAGGTTATTCTTACGCATTAAATAGATACCACATTATTAGTCAAGATGTAATAGAGAGGCTAGAGGGAACTGCCTGAAAATGTGGAGCTGTGCTCCAGTGGCCATGTTTCTTGAAGATAGTTGTATGATGACATGTCTGTTGCAGTGTGACTGTGTTGTTGTGAGAGCCTTGTGTTTGATGCTCCTTTTGTCTACCTTATTGATGGACAAGTAAAACATATGGATTAAAAATAAATAATAATAGGGGGAACAAATGTTAAAATAAATTTACTAGATTGAAATACTGGTGATCGGGGAAGGGAAAGGGGAAGGGGTATGCTATGTATGAATTTTTTTCTGGTTTCTTTTTATGGCTTTTTCTGAGTTGATGCAGATGTTCTAAGAAATGATCATGATGAATATACAACTATGTGATGATAGTGTGAGTTATTGATTATATAACAAGAACAGAATGATCATATGATAAGAATGTTTGTGTTTGTATGTGGTTCTGTATCATAAATAAAAAATAAATAAATTTTAAAAAAGAAAGGGAGGGGAAAGGGGTATGGGATGTATGAATTTTTTTCTGTTGTCTTTTATTTCTTATTCTGAATTGATGCAAATGTTCTAAGAAATGATCATGATGATGAATATGCAACTATGTGATGATATTGTGAATTACTGATTATATAGGTAGAACGGAATGATCATATACTAAGAATGTTTGTGTTTCTTTGTTATATTTTTGAAAAAACTTTTTAATTAATAAAAAAAATTTAAACAAACAAAAGACTGAGGGCACAAAGGTGGGATGAAATGTGACTGACAACCTATTGTTGAAATCAGCCACACTGATGATTTCTTTCCACAAACTGACATCTCCCGGCTCTGTTTCTTCAGAGGCAGTCCTTGCCCCCCGTGACCACTCACAACATGATCGACGACTCCGCAGATCCCATCCTCACCACCATCAGGCGGATCGGACTTTTCAACAGCCGCACCGACAGAGTCAAGGTAGCGTGAACTGTTAACGCCCGGCTCTTCAAAATTATATATTGCACTTTTTTTTTTCACGTGGCAGGCATCAGAAAACAAACCCGGGTCTCCAGCATGGCAGGCGAGAATTCTGCCTGCTGAGCCACCGTGGCCCACCCTACAGCATATTTTTTGAGAATGTAATTATAACCTTCCTTATTTGTTTCAGCATCTATCAGAAACATTTTAAAACGTATTTCTATTTTAAAAATTCTGTTTTCTGTCAGAGATGGAGAATAGTATATATTTTGGAATCATTCTTGAGTATTGAAGCATATGTATGGCTTCAATTCATAAATCTAATATTTCTTTTCATTATACAGCATTGTAGAAAACAACTAAATTTTTACTGATATAAATATAATAATTCTTTTAATGAATACGTGATATTAACATAGACTGTTTTTGTTTCTTCCTGATAGAGTGCAGTTTAAGGGGATAATGTGAGAAATTTCCAATTTCAAAGAATATGGCTAATAAAGATTCGATGGAATTTTCTACAGACCAATTAAATCTTTTGGCTCTTGGGCCCCTACAAAGACCAGGCATTAGTTACTGAGGTATTTACATGAATAATACCTCATTTCTACCGCTGTGGAGCTTAATCTCTATGACGGTCACTGGAGATTTACAATGTTACAGGCACTAAATATAGACTAGGTGTGGGAGACAGTAGTGAGCATGTAAGCAGATAACTGGTTATCCCAACTCAGTTCCATTCACCATCTTCAAGATCAAATTGTCACAATCTTTACCAGTTTCCTCAGAGACCCTCCCACCCCATGCCCCGTCCCTTCTTTTTTGCTTTTAGCAGATGCCCTGATTGAGACTTGAGTGAAGTGTAGCCTCCTTCAGTGTCGCTCCATGCTGGCCTACAGATCCGATTCTGGCCTATCCTTGTATCTGTTCCTTCAGGTTCTAAGGGATGTTTCAGAGCCTCATTTCCTTCCATATTCAAAGGAGACTTACCCTATCTGTTTACCCTCTCTATTATAGTTTTCTTCTTAATACCAGCTCCTTTCCTTGCTGTCTCTAAATATTCCCCACATTTCTCCACCTCAAAAAACAAAAGTGCCTTAACCTTGTCTCCCCTGCATGAACTCATTTCTCAGCTTCCATTCCCTCCTTGACATAGGCAGGTGGGAGTGTAGTAGAAGGAGACACATTAAAATCCTACTGCAATGGCACAGATGAGAGATAGGAATGCCCCTTACTGAGGCAAAACCAGGAGGCTGGAGAGGAGGGAACAGAGAGAGGTGGTTGGATGTAGAAAGGATCAGACTTAGCTACCACAAGGACACCGGGAACGAGAAAGAGGGACAAGTCAGGAGAAGAGGCTCCTGGCTTCAGTATCTGACCAATCCCCTCTAAAAGCCAAGGCAGGCTTTAGCAGAAGCCGATTTAAGGGTTAGATCATGAATTGAGTTCAGCTTTGGATAAATTGGGTTTGACTTACATGGGAGCTATCCAAGTGGAGGTGATTTATAGGGACTTAGAGAACACAGGTCTGAGGTATTAAAGGCAATCATGAAGGGAGCAATTGATGCATACAGATCCATCTCTGGGTGATCACTTGTGAATGATGACACTGACGCCCTGGGAAACCAGGGATAGAAGGAACAGAGAGAAGAGAACAGCAGCTCAGAAATTAAGGCGGAGAAATGTATAAGATGGTAGGATTGTCTCATAACATCTAATGACACAAGTTATAAAATATTCTGTGTTTGCTGTGATATACAATTTTTCTTTTAAAAATATTTGTGTATTTATATATTATATACACTGTATATATTATATGCATTGTATATATATATCTATATTTTCTTTTAAAAATTTGTTATATATATCTAGATAATAATTTAATATATTTATATATAAGTTTAGGTCTATAAACATTTACATGTATATATTGCATAGTGCCACAGCATTTGGCTGATTTGTATTTTCTCCTTTGTATTTCTGTATTTCCTAAATTTCTGCATCTAGGCCACCTCCCATAATGGGGAGTTACAGATTTCTCCTTAGAGATACAAGGATGTATCTGCCAATGAACATCGTTTACACTTTTCAGTAGGATTGGATCTGCAAAGCCTTATGCCTCACTGCAGAGGCATAAAACTGTAAATTGACCTCATTCTCATATAGTTTTCCCTTACTGAATAAACTGCTACTCTCTCAATTTTTTTTTTTTTTTTGTCTCTTGGAGATGAAATAGTACGGACAAGGAAAGCCTTTTCTTTTGCCATAGATTTCAGTTTTTCTCCAAACCCTTTATCTTCCACTCACATCTAAATCCACAGACGTTCCTCTGAGGATCTGTCAAGTACCTAGAACATGTATATATATGTACAATGAGCTCAGATGGGAGAAGGAAAAGGGGAGGCTGGGAGAAAGAACGGATACGTCATGTTTCCCTTAACTGAGATTGAATAGCATGATCCCAGCCCTCCAGCAGTACACATTCACTGATGAGCTTTGGAAGGGCCTTTGAATTTATAAGTTCTGATGTATGTTTAAAAAAATGTTTAACAGTGAAGCCATCTTCAAGGACTGGACACATGACATGTCCCTAAACATGTTACACATTTTCATTTTTCTGTGTCTTTGCCAATGCAACTCTCTCTTTCTGAAATACCCTTATCTCAACCATTCCAACAATTCCTTTAGGATCCAACTTAATAGTCACCTCTTCCCTCTGTCTTTCCCTAATGTTCACTCCTCTTTTCTCCTTCAGATTGGAACAGTTGTTTTCTTATCTACGTTCCCAATTCCCTTTGTATCTAGTGCAATTACAGGGATTATCATACTGAATTGTTCTGATTTATGTGTCTGTTTCTCCAAGTAAACTGTGAGTTTTTTGAAGCACAGGTCATGTCTCATCTATACTGTGCCATTTTGGGTCCTCTGAGAGGTAGATACCAAGACAGGCTTGGATATGCAAAAGATTTATTGGGGAAAACTCCCATAAAGGACCAAGGGGTTAGGGGCAAGAGTAGACAGAGAGATGCAGGCCAGACACTAGACCAGAGAGAAGGAAGAAAGAACGAGGTAGGAGGAACCTTAGACTGTTGGCAGTTCAGAAAAATTCCCAGCCAGGCCGAAAGGAATTCCCCAAGCAAAGTTGCCCATTACAGGGGTCCCCCACGGAGCAAATATACACTGACACTCCTCTCTGCCCATTCCTGTAGGCCAGGAGCAGCAGCTCTGGTGGATTTAGCGGGAAAGCAGTTAGGGATGTTAGCCAAGATCCCAAAGCAGGATCTCTTGAAGGAGATCTGAGCATCATTCCAGGGCAGCCACACCTATACGGAAATCAGAATGCCGCTTTCTTAAAGACTGTAATTAGCCTGCCTGGCTTTAGCTCCCTGCCACTTGTTCAGTTTGTAAGTTTAGTAATCTGTCTGTATCTCTGTCTTCTCATTTGTAAAATGGTGATAATAGTAGTCCCATATCCATAAAATTGTTATGAGGCTTAGATAGATAACATTGGTGCCACAATTAATGGAATACCTGGCACATAGCAAATGTATATTAAATGTCACCTTTTATTAGTACTTGGCCAAGTACCTTGCACATGAGGGGCACTTAGTAACTTGAGGAGTAGAGGTGCAGAGTTTGGTCAGAGTAGAAGGTGTTCTTATCTCTGCTTGCAGGATTTGCTATATTTTTTAAGAGATGACATGTTAACTAGAGTTTGATGGATAAGCAGGTATTCACCATGCAGATAACAGGAAGAAGTCTCCCCAGTCAGAGGAAAAAAGCAAGTGAAAGGGCACAAAAGCGCATGGCTTATGTAGAGTGAATGGAAATGGATTTCTTCTACAAAATTTATGATTATGTGATTAAGCACATGAATATTTTGAGAAGTCCATTTGTAATAATTATTAAGCAAACATGCCCACACATACAAGAAATAAAAGAATAGCAACTTCCTGACATCTAATGCGCACACAGAGCACCAAGATAAACTCTGGTCAACTCAGAGTGAGGTATTTTATTTTATTAGGAGTATCCTTAAAAATTTGACACTAACTCAGGGCCTCTGCTAATATAAGTAGATATTTGATCTCCTCCATATTTATAGAGTTCTATAGAGTAGTTCTTAACTCTCAGAGTCAATTGCAAAGTATTTGATATGAATATTAACACTGGGTTCAGCAAATGTTGCAGTTTATTTTGAATTTGAATTTGAATTTGAATTAATGTATCACCTATCTTGCCTCGGTGGCAACATGGTATAGTGACAAAAACCCCGCATTTCTGATCTCAACACTGAGCTGTCACTCCATGAAAGTAAACTAACTTCCTGAGCCCTCAGTCCTCTTGTGGGATAAATAAAGGATCAGACAAGATTGTTTCCCAGTGATCAAGGGCCTTCAGTGAGCCAGGTGCTCTGCGAGGGGCTTTTGTATACAGGATCTCATTTAATCCTCTCAGTAACCCTGAGCTTCTGTGGTAGGCTGTTTTCAGGTCCAGAGCAGCTGTTTTCTTATTATAGTTGTGCTGTCATTCTGTTTGGCTGGGAACAAAAGGAATGAGCCGTGATGTTTTCACGTTCCAAAATGGGTTCTGGAGGGTGCGACTTTTCCTAAGCTTGGAAGTGCCAAAGAAGACACACTGGTTCTCAAATCCCCCTTTCCTGTGATTTCCCCAAACAGTACAATGCTGCAGATTGGATGGCTGCCCAGACACAGTCAGGATCTGAGTCTTTTGACTCTTTTTCTAGGGCAGTACTTCCTGTGTAGTTGAAATTCAAATCATGTTTCGGGGGGGAAACTATTTTAGTCACTTTTACTTTGCCATTTTACGATACTTGGCATTGTATAAACCATTTTTAGGTGCTGGCTGTTTACTGACAGTTGGCAATTTAATTTTTTTCTTGAGTTTGACTTGTCTCCTACTTATGGATTCACTGAGTATATATAATGCCTGATACTCCTTGTCCAGCAATAGGTTAAAACGCTCCATTAACATGAAAACAACTATTCTTACTTTGATCCAGGCAGATGATGAGATTATAAAGTAATGAAGCCTATTTATTTTCATTGGATAATTCAATTGCCCTTTTTATGTTTTAGTTTACTTATTTTAAATTTAGGATAATGAGAATCTCTATTCTACCTATCTCGCTAAGATTAAACGAGATAATAGATGTGAAGATTATTTGTATTATATAAGGCAATATAAATTTGTATTATATAATACAATATAAATATATTAAATATATATTTGTATTATATAATACAATATATTTATATTGTATTATACAAATAATATTGTATTATTCAAATGTTTTCATTATTATTACATATCTAAATTAGGGTTTTTCTTTGAAGTAATCTCGTCAGAAGAAAGTATACTTCTACTGTAAATAAAAAAGAGAAATTCTGGGGTGCTTAGTTAAAAAGTTTATTTTTCCTCTTTTTCTTTCTCTGCCTCTTTCTCTTTCCCTTTGCTTCCTGGACAATGCAGGTCTTAAGCCATTGTGTGGGCAACAGATGGTAGGTGTTTGCACTGGAAAGGAAAGTGTGTTCTGGAGAACAGAGAAGTGTGTCAGAGCCCACCCAGGCTAAGGAAGGGCCATTCCCCTCCCGAGCAGGGTGAGCGGTGGGGACTCGCCCCTGCGGGAAGTAAGAGCCACGGTTTAGTGAGGAAGGAGGGCATCCATGCCTGGGAGGGAGTAGCAGTGGAGAGAGAAAATTCCCTGTACAGAGGGGGATTTATCTAGTAAGTCAATACATTAAAGAAAACGGAAGCTATATTTTTCATGTTGGAATAAGGAGGCACAAATATAAAAAGGGAGAAAACTATAACACAACCAATGATTGTTGGACTGAAATTGAAGGGATTTTGCTGTGAACTCGGGGTTTTTGAGATATACAGATAGATACAAAAATAAAGATGGATGTAAATTGTTTGTGTGCATGCTCCTTTTTCTTTGTCCACTGAGAGGCGGGCCCGAAGAAGGTAACACCCCTATAGCACTGAGCATACCTAGCATCCGGGTATTGATTACTACCGGGATGTAGTAATCAATCCTACACATCCTCCACTAAGGTTCCCGGGAGAAATAGTTGATTCTAGATAAGCCTGGAATAGCTTCTTGTGTCAAAATCAAATAAATGCTCAAAGAATGATGGAAATATGTCAAAAGTATACAGAAGCCAGCTTGAAGGGATTTGCACTGGTCAAATCAGAGACAATTTGATTATCAATATTAATAAGGACAGTAATAGTTTGGAATGCATTGAATACAATAGGAAACCACGAATCTACTACAAATGTTAATTAATCAATTAAAGGTTTAATTAGGGGGCAAGATAGCTCCAAAATAGCTCTGTGCAAAATGCTTGCTAATAACAGAAGAGATAAAAAGAGTGAATTCATAGGGAAGACTCTAGGAAGATACCACCTTAATGAAGAGATTAAAGTAAACATTATCAGTGATGGAAAAAATATTAATTGTATATCACCTGATAAATAGCAATGAGATGAACCCAGCATCACTTCTGTGATATTTCTGTCAGAGATGTATAACTTGAAGTCATCGACGACAAATTAACAGACAATCCCAAATTGAGGGGCATATTTCAAAATAAATGGACTGTAATCTTCAAAAGCGTTAAGGTCATTAAAGCCAAAGAAAGACCAATAACTCTTCCAAATTGAAAGAACCAATGTGACAACTAAATGCAACATGTGATTCTAAACTGGACCTTTTTGCTTTCAAGGACAGTATTTGGACAACAGGAGAACTTGAATGGGGTTAAAAGGTTGGATGGTAGTGATATATTAATGTTAATTTCTTGATTTTGATGCTGGTATGTAGATAAGTAAGAATATTCTTGTTTGAATGAAATACACATTAAGTACTTAGGAATGATGGACATCAAGTCAGCAACTTATACATGATTCCAGGAAGAAGTCTAAATCGCTTCATATCGTACCTGCAACTTCTCTATAAATTGGGAATTTTTTGAAATGAATAAATAAACATCAAAGAAACATTCTTAATACTTTAAAATGATATTTTATTTATCTATTTTTTGTTTCTAAGAACTACTTAGTTATGAGCAGGTAGGGCTGAGAGAGACTCTAATAGTTCAGTGACAACTTTAATTAATAGGAGAATAGGAGAATTCATTCACACATAGTTTTGCAGGAAATTAGTTAAGTAGCTATTCTAGTCACAGATCTTCTAATATAGCTCTGCTCTCAAGAGAGAATCTCTGAATTTGCAGAATGTTATAGGCCGTGGAGTTAGAGAACTGGCTCTTACCGGTACACAAGATCCAATTGTTAAATTTGTAGAAATTTTGTGAGCCAATTTCGAACACAGCCACTGTTAAAAATAAATTGTATAAATGTAAAAATAAAGCAATTGTATTCAAAACAAAGATAATATTCAGAACTCCTTATGTCTTATTTTACCACTACCTATGTTCCTGAAGTTTTTATGTCTAAGTGCGGTGGAAATCTAGTATGGTAGAAATACTCTGTAATGAGGTGCTACTGCTCATCTCTTCCCAACTCCAAGTTCAGTGATATAACATTGGTAACTTGAAATTGGGCCATGGTGGAAGTATTTACAGCTTGGAAATTAGCAAACAGTAAAAATCATGCTTGATTTATTGTTCATTCATTATCTACATTAAGAAAGCAGTGGAGAAAATAATGCAGATCGCACTTAAAAATTTATGTCTTCTAGGCATTCATATGAGTGACCAAAATAGCCGAGGAAATATTTTCCAGCATTTAAATATGAAAACTAAATAAGGAAGTGCCTTATGTCTTTGATGAATCATTGACAAATGTCTTTGTTGCCTCACTTTCTTTTTACTCATTAACAAAGGGATCAACTAACAGTTAATGTCAGAATGACATTCATTTATCATTGTAACAATATGTTAGTTAAGAACAAGAGTTCAGCGAAAATTGGCAAGGGAATTTTGTGAGGATTAATTGAAGTATTGTATTTTTTTATTATTTGGAAAGAGAATGCTACACATTCTTTCTATCAATGCAGTTTGCAATAAACTTATGTTAGTATGCTTACACACTATTGTAAACACTTAGGCTTTTACTCTTGAGTAAAAAGGGAAGCTATTGCAGGATTTTTGAGAAGGGACGTGACACAATTTTAAAGGATCACTTTTAGGGGCATAAAAGCAGGGAGATCAGTTAGGAGGTGAGGGCTTCCAATGTTGGCTTGGGTGAGGTCTTCTAGTCTGATCTAACCTAGATCAGATACGTTCTCTGTCCCTTAGCAGCACCTCTCTTGGCTAACTCATGGTTGGGGCGTAGGAGAGTGGCACATTGGAAATAGCTCCCCTCATGCTTGCTCAAGTTTGAAATGAATCGAGAAATAAGACAAAATTGTCCACAGTCTTCATTACTGTTAAAGGCTGGATTGGAGGATATAGTTTAGTGTGGGCATGCTGAGTCCCTAATCTAGACCTTGAGACTTGCAGGAAAGTCAACTCTGAAGAGTAGGTACTTTTACCTGTACAAGACAGAGAGAGAAAGAGAAAAAAATTCCCAGGCTTTTTTCTTTTTCTTTTCTAATTTCCTTTTTTTCTCCCTAAATCTAGAGCACAAGGATTCTACAGCGTTGAAATAACCAAATTGTAAGAGATTTTTTGTTCATTTTCTCTTTTATTCTCATGTGTATTTTCCTTTGTTAGGTGATTTTGCATCCAGAGTTCTTATCTTCCACCAGCCCCTTACTACCCATGGATTATGAAGAGTTTGTCCGAGGCTGTCATCTTGGAGTGTTTCCATCCTATTATGAACCCTGGGGTTATACTCCAGGTATGTAACATGTGCAGTTTGGGCGGGGCGGGGCGAGGGTGGTTGTTGGTGGCGGTGCATGGTCTGGGAATCGAACCCCGGTCTTCTGCGTGGAAGGTGAGCATTCTACCACTGAACCACAGAATGTTTTCAACTTTGTTTGCATTTTGTTTTATGCTCATGTATCTAATATTCAAATTGTAGTTCCTATTGCAGTTTTGGTTTTGAAGTTTGTTTTAATAATGATTTTGTTTGGGTCTATCTCAGGGATCAATTTCATGCTTTGTAGATACTGAACTAAACATAAGGACAAAGATTATATAACAGTGTATGGTTAGGCGTACTTTCGTGGGTATCTGAGTTATGACTTCACTGCATTCCAGGGAAAAAGAGTGTTTTATAAAGATTATGTGCTATTTAGTTATTTCTACCAGTCCCATACATTAATGGATGAACTGGATTGCATTAGAATTAATAGGGAAATAATAGTCCAGCAATTTTGTTTTCTAGAACTTATTTTAGAAGATACTTTTTTGTAAAAAAAAATGATATCTTTAAAATAGTATAAAAAGGTATAGAATTAAAAGCCTTCCTCACACTCTAGTCCCTCAAAAAAGGGGAGAAAAAAAGATAATTTGGTGTATGGTTATCATAAGCAATTACATGTTCCATCCAGAAGCTTCCCTCTCCCTCTCCCTCTCTTTTTTCAGATGGTGTTTTCTCAGATCCACTAACTGCTTTCTTCTCTGGTTCCTACTAGCATGGGTGCTATTAGCATCAAGAGGGATCAATTTTTATTTGTACTGAAATACCTAATTTTTAATGGAAACAAAACCTTTAAATGCATACTAATGCAAAGAATACAGTAATGGCTTTTCCATCTCTTATTGGTAATTAGAGATTTTCCTGCTACTTCAGGAATGGTTCCATTTATGTATTTTAAAGAAAACATTTTTGTATTTGTAGTTAGAGAATGAATTATGCCGTCTGCATCTCAATGTCATCATTGACGTAAAGCCCAAATTAGGGTATAGCAGGAGCCAAGATTAGGTGGATCATAGGCTGAATTAAAAAGTGAAAGAACTTTTCCAACCTTTGTATTCCCATCCCCAGATTTAAATTGAGGATGTAAAATTGTATATAAACAGGATCTTGTAATCTTTATTATAGGAGTGACACTGAGAACCCTGTATCTATTGACATAAGGTCCTAGTCTGTTGTCCCAAGTTCCACCAAGACTACTGTATCAGCAGCTATAAAGATATTAAAACTTCTTGGGTAGAATGCTCCCCTTCCATGCAGGAGAACTGGGTTAGAGTCCTGGGCCATGCACCCCCCCCACCCCCCCCCCCCCCCACAAAACAGACAGACAAACAAACCTTCTGGGGTTGGTAGCACCACCTTGTGAATGTGATCAAAGCCACTGAATTGTATGCTTGGGAGTGTTGAGATGGGAAAGTTCATGTTGTGTGTGTGTTTCCACAATTTATGAGAGCGAAAAAGAGAGAGAATGAGGGAGACACTAAAGAGACAATAATGATTAAATGCAAATCATGTTCCTGAACTGGATCAGTTTGCATATTTTCTCCTTCAAGAAGGGAGGAGAAAATGCTCAAAGGATCATTACTGGGACAGTTGAAAAAAATTGAATATGCACTGTAAACTTCATATCACCATTAAACTTCTTGAACTTGATCATTGAAACAGTGATTATATAGGTGAAAACCTTGTTCTTAGGAAATATACATGGTAAAGGAATATGATGTATGCAACCTATTCTCAAGTGTTCAGAGAAAAGGTAGATGATAGCATGATACAACAAATGCAGCAAAGTTTTAAAAGTTGGTAAATCTGAGTATCTGGGTAGGGGGTATGTTGGAGTTCTCTGTGTTCTTTTTGCAACTTTTACTTTAAGTTTTAAATTCTTTCAAATAAGAAGTTAAAAATATTCTTGGGGGTAAAAAGGATGATCAGTTCTTGTAACATGGCATAGGAAAGTTATTTATCTAATAATTTCTCTGGCTACTCTTATAGCTCTAAAAATTGCTATTGACTTCAGTTCCACTTTTGTGAAAGTTGCATCTTCTTACTTATGAAATGTCTGTATAAATATCTTAAATTTTTTATAAAAAATATCTAACTTTTGAGATATATAAAACACACATTTCATTGATGAACTTAATAGTTTCCTATGACCCTTATTCTCATTATTTCTAACATATTAGTAGCAAAATCAACCATTGGAAATTTTAAGGACAGAGGAGCATAATACCAAATGCATGAGTGACCGAGGACTGTGAGAAATCATTTGTTTTGGGTAGAGAAAATGTCTTAAAACTACCAACATTCTTTTGACAAAAAATTTCATTTTACAGGAAAAGGTTAAACTTAATTTAAAACGACAGGAGAGGTGTATTAAGTGTTCTGAAATAAAGGCCAGAGAAGATGTATAGAAAAGATGAGTAGAAGGGAAGAGGAGTTTGAGGAATACTCCATAGTGAATGAGTCATTCTCTGTTTTAAATTAACTGAAGGGAACTGACCACTCCTACTTAACCTCCTATAATTACAGAAATAATGATACAGCTGGTGATAGATGAATGGAATGATCACAATAGAGTACTCTGATTTTTTTAGAATAAACTTTTTATGTGACAGTACATGTAACTCGCCCCAGAGAGTAGCCATTAAAGCCTGTGCTTTGTGTTCTGAGGAAATGCGATGAATATAAATACTCATATCATTAAATTCATTTATTGAATATTTACTGAGCTCACATGGGTACCTGGCATTTTTCTAAAAGGTATTAATGAGTATTTAATAATTAAGGAGGATGTGTGCACTTCTGAGAAACTGGAGGTAAGATTGTGCACACATATATGAGAATTTTTCTAGGGAAGGTTCCAGAGTTTTCACCACATTCTTAAAGGGGTTGATCATCTCACCATACTTCCTATCCCCATTCCCCCACCCTCCATATAAAATACTACGACTACTACTACTACTAATAATAATAATAATAGGAAAACCATTGCCATAGAATTAAGCCAAGAGGAAATTCTTGCAGAGTGACAGGTAAGGCTGCTAATTGGTATTACTTCATGGAAAATGGAGAGATCTTTTTTTTTCACCTATCTCCACACCAAATTGAAAATAATCCCAAAATTAAATATAAATTCCTTTTAAAGATGCAGACAGCCTTGAGAGTGGCAACTTTTTAATGACATATTAGATATTTTCTGGAAAACAGGTTTTGATTAAAAGAGGAGGGAGGACTGAAAAAGACCATGAGTCCACTAAGCACTTAGAAAGTGGAAAGGATTTTTGGCAAGGAGATTGATATGAAGGGAGAAGGGAGTCATGTCTAAAATTTGCTTTACCTACCTCACAAAGCTTGCCAAGAACTTAAAAGACAGGCTTTGGATGGTGGCCAAAACAGTAGCAGCTGCGGTGAGAGACGGTATGGAGTAGCAGTTATCAGCAAGAACTCTGGAGCTGGGGCCCCTGGCTTCAAATCCCAGCCGTACCACTTCCCTGGCTTTTGAAGTTGGGCAAGTTATTTAAGTTCTCTGGGCTTCACTATCTTCATCTATAAAATGAGGATAAGCATAGCCCCACGTCACAGAGCTGCTGAGAAGATTGAGTTAATATGTGTAAAATGCTTAGTACAGTGCCTAGCACAAAGTAAAACATGGCTATTATTAGGCAATTATTATTATTAGGGCTTTATTCTCTCTGTGTGCGTAAGCAAATATGGGAGCTGGTCTGAAGCCAAGTCCTTGTCTATGTTTTCTGGCAGCTGAATGCACCGTGATGGGGATCCCCAGTGTGACAACTAACCTCTCTGGCTTCGGCTGCTTCATGCAGGAGCACGTGGCTGATCCTACAGCATATGGTGAGGTTTTTCCTCATTAACCCAGCCCTGGGAGAAGTGACCTCCAACTAAACCAAACACAGAGCCTTTACAGAACCCAACTCTAAAGCTGTCCTGATAATTACACTAATGTTCATAGTTCATAATTCTTGTTTAGTTAAAGGTTTAATGATGTGGCCCATAGATAAGAATGCTATAAACTTTAAATATGTAGCCCAAAAGCCAAACTAGAAAAAGAGTGGTAAACTTGAACAATACTTTGTCCTGTTACCATTTTTTTTTTCTGAACCAGTTCTGCTGCCTAGAAGTGATTTTACAATAACCGGAATCTTACAAATTGTATATTACTCAGCAGTTATTGCTTTAAAAGTCTGTGCCAAATTAGCAAAATTCACTGAAATTATTTAAAATGGTAGGAGAATTTGCATATCTCCATCTATATATCCTTTTCTTGGAGCAAGGAGAGTTAGAATGGGATGGATTCTCTGCTGATTCCCTGGGGTCTTTTACAGAGGTCTCCTTGGGCTGTACAGTGGAAACACTGATACCAAGGTCCCACCCCCAGAGATTCTGGTTAATGAGCAGCCCTAGTGGGAATCATTGATCTAGGGTATCCTATCTTGCCATGTTTTTTCAGCAAGATCTACTTTGTTGGCTGTATGTTGGTGACAGCTGTAAGCCACTGAAGGAGATCACAGAGGAAACAAAGTCTCAGAAGGAGATACATAAAGCAGAGACAATATGAGAGCTAGGGAGTGGATACTGTACATGGTCTAAGAGAGATAGACCAAAGAGAAAATGATGAACAAGAGAAGAAATAGTTTAAGGTTAGCCCTACTTTTTACCTGTGCTTTGACTTTTGTGCCATTCAGGTATTTACATTGTTGACAGGCGGTTCCGCTCTCCAGATGATTCTTGCAACCAGCTGACTCAGTTTCTCTATGCATTTTGCAAACAGTCACGCCGTCAAAGAATTATCCAGAGGAATCGAACTGAGAGGCTCTCAGATCTTCTGGATTGGAGATACTTAGGCAGAGTAAGCAAGCTTGTTATAATCAGAGAGAACCATTTAAAACATTCCCCTGGAATATAAAAGTATTGATTTCAGTCATAATCCATAAAGTCAATTCAATATCATCATTGCTAAACTCTCAGTGATGTTTTCGTGTGCTTTGTTAACTTAATAAGAGTTTTCAAAATCCTAAACCCAATCCTTCACACTTTTCTGTGCCTCCATAACAGTAAGTCCATCAGGGTTGGCATAAATCTCACCAGTTATTCTATTCACAATGCTTAACCTGATGCATTACAAATATGTATAAATGTTTGATGAAGATGAGAAAAAGTCAAGAGAAAAGTCCTTACTTTGCTTCACTCTTAAGAGAGAATGTGATCATATTCATCAACTACAGTGGGTTAGAGAAAAATATTGCTTTCAAAGCAAGTACAGGAAATGCCTTCTTACATACATGTGATAGGTTTACAAACACCCTGATGTTCACATAACTCAACAATGGATGATTTGATAAAAAATAATTGACTTCACCTTCTTATAATGAATCTATTTACATTGTTAAATTCTCTCCACTAATGACAAATGCTGCTGTTCACTGAGCTCATTACAACCCTCAGTGATTGATCTTACTATCTCCATTTTTTGATAGATCTCCATTTTTTGATAGAAAGGTCCTTAGACGTTACCTTTCCTATGTCAGGGTCAGGTCAGAAGCAGGACTTAAATCCAGTTTGTCTGACTATTCAAGCCCCATTTTTTTGCCACACCACATCAGCTCTCTGTAGAATGAAATCAATGTTTTCAGCTGCTCAGTTAGAGCTCAATTCAAAGCTTAGAATGGCCACTGTGGCTTTTCCTCCAACTTTTTGTAGTATTTCCTTTCTTATGCATTTAAAAATAATAAAACTATAAAGTATGATTTGCTTTCTGATTCTCAAATCTAGGGTGAGTATATTCTGTCATTAAAAAAGATACTAAGTAGGAGAATAAATTATATAAAGTTTTATATAATTACTTGGTTACTGATCTGTCTAAATCTTTTTTTTTTTAACCTGTGAATTGACTTTCTATCATAGTATTACCAGCATGCCAGGCACCTGACTTTAAGTAGAGCTTTTCCAGACCAATTCCAAATGGAACCCACGTCACCACCAACGGTAAAAAATTTATGTATTGTTTATTTGTTTTGAAACCCTGTTTTTAATTTATGATCACTTCTAACAATACCTTTGAAAACTCTTATACTTTTTCATAGTTTCAAAGCAAAGAGTAGAGGAACAGATAAATCAGACCATCTGAAAGCCCTAGATTTGGAGTTAACCTTAAATGTAGGACCGGTGGACAGTCTGCTTAATCATGTCATTGGGGAAGCACCTCCATACAAAACTCTCTCTCCTTAGTGCTGAGAACTTTGTATTAGACAGTCATTGTTTTAGAAGTCGTTTGCATTAGCTTGCCAGCTGTCAGAATATGATATACCAGAAATGGAGCAGCTTTTAAAAGGGGAATTTAATAAATTACAAGTTTACAGTTCTAAGGAAGTGAGAGTGTCCAAATTCAGGCACCAAGAAGAGGTTATCTTCACTCAAGAAAGGCCAGTGGGTCCAGAACACCTCTGACAGCTGGGAAGTCATGTGGCTGGCATCTGCTGGTCCCTTGCCCTTGGACTCTGTTGCTTCCAGCCTCTGTTTCTGTGGGGATTTCTCACTTTGCTTTTCTTGGGCTGGCTTTCATCTCTTGGCTTCCCTTCACTTTCTTCAGGTTCTGGTTTGCTTAACATCTCATGGCAATGTCTGCTGGACTCCAAGTTTCTCCAAACATCTGTTTCTCTGTTCTCCAAGTGTCGGCATCTGTGTCAGCTCTGCTCTGAAGTTTCTGTTGACTCTCTCTGTAGGCTCTATCGTTTCTGTCATTTTTCCAAAATGTTTCCCCTTTTAAACACTCTAGTAAACTAAACAAGAGCCACCAGGAATGGGTGGAGCCACATCTCCATCTAATCAAAAGGCCACAGCCACAATTGGGCATGCCCCATCTCTGTGGAGATAATCTAATCAAAAGCTTCTGACCTATAATATTGAATCAAGATTAAAAGAAATGACTACCCTCCACAAAACTGGGTCAGGATTAAAACATAGTTTTTCTGGGATACATACTAGCTTTAAACCTGCACATTATTTCAACATAAACTGGGCTGCCTTTGCAGCAAGTGAATTTTCTATCCATAGGGTACCTGTTTGTCAAAAGTAATTCAAACACCACAAGAATTGGAGTAGATGAGATTTATGTTCCATGCTGCACTGCCCACCAGGGATCTTCTTCTAAGGTGCATCTGGATGTTTAGATTCATGAGACTACCATTGGCCACACTGTCGTCAGTTAGGGGGATGTAAGATAGGAAACAGCTTGCAAGGAAGGCAGAATCAGGCATTTCTCTTCCATGGGAAGATTCCTTGCAGTAGTCTACACAGCTGTCAAGGAGTTAATCTTCTTTTCCTCTTCTGTACCCTTAATCAGGTGGTTCATGTGCAGAGATGAGATGCTCACCAGTGGGAATGGCTTCACCTTGGTGTAGATGCTCCATAGCCACAGGAGCCAATACTTCATGTAAATCTCCACAGACAAATTTCCATGTTCCCTGCAAAGAGTATACCAATTACGAGAGCCACCACCTTTAGGCGTGCCCCAAAGTTAGGGATTCCCACCACGTATTTATAGATTCTCTGAGTTCATGTGTAATTTATGTAATTGACCAGCCATGGGTTACTTTCACTATAAACAATTTTGCCTAATAACACAACTGGCATTCCACCTACATCAGATTTCCAGGTTAACAGAGCTAGAAAGATAACCAAAGGTCAGATATGTTCCTAAAGAATGAGGAAGGGTCTTCTTAATCATTTACCTATAAATTCCAACTCCTGTGTTTATGATTTTACCACTCAGAGAGTTAAATTCATAGATCATTTAGAGTAGAGGCAGTCACTCAGCTCTTTGATAATTCAGGTATATTCATCCATTTATCTGTTTATTAAACTAATATGTATTGAGCACATATTCTGAGCTAGGTTCTAAGTGCAGGAAACAGCTCTTCTTTTTTCACTCTAGCAGCAGAAATTTGATAATATAGGCCTGGCCACGGAGCTAAACATGTTTCATGCATTTACCCTTTTAATGCTTAAGAAACAATGCTGCAAATAGGTGTGATTCCCATTTTTTTAATTAAAAAATTTTTTTAAAACATAACAACATACAAACACAAACATTCTAACCACATGGTAATTCCATTCTTGATATATAAACAATAACTCACAGTATCTTCACATAGTTGTATGTTCATCATCATGATCACCTCTCAGAACATTTGCATCAATCCAGAAAAAGAAATAAAAAAGAAAAAATATATATATATACACCATTCCCCTCCCCATCCCCCCCACCACCAATCACTGGCATTTCAATCTACTAAATTTATTTTAACATTTGTTCCCCCTATTATTTATTTATTTATTTATTTATTTATTTATTTTTTCCACATAATTTCCAAAACACCTATCTTTAACCTCCAAAACAATATAAGAACCTTGGAATTTTACCTCTGATCACCCCCACCCCTGATTTTTTTCTGTTGACTTGTATTTTAGTTTTACCTTTTAAAATAATCCATGTTATTATGATTGTTTTATACAATATTATTTTTAATCTATATGTTTTACTCATCTGTTGAAAAGGTAGACAAAAGGAGCATCAGATACAAGGCTTTCACAATCACACAGTCACATTGCATAAGCTATATCATTATACAATCATCTTCAAGAAACATGGCTACTGGAACACAGCTCTACATTTTCAGGCAGTTCCCTCCAGCCTCTCCATTACTTCTTGACTAACAAGGTGATATCTATTTAATGCGTAAGAATAACCTCCAGGATAACCTCTCGACTCTGTTTGGAATCTCTCAGCCACTGACACTTTATTTTATCTCATTTCGCTCTTCCCCCTTTTGGTCAAGGTTTTCTCAATCCCTTGAAGGTGAGTCCCAGCTCATTTTAGGATTTCTGTTCCATGTTGCCAGGAAGGTCCACACCCCTGGGAGTCATGTCCCACGTAAAGAGGGGGAAGGCAGTGAGTTTGCTTGTTGTGTTGGCTGAGCGAGAGAGGCCACATCTGAGCAACAAAAGAGGTTCTCTGGGGGTGACTCTTAGGCCTAATTTTAAGTAGGCTTAGACTATCCTTTGTGGGGTTAAGTTTCAGCCTCTTGCTTCGGTTGTCCCCACTGTTTGTGAAAATTATTATCAAGAATTCTCCACTTGGGGAAGCTGAATTTTCCCCCTTTCTCGCCATTCCTCCAAGGAGACTTTGCAAATACTTTTTGATTCACTGTTCAAATCACTCTGGGATTTATCAGGGCATCACTCTGGACAAACCTACAAAATCTTATGCGCTACTCAAGGTTCCATGTACTTATGGTGTTCAATTAGGCAGTCTACATAAGTTATATTAGGAAATGCACTAGTCAAAATATAAATGGAAACAGCTCCTTTTATATTGCTTTCAGGAAGCATATCTGAAGCTATAAATGACTATACATATATGATGCAATGATAATATATGCAAATAATTTAAATTCAGAGCAATATATTCTGTAACACATCTCTATGTTTGTAAATATGTACTCCTGGAGGGCTGGGATCATGCTATTCAACCTCTGTTGCCTCAGTGTCATAATGGTGCCTGAAACATAGTTTGTTCTCAGTAGGTGTTTATTAAAATAAATTAGTCATGAAATTTATTAGTTAGAAACTCAGTTAGAAGGGCAATCTGATTAAAATCTAGTGATATTTGCTCAACAACTGAGATAACAGCAACTGGTGGAATTTCAAAGTCAACTAAGTGGCTTCACTTCCATGATTTTCTCTATTCTTTCTGTGGGATGTTCAGGATGTTCATGTCCTGAAGTTTTGTTGAGCACCTGAACGATGAGGTAGAGGCTGGCACTATCAACAATGTGTAATGACTGTTGAATTCAAAGGTTCTGGAATTATTACATCCCTGGCACAGATCTTGGCTCTGCTGTGTGATATTGGTCAAGTCACTTGACCCCTCTAAGCTTTGATTATTCTTCTGTAGAATGGAAAGAACAAATTTATCAAAGTGTTTTCGCAGAGATTAAACAAGGCAACATTGTGTATGGCACCTGGCACATATTATTGCTTAATACAGGATAGCTGTCTATTTAGTGAATTTCTCTTGAGTTTGGTGGTACCAGAATCAAAATAACTTAAAATTAATAGCATCTGAAGATCACAGAAGATATCAAACAATGTTCTTTATTAAATGTAAACTTATTATTTACATTATTGAAAAACAAGAAGTTGTCATAATGGTTATGTCTCATTGTGTCTTTGGCAGACGGAAGGATTTAAATATCCAAGACCTTCCTCAGTGCCACCTTCTCCTTCGGGGTCTCAGGCATCCAGTCCTCAGAGCAGTGATGTGGATGATGAAGATGAGGATGAGCGATATGATGAGGAAGAAGAGGCCGAAAGAGATCGAGTAAACATCAAGTCCCCACTTTCTCTGGTTCTTGTTCCTCATGGGAAGAAAAAGTTGCATGGTGAATACAAGAACTGAATTCCTCACTTACTGAACAGAGCTAGTTTAGTAGGAACAGAATAAGAATGATTATTTAAAGGATGAAAATGCCAAAATTTTCATTTTCTTCTGCTAAATATTGCAATGGAGGAATTGGGCCTAAAAAGTGAAAGCAACTAAGTGAATGTCATTTTGATAAATCTTAAAATCCAAGTGAGTTTCCCCAACTCCTTTTCCTCATAAATTTAAGCATGAGGAAGAGTTTTAATTAAAGGGGGAAAGACCAGAAAGAAGGGTTTTAAAAATGGTTAATTTAAGCAGTAAGAATTTGTCTTCTACTGTTTTTTTTAACCTTTAAATTGTCATCATTGTAATCCTTTGCCTAGAATTTATATAGCTTCTATACGCTACCAAACAAGTCTCCCCTTTCCCACCAAAGAGTTTGATCTTATCCATGATTGTACGCCGCCTACTTTTAAAAAATAACCAAACTTTTTGTGATCATTTGCAGTTCCCACATGAGTCAGAATCATGAATTTATATCTAGCTTTGCAGAGAATCAGGTTTGTAGAACAACAGCTCTCCAGATCCTGATGCATATTTATGTCACTTATGAAACCTAGAATTTGTGTTCATATTAATGATAAATAGATGTTACCATGGTCCAACTGAAACAATTTTCCTAATGTTTAAAATGGAAAGCCTTTAAACAAATTGGCCAGTTTTCCATAGATGAGAATATAAAATGATACAAGTACTATATTTTCAGTCCTCCAGGATACAAGGGGAACGAGAAGAGGAACTGGTCAAGTCTACTTGGGGAGGTCCAGTGAAGCTTTATAGTGTGAGCCCAAATTTCTGTGAAGTAACATGGGAGATACAAATGCCCACTTCACATGCTGGTTGTGAGAATTAAATTAAATTAGAAATGAACTCTTCCTTAAGGAATTTATAGGTTAACTTCTTTATTGATCAGCATTCTCCAGAGCAACAGAACTGACAGGATATATATGTATGCAATATTATGAGATTTATTGCAGGAATTGACAAGTCCGAATTCTGTAGGGCAGGCTGCAAGTTGGGAACGCCAGTGACGATTCTGATGAATTCCCCAGAAGAAGCTGGCTAGCTGAAGTAGAGCTAGAAATTCTTCTTTCTGACTACTGAAATCATCAGTTCTCCCTTTAAGGCCTTCAACTGATTGGCTGAGGCTTTTCTTATTGTTAAAGGCAGTCTCCTTTGTTGATTGTAGATGTAACCAGCCATAGATGCAATCAACTGACTAATGATTTAAACCTATGAAATACCCTCCCAGTAACAATCAGGCCAGTGCTTTCTTTTTTTTTAAAATTTTTTTATTAATCAAAAAAAAGAAAAGAAATTAACACAACATTTAGAAATCATTCCATTCTACAAATGCACTCAGTAATTCTTAGTATCATCACATAGATGTATGATCATCATTTCTTAGTACATTTGCATCGATTTAGGAAAAGAACTAGCAAAACAGCAGAAAAAAATATAGAATGTTAATATAGAGAAGAGAATTAAAATAATAATACTAATAATATATATATATATAAAAAGGAAAAAGAAAAAAAACAAAAACAAAAGATACAAACACACAAACAAACAAAAAACCATATTTCAGGTGCAGCTTCATTCAGTGTTCCAACATAGTTACATTACACTTAGGTATTATTGTGCTGTCCATTTTTGAGTTTTTGTATCTAGTCCTGTTGCACAGTCTGTATCCCTTCAGCTCCAATTACCCATTATCTTACCCTGTTTCTAACTCCTGCTGGTCTCTGTTACCAATGATATATTCCAAGCTGATTCTCAAATGTCGGTTCACATCAGTGGGACCTTACAGTATTTGTCCTTTAGTTTTGGGCTAGACTCACTCAGCATAATGTTCTCTAGGTCCATCCATGTTATTACATGCTTCATAAGTTTAGTCTGTCTTAAAGCTGCATAATATTCCATCGTAGGTATACGCCACAGTTTGTTTAGCCACTCGTCTGTTGATGAACATTTTGGCTGTTTCCATCTCTTTGCAATTGTAGATAATGCTGCTATAAACACTGGTGTGCAAATGTCCGTCTGTGTCTTTGCCCTTAAGTCCCTTGAGTAGATACCTAGCAGTGGTATTGCTGGGTCGTAATCCATTCTGCCATTGTATGTCTTTTGATTGGGAAATTCAGTCCATTAACTTTTAGTATTATTACTGTTTGGATAATATTTTCCTCTACCATTTTGGCTTTTGTATTATATATATCATATCTGATTTTCCTTCTTTCTACACTTTACTCCATACCTCTCTCTTCTGTCTTTTCGTATCTGACTCTAGTGCTCCCTTTAGTATTTCTTGCAGAGCTGGTCTCTTGGTCACAAATTCTCTCAGTGACTTTTTGTCTATAAATGTTTTAATTTCTCCTTCATTTTTGAAGGACAATTTTGCTGGATATAGGAGTCTTGGTTGGCAGTTTTTCTCTTTTAGTAATTTAAATATATCATCCCACTGTCTTCTAGCTTCCATGGTTTCTGCTGAGAAATCTACACATAGTCTTATTGGGTTTCCCTTGTATGTGATGGATTGCTTCTCTCTCGCTGCTTTCAAGATCCTCTCTTTCTCTTTGACCTCTGACATTCTAACTAGTAAGTGTCTTGGAGAACGCCTATTTGGGTCTATTCTCTTTGGGGTGCGCTGCACTTCTTGGATCTGTAAATTTAGGTCTTTCATAAGAGTTGGGAAATTTTCAGTGATAATTTCTTCCATTAGTTTTTCTCCTCCTTTTCCCGTCTCTTCTCCTTCTGGGACACCCACAACACGTATATTTGTGCGCTTCATATTGTCATTCAGTTCCCTGATCCCCTGCTCAAGTTTTTCCATTCTTTTCCCTATAGTTTCTGTTTCTTTTTGGAATTCAGATGTTCCATCCTCCAGTTCACTAATTGTAGCTTCTGTCTCTTTAGATCTACCATTGTAGGTATCCATTGTTTTTTCCATTTTTTCTTCTTTGTCCTTCACTCCCATAAGTTCTGTGATTTGTTTTTTCAGATTTTCTATTTCTTCTTTTTGTTCAGCCCATGTCTTCTTCATGTCCTCTCTCAATTTATTGATTTGGTTTTTGAAGAGTTTTTCCATTTCTGTTCGTATATTCAGCATTAGTTGTCTCAGCTCCTGTATCTCATTTGAACTATTGGTTTGTTCCTTTGACTGGGCCATATCTTCAATTTTCCGAGCATCATCCATTATTTTCTGCTGGTGTCTGGGCATTTGATCAGATTTCCCTGGGTGTGGGACCCAGCTGGTTGAAAGCTTTTTCTGTGAAATCTCTGGGCTCTGTTTTTCTTTTCCTTCCCAGTAGGTGGCGCTCGTGGCGCTCGTCTGTCTGCAACGGCAGTCGGCCCGGGAAACCGCGCGTGGAGGTGGGGGTCGCTGGCCGCCGCGGCTTGGGAGAGTGCCGGTCCTAATTGCCCAGCTGGCCCGAAACGCCAAGCGTGACGGGAGGGCCCCGCTATCCAACGTTCCCAGTCAGACCGGGGAGCCACGTGCGTGGAGGGGACCCCAGTCGCCAGCCGACCCGGCCGGGAAAACGCACGCCCCTCGGGTAGCTCACCGCAGCAGATTTTCCCTGCCCGTTCAGCTGTTCCAGAATGGGGTACGCTGTCTTTTTGGTCTCCGTCGTGACTCCGGGAGCTGTTTCGTATTGTTTCTGTTTCTTTAGTTGCTTTTCTGGAGGAGGAACTAATACCCGCGCGTCTTACTAAGTCGCCATCTTCTCCGGAAGTCAGGCCAGTGCTTTCTTGACCACACAACTGGATCCCATAATCTAGCCAAACTGAGACATGAACATCCTTCCCAACTCCTCTTTCTTCTAAGGCCAGGTAATATAATTTAACACAAGGTTGATGGGATATAGGCTTTCATTGTCATTACCAGGTAAAGAAGAAATGCCGGGTGAAGGTTATTTTAACATCCCCAGGGCCTCTTTGCCTCTCTTTCTCCACCATCAGGATCACAATGGTGGTGTTGTGAGGTGGGGGTAAGAGACATCCACCTAGGAAACTCAGGGAAACAAAGAAAAACTGAGATCCCAGGCTGGAAGCCACACGACCACAGAGAAGATAGGACTGAGGGACAAAGAGGGGAGGAGCAATTGGGAATGTGCTGAAAGTCTGATCTGGAGGTGGGTTGTTCCAGTACATGTATGTGCATCAGAGGCAGAAATTTCCCGATTTCAAAATAAAAGCCATTCCATTATCAACAAAACAGAAAATGACAAGTGCTGGAGAGGATGTGGAGAAAGAGGCACACTTATCCACTGTTGGTGGGAATGTCAAATGGTGCAACCACTGTGGAAGGTAGTTTGGCGGTTCCTCAAAAAACTGAATATAGAATTGCCATACGACCCAGCAATACCATTGCTAGGTATCTACTCAAAGGACTTAAGGGCAAAGACACAAACGGGCATTTGCACACCAATGTTTATAGCAGCGTTATTTACAATTGCAAAGAGATGGAAACAGCCAAAATGTCCATCATCAGACGAGTGGCTAAACAAACTGTGGTATATACATATACATACGATGGAATATTATGCAGCTTTAAGACAGAATAAACTTATGAAGCATGTAATAACATGGATGGACCTAGAGGACATTATGCTGAGTGAGTCTAGCCAGAAACTAAAGGACAAATACTGTATGGTCCCACTGATGTGAACAGACATTCAAGAATAAACTTGGAATATGTCATTGGTAACAGAGACCAGCAGGAGTTAGAAACAGGGTAAGATAATGGGTAATTGGAGCTGAAGGGATACAGACTGTGCAACAGGACTAGATACAAAAACTCAAAAATGGACAGCACAATAATACCTAATTGTAATGTAATTATGTTAAAACACTGAATGAAGCTGCATCTGAGCTATAGTTTTTTGTTTGTTTGTTTGCTTGGTTGTTTGTTTGTGTCTTATTTTTTTTTATTATTATTATTTTTATTTTTTTCTCTATATTAACATTCTATATCTTTTTCTGTTGTTTTGCTAGTTCTTTTCCTAAATCGATGCAAATATACCAAGAAATGATGATCATACATCTATGTGATGTTAAGAATTACTGATTGCATATGTAGAATGGAATGATTTCTAAATGTGTTAATTTCTTTTTTTCTTTAAATAATAAAAAAAAGAAAAAAAAACTTTATGACACAAAAAAGCATATGAAAATCTAAAGAATTACTAGTTCCTATTTGAAGACCTTTATGAAGTTATGTAATGAGCAATGGATTTAAGTTTGCTTTTGTTTTTGCAAAAGTTGCATATTCTCTAATCTATTCTTTTTCACGTGTTAAAACATTTTTCTTCTCACATTGTAATGTATCTGTTAAATGTATATACTGCTTGGAATAATGCCTGGCACACTGGTAGAAACTATATAAAAGTTAGTTGTTGTCCACACACACAAAAAAATAAATAAATAAAAAATAAAAGCCATTAACGTGAACAATTTTTGAGCTCTACTTTCTTGCTCATTTCAGTTTTGGAAAAGACAGAAATAAAGAGATTTGCAAAGTCACCCTAAGGGAGATAAAAATTTACAACTTACTGGGGATAGGGTCCTTTGTGATTAATCAGCACAACTGCACAGTATTCAAGGAGTTCAAGTATTTGTAATACTTGGAACTGATACTATTTTAACAGCTATTGGATATTTCAGTAGCTTAAAAAAACTTAGTTTTAGTGTGAAATACTTGAGATTTGAGAAATATTGCTCTTCATAATTGCTGAAGGAATTATTTAATATGATAGATTTTTAAAAAGTGTTATTGGAATAGACATAATATTTATGTACAAATTTGTCAGATGAATAAATGAAAATAATTCTCATTAAATTGGACATATTCACATTGTCTAGTCTAGTAAATCCCATTTTATAATCAAAAGTGCAAACATGATTAATGACAGGTGCCTATTATTATGCCATGTAGATTTTTAATGCTAGTATATAATTTTTAGCAGAGATCAATGTTACATTATCTGGTTTCATTATTCAATTATGAAACAAGATACAGACAAATTTTATAAGCAGAGTTTGATTACTTAACATAGTAAAATTGCAATTCCAAGTTACAGAGACATTCACATATATTCTTTAGCTTCTAACTAACGACAATATACCAAAGATAGCATGAATTAACAGTACTTTCCTTTAGTAACATATATTATTAATAACTGAATTAATTAGGTCAAAAATATTTAACATGGCAGCCATATTTTAATTCAGAAAAAAAATTATTATGCTTGCTGTAGGCATGTGAATTTTTTTCAGATGAAACCAACTTGACTCAGAAAAGGAGTAAATTAGGCATATTACTATGCACTCATGTTTGTCAGGATAACTTTATATAACTTTATGATCTCAAAACCTGGAGCTGTAGAAAATCAGAGTAAGTGATGCCTTGAGTCTGTTAAGCGTATTTAGCTATGGAAAACTGGTTTACTCTAAAATACTGGTGTATTCCCTTCGTACAATATAGACATGAGCACAGCATTTCTCCATCTGCTTATTATGAGTAGCTATTAGATCCATGTTTCTAGACTGACTTTGGGGAGATCCTGGAAGAGCATACAGGGAACTCCCAGTTACGGATCTTCAGCAAAACTTCCTTCAGCTCCAGCCTCACCTGCTGTCCCATCTCTCAACAATTACACTGAAGTATTCTTATCACAGGGCTTCTTCCCAGTCACCCCTTGTCTCTCTTTTCTACCTCATTTCCATTTATGTTCTTACAACTGACCTCTCCCAGATGAGCTACAGAGAGAACTGCACTATCCTCTTTCCCATCCTGCCATGCATTTCCCTCACCCTTACCCTACTTGGGTGGTGAAAAGGGGGAAAGGAGAGAGAGAATCACTGCAGAATAGTAAGAAAAAGAAAGAATGTGAGCAACAGAAAGAAAAAAACAACAAAAATATTAGGTCAAGAAAGGGATAGATTGTAACAAAAGAAAAGGACACCCAAAACAGTCTTCAGCTTTATAATCTCCAATGGCCTAAAAAATTCAAATTATGACACAAGGGGATCTAAATTGAACAACAAGCAATGAAATTAATGACATTCTCAGCTAAGAACTCCACATTATTTTTGCTTCTAAAAGGACAAAACTAGTTGTGTACCTACCTAAGATTACAAATGGAGTAAAAAGGGTCTGAGGGCTTTATTCCCTCCGTTCATGTTTTCAACAAGAACACAATGGTAATTAAATGTAACTTAGTATATTTTCACCAGTTTAGCAGACCCTCTTCCAAGAATCTGTTTTGCTCACAGTTTTCGCCTCCAGCTGTAAGAAAAAAACACATATAAACTAGAAACACAGCCTGCATTTTTTTGGATTAATTTTTTTTAATTTGTTTATTAATTTAAAAAATTTAACAAATGAAATGAAATAAAACATTAACATAGTCAGTAATTCACAATATCATCACTTAGACACCCTGCATTTTTAAAGAAGAAAAGGTAAGATGAAGAGAACCTTGGAAAATAAATATTTAGCCCTCTAAATTATGGTCTATTGTACACTCTGCTGCTAAAAATTATTTTAATAATAATTTTTAATAATAATTTAAAATAATTTAAAATTTTAAATTTAAGTCCAGATGAGTTTAGACTGATTTGGTTTAAAAAATTTTCCTCTCAGTTTGAGATCCATTAATACATTCTCATTTCACTTCTTTATCTCCATAAGGGATGAAACTGCAACATGATCCTGGGTTCACAAATCTTGCTCTGATAAGAATACTTTATGTCAAAATACCCATCATTAGAACCATTCATTTATATCAAGGTATTGTCTCTATACATTTCCTGTTAAAATGCATCTTATTTGGGAAAGATGACCTAGGAACACATTTGCAAATATTTCTGTATTAAGTGAGCTAGATCACTTGGGGGGAATTGAGACAAAAAAGAAGGGACACTTGTTAGGTGAATGGGACTGCAAAGCTTTAGAGCATGAGGCACCACAGTTGAGGGTGGGGACGGGGAGTTGTCAAGGAGCAGACTAGGCCAGGTACTGGGACTGGAAGAAGATGGAACAACTAAAACCTGTGATGATGTAGGGAGGCGTGGGCACAGGCAAAATGCATATCCTAATTTTCAACAAGAGCATCTCTAGATTAAACCACTTTCCCTCAGTTAGTTGCAATGTAATTTGAATACCTGGGTTACATTTTAACCTGAATTGCTGGCACATTTGGTAATATTGTAGACAATGGGCTGCTCTTTAAAGGGAAAGGGGAAAAAAGGGTACAAGAAAGGTATCCTTGTGACAACCCCACGGAAATAGAAATCCCTTGTATATCATAAGAGGCTTCCAAGTAATACCTAGAGACTTTAGTATGGAAATACTGAAGAGACTAACAGTCAATATATCATATGGGAATCCAAATCCTTTACAGCAATTTAGACTGACAAAATTTTGCTTTTTCCTTTCATATCAAAAACAAACCTCTCAAGAAACTTCAATAATTAAAAACTATTTTCCAAAAAAACAAGGATTTAAATGGGGACCAATAGTCACATCCTTCCCTAAAATTTCCAACAAAGATACTCCACTTTCTCTTTAAAATATGCTCTTCCTTTCCTGTTCCAGTTTACTTTCTTTTCTGGTTCTGCACATCTTCACAACAATCAAGTCTTCAACTTCACTATCAACTAATCTCTACCTGGATCTCCCCCTACGGACTTGGAACATGGATAAGTGATTCGTGATTCTAAAAACAACCACCTTGGATGAAGCATCCCCTTCCCACTACTCATCTGTTTCTCTAGTTCCTTTAAATATAAGAGTTCTGAAAACTAGAGAGCCATGCCAGCTGTCCAATACCTTAGTCCGTTTTTTTTTCTTAAGTCTGAGTTTACATTCTTGTCCTAAATTCCCTTTAAACAGCTTTTCAAAAGGGACACAGCAGCGACACATCATGTCACTGGGCAGAGATGGGTGAGTCTTATGGAACACTTTAAATATAATCTTCCTTTCCCCTTGATTTCTGTATTTTTACTAAACCATTCTGCTATATTTGATGTTGCTGATCACTCCCTTCTTAAAACTTCTTAAAACTTCCCATCCTTGACTTCTGGGATACTCCATATTCTGCTGCTTCTTGTACTTTTGCCTACTCCTTTTAACATCCCTTTGCTATATGCCCTCCATCACCAAGCCCAAGGCCTAGGAAAGATCTCCATTCCCATGATTTCAACTTCTTCCACTGGCTCTGTATGTCCAGTTGCTCCCAAACCTGACTGATGATCATCAGAAGAACTTGGGGGAGTTTCTTAAGGATACAGATTCTGGGACCTCACTCAAGTCATATTGAATCAGAATCTTCGAGCCCATGGCCAAGAAATCTCTATTTTCAGCAAGCTCTCCAAGTAATTCGGATGTGACAGTCCATAAATGCACACTGGAGGACCATTGATTTATACACACTTTTAAAACTGGAATGTCTTAAACATCCTAGTTGAAGGATGTACACTGAACTGAACTGAACTCTTCCTATTTGTAGAAATTTTCTTTCCCTATCATGGCATCACCATTCTAAAATCTCACACTTTGAAAACTGTGCTTGACTTTGTATTCTCTTTTATCCATTTGGCTGACAGCTATGCCCATCTTGTTATTTCATCCCCTTTCTGCATAACTGCAGAATGGAATTGGGCCTCTCCATCGATTCCCATTGTCTAACTGCATCTCATCACTTCGCTCCAGTATTACTTCCCTGGTTTCCTTCTGGTCTCCCCACTCCAGTCTCTTCAACATGGTCCTTTTTTTTTTTTTTTTCTAACTTGGCAAAATGACATTCTGCAAACCCAAACTTTAAGTGGTCCATGTCATGGCATAACTGAAAGAGCTTTGGAGACACACAAACTTGAGTTAGAATCCCAGTAGCACTTCAGACTAACTGTGTGACTTGAGGCAAGTAAATATTCCTCTTTATGACTCAGTTTTCTGAGCTATAAACATTAGCAACAATATCTGATGCATAGTACGTGATCAGTTTTAATTTTTGTTATTACTCTTATTTCCTATGTACCAAATGAGACTCATCTTCCTTCACCATGTCGTCTCTGTGCTGAAAATCCATATGGCATTTTATTCCCTCTGGTCTTTATCCCAGTCCCACCATGTGTCTGCTATGGTGGGGAATAATTTGCTTAATCTCTCTGTGCCTCTGTTCTCTCATCTGTAAAATGTGTATAATAGAAGGGCCTACCTCCAAGGGTTGTCATAAGGATTCAATTCATAAATCCATATCAAGTGCTTAGAACAGTGCCTGGTTCACTGCATTATAGTAACACTCAAAATATTAGCCAATACTAGGAGTCGCCTGCTACCGATGCTATGTTCTGCTATTGCACTGGTTGCTCACCCTATATATTGACTGCCTCTGCCATTCTCATACCTTTCATTCGATCAGCTCTCTTCTCTACCCAACACTGTGCCTGGCACCTAGAGGACATAAATATTTATTTGCTGAATTAAGGAATGTAGCCCTACCTCCTCTCTCACATTAGCCCTGGCCTTACTCGGAGTTCAAAATATATTTTCGTCCCACTGTCTTTCCTTGTCTCTCATAGTTGTTTTTTGTTTGTTTGTTTTTACAACAGAAGCTGTCAGCTTGATGCTGGAAAGTGCCCTCTGCTCTTTTCCCTTCTCCCACATCACCCATCCAATACTAAGTGCAGGCACATGTACTTTCTCCATTAGCACAAATGTTAGAGCATTGAGCCAGCAGCATAAGCTCTGATTACCAGACCACTCTCTATATTATTTAACACATTTTAATATTTGAATGATGTAAAAAATATGGCATCATTACGACTTATAAGAGGCAGTACTCTCGGTCTATTTATTATGCTTTGATGACTTCTATTCTTAATAGTAATAAAAACTGCATCCCCTGTTACATTTGTCTCTCACAACATCCTGCACACGAGTATCACTATTCCCTTTCACTGAAGTGGCTTGGGGTCAGCCAGCTATGAAGCAGCAGAGCCAGGATTTGTGAGGCTTCAAAGCTCTGGCTGAAAACTAACAAGCTTCCTTAATTCAACTAGTAGTTTGAATGCTACTTGAACAGTGTTTCCATTTGAAAATCATACCTAATCCTGGTGTAGAAGAAACTATATAGAGTGGTCAAAATTACACAGGCTTAGAATTAGAACAGCTTCATATCTATTAGGGTGAACCATATCAAGCTGCTGTGTTTGTAAATCCAAAGATGGTTGAAATTCAGCAACTTCATTTCGTTTAATCTCTATTCACAAGCAACTGGATTGTGATCACTTAACCTCTTTTGGCCTCAGTTTCTTCGACTATAAAATAGGAAGTAGAACTTTGACCTCTCTCAGTTCTAGGAGTTTATTATTCCATGTTTTCAACTTCTAAAATGAGAAAAAAAAAGTTACCATAAACTATGGACTGTGAAATTCTCCAGTCTCACCAAGGGAATGTTTTTGTATTCTTGGGACTCATTAGTGAGATAAATACTGATCTTTATATGACAAACATCATTGTGAATTTCTGGGGGTGGAGGGGAACAACTGTTAGTTATTTTTAAAAAATCTCAATAAATAAAGTCAACTTTGTTGCATTCAACACAAAATTCTAAAAGTAAGCGGAGTGTCTGTCTTGTAGTCAGAAGAGGTCACCATACTTGTACCTTTCTTGCGGTTTCTGCCAGGCAGCCAGTAACAGGGCTGCTGCCTCGGGAAGAGTTAGTGGTTGGGAATTTGGGCTACGCCTTTCTGGAGAAACAAAAATGTATACAGATGATATTCAAATTTAGACATCATACAGCTCAGTCCTGTTACAGTACACCATAATGCTAGGAAAACTTCTACAACACACATTTTCAATACCTAAGCCAAGGTCCCTTTACAGAGAAGACTGATCTTCATAAAAAATATTTCACACTTCCCTTGGAAAGTGCTAATAAATATTTGGTTGCAATGTTTTATAGGGTAGGATAAGAATAAACCATATACTTGAATAATTACATGAAAACAAGGGACGATTAAGATAAAAGAACCTACGAGAAACTTCTCTCTTCACAGCTTAAAATGTTCTCTCTCTAAACAGAAAGGTTTAGATATGATGGCACTTAGGGTTTGGACTACCCCTTCCACCTTGAGATAATGATTCATATTTTTGGTAATTGTTTGGCTGAAAAAGCACTAAATATTCAAAATTATTTCAAATCTAAGTTGACAGAATTTTGAAAAACTGTCCTCATTTAACACAAGCCATAATTTGTAACTAAAATGGGGGAATAGTATCCTCATAAAGCAAATTCATTTCTTCAAGTTTGCAGTGTCTTTAAGCTTAACAAATATGTGTTAAGCACCGACTACACGTTCAACACTGTATGTGGTATTTTCCTATACATAAATATGCTTTTAATTTGCAGCATTTCAATCTTTAACATTTTATCAGTTAGCTGCATTTTATTTTTATTCTAAAGACACTGAAAGGTTTAGCATGAAAAATAAGTCCCTGGCCCCATTCTTAATTGCTTCCCCACCTCTTAACTATATCTTGTTTTGATCCCTTTGATAGTCATCTTCGTAATATAATTGCTAAAGGCATACGTTTAAAGTTTCTAGGTTGATCACCGTTTTCATCCTCATCATCGCGTTTAAGAAGATTGTAAAGGACTTCAAAAAGTATTTTAAACGTGTAGCTATTTTTCTAGAAGCAATTGCACAATTCTTCCCACCCCTCTTTCCCCCCGTTGCGGAACCTCCAGCCTTGGCCGCGCGCCTCGTTAACTCCCGGGGGCCAGAGGGCGGCCCTGCTGAGCAGCTGCGACCCACTTAAACTCCCCGAGCCGCGGCCCCAACCTCCTCCGTCCCTTCCACCTTTAGTGCAGGGAGGCAACAGATCCCAGCTCCGGCGCTCGGCTGCCAATTTGAGCGCGTCCCAAGACGGCTCTATCCCCTAGCGGGCCCCAGACCCGCGTCTTTCCGAGTGGGGAGATGTCTTTGCAGGGCGGAGCGCGCCCTGCGGTCCCGCCCTGCTCTCCCGCCCCGCCCTCATTCCCTCCATCACTCACCTGGCGGCGGCCGGTCGGAGAGATCCTTCCTCCGGGTCTGGTCGGAGAGGAAGCGGCGCCCCTCTGCAAAGGCGAGACACGCGGCTCAGGGTCCGCCCGGTCCGGGACTATCGGGGGTTAAATTACAGCCGCTCGGCACCCCGCAGTCCCCAGGCCGGGTGGCGGTGGGACGGCGGCGGCGGAGGTGGATTGCTCCTGGCCAGTTTTTGGGCTGCCCGGCTTCGGGCACTCTGTGCGCATCCCCGCTTCACGTGCGCAAGGCTGAGCAAGGCGCCTCGGCGGAGACCAGGAGGAAAAATCCAGCACACCCACCTGCGCCCTGCGGGACGCCCAGAGAGGGCTTTAGATGGGCGTTAACCCTTAGGAGCCAGTGCGGTGTTTCCCAGGCAATCCCAGAGTCCTCATTTATTGCTCATAATTAGCGCGCTTCCCCACCTCTACCCCTTAACCCTGTCACTTTTCATAGTTAGCTCAGATTAGGAGGCCTCAGTTATTGAAAGGAAAAGACTCAATATTATTCTCTCCCCCATTACCCGCCATCTGTCCCATAGATTCATGCAGCCCTAAAGGTCTTCCATAATTGCTGTAGAAAGAGCAAAGTATGTGGAACATACGTGCACCCTTTAGGTAGAGCATAGCTTGAGGAGTCCAGTTCCTTCTTTCAAAGAGACTCTACAACCCAGAGAGAACAGTGATTATTAAGACTTTGCAACCAGTCCTCTATTAGAAAAAGAATAAAGGAATAGCAGAGGTGGGCACATATGTCATTTAGGAGCCCTAGATTTTGCGTTTGATTACCTGCCGAGCACTGCTGAAATTCCCCATGAAAGAAAACACCAGGAAAAGAGCCAAGGTTGTTGTCACCAGATTTCTGAGTCCCTACATGGAACAATCAACCAAGGGGGTGTGGGTCATTTTTGTGCCTATAGGGTCTTCTGCTTCCTTCCTTCATACTATGTTCTGTTTTCATACTCAGTATGTAGGGGCATTTCTCCAATCGAATCCACCTTCTGATAAAGCCAGAGTACCTATTTTAAAAAGTATTTAGAAATATATTCTTTTCATTCCCTCATTCAAATGAGAAATTGGGTGAACTAAGTGCATTTTTTTTTCAGTAAAATCAAACAATTCCGTTACTTTTAGGACTGCTCTTCAATTATCCTTTAGACTCTACAATGCTTATTTACAAAAAATTTGCTAGAAGTTTCAACAACTCTCTTAAGTAAATAAAAACTTTACTTACCTTCATGTTCTGTTCCTTTCCCAAACCCTGCAATAACTATCACCTTAGATCTGAGTTTTCCAATCTTTTCTGAAGTGGGGGCTTTTAAAATCTTAGTGTCAAGGAACCCTCCCCAATTTGCAGTGGAGTTAGGGGGTCCACAGGGACTTCTTGTCAGTCTCAAGATTGAGAAGATCTGATGACTCCTCCAGGGAGAGCCAATTGCAGGAAGTCAAGGACATCATCTGTTTAGACACTGACCACATCAGCTAGGAGACATTCGGAATATATCAGCATCATTGCCTTTGCTTTTCCTACTAACTTCTTAATTAATAAGGTGTCTTTAAAGTAATTATCACTAAAAAAAAAATGACCGATAGCCCAGGCAGAATCAAAAGTAACTTGACTAAGAAAACGCCTTGGGTAACTAACTAGCTCTCAAGCTATCACTAATGACTAAACATGAGTCACTTGGATAGAACTGAAAAGGTTAAGGAATCTCAATGGAATTTGACATCACTCATTCACTTATTTATTCATCCATTTGATTATTTAACAAATATCTATTAAATGTCGACTGTATGTCAGTCAGTTCTCCTTTTAGTTTATAAAACACAGCCGTGAAAGAAAAAGACATGGTCTCTGTTTGATCAGATTTACCAGCTAGACAGGGGAGAAATGCTCTAAGCTGGTGAAGAGGCAAATAAGATAATTTCAGAAGGTTTTCAATTCTAGAGTAGAGTTAGCAAGATGATGTGCTAAAGAAGGGCTGCTTTAGGGAAGGTAAAAGTTGAAGACAGTCTTGAAGGTTAAGGCAGAGCCAGACTTATGATGAGCAGTGGGAATTAATATTCCAGGTATTCCAAGCAGAAGAGAAAAAAACAGAAACAAAAACAAAACCTTGAGAGTGCGAAGAGGTTGGCTTGTATGATAACTAGGAAGGAGGCTAATGGAGCCAAAATCGTATGGGTGACTGGAAAGAATTCTTGAACTTAGGCTGGAGAGGAAGAAAGGCCCCAGTTCACATGGGAGCATAATTATAAGCAAAAGTGATGATGGCTAAATTGGGGTGGTTCCAGCAGTGATTGGTTAGCTGCAAATGAATTTGGGATAAATGTTGGAATTAGAAAATACACGCTTTATGGATAAGTAGGTGTGATAGTAGGAAGAAAAAAGAAATCAAGGATAGTTCTTAGGTTTTTGGCTAAAATAACTGGATGAATGATGAATCCCATTTAATGAAACTTGGGAGACTTCACGAGGAAATGCTGCAGGGAGGTAAAGATCTGTCATTTGGGCATATTGAAATTAGAATGGGTATCAGATATTCCAAGTAGGAGAGCAAAATATATACTTGCAGTTGCAAAACTATAGAGTTCAGGGAAAAGATCACTAGCTAATAAATATTTTTGAAAGGCAGGAATATCAACCCATAAGGATTGAAAAGGCTGGGATTGAGTGAGAGCACTTAGGGAGTAAATGGAGCTAGACAGGAGGGACAGGGACAGAACCGTGAGAAGAGACCTATAGAGGCTGAGCAAAGGAAGAGTCAGAAAAGAAGGTTGAAGTGAAGCAATCAGAAAAATAGAAGAAATTCCAGGAGAACTGGAATTGGGGCCATGGAAGCCAAACGACTTACGTTGAAAGATTGAATAAGATGAGGAACAAGTAGTGTCCACTGGATTTGGGCATATGATGGATTTTTTTTCTTACGTCAGAAGCTATAGGAGAGTGGGTTAAAGGTGAGTAGGCTAAAAGGAAATAAAGACAAGTGTGGATAAGCTTTTTGAGAAATTTTGCTGGAAGGAGAAAAGGAAATATGAGGTAGAAAGTGAAAAGTGGCAGGGTCTAGAGAAGTTTTGTTTTGCTTAGTTTTGTTTTTTAAGACCTTGAGTATAGTGAAAGTTTATTACTCTTTTTGGCCTTCCAGTAAATCTGAACTCTTTTGAATTTTAAATTATGAATTATGGAATTATGAATCTTGAAGGGAGGCAGAGTCTTCCTTCGATTGTACAAGCTGAAAATTTCAGATGCTCACTTTTCTAGTTTCCCTATCAGGTAATGTGTGGGTATATAACACAGGCTTCACCAATCAGTTGTAAACCTGCTCAGATGGATAATCTGGAGTTAATCTTTGAGAAAATGGGAGTCAGGAGAAACACTTTCCAGTGCGGTAGTGGTTATACTAAGGTTGAGTTTCTGGGACATTACTGATTTACAATGCTAATGGCAGATTCTAGCATTCACTGCTTTCAGCTCTGATTCCAGTGGCTTTCTCTCTGAACTTCTGTGGGTCCTTGATTGCTCCTCTGGGGACACCACTCTGAGTCCTGTGTCCTGCAGGTCTCCTCTCAGAATCTCTAGGGCTTCTCTCTCCTGGTGTCCCTTCATTTAGTTTCATCTCTTTGTTCTCTATATTGGCTCTGAACTCTCAGTATGTTTTCTGCCTTTTATACTCTTCATAGAGGACTCCAGTAAAAGGATTAAGACCCACCTTGAATTGGGTGGGTCACATCTCCATGGAGACAACCCTAATCAAAAGGTCCCCACCCATAATAGGTCTGCATTTACAGGATTGGATTAGAAGAACATGGCTTTTCTGGGGTACATAACGGTTTCAAACCAGCATAGTCAGTAAATGAAGTAGAAAATAGAAAGTAGTTCATAGGTAGAACCTTGAGGGATATTTATTCCCTTCAAGGAATAAATAAATCAAGAAAGAGCTGGAGCCACTGGTGTTGTGTTTTAATTCCACTGTTTTAGGAAAGGAAGTAAATAGCTAAAAGGCAAACACTGAAAACTTGATACAATTTTAATATTGTTTATATATTAGATTTTAGGATATTGATTACAACGGATTGTAGCAACTACAATTAAAAATGAGCAATAAGAGAAATAAAATATATACGTTTTAGGGCAGACTATGGTGACTCAGCAGGCAGAGTTCACATGCCTGGCATGCTGAAGACCTGGGTTCGATTCCTGATGCCTGCCCATGCAAAAAAAAAAAAAAAAAAAAATATATATATATATATATATATGTATATGTTTTAAATCAAGTTATAAGTAAAACCTAATTACTAGATCACTAACAGGTAAAATGCCTTTCTCCCTCAACCACATCATGAACATGTATAGGTTTGAGAAAGAGGGACAGGAAAACGAATTGCCAATAAATGTGTTCTGAACTTGCAATTTTAAGGAAAAATTAACGTGTGGTTTGTTTATAATAGTTTAGTTGATGAATTCAAAAGCAGAGGTTTGATGTCAAAGCTGCCATTTTCAATGTAATATGTCCAAATGAGGAGAACAGTTTTGACATGTTATCAATATTGTAGTCTTATTAAAAATATGCCAGATTTCCAAAGGGCATAGACCATCAATAAAATGTTTTTGTTAATTCATAAAAGTTTTACGATTTTTAACATCTAAACCTACAGATGGACTAAGGAAAGTTATTTGGTAATGTCTGGTTTGAAACTGTTATGTACCCCAGAAAAGCTAAGTTATTCTACTCCGTTCTTGTGGCTACAGACCTGGTGTGGGCAGGCTCTTTTCATTAGGTTGTTTCCATAGAGATGTGACCCACTCAATTCAAGGTGGGTCTTAATCCCCTTGCTGGAGTCCTTTGTGAGAGGATAAAAAGACTGTAAAAGCCCAGAGTCCAGAGATGTTTAGAGAAAGAAAAAAAAAAACACCCAGAGATTTTTGGAGAGAACTTATAGAGTACAGAGAGCAGAGAGATGAAACCAAGGGAAGGAAGCAGAGAGAGAGAGAGAGAAAAATGCCCAGAGATGCTGTTCTAGTTTGCTAACTGCCAGAAGGTGATATACCAGGCAGGGAATGGCTTTTATAAGGGGGAATTGATTAAGTTGCAAATTTTTAGTTCTAAGGCTGTGAAAATGTCCAAATTAAAGCAAGTCTATAGAAATGTCCAATCTAAGGCATCCAGGAAAAGATACCTTAGTTCAAGAAGGTCAATGACATTCAGGGTTTCTCTTTTGGCTGGAAGGGCATATGGCGAAGTCGACTAGTTTTCTCTTTGGCTTCTTGTTTAGTGAAGCTCCCCAGGAGGCGTTTTCCTTCTTCATCTCCAAAGGTGTCTGGCTTCACCGGCTCTATGGCTCTTTCCACGGTAAACTAAGAGTGCTGGGCACAGTAAACTAAGAGTGTCTCATAAGGAAGACTAAGCGGAAAGGTAAAGACTTCAGCTGGGGCAGATCATTAGATTCTTTTACTTTATGGCTGATGAAAACCTGCTGCTTCCATGGGGCTGGAATGAACACGTAAGAGGTGATCCACAGGACAGCATCAGAAGAGCTGGAAGAATTAACTTCCACTTATTTAACATTTATGGAGCATCTACTAAATGCTAGGAATTAGAGATAAAACATTACAAAGAACAGATCATCAACCTAAAGTACCCATTTTCCAGAGGAAGACAATCTCATAACCAAATACAAAACTAGTGCGATTCTGGTGAGGGTAAGGAAGGACAAGCTATTTTGGCCTAGTGGGGCCAGGAAAAATATGATAGAGGTGACATCTCAATTAGGACTTGAGAGCTGAGTAAAGATATTGTAATTGAAAAGTGTGTCAGCCAGGATTTGGCGTGTCAGGTCACACAGGCTATTTCTGTGCCACCTACTTCATGGACAGGTGGTAGAAAGACAGGATGCAGTTTTTTCAGCTCAGGATAGCGTTAGAAAGTTATGTCAGATATTTACCAACAGATTTAAGTCTTCTAGTTCACCTGACAATGGTCAAAGCAATAGTTGAATCCACTGAATTGCTGAATTCAACAAACACTTATTTAGTTGCATTACTAAGTAATTACTGACTTGGCTAGTAATTTCTTTGCCTCACCAAAATTTACAATCAAAACACTCTTGATGTTAAGTAGCTTTATTTAGGTCTCAAATACCTAAGTATTATATATTCCTTCCATTTTGAGAAAATATAATTATGCATTTTCTCCATTAGTTTCTTAATTCATTGCCCACTTTTTTGTTTGTTTGTTTGCAATTAATGATAGCACAGAGCTTTCAGAAAAACAGCCCAACTGCCTGTAGCAAAAGCAATTCCCTAGCAGCTCAATGGATACACAAATACCAGTAGGAGTTCTGAATCTCGAGGTTAACATTTGAGTTCTCGCCCCAAAAAACAAAAATGCAAAGAAAATCATCTGGGGACAAAACTCCCATAGTTAAAGCTAATGTCATTTTTCCTGACTGGGGCTAAAGAGGTGGTTAGGATTTCTAGACCACACATTTTTCTACCACACATATCTGTGACATAACTGAATGAGTTATTTAGAAAGAAGGCTAATAATTTATGAGTAATATTAAAACTATGACTTCTTCATTGGCAGGTACTACATCTTACTCTCCTGCGTTTACCAAACTCAGCCTCTAAGTCTTCAAGAGGTTCAAAGAAAATGTCAGCTGAATAAATAAACATGAGTCTGAGTTTAATTAACAGCACAGTGCCCAAGGCACATAACTTACTTTTTTTATACAGTTTTCAAACTTGAAAGTTTTCTTGTTTACCTGCAGTATATTTGTATTTATAATTACATTTAAACAATTTGGAATTGAAAGATGTGATGACCATGTTATAAAAAAGAAGCAAATTGCATATAAAGCTATTTTTAAAAAATGAAGTGGGTTATTTTGCAATGCTAAATTAATTTTTAGAATTTCATAATAAAGATACATTTGACCATCAATTAATAGAAAAGTACCCTTTATTAAGTGATAAGTGTATTTACAATATTCAGTTGCTAGATCATATAATCTGATCTTGAGACTTTAAAGCAGCAGTATTCCAGGAATTACAATTTATAAGGGAAAAAGAAAAACATTCCAAATTATGTTTCTGTTACAGAAAATACATTTGGACAATGACAGAAACACTTAAGGCTAAGTAGTATTAGACCTTTTCTCCATCTCTACAGAAATAAAGTATGCTTTTGTCACAGAGACGGTGATTTTGGAAAGGAAGAGACAATATGATATGCAGTGCTTTCTGTCAGAAGACTAGTATGATTAAAAAGAACCTCACCAATGGTGCTGAATAAAAAATACATAATGCTGCCAAGCAGTCCCAAACCAATATTTGATATTAACTGGAACATTTAAAACTGAAAAGGATTCCATCTTCTCAGTCTTACTAAGAACTGGGAGATTATCACATGCTCTTCATACTTCTGTCCAAAAACAGTGCTTTCTGAAGTAAGCTTGTTGAAAAAGTATCTGTCACAGTGCAAAGAACATTTGATAGAAATTCATGTCTACAAAGAAGTTAAATAATACAGATGTTCCATATACATTAACAGATACTGTTCTTTCACTAAAAAGATTTAGCCACTGTAAATGATATTGGTCAAAAATATGTATAACAAAGAGTCCTATAGGGCACCTTATATAAGTCAATCCCCAAAATATATATATTTGACACTTTCCAAGTGAGGATGAAACTACTTTTTTGAAGAACATCAGACACAACACTAGGTCTCTTATAATTCCATGAGCTACTGAGGTAGGAGTCTCCATTTGTCAATGCCAATTTTCACAGATTATATCATACGTCAAATGCCAGTACCAAAAAGACAGTAATCCACAAGACTGAACCATTAAACTATGTACCAATCTTTCCTTCTTTAGATGAGGAAGGCTGGGAGTTCTGTATCCATCAAGATATTTCACTTAAAAATAACAAGTTGCAATATATTTTATAGACATGTATATAAATACAAATCACAAATTTCAATTATGATTTTATGCATTAAAAAGCTTTGCAACTGTTGAAAAAAAAGGAAATAACACAATTATTAGTGGTAAATAAATAGTACTAAGGTTATTAAAATGTGTTCCTACATCTACCACGAATGCAGCCACCTTGGAAAACCACTAAAGAATAAACAACTGCTGTTTCCTACTGCTGTTAAGTAGTAACAGGAGAAGAGAATACATAATTTTTTAGTGTCATGTTTTTAAGAAACTGTGGCCAGTTTAATTATAGTAAAATAACTATAGCATGTGAACTAAGATATTCTTTCCATTAACTTAAGATGAAGAGTGCTGACATGAAGCATATGCTAGGCATATTAATTTTTATATTATGAAAAGCTGAAAAAAGGAGAAAGCTCAGCTTATAATGAACAGTTCTGAAAAACAGTCATAAATTTAGCCTTTTAAAATTGTACATGTCTTAAAGTAAGCATTACCAATAGTAATTTTAATTTATGAAAAGCAAAATAATAAACTGCTACTAAAATTTTAAAAAAAAAGGAAAAAAGCAAGCAAGAAAAAGTACATCATGACATAGGAATATGCATTTGGTTTTGCATCACTTAGAACCTGAAATACAAGATTATTCGGCAAGACAAGCTACGTAACAGATGACTTCATGGTCAAGAGTGCTTTTTGTTAAATGTTTTAGATCTAATGAATATGGACAGACACTTAGGAGGTCAGACTCCCCTAAAGTATGAGTATTTTCAGAGTGTGTTATTGACCAAAAGAGTGCTTAACTATAATTTAGGTACTAAAAGCTAGTAAGGAGTGACTTTTGCGTATCCCAACACAGAATATCTAGATCAGATTTTCATCTGGCTTTAAAATATTAGGATTCATTGCTTCTCGGCCTTTTGGCTAAGATCAAGTGTACAATATTAAGATTAGAAGAACAACAAAATTTTATTGTAACTACATTTATAAAAAAAAGTAATTCATACATCAAAAACTGGGTTTTCCTTGGCTTTAATACATTAAAATGACAATCCATTTTATCTCATGCATCACTTTTGGAGACAGTATAACGAAGAATTTCTGCCATTACAGTGGGCATTTCTAAAAATTAAATTTTGCATATGGATGCTCCTGTACTTTCAAAATAAAAAGTAAAGGGACAGGCACCACAGTTCTCTAAGGATGGCTATATTTCACACATTGTAGAAAAAACAATAAAAATAGCCTTCAAGAGTTTCAATAAAGGTTGTAACAGATTTCACCTCCTTCAGTTTGCTTGCTGACCGCTTAGATCACTTGATTAGAGAAGCTTGTTTTCATTGCTTCTTTGCTAACGCTGTTGATACGTTGTAGGTTATACGTTTTAAACTTCTGTAAAGAACATTACAAGCTATTTCATGTAATTTAATTTTGTGCTGAATATTCTTCAAAGGATTTTATAAATAATACAATATTTTAAATCAGTCTTCAGTTCACTTGTTGTTATACCATATTGTTGCTTTCTCCAACTTTATCTACAAACTGTAAAGAAAAAAAACAGGTAATTTAAAAAAAGCTTACAATATTATATGTTATATCAACATTTAAAATGTTGATTAAAAAACCCAGCTTTGCAAGATTTGTGGAAATTTAAGGTATGACTGACAATGATTAATCCGGTACTACTCACCACCATCTTCTGACAACATAAATGTTTGTAAAATCAAATTTTTTCTATAAGTTGTTTTGCATGACATGTTATACATATGAACTTCTGAGTGCAACATGAAAAATGCAACACAATGAATAAATAAATCGGATAAAATGAGATTAACACTGCTAGCTTAACAAAAAAATAAAAAAATAAAAAGCTGAAATGTCAGCCATTCATGCATTAATGAACCCAATAAGATATTTCAACTGACCATTATTGTGGATCTCTTCTGGGCCTATGTGGTCTTTGAACAAACAGATTTAACTCCATTAAGTTCAATAATTAACAACAACTATTGACTAAAAATACTTTAAATGTGTATTCTGGACTTCAGACTGAAATGGCAACAACATTAAAATAGATTTAATGATGTAAGTACAGATTAATAATTATTGAATATAAATTTTAACACGCATTAATGTACGTGGTTATTTATTTTGGTTACTCCACCCCAAATATTAAGCAGTTTGGCTTTCTTCGATATTCCAGATGGTGATCCAAAGATTGAAACAAAAGTGTATAATTAGTATTAAAAATTATGTATCCCAAGTGGTTATATTAATATCAAGTCTAGCAATCATCTAACTGCTTTTTCACTGCACCATTCACAGTTTTATTTAAACATTTATTATAATGATGTAAGGAAACATAATCTACATATTGGGTGCCCATTTATGCAAATATTTCAGAATCCTTAAGTACATAAATAATGATTTCAACTGTGTAAGTAGAGGCTTCAGTTAAGTTCAAAAGCCATCCTAAGTACAAACAACACTGACAACTGTATGCGTTTAGAGATTAATGTAACTGAAAGCAGTACTTACTCCTATAAGTTAGGTTCCAAGAATATATTATCACAAATAGGTGGCTGGCACATCTAAACTCAAAGTTGTTCTGAATGTATTCATGGATGCATTAGAATTTTAAGGTGAATTTAAGATGAGAGAAAGCATAACATTCTCTCTCCAAGGGTAACATGAAATATCTCTAGGCTGTCTTGGCTATAAGGTTCTGATTCTAAAATTGACCTGGTGATGGAAATGGGAGTAAGCTTTTAGTGGTATTTATTCTTCTAAGGGATGGCCACCCTAAAGCTCTTTGAGAATTCTATAAATTCTATGGGCTTTCTCTCCAGAAAGAGATCTATAAGAATTTGTAAACAACTTTAAGGAGTCCATGGATTTCCTGACACCTAATTAGAACTTGTGGTCTTTTCACGTCAATTTATCCTAATTGTTCAGAATAGACCTGGAACTCCAAAACATGAAAAGAAGGAAAAGTACCAACGTCAGATTTGAGCCAAAAGGACTGTCCCCAGCTCAGCTGAATTCCAGATTTTTTTTTTTGCATGGGCAGGAACGGGGAATTGAACCCAGGTCTCCGGCATGACAGGCAAGAACTTTGCCACTGAGTCACTGTTGCCTGCCCTGTCAAAATTCTTTTGAAATTGAAGGACTTAGTTGTGAAACTTAAGGACTCAGGCTAAAAGAAAGTCAGCTGGAGTTGTCTTGAAATCAGCTAATTTCCCTGAGGCCAATGAAATGCCATCCTTCATTCATTCATTCAGCAAAAATGTTCTGAGTATTTATTATGTGCAACAACTAAAATAGTCTGTCTCTGTTCTCAAGGACTTTATAGTTCCACGTGTAGGCTTTTTTTTTGATGTTTAAAACAGGTGAGTGCTATGATAGCAATGTGCACAGGGAATGCTATAAAAGCATGGGAGTCAGAAAAGCTTTTTGTGAAGAAACAATGTTAAAGTGAATCCTCAAAGACTTTCTGAGCTCTTTTACAGAGGTGATAGCCTTCAAGCTAGTAGTTTTGTTATCAGATAATTGCTGAATGAATATTGAATGTAGGGAAGAAACTTCACTTGGTCAATTTTTAAAACGTTCTCTTTTGCATTTATCAATGATCCGATTTGACTCCTCCTGTTTTTTCAGGGTGGAAACCAAGGTCCACTCTGGAGAAGCAGATTTCACAACACTATACAAGTTGTAGACATATAGTAACAGAATCACATCCTGCTTCCCCTCACGATAACGCTTTATTTTATTGTCTTAGGCCACACCATGTGGCAATGCAGTCTGCGAAAGAAAATATTTGCAAAGAATAATGCTATCCTTTTTACGTTATTTATCTTAAATTAGAGATCATATGGAAGTTAACTGAAAAATGCCTTGAACCCTTAAAAAGAAAGGTATAGCACACTACTCTGAATAACATTTTAAAATAGAGAACAATATTAAAAATGGATAGTGAAACAAAATTTCAGGTTTAATACATTTAGCAATGATTATTTTCTCTGGTATTCATGGAAACCATGATCTATGTGACACAAGCATTTGTATCATAATCAAAATCATATCAATTACTCAAATATCAATGACTCAAATTTCTGTAAGTAGAAAAGCATCAAGAAGTGTTTATTTAATGATTTAAAAAATGTATTGCTAATTACATGATTACTTACTGATCTAATTCCAGGTAAATTCAAGAGGGATCCAAGGACGGGCACTCTTCTAATAAAGCCAACTACTACAGGAAAAAAGCCCCTGCGGGAGGAAATACAAAGGTTCTCAGACCCTCCACTTTCTCTATCATCAAAATCAACTGGTAACTAAGTGAAAAGAAAAGATCCTGTTAATATGCTGAATGTTTTAGAGACTCAAACTTAGAATTATGAGTGTAATGATATAATCTGAAAATTATAACATACTCTGATTTCTGGTAAAAACATGAGAAGAGCACAATGAAGCCTGGCTACACAACTCAGTTATCTCAGTTCCTTTGCTGAAGATTTCCTCAACTTTGGAGAGTTGTATGGGGTGAAACTGATCAAAAGAAAAGGGCAGGAGATAAAATGTAGGAAGAACCATTAAAATAATAATGGCTATCATTTACTGATCATTTACTGAAAAATTACTAAGTGCCAATACTTAGTAACACTAAGTATTGTCTGTCATGACTGCCTACAAGTGGTTATGATTATCCTCAAAGTCACTCTTATTTTTCAGTCAAAGTACAAGGCTACAGAAGTTTCACACCTTCTATCTAGTTGAAAATTAACCGAGGATCAGTTAAGCCACCTCTATAGAGGAAGAACAGGAAATATTTATTTAAAAAATGCATAGGAATAAACTTTTCCTGGGTCTTAAGGGATGAAAATATTACAATGGTGAGAATTCAGTAATTAAGCAGTAAGATTCAAAGAAGAATCTGTAAGAAATAAAAATATATGGAATAGGTTAAATAAAAAGTAGGATTTCTTTTTTTGCATTTAGTGAAAACTTTTATTTCAGTTATTCACAAAACAATATTACAAAATATATAAGCATTGGTTTTAGGCTACCATCATTCATTAAAAAAAAGTGTGCTAGAAAGTTGTTTTTGCCAATTTCTGCTTTTGGTGAGGGTTAAGTTCCACATTAAGAGACTGAAGAAAATAAGCTGTTGAAAAAATCTTCAAATGTACAAAGATTTTTTTTTTTTGGGCAATTTAAAAATACATAACCATTTAAACTGAATACATATTAAATTAGTGTTTTATGTCCTTACTATCCAATTGCTATTATAAGGAACTGCTCCATTCAGTTAAAACCCTAATGGATACAATCAACTTTTCCTGTCTTACTTTTCTTAAGACCACTGTTACCCTTTTTAAGATGATTAGAAAAATTACAATGATCATAGTTCACCTAAAACCCTGCAAAAATCTGTTGTCACAGGTTGTAGAATTTACGGGTAAATGATGCATCCCTCTTAGGAAGACCCTCTTGTTAGAGGGATTTGATACTTATCAGGTTATGTAAACATAAGAAACAATCACAAATTTTAGTGCCAAAACTGTTGCCAAGTTGCATAAAGTTCATCTGTCATATTTTAAAAATGGTTTGTATTTCAACAGATATCATGGCAGAGAATTTTAAATTTCATGATTAAATCAGGCTAAGTGATGGTAATTAAAAACTACGTTCTTAAAATATGGGGACCTGATATTATTGCTTTATTTAAAGTGTGACTGTAAACTAGAATATTTTAAAACATAGCAGACTTTTATTGATCAGATTCAGTTTTTCTTTGCTAGACACTTAAACCAGTTACACGCTATACAAATTCATGTTTTGGAATTTCTTTCTGACTTAGTCATAAAAAAGTCTTATTTTATATTTCACTTCTGTACTTTAAATGGGCAAAAACTTTCCTGGTTTTACACTACTACTATTATTCTGAATTACTTTCCTCCTCAAATCAATTACATTCTAAAAGAGAAAAAAATGATACTGTTAAGTATATTTAAAAAGTGAATGCAAAATATAAAACAAGAATTTGAAAACTGGACTTCTAAAAATGTTTTGAGTAAAAGCTGTTATCACTGGAATAAATCTGAAGCTTTAATTTCACTATTTTTGAGGATATAACACTCATATGGTGTGTATACTAAGAAAAATTATAATCATAACTTTTCATTCTTAAAAAGTCATACACAAAATAGATAAACAAGGAGCTTTGCATGCCAGCAAAGCCATTTTGTTATTCCATGACATCAACATTAAACATTATATTCCATCCCTCTACCTGTGAAGACTTTCTTTTCTTTTCACATATTTCTTTTTAAAACATTTTTCTCTCTTAATCTACATTAACAGCAAAAGTGCATTTAAGTCCCTGATCTAGCAATATTTTATATTTGTGGTTCCCTTTCACCATAAGTACAGATTAGCAACATCTACAATACCAAGTCCATTTTCTGAAAAAGCATTGTTTAAATTCTAGGGCTTATTTTTCATGGTATCTAAAGATAAAAAGTTTTCCCCTTGGATTAGATAGTACAATTTCAAATATAAACAGCCTTCTTTTTAAATCAATGCAACCTTATAAAAGATTAACTCACTTTCTAGTTATCTTCATTACTCTAAACTACAAAAAATGATTAAAGTAAAAAAATTAGTTATAATTTTGATAGTATATGTTTCAAAGACGATCACAACTATTTTCTATTAACATTAAATTTAAAAGGATCATTTTTATTGTTTAAATTTAAGTATTTTTTTAAAATACAAAATTGTGCAACTTCAAATGTTATTATTTAGGATGACAAATATCCAAATGAACAATAACTAAGACCCTTGGTGTTACAGCGTAAACTAAGAATATCTTGTAACCTAACAGAACCCAACAACAATAAACAGTATTTGTACTAGAAACTTCTCTTAAAGACCATCATGAAGCCAGTGAATTTTTTTCACATTTATTGACAATGCTAATGAGACTTCCCATTTTTTCCTCATCTCAAATATCAGTTCTGACTTTCATCCCTAAATATTAAAATTAATTTATAATTATAAAAGCTGATTACCTTCTTTACCAGTCTTTGGGGTTTTTTGCTGCGAGATATCCTTGTCATGACCAATTCCTCTTCCTTATTGTCTTCTCTTTTGGCTACAATGACCCTTATTTTTGGTTTTACTCTGACCCCCTCCCAAGTCTCTTTCAATGTTTCCTTCACTTCCTCTACCCACGCTAAAATATTATGAGCTTTCTAGGATGCCTCCCTGCTTTCAGTCGTTCTCTTTTCAACACATACTTTAACCTGATATCAGAACAATATTCCTAAAACACCTGCCTGGTTATATCACTCTCAGTTTAAAAATCGCTGTTGCCTCCCCTTCCCCAAGCACTGCTCCCCACCCAAATTTGTTTACAAGATAAAGTACAGTATTTTTAACGAGCCATTCTAAGAACATTGTAACCGGGTCCCCCCAAACTTCCTTTTCAGTCTCATCTCCAACCATTTTCTTCCATTCATTCCAGACTCCTGCCCCATCACACTGTTCATTCTTCCCAGAACAAGCCATGTACTTTCATGACCCTAATCTTTGTTGTTCATCTATTCCTTCTGTCTAGTTAACTGTCCTTCCTTTTCTCATTTATAAGATGAATTCTTATGCATCCTTCAAATTCCAGTTTATCAGTTAACATTTCTTACCTCACCCTGGATTTAATATCTTCCTTAATTATTTTCTTACAATAATCTGCTTTATACCTATTTAATAGCATTATGACTGTGTCCTACTGGTATTTTTATATGTCTATTTCCATACTAGAAATAAGAGATTTTCTAAAGCATATTTGGCATTTAATTCATTTTTATGTCTCCTGTGGATAATACAATATTTGGGAGATAGAAAACATAGAATACACACTTCATGAACAAGTAATTAAGACTAACTTTACTTAAAGGCATGTTCTTGGATACTATACTGTTTATAGAACATGTATGTTCTATGTATTAAAATGCTGCATCTATCCATCTATGAATTTTTCTGTCACTGTTTAGCTGATGAAGCTATCAAACATAAAGATAGTGCCTTAAAATGCTTATAAAGTGAATTTTATGATATAACCAGTACTTTAAAAGATTACTTATGCCCTTACATATGCAATCATCTATATTTGATAAGTATGTTTATAGTTGTCTGAATGGTCTAGAACTATAATAAAAGATTCAATCTAAATAAAAATTCTTTGAAGAAAATAACTGTCTCCTTACTTGTGCCATGTAAATATCTGGGTCCTTGTAATAATAATCTGACATTCTGGTTTACTGGAAGAGAAAATAAAATAAAATGATCACCTTACCTGAATAAGAGAAAGAATCCATAAATTTCAAAGATCATGCCTATCAAAGGCCAACCAATAAGGACTACAAATACACCACCCAGGAAAAATCCTGTAGCTTTCATTTTATGCTTTTGGAAGAAGAATCTGAATGTTCTTTCTAAACCAATTACAAAAGCCAAGCCAGCCACAAATAAAACCTAGAAAAGAAAGAAAATGCAACATAGAAAAAGTAGTTAAGCACAATGCATGAATTTGAAAAGTGGGGTCAAAGCTAAAAATAACAAAAAGAAATTCATGTGTTTTGGCTTTTAACATGGGCAAGTGGCTAGGGAGAGAATACAATGCACAACCAAGAAGTAGAACCAAGGAGGTTAAGCATGATAAGAGCTGTAGCTGTATCGCACTCTTTTCGTTCCTCTTCTAACTTGATTAAATGGACAAAAAGAGAAACACAAAGAAAGATTAGATGTTACCAAGGATATCTGCATCTGCAGTAGTTTTCCCAGTTTTATCTGGATGGGGATGGCTTATTTAAGTAGATGGCATAAGTATGTCACCTGAAGGCACCTCTGGTTCTGAAATATTCATTAAGGGCTATAGGAGTTCCTTTGGATGGGAGAGAAGCTGGCCAAGTTGGAAGAAGAAACCATGCAAGGCCAGGAATATTGTAGTTTGCTTAATTCTAGAATATCTGGTGGCAGACAGAAATAAAAATACAGACATGTGTTCTCAAACAGACATACACTTTGCATGTTTTAGACAGTGGACAAGAAATAGTGATCCTTGTCCCTTATTAACTTTCTTTAACAAAAAAGCCCAATGGTGAGCAGTGTAATGGTGGCTCAGTGGCAGAATTCTCGCCTGCCATGCCAGAGACTTGGGTTCGATTCCCAGTGCCTGCTCATGAAAAAAATTAAAAAAAAAAAGCCCAATGGTATATATACTTCAAAAGATACTTAATCATCTGTCAGTAACTTTCTATTGCCCACTCAGAAGAACTATTATTTTTTTCTAGAACTCCCTGCACAACCTCCACACATGGGAAATAGAGCATGCATTCCAAATAAACAATACACACGTCATTCTGGGCAAGTCAACTATTAATATAGACAAATATTTTAAAAGGTTTAAAATATTTTTAAAAAATGTTTATTTTATGCTCTCGAATGAAATTTAAAGTAAAAATATTTTAACAGATTTGCCAAGAGATAGGTATCAAGTCATCTATTTTGAACTCCTACTTGGAGGCAGCCTTCTATTGTAAATTATACATCAAGCATTTAACAAAGAAGTTCAGGATCAGAAAACCTCACATGTGTTTACCTTTATTTAAACAGAAAGTTGACAGGTCTCATTCCTAATGGAAATAAAGAATGTAAAATGAATTTTTACATATGAATAATAATGAATTATTTCTCCCAAATGTAAGTGTAGGTACTAATTCATTTCATATTAAAAATTCTTTAAGTATAGTTAAAATGTATTTTAAAAACTCACATTTCCAATAGCCAGTAGAGCTTTGTCAAAAAAGAGAATCATTCCAAAGAACAGGAAAAACACTCCAAATCCTGTTAATCCCATTCCAATTTCTGCAATATAAATTGTACGGTTTAAGGAGAGAAAAATTAAAGTCACATTAAGATTCCTGTAAGCTAAGTTTGAAAATTTATCATATATATATGTATTTTGATATAAAGTAGTAAGTCCCCAACACTTTATGTTAATTTCATAATAATACTGATTAAGATCTTTAACAAATTAAATTAGCATCAACAAATTACCTCACAATTTAAAATACAAATGTAAATTGCTAATGCTTATATGGAGGAAAGAGTATTTCTCACAACATATCCATCAGTAGAAAAAAGGTTAAGAATCAGTATTCTGGGGTGGGCTACGGTGGCTCAGCAGGCAAGAATGCTTGCCTGCCATGCCAGAGGACCCGGGTTCGATCCCCGGTGCCTGGTGCCTTCCCATGTGAAAAAAAAGAATCAGTATTCTAAACTTTTGGCTATACTCCCTCCTGCACCTCCCCCCATCCCCAAACCCCTCTGACAGCAGACATTAAGTATATGGGTTTCCTATAATTCTATCAATTTATCTCTTTTCACATTCTATAATTTATATGCACACTGTCTACGGTCCCTTCTCATACTTCTTAAAATTAATTTCTTCTTTAATCGATCTGAAATACTATAGCAGATCAGCACAATATACTTCACTCATACATTTTCTGCTTTTCACAGCAGCAACAAGAAATATGAAGAAAGATGGTAGCTGTCTCCTCAAAAATTAATCTTCAGATTAGGCATCACTTTTAATATCTCTTTGATCATTTATTATGGATTTAACTTCTACGAATTTATCTACACTTTGAATCCATTTACATATTTAGTCTATTGAGTCCTAGAATCACCTCTCTCAAGTTTCACAGAACGCTGCTAATATTAATGTTAATAGTTTGGGTTTTTACTCATTCATCCAAAAACAAAGAATTACTGATAAACTACTATATGGCAGGAACTGTTTTAGGTACTAAGTATAAAGCGGTAGATGAAGAATAAGCTTTGAAATCCATATAATTAATATTTTATTGACTTTTCATTCTCTAGTCCTTATCTTTTTCAGCTTGAAGAGTTTTAACTTTCTAAGGTGACAGTTATATTTTTGTTGATGCTACAAAGCACAAGCCACTGAGTCACTTCCTTCATGACCACCAATTCTCATTCTACCTAGAAGCACTTTTTGCATACAGATCATTATAGTAAAGGTCACTCTATTTATGGAAACACACTAATCCACTACTAGTGATTTCTGATCTGTTACTTAACTTTTCTGCCTTGGCTCCAGAAAGTTAATATTTAGGATGCAACTATATATTACTTTAAAATATCTGTAGCCATACTAAATGTTTTGCTAACTTGAAAATTTATATCAACTTTAACTTTTTCTACATCCCCCACCCTCCGTAATTTCTAAATAACTACTGCCTTCCATTTTAGCCATTCCTTTCTTCTAAAGTAAGCCTACAATAATTCGGGTACCTGCCTAAACAATACACCTGCAAATGTATTTCACAGCATAAATTTTCCATGAAAACTGAGGCTGGGATTTTCATGTTTAAATTTCTTTTTTTTTTTTTTAATTTTTTTATTAATCAAAAAAAAGAAAAGAAATTAACACAACATTTAGAAATCATTCCATTCTACAAATGCACTCAGTAATTCTTAGTATCATCACATAGATGTATGATCATCATTTCTTAGTACATTTGCATCGATTTAGGAAAAGAACTAGCAAAACAGCAGAAAAAGATATAGAATGTTAATATAGAGAAGAGAATTAAAATAATAATACTAATAATATATATATATATATATAAAGGAAAAAGGAAAAAACAAAAACAAAAGATACAAACACACAAACAAACAAAAAACCATATTTCAGGTGCAGCTTCATTGAGTGTTCCAACCTAGTTACATTACACTTAGGTATTATTGTGCTGTCCATTTTTGAGTTCTTGTATCTAGTCCTGTTGCACAGTCTGTATCCCTTCAGCTCCAATTACCCATTATCTTACCCTGTTTCTAACTCCTGCTGGTCTCTGTTACCAATGATATATTCCAAGCTGATTCTCGAATGTCGGTTCACATCAGTGGGACCTTACAGTATTTGTCCTTCAGTTTTGGGCTAGACTCACTCAGCATAATGTTCTCTAGGTCCATCCATGTTATTACATGCTTCATAAGTTTAGTCTGTCTTAAAGCTGCATAATATTCCATCGTAGGTATACGCCACAGTTTGTTTAGCCACTCGTCTGTTGATGAACATTTTGGCTGTTTCCATCTCTTTGCAATTGTAGATAATGCTGCTATAAACACTGGTGTGCAAATGTCCGTCTGTGTCTTTGCCCTTAAGTCCTTTGAGTAGATACCTAGCAGTGGTATTGCTGGGTTGTAATCCATTCTGCCATTCTATGTCTTTTGATTGGGAAATTCAGTCCATTAACTTTTAGTATTATTACTGTTTGGATAATATTTTCCTCTACCATTTTGGCTTTTGTATTATATATATCATATCTGATTTTCCTTCTTTCTACACTTTACTCCATACCTCTCTCTTCTGTCTTTTCGTATCTGACTCTAGTGCTCCTTTTAGTATTTCTTGCAGAGCTGGTCTCTTGGTCACAAATTCTCTCAGTGACTTTTTGTCTATAAATGTTTTAATTTCTCCTTAATTTTTGAAGGACAATTTTGCTGGATATAGGAGTCTTGGTTGGCAGTTTTTCTCTTTTAGTAATTTAAATATATCATCCCACTGTCTTCTAGCTTCCATGGTTTCTGCTGAGAAATCTACACATAGTCTTATTGGGTTTCCCTTGTATGTGATGGATTGCTTCTCTCTCGCTGCTTTCAAGATCCTCTCCTTCTCTTTGACCTCTGACATTCTAACTAGTAAGTGTCTTGGAGAACGCCTATTTGGGTCTATTCTCTTTGGGGTGCGCTGCACTTCTTGGATCTGCAAATTTAGGTCTTTCATAAGAGTTGGGAAATTTTCAGTGATAATTTCTTCCATTAGTTTTTCTCCTCCTTTTCCCTTCTCTCCTCCTTCTGGGACACCCACAACACGTATATTTGTGTGCTTCATATTGTCATTCAGTTCCCTGATCCCCTGCTCAAGTTTTTCCATTCTTTTCCCTATAGTTTCTGTTTCTTTTTGGAATTCAGATGTTCCATCCTCCAGTTCACTAATTGTAGCTTCTGTCTCTTTAGATCTACCATTGTAGGTATCCACTGTTTTTTCCATTTTTTCTTCTTTGTCCTTCACTCCCATAAGTTCTGTGATTTGTTTTTTCAGATTTTCTATTTCTTCTTTTTGTTCAGCCCATGTCTTCTTCATGTCCTCCCTCAATTTATTGATTTGGTTTTTGAAGAGTTTTTCCATTTCTGTTTGTATATTCAGCATTAGTTGTCTCAGCTCCTGTATCTCATTTGAACTATTGGTTTGTTCCTTTGACTGGGCCATATCTTCAATTTTCCGAGCGTCATCCATTATTTTCTGCTGGTGTCTGGGCATTTGATCAGATTTCCCTGGGTGTGGGACCCAGCTGGTTGAAAGGTTTTTCTGTGAAATCTCTGGGCTCTGTTTTTCTTTTCCTGCCCAGTAGGTGGTGCTCGTGGCGCTCGTCTGTCTGCACGGCAGTCGGCCCGGGAAACCGCGCGTGGAGGCGGGGGTCGCTGGCCGCCGCGGCTTGGGAGAGTGCCGGTCCTAATTGCCCAGCTGGCCCGAAACGCCAAGCGTGACGGGAGGGCCCCACTATCCAACGTTCCCAGTCAGACCGGGGAGCCACGTGCGTGGAGGGGACCCCCGTCGCCAGCTGCCCTGGCCGGGAAAACGCGCGCCCCTCGGGTATCTCACCGCAGCAGATTCTCCCTGCCCATTCAGCTGTTCCAGAATGGGGTACGCTGTCTTTTTGGTCTCTGTCGTGACTTCGGGAGCTGTTTCGTATTGTTTCTGTTTCTTTAGTTGCTTTTCTGGAGGAGGAACTAAGACCCGCGCGTCTTACTAAGCCGCCATCTTCTCCGGAAGTCAGCCATGTTCTTTTAATGCAGTCTTGTGGGGTGGAACCTTTTAATTAAGTTATTTCCATGGAGATGTGACCACATGACTCAAGGTGGGGCTTAATCCAGTTACTAGAGTCCCTCGAGTCACAGCAGCAGGCTCTGAGGTGAACGGATCTTGCAAGGCTGAGGACAAGTGGCGCCCGGACGGAGGGTGCGGGTCGGAGGTCCAGCAGGTTAGAACCGCCGGACACCACCGTCAGCCTCGCCACGGTAAGGTGGCCTCGTCGTGAGCCGAGTGAAGGAGCGAAGGAGCGCACGGCCACCTTCTCTTTCCACCGCTGCACCGGGTGCGGAGGCCGCCCACCCCAGCCCAGAGCGGCCGGAGCGCACCCTGAAGCCCGCCCCGCGCGGCACCCCCTCGCGACCTCCTAGCACGCACCCGGGCGCACCATGTTTAAATTTCTTAAGAGAATTCAGCAAAATAATTGCTTAGGAGCCAGACATAACTTAGTCAAGGAAAAAGACAAGCAAAATGCCAGTAAATATCTATTTAGTAGTTTAGTTAGGTCAGGGTTTAATCACTGGCTTGTGTTATTTAGATATGTCTCATTTTTTGTGTTTATATTAATTAACCTAATGATCACATAAACATTTTGAGATGTTTATAAATCAGACAGAAAATTATATGGACATATACCTACTATGTCTTGAAAACTTACCATAATTAGGCATTACAAGGTGTTTTATATATATAACTTTAATCTTCCCAATATCTTTCAAGGTAGACATTCCTACATCATTTTAGAGATGGAAAAAGTCGAGGTGTAGAGTGGTCATTAATTTTCCTAAAGTCACATTTCTGGCTAGGCATTTGAACCCAGGTCTGAATCCAAAGTTCATGCACTTAATCATTATGCCATATTGTTTTCCACAGGATCTTTTTATTTTCTCTAGGATTAAATATGGTTGCTTTAATGAAACTTCAGGACATTAGAATATACTGAACTTGTGAGGAAAGGCACCTCTTTAGGTGATTCAAGTTTAACTAGAATAGTTTGTTATCAAATATAACCAAATAGAAGCCAGTAGAACCTATTGAAAATTGAGTGCAATTCACAATTCCCAAAAGACAGAAATAACCTAAGTGTCCACTGACTGCTAAATGGATAAAGAAAATGTGGTATATACACATGATGGACTATTACTCAGCAGTAAGAAGTAAGTCCTGAAGCATGCAAGAACGTGGATGAACCTTGAGGACATTATGTTAACTGAAACGGGTTAGATGCAAAAGAACAAATATCTTATATCTCACTAATATGAGCTAATTATACTAAGTATAATTAGTTAGAGTTAAGATCTGGAACACAGGCTACCAGGAAATAGAATGTAGATAGAGAATGGGGTGTAGATACTTAATGTGTGCAGAAATTTTAACTAGTTTAAGTGTGAATGTTAGGAAATGGATAGAGGTGATGCTAACACAATATTGTGAATGTAAATAACAGTAATTAATTGTGTGTTTAGTTGTGATTCAAAGGGAAGATTTAGCATACAGTATGTTACTAAAGGAAATCTAGAGGATAAAACAGAGGACTGTATAAGACAGTGAATACTGTGATGGATGATGACTGTGATATAAAAAGGTTATGTATGTCACTATTACAAAGAGTTAATAATAGACTGGTATACGGCAAAAAAAATACTGCAAACTATGAACTATGATTAACAATAATATTTTAACATTCTTTCAACAATAGTAACAAATGCACCATGCCAACGCTAAGGATCAATGGTGGGGATGAGGGGACGAGGATAAAGGGTATAGGAAGTATTGGTTTTTTTTTCCAGTAATGAAAATGTTTTAAAATTGAATGTGGTGAGGAATGAACATCCATGTCATGATACCGTGAACCACTCACTGTGTGTACACTTTAGATGGACTGTATGATATATGAATACATCTCAATAAAATTTCTAGAAAAAAAGAGTGCAGGAAAGAGGATAATGTCTCAATATGGTTTCATATTTAATGACAAGTTTGAACAAATATCTTATAATTCCTTTAACAAAATTGTAAGGTAAAAAAAACAGCACCACCCCCATGTTTCATATAAGTAACCAAAGACTTAGACAGCTTAAATAACTTGCCTTGGTCACAGAATCAGCAAAAGTGTGTGTGTGGTTTGGGGAGGTTAATGGTGGTGTCGGTATAAAGTCAGGCTAGAATTCAAATCCAGTCTCTGACTCCACAGCCAACGGTCTTACAACTATAACACAGTTTTTTATTATTATTATTTTATATTATTGATTATAACAGTATTTTATTTAGTTTGCTTAGCGGTTCAAAGTAGATACCATGAAACACATTGGCTTTATATGAATTTATTCACTTACAAGCTTACAGTTCTGAAGCTACTATGAAAATGTCCAAATCTAGGCATCGAGATGATGCTTTCTTCCTGCAGACCAACTGGTGGTGATCCTGGACTCCTGTCCCATGGTAAGGCACATGGTAGAATCTACGGGTTTCTCCCATTTTCTCCATGTTTTCTTGCTTTCAGCTTCTTACTCCCATTGCTTTCTCTGAGTTTCATTCTCTTATAAAGGACACTAGTTAGAGGATTAAGATCCAACCCAGGTCATGCCTCAACTGAATAATCTAATCAAAAGATCCTTCTTAGGGTAGGTTACACCCACAGGAATGAATTAGCTTTAAGACCAACATTTTCTAGGGTACAAACAGTTTCAAATGACCAAACTCTACCCTCTGGACCCCAAAAAGGCATGTTCTTTCCATATGCAAAATACATTCATTCTATCACAATATTCCAAAAGCTTTAAACCATTTCATTAACAATACTAAATACAAAGTCTCATCAAAATTGGTTAGAGGTGTGATCTGACTTGGGGCACAATGGAACTCCTTCTGTAGATCTAGAGAATCAGTAACCTGCTTCCCAGATACAAAGGACGGACAATAATAGGATAAACATTTCCACTCCCACAGGGAGAAATTGGAAGGAAAGCAGGGGTCACAGGTCCCAAATAATTCCAAAACTCTGCAAGACATACTCTATTAGATTTCAAGGTCTAAGAGTCATCCATAGAAGGATGCTTTGCCCTCTGGGTCTGATGAAGCAGAAGCCCCACTCTTTCCAGTGTTTGTGCAGGGGACATATGCTCCACAAATACTGGGGTGAAGGCTCCGACATCTTCAAACACTAGGGTGGTGGCAAGACTCTAGGCTCCACCCTCCTCAAGCATGGGTGGCAGCTAAATTTACCACAGTCTCCCAGACATGTGAGAACACTGGAGTGATAACACTCTTTCTGAACAATGGGGTGAAGGCATGCCTCTCCAATCTCTGGGGCATACTCACCCAGTCAACTTACATGGGTGGTCTCCTCTCCTGGCCCAAGAAGACGTCTTCAGTCCAGATCTCAGCTTCCATGGTGCTGCCTTTGAAGTCATTTTTCCTTTAATCTGTTCCTTTTCTGCCCCCTTTAGCCCAAGCTGGCAGTGATTCAGTTCATATAGATCTTGCAAAAAAACTTTTTAACGTTTTTGGTGTTTACATTAGCAACATCCCACTCTTCTGGTACTAAAATCTGTTTTAGTTAAGCTGCTCAAAGCAGATACCATAAAACAGGTTGGCTTTTAACAAAGGGAACAACAGTTTACAAGCTTACAGTTTTGAAGCTGTGTTCAAATCATCATCCTAGAAATGATTTCTCCTATTTCTTCCTGAATTCCAGCTGTAGTTGATCCTGGACTCCTCTGTCACATGGCAAGGTATATGGCGGTGTCTCCTGCTCTTTTCCTTCTCTTCTGGGTTTTGTTGCTTTCAGCTTCTCATTCCTGTGGCTTTCACTGTGTCTGAATTTCATTGTCTCATAAAGGAATCCAGTAAGGGGATTAAGATCCATCCTGGGCCACAACTTAACTGAAGTAACCTAATTGAAAGGTCCTACTTACAATAGGTTTACACCCACGGGGATACATTAGCATTAAAGACCATGATTTTCTGGGGGTACATACAGTTCCAAACCACCACACATGGGAACTAAAACATTTTTACTCTTTAACCTATGCAGTCCAGCAGGGAACAATTTTCTGTAACAACTTTGCCAAAACTGACACTGCCCTGTGGTTGCCAAGTATTGTTCCACTCCAAAGAGGTAAAAAGAGACTTAAACTGGCCTCTTTGTGTCCTTTGCTCATCTCCAGAATTACCATCTGCTTATTCCTCCATAAGCATTCTGGCTATCAAAAGCCCTACATGGAGCTGCCTCTGCCTACCAGAATCATAAACAATAAAATAAATTAATCTTCCTCTTGTGTACTAGCACACTTTCATTCCTCATGCCCACATGATGTTTTGAGAAAAAGAAAATTAATCTGATAAAAGCAACCTAATTAAACTAATTTTTCTAATTGAAAAAGCTCATTGTAGAAAATTAATAAAGAAAGAAATGTATAATTCCCTAACCAATGGCAATCATTGTTAGCATTTTTGTATCTTATTTGGAATTTTTTTTTTTTGGCAGCATTGTCCTGTCTGTGACCTTTAAAAATTTGTAGATATCATAAAAAGAATTTTTTTTAATTCAATTGCATATGGAAGAATTTCAGGCAATGTGACATAATGAAGCGAAGACTATGAGCAGTTGGGAACACTTCCCTGCTAACGTGCCCATAAATAAATATTTTTTCTGAGGGGTGAGATATGCTATTACAGAGTCCCTTAAAATAATTATGTATTGCTATTTACTTTCTACTCTGATCAGTGCTTGGTCACCCTTTCCCAGAACTGGAATCCCAGAATTATCTTGGCAAATCACTTTTGAATGAAGGCCAATCCTTGCAGCTAAATACACACATACAAACATAATCTGAAATCCAAAGAGATTTTGGTTCACTAATCGTTTTACATTTTAATTCACAGCCCCACCTAAAATTTCTGGCAAATGAACAGTAAAGTGTAAAATTTCTTCTCACCAATTAAATACTGAGAATATTTCTTACTCTGCCCATACTCTAACACCAGCCCACTGTTCTGGTTTTGGGAAGGATGTAAAATCAAGCACTCATCCCTACAATATGCCTTCAATAGAAGAGACTCTCTATGCACAAGATAAATAATTCATATTTTTGAACTAATACTATCAGATAGGAGGAGTAATAATGCTTTACAGTTAGATGGGAAAGCTATGTAGACATTAAGTACTTGTTCTGAATCAGTAAGATTAGGAATACACCTTAGGAATTTATATATAAAACTCTGCTGATGTCCTTGGACAATGTAATTTTAGCTTGAGGTTTCAATGAGGAGGAACAGAGCACTGTGAATCGTAAGGACTGTGGACTCTGAATAACCCACCAATCCCTAAATAAATAAAATAAATAAACAAAATCATTGTAATTTTATAGGATAAATATCTACTGTTGAAACTTTTTGCTATGGAAGAATGTTATCACTTTTGGATCTTATGTTTATATCAAGTTTTCTTAGATGCCAGTATGGTACTGTGAAAAAGAACAAAGATATCTGAGCCAGTAAACCTGAGATTAAGTCTTGTTTGTGTCACTTTCCTATGGCCATTCACTGAATTTCTTTTAGTCTCATTTCATTTGTAAAAGGGATATACTCCTCTCTGCCTTATAGGTGCTCTTCTAAGAAATAAATGTAATCACATATGAAAATACCCGGTAAACTGAAAGATGACACCTTTATACACTTGTTGTATTATTATTATTATTATTCAGGTAGACCAGAAAAAGGCTGTACATATCTATTTTTCTCTGATCAGAAGAGATGAAGCCAACAGACTTACTTAAATGGGTGGGAAGCTCCAAGGTGTAGATCCAGTCCAACCTAAGGAGGGAGGGAAACCTGATGCCTGATAGGGACCTCACAGTGTGAGCAGGACACCTCAGAAGCTCTGTGAAGCACAAGTCTGCCATGGCTTGTATCTAAATCTTAAGATGCCGCTTTCAAAATACGGCATTTTAAATCAAATTATATTTTCAGTTCAATAGACTGTTTCCTAAAATCTTAAAAACGAGTGAGTTAACTGGAAATAGAAAGCAAAGCAAAAAGAGACTTATCACTATCATCAAAAGATAAGAAAGTACAAGGCTTAGCCAGATATGTAAATACCAAAATTATTAGGGCTGACATGAAGGGGTGGAAAACTGGAAATGCTATATTGATAGAAAACGATGCTAACTTTAGATATGAAATTAGGCCTGGAGAACTCTGTAGCAGGTACAAACAGGATGATCAAATCATAAAATACAATATAGTATATCAATGAATGAAGCCCTTTAACTGAACACAATGTGGCTTTTCACTATTGAAACATTAGCGGGGAGAAATAGTTTCAAGGGATTTTTGAAAGGTTGCTTCAACGAGTGGCAAAGCCGAATATTCAAAATATTTAAGTGCAAGCACATTTAAAAAAAAGATCCTATAACAGGCGAGATTTAAATGACCTCCCAAACAACCAGTCAGTGACTTGTAAAGGACCCTGACTATGTCATGTGCAGAAACATCCTCGCGAGTGGGCTGCAGGCACCGCCCATCAAACTTTCTGTTGTTGCCGTCCCAGGAACAAAGCGCCCATCTCCCCGAGGAGAGAGTACAACTCGACCCAGTGGGACCGACGATCAGTTAAAGTTCTCACATCCCAGCTCGGAAGTCTCCCCCGACCCCACCCTCTTTCCTCCCAGGCCAGGTCAGCCACTGCAAGTCCGTCCCCTTCTCTCTCAAAGCAGCCCTGTATGTCCCCGCAGCCCTCGCTCAGTCTCGCTGGCCGCCGCCCCAAAAGCGGAGCTTCCTTCACTGAGCCGGAGGAAGGGAGGGCGGGCGAGCCTGCGGCGAGACCTAGCCCGAACAAGGGGTGTGCTGTGATCGAGGCGGTGCAGGCAGGACCCTGGAGCAGGTACTTACTCTGGGTGTCCGTTAAGGAGATCATGGCTGCAGCGATGAGGACAACGGCGATAGAAGATACCGCGGCAGCAACGCAAGACGCCCAGGGTATGAAGCTGAACCCAAAGAAATGCAGCCGGGAAACAGTCCAGGCGAGAGCCGCCACGTCTTCCGGAAACACGCAGCCACCTTCACCCCAGATCCAAAGCCGCGTCTCACTGGCCAAACCCGCTCCCAATATTAACCAATCGGCGATGGTCTTGTTTGGTGACGCGCACAGCGGCTACCTTCCTGGACCAATTAGAGAAGGGCATTACTTGCGATTGGCTGAATAGATCGACCCGGAAGGGTGGATACTCCCGGCTAAGACAGAGGAAAGCCGGGTGGCGGGAAGAGTTTATTGTCCAGCGGCGGAAAGGGGTGCGTAGCGGGCTCCTGGCTGAGACGCTTTTGGGGTAGAGGCCGGGAAAGGGAGGGGGCTTCTTTAACTCTATGGAATTAAGTTCTGAGGTAACACTTGTGACGGCTTTGAAGGGTCAAGGATGTGCGCTCCTTTGATCTTTTTTTCCCCTGCCTGACAGCGAGGGCGGTCTATCACGGGTCACTTCCTTCCACCAGCACTTTGGCAGGGGAGAAACAAGGACATTTCATCTCTCTATTCTCCTGGCTTTAGGGACACTTTTACCTGCCGACCGAACTCCTTTGATCTCTGCAGCCTTTCCCGTGCAGGCGGTTTAGATATCAAATGCTGTTCATTGGCACCCGCCCTTTATTGGGAAATACCACTGAGGATGCTTCTTCCGTCCCCTTGTTCATGATAGCGTTAAGAGGTTACTGTTGCCTCTGTGCAGGTGGCGAGGGAGGAGAGGAGATGTGCATCTGATTTAGCCTGTGGTACCTCCGTGGCATTTCCTCCAGCACTGATCAGCGGAATTCACCCCGTAAATTGTTTCCTGTGGGTGTCCACCGCATACTTCTGACTGACAAACCTGCGGTAGCTCGTTAATTTGTGTGAGTACATTTTAAAAGATGTCTTTTCCTATTAAAGCACTTGGGGGAAGGAGGGAGTTTATGAGCAGTCTTTTTAACGGTTCAATTCAAAGGAGTTTGTATTAATGGGGAAAATTTGGTTATAGATTGTATCCTTTCATGAAAATAGCAATAGTACCTGCTTTCAATCTCAGCAAATCAGTTGAGCCTGTACTTTACATATGCAAGGCACTTTGCTAAGCTATATGAATACAAAACTGTAGAGTCAGCCTCTGTCGTGCTAAACCTTACAGTTTAGCGAAGGAGAATTACTTTTCCACGAAGAGGTGATGAGATGTCTATATGGATAGAAAATTATACGTCCTTGGTTTACTCTCCTATTTAAAGTTATTTTAGGGGATTGAACATTCCAAAGACCTTACCAGTCATATAATACCCAGTCTTTATTTCCAGCCTAAGTAGAAAGGGCTTAAGGTCAGCAGTCTGGGTAAGGGTAGGGTGTTGCAGAAGCTATCTTTGGAGAACGTAATAAGTTACTTTTAGAAAATGTTGATTGTCCATATCAGAGAGTTGGGAAAAGGTGTTCATGGAGTATATGGCGAATCTAAAGTTCCTACCCTCAAGCCTCATCTCCTTCCACTTGCCCACGTCTTCTAAGTTTAAGTCATCATGGTGTATTTGAAGTTCCTTAATAAAAATCGGATTTCCCTCCTACCTGACTTTTCTGTGTTCTCTTCCTCTTAAATCTAATCCTTTCCTAGAAAGCCAATTACTCTTTTAAGGTAGAGTTTATTTTAATTAAATTTTATGTGATTAATTTGATCATTTTTACTGGTGGATTTTGCTTAATCTGGGACATTTGTATCTATCCAACTTGTTATTTGTAAGACGGGTTCTGTCATTCCCATTTTACAGATAAAGAGGTTTTAAATGAACAGGGTAGGAAACAGTAACTTAGTGCTAGAACTGACATAGAAATTAGCTTGTTTCTTTACCCTTTTTTGCTATAATACTTTGCATTTGGTGAATGTTTGTGTTATTGACATGGTACTTGTCATGTATATGTTTGTTGCTTTGGACGCTTCTCTGAAATACAGAGAATTTCCCATAGAAGTTAGGGTGGGAAGAATCACAGTCTGTGTTTTGAAAGGTTCCTGAACATATAATTTACTTTCTAATATTTTGGGGCCTAGTAGTGGCAGACCATCACTGATTGAGCAGTATCATTAGAACCCTCTTTAAAAAATTGTTATGATTGTTTTTTCATTTTTAGGAAGACATTTGGATCTCTGATTCAGTTTGAGAATGGCATCCATTACAGGTTAGTGGAAATGATTACTTTTTTTGTTCATTCTGCTCTGTTTCTGATTGTATGTTATTTAACAATATATACTTGTTTTAAAGTTCTGATTATAGGAGTGATTTGTTTTTGATAGAATTCTGGGAAACCTCAGAATGTATAAAGAAGAAAATATGAATTACTTCTAATCCCACTACTCAAATTAATGCTGTTAATATTTAGATGTATTATTTTCAACAATATTTGTAACATTTTAGAGTTACTGCTTTGTAACTTGATATCAAAAATGTAATTTAAATATAGAATATTGGTATATTTTTAGATAAATTCTGTATTGTAAATATTCTATTTTTAATACCTGCCCTGTGTCCGGTTCTTTTGAAGTAACAATATTTACTTAATCGTCTGCTGCTGAAATTTTAGACTGTTTCCATTTTTTAAATGTAAATAATGATACTTGAACATCTTTGAATCCAGAGTTTTGTATGCCTCTCTGATTATTTCCTTAAGATAAATTCGAGTGAAGTTATTTGAAGTGTTTTTATAAAATGTGAATAATCTGTTTATTTCATATGAGTGAGATCATGTAGTTTGTCCTTTTGTATCTGACTTATTTCATTCAAAATTTCATTAAAAGGGTGGGCCATGATGGCTCAGTGGCAGAGTTCTTGCCTGCCATGACAGAGCCCCAGGTTTGTTTCTCCATGCCTGCTCATGCAAAAAAAAGGAAAAAGAAAATGTCATTAACGTTTATTAATATTATAGCATGTATCAGAACTTCATTCCTTTTTGTAACTGAGTAGCACTCCACTGAATGTATATACCACATTTTGTTTATCCATTCACCTTTTGATGCACACTTGATTTGCTTCCGCCTCCTGGCTATTATAAACATTGGCATGTAAATACCTGTTTGAGTCTCTGCGTTCAGTTCTTTTGTGTATATATCCAGAAGTGGGATTTCTGGGTCATATGGCAGTTCTATGTTTAACTGTCTCAGGAACTGTCAAACCTGTTTCTGCAGCATGTGCACCATTTTTTATTCTACAAACTGACAATAGTCTGCCCCTTGTCTACTTGACACCCATACGCTCATCTTTTAATCATTTGTAACTTCCAAGCAAAGCAATAGCACAATCAGACTTCTCCCCAACAAGATGGAACTAACCCTCGTGCAGCCAAATATATGCTAACCCTTTCCCCAAAAGAGAATACAGATAATCTTTATTCATTTTTGGGTGATACTCATTCCTTTTCTTGCTGAATCACATCCTCTGTTATAATCCTGTAACTTAAATCCTGAGATATAAAATTAGCTACCACTCACACATCTTATGTTGGATGGTAGGGGAATAGTAGAGGGGATTCCCCCCCCAAAAAACCAAACATCCAACTTGATTATAAACATGTATCAAAATAAGGAAGAGATGCTTATAATTATTATAATTTTTATTTCTCAACTGGTCATATGGTCATAGCTGGTATTATAACTACCTTCTTCTACTACCTTTGTTCCCAGCAAGCACCTTAGCTGTTCATGGGTCCTTGCCTGGTGGGGACTTGCCTTAGTAATCCTACCTATATTTTTGTAATTTTCCATTAACTTTAGTTACAGGACCTGGGAGTGCTAAGAGACATGTAGAGGATCTCCTACATTTCAGACATAGTCCTTACTTCTATAATATAGTAGCAATCCAGTCACTCATCCCATCCAATACAGTGACTCCTCTGTCTGTCAATTTACTGGCATGAGGAACCCAAAGTTGCCAGGTGGCAGTCTCAATGGAACCATTACTTTGTCTCATGGTAGAAGCATTTCTTCCTTGGTAACTATAACTACTAGACCCGCGGAGTCCAAAGCTGCAGAGATGGCAAGCATATTAGTGAGAGGAGCCACTTTCATCTCTGTTGCTTGATCCCCATGAACCTTAGCTATGGAAGAAATAGTACTGTTCAGTGATTTATAGCATATACCACATCCTGGAGGACATTTCCTCAGCCATTAAGGTATTGCCACCAGCTGGCATTACAATTCAGTCTTCAAAATGCCATTCCATTATTCTGTTACCTCAGTTGCTTCAGGATGATAGGGAACATTGTTAGACCAGTGAATTCCTTGAGCATGAGCCATCTGTTATAATTTATTTACTATAAAATGAGTTATTTGGTCAGAAATAATTTTGTGTGGAGTACCATATTGGGGCCAATAAGTCATTCTGTACATTAATGAATGGTAGATTTGGGAGAAGCATTACAGCCAGTAAAGGCAAATCCATATCCAAAGGAAGTATCTATAGCAGAATATAGGGCTGCTTCTTGTATCATGGAAGGTTCCAGTGTAATCATTTTGCCACCAGGTGTCTGGCTGTCCCACCAGAGAATGGTGTCACACATTGAGGGCTCTGTGTTGTCATTTGCTGTTTGTAGGTTGGGCACTCAGCTTGTCTGTAGTCAGGTTAGTCTTGGTGAGCAGAAGTGAATATTGCAGCAATAGAGAAACATTGTCCTTGAGCCCACTGAGCAAGGACAGGTGTGGGTACAAAAGAGGCTGACTGACAGGTCATCTTGTCCACCTGATTAATTAAGATGTTATTTTGTGGAGGTTATGTTTTGGTGAGCATTCACATGGAACACAATATAACATTCTGAGCCCATTTGGAGAGGCCTGTTTAGATAACTTTTTCCTAGACTTCATCGCCACCGATTTTCCAAGTTTCCTCATTCCAAGTTCCAAACTATCCAACCAGTCCATTAGCCACTGCCTTGGAATTTATAGACTATGTACCTCTGGCCAAATGAATAACCATGTGTACTGTTTGAAATCCTGCCAACTGGGAGAATTTTCCTTACCCACTGCTTTTCAGGGCTACCCTGGAAAAGGTTCTAATACTCTAGCTGCTCACTTTCAGGTAGTGCCAGTATATTGTGAAGATCCTTCTGTATTCAGGCTTGCATTTTTGCTTTCTCAGTCAGCTAGTATTAGGGAACTCCCCATGAAGCATAGATGCAGGTGAAGAGGGAGGAGGCCAGACAGCAACAGTGTGACCCATGAGCCTTTGGGCTACTTACCTATACCTTCATTTAGGTTTTGTGTATGCCATTCCCTGTGATGATAGAGGTCTGCTTTGTGGCTTGAGGGATCAGATGATACCTGGTTGAAAATAGGCGCTGCAGGTCACATAGTAACATGGTTTCTTTTAAGGTCCAGGAGCAATCCTGAAACTGTTTCCAAAAGGAGAGTAATTATTATCTTTACAGGATAGCAGAGCTTTGCTCCAAAATCCACATGGTCTGTGCTGTGACTCATCTATATGGCCAAAGGCACCATATAGCATCCCTGCTTACAGACATTTAAAGTGCCATCAATCTGTCGGTCCAAATGGCTTAAGTGGTAAGAAAAGCTTGTACTTCTGAAACAGCGTTACCTCTTGTTTCAGGTTCTATTCGAAACTGGTAGCTGTTTGAGTTACTTGATAAATGAGATATATGTTGTCATATGAGATGTATGCTGCCTCCCAAATCCAAACATTCCCACTAAGCTTTATGCCCCTTTCTTAGTAAGAGAAGGGGTCAGATGTAGCAATTTTCTTCTCCTTGGAAGGGTTATCTTAGTGTACTCCACTTCCTGGGCGTTCTAGAAAGGCATGGGATCGGTGGGTGGCAGGTTCCTACATTTTTGTGGGATTTATTTTCCATCCTCTGACATGGATATGTCTTAGCAGTTTTTCTAGAGTAGTTTCCATTTCTTGCTCACCAGATCAGATAATCATGATCTCATTAATGTAATGGAGTACCTTCCCTTAGGTATATACAGGAAGTTCTGGCACTTCAACTTCGTTGGAATGTGTACCTGTGTTTCTATCCAAATTTTTTAACATTCTTCTTTGGGGTCAGGTTTCAGTCAAGCCAGCAAGACAAATTATTAGAGCCATTCCTGGCCTCTATACCTAGCACATTAAACCCAGAATTTCTTAGTGAGCTCATGTTAATAAATTTTTGTTGCTCTAACAGTATGTTTTACCCACTCTTACGATCTACTCTCACATGTATCCCCTGGATTTCTGTTGGTATATTTTGGAAAAGGTAATTCTATTCATATATTTTGGAAATTGTAATTCTTTTGGTGAATATTGCCTTGTCTTTTGGATCAGACTTTTAGTACCTTATCCTCTAGGGCTTGCTAGTTTGATCCTTAGGAGGATTAGCAATCCTTTGCAGGTCAACTATCTCAGGAGACACCATGGCAAATATTTTAGATAGGAGGAGACAAACCATGTAGTGAGAAGAGGAAGGGCAAAAGAGACTTGCCAGAATTTAGTAGTACAAGGTCCCCTGCTTCATTGGAGTTTGCTTATATGTTCCTAGTCCAATTTCAGAGTTTCATTCCTTTTCAGTAAGGGTCCTAACTTTAACTTAAGTGTCTCCGTGAGGCTAGGAATTAAAATTGTATTGTAATTCAGCCACCTGCAGGATTTAGACTTAGTTTAAATCCAGGATTTAGACTGGATTTAAACCAGTTTAAACTGGTTTTCAAAAATCTTGGTCCAGTAGCTACAGGAGATAGAGGTTTCTCCTAGGGCAATCATAGAAACTTTAAATACATTACCATAAGATTTTATCACATGAAGAAACATTAAAAGTACCTGACTAATACAGATGAATATAGTAGAAAGCACTAAGGACATCTTTAAATTTTTTTCTAGCTTCCACTGATATGTCAAAAGGAATTTCACTTTGACTTTAAATTTTTTTCTAGCTTCCACTGATATGTTAAAAGGAATTTCACTTTGACTTTATACTTGGATTAGTTAGAATTATACATTAGCTTCTTTATAAATTAGTTACAATGGAGTTGAAATGCCAATTTCAGTGGTACGCTTGAGGTCTCTTACTTGTTACAACCGTTGTGTTTATAATCACCAAGTTCTTATCATGCTACCGTATGAGCCCAAATATGAATATTTTCGTGAAATAATAGCTAAGTAGTTAGGTGATTACTTTTAAATATCTTCCTTTTGCTTCACTGTCTGATCATTTGACTTACATGAATTAGGAGATTATTGGGTCACTTCTTTAACACATAATAAAATAAAAGAAGCTTTCATTTATTAAATGCTTGATAATATAGCTGATACGGTGCCAAGAACTTTCAACATGTAATCTCACTTAATTCTTTATAACAATACTATGAAAGTTAGGTATTATCTCCGTTTTACAGATGTGGAAATTGAGGCTAAGTTAAGTAGCTTAGCTGAGGTCACTCAGTCAGGTAAGAGGAGGACCTGAGATTTAACCCAGGACTGTGTGGTTCTAAAACATATGATTTTAACTACTCTGCTATACTACTTTAAATTTGTCTGTAGTTTACATGGTAAGGAACATTAAGTTGCAGTTAATTCTAAGCTAGTCATTTTATCTTTTCCCCTCATCACAGCTCTAACTGAGGAACTGGAGTCTGTAACTAATGAGCTAAATGCAGTGGACATTCAAATTCAAGAACTTATAGAACGGCAACAAGAGCTTATTCAGAAAAAAACAGCCCTAACCAAGAAAATAAAGGAGAGTTTAGAGGATTCTGATGCTGGGGCAAGCAACGAATATGATTCTTCACCTGCTGCTTGGAATAAAGAAGGTTTACCTTTTTTCCTTGCTAGTTTGCCTTTTTTTCCCTTCTTAATTCTTTAAACTAGAGTTAAATGTTCTGCATGGGTGTCTTTAGTTTCCTGGAGTTGCTCTAATAACACACACAGTAGATGACTTAAAACCACAAACGTTTATTGTCTCATAGTTCTGGAGGCTAGAAGTCTGAAGCTTGTGGGGTAGAATCCTCCCTTGCCTCTTCCTAGCTTCTGGTGGGCTGATAATCCATAGGCTTCCGTCTCTGCTTCAGTGGTCACGTGATCTTCTCCCGTGTCTGTCTCTGTCAGAGTCCTTCTCTTGGATACTAACCATATTGGATTTGAGTCCACCCTAAGCCAGTTTGGCTTCATTTTAATGGCATTTTCAGAGATCCTTTTTCCAGGTAGGGTCACATTAACAGGACCAGGGGTTACGACATGAATACGTCTTTTGGGGAGACACACTTCAAGCCATAACAATGGATTAGTGCTTTCCATCGGGTGGAATAGGAAACTTGGAGGCAGACCATCTTTACTCATTTTCTGCATCTTTCTGAATTAAACTTTTTTAGTCAGACTTTATTTTTTCCAAATATAGATCTAGCAACATTGATCAATGTTTGAAAAAAAGATATTTATTTTTAATTAAAGTTTCTAAGTTTTAACTAAAAAAAGTAAACAATTAAAAGAAATTATTTAAACCCCTTGCCAAAGTCTAGTTCATATTCCTGCCTTAGTGAACAAGCCTTTCTTGATTCAAGATTTTGCTATGCATTATGTTTATCATTAATTAAAATAGAATAATGTAGGTTTAGAAGGAATTGCAGTTTTTTTGGGGGGGGGGGCATTGCTTTCCAGTGATTGGCTCTAAGCAGATATTGACACCAAAAATTCTCAACAATTTTAACTGTTCTTGGTGTTCGAATTTTTTTTATGATACCATGAAGTCCCTGTTAAACAGTTATACTGTTTTTCAAATACCCGATCAAATACCATCCTGTTGGTATGGTATAATTCTCAATTGGCAAATGTTTTCATTTTTTCTGATGTACAATTTTTATGATGAATCATTTAATTTGTTTTTGCTTTGTGAGTTAAACTAATCCCAAAATTATTACTGAAAAAGTTTAATAATTTTATGTGTGATTATCTTATTCCTTTGCCATTCCATTTTGTGTTTCATTTATAATCTTAATAGTTCTAATATTTTTAGCTTATTTTTCTCATTCTAGATTTTCCCTGGTCTGGTAAGGTTAAAGATATTCTTCAAAATGTCTTTAAACTACAAAAATTCAGATCACTTCAACTTGAAACTATTAATGTAACAATGGCTGGAAGGGAGGTATTTCTGGTTATGCCTACTGGAGGTGGAAAGAGCTTATGCTACCAGTTACCGGCATTATGTTCAGATGGTATGTATTAATAAAAATTCATTTTTCTTTTCATTTCTTTTTCATTTTACCAGATATACTTTTAGGTGTTTAAAAATAATTTCTAATCATACATATGTGAGTATTAAGTATATTTTTGTTTTACTCATCTCTACATTAATATATATATATTTTTTACATTAATATACATTTAAAGAGTTCACTCAAAGGGAAAATTACTGACTTCTGAGGGTAATGCTTTCTATCCAGTTCCTGAAATGTAATGCGGAAATGTGATGTAGGAGAAAATGCACTGGAAAAGGAGCCACTAGACCTGTATCTTTGAGTATATGCCATGATGCTGAGCAGTGAGCAAAATAGGCATAGTCCCATCTTCCCAGAGCTCATAATGTAGAGCAGTGCTTTCACAAGTGTTAATGTACGTAAGAATTACCTGAGTATCCTTTTAACATGCAGATTCTGATTTAGTGTGAGACCCAAGTTAGGCCTGAGGTCCAAGATTCTGCATTTCTAACAAGTTCCCAGGTGATTCTGAAGCTGCTGTTTGGGAAGTAGAAAAGGTCTAGAGTGGAAGTCTGCAAACTTTTCTTAAAGAGCCAGGTAAAAAATATTTCAGGCTTCGTGGTCCATATGGTTTCTATGACACATACTCAACTCGGCCTTTTTAGCCCAATACCAGCAATAAGCAAAACATGGACAAATAGTGTGACTGTGTTCTAATAAAATTTATTTATAAAAACAGCCAATGCTTAGTTTGCTGATCCCTGGTCTAGAGAATATAGGTAATTACAAACAATTGCATTAAGGATTTCGGGGTAAAGGTTTTATAGGGAATTAAAGAGTCAGTGTGAAGATCTGATTTAGAGGTTGTTGAGAAAGGCTGTCTTGAGGAAGTAGCATTTGAGCTGAAAGTTAAAGGATGAGTAGGCAGAACAGTCAGGGGAGAAAGGAAGTGTTCATGCTGGGGAGCGATATGTGTGAGTGAATGAAAGTAAGGGAGAACATGCCTCATAGGGTACATTCAGTAACCTTGGAGTATTTCAGCATGGCAGGCAGTGGTGAGATGCGGAAAGAACCTTTAAAGCTATTAAAAAAATTTCTCTTAGATTAGCAGGAAGCCATTGAATGGTTTTATACAGGTAGAAAGCTTGTCAGATTTTTGCTTTAGAAGGATAATTCCAGCAGATGGAGGGATTCCAGAAATGTTAGGAGGAAACTGAATAGGAATTAGTATTAATTAGATCTGAGGTAAGGGAGAAGTAATAGTCAAGATTGATGTCCAAATATTAGGCTTGGGCAAATGATGAGGTTGTTCACTGAAATAAGGTACATTGTAGAAAGAACTTGTCTGAGAATTGGGAGAGAGGGAAGAAGATGAATTGAGTTTGGGACATGTTGAATTGAAGATAGCTCTTAAGACATCCAAGTAGAATCGTCCCATGACTGGGAACATATTTGGGTCTATAGCTTGGGTCTGAGAGATCTGAGTTAGAGAAATGAGTTGAAGGTTGTCAGTGTGGAAATTGTCACTGAATATCCATAAAAGTAATTTATATCAAGAGGATCTAAACCAGTAACAAGAATACCAGGAGGGCAGGGATAAACAGAGAAAGATGCACTTGCAAAGAAGACTAAGGAGGAACAGCCAAAGTGTTAGAGGATAATCAGGAGATGGTGTTATTAGAAGCCTGGGGTGGAAGTGTTTCAAGGAGGGATTGGTCAATACCAGTGGCATCAAAAGCTCAAGTAAAATAAGGACCAAAGTTACTTTGGGTTTAATGGCAAGGGACTCTTTTATAACCTTGGCCAGAGCAATTTTAATAGAATGGTTGGATAGGAATCAATAGCAATGGTTTAGAAGTAGATAGTAATTGAGGAAGTGGAGCTCATATGGGACATTCTTAGGAAAATTATGGCTATGAAGGGAAGAAGTGAGGGCCATAAATAAGGTATGTAGGGTTTTTTTTCAAAGATGAGAGAGTTTTGACCAGATTTAAGTATAATGAGACACTTTAAGTATAATGAGGAAGGAGGTGAAAATACAGGAGAGAGAATAATTGAGAAGGCAAAATCCCTGATACGATCTTAAACTAAGTTTGTTTTTAAAATGGGTCTCCCTTTCCTGGAGGTTATTGTAAGGATCGAACTACAGAAATGTAAGCTCATATGCTTATAACAATGTAAAATAGCTCTTGTAGTTTTGAACAATTTGAGTTGTGTTGAGAAAGGGTATATTACTAGAACTTTATGTAGACAATAAACTATTGATTTCTACTCAGAATAAATTAATCTGGTACAGTAAGTAGAAGGGTACTCATGCAGCTGTCATTCTTAATCATATATGTTGCTATGCTATCTTTGGAAAGATTTGGAAGAATTTTCCCTGATATAAATGTATAGAATTTGATTTATTTAATGAGCTTGCCCATATTTAGTGTTAAAAATATTTAGTCTTATGTCTTACATCTGTTTAGTTTTATATTTGCTTATTTATCTTACACTCACTCACCTCGGGTGATCATTTATTCTCATGTACCACTTGATTAATGAGGTTAAGAATAGTAGATTGTAAAGCTGCATTGAAAATTGAAGGGTGGGACCCACGCTATGATAAAGAAGTTGAATGTTGGCAACTCATTCTGGTGATGGTGTACAATTTAAAGTCAATATTTTTCTCTTCTAGGTTTTACACTTGTGATTTGTCCTTTGATCTCTCTTATGGAAGACCAATTAATGGTTTTAAAACAATTAGGAGTTTCAGCTACCATGTTAAATGCTTCAAGTTCTAAGGTATGCTACTGTGACTTTTTTTATTTTTTTCATTTTTTATTTAAACTCTTCCCTGGAATAGGGACCTTACTGGCAATTGAGTTGTTTATAAAACTGCTGATAATTACTTACATCGGGACTACTTTGTATTACCGAACTACATACTCATGGGCCATCTGGTCTATTACCTGTTTTATTTTTGTATGGTCCATATGCTAAGAATGGTTTTAATATTTTTAAATAGTTAAACAAAAATCAAAATAAGAATATTTCATGAAATGTGAAAATTGTATGAAATATAAATTCCAGTGTCTGTAAATAGCATGCGTTTTATTGGAGCACAGCCATGCTTGTTGGTTTACATGTTGTCTATAATATCTTTCACACTATAATAGCAAAGTTAAGTAGCTGTGTACGGCCCACAAAACATAATATTTACTACCTGGCTTTTTATAGGAAATGTTTTTTGTTGACCTCTGTTTTGCATTATCATTCTAAAATTGTAAGCAAGAATTTCTAATTATGCAATATAATTAAATCCATAAATCAGTTACTAACAAGATATCTCATCCTGTGAGATTTCGTCTGTCCATTCCCAATCTTACCCTTTGTAGAATAAAGCATGTTCCAGTTAATCATCCTTTGAAAGCCTATAATTGAAAATTTAAGTACCATGTGTCTATTACCCCCCCCCCCCCCCAGCAGTTATTTATATATGGCCAATCTTGTTTCATCTGTAGACTCCCATTTTCCTTCCTCTCTCCTCTGGGTTAGTTTATTTGAAACATATCTCAGACATCATGTCATTTTTTTTTTTTGCATGGGCAGGCACCGGGAATCAAACCCGGGTTTCTGGCATGGCAGGTGAGAATTCTGCCACTGAGCCACCATCATACCGCCCATCATATCATTTTGATTGTAAATTCTTCAGTATGTATCACTAACTTTTTTTTAAAGTTAACCAAAATTTTATCACACCTAAAACATTTATATCAACTCCTTAAAATTATAAAATGAAAAATTCATATTTCTCTGTCTCATTATTTATTTATTTATTTTTAAATCATTGTCCAAATGTCCAAATGTCATGCATTGTATTTGGTTGCATTAACCATAGTTTCCCCTTATATGTTCTGGTTTCCTTTGCTAATTATTTATTGAAGAGACCAGGTTATTTGATCTGTATCTTCCTACATTCTGGATTTTTCTGATGGTATCCTTGTGATGTTGTTTAGCTTGTTCTTTTTTAATTAGACTCAGAAACTTGATTGTATTGGGGCTTTATTTATTTATTTATTTTGGCAAGTATACACTTCCTGTGGCAGCACATTAGGAGATATATAATGTCTGGTTGTCTTTTTGTAATTTATCAGTGGGTTTGATTAGTGTCAGCCTGGTTTACAATGATCAGATTCTCTATCAGCTTTTCATCTAATGATTTTAGCAGCCACTGATGATTATTGCATACCTTAGATCCATTATTATGTAGGTGGTTACAAAATGGTGATTTCTAATTCTATTATTCCCTCTTCATAGACTAGTGAGAATTCTCTAAAGAACTTTTTCCTTATCAACTCTTTGCAGGATAAAAATGCTTGATTCTTTTTTTTTTTTTTTAACCATTTTTCAGAAGGAATTGGTTTTCTGACATTGGTCAATAAGTTACTTTGTTTTTTACAAAATATAATTAAAAGCTTTTTTTTTTTAAAGTATAATATGGGGTGGGCCACGGTGGGCTCAACAGGCACAGTTCTTGCTTGCCATGCTAGAGACCTGGGTTTGATTCCCAATGCCTGCCCATGCAAAAAAAGAAAAAAAAAGAATATATTATCAAAATGTATTTGATATATTTTAATTCATACTAATTAATCTTTTTTTTTGCTGAAATTGTTCCTTCTTTTGGCAGGGAGACCCACTTTAAGATGGCTCCCAAATCTTTTTTACTTATCTTATAGCTTTTTTTTTTTGGTGCTTGGGCTGGAAACTGAACCTGGGTCTCCCACGTGTCAGGCAAGCATTCTTCCTTGATTTCATAGCTTTTGATCACTTCTTTGCTATCTTTTACAATGAGATATTCTGTTCTCATTTTGTACATTTCCTGCTCTAGCATTAAATCAGCCATTTCTCTAAGAAGCCCTGGGCCCTTTTAATTTTTCCCATATATTTTTGTTTTAAACTCTTGTGTTACTATAGTATAACTATTCTCTCACTCAACAGAATGAATCTTTTGAGAACTTACTGGCCTTTCTAATACTGTACTTCAAACTAAAAAAAGGGTAATAATAATAGAAAGTAGCTTAGAAGTTGCAGATAATTACAGGTTCATGATGCTATATGATCTAAAGCTGGAGAGACAGAGAGGAGGTAAGTCAAGTCCAGTTTTCTGGTTGCTCTCACTAATTTATAGGATATGTGCAAGACATTTTTTTTTAAACGTTGGTCCTCCAGTAATTCTTCCAGAGATTCTGATATTTTACCTGCTCATTTTTGAGGGAATGGCCTAAGGTTTCTGGAACATTAAAGACCAATTTAAATGCTTAATACACTTTAGCCATTTCTTAACAAAATTGGTTATATCTCTAGAAGTTAATGAACAGCATCTTGGCTGAAACAATGAGAGCAGTTTCTCATTATTATTTCTTTACACTTTTTTGGCCCCAGTTAGGTTAGAAGGAAAAAAATGATATGTAGTGTCCTAAATATCATATAAAATATATCAAAGCACTAAGAATCTAATGAATACTACTTTTTAGGATTTATTTTCTACTAAAATCTTAATTTAATGAATAAGATACTTTATAAAACTTCATGACCTTTATATTTCTGTAAAGAGATATGTGGATTTGATAGCATGTTAGATTAACAAATCAGTAATAAATTTTATTTATATGTCTATGAAATGATTATAATGTTATAATTATAAAACCCACCTTTTTATCATAGCTATTTCTTTTAGCTCACATTTTGACGTTTATTATAAACAGTTCAGAATTATGTTTTCATAGAATAGATGTTCTTTATGGAAGTTTCTTTTCACATTCATTTTTTGTTATTTTTATTGTAAAGTGAGATTGTCCTTTTATCATCAACAATGTCTAAATAACTAAATGCTTTTTACACAGCTGTCATGAAAACATGGTTTCAAGTTTAATGAACTAAGTAAGCATCTCCTGCTAGAACAACCCAAAACTGTTGCTTTTCAGTGAGGAACATCTTCATTTACTACTTAGTGTTGCAGTTTGTTGGCTAAGTTCTTCATCATGGCTGTTTTTCCTTTTGATAGGAGCATGTGAAATGGGTTCATGCTGAAATGGTAAATAAAAACTCCAAGTTAAAGCTACTTTATGTGACTCCAGAGAAAATTGCAAAAAGCAAAATGTTTATGTCAAGACTAGAGAAAGCCTATGAAGCAAGATTATTTACTCGGATTGCTGTGGATGAAGTTCACTGTTGTAGTCAATGGGGACATGATTTCAGACCTGGTATGTATGTTGTATCTAGAAAACTTAATGTTAGGGACTATTTCCTCACCCAGTTTTGCATAGTAAATATCCTGGCATCCATTAAACTTGTTCTCTCAAGTAATTATTACTCATTTTCTCTTGCGTTCATATGAGGGTGGCTCAAGAGGCTGAGTCTTTACCTCTTTACTCCCTGTTACAGTTTTTAGTCTTATGCCTTTATCTTTGTAAGTGTGTGTTTTCTTGCCATATTATACTCTTCCATCCTTGTCAATGGCATTTATTGACTTCTAGGTTTTCCCTCACATTGGTTGAGGAATTTGCACATGCTTCAAAGTTTCCTTCTTTAGTTATCATCCTGGGTATTTTCAGCATTCACTTCATCATCCACATCTAACATCTCTGTGTTAAAATTCTGAGATATTTCAGGAACACTTTTCTTCACTCCATGAACCTAATCGTCTAGTCATTCCTGAAGCAAGGTATTCAGAATTACATTATGCAAAGAATCTTTAATTAAAAAATCCTGCTCCCTGGGCTGGCCACGGTGGCTCAGTGACAGAGTTCTTGCCTGCTGTGCTGGAGACCCGGGTTCGACTCCCAGTGCCTGCCCATGCAAAAAAAGAAAAAAAAAAAATCCTGCTCCCTGACTTCAACCTCTTCCTTCTGAACAGTCTTTTCACATTTTTATGGACCCATTTGTTCCCTCTTTCAATTCTTCCTTATTTTCCATAGCTCCCCCACATGGTGGGTACCCCTTTTCCTATTTAGCCTCTGTTCTGTTGTCACTTTCTTCTGTTATACTCTCCCTGGCTTGTTTGGCCATTTTATCATTTTGCTTTGGGCACTGTGTCAGGCTGAGATTTTTATTTTTCAAGGCAAAAAAAAGAGCTCTTTCTTTTTAAAGGCAACTGACCGTGCCTACTCTATCCTTTCCTGCCTTCTTAAGGAAATCTTGCTCAGTCAGGCTCCTCATCGCTGCATCATCAATCTCTTTTTTCCCTTCCCGAAAAACAAAAACAGAAATTAAAACTCCCTTCTGACTTTTTCCACCCCTTTATGGTTTGGGCCTATTTCTTTTCTTCCCTTCACCATCAAGTTTTAAAACCTACCATGTCCATTTCTCACCTTTGTCCCTTTATGAACTGACTGAATTATGCAAGCTTCCTCTTCCTTCTTCACTGCCTCTTTCTCCTCCTCCTCTACTTCCTTATCCTCCTTCTCCTCCAACAATGGTAATTTATTGGCTCACAGTTTTGAGGCTCCAGGAAGTCCAACATCGAGATACCAACAAGGCTTGATTTCTCCCCCAAATCTGTAGCTTTCTGGTGCTGGTTCTGGCTAACTTTGGAACTTCTGGACTCTCTCATTACGTGATGATATCCTCTCCTTTCTCTTCCAGGTTCCCTCTGATTTCTTCCTTCTCTCTGTGGTCTTCTCTGATTGCATCTGAATTTCTTGTGCTTATTAAGGACTCCTGTAATCCATTAAGGTCCATTCTTATTCTGTTAGGTCACACCTTAGTTAAAATAATATCTTCAAGAGATTTGATATTTATTGCAATTTACCAGCCTTTTCCCACTCCTCCCTGGATGCTGCGTAATGTTCCCCTAGACTCTGGAATTTCTAAGTAACTGACTTAAACAGTTCCTGCCACTTCAATAGCTGTTTTGGGAAAAACACTGATTACAGGAGCTTCTTACTTTGCCATCTTCCCACCCATGCATGCTTCTGCTTCCACCACTTTACTGAAACAGAGATCACCAATGACCCCACCCCCTGATGGCTTAATCCAGTGTTTTTATTTTTATTCCTCTTCCCACTTAACTTCAGTACCATTTCATACTGTTCACCTCTCACCTTGCCACTTTTCCTTCCTTTCCATTCTCATCATCACTTTTACTCCTCTTCTGCCTTCCTTCCTATTACTTAGGGCTCTGATCTCAGTCTACCTTTCCTTGCACGTCTCCAGGAATAGTATATTTGCAGCCCAAAGGCTGAATTCTCTACTTTCAGAATTGTTTGAGGCAAGCTTTTTTTTTTTTAATTGAGATCCTTTAAATAGCATATATATATTTGCCTTACTGCCAAGGACCCCACTATTTTTTTTTTAATTTTTTTATTGTATAGTGTAACATATATACAAAGCAAAGAAATAAAGACGCAATAGTTTTCAAAGCACTCTTCAACAAGTAGTTACAGGACAGATCCCAGAGTTTATCATGGTCTACGATACAATCCTCTCATAGTTTTCCTTCTAGTTACTCCAGAATATAGGCGGATAGAAGGCTTAAATATTTTTTTATCATCACAATCGACTTTTTTTTCCTTCGTTTTTTTTTTTGTGAAAAATATCATATATACAAAAAAGCTATAAATTTCCAATCACAGCACCACAATTAGTTGTAGAACATATTACAGAGTTTGACATGGGTTACAATTCCAGAACTTTAGGTTTTTATTTCTAGCTGCTCTAAAATACTGGAAACTAAAAGAAAGATCAGTTTAATGATTCAGCATTCATATTCATTTAAAATTCATTCATTTTAAATCCTATCTTCTCTGTATATCTCCACCATCACATTTGATCTTTCCATCCCTCTCTTTAGGGGTGTTTAGGCTAAGGCCATTCTAAATTTTTCATATTGGAAGGGTCTGTCACTAATATGGGGTAGGGAGATAGACCTATCTGATGTTCTGGAGAGGCTGGGCTAGATTTCAGGACTTATCTAGGCCAGGGACCCATCTGGAGGTTGTAGCTTTTTGGGAAGTTATTCTAGTGCATGGAACCCTTGTGGAATCTTATATATTGCTCTAAGTGTTCTTTAGGATTGGCTGGAATGGTTCTGGTTGGGGGTTGGCAGGTTATGATAGTTAGCAATGTTTAACTGAAGCTTATGTAAGAGCAATCTCCAGAGTAGCGTCTTCACCAAATTTGAACTTCTCTGCCATTGCTACTTTATTATTTACACTTTTTTTCCCCCTTTTGGTTAGGATGGAATTATTGATCCCATGGTGCCAGGGCCGGATTCATCCCTGGGAGTAATCTCCCACGTCACTAGGGAGACTTTCACCTCTGGAAGTCATGTCCCATGTAGAGGGGAAGGCAATGATTTCACTTGCCGAATTGGGTTTAGAGAGAGTGAGACCACATCTGAGCAACAGTAGAGGTCCTCCAGAAGTAACTCTTAGGCATGCCTACAGGTAGTCTGGTGCCCACTAAGGCATTTGACTTATGACCCTTGTCCTATATTCTCAGCCTGAGTGGTCTACTTATGGTTACCATTGCTTATGCATTACTATGACTTACCTCACCCATATTTAATAATCTTATTCCTAAACTTTGTGGAAATATGTATATAAATTAGCGTGACTAAAACTAAATTCCTTCAAAGAACTGCTCTCTTCTGCAGCAGGTACTCACTATTTACCCTGTTGCTCTAGATATCTTGACCAAGAACTTTTGATTTTCTTCCCCTTTCCTTTCCTTACCCTTTCCTTTTCCTCCCCCACCCCCAAACAATTTCTCCTTCTGTGTTCCCTATCTTAGAAAATTATTCTACCATTCACATTTACTTAAGTCAAAATTTTACCTGTCATCTGTATCAGCTGGGGGTCAGTTAGGAAACAGAATCCATATCAGCTGTTTGAACACAGAGAATTTAACATTACAAATTGTTAAACTAGGGAAAAGCGGTTAACTAGATAACTGAAAAAAGTAAAAACAAAACTCTAAATTTCTTACAGAGGTAGAACCTGGAAGAAGTAACTATCATTCCTAAGACTGAAGGAACAGAAGATTGGAATTCATAAGATTTAGAAATTTAGAGGTAGAGTCCTGTGTAGCTGAAACTCAGACCTCTGAACACTCAGACACCTAGAATAGTTGTCTCTTGAGAGGTGGAAGTGAGATGGGCCTTTGATAAAGCTGGTTTGCCAGAGTTTGGAGAAACTGCCAACTGAATTCAGCCTCTACTAAGGAAAGGCAGTGCTGCTACAGGGATGAAGAAGCCTTGCTGGGGTGACATTTCCAGGCGCCAGGCTTTTAATCTCACCTTGTAGAGCTGCCTGGCAAAGCTGAAATGGAGTGGACAGCGTTTCTGTTCAGCATCATAAAGCAGAGTATAGAGGGTGGAATTAGAGTTGAGAGAAAATAACTTAATAATTGATACATCATCCTAGATTTGTCCTACCTTTTCAATCCAGTCCACCACTAAAATCTCTTATCTCTCCCTCTAACTTGAATCTCAAATTTGCCACTTCTCTTTGTTTTTGCTACAATTTCTTAAGTCCAACTGGGCTTCATTCCACTGGTCTACTACAATAGCTTCCTAATAGTCTCTGATTCCAGTCTAACTCTTACAGTTCATTCTCCACACCACAACCAAAGCGATCTTTTCCAAATATAAATCAAATATGTTACTTGTTTGCTTAACTGGTCCCTATAAGGCCATATGTGATTTGGCCTTACTCATCTCTATCTAATTTCTAACCTTCCTCACTCATTATGTTCCATCTCAACTGGGGTTATCATGGTGAGCACTTTTCACTCTATTAGCATATTTATTGTTTTACTCTCTGTATCGTCTGGTTTCTTTGCTTGAATGGTAACTATTGGCATAGCATCTTTGTCTTCTTCACCACTTACCTCCAAGTATCTTAATAAAAAGTGCTGACATGTATCTGTTAATGAATGTTTGAATATTGGACTTTTTCCTCCCATCCTCCAATACTCCAGTGGTCATTAGGACTTGTGGGGTTCTAGTTCATATATATCTATTCTGTCTTTTCTTTCTCATTTATTTTCTATGTCATGCCTTATGTAATATTTTCTGTTTCTGGTCTTTTGCTGCCATCTTTTAACAGGACTCCCTTCACTCTTTTGCTTATTTCAGCCCATTGTTTGTACTGCCACCAAAGGGTGATTTCTGAAATTTGCTTGTGTCTCTTGTCTGCTTTAAAAATTAACGTGATGAGGGTGGGCAGTGGTGGCTCAGTGGCAGAGGTCTCGCCTGCCATGCCGGAGACCCAGGTTCAATTCCCAGTGCCTGCCCATGTCAAAAAAAAAAAAAAAAAAAAAAATAGCATTATGAGTCCTCATTGCCTATGGGATGAAGTCCTAGCTCTTTAGATTCACCCCTGCCTTTTTATAGTCCTCCATATAACAACATCAGTCAGGCTTCAGTTAGAGAAGCATAGCCATTATGAATATTATGGGAGAAGGGATCTATCATAGGAATCAGATCTTACATGGTTTGGGGAGGAGCTGGGGAATTGAAGGTCTGAAGTGGAAGGTGGAGGAGCAGAGAAAAGCCACTGATTAGTCCTAAAGCACATGTGCAAGACAAGCTGTAGCTTGTAGGGGAAGCTGCACCTGGCATGTCCAGTTGCCAAAGTGAGACTGAAAAAGGGAAGTTTTTGGAGAGGTATCTGATGAGCTATTTTCTCCTAGCAGTTGTCACCTCTGTGAGTTTGCTGCTGAGCATCTGGTGGTGGGCCTGTTGCCACCATTGATTTGGCAAGCCCTGCCTTTGGGGAAAAGAGCTGAATAAGGAGTGGAAAAGAACTAGGCCAAGCTAGAACTATTTGGGTCCCTCTGTCTGTCCATTAGCCTATCTGAGAGAGTAATGGCAGTTGGTTCACGTCAGTCTTCCAAATCTTGCACAAATTGTCCTTTTTGACCAGATCTAACTTGGAACCATGTAATGAAGGGGATTCTGACAGTTCCCAGCTTAATGGAGTGGACAATAGATCCATCCAGCATAATACCTTGTGATTATTAACAGACAGCAGTTAGCCCCACTGAACTGCTTTCTGTTATCTGAGCATGTTGAGTACTTTCATGCCAATGTATCTGCTATATATATGTTATATCCTCTACCTGATGTTTTATTCTTCCCTTATGTATGAAGTTCTCCTCATCCTTTAAGATCCAATTCAAATGTTGTCTCTGCTTTGAAACCTTTACAACTTCTCAGTGATTTTCTTCTTTGTGTTTCATAGCAGTCCTCAACCTTAGCATTTAGCAATTTCTATGACATCTCTTTATTACTTTCCTACGAAGTTCTTAAGGGATCTTAAGGGCAAGTTATTTAGATGTTCATGGCAAGTATGGGCCCAGGGTGTTTTCCCTGATAAAGGTCATATAGAAGCAGTGTCCTCACCAGGTCTTTTCTGGTCTGAATTTATGGACTTGAATGATACTACTAGATGGTAGAAGGGTTTTGACAGATGGCCTCTTTCATCTCTTGTTAGTTTTGTGGTTACTCACTGTCTTCAAAATCCACTGTTTAACAGTCTCTGTAATCTACTAGTGTGAGCTTGTTGGAATCCCACTCTTCAACCGGGAGTTCCACCTGTGGCCAAGGACAGTGTTTCTGAAAAGCTAATTAAAAGAATAATAGGGGTGCACAGGTGGTTTGGGAGAATGCTCGCCTTTCATGCAGGAGGCCTGGGTTCGATTCCTGGACCATGCACCCCCCCAAAAAAAAAGATAAAAAGGAATAATAAAGTCTGCCTGTTTTAAAAAAGACTATGAAGTAACTACAGATTTACTAAGCTACCTATGGAAGTAAAATCGCAGTAGTCACTGATTAACTACATAGTGTTAAAAGGTGAGTTTTAATCCTTAGAGGATGGACCCCTTTATATTCTTTTTTTTTTTTTTCCAGATTATAAGGCGCTTGGTATCTTAAAGCGGCAGTTTCCTAATACATCCCTTATTGGGCTGACTGCAACTGCAACAAGTCACGTTTTGAAGGATGCTCAGAAAATTTTGTGTGTTGAAAAGTGTTTTACTTTTACAGCTTCTTTTAATCGGCCAAATCTTTATTATGAGGTATAAAATTTTTATGTCAATTTATTAGTTTTGTGAATGACTTCAGCATAATAGTTAGCTTTTTATTATATTTATTTCCATGAATAAAAGTTAACTATGTACAAAAGTTATTAAAATTAGGAGATGATTATAAGCAGACTCATTTATCAGTGCTTATTCTTGTGTCTGTTTTGCTACATAATCCTTTGTTAGGTTAAATAGAGGGTACTGGTTGATATTATCTTTTATAAAAGATATGAGCAGTCACATATATTTGTTAAATTTAAGTATACTATTTCTTGAGCAAAGATGGAGAGAAACTATAAAATTGTGCCAAGGATACCAATGACTTCATTATTGAAATTTATTTCTAGATAATAGAAACATTAATGTCATTAAAAATTTGTGGATAGATTTTGATATATAAACTTGAAAGCTAAATAACCTAACAGCTGTTTTTTTCTTTCTTTCCAATCTTTTTAAGAATAGATTTTACATTTTTCTGAGGTTTTCATTGAATAGTTATTTGTGCTGTGGTTTCTATTTTCATAAAAGTAGTATCAGAAAAATTTAAAAGTCCTCCTCTTTACAGGTTATTCATTGATTTGTGCATCCCCATATCTAGTAATTTCAAAATAAGGATCAAGAAGAAAATCTGAGAGGTGACAGGGTTGAGTCTTATGGGGTGAGTCACTGATAGGAGCAAAAGGGTAAATAAATAAAAATACTATGCCAGCGTGGGCCACAGTGGTTTGATTCCCAGTGCCTACCCATGCAAAAAAGTAAATAAAAAACAAACAAAAAACCCACTATGCTCATGAAAATTATAAGTAAAATTGTAAGCACCTAGAAAATTGTAAGTAAATGGCTACTTGGATAGTACTCATTAATGTAGTTTTAAATAAGTGAGCTATTTTTGTTTTCAGGTTCGGCAGAAGCCCTCAAACAATGAAGATTTTATTGAGGATATTGTAAAGCTCATTAATGGGAGATACAAAGGGCAATCAGGTAATACAGAACATGAGCCAGCTTCGAAGACTTAGCAATAACTTTTAAAAAGTACTAAGTAATATTACACTGATGTGATGACATACTGATAAATGACTAACTGAAAAATATTAATGCATGGCAGATCTTTGAAAATATTGTGATAAAATTAACTTTTTGGCCATCTTAGAATTGGCTTATGTCACAAATTACAAGGGTCATAGAATTACTTCTTTATACTTAATTGCCTTAAATAATGGACCTGATGACCTAATGTGAATTAACGGGAAGACATATTTAGTAATTACTCATTGTTTACAAGATATACGGCTTTGTACTGAAATTTGAAAGAGAAATAAAATGATTTCTTACGATAAAGGACATATTTAAAATATTGATAATTAAACATATATTTTGGATGGGTTATGCATAGAGTTGAGAGTATATAAAAATTTGTTCCAAGATGAATGAGTAGAGAAGTGTTACTAAAGCAAAGAGTCCATATAAAAGCAGTATTTTAAAGCTGTACTATAGATTTTCAGGAGATATTAGTAGGTGCCCTGTGTAAAAGGAGTTCCAAGGTCAAATAAGTTTGAGAAAGGCTGCAGCTATTTATCCCTTTTGGATATTTTGCAGGGTATATCAGCATATTACAAGCTCTGAGAAGCCCTGCAAATAAAGAGAAACATGTTTAACTTTGTTTATTGCAATGTTCCCCAAACTCATTTGCACATACAACTTTTTTCACAGCACACTTGTTAACATCTTATGGAGCTATGAGACATCAGTTTGAGAAATACTATGTAGTAGGAGATAAAGGTGGAGAGAGAAAAGAGGTAATGAGAACCAAAACTGGAGGTTAAAGGCTCACTTCTGTAGAGCAAGCTGATGGTCTAATGTTGAATTATATCAAAAAAAGGGCTCAGACCCTTGAAATTTTTCATTATTCTCACCATTACCACCCCCATCCCACCCCCTCCAATGCATTATATTCATCAGGGTGTATATGTTGAAGATGTGCGCATGTTGAAAATAAACTTTCAGGATTGTACCATATGTAACTAACAACTGGGCATATTTTTTACAGGAATCATATATTGTTTTTCCCAGAAAGACTCTGAGCAAGTTACAGTTAGTTTACAGAAGTTGGGAATTCATGCAGGTGCTTACCATGCCAATATGGAACCAGGAGATAAGTCCACAGTTCATAGGAAATGGTCAGCCAATGATATCCAGGTTAAGTATATATCTTCAGCAGAAGACTAACTTAGCTTTACAAATATTTATGCTTGACTTAATTAACAGATAAAATATTCAAACATTTTAGGTAGTAGTAGCAACGGTTGCATTTGGTATGGGAATTGATAAGCCAGATGTGAGGTTTGTCATTCATCATTCAATGAGCAAATCTATGGAAAACTATTACCAAGAGAGTGGACGTGCAGGTATGTAGAACTCAAATCCAGAAGTAATTTTAAGAAAAAGCTTCTCCAGAAAACACATTATAAGTGACGTTTAATAATTACAGTAGTTTTAAAATAAGCAGTGAAGGCTTTTTGGTAGTTTTACACTTACTGAGATATAGAAAAGTTTTATTTGTGCTCTGTTGGAGTGTATCAGTTGTTTTTATGTTTGCTAAGAATATGTGATGTCACCCTTCCCTCCTGAATTTTTAATTAGTGTTTTCAAGTCTATAAATTAAACAACGGGGTTACATATCTCACATTTTTAAAAATTTATTAAAGCTGATTGCTGATAAATCTTAGTCACTTTATTTTTTTAATTGACAGTGGCTATTACAGATTAACTTTCACATCTGAAATTTCTAAATGTGGTATATTTAGACTATGAAGCTTTGCTCGCTAATATTACATATATTATTTTTGTATGTTTTGAATTTTTTAAATTAACTTTGAGGACTGAAGATTTCTCATAAACCATAGGTCGAGATGACATGAGAGCAGACTGTATTTTATATTATGGCTTTGGAGATATATTCAGAATAAGTTCAATGGTGGTGATGGAAAATGTGGGACAACAGAAGCTTTATGAGATGGTGTCATACTGTCAAAACATAAGCAAGTAAGTCACATTCCTTTTTATAATTTTTGACAATTAAAGACATGCACAGATATGAAAGTGTGTGACGTTATTTTGAGTACTTACTAAAGTGAGTAGACACATTGGTATAACACTGTGGTGCAAATTCATAAAAGCAGATGTCTGCAGGATGGGAACCAGTACATGAAGCTCCAGGACCTGCTCTAATCCAAGAAAAGATGTTCCCTCTATCTACTCTTTATCTTTTCCATTTACCTACCTATCAATCTTTGAGATAATCCTCTAAACTATTGTTTTAATTGGTGGTTTCAATACAAATAGCGAATTCAGGCTTTTTCTCTTTGACACTGGCATTCAGTGACATGCTTTAATAATTTTGAAAAGGTCTATAGTAAGATAGTTATTTGAAGGTTGAGCTCAGTAATACATGCCATCCTATGGGCTGATGGATCCATGAAATAATTCAGAGCAGGATCAAGTTTGTCTTTCAGCAATAAGTATAAACTTATTTAGTGGTTTTAATTATACGATAAAGTCTTAGTCATCTTCTTTGTACTCTTCTTGCCCATCATATAAGAAGGGCTCTAAAATGTTGAATCATGAACAGTAGTTGGACAGTGATAGTATATGATACTTTTTTCCTATAGATGCAACAGTAATCCCATTAAAGATATGGGAAAACCAAAATTTCCTTAAACTCCAGTGGCTCTCCATGAAGCATGTTCTTTTAATTGACTCATATATTAATATTGGCAAATTTAAGAACCTGCTTTGCTATCAAGATGATTCTCTTGTTGGTTATAAAATATTGAATCTCAAAATGAAACCCAGACATCATCTTAACTAAGGTCCACATCCTAATCCCTGGAACCTGTGAGTATGTTTCTTCACATGGCAGTGAAGAATTAAGGTTGTTAATCAGCTGACCTTAAAATAGGGAAATTGTCCTGGATTATTTAGTGTACACAGTATAATCAGAAAGGTCCTTAAAAGTGGAAGAGGGAGACAGAAGTAGAAGTCTAAGTGATGTGATGTAAGAAGGACTCAACCTGCCACTCTATGAAGATAGAAGGTGGGCATTAAGGAATACAGGTAGCCTCCAGAAGCTGGAAAATGCAAGGAAACAGATCCTCCCTTAGAGCCTCTAGAAGAAATGCAGCCCTGCTGACACATTAATTTTAATCCAGTGAGACCTGCATTGGACTTTATAGATCTGTAAGATAATAAATTTGTGTTGTTTCAAGCTACTACGTTTGTGATAATTACCACAATGGGAAACTAATAAAATGTATATATAACCTTATATTTTAAAACAGGTATTCTTAAAATTTTATATCATTTAATAATTTGTATCTCTAAATGTGTTTTCAGATGTCGCCGTGTATTGATAGCTCAACAGTTTGATGAAGTGTGGAATTTAGAAGCATGTAACAAAATGTGTGATAATTGCTCTCAAGGCATTTGTGAGTTTACTGTTTTTTAAAAAACTTTATGAGCTAATATATAAGCTAGGACTACATGAAGCAAGTATATCTAGATCCCAGAATGGATTTAAAAGATTAAGTGGGTTATGAGTAGAATTTTCCACTCATATTCAAAAGGAGTAACAGCTTTGAAACAAAGATGAATAAGGGAAAAAGTCATAAATGGTATATACATATTTTCTATTGCTATACTGAGGGCACATGAAATTTTTAAGAAACTAAAATTTCAGCTATCTCTGAATAGAAATTCTGTTTATATAAGCAAAGGCTAACCTTTCTAATATTTAATAGCTGCCAATTAGGAAGAGAAATTTAGTGCAAAATAGAGATTATTGTGAATCATTTTTGATCCTGATAATGGCTTTACTCATGAGACAGTAACTTACTTTTTTTTTTTTTTCATGGACAGACACCGGGAAGCAAACCCGGGTCTCCAGCATAGCAGGGTAGAAATCTGCCTGCTGAGCCACTGTGGCCCTTACTATTGTTTTGACACAGTATTTTAACTTCATCCTGAGTGCATGTGATTTTTTTTTTTTTTTTTTGAGATCAGGATTAACCAATACTAAATGCAAGGCTCATGGAATTCTGATGTTTGATGGACATTTGTAACTCTGCAATTAGAGAAATTTGTTTTTTAGTTAACTAGATTGTCTTATGCTGACCAAATTAACAAAAGTCTGATCTAAATCAGTGTGCTAGGTACTTAATTAAAAATGGGAGTTAACTGTCCAGGACATCCTTGTTTTTAAATCAAAGTGACTAGGAACCCATACTAGTTTTATAGTGTTTTGCTTAATGAGCACAAATCAGGTAATGAAGAATAGGCTGGCTCTGTTATAAACCAAATCTCCTAGTAACTGTCATAATCACAGCCTGCAGACACTCTCTGTTTCCTAGTGCAAGACTTTCAGATAGTAAAGTTATTTTCTTTACATCACTGTAAACCCCAGTGCCTTCCAGACACTGTAACTTGTTTTAGTGATACAGACTTGAAGAATAGTCTAGTCTTAACTCAGAACACAATAAGAAAATCAATGCTGAGGGTGCCTCATGTAGATAAGTAGTTCTAAATGTTTGGCTGCTTTATAAATGTCAACGGCCTACACCATGTGTCTTTCATTACAGCATTTGAAAGAAAGAATGTAACAGAATACTGCAGAGATCTAATCAAGATCTTGAAGCAGGCAGAGGAACTGAATGAAAAGTTAACTCCATTGAAATTGATTGATTCTTGGATGGGAAAGGGTGCAGCAAAATTGAGAGTTGCAGGTGTTGCTCCTCCCAAACTTCCTCGTGAAGACCTGGAGAAAATGATCGCACACTTTCTTCTGCAGCAGTATCTTAAGTATATACAAAATCATGTCTTGTTTTTAGTGATTGCTTCTTCTTATTTTTTTATTCTCAGCAAAATAAATGGTTTTGCAGTTGTTCCATGTAAACTCTTAAATACTATAGGAAATTTACACACAAGGCAAGCTCAAACAGCGATTACTTACAAGTCAAAAAAGCACAAAACTAAAATACTTTCTAAAAGAATATTTGCATTCTTATAGTATGTTTTTATTTCATATCAACATGCTACTTAGAATTATTGCACTTTGCTTTATAAATTTCAGTTTGATTTCTGTGACTTCTTCAAAACCTTTCTGATTGTTGATCTTTATCTTCTGCAGAGAAGACTACAGTTTTACAGCTTATGCTACCATTTCATATTTGAAAATAGGACCCAAAGCTAATCTTCTCAACAGTGAAGCACATGTTATTACTGTACAAGTAAAGAAAACCACACAGAGCTTTTTCAAGGTAACTGGCTATTAATTATCAATTTTTATATATTAAAAAAGTACATTAAAGCTTTTGGGAGGCTTTCCTCTACTTGCCTAGTATTTGTTTAGGTCCAGTTGAACGCAAGAAAAATAAGTTTTCTTACATTCTGGGGGTGGAAGAACTTTGTTTTGGAGATATTAGTGGAGGAATCGAGTCTCTAGTCTTTTAATATAAGAGTAGGGTTTCCAATGTTTTTGAATGTGAGGACTCCATTTTAATGCACACTGCTTCCATGATATTGTTTGTGATCATCTTTGTTGAGACATCTGTCTGTGCGGATCCAGAGGTTGAAAACCACTCTTAAACACCATATGCTATCAAGCCTGCAAAGTCAGGCCATGTACCATTTTTTCTACAGACGTTTCATGTATTCTCATTAACAGCATAGCTCCTTCTATTCAACAGTGGGAAATTCAGCTCATATTTGAGTAGAAATTTGAAGATAACAGCCAGACCACTGGACCATTAAAGAGCTAAATGACATAAAACAAATATTTTGAGATTATGACTCTCATGAGAAAATTGAATGGCTGAATTTTTACCAGGGCATTTGCTTTGTTGTTGTTTCATAGACTGAATCATCTCCAACTTGTCATTCTGGAAAAGCTGACAGAAAGAAGGAGGAAAAAAGTTTTGGTAACTTTGAGAAGTCTGCCAACATGCTTCACCAATCTGAAGCCAAGAATACAGGGGCTAAAAAAAGAAAAATTGATGATGCCCAAGATGACTGTTGCTAAATTTTCTAGGAAAAGATGAGTTTTTGCACATTTATATCATTTTTATAGTTAATCAAAATCTTAATGTCTAAACAATTTCATTAATGCTTCATCTATATGGACATATATTTTCAGAACTTGTCTTATTGTAGTTTACACATTCTGAAAATTTGAGATCATGAATAACTTATATAATTTTACAGTATATAAGAGAAAAATTTAAATATTTTCTTATAGGAAATATTCACATGTAAGATGTTTAAGAGAATTTGCCACATCTTATCTTAAACTCTTTATGCCTTAATATCTTAGTTGTTGTTTTCTTTTGACATAACTCTTGACAGAAATATTATACTGACAATTTTACATATGTTTTGTCACTAGAAATGAGTTATATTTAAAGCCGAATAATGTGGATGATTTCAGGTTATAAAAACAGCTATAGAATCTAAACAAAAAAGGGATAAGGTATCAATACAAATATTAGTTTATAAGATATTCATCTCTCAGTAGAAAAAATCTATAAGCTCATTGAAACCACATTCTGTTTTACTTCTTTCTTTTTAAAATAAATTGATTTATTAATGAAAATATCTTCAGTTTTCTAAACTATAAATCCTTTGGGTATTTAAGGAGAATGACCTTTCAGGCTTGAGTTAAACTGGCCAGTCTGAAACTATGAAGGAATATCTAACCAGTTTTCCCAAGTAAATGAGAAAGTTTTTTTTTTAATTTTTATTGTGGTGACTTATATACAACACAAAATTTCCTGTTTTAACCACTATAGTATGTAATTCAGAGATATTAATTACACAATATTGTGCTACCATCGTGATTGTCCATTATAAAAATTTTTTCATTACTCCAAACATATTTTGTACTTGTTAGGCAATAACTCCCCAATCACAGCCCTATTTTGACAACTCAAAATCTTCATCAAAGAATGACTTTCTGATCTATATTTTGGTTAAATAGATAACCACCGAGCTAAATCTGCTCCAAAATCTAAATCATGAATGAACATGTTTAAGTTTAAAAAATAGATGAATAATTTACAATTTTCTACACAACAGGTAGTCAATTTTGTTACAAAATATGTATTAACCAGAACTGATTTCATTCTTAGATTTTAATTTTTTTTTCATATTTTTCCACTAAAATTATCTTCAATGTGGTTATCATTAAATCAGTGCAGTCATTCACAACATTGGCTTGTGAATTTTTTTTTTGTCTTATTTGGAAATTTATGTGGTTCTTGAAATGCTCTCTTCAGTCAAAATAATCTTCTATATCAATATTTGGATCTAACAGACCTTCTCCATACGATGAAAGGTTCATCTGATTTAAAATTAAGTTTTCAAATGTTTCTTCCAAATCAGTTTCACCAATTAAGACAGCTCCCATCATTCGCCCATTTTGCATGACAACTTTGATGTATTCTTGTCCTTTGGTACATCTCAGCATTAGTTCATGATCTGAACCTAAACCCTGCGCATTGTATTTTCCCAGCAACACAACCTATATATAGGGATAAAAAAAAATTCTAATAAGTATCTAAAAGGAATCATAATAAGCATTTATTTTGTGTTATGCTAAAATCTAGTCACAAAACTTGACAGCTAAAAATGTTACTGGGGAAGTTTCTAAAGAAAAGTTTAAATAATACATGTATATATAAATTTATACATTTATATGTATATAGTCTACAGATGACACTAGTGCACAACCTTTATAAGCATTAAAAATCTAACAAATTAAAATTAATAAATTTGTAGGGTATGGACTTTATTAGCCCAGAGTCATGGTTTAAAAATTCTAATAAGGAACTGAGTTAAAATCTTTCATGGTCAAATTACAATTATTTAATCCTTGTGAGTTGGTGTGTGTTTTTCTCTTCATCTGTAAATTAAGAAAAATCCTGCTTCAGAGTAAGAGAATTAAATAACATAATATGTATATGAAAATAACTGGTTCATTATTATGTGTGATAGCTATTCCACGTACAAAGGAAGGATGAATCACAAATAAAACATAGAAATGCACTAATGGAACAAATCTGGAGAGTGATTTTTTTCCCCCTTAAACTATAAAATTGTATAGCTGGAAGGTGAATAGTGATTATCATGTAATTAGGAATTAAGACCAGTGGTAATGCCAGATATTGACTTCAAAGATATGAGAAAAGATTTCATTTTTGTAAAATGATTAAAACCATGTAAAATTTGAGAAAATTAGATGATCATATTTAGTCATGAAAAGGCATTAATTTAACTATCTTACCTTATAGTTAAAAAATTTTGTTACATGAGCAAAAAGTTCAAAGCTGAAATCCATGTCAATAGTGTCTCCTAAATTGGCTGCAGCCATGCACTTTGCTGCATACCATCCCATCTGTCTAGCCTGGGTCCACAGCCTCATCTGAAATAATTTTAAAATGTTATGCAATACCATTTTTCATTATTATTTGGAAAGTGCTACCATTTTAACTTTGTAAATTCCTTTAAAGGGGTTCCAAGTTTGACAATACATAGATCAGCAGGATCTAGCCATTTTTCATCTTTGCCATGGAAGCAATAACGAACCCAAACTAAGAAACTGATTCTGATTATTTGTTAATTCTATTTAAATCACTGCCTCTAAAATTAAATCACTGCCTCTAAAACTAAAGGCATGTACTCACCAATTATGCATGTTTCAATGAAATTTCTACTAAAAATTACTTTAATATTTCAACCTATTCCAGGTGAGAATAAAATTAATTTGCCAGTATAAGCTTATCACCAACATTAATAGACATGCCAATCTAATGAAAAATCTGTTTCATTTCCAGTAAGTTTCAGTTTTAGGTACTACCTAGACAGTTAAGGATACCTTGCTGTTAACTTCAATGGTCAGACAGATATAAATTAGTACCCAGCCTCAAGACATATGAGATTTCAGCAACTGATTATGGAAAGTCATTTGAATTCCTCTCTACAAAAGTGTTAATTTCCTCTGTATTCTACTTTTATTGTAATTTGACAAAATTTTTGACTTTCTGGGTATAATCCCAGGGGTTTTAATCTCAGGGGATTTGCAATGTTAAATAAAAAAAAAAAAAACCAACTCCTAATTGAGGCTTTGTGACACTTCTGCCACAGAAAGGACAAGATTGTACAGAAGACTGAAAACCAGCTACTTTGAAGAATTTTAGAAACACTTAAACAGGCTGATTAACTCTTGTTATAAATGTTATATGTAAAATATAGTAAAGATGCCTCTTAAAATACATTTAGCCCTTCCACTACTTTATACTCAATTCACAGTTAATCTGAATTTATAGTATCTTATTCAGACCAGCTGGGAGCTGTTCTTTAACAAAGATAAAGTGTTGGATGATTCTGTAACATCTACCAATGCCCCCAACTCACACACACACACACACACACACTCTTACACACCCTGCCCCCAGACAACCTCACCTATGGCCATTTTCTTTGTCTTCTATTATTTCTGTTCCACCGTGTGAAGAAGGTATGCAACGCTGTGAGGAAGAAGTCTAGATCCAGCTGGGAGGAGTCAGGCTAAGGAAGGTTGCTCACCATAGGATAATTTTTCATAACTCCCAGAGGGATAGAATAGTGCAACCAGGAACAGAATGCTCTGTTTATGTGTTTTATAATCAAGGTAGATTTTTTTGGTTTTTTAATGACCTAAAGCTGTGCTGCTCATATGGTAGCTATTAGTAACATTTAGCTATTTAAATTTAAATTAATTAAAAGTAAAAAAATTCTCAGTCACTTTAGTCACATTTCAATTGCTCAAAGATACATGTGTCTAGTGGCTACCAAATTGGATACTAGAATTACAGCATTTCCATCATCACAGAAAATTCTATTGGATAATGCTGATAAAGTACCTGAGAATGAAAAACAAGTCTTTTAAATTAAAAGATAACCTACTCAATACCAGTACTATATAATTTACTAAGAAGGAAAAAAATTCTAGTGTTTTTTTTTTAATGTCACAAAACACCATTAATAGCTTCTTTCATAAAGTAGCACTGAAAACCTAGAAAACTAGATTTGCTCGTAACAACCATTTTATATTGAGACAAGATCTCTGATAAAAACATGTAATCATGTATGCTAGATTACCTGCTGCCAGACTGGGCTGGGCTGCCACGACGCAGTGCAGATGTCACCAGCTGCATAGATATCAGGAATTGACGTCTGCATATGATCATCTACTTTCAGGCCACCATCTTGTCCTAGATCAAACTAAACATTTTTCCTTGTAAATGAAAATAATAAGAAAAAAGAAATATGACTGAAGTAAAAAAACCAAGTCAGATTTTACCTTGTTAGGCTGATCTTTAATTGAAAAATAAAAAATATCTGCAGAGTTTAGTCACCAAAGTTGAATTTCCAGCAAATCAAATTCCTACTTAAGACATACCCATATAATTCTTAGAATTTCAATAACCGTATCTCACCCAACTACAAGAATATTCTCGTTTTTTCTAAGGCTCATATGATAAAAATAGCAAGATACAAGATGCTTTCTCTAAAAGAATCACTTCAGAATTCATAGGAGCAGTTAGTCTCCTATCAGCCATTAGATAAATTGTGCATTATGTCCAATTGAAGATGACGTTTGTGTTGAGATGGTAGTGGCTTAAGGATTTTAAGCAGTAAAGGATAGTGCAAAATCAAAACATGCATATAATCAATTATTTTTAGCAATCTTAACTTATTAATACAACAGTTATTTATGCTTGAAAGTCAGCAATCTTCATAAAAAATTAGTACTTTAAAATATCCATAGCTGAACAAAATATTTCTCCTTACATTGTTGCCATGGAGAAAAGGCTCTGTATTCGGTATAACTCCTGTAGCACTGACAATGAAATCACAGCCATATATCTTTTCATTAGTCAATTCCACATATACAGGCCACGTCTCTTAGAAAAGAAAAAGAAAGATTTTCTTCTCAAATGTAATCACCAACAGCTGTGTCTGTAGTGTTACATGAATTTAATGATTACAAACACAAATAATTAAAAAAGGAAGGCAAGAGATAACTTTAAAACACCCCTTAATAACTCTTAACTGTTATAAAGTACAATTGCTAAAACTTTATTATAATTCATTCATCCTATTAACTGGGCTTTAAACTTTCTGGAATCACAATAAACAATTATAATGCAATTAACACCATCTCCTTGTTTTTGGTATAATTACAAAAACTGACATTCAGCTTCTCTTTCAAATTTAGACATAATGCCAACAAAGTAAATTTAAAGTGAGTTTTTTCAATTATTTCTCCATAAATCTTTGTTATACTCCACTTAGGGTTTAGCCCAACTAGATTACTCATTTTCAACGTTTTTCTCTGAATATTCATATCCAACTTTTAATATTCCCTTTTCCTATGAAAAAATTCAAAGAATTCAGAACAGTGGAATACCTCATATACTACTAGTTTGGGTGAGTATACCTCTTCCAATGATGGCAATTCTTACAGGATGTGTGGAACAGAAATTAGGAGCACTACGTTTTAGGCCAAATTTATAGATTTCAATCTGTTTGAATTTAGGATAGTCATCTCTGAAAGTTTCAGGATTTTTTAGTTTTAGTTTCTTTCTTTAGTTTTAATCTGCAGGATACTCTGATTGACTCAGTTACAATGGTTCAACACTATGAGCCCTGTGTAAAATATAAAAGCCCAATACAAATTAATTTATTGGAAAACTTAAAGAATAAGCTGTGTAAATGAAACATTACTGAGTTTTATTTTTACTCTTCATGTTTAAATTTCATATGAAAATTTAAAGTTTTTTAATATAGTAACAGCAAAATTAAGTTATCTTACTTTTAAGTAAGCAGATATCTATTTTTCTTATTTCATTACTTACCTTCATCAGTTGTTTTAGATGTCTTATTATGATGGTCTTTTGGAAAAGCCAAGGACTTTTTCTTCAAAATTCTAAATTCTTCCTGAAGGTAAATTTTCTTTACTTCACACATGGTTTCAATGTGAATCTTATGAAAAAACTAAAGTAAACAAATAATGATCACCCTCCTATTCTAAAAAGAATGACATGAGTTGTAGATGATGAAAACGAAGTTTGTAAAATACATAGGAAACAATTTATAAAAAATATAATTATTATAATACAAATGACAATACATTAGATGCTCTAAAATAACCCTCACATTTTCTACATATGAAAGGGGTATAAATTCATTCATTCAGTACTTAATAAGAGATTCGGTAATTACATCGGGAGATCATAAATGAGACCATGTTGTAAAATTTTTTTTGATTATTTTATTTTTAGTTCTTAAATATTTTTATTGTAAACCTTAACAAACATACAAATGTTCTTTGACATATAAACATTCTACACATAGTGTATAATCAAAAACCTTAACAGTTAAATTTTAAAAAAGTAATTTGTAGGAATGTATACATTCCCCTAAGGTACACATGATTTATTTATTTAGAGCACTTTCATTATTAAAAAAAAAAAGACATAAAAAAATCTAAAACACCATATCCTTTAAACCAAAACAATACACAAACATGGACATTCTTAACATACAAAATGCCATACATGGTGTAGAATCAATGGCTCACAATATCATCACATACTATTATGTTCATCACCATGATCATTTTTTAGAACATTGCATCACTCCAGAAAAAGAAATGAAAAGAACTCATACATACCATATCCCCACCCTCCCTCCCATCGACAACTAGTATTTCCATCTACTCAATATATTTTAACTTTTGCTCCATTTTTTTCTGCACCCCTTACCACTCCTTGTCATTGATCACTAGTATTTCAAAACTACTCAATTTGTTTTAACATTTGTTCCCCCATTATTTATTTATTTATTTATTTTAATCCATATTTTTTACTCATCTGTAGGCTGCTTTTTTACCTTCTTGACAAACATCTTACTGAGTTCCCATTTATCTATTTGTTTTGTAAATGCTTGTGGTTTGGGTGTAAGGTCTAGGAAACCATTTCCTATTGCAAGGTTTATAAGATATTTCTCTAAATTGTCTTCTAAAAGTTTTATGGTCATAGTCTTAGCTCTAATAGTTAGGTTTTCAACCCATTTTGAGTTAATTATTGTATAGGGTATGAGATTTGGATCCTTTCATTCTTCTGCATATGGATATCCAGTTCTCCAAGCACCATTTATTTAAGAGGCTGCCCTGTCCCAGACCCTTCAAATATTGGCTTGACTGCCTTATCAAAGAGTAATTGTCCATACATGAGAGGGTCTATTTCTAAACACTCTATTCAATTCCACTGGACAGTATATCTATCTTTATCCAGTACCATACTGTTGTGACTACTGTAGCTTCATAATATGCTTTAAAGTTAGGTAGTGTGAGACCTCCCACTTCATTTTTCTTCCTCAAGGTATTTTTAGCTATCAGGGGCACCCTGTGCTTCCAAATAAATTTGGTTGTTGGTTTTTCTATTTCTGCAAAGTAATTTGGATTTTAACTGGTATTGTATTGAATCTATAAGTCAATTTGAGTAGAATTGACATCCTAACTATATTTAGTCTTCCAATCCATGAACACCATATGCTCTTCCTATATTTAGGTGCTCCATGATTTCTTTTAGCAATTTCTTGTAGATTTCTGTATATAGGTCTTTTGTATACTTAGTTAAATTTATTCCTAAATATTTTATTCTTTTGGTTGTTATTGTAAATGGAATTTTTTCCTTAATTTCTTTCTCAGACTGCTCATTACTAGTGTATAGAAACACTACTGATTTTAGGCTGTTTATTCTTGTACCCTGCCACTTTGCTGTACTCAGATATTAGCTCATGTAGCTTTGCTGTAGATTTTTTTTGGGATTTTTAACATAGGTGCATCATGTCATCATCAAACACTTAGTTTTGTTTTACTTCTTACTGTCCTTTTTTTTTTTTTTGCAGCTTTATTAGTGGGCTTGGAAAATTTTAAGCAGCTACATTGAGTCTTCTAATGCACTGCTTTAATTAATTCAGAAGAAGCTGGGTTTTTTAGCTTTGAATCTCAGGTTCCTCTAAGGAACTTTATTAGGCTGTGCACTAATACTGGCTGGAAGTGCTCCACTGAGGACCATCAACATAAAACATGGGTGAGATGCTCTAACTCAATACTCATGCTCAGTAACTTGGGTGAAAACAAAATCTACAACAGAATTTGAGCCTTGATATCATAAGTTCCAGAAAAGCAATCTGAAACAGGTCTGTATTCTGAACACAACAGACCACAATGATTTTTGAAATCAGTAACTCCACCAAATATGTTTCAAATATGTTAAGTGAACCGCCCCAGGCTTAACGGCTGGGGAGTAGTGACGCCATGATTTGAACCCAGGCAGTCTGATGCAAGAACTTAACCAGTGCATTTCTCAGGTGATTTCCAATCCCTGACCAGATCCCAGAACCTGTCCTCTGGTGATTATCAGAACCAGGTGACAGAACCAAGTGAGCAGTATTTGATGACTAAAATTTGTTGTGATCCCAGGACCTTATGAAATCTTCACTTACATATCTCGTGGGAGGTATAGACTTCCTCCAGACATTGGTCCCAGCAAGGACTAGAGTTGTACTTATGTGGGGTAGGAAAGTCCAATGCAGTTTGTTCATTTTTGGCTGGGCTGAAGTTCTGCAAAATTTTGGGAGCAGAAGGATGTCTTGCATGTCTAGATGGCAGCCTCTAGGATCTCTGGTACTTAGGTTCTCAAGGTATAAACTCAGCATGGCAGGTGCTGGCTTTCTGAGCACTGGAAAATGAGGACTCAATGTTTCTGGTTCTTGGCTTAGCTCTTGGGACACCCTTGGCAGCCTGAGTCTGTGATGATAAGACTGCTTATTTCAAGAGCTGGGTCACTTTGAGGAAAGCCATTTCCAAGCTTCAGAAGCAAATTTCACTGGGTATTCTTTCTTCTTTGTGGGCCAGCTGACATCATTCAAGATGAGATATATGTGGATGCCTACTGAGGGGTCCAACCCAAGTACTGCCTCCCTTTGCTGCCATGGTACCATGCCTCATCTAAAGAGCCATTTTCCACTCTGAATCTTCCAGCTTTTTGGATGGCTCCATCAGCATCACTGGAAATAAGCAGCTCCACAGATCTGTTTCCTACTGAAATCCCCACATCTACAGCCTAGGTCTTTCAAGACAGAGAGGTTGACCTGGGACTCTAGTTCAGGATCTCAAGGGGCTGGATGCCAAAGGAGAGAGATGATTTTGCTTTCCATAGAAGGGTTTCTGCCATCTGACTTCCACAGGATCTGCTCATCAGTGGATTCATCAGTGGCTCCGGAGGCTGAAGTGCTGTGCTGGGGCTCTTGAAGCAGCACCCCTTGTGCCATAGCCCTGCCCTCTTTTGCAGCAGGAGTGAGGTGGCTGCCCTGCCAGGGCTGGGACCATGGGCTCGGGTGCACTTGGGTGGGCTCCTGGATGCCTTCTATTTCTTTTTGTCTAATTGTTCTGGCTAAAACTTCCAGCACAATGCTGAATAACAATGGTGTCAGTGGGCATCCTTGTCTTGCTCCTCATCTTACAGGGAAAACTTTCAGCCTTTCCCCACTGAGGATGTTGTAAGCTGTTGGTTTTTCATATATTCCCTTTATCATGTTGAGGAAGTTCCCTTTTAATCCTATCCTCTGAAGTGTTTTTATCAAGAAAGGATGTTCAATTTTGTCAAGTGCCTTTTCTGCACCAATTGAGATGATCACGTGTTTTTTCCGCTTTGAACTGTTGATGCGGTGTACTGCATTAATTGATGTGCTTATGTTGTACCAGACTTGCATACTTGGATAAATCCCACTCGGTGATGGTGTTTAATTTTTTAATGTGCTGCTGGATTTTATCTGCATGCATTTTGTTGAGAATTTCTGCATCTATATTCATTAAAGAAATTGGTCCGTCATTTTCTTTTCTTGTAGTATCTTTGTCTGGCTTTGGCGTTAGGGTGATATAGAATGAGTTAGGTAGCTTTCCCTCTTCAATTTTTTTGAAGAGTTTGAGCAGGACTGTTACTAATTTCTTCTTGAATACTTGGTAGAATTCACATGAAGCTATCGTCCTGGATTTTTTGGGGGGGGGGAGGGAGCTTCTTGATAACTGATTTAATCTCTTTACTTGTGATTGGTTTGTTGAGGTCACCTATTTCTTCTTGAGTCAATGTTGGTTGTTCATACCTTTCTAGGAAGTTGTCCATTTTATCTATGTTGTTTAGCTTATTAGCATATAGTTGCTCATAGTTCTCTTATTACATCCTTTATTTCTGCATGGCCAATGGTTATGACTCCTCTTCCATTTCTGACTTTATTTGCATCCCCTCTCTATTTTTTTCTTGTCAGCCTAGCTATGTGTCCATCGATTTTATTAATTTTCTCAAAGAACTTCTGTTTTTTATTTTCTTGATTGTTTTCATCTTCTCAATTTCATTTATTTCTGCTCTAATCTTCGTTATTTCTTTCCTTTTGTTTGCTTTGGGGTTTGATGTTCTTTCCCTAGTTCTTCCAAGAGAACAGTTAATTCCTCAATTTTTGCTCTTTCTGCTTTTTCAATTTAGGCATTTGAGGCAATAAATTTCTCTCAGCACTGCCTTTGCTGCACCCCATTAATTTTGATATGTTGCGTTTTCCTTTTCATTTGCCTTGAGATATTTACTGATTTCTGTTCTGATTTTCTCCTTGACCCACTGGTTGTTCAAGAGTGTGCTGTTTAAATTTCATATATTAGCAAATTTTCCGGCCCTCTGCATGTTATTGATTTCTAACTACATTCCATTATGATCTGATAAAGTGTTTCATATTTCAATCTTTTCAAATTTATTGAGATTTGCTTTGTGATGCAGCATACGGTCTATCCTTGAGAATGTTCCATGAGCACCTGAGAAAAATATGTACCCTGCTATTGAAGTGTGTAATGTTCTGTAAATGTCTGTTAAGTCTAATTCATTTATCATGTTGTGCTAGTGTGCTAGCTAGCTGTCGGAATGCAATATACCAAAAATGGAATGGCTTTTAAAAAGGGGAATTTAATAAGTTGCTAGTTTACAGTTCTAAGGCTGTGAAATTGCCCAAATTAAAACAAGTCTATAAAAATGTCCAATCTAAAGCATCCAGGAAAGATACCTTGGTTCAAGAAGGCTGATGACATTCAGTGTTTATCTCTTAGCTGTAAGGGCACATGGCACACATGGTGGCATCTGCTGCTTTTCTCTCCAGACTTCTTGCTTCATGAAACTCCCTGGAGGTGTTTTCCTTCATCTCCAAAAGCTGCTGGCTGGTGGACACTCTGCTTCGTGATCCTGCGGCGTTCTGAAGCTTTCTCGAAAATACTTTTTCTTTTATAGAATTCCAGTAAACTAATCAAGACCCATGGAGAATGGGTAGAGACACATTTCATCTACTCAAGTTCAATCCCTACAAGTGATCTAGCCACACCTCTGTGGAGATAACCTAATCAAGTTTCCAACCTATAGTACCAACTACAGATTAGAAGAAACCGATGCTCCTACAAGACTGATTAGGATTAAAACATGGCTTTTCTAGGGTACGTAAATACTTTCAAACCAACGTACATATTATTCAAATTCACTGTCTCTTTACTGTTCCTCTGCAAGATGTTCTATCATTGATGAGAGCAAGGAATTGAAGTCTCCAACTATTATGGCAGAGATGTCTATTTGTCCCTTCAGTGCTGTCAGTGTTTGCCTCATGTATTCTGGAGCACTCTGGCTCAGTGCATAAATATTTATAATTGTTATGTCTTCTTGCTGAATTGTTCCTTTTATTAGTACATAGTGTCCTTCTTTGTCTCTTGTTTTATATTTGAGGTCTAATTTGTTGGGTATTAGTATAGCTACTCCTGCTATTTTCTGATTATTGTTTGTATGACCTATCTTTTCCCAACCTTTCACTTTCAACCTATGTTTGTTCCTTGGTCTAAAATGAGTCTCCTGTAGACAGCATACAGATGGGTCCTGTTTTTTAAAGCATTCTGCCAGTCTGTATCTTTTAATTGGGGAGTTTAATCCATTGACATTTAATATTATTTCTGAAAAGGAAGTACTTTTTCTACCATTTTGTCTTTTGCATGGGCACGCGCTGGGAATTGAACCTGGGTTTCTGGCATGGCAGGCGAGAACTTTGCTACTGAGCCACTGTTGCCTGCCCTCTTTTGTATTTTATATGCCATATCTAAATTTTTTGTCATTTTACATTTATTGACAGTCTTCATTTCTACATTCTTCTCCAGCCCTCTGGCTCCTCCTTTCTCCTGTCTCCTTTAGTATTTCTTGAAGAGATGGGCTCTTTGTCACAAATCCACTCAGTGACTGTCTGAAATTATTTTAATCTCCTCATTATTGAAGGACAGTTTTGCTGGGTATAGAATTCTTGGTTGGCAGTTCTTCTGTTTTAGGATCTTAAATAGATCATGCTACTACCTTCTTGCCTCCATGTTTCTGCTGAGAAACCCACACATAGTCTTATTGGGATTCCCTTGTATGTGATGGGTTGCTTTTCTCTTGCTGCTTTCAAAATTCTCTTTGTCTTTGACATTTGACAATCTGAGTAGTTAAGTGTCTTGGAGTATATACATTTGAATCTATTCTTTTGGGGGTATGCTGCACTTCTTGGATCTGCAATTTTACGTCTTCCTTAAGAGATGGGAAATTTTCAGTGGTTATTTCCTCCATTATTCTGTTTCCTTCTCCCTTCTTTTCTTTCTGGGACACCATAACCTCTAAATTTTTGTACTTCATGTTGTCATTCAATTTCCTGAGACCCTGCTCATATTTAACTTTTCCCTTATATTTTATGTGTCAGATTTCAAGTCCAGTCCTCTAGTTCACTAATCCTTTACGTGCCTCTTCAAATCTATTGTGTAGGATTCCACTGTTTTTTTAATTTCATTTCTTCTATTGTACCTTTGGTTCCCATAAGTTCAGTGATTTGTCTTTTCAAACTTTTGAGTTCTTCTTTTTGTTCGCCCAAGCCTTCTTTATATTCTCTCTCAATTCACTGATTTGATTTTTGGTGAGTTTTACATATCTGTTTGAACATCCTGAAGTAGTTGTCTCAACTGCTGAAATCTCATTTCAAGTGTTGATTTTTTTCCTTGGCTGGATCATATCTTCAATTTTCCTAGTATGACTTGTTATTTTTTGCTGGTGTCTAGGCATTTGATTTCCTTAATTAGTTTGTTCTTGAGGTGTTTTCATTCTTTTACCTAGGATTTTCTTGATGAATGGCTTCGTTCTCTATCTGTTCTTTGACATTCAGTTCAACTTATTCTAGACCTCTGGCATAGGTTCTGTTTAACTGGTCAGAATTTTTTAGTTCTTGTTTTTCTGTACTTTTCTTGCCTATATGGGTGCTCTTTTTTTTGAATAGGGTCTCCTCAGATATTATAGACCCTAGTTAGATTTTCCCCAACCAGAAAGGTCCATGTCTCAGGAGGAAAGTGTAGTCAGCATCAATTTTCCCTAAAGGTAAGACCCAGCAGGTTGACAATCTTTCCTGGGAAGCCTTTAGACTGTGCTTTTCCTATCCTGCCCAGCACGTGGCACTAGTCTGCCTGTGGCTTCCCACCTGTGTTCAGTGATGTGGTGCCTTTCACTTCAGCAGTCACACCAGGCTGGTGGGCATGGTTGAGACAGAGGTGAGATTGTAAGATGGCTTTAATTGTTTGTTTTCCAGTCCCTGGAGTCTGAATTCCTTGAAGGAGGGATTCCACTTAAGCTGGGCCCCATAGTTCTCTTGCAAAAGACATACCTGTGAGGGAATGAACTCCTTTTGAGTGAGTAATTACTGAATTGTCTTCAGACAAGCTTAATTCTGCTCTTGCCTGGGGCAGTGCTGGAGCCTCAGAGTGCTTCCAGTTCTATCTAATGAGCTGTTAAGGAGTAGAAAACATAAAAAAAAAAAAAAAAAAAAAGCCTTTTCAGAGCTTCAATCCCTGCTCCTTGGGTTTGTCAATCAAAAGCTTAAGTTAGCTCTTGACTTTGTGTATCTCCAGGCTCTATGTGCCCCCTTTTCTTGGGGTCCAGCCCTTTTCCAGTATTTTGTGCTGTTCAACTCAAAATGCCTCTGTTTCTATTTTTCCCCTCAGCCCCACCCTCTTCCTGCTAGGGTAAAAACTCCTAGTACCTTTAGTGCTTATTCCAGTTTAATCAGTGCTGGGAGCCTATTTTCAGCAGTCAGAATTTGTTAACTAATTCCACAATTGGAGATTGTTGAGCTAAGCTCTTGCTGCTGGTAAAATCTGTTCCCTTTCCCTTTGGGGAACCAGCCTGTCATGCCTGGGGGGAGGGGTGCCTGTTTCATGGCTTGGGGAACTTACAGTTGTATGTGGAGTCTCAGTTGTTCCACCTGTTCCAGACTGGTGTATGCTGTGTGTCCGGTCACTGAAGTTCCCCCTGCAGTTGTTCTCTACCATTCCTGGCTATTTACTAACTGCTCCGGGGGATGAACTAAATTCAGTGTTTCACTAAACTGCAATCTTGCCCTGCTTCTCTTAACTATATTTTAACCAGTCTTTATCAAATGGTTCAAGAATTTAAAATTGCATTCAGACATGTTTAATCAGTATATGAGAACACACCTCTTTCATTCCTTTAAGATTCAAGCCTTCATGCCAGTCAGGTCCTAATGCACTACCTACATTACCAGTCTTAGCTTTGATTCTTCTTTCCTTTTTCTTTCCTAAGGAGATAAAAAGCAGTTAAAAGTCAAATGATGTAAAAACTGTGAGAGAATTATACCTGTGTATTGAAACTTTTATTAGGCAATGTAATGATTCTCATACAGGATGACTAAACTAAAATGTCATCCATATTAATCACTTAATTCATTATTTTCATACTTTGTGAATGAGAGCTATAACAAAGGTAAACTTTCAACTGAACATTGAGTGTAACATTCAATATATTTTGGATGTTCACATACTGGTTAATGTGAAGAGTAAGAAAATTAGTCATCAAATTTTCAAAATTTTGTCAATTTTTAGCACCATTTCCAAACTTACAAAGTTCTTGTTAAATTTCATAGGCCAAACATTAAAAAAAAAAAAAAGTTATTTTAAACTTCAAAACTGAAACTGAGAGTATATTAGTTTTTAAACTCATTGCAGTTTTTACAAAACTACTTTACATGTTGTCCAACTGTAGACTCTGCTTGCAAAGGTGCAAATATGCTGGTTTATTTAACTGACTTTGAAATTACGATTTTAATTATATATAATTTTCATAAAATACATGTTCTAGAAAATGTGAATAATTCATGCAAAGATACAGAAATAAATATAATTTATGTCTATCTCCCAATTATAGTATTTTGCTAAATTTTCTCATAGTTATTTTCTCTATAATTAAAAACACAAAAGCTTCATCCATGAATTAATGAGCCAGATACTCTGCTTACCTTCAGTTGTATATCTTGTTCTTTTCTGTGCCACTTTAGCTTCTGGTTTTTCGGCAATGAGCTTTGAAGTCAAGAATTCAGCTGCTCCTGCATCGAAGAATGTATTCCCAATAGCTCTATCTTTTATGGCCCAAATCACTTCACAGCCTTCAATTTCATAACTAAAAGATCAATTAAAATTACTTAAATGTAATGAAAAAAATATGAGTAGAAACATTTGTACCTGCAAATAAAAATGATCTTCCCTAACACACACACACACACACACACACACACACACACACACACACACAAATATATATATATATATATGCATGCATGTATGCTGTCTCCTAAAATAAGAAAATATTTTAGGGGAAACCGGAAAAAACTGACTATAAAAATATTTCATTTTCAAGATAATAAAAGTTGCAGATAGTATAAATAGTAAAAGAAATTCAACCAGCTTACTGAAAGAATTTATAGGGGACAAATAATGTATTGAATACCAGGTAAAATTTCATTACCATGAATATCATTTCAAATGTTTGCAAAAGTTATTTTATGGCCTGTCCCCTAAGGGCCCCAGGAGGAAGCAGTGTTTGTTTATCTGGCCATAATGTAATCAACAATGGTGGGTGGATGGTATACAGGAATAATATTGAGAATAACTGACTACAATTGTGTTAACACAACTGTTCATATACTCCAAGCACCACAGTCTGGAAACTGATAGAAAAAGGGAGCATTATAAACTAAAATCTTAACTTTGTTAAAAAGAACTATTATCCCACAATTCCCTTCATCTCAGAAATGACAAGCCAACTAGCCAAAGAAAGTTCTGCTCAAAGAAAGATGAGAGATCTTAGAGGAAGAAAAGAATTGTTATGTTAAATATTAGCCACCCTCTATCACCATTTCATAAGCTAGCCAGAATTCCTGGGCATCTGCTCTTGTATCTGTAGATTTGGACACTGAGAATATGGCTTTCTTAGTAATTATTTCACAGAATCCACTGAAATCCATTATAATTACATTTATCATATAACTTATCATCCAACCTGGGATACTATCTACTCTCTTTTTTTTTTGTCTCATGGGAATTGAAGCCGGGTCTCCAGCATGGCAGGCAGGGAAACTCTGTCTGCTGAGCCACCGTGGCCCAGCCACTATCTACTCTTAATAACTGTTTTAGTACAACAGGTGTAAATTAGTTCTGTCCTGGACAAACAGATCATATAGTAATCTTTACTATCATAGGATTTTATTTGAACAGTTTATTAATATATTAATTTTTAACATTTTTTGGGTACAAAGTACTACCCTCTTTATTTAATAGACCAATATAAAATAACATAGGTTAGATGAGTTTTCAAGGCTCACTAATAAGCAAATAATGGGAAAAAATGGTTAGTACATCTGACTCCAGGTCACCTGATGCTTGTGCTTTTCAATATATGCTAAAAGAGTCCTGTGGTAGTTAGGTTCAGGTGTCAACTTGGCCAAGTGAAGGTGTGTAGTTCTGCTGTGGACATCAGTCAATGGGATGTGAAACTCATCTGTTGCTGATTACATCTGCAGTTGGGAGGAGGCATGCCTGCTGCAACGAATGCTTGATTTAATTGGCTGGAACCTTAAATGAGAGAGCTCAACATAGCACAGCCCAAGCAGCTCAACATACCTCATCTCAGCACTTGCAGCTCAGCCTAGGCTTTTGGAGATGCAGAAAGGAATCACCCTGGGGAAAGTTGTTGAAACCCAGAGGTCTGGAGAGAAGGCCAGCACAGACCACCTTGTGTCTCCCCATTTAAGAAAGAACCTCAGTTGAAAGTTAGCTGCCTTTCCTCTGAAGAACTATATATATATATATATATATATATATGTGTGTGTGTGTGTGTGTGTGTATGTTTTTATTATTTTTTTATTTTATTAATAAAACCAATCAACATACAATATGAACATTTTTTCTCTCATCACAGTTGTATATTCATCATGTACATTTCTTAGAACATTTGCATCAATTCAGAAAAAGAAATAAAAAGAAATAAAAAGAAAAAGAAAAAGAAAAAAATTCATACATACCATACTCCTTACCCCTCCCTTTCACTGATCACTAGCATTTCAATCTACTAAATTTATTTTAACATTTGTTCCCCCTATTATTTATTTGTAATCCATATGTTTTATTCATCTGTCCATAAGGTAGATAAAAGAAGTATCAGACACAAGGTTTTAAAAAATCACAGTCATGTGGGCATAAGCTATATCATTAAACAATCATCTTCAAGAAATATGGCGACTGGAGCACAGCTCTACATTTTCAGGCACTTCACTTCAGCGTCTCTTTTACACCTTAAAAAAGGTGGTATCATGTGTAAGAATAACCTCCAGGATAACCTCTTGGCTCTGTCTGAAATCTCTCAGCCACTGACACTTTATTTTGTCTCATTCCTCTCTTCCCTCTTTCATTTGAGAAGGTTTTCTCAATCCCTTGGTGCTGAGTCCCAACTCATTCTAGGACTTCTACCCCTGTTGCCAGGAAGGTCCACAACCCTGGGAGTCATGTCCCACGTGGAGAGGGGTAGGGTAGTGAGTTTGCTTGTTGTATTGGCTGGAGAGAGAGTCCACATCTGAGCAACAAGAGGTTCTCTTGGGGGTGACTCTGAGGCCTAATTTTAAGTAGGCTTAGCCTATCCTTTGCAGGGTTAAGTTTCATATGAACAAACCCCAAGATTGGGGGCTCAGCCTATTGCTCTGGTTGTCCCCACTGCTTGTGAGAATATCAAGAATTCTCCACTTGGGGAAGCTGAATTTTCCCCCTTTCTCACCATTCCCCCAAGTGGACTTTGCAAATACTTTTTCATTTCCTGTTCAAATCCTTCTGGGATTTATCGAGGCATCACTCTGGACAAACCTACAAAATCTCATGCCCTACTCAAGGTTCCATGTACTTATGGTGTTCAATTAAGCTGTCCAAATAAGTTATAATAGGAAATGCACTAATCATTTTTTGCTTTAGTCTCACACTTAAAATTTTAAAATATTTATTACCATCTATTTTCAACACCCTGCATTATTGAGATTCTTTTGTTCTTCCTCATGCAAAACATTTTTAAATTTGTACATTTAGTCACTATCCTAATACACTCTAGGCATTCCTAGATTATATCATCTCAGTCTTTATTGTCTGTATTTCCTTCTGATTTCATTTGTGCTCCCAGGCCTCCTCCCTCTATCATTCTCACATTCAGCTTCATTCAGTGTTCTAACATTGTATTATATTAGGTAGTATTGTGCTCTCCATTTCTCAATTTTTACAATCAGTCCCATTGCACAATCTGTATCCCTTCAGTTCCAATTACCCAATATCTACCCTATTTCTATCTCCTGATGACCTCTCTTCTAACTGAAATTATCCAAGTTCATTCATCATTCACTAATGTTAGTTCATATTGGTGAGACCATACAGTATTTGTCCTTTTGTTTTTGGCTAATCTCACTCAACATAATGTCCTTAAGGTCCATCTATGTTGTTACATACTTCAAAACTTTATTTTGTCTTACAGCTGCATAATATTCCATCATATGTATATACCATAGCTTGTTTAGCCACTCGTCTGTTGATGGACATTTGGGTTGTTTCCATCTCTTGGCAATTGTAAATAATGCTGCTATAAATACTGGTGTGCAACTGTCTGTTTGTGTCTTTGCCTTCATGTCCTCTGAGCAGATACCCAGCAATGGTATTGCCAGGTCATATGGCAATTCTATACTTAACTTCCTGAGGAACCGCCACACTGTCTTTGACAGTGGTTGTACCATTTGACAATCCCACCCTCAGGGGATAAGGGTGTCTCTTTCTCCACATCCTCTCCAGCACTTGTTGTTTTCTGTTTTATCGATAACAGCCATTCTGGAAGGTATGAGATGATATCTCATTGTGGTTTTTATTTGCATTTTCCTAATAGCCAAGGAAGTTGAGCATCTTTTCATGTGCCTTTCGGTCATTTGTATTTCCTCTTCTGAGAAGTGTCTGCTCAAGTTTTTTGCCCATTTTGTAACTGGGTTGTCTATCTTTTTGTTGTTGAATTGAAGAATCTCCTATATATTCTGGATACTAGACCTTTATCTGATATATCATTTCTAAATATTGTCTCCCATTGTGTAGGCTGTCTTTTTACTTTCTTGACGAAGTTCTCTGATGCACAAAAATGTTTAAATTTTGAGGAGTTCCTATTTATTTCTTTTAGTGTTTGTGCTTTGGGTGTAAGGTCTAGGAAACCACCTCCTGTTATAAGACTTATAAGATATTTCCCTACATTTTGTTCTAAGTTTTATGGTCTTAGAGCTAATGTTCAGGTCTTTGATTCATTTTGACCTAATTCTTGTATAGGGTGTGAGATATGGATCCTCTTTCATATTTTGCATGTGGACATCTAGTTCTCTAGGCACCATTTATTGAAGAGAATGTTCTGTCCCAGGTGAGATGGCTTGGTTGCCATATCGAAGATCAATTGCTCATAGATGAGAGGGTCTATATCTGAACACTCTATTCAATTCCATTGGTCAGTATATCTGTCTTTATGCCAGTACCATGCTGGGTTTTTTTTCCAGTTTAAAAATCACTTTCATGAAATGTTTTTTAAAATTTATTTTATTTTACTTTTTTAAATACCAAAAAACACGTAACAAACGCAAACATTCCTATTTTGATTATTCCGTTCTACATATATCATCAGTAATTCGCAATATCATCACATAGCACCATGCTGTTTTGACCACTGTAGCTGTGTAATATGCCTTAAAATCAGGTATGTGAGACCTCTGACTTCATTTTTCTTTCTCAGGATACTTTTAGCTATTCTGGGCACCCTGACCTTCTAGACAAATTTGGTTATTGTTTTTTTCTGTTTCTGAAACACAAAGTTTTGGGACTTTAATTAGTCTTGCATTGAATCTGTAAATCAATTTAGGTAGAACTGATACTTAACTATATTTAGTCTTCCAATCTATGAACACGATATGCCCTTCCATTTATTTACGTCTTCTGTGATTTCTTTTATATAATTTCTTGTAGTTTTCTATGTATAGGTCTTTTCTCTCTTTAGTTAAATTTATTCCTAAATATTTTATTCTTTTGGTTGCAATTGTAAATGGAATTTTGTTTCTCGATTTCCCGCTTAGATTGTTCATTACTAGCATATAGAAACACTACATATTTTTGAGTGTTGATCTTGTAACCTGTCACTTTGCTGTACTCCTTTATTAGGTCTAGTAGTTTTGCTGTGGATTTTTTGGGGTTTTCAACATACAGTATCACATCATCTGCAAACAGTGAGAGTTTTACTTCTTCCTTTCCAATTCTGATGCCTTGTATTTCTTTTTCTTGTCTAATTTCTCTGGCTAGAACTTCCAACACAATGTTGAATGACAGTGGTGATAGTGGACAGCCTTGTCTTATTCCTGATTTTAGGGGGAAACTTTTCAGTTTTCCCCATTGAGGATAATGTTAGCTGTGGGTTTTTTATATATTTCCTTTACTATGTTGAGGAAGTTCCCTTCTATTCCTATTCTTTGAAGTATTTTCAACAAGAAAGGATATTGAATTTTGTCAAATGCCTTTTCTGCATAAATCGAGATGATCATGTGGTTTTTCTGCTTTGATTTGTTGGTATGGTGTATTATATTAATTGATTTTCTTATGTTGAACCATCCTTGCATACCTGGGGTGAATCCTACTTGGTCATGGTGTATAATTCTTGTAATATGCTGTTGGATTCTATTTGCAAGAATTTTGTTGAGGATTTTTGCATCTACATTCATAAGAGAGATTGGCCTGTAGTTTTCCTTTCTTGTAATATCTTTGTCTGGCTTTGGTATGAGGGTGATATTGGTTTCGTAGAATGAGTTAGGTAGCTTTCCCTCTTCTTCAATTTTTTTGAAGAGTTTGAGAAGAATTGGTACTCACATGTGAAGCCATCTGGTTCTGGACTTTTCTTTTTCGGGAGCTTCTAGACTGATTCAATTTCTTTACTTGTGATTGGTTTGTTGAGGTTGTCTATTTCTTCTCGAGTCAATGTTGGTTGTTCATGCCTTTCTAGGAAGTTGGCCATTTCATCTACATTGTCAAGTTTATTAGCATAAAGTTGTTCACAGTACCCTCTCATTACTTCCTTCATTTCTGTGGGATGAGTGGTTATGTCTCTTCCTCCATTTCTGATTTTATTAATTTGCATCCTCTCTCTTCTTTTGGTCAGCCTTGCTAAGAATCCATCAATCTTACTGATTTTCTCATAGAATCAACTTCTGGTTTTGTTGATTTTCTTGATTGTTTTCATGTTCTCAATTTCGTTTATTTCTGCTCTAATCTTATTTCTTTCCTTTTGCTTGCTTTGGGGTTAGTGTGCTGTTCTTTCTCTAGTTCTTCCAAGTGGACAGTTAATATTTTTGCTTGATTTCTGCTCTCTCTTCTTTTTTGATATAGGCATTTAGGGCAATAAATTTCCCTCTTAGCACTGCCTTTGCTGCATCCCATAAATTTTGATATATCGTGTTTTCATTTTCATTTGCCTTGAGGTATTTACTGATTTCTCTTGTAATTTCTTTCTTGACCCACTGGTTGTTTAAGAGCATGTTGTTGAGCTTCCATGTATTTGTGAATTTTCTGGCACTCTGCCTTTTATTGTTTTCTGACTTCATTCCTTTATGATATGAGAAAGTATTTCATACGATTTCAATCTTTTTAAATTTATTGAGACTTGCTTTGTGACTCAGCATATGGTCTATTCTTGAGAATGATCCATGAGCACTTGAGAAAAAGGTGTATCCTGTCATTGTGGGGTGTAATGTTCTATAAATGTCTGCTAAGTCTAGCTCATTTATTGTATTATTCAAACTCTCTGTTTCTTTATTGATCCTCTATCTAGATGTTCTGTCCATTGATGAGAGTGGGGAACTGAAGTCTCCAACTATTATGCTAGATGTGTCTATTTCTCTTTTCAGTGTTTACTTCATGTATTTTGGAGCCTTCTGGCTTGGTGCATAAATATTTATGATTGTTATGTCTTCTTGTTGAATTTTTTTTTATTAATTCATAGTGTCCTTTTTTGTCTCTTGTAACTGTTTCACATTTGATGTCTAATTTGTTGGATATTAGTATAGGTACTCCTGCTCTTTTCCAATTGTTTTTGCATGTAATATTTTTTGCCAACCTTCCACTTTCTAACCTATGTTTATCCTTGGGTCTAAGATGCATTTCCTATAGATAGCATATAGATGGGTACTGTTTTTTAATCCACTCTGCCTATGTACGTCTTTTGATTGGGGAGTTTAATCCATTAACATTTAGTGTTATTACTGTATGGGGAGTACTTTCTTCTACCATTTTGCCTTTTGGATTTTATATGTCATATCTAATTTTCCTTCTTTTTATCTTTACTCATAGTCTTCATTTCTACACTCTTCTCCACACCTCTCTCTCCTACCTTTTCCTGTCTCTAGTGCTCGCTTTAGTATTTCTTGCAGAGCCGGTCTCTTGGTCACAAATTCTCTCAGTGATTTTTTTGTCTGAAAATGTTTTAATTTCTCCCTCATTTTTGAAGGACAATTTTGCTGGATTTAGAATTCTTGGTTGGCAGTTTTTCTCTTTTAGTAATTTAAATACATCATCCCACTGTCTTCTCACCTCCATGGTTTCTGCTGAGATATCTACACATAGTCTTATGGGGCTTCCCTTGTATGTGACGGATTGCTTCTCTTTTGCTGCTTTCAAGATTCTCAGTTTCTCTCTGACATCTGTCATTCTGATTAGTAAGTGTCTTGGAGTACTTCTATTTGGATCTATTCTGTTTGGGGTATGTTGAACTTCTTGGATCTGTAATTTTAATTCTTTCATTAGAGTTGGTAAATTTTCAGTGATAGTTTCTTCTAGTAGTTTTTCTCCCCTTTTTCCCTTCAAATCCTTCTGGGACACCCACAAAATGTATATTCGTGTGCTTCATGTTGTCATTCAATTCGTGAGTCCCTGCTCATACATTTCCATTGTTTTCCCTGTATTTTCTTTTGGTTGTTGGATTTCAGATGTCCCATCCTCCAGTTTACTAATCCTATCTTCTGCCACTTGAAATCTGACATTGTAGGTTTCCATTGGTTTTTTTTTTTCATGTTTTCTACAGTGCCTTTCATTCCCATAAGTTCTGTGATTTGTTTTTCTCAGACTTTCGATTTCTTCTTTTTGTTCATTCCTTGCCTTCTTTATATCCTCCCTCAATACACTGATTGATTTTTGATGAGGTTTTCCATGTCTGTTTGAACATTTTGAATTAATCGTTTCAATTCCTGTATCTCATTTGAATTATTGGTTTGTTCCTTTGACAGGGTCATATCTCCTAGTATGATTTGTTATTTTTTTGCTGGCATCTAGGCATTTACTTCCTTAATTAGTTTATTCTGGAGACTGTGTTCACTTCTTTCACCTAGGATTTTCTTGCTGGATGACTTTGTTGTCTATCTGTTCTTTGACATTCAGTTCAGCTTATTCTGAACCTCTAGCTTAGGTTTTGTTTAACAGATCAGAATTTTTCAGTTGTTTTCTTGTTTCTTGCCCTGTCTGTATGGTGCCGTTGCCGCACACCCCCCCCCTTAGGACAGTCTACGTAGGTATTATAGATCCCAGCCAGATTTTCCCAGACCAAATTGGCCTCATGTCAGGAGGAGTCACCTGCATCAGGTTTCCCTGAGGGTGAGACCCAGCAGACTGAAAGGCTTTCCTATAAAGCCTTTGGGCTCTCTCTTTTCCCTATTCTGCCCAGTATGTGGTGCTTGTCTGCCTGCGGTTCCCTCCAGCATAAGGTGATGCGGTTCCTTTATCTTCAGCAGACTCTCTCTGCTGGGGGCATGGTGGAGACAGAGGAGAGGTGTAGTCTGGTTTTAGCTGATTAACTTTTCCAGACCCTGGGGTCTGAACTCCCTGAGGGAGAGATTCCACCTGAGCTGGGCCCCACCCTTCTCCAGACAAACACTCAAACAAGCTTAATTCTGCCTATGCCCGGGGCAGTGGAGCCTGAGAAGCCTTGCAGCTGCATCCAAAGAACAGTCAAGCTGTAGAAACACAGCCACCAAAACAAAAGAGAAAAGTCCTTCTCAGAGCAGGACCCCCATTCCTTGGGTTTGCCAGTCAAGAGCTTAAGTTGGTATACTGCTCTATCTGCAGGTCCTATGTGCCCGTTCCTTTCCTTCAGGGCCCAGACCTGTTCAGATCCAAAAAATACCTCTGTTCTTTTTTTTTCTTTTTCCATAAACCCTGACCCCTCTGCACCGCGACAAAAACCAGCAACCTCTGCTTTTACTCCAGGTTCAGTTGAGCTGGGGGCCTATTTTTAGTAGTAAGACTTTGTTAATTAATTCCACAATTGGAGTGTGATTGTGCTCAGCCCCTGCTGCTGGTAAAATCTCTTTCCTTTTCCCTCTGGGAAGCAGCCTGTGGGGGAAGGGCGCTCGCCACCATGGCTTGGGGATCTCACGGTTCTGGGTGGGCTTGCAGCCTGTTAGCTGGTCCAGACTGGGGTATGCTGTGTATCTGGTCACTGACATGGCCCCAGCAGTTGTTCTGTACTGTTCCTGGCTATTTATTAGCTGCTCTGGAAAACAAACCAAATCCCACACCTCGCTAAGCCACCATCCTGACCCTCCCTCAAGAACTACATTTTCAACTAAATAAATCCCCTTTTATTAAAAGCCAATCCACCTCTGTTGTGTTCCATTCTGGCAGCTTTGGTAGACTAGAACAAGTCCCTTGCCTCTTCCATAAGCCTTTATTTTTTGCTGCTCTCCTATGCCAGAAAAAAACATTTATAGTCACTAAACTTCAAATTACTTGAAGGACATTCTAGTTTATGCTGCTCAGCTCATATATCATTGCTAATCAAAAGAAAGCAAAATACACACATATATAGCAATACAATTTATATTTCAATATACATTTAGGCATAAAGTTATAAAATGCTTCCCTTAATTTTTATAATTTGGAGTATTTTAAGGTAAAAGTAAATATTACTATCAATGTAGTAGAAAATGCTGATGACTGACTGGCAAGCCATAGTTATTGTAAGCAAACACTACAAGTAACTTCTGTACTTGCTCTGCCTCACAGTACATTCACTAATCCTTTTATCCTAATTTATATTATACTCTTAGCAAGATGCACAAATGCAAAGATATCATCATACATACAGGAAATAATGCTTTCATTTTTAAAGCCACTCTAAACAAACTGGATTGACAGGTCTGACTTTGGGCAAGTATGAAAAACTTTGCATGTTTAGAAAGGAAAGATTAACCTACACTTGGAAAGAGAAAAGAGAGATAACTAATATGAAAGTATACTGAAGAAAATTAATACTAGCCTCATTGGAACATGGGGATTAAACAGTAAAGGGTTTGGATATATCAGTTTTCATCATGAGAAGACAAAGACCTAATCAATCATTTATAGCAGACCTAAAAATAAGAGAACTGCACTATAAGGGTCTTTTTTTAAACTATCAAAGAAGAGCTTACTAAATACAAAATCATGATTTTGAAAATGAAAATGAGGAATAGGATTTAAATGTGTGGCTTTGAACATTTCAGAACATAAGAAGGCTTTTCATAATAAATAATAGTAATAAAGTATATATTTGGTGATAGTTGATAGAGAAAATTTGTCATGTGTAGCACAAGTATTTAAAGCCCTTTTTACAGTAAATCACTGTCTCCCCACAGATTGGTTTGGATTCTCTGCACTTTTCAGTACAATACCACAAAGTACATAATCATGGTAATGATGAATTGCCACCTCTAATACTCAGGAAATTTGAGAACTCTTACAGACTTCCACTGGAATTGACCCTCTTCTAAATAAAAGACAGGGCAAAAATCTAATCAGAGAGTTGGAATGGATGAAAATGAGCAAAGATAAAAGTCTCACAGATTCCCTACTTTGAAATAAATAAGTCCTCTGTGGTCTGATACACCTTCCTGGCCTGAAAAATATTCAGACTATTCCATGTCAGCCATTCAATGTTCTCTGAGCTTAACTAAGATAAATTATATGAAAATATTTTATAATAATGTGTTCATATTTCCTAAACTTCCAAAAACCAAGAGCTGGGAGTACCACATACCTAAATTAGGAGTCACAAACCCTTACGGTTTCATGGGACAGAAAGGTAACAGATAGGTGGGTATAAGCCGTAAGAAGTGGTGGGGCAATGCCTAGAAATTTCTAAAGATGTATACACTTAAATTATTTTAGAACACAGTATATGCATATAAAATACACCAATGGGACAAATCTTGCCAGTCACCAGTGAATGACTCCTAGAGACCTAAAGCATTCCTTAAACTAATGTTTTATAAGGAAATTTCTGTAGTTATGGATTTCATGTAGTCCATGAAAGCTAAAAAGTAGGTGAATTTTTTCTCTTTGAAAACATGAAAGACAGTTATGTTTATTTTTTATTTTTAAGCTAATAAGATGTTTTCTAGTTTTCCAATAATCACATCAATCAGAGTAATTCTTAAAAATTATTTAAAAATATATACTTACACTAACTCAAGTGCAATACCACCATTTCCTATGATCATTATTCTTTTAGCGTTAGTGAGCTGTTTCTGAAATTCCTATATTAAAAAGAAAATAATGAGATAATATTTTGTAATTGTGGATTATACATGAAGTAAGAAGTTTTACAGATAGTATACTAAACGTGTAAATATTTTATTTAATTTAAAAGGAATGACAAAATACTTTCCTACTCTACCAGGGTGCACCCTCCCAATTAACATTACATATGTTCTCTATGTTTCAACCCTAGATGCCTTCATAGCAATGCCTCTCCTGGTTTCCCTTGTCTTTTACGTAGAGTACCTTAGAATCTTAAGCAAGAGGTAGTCTCTTTAGTTTACCACATTCCTAATTATTCGATCATATCAATTCATTAGCCTGATGTTAATCTGTATCCAAGATAAAGGAATTTTCCTTTTTTTTTCATATTAGTTCCTGAGTTGAAACTTTCCTGGAGTCATTCAGTCTTTACTTTCAGGAAAGAGGTGCACTGTAGTTATCAAAAGCGCAGGTTCTGGAGTCACTGGCCCTACCTGTTACTGGTCGGGTGACCTTGGGGAAGTTGCTTAACCTTGCTGAGCTTCAGGTTTTTCAACTATAAGTGGAACTACTGTCTCTACCTAATAAAGACTTCTGTAAGGATTAAGTAAAATGATATCTATAAAGTTCTAAGGAGTAGCAGGTACATAAACATGTCTAACAATTACTGAAAAATGATATTACCATTATAAGACAAATAATTGATGGTCCTACCACCCCAAAAAAGATCACAATGAGCTTGGAAAAGCCAGCAGTCATTCCTCTGGCACTTTTAAAAGTAAATAATAACCCCATTACTTCAGAAGATGTGAATAGCTAAATTCCTTTTCCTCCTACTATGCCAAGTTACCATTTCTGTTAAATTGACATGAAAACTTACTGTAATATTAAAAAAATGAACCCTGAAATTAACTTCTATTTAAAAATTCCACAAGAAAGAAAAATGGAAGCAAATTTTAGTTTACCCTTCATTGAGTGCAGTGAACAATTTAAAGATCTGTACAAAGCCCTAGAGTTGGAGATGAAAAGGCATGAGTTTGTATTGTACTTCTGATCAACTGACTAGCTACTTTAGTATAAGCATGTTACCAAATCTTTCTATTTCCGTTTCTGATTTGTAAAATGGGAGTAATAACTATCATACAGGAATACTGTAAGGTTTCAATGCACTCATGTATGTAGAGGCCCTAATGGGAACAAGTTGAGCTCAATCTCTGGTGAATATTTTTCATAATATGAACCTAAAATGTTTACAAGAAAACAACTTTTTAGTTTTTTTCTAAATTCCTAATTATTGGGGAAGAATAGTTTGAAGGCAAACTATCAGTTTCAGAATATGGAATATTATATAAATATAAATTTACCATCTCATGGGACAGAATAACCACAATAAAAACAATGAGCATGAAGTAACAATATATAGAGTTCTGTGGCTGGAAACCAGGAAGAGTTTCTTGAAAATTAACAAACCGAAAACAGATTACCAAAAGAAGTTGTATAAGATTCCATTCATCGAAGTTTCACCTGATTGGGACAGTTTATCACATTCTTAGGGGAAGAGCTATAAACCAAGCAGTATTTTCAGTCCCAGACCACAAAGATATTGTATCTTTTGAATATTAATTTCTTTGCTAGAGAATAGGACAGTTAGTTTTGGACTTGCTTTATCTTTTTGGAAAAAGACCATTACATGATTTAGGCTGCAGATCCATATTCCCCAAAAAAGGAGGGTAATGAATTTGTGTGTAATTTTAGTAGTGACATTCAGTACAATTATTATATTTGGGGCATCTCATAATCAAAAGAACAAAGAACATCAGCATTAACTAAATAAGATAAGTTATCAACTAAAAACAAACTGAAACTTGAAATAATAAAACATTATAACCGCCTGAGAACTGTTTCTGTTTTACACGCCATGAAACAAAAACCTCTCTTCTCATCAGACAGTATAAGAATTAACATTGTAAGTGGAGCACTTTGATTTGAACACAAAAAAGCCTAAGGAATTGATTTGTACTTCTTTGATCTTCATATTTCCTTCCTATGACACAACTTTAAAATCTTACCTGAGTACTATCTGTATCACGGATTCCTAATACATAAGGATTTCCTTGACATATCAATTTTGGTTTAGCTCCAGCACACAGACAAAGTTTCTTATACACATGCTGATTGCCATCATCTGTTAAAATGCACTGCAAAAACACATAACAATGAAGAGAGCAGGGGAAACTTATTTAGACAGGGTTACAATGTCACTTTAAATTAGAAATTTAAAAAGATAATAGCAAAAAATATATTAAGGCTGCCTCCTAGTGGCACACAATATGTTTTACACAATTACAATGCTAAGTAAGTATGAGAATGTATTCTCTAATCCAGTGATTCTTAATCATTTTAGGGTCATAAACTACTTTTGAGAAGCTGATAAAAACTAGACTTCCCTGGTGGAAAAAAAGGTACATTCACACAAAACTACATGAATTACATGAATGTTTAGAGAGATACTGACCTCAGGTTAAAAACTAAATTTTTAGAAATTTTAAAATTGAACATTCTGATAATCTTATATCTGAGATGGGTCTTGATAAATATTTCTGATCTCAATGGAAGTTGCTATTAGAAGATTTAGTGATTCTATTCATTTCACACCTTAATATCTATTATGAGTACAAGGAGAGGGTGTGTGGTTGAAGAGGTCACTATTTCATGTTAACCCCTGAATGAAGTGCTAAAAGCACACGATTTATATTCCTATGTCCAAAGAACAATTACTTTAATGGCAAACCAAATGTTTGTTTGGGGATTATATTTTAATATAAGTGAAAAACATGTTAACTTTTAATCTTAATATGTGCTGGCTTTAAAGTTATTTATATTACTTAATTTTTAATAACAATGATGAGGTTAAAATACCTATTATAAATACACTGTTTTTCTTCATTAATATAGAATGAAAATCTATATGTAAAACTAGTAACCTTTAGAACACAGATTTATATATATATATAGGTGCATGCCACCATGAGAGATGCAATACTTTGTTGGAATGATTTAGGGGTTAACATTTGTGCCATATGTTGAAATTACAAAACTTGGCAAATCAAAGCACAGAACTCAATGCCCATTAACACATTTGCTACTCTAATTCTTCCACTGCATAACAAATTCATAAAACCAATGATCCAACATAGCATAACCCATACAGAATTTTTCCAAGTCTTCTTTCAGATAATTTGGTTAAAATTCTATCTCAGAAATAGAATAGGTATTGACCAAATTTTAAAAATAATTCCCATTTAGCTATTGCAAGAACAAACAAACTGCACAGACAGTGAAACATTTTCATTAGCTATTGCTAAACTTTTGAAGTAATTTACTCAAGAATGTAAAGGAAGGACAAGAGAATGTAGACATGCAATTCATGTGGGACACTTTTTCAAATAGTAAAGGAATCATTCAAATGTCCTAATATATAAATTCCTTCACAATTCATTAGTATTTTAGAGTCTGCTTCAATTTGCAAAATTAATTGACATGGATATTAAATGGAGTATGTGATAACACTGTATTAGCAAATTACTCTAGATTCTGGATTCAAATTTTTTTCTCTTAATACTTAGTATTTTTCCCCACTTTTTTTTTCTTCCTTCAAATTATTTGTGTTAAATTAGAGCTATTTTAGAGAAACAACTACAAACCCTAGTTTTCATCTTGCCTAATGGTTATTTGATAATCTAGTAAAGATGGTGTCTGACAGCATGTTTTTCTAGGGTTGCCTTATTCATTATGTCCAATGGGATATTGAGTCCTTAGTTTATGGCAGAAATCTCCCTCAAATCTGGTCCATTCTTTCCAACTGCCACTGTCTTTGTCTAAGCTCAGGTCTTCTATTATCTCTGCCTTACTGCAACTGCCTTATGATCTAGTTGTTGGTCACAAGCCACTCCTTCCACCTCAGTTCATCCTCCACGCTGCTGTCAGGTATTGCTTCCCAAAACAAAATCTATTCTATCACACCTCCCCCAGTTAAAATCTCTCTACTATTTCTACATTAATTATAAAACTTAGCATGATATAAAAAGCTCTTCACAACCTTACTTATTTCTCCAAACCTGTCTGCCAATCTCCTTTATTTATCTAAAACCCAGTCCCTTAGACAGCCTCACTATTCTTTATGCTCTTTTTCTTTCCTCTGGGTCAATAAATATGTAATATCTTCTTCCTGGAATGCCCTTATCCACTTGGAGAATTCCTAATTTATCTATCTTTTAAAATACAGGTTAGATTTACCCTCCTTGGTGAACTATTCCTAAATCCCTAATATCAGATATTACCTCCTCTGTGAAGTATTCTTAAATCCCTAATTTCAGAAAACTGATATTTCAGTGACCATATGATAATGGTATATGGTATACCATATAATTATAATTATATGCACCATGTACCCCAGAGCAGGTATGTTGTTTTATTCCTCCTGTATCCTAGTACCTTACACAGTGCCCAGAGCACAATGACCACTATGTAAATGTTAATGCTAATTTGAAATAAATATGAAATAAAAAATGCCAAACCAAACTAAGTATTTATTCCTGACAAACTCACAGAAAATATAAATGTTTCTAATAATAATGGAAATCCGCTCCACTAAACTTTACATATTAGAGACTCGAATGGTTATAGTGATGGCGGTGGTGGTAGGGGCAGAGGTAGATGGGGTCAAAGGAAGGCAGACAAAGCTCACCACAATTTTAAGAATGGAAAATATCACTAAGAAAAAATCTCTTACGTGTTCATCACTCTTCAGCTGCTTTACTCCAGATTCTATAACCTTAATGTTGGGAAAGCGATTTTCTAATATGGTACTTGGTTGTTCTTCAACATCAAATTCTTCCAATATTTTAGAAACCTAAAATTAGATTAAAGAATTAAAGTGCAAATTTTGAAAGTATTTTCTTTCAAGAATCTTAATTAATAAAAATATTTTTGTTTTTATATGTTTTTATTTCACGTTCATAAAATAGGAGAGTCAGATAATTGCACTATACATGGTGTAAAGAGGACTAGACTCTGCTCCTAAGACGTGAACTCACTAATTCTGCCACTCTGGGGCAACTCATGTACATTACGAATCTTAATTTCCTAGTGGTCAAACGAGGGCTAAAACTACTTTTTACTCCATGGCTGTTCCATGATTTAGTAAAATAATTTATCTATTTCCTTATCCTTTTAAGCTTTCTCTCTCCACTAACCTTACTGTGATCTAATCTTTGGCCTCTCTCCAATCCTCTGAACCCATCAACATCCTCTTAAATTCACTTTCCTTTCTATTCAGCTAAGATTCTACTGTGGATCATTTTGTCTTTTGCTCAAACTCTTTATTACCTTGTTTTCTTGTCCCTTAACCATTAAAAGCCCCAAACCACAGATCAAACCACTGACTTTCTTTAGTCCTATACCTGGACTGCTGTAGAAGGACCACCAAACATTGGAGATTGGTATCTAACCCCAGCTGCTCCTAAAATACAGCATGGAAATCCTACTACCTGGTGCCAGCAGTTCTCAAATCTTTCAGTCTCAAACTTCTTTGCCCTCTTACAAGTTATGGAGGACCCGAGAGAGCTTTTGTTTGTATAAATTATGCCTATTAATATTTACCATATTATAAATTAAGAGAGAAATTTTAAATAAGTCACTTAAAAATAATAATAAACCCAACACTTTAAAAACATTTTTTTATTGTGAAATATATATACAAAAAAAGCAATATATTTCAAAGTACGTTGTAACAAGCGGTTACAGAACAGATTTCAGAGTTTGGTATGGGTTACAGTTCCACAATTTTAGGTTTTTCCTTCTAGCTGCTCCAAGACACTGGGGACTACAAATAATATCAACACAATGATTCAGCAGTCAAACTCATCTGTTAAATTCTATTCTCTCTGTTATAACTCCTTCTTCTCCTTTGATCCCTCTCCCAATCTTTAGGGGCATTTGTGCTATGCCCTTTCTAACTTTTTTTATGTTAGAAAAGGGTATTGACAATATGGGGTTGGGGGATGAAACTAGTTGATGTTCTTAGAGAAGTTTGTCCCTCTGCGTTTCAGGAATTATCTGGCCTAGGAACCATCTGGAGGTTATAGGTTTCTAGAAAAGTAATCTTAGTGCATGAAACTTTCGTAGAATCTCAGGAAAGAGCTCTAGGTGTTCTTTAGGGTTAAGAAGAATGGTGTCATAAATCCAATACTTTTAAAGAACATATATAATTAAAAATAGTTTATTTTCCCAATTCCCCCCCAAAAAACCAAAGAGAAGACAGGTAGTTTTACATTTTTGTAAAAATCTTTAACGTACTGCTTAACAGAAGAGAGCTGCTTCTCTGCATCTGCATTCAAACTGCTTCTACATTCTGCTTCTATAACTGTTGCAATATGTTATTTGTTTGAAATACATGAAGAAAATTCAGCCTCACATAGATACGCAATTAAGTAAAGGAATATTTTAATAACTTTTCATGCTAATACTTTACAAGTTTTGGTTTCTTAAAGATTAGTTGCAATGTGGAATTTGAAATTATATCAAAGATATTTTTTATGCTCTTAGTTTAAAATCGAGTGGTCTATCTTTAACTTTGAATGGACCTTGTAACAACACTGGTCATTTGGACAGCACTGTTTCACTGAGTCATACAGATCTTCCAAATGTTGATTCATTTCATATTAATGCAATATCAAAAAATCATGCTCATTAATATCATGAATAATCTTATCAGAAAATTCAAGAAAAGTTTTTAAGTACAGGAGGGTCACAGTGGAGAATTAGTTTTCCAAAATTCTAATTTTTGCTTGGAAGCTCTATTTTTATCGCTGGCAAGAGATATTGTCAGTTGTTCCCCTTGAAGTGACAGGCTCACTTCATTCATTATCCAAGTATGAATAGCCATAATTTATCAGTTGGCTTTTGAAGTAAAAAGGATGTTCCATGAAAAAAAAAAAATCAGTTCTCCTGTAATTTAACTGCACAACTGATTTTCCTTGAAACAACACTCTACTTGGCTCTGCAGAAGTACTTTATGTGTACTTCACATCTTATCATACAAAATATTAAAAATATGAACACTGAAGAATCAAGATTTAATAAAATTAATGCTTTTTCCAGGCTTTTTAAAAAGTGTCAGTGTGTAGTAATGAAGAACACAAAGAATCCTAGTGCAGTTTGGTAGTAGCTCTGCCTTGATTTGTGCTACAGCACCAGCAGTTTTAAAACCTCTGCTTATGTATCATCATTGCATATATCAATATAATGGAAATAGCAAATAGCATCTTAGAAAGATCTTCCATTCCCCTCAGTACTTTTCACCACTCTAATGCTCTCCAACCATATCTCACCATTTTCTTTCTTAGCAAGTGACCTTTCTTCTAAGTTCAGAAACGACTAAGAAATCCTACTATTTCCTTTTCTGCTGTGGTCCACCTTCCTGGACCATTTATTCTCTCTCACTTTTTCAAGGTGAATTCATTAATCTATGCTCCATAGCCTATCATCTTTCACCTCTGCAAGACTCCTGCTTTAGTATATGCATCTTACTTTCCTGTATCTTCACCCTACTCTCCTGGTTTCTTAATTTCATCAGGTAAACATAAACAAGTTTTTTCCATCTTAAAGTAATAAAACCCTCCTTTAATGTTAGAAGCATGTCTTCACTTGCTGCCACCCTATTTTTCCTCTCTTCACAGTCATGTTTCAAGAGAGATAGATTTTAATGTTCAATGTCATTTTATAGTTACTTCCCATTAATTTCTAAAAATAGTAGTTTTTCTCAAAGTCACTATGACTCTCTAGAAATAGGCACTTTTGAGTCATTACTGTGCCTGATTATTACAGAAGTTCTGACATGACTGACCACTCCTTTTAATTGAAATTTTTACTTTCTCTGGCTTGAGGGAAACTGTTCTCTCAATTTTCCTTCCAGAGCCAAGACTATAAAGGCAACCACTTTCATGTTATTCTTTCTCATTGACCATCCCACAAGACCTATTATGCTTTTTTCCTGACCATCTCACAAGACAGCATAACTGGGTCACTCTTCTCACTGTATTAACTCTTCCTGAAAAACTGCATCCCATGCCCATCGCTTCAGCTAACCCTGATACAATGATGAATGCTAAATTAATATTTCCAACTCAGTCTTCTCACCTGTTCAAAATGCTCTAGCAGTTTTCCCCACCTAAATTTAGATAAAATGCAATTCCACAGCATTGTATACAGCCCTGTCATGATCAGGTGGTTCCTGCTTACTGGTTCAGTCACGCACTTTATACTCCTACAATGCTGAAATGGTACCCATGTAAGCATATTTATGTAGTCATACAATTCCATGCCCCTTGGCACATATCGTTAAGCCTTTTTCTGGGATGCCTGCCTTCACCCAACTTCTTATGAACATGGTATACACCTACTTATTCATTAAGTTTCAGCTTCAGTGCAACCTCTTTGTAAAGCCTTCCTTGATTCTCAAAGGTAGACTCTGACCCCCATACATCAACATGTATACGTGTAAAAATAAATATATACACATTGTAATATGACCTCATTTTATTTTTTACCTCTTTGTGGATAATTATCACATGGTATTATAATTATTTCTTTGCATATCTATCACCCCAATAGAAACTAGTTATTCTGATAAAGAACTACTCATTAATCATGAGGACCCTAGATCCAAAGTGCCTGGATTCAAAACTGGTTGTATGACCCTAGGAATCTATCTAACCTTACTCTGACTCATTTACCTCAACTGTAACTGGAGATAAAATTTACCTCAAAGGGCTAGTTAAGGATTAAATGAATTAATATATTGTATAATGTTATTTCAAATCACTTTCACTTCTCTGTTTCACACCTCACATCTCTGTTAAGTAAAGCATTTTCTAATTATTATTCTAATAGTACAGTTGAAGCAACCCAGATACACAGATTTGCTGAGGCTATATAGCCAGCAAGTAACAGAATCAGGCTTAGAACCCAGGTTTAAAATACTTGGAAAATCTGAACTCTAGGATCATCATCCCAAATTAAAATTTCTGGAAAGACAATTACAAGACTTACCTATACTTCCTTCTCCTACAGAATAGCTCCTAGCATGTAAATGAATATTTACTTTTCTTGTTTAGAGATTAATCGCCATAATTTCTTTTCTCATTATTCCAAACCCATAACTCTTCAGGCTATACCTAGTTACTAAAATATCTTATGCATCTCTAGGGAAGTTCTGAAGTGTCAACAGAGTATATGATACTATATGTATGTACACACACAAATATATATATACACATATATACATATATATATATGGTCCTATTTAGTTTTGATAGCACTTTTTTTCACTAGATTCTCATTGGAAATTTTCTGAGAAGTAATGAACTATATGGATTGTGAGGGAAGAAAAGATGGGGGAGAAAAGAACAAATTCAGAATCATTCTGGGTACTTTTGTTTTTTGATTTAAATAATTCTAAACTTCAAGCTTTGTTTAAATATGGCTATCAAAAGAACACCTATAATTTTAAGCAATTAAAACACTACAATTACACCCTATTTGATAAGCAAATTATTTCAAATTTTAAAAACTAATATTAAGAAAAGTCATACAAAGGTTCTTACCTGCTTGAAATTTGTAACAGCCTTAATGACAGGAGATGCTGTTAACAGGAGAATATCTTCTGATGGAAACTGAACAGCCAACTTATTTTAAAAAAGGTGAAAAATATAAGTGAGTTTTGGTGGTATATTTGGCATGGGGGTAAAGTTGAGATAATGCAATTTTATTAATACTATAAATCTAGGAAAATAAAAGCTCACTGTTCCTCATTAATAAGTCTCCACTATCCTGAGTCTCATTTATATTTATGGGGCTGTAGTGAGTAACGTCAAACACGGTTATTGGTAAAATGAATAATAGAGGAGATATAATAATACCTCCTTGAACAAGAAAAGTGATATAAAGCGATATCCTTTATTTATGTAAACTTATTTTACATACTAATTTAAAGCTCTCATGCAGAGAATTAGAATAAACTACTTTTCTAATTAACAGTTAAAGTCACCCCTATTGGGGTTTCCACCGACCAAGATATCAGCATAAGACACTCCAGGGTGTCATTCCCCCACAGAATCGTTGAGTAACTAGCAAAAACTGGCAGACCCATCTTCCTTACAATTCCAGAAAACAGTTAAAGGGCTGCAGGAACTGGGTGAGTGCCAAATCAAGGAAACACCCCTTAAAAACAAGAGAAGATTCCTTTGCCCTTGCTGGCCCCATCCCAATCCCTACCCTGGTTCGGTGTGGAGTTGGCCTGCACTTCCAGTGTAGTTCCCTAGCCCCATTCCACAGGGAGCAGAGTAAACCTTATAAAAATAGTGGGGTACTCACATGCAGTGCCAGCCTACTGGGCAGTAAGCTTAAAGATTGGATCAGGATCTTCCTCTCTGGCTTGACCCCTCCCCACCCCAGAACCTGCTATGCAGGCAGAAGAAACTGGTGCAAGAAACAACTGAGTCCAAGCAGTCTGGACCATATGATTACCTGCTTTAAGACACATACTAAGGCAGCAGGGAAGGAGAAATGTCCATTTTACAAGGAGTAGAGGGAACATTCTGTATTTCTGTAAAAGGGGGAAGGTCCAAGGCCATGTTCCAGGAAGGAGAACAAGTGCAGGAGAAGATACAGGCTCAGAAAAGTATCCTATACTTCACTTTAACTGGAGGCTGATCTTTATAGGAGGGTTAAATCATGAAGGAAAGTACTACCCAATCCAATTTCACTTGCTGAGACTGTGAAAGGTGTCTATTTTTTGTTTTTATTAGATCTTGACACTCATGGAAATCTCTGTCTTATCACTAGCTGGATACAAACATAAATCCCAAAGTTAACACATTAAAATATTAAAATCTTCAATGTGCTATAAAAAATTACAAGATAAAGAAGCAGGAAATGATGGCCTATCCAACAGAACAAGATACAAATCCAGAAATCAACAATGAAGAAGACTACACTTTTGACATACTGAGATACTGAGCAACGGCTTTTTTTTCAACTGAGAAATCTTCACACACATACATTGTATACATGATGTACAATCAATGGCTCACAATATCATCACATAGTTGGGTATTCATTACCATGATCATTTTTTAGAACATTTGAATCACTCCAGAAAAAGAAATAAAAATGAAAAAAAAACAAAAACAAACTTGATACATACCATACACCTTACACCTCCCTTTCATTGGCCACTGGTGTTTCTGTCCACCCAATTTATTTTACTCTTTGTCTCCCCTATTATTTATTTATTTTTATCCATATTTTTTACTCATCTGTCCATACCCTGGATATAAGGAGCACCAGACACAAGTGTACAGACACCAGTCACAATCACACAGTCACACTGTAAATGTTATATTTTTATACAATCATCTTCAAGAATCTAGGCAACTGGAACACAGCTTAACAGTTTCAGGTACTTCCATCTAGCCACTCCAATACACCATAAACTAAAAAGGGATATGTATATAGCATAAAAATAACCTCCAGGATAACCTCTCGATTTTGCTTGAAATCTGTCAGCCACTGAAACTTTATTTTGTCTCATTTCTCTCCTCCCCTTTCTGGTCAAGAAATGAACAATGACTGTTTAAATATGATCCTCAATATGCTCAAGGAGATAAAGAAAACACAGAGAAAGAACTAAGAACATCAGGAAAACAACAAAGGAACAATATGAGACTCTCAATAAAGAGAAAGAAATTTATAAAAAGGAGCCAAATAGAAATATCGGAATTTAAGACCACAATAACAAATGAAGAATACCCTACGAGGTTTCAACAGCAGATTGCAGTTGGCAGAATAATCACTGTACTGAAAGACAAGACAATTGAAATGTTTCAGACCGAGGAACAGAAATAAAAGAATGAAAAAAAGTGAGCAGAACCTAAAAGAACTGTGGTACACCATCAAGCATACCAATATATGCATCAGGGGAATCCCAGAAGAAAAAGAAAGAGAAAGGGGGAGAAGGAATATTCAAAGGAATAATGGTAGGAAGTTTCCCAAATTTAACAAAGGACATGAATATATACACTCAAGACTCTCAATGAACGCTAAATAGGATAAGCTTGAAGAGAACCATGTAGACACATAGCAGTCAAATCGTCCAGAGCCAAGGATAAGGAGAGTGTTCTGAAGGCTGCAAGGGAAAAGCAATGTATTAGGTACAAGGGAGTCCCCAAAAGATTAAGTGATTTCATATCAGAAACCATGGAGGCAAGAAGGCAGAGGTACAAAATATGCAAACCAAAAATTTTGTATCTGCTGAGACTTTCTTAAAAAATTGTGAGGGAAAGACAAAAACATTTCCAAAAAAACAAAAGCTGAAGGAGTTTATCATCACTACCTGCTATGCAGGAAATGCTAAAAAAGGGGAGTTCTTCAGACTAAAGGAAAGGACACAGGACAAAGGCTCAAAATACCATAAAAAAATAAAGTCCTCGAATAAGGTAACCATAAAGGTAATTATAAATGCCAGAACTTTATATTATACTTTTTAGTATATAAATTCACTTTTTACTCCTTACAGGTTCTAAACTGTAAATATATAAAAAGTAATGATAAATCTATGGTTTTAGACAATGTATAAAGATACACTTGTAACAAGTATAACAAAAGGATGGGGGAAAGAGGGGTATATTAACAGTATTTGTGTATGTCATTGTAACTGAATCAGTATTGTGACTGTTATAGATTTAGGATGGTAAATTTATGTCCCATTGTAACGACAAGAAAATATATGAAAAATATATAAGAAAGAAAATGAGACCCTTCTCAAAATGTTACACTACCAAAAAACCAAATAAATATGAAAGAAGGCATTAATGGAAGGATTCAGGTCAAAAAGGGTAAAAAACTTACAAAAAAACAAATAGTATGGGAATCCTAGAAGGAAAAGAAAGAGTTTAGTCTTAAATTAAACTCTCCAGTCAAAAGGCAGCTATCAGCGGACTGATTTAAAAGGCATGCCTACTATATGCTACTATATGCTCTTTTCAAGAGACCAACCTTAAATTAGATTCAGGAAGGCTGAAAGTGGATAAATGAAAGAAAATATACCATGCAAATAGTAAACAAAAAGACAGCTGGGGTAGCTATGTTAACATTCAACAAAATAGACTTTAAATAAAAACTGTTACAAGGTCAAAGAATGTCATTATATACTAATATAGGGATCAATTCAAAAAGACATCATCATTAATTTACTGTACCGTATATAAAGCAAATACTGAGAGATCTGAAGGAAGAAATAAATGGTTCTACATTAATACTAAGAGAATTCCATATACCACCTTCAATAATGGCTAGAACATCTTATCAAAAGATCAATCAGGAACCGGAAGACTTGAATAATACAATAAACCAACAAGATCTAACAGATAGTACTTCATTCAACAGCAGCAGAACACATATTCTTCACTAGTGTACATGGGTCATTCTCCAGGACAGATCATGTGTTAGGTTATAAAACAAGTCTCAATAAATTTTAAAATACTGAAATCATACCATGTATCTTATTTGACCGAAATGGAGTGAAGTTAGAAATCAATAACAGAGAGAGAACTAGAATATCTAGAATATGTGAGAATTAAACAGATTCTTAAACAACCAATGGGTCAAGAAAGAAATCACAACATACATTAGGAAATATCTTGAAGTGAAAATACAACTGACTAGAACTTACAGGATCCAGTGAAGGCAGTGCTGATAGGAAAATTTATAGCCTAATGTTTATATTACCAAAGAAAAATGTCAAATCAGAGACCTAACCTCACAACTGGAGGATTCAGAAAAAGAAAACTAAATCCAAAGTAAGAAGGAAGGAAATAAAAAAGATTTGAGAAAAATGAAACAGAGAATAAAAACCAATGGAGAGAATTAACAAAACCAAAAGTTGCTTTTTGAAAAGATCAATAACACTGGCAAAACTTTAGCTAAACTTACAAACACAAAAATGAGAGGATACAAATAACTAAAATTAGAAATGAAAGGGGGGGAGGCATTACTACCAACCTCACAGAAATAAAAAGGAGATACTACAGATACTATATATGACTGGATGCCAACAAATTAGATAACCAAGATGAAATGGACAAACTACCTGCACTGCCACAAGAAGAAACACAAGATCTCAACAGACCAATAAGAAATAGAGAGACTGAATCAGTTATCCAAAATCTCCCAACAAAGAAATGACCATGACCAGTGGCTTCACTGATAAATTTTATCAAACATTCTAAGAAGATTTAATATCAATTTCCTCAAACTCTTCCAAAAAACTTATAAAAGGGAATTCCTAACTCATTCTATGAGGCCAATATCATCCTAATACCAAACTAGATGAAGATACCACAAGAAAACATTTCAGACCAATATTCTTTATGAATATAAATGGAAAATTCTCAGTATGCACAACGATTTCAACAGCACATTCAATGAATTATACACCATAATCAAGTGGGATTCATTCCAAGTATCCAAGGGTGGTTTAACACACACAAAAAATAAATTAAGGTAATATACTATATCAATAGAATTAAGGAGAAAAACTACATGATCATCTGAATTGATGAGTAAAGGAATTTGATAAAATCCAGCATTCTTGATGCAAGCATTCAGAATATCAGGAATAGAAGGAAACTTCCTCAACATGACAGAGGGCATATATGAAAAACCCAATATTAACATCATACTCAATAGTGAAAGATAGAAAGCTTCTCCTCTTAGATGAAGAATAAGACAAAGATGCCCATGGTATTTTCAACATTGTACTGGAAGTTCTAGCCAGAACAGTTAGGCAAGAAAAAGAAATAAAAGACACTCAAATCAGATACAAAGAAGTAAAACTTTACTATTTGCAGATGACATGATCCTATAGGTAGAAAATCTGGAAACATCCATAACATCCACATTCAGCAGAATGGTAGGGTAGAAAATCAACAACTCAATAATCTGTTGAGTGAAGCATTGAATGAAGTACCTATCTGTTAGATCTTGTCGGTTTATTGTATTTTATACATTGGTAATGAATAATTTAAAGAGGAAATTGGGGTTAAAAATCCATTTACAACACAACTAAAAGAATCAAATACCTAGGATGTAAAAGACTTGTACATGGAAAGTACCTGCATGTGGAAAACTAAAAGACAGTGCTAAAAGAATTTAAAGACCTACATAAATGGAAGGACATTCTGTGTTCATGGACTGTAAAACTAAATATTATTCAGACATCAATTTTATCCAGAGTCACTTACAGATTCAAGGCAATCTCAATTGAAATTCCAACTGCCTCTGCAAAAATGGAAAAGCCAATCATTAAGCTTATATGGAAGGATGAGGAGCACTGAACAGCCAAAACCACCTAGAAAAAGAACAAAGTTGGAGGTTTCCTACTTTCTGACATTAAAACTTTTTACGAAGTCAATAATCAAAACAGCATGGTACTGGCACAAGGACAGACACACAAATTAGTGGAACTGAATTAAGAATGCAGAAATAAACCCTCATACCTATGGCCAATTGGCTTTTGACAAGGATGCCAAGTCTATTAAATGGGGTAAGACAAATGAAAACTAGATATCCACATGCAAAACAAGGAAGGTGGACCTCTATCTGATACCCTATACAAAATTTAACTCGAAATGGATCAAGGATCTAAGCATAAGTATGAAAACTGTAATATTCCTAAAAGAAAACACAGACTAGCATCTTCTGAGCCTTTACTCAGACAATGGTTTCTTAGACTTGATACCAAAGTCATGGACAATGAAAGGAAAAAACAGAAAAGTGGGACTTCACTAAAATAAAAGCTTTTGTGCATCAAAGTACTTTATTATGAAAATATAGTCAATCTACAAAATGGGAGAAAATATTTGGAAACTGCCTATTTGATAAGGGTTTAATGTCCAGAATATAAAAAGAAATGTACAACTCAACTCAAAAAGTCTAACAACTGAATTAAAAATGGTCAAAAGATTTGAATATACATTTCTATAAAGAGGATATACAAATAGCCAAAAAGCACATGAAAAGATGGTTAATGCCATCTGCCATTAGGGAAATATAAACCAAAACTACCACGAAATACCATTTCATACACACTAGAATGGCTACTATTAAAAAAATGAAAAATAACAAGTGTCATTATAGAGGATGTGGAGAAATAGAAACAGTTGTTAATTTTTGGTAGGAATGTAAAATGGTGCAGCTGCTGTGGAAAAGTTTGGCCGTTAATCAGAGAGAAGAACCCCATGATTTAGCAATCCTACTTCTAGGTACATACCCCCAAAGAAGTGAAAGCAGGCACTAGAACAAATGTTTGTACACCAATGTCCATAGCAGCATTATTAACAGTTGCCAAAAAAGGAAAGTAACCAACTGTCCATCAATATTATGGATGTAATTAACACCACCAAATTACATATTTGAATGTGGTTAAAAGGAGAAATTTTAGGTTGTATCTTTAACCAGAATAATTAAAAAAAAAAAAAAAAAAACCATGGGGCTGAACAACACAAATATGAACCCTATTGTAAGCTATGGACTCACTAATAGTATAATTTTAAAATTCTGGTTTCAATAGTTTGTTACAGTAGTTTGTTACTGATGCAGTGTGAAAAATAGGGAAAATGGCATGTGGGAGGGAGAGTATATGAGAACATCATATTTTCTTTAAAAGTACAATTCCTGTAATTTTTAAAAATTTCTCCAATTAAAAAAAATCCACCCCCAATAAAAAGAAAAGGGTTTGGTCTAGTTCCTGATGGGGTGTATATTATTTTTCATACCACAGTTTATAAATTGTAAGTGTGACTTCCCAATTAGTTGTCATAACCGGGCAAAAATTTAAGAGAAAAAAAAAAACTGAAAAAGTTCAATTAAAATACAAAAAATGGTAAGGAAAAAAAAATCCGCTCCCATTCATTTAAAAATAAAATTTAGGGGTGTGTGTGTGTGCAGGTAATTCAGTGGTAGAATTCTCGCCTGCCATGCAGCAGACTCAGCTTTGATTCCTGGCCTATGCACTTCCTAAAAACAAACAAACAAGCAAAATAAAAATGAAACAAACGGTGCTGAAATAACGGGATACTCACATGGAAAAAGAATGAAATGTGACCCTGCCATACAGTATACAAAAAAAAGGGCAAGGATATTTGTATTTGCCTTGAGTGGGATGAAATTACAGCTAACTCTCCATAACACATTCTTAAACTAAGAGCCTGAATTTTTTCAAGTGCTTTGGCACTCCTATTCCACCTCTCCCAACTGCCTGACCAATATATATTCTGGAGAGAAAAGGCCATTTTAATGTTAGCTTTAAAAAAAATTCAGAGTCACAACCTGCAATTACTGCTTCTTCAGCCTTCTCTATCTACAACCTGTCTCATTCCCACTTTAAACTTCTTGAGAGCATTTTCCCACCTCACTGTGTATCAACACCACTAACCTAAAACTGAGCATGCTCAAATCACCTATACACTCTTAATTCTTTTTAGTGTCCTATTATTTAAGCTCTGTATTTTTCGTCAAGGTTATCACTCTCTTCATCTTGGATCCTTTCCTTTATATATTCTGTAATTTATCTCTCTCCTTTCTGTCTCCATGGCTAGATCAGGCCCTCAAAACTTTTTTCTACTACTGAACTCATCTTCAAATTGGCCTTCCAGGCTCATATATTAACCAGCTACCGCAACCCAAATCAACTTTAACCAGTTATCTTTGAAAATGTTTTATTTAATCATGTCACTCCACTGCTCAAAATCATTTGACTACATATACATTCTCAGCAACGTATAAGACCCTTTATGATCTTGTCTCTGACCACCTTTCCAGCTTTATGCTTGGTAACTTTAACCAAGCATAATGTATTTCAAGGTTTGCTACTCCAGGATGGTACCATTCTTACCCATCTGAGATTATACTGTTACTTCCGCTGGTAATGTCTCTTTTTTTTTCCTACCTGGTGAACTTTTACTAGTTTTTCTATATCGGAATAAAATGATGCCTCCTTCGTCTTCCCTAAGCCACTCCCTACCAACCACACAGGCACCTCAACAAAGCAGTTAACACAAAGATGAAATGATTTCTTGACATATGTTCCTTCCACTAGACTTTCAATTGAGGAGGCACACTTTAGTTATATTTAACTACCCAGCCTTTAGAATACTGCCTGGATTATAGGGTGTTTACTTGGTGAAAAAATGGAAACTATACATCCAAAGACTAAAAGAAAAAAGACACTGGACTTGCTGGCGCTATTTCTTATGACCTCAGCGACTACTAATGTTTATATCAACAAAATAATCTAATCTTTTATAGAAATATAATATACATATATTCTGTAGCCGTGTATGTATAAATAATCTGATTACGATTATAATCAGAAAAAACATTCCCCTTTTGTTGTTTTGCAAAACATCAGTAGAGATGAAATCCCTATCTCGGAAGTTCCAACTATAAGAAACTTACATAAGCACTCCATTACCAAGTACTTACAATGCAATAAGGACTTGGCAGCGCTCTAGAAGTTGAATTAAATCATCTAAGTTAATTAAGAAAGGTGGCTGAATTTCTGTTCCAAGTTCTTGTTAGTTATAAGAACTCCTGACTGCTCTAGGACCAGGACCTGGTTCAGCCGGCATTGTTTTCCCCACTAACAATCTGGCCCCCACTCTTCCTCCCCGAGGCTGAGACAAAGTCTAAGGTACTTAAGACATCTGAAGAACACACGCGATTTCTAAAATCGGAGAAGCAAGGAGTGCCGGAAAGTGACCAAGCGAAAGAGGGAATAGTTAGGAGGACAAGGGGAGGGGGCGCGGGAGAGGCCTCCACGACCACCGATATCCTGTAAATAAGCCGAGCAGCCTGCGCGCCTGCCCTACCTGCTCCGCACAGGTAACGCCCGCGATGCCGCCACCGACCACCACGAACTTCCCCGCCTTCGGGAGAGGGCGCGCTACCTCCATCCTCTCGGACTTAACAGAGGTTTACGGAATACCAGCAGGAGCCGCCAGTTCGCGTCTGCAAAAGGAAACCACTGCAGCACGTCACTTCCGGTCTTGGGGCCGGGGAATTCACGTACGGGTGCCTAAGAGCTCATATTTAGTCTCCTCGCTTGGCGTCCCAGCTGCGGTTCTGAAGCGTAGAGGAGTTTCTTTCTTGGGTTTGAGTTATTTTGCTACACTCAAATGCGTAGTTTTTCCAAGTAAGTTTGAAGAAGAGAAGACAAAACAAAGTAAAGAACGTGGGATGTCAAGAGAGGTTTGGTAAATTGACTGTGTAAAGACAGAACAAGTGTTGTCTCAGGGCAGAACGTAAAATAAATGGGTTGCTCTGAAGTTCGCACTGCTTGTTCCTGAGATAAAGTCAACACAGGCTCAGATCTTAAACTCTGAGTGGTAGAAGGAGCCTTCAGGATCGTCGTCCTAGCCTATCCTGGTTATTTTGTAGAAGAGGAAATTGAACCTTCTAAAAACCACTCTTTCGCCACCCTTCACGTAACAATATAAAAATTTTTATTTGAGCAAGCCCAAACGATCTTCATTTTCAATGCAAAGCAAAACCATAGAGTTGTTCGCTGACAAGTTGACATTCACTTATCTCAGCGAAAATTTCCAATAGCAAATAGAATTGCTTGCTGTTCATAAAACAAGTCAAATTTCCTCCAAAGTTACCAATAACTACATTCGAGACCTGAATGAAAAATTTCCAATCTTAATTTTGTTGTTAATATCTCTTTTGTGGTGTTCATTTGTTTTCAGAAATGACTAAGACATTATTTACTATTTTTGCTATATTTACTATGTTTACTCTTCACATTATATCACTATTTACGTTCCCAAATAGTTGTGTTCTAATATTACAAAGGTTCTACTTTAAATGACTCATTCCAAAGCTGGTAATCACCAATGTCTCTTTGGTTCTTTAAACTCTGAGAATATCTATTCAAAATAAATAGGAAATTCTACTACATACCTAATTACAGATATTTACTGATATTCATAATAACCAAACTTCAATTAATTTAGGCAGTTCAATACATGATTCTAGTTCCTGTTAATAGTTTAGACAACCAAATAAAGCATTTCAAGAAGGACTTTGTACTTTAAACCTATTTAGATCTAGTCTTAAACTTCTAATTGTCACATGCTTCTGTTCCTTCCAGATTGAATCACATTTGCAACTCCTATTTTCTCTCTTTTCTGGGCATTTGCTTATATCTTTCTTATAATATTCTTAGCAAACTATTTTTTCTAGCTGACCTTTGTTTTCAAGCAGGCATTCATTTCCCCTAGGAAGTTTTATCTGATGCCCTTTACTGAGGTAGGTGTCTTCCCTTTGTTTTCCAGTAGCAGTTTGTCACCACTGAAGTTAGGATTCTCACCTTCCTGTAACTATTATCCAACTATGCCTCTCTACCCCACCCAACTGTTGTGGCTGAATTATACCTCAGAAAAACATGTTCTTAATCCATTCCTGTAGTTATGAACTGGTTAACAGGATCTTTTGTAGATGTTATTTATGGTTAAGGTGTGGCCAGTTGAAACAGGATGTATCTTAATCTTATTACTGGAGGCTTTATAGAGAAAGCCATGGGAAGAAAACAGAAACTGGCATTAGAACTGGGAGAGAAAGAAGAGGATGCAGCCATGTGCATTGCCCATGTGACAGAAAAGCGAAGGAACAAGCATTACTAGTAGCCAGACTGAGAAAACCAGTCTTCAGATAGAAAGCATTGCTCTGTTTTCTCCTCAATTTTGCACTTCTCGCAGCCTCAAAACTGTAAACCAATAACTTCCTGTTGTTAAAGCCAATGCATTACATGGTATTTGCTTTAGCAGTCATGAAACAAAACAAACACCATAAACTTGGTAATCTCAGACATTATTACTTGTTTTTGTATCTCAATGTTCTGTTGGTAGTACACGTTCAAAAACGTGCTGAACAAATTAGGAAGTGGGTGGGTCATGATACTGAAGTTCCCTGAAGGATTTATTTTTTTTTAATTATTAAATATAACATGTTAGGTCGAGGGAATAAGGGAGGGCTCTATGGCTGGAATCATGAAGTCACTCCGGAATGGTGGGTGAACCCTTACAATCTATTCATTGTTCTGTGGACATCTGACCACCTGCTGCTCAACCCACTAGCATAATAATCCTTTGTTTAATGTGCCACTCCTTTCATGTCATCATCTAACCCCTGCCCTTAAAAACTGCACTCGCCAAAGCCAATGCTCAGACTCACCTCACTCCATCTTGGGTTTGGTGAGCTCTGCCCGGGAGTGCAGCCAATAAAGCATGCTCATCTAAAATCATTTCGTCTTCTTTCCTTTCTCTCAAATACCCCATATCTTAAAACCTTTCATAACTTATATACAAAAAAGCAATAAATTTCAAAGCAGCACTGCAACAATTAGTTATAGAACAGATTTCAGAGTTTCGTGTGAGTTACAGTTCCACAATTTTAGGTTTTTCTTTCTAACTGGTCTAAGACAACTGGACACTAAAAAAAAAAATCAATATAATGATTCAGCAGTTATACTCATTTGTTAAATTCTATCTTCTCTGTGATAACTCCACCTCTTCTTTTGGTCTTTCTCCTAATCTTAGGAGTATTTGGGCTATGCCCATTCTAACTTTTTTATGTTATATGGAATAATATGGGATAGGGAGATGAAACTAATTGATGTTCTGGAGAGACTGGCCCCTCTGGGTTTCTACATGGCCTAGGAACCCATTTGGAGGGGGTAGGTTTCTGGAAAATAATCATGGTACATGGAATCTTTGTGGAATCTCAGATAAAGCCCTAGGTGTTCTTTAGGGTTGGCAGGAATGGTTTTGTTGGGGTTTGGCAAATCATGATATACTCTTGCATAAGAGTAACCTCTCAACTCTATTTGAGCTCTCTCTGCCACTGATACCTTATTTGTTACAATTCTTTTCCCCCTTTTAGTCAGGAAGGCATTGCTGATCCCACAGGCTCATCCCTGGGAGTCATATACCACGTTGCCAGGGAGACTTTCACTCCTGGATGTCATGTTCCATGTAGAGGGTAGAGTAATGATTTTACTTGCAGAGAGTTGGGCTTAGTGACAAGAAGAGGCCACATCTGAGCAACAAAAAATGTTCTTTGGAAATAACTCATAGGCATAAATATAGGTAGGCTTATGAGGCTTAGCTTCTCCACTATATAAATAAGCTTCACAAAAGCAAGCCTAAAGATCAAAGGCTTGACCCTATTAATTTGGAAGTGAGATTTTTTTCTGAGGGGTGGTGGTGCATGATCTGGGAATCGCATGGAAGGTGAGCATTCTACCACTGAACCACCTGTTCACCCTTGGCCTATTGATTTGGGAGTCCCTAATGTTTGAGACAGTAATGGGTTTTCCCTGTGGTAAAGTTTATAGTTCCATATTATTTTTCCCATCCTTCAAAGGATTTTGTCAATACTGTTTAATTATCTGCTCAACATATACTGGAATGTATCCAGGCATTACATTAAACTATACAGAATTACAAGCCTTCATTCCCATTGTAGGCTCCCTGTATTTGGGTTGTTTAAATGATCTATCCGGACAGGTTGAGTTAAATTATGTGCTACAGAAAATTTAGGTTTTGCACAAAATAAACATCTCTTTCTTTGTTCTCATAGAGTATGTGAAGTTCCAAAATACAGACAATGTCCTCTTTACCCCTGTATTCTGATTTACTTTAGTCCTGACCTGATCAGCTTTGTTCATATCTCTAATTGAAGCCCTAATCTCTTTTTCAATTTCTTTAACAGTTGCTGTATGTGACAATGCTAGCTTTCAAACCTGGAGAACTCCTACTCTGAGTCTTTGGTGTCACACAGGTACCCACAGTTTCAGGAAAATACCAGGATATATATAAATACCAGTATATATATATATAGCACAGCCTGTCAAACTCTAGAAATAACAATTACAGTTCCAGATTAAATGTGACTACTATAAAAGCTTACAATGTAGGCCCTAATTTTCTTATAAATATTTTCCGAATGAGATCATACAATATTTGCTCTTTTTTTTCTTCTGGCTTATTTTGTATCATATAATGTCCCACAGGTTCATTCACAATGTTGTATGCCTCATGACTTCAATCATGTGTATACACCACAGTTTGCCATTCTACTTCTTAGTCAGTGTATCATACCTTCAGCCCCTTCATCCATTGAACATCATGTATAATGTCCAAATTCAGTCCGTGTCTCACATTATCCTCATTTAGTGGTATAATCATCAGTACTCTCAATTTTAGACAATTTTCATTGCTCATAAGAGAAAAATAACCTATAAACACACCCTCACCAAATAGAAAATCCAAACTTTCCCTTAACACTCATCCATGCCCCCCCAGTTATTTACCCCTGTTATTGCTGTGATACTATTGATGTCTTCCTGTTAAATATAGCCCATAGCATGCAATAGTAGTTTTTCCCATATACCCAATATTATACACTCTATATGTAAGATTCATACCTTTGAAGTAGTTCATGCAAGAACTTATTTATATTTGTAGTTTTAATCTATGGGATACATGGCTCTATACAGCCCATTTCAATCATGTTTACCTTCAATATGCCAATATTATTTATAGTCCCATTAATGAACTTCCTACACTTCTACCCATTTCCTTACTTTTAATTCAACCTCATTAGCTAACCGTTCACCTATCTCTAGCTTCCGTGTATCTCTAGGTCCCTGATAGTCTATAATATAGCCTCTGAGTTTACCTTTACCAAGGTCATAAAAACTAAATCATACAGTATCTATCATTTGATGTCTGGCTTATTTTTCTCAGCATTATGTCCTGAAGGTTCATCCATCTTGTTATATTATTCAGGGCATCATTCAGTGTTAATGCTGCATAATATTTCATCATTCTGTATATACCACGTTTTGTTTACCCACTTGTCTGTTGATGGGCATTTGAATTGTTTCCATCTTTTGGCAATTGTGAATAACGTTGCTGTAAACATTGCTATACAAACATCTGTTTGTGTTGAGCAGAAAACTCTGCTCTTCTGGGTATATACTGAGTAGTGGTATAGCCAGGTCAAAGGGCAACTCGATATTTAGTTTTCTAAGGAACCGCCAAACTGTCTTCCATAACGGCTGTACCAATATACATACATTCCCCCCAGCAGTACGTAAGTGTCCCAATTTCTCCACGTCTTCTCCAACATTTGTAGTTTTCTGTATGTTTAATAACAGCCATTCTTATAGGTGTGAGATGGTATCTCATTAAAGTCTTGATCTGCATTTCCTTTATAGCTTTTCTGTTTGTTTAATAACAGCCATTCTTATAGGTGTGAGATGGTATCTCATTAAAGTCTTGATCTGCATTTCCTTTATAGCTAATGAAAATGAGCATCTGTTCATGTGCTGTATAGCAATCCATATTTGCTCTAGTGAAAAATGTCTATTCATATGTTTAGATATATAAAATAAACCCCATTTTATAATTGGGCAGATTGTTCTTTTGTTATTGAGTTGTATGATTTAAGTATACAGGATATTAAATATTTATCCAATATGTGATTTCCAGATATTTTCTCCCATTGAGTTGGCTACCTCTTCACCTTTTTTATAAAGTTCTTTGAGGCACAAAAGAATTCAATATTGAAGTTCGCATTTATCTGTATTTTCTTTCATTGCTTGTGCTTTGGGTGTAAAGTGTAGGAAGCTATCTCCTATGTGCAGGTGTGAAAGTATGTACTCCAGAAAAGCCATGTTTTAATCCTCACCCAGTCTTGTGGGAGCAGCTATTTCTTTTAATCCTGATTCAATATGGTAGGCTAGAAATTTTTGATTAGATGATCTCCTGAGATGTGACATACCTAATTGTGGGTGTGACCTTTTGACTAGATGGAGATAAGATTCTACCCATTTCAGAGGGGTCTTGATTAGTTTATTGGAATCCTTTAAAAGGATTCCATAACATTTTGGAGAGAATCAAAAATGACAGAACCTACAGAAATGTCAGAGCCAACAAAAACTTCAGAGCAGAGCTGACACAGATACCGACATGGAGACTGGAGACGTGTATATTTGGAGATGCTTGGAGCCCAGCAGACATCATCATGATATGTTAAGCAAGCTAGAACTTGGAGAGAGCCAAGGGAAGCCAAGGGATAAAACCAGCCCTGGAGAAGCAAAGTGAGGAATGTCCACAGGAACAGAGGTTGAATGCACAGAGCCCAGGAGCAAGGGACCAGAAGATGCCAGCCATGTGACTACCCAGCTGATAGAGCTGTTCTTGACCCATTGAGCTTCCTTGAATCAAGGTATCTTTTACTGGATGCCTCAGTTTGGACATTTTTATAGGCTTAAAACTGTAAACTTGTAACATATTAATCCTCTTGAAAAGCCATTCCAGTTCTAGTTTATACATTCCAGTAGCTTTCAAACCAAAACATCCTATTACTAGATCTTTTCTCTTTTTTAAAAAAATATTTTATTGACACATCTTCACCCACATACAACCCATACATGGTGTACAATCAGTGGGTCACAATGTCATCACATAGTTTTGTATTCATCACCATGATCATTTTGTAGAACTACTGAACCACTCCAGAAAAATAAATACAAAGAAAAAAGAAAAAACTCATACATTCCATTCCCTTTATCCCTCCCTCTCATTGATCATTCATATTCCCATCTGTCCTTTCTATTTTACCCCTTATCCCCCCAATTATTTGTTTTAATCCATATTTTTTTTACTCATCTGTCCATACCCTGTATAAAAGGAGCATCAGACACAAGGTTTTCACAATCACACAGTCCCATTATAAAAGTTATATCTTTATACAATCATCTTCAAAAATCAAGGCTACTGAGGATGGTGCAATGGTGTCTCAGTGGAAGAATTTTTGCCTGCCATGCCAGAGACCCAGGTTCAATTCTTGGAGGCTGCCCATGACCAAAAAAAAAATCAAGGCTACTGGAACACAGCTCAAGAGTTTCAGGTGCTTCCCTCCAGCCAATCCAATATACCATAAAGTAAAAAGCAATATCTATATAATGCATAAGATAACCTCCAGGGTTGCCGCTTTTCTGTTTGAAATCTCTCAGCCACTGAAACTTTTATTTTGTCTCATTTCTCTCTTCCCCCTTTTGGTCAAGAAGGCTTTGTCAATCCTATGATGCGAGGTCCCAGCTAATCCTAGGAGTTCTGAACCATGTGCCAGGGAGATTTACACCCCTGGGAATCATGTACCATGTAGGGGGTAAGGCAATGAGTTCACCCGCCAGGTTGGCTTAGAAAACGAGGCCACATCTGAGAAACAATAGAGGTTCTCTTGGAGTGACTGTTAGACATAATTCTAAGTAGGCTTAGCCTCTCCTTTGTAGGAATAAGTTTCATTGGGGTGAACCCCAAGATTGAGGGCTCAGCCTATTGATTTGTATGGTAGATTCGATTGTCAACTTGGCCAGGTGAAGGTACCTAGTTCTGTTGCTGTGGGCATGAGCCAATGGTAGGTGGACCTCATCTGTTGCTCATTACATCTGCAGTCGGCTAAGAGGCATGCTTTCTGTGATGAATGATGTTTGATTTAATTGGCTGTGCTTAAATGAGAGACTCAATGTAGCACAGCCCAAGCAGCTCAACATACCTCATCTCAGCATTTGCAGCTCAGCCCAGGGCTTTGAAGATGCAGAAAGAAATCATCCTGGGGAAAGTTGTTGGAACCCAGAGGCTTGGAGAGAAGGCCAACAGAGATCACCCTGTGCCTTCCCATGTAAGAAAGAACCTCAGTTGAAAGTTAGGTGCCTTTCCTCCGAAGAACTAATGAAATAAATCCTCTTTTATTAAAAGCCAATCCATCTCTGGTATGTTGCATTCTGGCAGCTAGCAAACTAGGACAATTTGGTTGTCCCCACTGCTTAAGAGAATCTCAGAAATTCTCCAAATGAAGAGACAGCGGTGGCGGGGCGGGGCGGGGGGCGCTGGTTAAATATTTCCTCCTTTCTCCCCAGTCTCCTAAAGGGACTCTGCAAATGCTTTATTCAACTGCCCAGATTACTCTGGAATATATCAGAGCATCACACTAACCTGAACAAACCAACAGAATCTCACACCCTATTCAAGATTCCGTGTACTTGATGGTGTCAACTAAACTGACCTTACAAGTTAAATTAGGAAATGCACTACCCAAAATGTAAATTTTGTACCAAATAAACATCTTTCCCCTTGGTTCACACAGAAGTTAAGGTTTTAAAATATGGACGATATCATCCTTTATTCTGCTCTACCTTAGTCCTTTCAAGATCAACTTCATTCATATCTCTAGTCAAAGTCTGATAACTTTTTCAACATTTTAAACAGCTCCTGTATGAGGTACTACTGAGTTTCATAGCTTCAGAGATTTCATTGTGAATCCAAGTTGTCACATAAATACTCAAAGTTTCTGGGATTGACTGTTGTCAGGTTCATGTGTCAGCTTGGTAAAGTGGGGATGCCCAGTTGTCTGGTCAGGCAAGTGCTAACCTCTCTGTTGCTCTGAGGACATTTCATGGACTTAAGTCATGATCACACTGGCTGCATCTAGAGCTGAATGAATTTGTAATCAGCTAAGGGGAATGTCTTCTGCAATGAGTGGTGCTTAATTTAATCACTGGAAGGCTTTTAAGGTGGATTCAGAGGAGACAGTCACTCTTCCTGCTTCAGCCAGCCAGCATCTCCTGAGAGTTTATTGAGGAACTTCTTCAGAGCTACCAGCTTGTGGCCTGCCCTACAGATCTTGGACCCTTACATCTCCATGGTTGCCCAGCCAGCCTCTCCTGAGAGTTCATTGTGTACCTTTATCAGAGCTGCCAGCTTTCAGCCTGTCCTACAGGCCTTGACTCCACATCCCCACTGTTATGTGAGACACCTTTATAAATTTTATGTTTACTGATATCTCCTGCTGATTGTTTCTCTAGAGAACTCTAGCTAATACAGCTTTGTACTGGGAGTGATTCTTAAGAAACAGAATCTTTTTTTTTTTAATTTTTTAATTTTATTTTTTTAATACCGAAAAACACCAAACAAACACAAACATTCCTATTTTGATCATTCCGTTCTACATATATAATCAATAATTCACAATATCGTCACATAGTTGCATATTCATCATCATGATCATTTCTTGGAACATTTGCATCTATTCAGAAAAAGAAATAAAACGGAAACAGAAAAAAAATTATAAATACCATATCCCTTACCCATCCCTTTCATTGATCACTAGCATTTCAAACTAAATTTATTTTAACATTTGTTCCCCCTATTATTTATTGTTATTCCATATGTTCTACTTGTCTGTTGACAAGGTAGATAAAAGGAGCATCAGACACAAGGTTTTCACAATCACACAGTCACATTGTGAAAGCTATATCATTATACAATCATCTTCAAGAAACATGGCTACTGGAACACAGCTCTACATTTTCAGGCAGTTCCCTCCAGCCTCTCCATTATATCTGAATAACAAGGTGATATCTACTTAATGAGTAAGAAATAACCTCCAGGATAACCTCTCAACTCTGTTTGGAATCTCTCAGTCATTGACACTTTATCTCATTTCATTCTTCTCCCTTTTGGTCAAGAAGTTTTTCTCAATCCCTTAATGCTGAGTCTCAGCTCATTCTAGGGTTTTTCTAAATCCCTTGATGCTGAGTCTCAGCTCATTCTAGGATTTCTGTCCCATATTGCCAGGAAGGTCCACACCCCTGGGAGTCATGTCCCATGCAGACAGGGATAGGGTGGTGACTTTGCTTGTTGTGTTGGCTGGAGAAAGAGGCCACATCTGAGCAACCATGTGATGAGTTACAGAAACAAGAACTGTAATGCTGTTTTGTTCATGTTATGGTATTTAATTTGTAAGATATCAAGTTTAAGAATGAATATTACCCAAGGACTTGCACCCTATTCTGGAGAGATTTAATGTGCTTCTGGTTGTACATGGGACAGTTGAGTATTGTTAGGCAAGGAAAAAATATATCTGTTATTGTTTTCTATTTAGAGATTAATTATGGTTTAAGGTGATATGTATAGCTGCCATGTTGACAAGGGGTGGACTGCCATGCTGATTTGTGTGTCAACTTGGTGAAGTAGTGGTGCTGGTTGTCTGTTCAGGCAAATGCTGGCCTATCTGTTGCTATGAGGACATTTCTTGGACTTAAATAATGATCATGTTGGCTGCATTCACAACTGATTGCATTTGTAATCAGCTAAGGGGATTAAGTGACACTTAATCTAATCACCAGAGGGATTTCAAGGAGGATTCAGAAGAGACAGTCACTCTTCCTACTTCAGCCAGCCAGCCTCTCCTGAGAGTTTGTTGAGGACCTCCATCAGAGTTGCCAGCTTGTGACCTGCCCTACAGATCTTGGACCCTTACACCCCCATGGTTGCCCAGCCTCTCTTGAAAGTTCATTGAGAACCCTCATTGTAGCTGCCAGCTTGTGGTCTGCCCTACAGATCTTAGACCCTTACATCCCCAAGGTTGCTCAGCCAGCCTTCCCTGAGACTTCATTGAGAACCTTCATCAGAGCTGCCAGCTTGCAGCCTGTCCTACAGACCTTGGACTCTACATCCCATGGTTATGGGAGACACCTTTATAAATTTTGTATTTATGGATATCTCCTGCTGATTGTGTTTCTTCTAGAGAATCCTAGCTAAATAAAACCATGCTATATACAAACAGCTTATTATCTCAGAATTTGGAAATAACAGTTACAACTCCTGAATATGTGAGACTGCCATAAGAGCTTGTAATCCAGGACCCTTTACAATAGGCCCCAACCTGATAACCCATGCTCTCAACTTCAGTTCACCAAGTTTTTATATTATAGTTAGTCCATATGATTGAGGCATGATAAAATTTGTCTTTTTATTTCTGACATTTTATTCAATATATAGTCCTTGAGGTTCATTCACCTACTTGTATGCCTGACAACTGCATTCCTTCTTGTGGCCTCTCAGTAGTCCATTGTGTGTATACACCATAGTTTCCGCTTCCATTCCTCAATTGTTTTACACTTAGGCCACCTACATCCATTGCGAATCTCAAACACTGCTGCCATACACAGCAGTGTGCAGATGTCCATTGTGTCCCCACACTCAGTTACTCTAGACATATACTTAGCAATAGTGTTTCAGGGTTATATGACAACTCCACCCCTAGCCACCCGTGGAACCACCACACTGCCCTCCTAGGGATTGCACCTCTCATTTTCTCTACTGACGGTGAATAGGTACATCTCTTTCTCCACGTTTTCTTTAGCACTTGTTTCTCTGTTCATTTTTTTTTAATTTTTATTTTTAAAGTTTAACAGATTTATTGGAGAGAGAGAAAGCAGAGACAAAGCAGAGAGAAGGCAGGCAGGCAGGAGCCAGCAAAAGGAAAGAAACATATCTCTTTTCTTCTTTCTGTTCATTTTAAACTGTTTTATTCACATATCATACAATCCAACCTAATATAGAGACATGACCTTGCCACCACAATCTATATGAAGACATTTTTTTCTTCCACAAAGAATCCTTACCCCTCCCCCATGCACCCCACCTGTTGACATTTAGTTTTGGCATAATGCCTTTGTTACATTTAGTGTGAGCATATTACAGTGTTACTGTTGACTATAGACCTTAGCTTGTATTGATTGTACTTTTTCCTGCTTACCATCCTTTTTCAACATCTTGCAATATTGACATTCACTTGTTTTCCCTCAGGCAAAAACCTTTTGTGTTTGTATATTTAATCACCATAATTGTCCAATCTAGGTATTTAAGTTACACCATCTCAGTCTTTATCCTCTACCTTTCCTTCTGGTTTCATATGTGCCCCTAGCCCTTCTCCCTCAATCATACTCACATTCAGCTTCATTCAGTGTACTTATATTACTGCATGACTATCAGGTAGGATTGTGCTATCCATTTCTGGATTTTTACAGTCAGTCCTGTGGAACAATCTACGTTCCTTCAGCACCAAATCTCTACTCTATTTCTATCTCCCAATAACTTGTGTTCTTAACTTCAACTGTCAAAGTTCAGTCATGAATGTTAGTTTATATTAGTGAGGACATACAGTATTTAACCTTTTGTTTCTGGCTCATTTCACTTATCATAGTGTTCTTAGGGTTCATCCCCATTGTTACCTGCTTCATGATTTTATTCTGTCTTGCAGCTGTGTAATATTTCATCATATGTATATACCACAGCTATTTAGCAACTCATCTGTTGATGGACATTTGGGCTGTTTCCATCTCTTGGAAATAATAAATAATTCTGCTATAAACATTGGTGAGCAAATGTCCATTTGTGTCCTCGCCTTCAGTTCCTCTGAACATATACCTAGTAATGGGATTGCAGGGTCATATGGAATTCTATACTTGACTTTCTGAGGAAATGTCGAACTGCCTTCCAGAGCAGTTGTACCACTTTACATTCCCACCAACAGTGAATGTGTGCCACTTTCTCCACATCCTCTCCAACACTTGTTTTCTGGTTTTTTTTTTTGATCATGACCATTCTAGTGGGTGTCAGATGATATCGCGTTGTCATTTAGATTTGCATTTTCCTAATAGCCAATGAAGTTGAGCATCTTTTCATGTGCCTTTTAGCCATTTATATTTCTTTTGGGACATGTCTGTTCATGTCTTTTGCCCATTTTTAAAATGGGGTTTTGTCTTTTTGTTGTTGAGTTCAAGAATCTCTTCATATATACTGGCTACAAAACCCTTATCTGACATAAGGTGTCCAAATATTGTCTCCCATTGCATAGGCTGCTATTTTACTTTCCTGACAAAGTTTTTTCATGCATAAACACTTTTAATTTTGAAGTGTTCTCATGTATCTATTTCTTTTTTTAATTCTTGTGCTTTGGGTATAAGATCTAGGAAACTGCCTCCTATTACAAGGTTTATAAGATATTTCCCTACATTTTATTGTAAAAGTTTTATGTTCTTAGTTCTAATGTTTATGTCTTTGATCCATTTTGCATTAATTTTTGTACAGGGTGTGAAATATGGATCTTCTTCCATTCTTTTGCATATGGATATCCAGTTCTCCAAGCACCATTTATTGAAGAGGCTGCTCTATCCCAGGTGGGTTGTCTTGGATGCCTTACCAAAGATCAATTGTGCATATATGAGAGGGTCTATTTTTGACCACTCAATTTGATTCCATTGGTCAATATATCAATCTTTTTGCCAGTATCATGCTGTTTTGACCACGGTAGCTTCATAATGTGCTTTAAAGTCAGGTAATGAGAAACCTCTCACTTCATTTTTCTTTCTCAAGATATTTTTAGCTATTTGGGGCACATTGCTCTTTCAAATAAATTTTGTTATTGTTTTTTTTCTATTTCTTCAAAGTAAGTTTTTGGGATTTTAATTGGGATTGCATTGAATTTATCAATCAATTTGGGTAGAATTGACCTCTTAACTATATTTAGTCTTCCAATCCATGAACATGGTATGCCCTTCCATTTATTTAGGACTTCCATGATTCTTTTTAGCAATTTCTTATAGTTTTCTGCATGTAGGTCTTTTGTATTCTTAGTTAAATTTAATCCTAAATATTTGATTCTTTTGGTGGCTATTGTAAATGGAATTTTTTTCTTGAATTCCTCCTCAGATGGCTTATCACTAGTGTATAAAAATCTCTACTGATTTTTGGGTGTTGATTTTATACACTGCCACTTTGCTGTACTCCTTATTAGCTTGAGTAAATTTTCTGTAGATTTTTTTTAGATTTTTGGCATATAGTATCTTATCATCTGCAAAAAGTGAGTATTTTAATTCTTCCTTTCCAATTTGGATTCCTTTTATTTCCTTTTCTTTCTAATTGCTCTTGCTAGAACTTCCAGCACAATGTTGAACGATAATGGTGACCGTGGGCATCCTTGTCTTGCTACTCATCTTAAAGGGAAAGGTTTTAGTCTTTCCCCATTGAGGATGATGTTAGCTGTGGGTTTTTCATATATTCCCTTTACCTTGTTGAAGAAGTTCCCCTCTATTCCCATTCTTTGAAGTATTTTCATCAAGAAAGGATGTTTAATTTTGTCAAATGCCTTTTCTGCATCAATCGTGATGATCATGTGGTTTTTCTGCTTTGATTTGTTGATATGGTGTATTGCATTAATTGATTTTCTTATGTTGTACTAGCCTTGCATACCTGGAAGAAATTCCACTTGATCATTCTATTTGCTATTGGATTCTATTTGCAAATATTTTGTTGAGAATTTTTGTATCTATATTCTTTGAAGATTTTGGTCTTCAAAAAAATTTCTTGTAGTATCTTTGTTTGGCTTTGGCACTAAGGTGATGTTGGCTTCATAGAATGAGTTAGATAGCTTTCCCTCCCCTTCAGTTTTTTTTGAAGAGTTTGAGCAGGATTGCTATTAATTCTCTCTTGAATGCTTGGTAGAATTCATACTTGAAGCCATCTGGCTCTGGACTTTTCTTTTTTGGGGGAGCTTCTTGTTGACTGATTTAATCTCTTTACTTGTGATTGGTTTGTTGAAGTCACCCATTTCTTCTGGAGTCAATGTTAAATATTCATGTCTTTCTAGGAAGCTCTCCATTTCATCTACATTGTTTAGTTTATTAGCATATATTTGCTCATAGAATCCTCTCATTACATTCTTTATTTTTGTGGGGTCAGTGGTTATGTCTTCTCTTGCATTTATGATTTTATTTATTTGCATCCTCTCTGGTTTTTGTTGTTGTTGTTGTTGTTTTCTTTTGTTTTTGTCAGCCTCGGTATGCATCCCTCAATTTTATTGATTTTCTCAAAGAACCAACTTCTGGTTTTATTTTCTCGATTGTTTTCATGTACTCAATTTCATTTATTTCTGCTCTAATCTTTGTTATTTCTTTCCTTTAGTTTGCTTTGGGGTTAGTTTGCTGTTCTTTCTCTAGTTCTTCCAAGTGAACAGTTAATTCCTCAATTTTTGCTCTTCCTTTTTTAATACAGGCATTTAAGGCAATAACTTTGCTGCATCCCATAACTTTTGCTATATTGTGTTTTCATTTTTATTTGCCTTGAGATATTGACTGATATCTCTTGTAATTTCTTCCTTTACCCACTGATTGTTTAAGAATGTGTTGTTTAGCCTCCATATTTTTTAATTTTCTAGACCTTTCCTTGTTATTGATTTCCAAATTCATTCCATTATGATCTGAGAAAGAGTTTTATATGATTTCAATCTTTTAAAATTTATTGAGACTTGCTTTGTGATCCAGGATATGGTCTATCCTTGAGAATGATTCATGAGCACTTGAGAAAAATGTGTTGTGGGGTCTAATGTTCTGTAAATATCTTTTAAGTCTAGTTCATTGTTCCTATTATTCAAATTTTCTGTTTATTTATTGAAACTCTGTCTAGATGTTCTATCCATTAATGAGATGGGGAATCAAAGTCTCCAGCTATTATGGTAGAGGTGTCTAAAATATTTATGATTGTTATGTCTTCTTGTTGTATTGTTCCTTATATTAATACACAGTGTCCTTCTTTGTCTATATTAATTGTTTTGCATTTGGAGTCTAAATTGTCAGATATTAGAATAGCTACTCCTGTCTTTTCTGATTGTTGTTTGCATGAAATATCTTTTCCAACCTTTCACTTACAACATACTTTTGTCCTTGAGTCAAAATGAGTCTCCTGTAAATGATATATAGATGGGTCCTATTTTTAAATCTATTCTGCCAGTTGTTGTCTCTTGATCGGAGAGTTTAATTTTGACATTTAATGTTATGATAAAGGCAGTTCTTTCTTTTACCATTTTGTCTTTTGATTTTTATGTCATATCTACTTTTTTCTCTTTTTTGCCTCTATTAATTGTCTTCATTTCTGCACTCTTCTCCACATGTCTCTCTCCTGCCTTTTTCTATCTGCCTGTAATGCTCCCTTTAATATTTCTTGAAGAGTTGGTCTCTTAATCACAAATTTTCTCCATGATTGTTTGCCTGAAAACATTTTAATCTCCTCCTCATTATTGAAGGACAATTTTGCTGGATATAGAATTCTTGGTTGGCAGTTTTTCTCTTTTAGAATCTTAAATACATCATACCACAGCCTTCTTGCCACCATGGTTTCTGCTGAGAAATCCACACATAGTCTTATTGGGCTTCCCTTCTATGTGATGGGTTGCTTTTCTCTTACTTCTTTCAAAATTCTCTTTGTCTTTGACATTTGAAAATCTGATTAGTAAATGTCTTGGAGTATGTCTATTTGGATCTATTGTGTTTGGGGTAACCTGCACTTCTTGGATCTGTAATTTTATGTCTTTCATGAAAGATGGACTTTTTCAGTCTTTCTTCTTTCTTTTTTTCTTCTCCTTCTGGGATACCCACAGCTCGTTTTTTCATGCGATTCATGTTGCCATTCAATTCCTTGAGACCCTGCTCATATTTTCCACACTTTTTCTTATATTTTCTTTTGTATGTTGAATTTCAGGCATCTATTCCCCTCACTCACGAATCCTTTCTTCTGTTCTCTTCAAATATATTGCTGTAAGTTTCCATTGTTCTTCTCATCTCTTCTATAGTGAGTTTCATTCCTATTAGTTCTGTGATTTGTTGTTTCAAACGTTCGAGTTCTTCTTTTTGTTTGCCCAATGTCTTCTGTATATCCTCCCTCAACTCATTGGTTTGATTATTGATTAGATTTTCCAGGTCTGTTCAAACATCCTGGATTAGTTGTTTCAATTCCTGTATCTCATTTGAAGTTGTTGGTTTGTTCCTTTGACTGGGCCATATCTTCGATTTTCCTAGCATGACTCATTATTTTTTGCTGGCATCTAGGCATTTGATTTCCTTAATTTGTTATTCTGGAGTTTGTTTTCACTCTTTTACCTAGGATTTTCTTGCTGGATGGTTTTGTTCTCTATCTGTTCTTTGACATTCAGTTCAATTTATTCTAGACCTCTAGCATAGGTTCTGTTTAACTGATCAGGATTTTTCAGTTCTTGTTTTTCTGTTTCATACCCTACCTATATGGAGCCATTTTATTTTGAGGAGGGTCTCCTCAGATATTATCGACCTCAGTCTTATTTTCCCAGACCAGACAGACCTGTGTCTCTGGAGGAAAGAGTAGCCAGCATCAGTTGTTCCTGAGGGTGAGACAACAGCAGGTTGTCAGACATTTCTATGAAGCCTGCAGACACTGTGCTTTTCCAATCCTGCCCAATATGTGGTGCTTCTGCCCATGGGCTTCCACCAATGTGAAATGATATGGTAACTTTAATTTCAGCAGACTTTCTATCAGGGTCATGGTTGAGGTGGAGGTGAGTACTATGATGGCTTTAATTGCTTCAGTTTTCCATTTCCTGGGGCCTGAAATCCTTGAATGAGGGATTCCACTTGTGCTGGACCCTGCCCCCTTTTTCTTGGGGAAGATACATCCTTTAGGGAATTAACTCCTTTCACCTGACTTGTTACTTTGTCTCTCAGATAGACTTAATTTCACCCTTTCCTGGGGCAGTGCTGGAGTCTGAGAGTACTTCCAATTCTATTTGATGAGCTTTTAAGGAGTTAAAAAATAAAGCAAAGCAAAGAAAGCCTTTTCAGAACTGGACCCCTCTTCCTTAGGTTTGTCAGTCAAGAGCTTAAGGTTGTACGTGGCTATATGTATCTCCAGGCCCTATATGCCCCCTTTTCTTAGGTTCGAGCCTTTTCCTAGTATTTTGTGTTGTCCAACTCAAAAAGCCTCTGCTTTTTTTTGTTGTTGTTCTTTTTTTCTTGTCAGCCCCACCCCCTCTCTGCCAGGGCAAAAACTCCTAGTTCCTTTAGTTCTTAATCCAGATTTATCTGTGCTGTGAGCCTATTTTCAGTGTCAAAATTTATTAACTAATTCCACAATTGGAGCTTAACCAAGCTAGTAAAATCTTTCCACTCAGTGAACCAGACAGCTGTGCCCATGGGGGAGGTGTGCCAGTCTCCACGGATTGTGGGACTTACAGTTCTGTGTGGGATTTTAGCCACTCACCTGGTCCAGACTGGTATACGTTGTGTGTCCAGTCACTAATATCCCCCCTGATGTTGTTCTGTACTGTTCCTGGCTATTTACTAACTGCTCTGGATATTCCACACCTCACTATACCACCCTCTTGCTCTGCCCACTCCTATTACTAGTCTTGAAGCGGTTTCCCTACATTTTCTTCAAGGAGTTTTATGATACTGTGTCTTATATTTAGGTCTTTGATCCACTTTGAGTTAATTTTTGTATAGGGTGTAAGGTAAAGGTACCCTTTCATTCTTTTCACTTTCAATGTTCAGTTTTCCCATGCCCATTTATTGAAAAGACTATTTTGTTCCAATTAAGTGGATTTGGGGTTCTTCTAAAAGATCAGTTGACCATAGATTTTGTTGTCTATTTCTGCATTCTCGGTTTGAGTCCATTGGTCAATACTTCTATCTGTCAATACCATGCTGTTTTGACTTCTGTGACTTTATAATAAGCTTTAAATTCAGAAAGTGTTAGTCCTCCCACTTCATTCTTCTTTTCAAGGATTTGTTTTTAGCTATTTGAGGTCTCTTTCCCTTCCAAATAATTTGATAACTAGCTTTTTATTTTATGGTATTTTATTTTTTTGATGATAACTAGATTTTAAAAGTCTTCAAAGTAGGTTGGTGATATTTTAATTGGCATTGCATTGAATCTCTAGATCAATTTGGGTAGAATTGGCATCTTCACTACATTTAACCTTCGTATCCATGAGGAGGGAATGTCTTTCCACTTACCTGGATCTTTGATTTCTTTTAAAAATGTTATGTAGTTTTCTGTGTACATATCCTTTACATCCCTAGTTAAGTTTATTCCTAGATACTTGATTCTTTTAGTTGCTATTTTGAGTGGATTTTTTCCCTTAATTGTCTCCTTTGTTAATTCATTGCATGTGTATAGAAACATTACTGATTTTTGCACTAATCTCTTATCCAGCCACTTTGCTGAAGTTGTTTATAGCTCAAGAAACTTTATCATAGATTTCCCAGGATTTTCCAAGTATAATATCATGCCATCTGCAAATAATGAAAGTTTTACTTCTTCCTTTCCAATTTGGATGCCTTTTATTTCTTTTTCTTGCCTGATTGCTCTACCTAGGACTTCTAGTTCAATATTGAATAATTGTGGTGACAGAGGGCAGCCTTGTCTCTTTCCCAATCTTAGGAAGAGGGCTTTCATTCTCTCACCATTGAGTACAATGCTAGCTATGGGTTTTTCATATATATCTTTATCATATTTAGGAAGTTTCATTCTATTCCTATCTTTTGAAGTGTTTTTATCAGAAAAGAATTCTGGATTTTGTCGAGCAATTTTCTGGCATCAGTTGAAATGATCTTGTGATTTTTCCCTTTCAGTTTGTTAATGTACTGTATTACATTGACTGATTTTCTTGTGTTGAACCACCCCTGTATTCCTGGTATAAACTCCACTTGGTCATGTCACTGGATTTGATTTGCTAATATTTTGTTGAGAATTTTTGCATCTATATTCATTAGGGAGACTGATCGGTAGTTTTCCTTTCTTATAGCATTTTACTTGGTTTGTTATTAGAGTGATGTTTGCTTCATAAAATTAGTTAGGTAGTTTTCCTTTTCCTCAGTTTTTTATTTATTTTTTTGGGGGGGAGTTTGAGCAAGATTGGCATTAATTCTTTTTGAAATGTTTGATAAAATTCCCCTGTGAAGCCATCTGGCCCTGAGCTTTTCTATATAGGAAGATTTTTGATGATTGATTGAACCTCTTTAATTGTGATTGGTTTGTTGAGATCTTCTATTTCTTCTTGAATCAGTGTAGCTTGTTCATCTGTTTCTAGGAATTTGTCCATTTCATCTAAGTTATCTATCTTGTTGGCATATAGTTGTTCATAGTATCCTCTTGTGATTTTTTTTTATTTCTTCAGGGTCTGTGGTAATGACCCCCATCTCATTTCTGATTTTGTTTATTTATCCTCTCTCTCTTTTTCTTTGTCAGCCTAGCTATGGATCTATCGATTTTACTGATTTCTCAAAGAACCAACTTTTGGTTTTATTGATTCTTCCTATTGTTCTTTGTTCTCCAATTCATTTAATTCTGCTTTGATCTTTATTTCTCTTCTTCTGTCCATTTTGGGGTTAGTTTGCTATTCTTTCTCTAGTTCATCCAGATAAGCAATTAAGTCCTCAATTTTTGCTTTTTCTTCTTTTTTTAATATAGTCATTTAGAGCAATAAATTTCCCTGTCAGCACTGCCTTTGTTGCATCCCATAAGTTCTGATATTACATATTCTGATTTTCATTCATCTCCAGGTAGTTACTGATTTTGCTAACAATTTCTTCTTTTACCTATTGTTTGTTTAAGAGTATGTTATTTAATTTCCATGTTTGTGAAAATTCTGGTTATTTGGTAATTATTTATTTCCAGCTTCATTTTATTGTGATCAAAGAAAGCATTTTGAAGGAAAGGTTGTTCTCACAGCAAACCTACAGTTGTCTCCAAAAGAATTTTTATTACAGGGTTCTACAACTCACTGAAGAATTGTTTACATTCCCTTATATAGCACCAAGCAAGATGATTGGCTAGTGCTGGCAGGCCAGTTTACACTTATGTAGTACTATGCTTCCTAGATGGTCCCATACCTTATGTTAAAGGGATTGGGGTACTTGGCACCTGTTTTGTTGTTCTCAGCTTTGGGAGTTGAATCAACCCCCCAAAAAATCACATTTAATATCACAGTACAGTGTTTGTTTTATGATGATCATATTCATGCCATTTAGAAAACTGGAGGCATTTCTTATAGTATACTCCCTCAACCCTAAAATTCAGTGTACTAAGTCCTATCAATTTAGAAATGTTTATCATGTTCCTCATTTCAGTTTTGATTGTGACTGCACTCACTTAGACCTTCTTGACACATTTGGACTATTAAAATATGTTCCTAATTGGTCTTTCTTCCTCCATTCTCTGCTTCTAAGCCTACCTTCCATCCTTTCATCCCTTCACAGAATTATCTTCCTAAAAAGGAAATGGAATTTTCTTCCTCTGTCTTAATTTCCCAGGGAAGTTGAAACAAAATACCACAGACCAGATGGCTAAAGAATAGAAATTTGTTGCCTCACACTTTAGAAGGCTAGAAATCCAAAATCACAGTGTTGGCAGGACCATGCTTTCTCTAAAGTCTATAGTGTTTTGGTGGTGGCTTGCCAACAATCCATTAACTCACTCTCTCTCTCTCCCCCTCCCCATTTGTCTCTTCCTGACTGTGTTTGCATTTTTTCTGCTTGTAAGGACTGTAGTCATATTGGATTAAGGACTACCATCTTAACTAATAATATCTTCAAAGATCCTGTTTACAAATGGGTTCATATCTAAAGATTGGACATTAGGAGTTGGACCTGTCTTTGTGAGGGACATGATTCAATCCATTGCACCTTCCTTCCTTCCCTACCATTTTTGCTTTTGCCAAGTTAACTATTCCCACTTCCCTGAACACATTATGAATTTTCTCATCTCTTCCATTCCAAGGTTCCTTTCCCCACCTACAGAAATGTATGAATCTATTGATAACGAAATTAAATGTTGTCTTCTCTGTATCTCCCCCACCATTCTCAGGCAGGAATAAGCTGCACTACTTTATTGCATTTAACAGTTTTTATTGTGTTAGAATTGGTTGTCTATGTGTCCTTTTTGGGCTTTCTCCTTGAAGTCAGGGACCATATATTACTCACCTTTGATTTTCTTGCCTCTGACTCCAACCTTAGCACTTAGCACTGTGACTTATGTAGTAAATGTTCGATAAATGTTTTTGATGCTTCAGAATTAGTATAGTGGAATGAAATTTGTTAATATTTAGCCCTCATATTATGGTTAGATCTATCATTTTGTGAAATAAGAATCTGCCTTATGAAATATTACTGTTCTTTGTTAAACATTTTGCTATAATATATTTTTAGATTAGGTTGTTCAGGGAAGATACGTGTTATAGTCATCCTGCTGTAACAGGGTGGAACCTCCATCCAGAATTTCATTTGGATGTCAATGTTAATGATGCCACAAACATACCAAGAGGCTATTACATAATGAGATTTTCTGAGCTTTCTGAGGAGAGCAGGAAAATAATATATGTTCTGCTTTTATTGTGAATAGGGATTGATGGTGGCATAAATATTCCTACTCATGTGGATATGTTTGGTTTGAACATTTTGTTGGTACCAAACCAAACGTTCTCAGCTTGCCTATATGTGGGAGTGATGAGATTTGGAAGCTGTTGGCAAACATCAAAAACCAAATCAGTGTCTTTATTACAATAGGTAGTCTTCTTCTTGTGGTTTCTTTCTAATTCTATTCAATAGTTTTTATAAAATTTCCAAGTGCTTCTCAAGTTGGTACAGTGGCACTTCAGAGATCATTCAATTTTCAATTTCAATTCATATCACAAGAAAACTCCCTTGTTATATTATAAGTACAAAACAAAATTCCAAATCCGATTATCAATACTTTTTTATTACCCACATCTCTTTTCTTCTTTATAGAAATTTGGAGATTCTCTTTAGCATTATAATTTTTTGAATTATGATTAAAATTTCTAAAAGAGGTATTTCACAATGTGAAATATTATTATAACAGAATTTCCATCTTTTTCTATATCCCCTATAAGCAAAGAATATCAGGTTTGACACTTACAGCTTTGATTCTATTTTTGAGCAAAATATTTTTACTTGACAAGTATTTGATAATTGCTATGCATGATAGTTAGAGTCAGGAGTCAGCTTGGCCAGGTGAAGGTACCTAGTTCTATTGCTATGGACATGAGCCAATGGCATGTGAACCTCATCTGTTGCTAATTACATCTGCAGTCGGCTAGGAGGCGGGTCTTCTGCAATAAATGATGCTTGATTTAATTGACTGGTGCTTAAATAAGAGAGCTCAATATAGCACAGCCCAAGCAGCTCAACATACCTCATCTCACACTTGCTGCTCAGCCCAGACCTTTGGAGATGCAGAAAGGATTTACCCCAGGGAAAGTTGTTGGAACCCAGAGGTCTGGAGAGAAGGCCAACAGAGATCACCCTGTGCCTTCCTACATAAGAAAGAACCTCAGTTAAGAGTTCGCTGCTTTTCCTCTGAAGAACTATATGTTAACTAAATAAATCCCCTTTTATTGAAAGCCAATCCATCTCATTCATGTTGCAATCCATGTTGCATTCTGGCAGCTAGCAAACTAGAACAGGTTTGGTACCAAAAAGTGGGGTGCTGCTGCAGTTTGCAAATACCAGACATGTTGGACCAGTTTTTTTGGATGGATAAGGGGAGGATTTTGGAGGAACTGTGAAGAGAATGATGGAGAAGTCCTGGAGTGCTTGAAGAGACCATTGGTGTAAATGAAACCACTGCCAATCTGGACAACGAGGGACACAAAAGGGACAAATTGGAGTTTGCAGAGTGAAAACCATGGAAGCTCAAGTCTGAAGCCAAGAAACCTCAGCCAGGAGAGTGTACCCACCTATTATACATAGAGAGAATGAGTCTCCCACCTCGTTGCAGAGGAAGAGTTGTGCCGTCTCAGTTCTTTTGCTGTGGACATGAGCCGATGGCATGTGAACCTCATCTGTTGCTGATTACACCTGCAGTCAGCTAGGAGGCTGCCTGCTGCAATGAATGATGTTTGATTTAATTGGCTGGTGCTTAAATGAGAGAGCTCAACGTAGCACAGCCCAGGCAGCTCAGCATACATCATCTCAGCACTTGCAGCTCAGCCCAGACCTTTGGAGATGCAGAAAGGGATCACCCCGGGGGAAGTTGTTGGAACCCAGAGGCCTGGAGAGAAGGCCAGCAGAGATCACCCTGTGCCTTCCCGTGTAAGAACTAAATAAATTCCCTTTTATTGAAAGCCAATCCATTTCTGGTGTGTTGCATTCTGGCAGCTAGCAAACTAAAATACTACGCTTTCCACGTATAAAATTATTGTGACAGAATTTGGAAGAATTATCATTTAATTATCTTGGTGCTTAATTATTTTCCATTTTAGTCAGACAATACTTTAACACCAGCTACACTGAAGATAAAGGACATTTAAATTGTTTTCCTATAGGGGCAAGCTTTTCTGCATCTATTTAATTGTACTAAAGGAATAAAATGGAACAACTCTTTGTATTTACACTTTTTAACTAAAATCACTTGAATTTTTCACGTTTTAATTTTATATGGGCAGGCTCCAGGAATTGAACCTGAGTCTCCAGCATAGCAGGTGAGAATTCTGCCACTGAGCCACCATCGCACCCACTCGTATATTTCAGATGGAGAAATGAAGGTTCAAAGAAGGTAAGGTATATTTCTGTACAGATGGGGAAAATGTTAAATTATGGCACAAACAGTAGATGTGACTAAATTGATATAAAATTGATAAAATATTAAATTGATATAAAATACTAAAATTATAAATAGTTGTATCTCTTAAATATGTTTTTAAAATTCTTTTTCAAATGAAACTATGTTATACATAGTTTCTTTCAAGTTTAACTAAATTTCTCCTCTTTGATATTGAAGATATTTTCAGGTTAAATTGACTTTAAAGTTTAAGCTGTCAAAATTACCTGTGATCACTTTATATATTGTAACAACAATGATTCAGATTGAGAATGCTGGACCAAATACATCAAGCTAAAAATAGAAAGTAACAAGTCTTATTTTGTCTTTACACTGGGGAGATGGAAGTCTAACCAATATCTGGCTTGGTTTAGGTTAGGCTATTTATTGCATGGAGCACATTTTGCAAGACAGCTGAGTAAAAACTTGCTTTAACACCAAAAGAAATTGTTAAAATTGTGACTGTAAAGTTGCATTCACAAAAGGAAATGTATTTCCTCAAGAAGATGAAACATTTGTCATGTAAAAAGACCCAGCAACTGGCTGGGCTAAGATTTATTTTTGACATCTTTGAAGTAATGTAAAATTTTATCAGTTATAGAATAGTTACAGTGTCTGGTGTTTGTAGAATTAAATACCCATTCAATCTCTCCCTTCTTTTTCTCTAGCCATCTGCCCCAGTAATCTATGGCATCCTTTTCTGTATTTATCAATTTCCCTGTTGAAAAGGAATGTTAATGTGAATTGTCAGATGGCCATGACTTATGGAATCATAAAATAATGACCATCCATACATTCAAAGGTAATTGAGAATATGTCAGAAATAGTTAAGCCTAAGAAAGTAAAAACAAAACAAAACGTGAATAACTCTTAACAGTATTCCTATTTTCCTTTTATAGCTGAGTCCCACAGGAAATCTACTAACTTCCACCCTTGGACCACAATATAGGCAGAAGCTTATATTGTTCTGGGTTGCTTTTGTTCTGCCTGCATTCTCCCCACCTGCTGGTTGAGCCACCTGGACTGATTATGCTTTCTGTAGACCCCTCATGGCACACTTCTTCCTCTGAAACATGGGAGTAACATTTTTCTCACATGCATTATGGTCTCAATTTCCCATTATGTTGCACTGATCACCACAAAGACCCAAATTTAAAATCCAGCTTAACTAATTTGAAGCAGGGTGTGAACCCATTGTAAACAGGACTTTTAAAAGATGTTATTTTTGTTAAGGTATGGCTGATTGAATCAGAATGGGTCTGAATTCTATTACTGGAGCCCTTATAAGAAAGAAAGCCTGGAGAAGGAGCCAGAAAGAGGAAGTCAATGGAATGTGGAAGAGAAAGAAGAGGATGTCTCCATGTCCATGTGACAGGAAAGCCAAGGGACCCAAGGATTGCCAGTCAGCCAGAACACTATCGACCCCAAGAGAAAGCAAACCTTGTAGCCTCTGAAACCGTGAGCCAATACATTGCTTTTATTGCCTAACACATTGTGTGCTATTTATTACAGCATCCAAGAAACTAAGGCAGTTTTGATACTAGAAATTGGAATGCTGCTATTCAAATACCTAAAAACGTCAAAATGGTTTTGAAATTGGATAATGGGTAGGGACTGGAAGACTTGTGAGGCACTTAATAGAAAAAGCATAGATTGCTTTGAAGAGTGTTGGTAGAAATATAGTCATTAAAGGTACTTCTGGTGAGGCTTTAGAAGGAAAGGATAAATGTTGCTGGAAAACAGAGGAAAGGCAATCTTTATTATTAAATAGTACAGAACTGGGCAAAGCTTTTTGTCAAACAGAAAGTGGAACTTGTCAGTGATGAACGTGGATATTTAGCTGAGGAGATTTCCAAGCTAAGTGTGGAAGATGCAGTCTGTTTTCCCCTTGCAGCTTAAAGTAAAATAAGAAAGGAAAGCAAGAAGCTGGGAACTGAGCTGTTAAACATAAAGAAAGCAGCAATTGATGATTTTGAAAAATTTCCAGCCTATCTAGATAGTATACTCTGAGACTAGGGCCAGAAGTAGCTCTATCAGGGCCTCCTTGAGCTTCTCGGACGTGAGTCCCCAGGGAGCCAACTTCTGAATGAGGGTTTAACTGGATAATCCTTTGCTAAAGAGGGTGTGGCTCAACATTGTTCTAGTCAGTCAGCTCAGATGAAATTAGGATTGGAAGTGCAGATATCGAGGAAGGATCTGGTAAATCCTTTTTAATTCAAATTTCTTTATGGTTACAGGTATTAAATGATCTATTTCATAAATCCCATTCTATGGGTATTCTAGTTTCTATATTCTAGTTTCTACCTCTATGAGTTTGCTTATTCTAATTATTTCATATCAGTGAGATCATACAATATTTGTCTTTTTGTATCTGGCTTATTTTATTCAACATAATATGTTCAAAGTTATCTGTGTTGTTGCATGAATCAGAACTTCATTCCTTTTTAATGCTGAATAACATTCCATCATATGTATATTCCACACTTTGCTTATCCATTCATTAGTTGATGGATGCTTGGTTTGCTTATATCTTTTGGGAAATTGTGCATAATTCCACTATGAATACCAGCATGGAAATATCTGCCTGAGTTCCTGTGTTCAATTGGTTTGGGTATATACTTAATAGAGGGATTGTTAGGGTGTATGGTAATTCTATACTTAGCCAAAATATCTTCCACAGAGGTGGCACAATTTTATATTCCTACCAACAATGAATGAGTGTTCCTGTTTTTCCACATCCTTGCCAACACTTATTTTCTGGGTTTTTGTTTTGTTTTGTTTTGTCTTTAACACAGCCATTCTAATGTGTATGAAATGGTATCTCATTGTGGTTTTGATTTGCATTTCCCTGATAGCTAGTGAAGTTGAGCATCTTTTCACATGCTTTCTGGACATTAAATAAAACATTTTCAGAGATATCTGGTAAAGTTGTTTTGGGGTAGGCAACTAGTTAATATATGAGATAGGAAGGCCGATTTGAAGATGACTTTAGTTGTAGAAAAAAGTTTTGAGGGCCTCATCTAGCAATGGGGACAGAAAGGAGAGAGATTTATTGATTTGCTTTCTTATTCATCTTCCCATGCACTGGATAAAGGGAGTATCAGTCATGAGTTTTTTCACAATCACATGGTGTTTTGGTTTGATAAGGCTGCCAGAATGCAATATACCAGAAATGCAACAGCTTTTACAAAGGGAATTTATTATGTTGCAAGTTTACAGTTCTAAGACTATAAAAATGTCAAAACTAAGGCATCCAGATAAAGATACCTTGACTCAAGAAAGGCCGATGAGTCCAGAACATCTGTCAGCTGGGAAAGAAATGGCTGGTGTCTGCTGGGCTCTTTGTCTTCTGGTTTCAAACAGCTTCCCTAGGGACATTTATTTTCTGCATCTCCAAATGTTTGGGTCTCATATTGGCTCTGTTGACTCCGAAGCTGTTTCCAAAATGGTTTCCTCTTAAAAGACTCCAGTAAAAACCCACCTTGAATAGGTACAGACACATTTCCATAGAAACTACCTAATCAAAGGGTCCCACCCACAATTTAGTGCACCACATGCCCAAGGAAACAACTCAATAAAAAAGATCCCACACAACAATGTTGAATCAGGATTAAAGAACATGAGTTTTCTGGCATACACCAAACTGGCACACATAGTCTCACAATAAAAGCTATATAGTTATACAACCATCATCAAGAATCAAAGCTATTGAATACAATGAACAGTTTCAGGTCTTCCTTTCTAGCTATCCCAATACACTAGAAACTAAAAAGGAATATCTATATGATACATAAGAATAAAATCCAGAATGACCTCTATTTGAAATCTATCAGCCACTGAAGCTTTATTTTGTTTCATTTCTCTTTCCCCTTTTGGTCAAGAAAGCTTTCTTAATCTCATGATGTTAGATCCAGGCTTATCTCCAGAAGTCATGTCCTATGTTGCCAGGGAAATTTATACCTCTAGGAGTCATGTCTCACATAGGGGAGAAGGCAGTGAGTTTACCTGCAGAGTAGGCTTAGAGAGAGAGACCACATCAGAGCAACAAAAGAGGTTCTCTGGGGGTGACTCTTAGTCATAATCATAAGTATCTTATTTTCTCCTTTTCAGAGATAAGTTTCATAAGGGCAAGCCACAAGATTGAGTACCTGGCCCATCACCTTGTCAGTCTCAAATGTTTGTGAGATTATCAGGTCTTTTTCAGGTGTGGTAGTTTAATATTTCCACCTTTTCCCCCAGTCCCTCAAGGGAATTTTGTAAATACTTTTTAAATGTCCTTTCCGGATTTCTCTGAGATGTATTGGGACATCACACTAACCTGTACAAATGAGCAAGATTTCATTCCCTATTTAAGGTTTTATGTAATTTTGGTGTTCAAATAAACTGACCATACAAGTTAGATAGTGTGTATTTAGTTTGCTAAGGCTGTGGAATTCAACGTACCAGAAAGGGGAACTTTTTATTGACATAAAAAAGGGAATTTATTAACTTACAGGTTTACAATTCTAAGGGTATTAAAAAGTCTAAATTAAGGCACCAACAAGAGGTTACCTTCACTCAAGAAAGGTTGATGCCATACAAAACACCTCTGGGAAGGAAACTGGCTGGCATATGCTGGGGTCTCTGGTTTCTGGACACAATCTGTCAGCTGGGAAGGCATGTGGCAACACCTGCTAGCTTTCTCTACTAGCTTCTTCAGCGGCTTCCCTGGGGGCATTTTCTTTCATCTCCAAAGGTCTCTGGCTGTGTGGGCTCTGTCAGCACTTAAGCCTTTTCCAAAATGGTTCTCCTTTAAAGGACTCCAGTAAGCAACTCCACTTTAAATGGGTGGAAATGTATCTCCATGGAAACCACCTAATCAAAAGTTACCACCCACAATTGGGTGGATCATATCTCCATGGAAACAATAAAAAAGATCCTACCCAGCAATATTGGATGAGGATTAAAGGACATGACTTTTCTGGGATGTACAACAGTTTAAACCAGCACAGTGTGCTATAGAAAATGCAAATTTTGTACCAAATAAATGTCTCTTCCTCTGGTCTCATACAGAAGTTGAAGTTCTAAAACACAGTCAATATCATCCATTATCCTTTAATCTGATTTACCTTAGTCCTAACTAGATCAGTTTTAATCATATCTCTAAAAGGTCTGATCTCTTTTTCAGCCTTTTTAACTGTTGCTATATGGGTAATACAGACTTTCATAGCTGCAGAACTCTAGCTGTGAGTCTCAGTGTCACACAGATACCTAAAGTTTCAGGGGATGACCAGGTTATACACATAAAGCTCACATCTCAGAATTTAGAAATAAGTGTTACAACTCGAGAAGAAATGTGATTGCTCTAAGAACTTACAGTCTAGGAACCTTTACAATAAACTTTCCCCTGATAACCTTTGTCCCAAATTCAGTCCTCAGAGTTTACACATTATAGTTATTCCATATTTTTTAGTGAGATGTTATATTTGTCTTTTCATTCCTGATTTATTTCACTGAACATACAGTCCTCAAGATTCGTTCTCCTAGTTACATGCTTCACAACTTCATTGTCTTGCACCTGCTTAATAATCTATTGTTTGTATACACTGCAGTTCAAAGAAGTCTAAGAAACCATTTCCTATCCCAAGGCCCTGATGATGTTTCCCTGTATTTTCTTTGAGAAGTTTTACAATCCTGTTTCTTATATTTAGGTGTTTGATCCATTCTGAGTTGATTTTTGTTCATGATGTGAGTAGAGGTCTTCCTTTTTTTTGCAAATGGAGATCCATTTGTTGAAGAGACTATTCTTTCCCAGTTGAGTGATTTTTGCCACCATGTCAAAAATCAGTTTGCCTTAAATATGAGGGTTGATTTCAGAGCTCTTGATTCTGCCCTTGTGCCAGTGCCATGCTATTTTAATTACTGTAGCTTTGTAATAATTTTTAACATTCAGGAAGTATGAGTCCTCCAACTTTATTCCTCTTTTTCAAGATGGCTTTAGTTATTCAGGCCCCTTGCATTTCCATATAAGTTTGATGATTGGCTTTTCCATTTCTGCAAATAAGGTTGTTGGAATTTTGATTGTGATTGCATTGAATCTATAAATTGCTTTGAATAGTACTGACATTTTAACAATATTGAATTTCTATTCCATGAACACAGAATGTCCTTCTATTTATTTAGACCTTCTAAAATTTCTTTTAGTAATGTTTTGTAGTTTGTTGTGTACCTTTATGTATGTGGTTAGATTTATTCCTAGATATTTGATTCTTTTAGTTGCTATTGTGAATGGAATTTTTTTCTTTGTTTCTTCTTCTGATTGTTCATTGCTTATGTTTAGAAATACTACTTATTTTTGGATATTGATCTTGTGCCCCATGTCATTTTCATTTATTAGCTCTAAGAGCTTTGTTGTAGATTTTTTAAGGGTTTTTAAATATAGAATCATATCATCTGAAAGTTTTACTTTTTCCTTTCCAATTTGGATGCCTTTTATATCTTTTTTCTTGCCTAATTGCTCTGACAAGATGTTTCAGTACAATGTTGAATAACAGTGGTAACAGTGGGCATTCTTGTCCTGCTCTTAATCTCAGAAGAAAAGCTTTTTAGTCTTTCACCATTAAATAGGATATTATCTGTGGACTTTTCCTGTATGCCTTTTAACATGTTGAAGAAGTTTCTTTCAATTCCTAGCATTATAAGTGCTTTTGTTTATCTGAGAATGTCTTGATCTTAGCTGCATTTTTGAAAGAGAATCTTGCTGGATATAAAATTCTTGGCAGGCAGTTGTTTTCCTTATCAGTTTAACTATTTCTACCACTACTTTTTTGCTTCCATGGCTCCTTGATGAGAAATTGGCACTTAATCTAATTGTGCCTCCCTTGTACATAACATGTTCCTTTTCTCTTGTAGCTTTCAGAACTTTCTCCTTGTCCTTTGCATTCAATAGTATAGTCAATATATGACAGGGGATGTTTTTCTTCATGTTCATTCTGCTTTGTGTTCTCTGATCTTTTTGGATGTATATATTGACATCTTTTGCTGAGTTCAGGAAATTCTTTGTCATTACTTCTTTGGCTATTTCTTCTACCCCTTTCTCTTCTTGTCTTTCTTGGACTCCCATCACACACACATTGGTGTTCTTGATGGTGTCCCATAGCTGTCAGGCTGTTTTCTCTTTTAATATTTCCTTTTTCTTTCTGCTTCTCAGCCTGACTAATTTCAAGTGTCTTGTCTTCAAATTCACTAAGTCTTTTTTCTCCCAATTCCTTCTGCTCTTGAAACACTCCTGAGCCTTTTTTCATTTCAGTTATTATGATCTTCAACTCCAGTAGTTGTGTTTCATTTGTTGTTAAAATTTCTATCTCTTTACTTAGACTCTGATATTCATTGTTTTCCTGATCATCATTCATTGTTTTCCTGATATGCTTTAGTTCTTTCTCTGTATTTCCCTTCGTCTTTTGAGCATTTTTAAGATCCTTTTTTCTTTTAAAGGCTTTGTTTGGAATGTCCCCATTCTTCTCACCTGATGTTCTTTTTAATTTTATCTTCTTCCTTTGGATGGGCCATCATTTCCTGTTTCTTTGTCTTGTACCTTTTTGGTGCACACTGTATATTTCAAAATACTGAAATAATGACTCTGTGATTTATTCCCTCAGATGTCTGTTCCTTGGTTTTGTGGATGAGAGAGAGAAACTGAGGATGAGAGAGAAATTTTCTTGAGCTTCAGTCCTCTAGCAGGAAGGTCTGCCCAAAGCAAATGCAATGTGTAGGTTTTTCTCTGTCTTTTGGGGCCTCTGTCTTGTCCTGGGCTTTTGCTTATTAGTTGTTTTGGAGTTCCTCTGTTTATAGGAGTTTGGCTGTCCCTTCTGAAACATGCCTCCCTGAAACATACCTCCCTCTCCTGGGTATTCAAAGCAGGCAGTCTTTGCCCCAGACTTTCCACCTTTGCAGTTTTTTTACCCTCCTTTCTTTGTTCCAAGCTGCTTTTGGGGAGGACAGCCATGCCAGAGAGGACTTTCTCTAGTCAGTTTTCCCAGACTACAACATGGCCAGGGACCCATGGATAGTACATAGAACAGCGCCAAAATATCTTGGGGATGCTATTAGAAGGGCACCAAAATCTTCTCCAAGGGCTTCCTAAAGCTAAGTTTTCCTGGCCTGCCTAGCAAATGCAGCCATGTCGCTAAGTATCCCATGCAGTCCTGAGGAAGTGCTGCATCTTTCAATCTCCCATGGCCTTCACCCCTGTTCAAGAGGGGTTGAAACTGTATGCAGTTGCCTTTGAGGTGTCATTGAAACAATACCTGCTTGCTGCTGTCCCTGTCTGGGTGGGTTGAAACAGCTGTCCTCAGAGGGAGGCCCCAAGTGATCCTAATCAAAAGACATGATCAGTGATCTGCCCTGCCTACCCTTGTTCTTGGGGAAGAAGATGTTTATATCCCTTTCTGTCACTAGCAAGCTAGCCAGGGTTTTGACCCCAAGGCCACCTGCCACCAGAGTGGAGGATGGGCGCTGATAGCCACCTTGCAGGAACAGTGCAATTTATTCTTTACTGTAGTTTATGAGCCTCTTCTTTCTGCTCTTTCTTGGATGCTATATAGTGTTATTCCGGCCTCTGGAGTTTCACAATAGTTGTTTCAGACTATTAAACAGTTCCTGCTTTTTTTTTGCACGTGGGCAGGCACTGGGAATCGAACTCGAGTCTCCAGTGTGGCAAGCAAGCTCTGTCTGCTGAGCCACCATGGCCCGCCCAGTTTCTGCATTTTTAATAATTGTTTTGGTAGAAGGGCTGATTTCTGGAGTTCCATACTCGGCTGTCTTCCACAGAAATCTTAGGTGTATAAATATTTATGATATTCCTTCTTGGTGTATTAGTTCTTTCATTAATATACAGTGTCTTTCTTTGACTCTTGTAATAAGTTTTGACTTAAAGTCTTATTTTGTCTGATATTAAGATAGCTACTCCAGCTCTTTTTTTGGTTACTGTTTGCATGGAATATCTTTTTCCATCCTTTCACTTTCAATCTCTTTGTGTCTTTGAATTTAAGGTGAGTCTCCTGTAAACAACATATGGTTGGAGTATGCTTTTTTTTTTTTAATCCATTCTGCCAACCTGTGCGTTTTGTTTGAGGAATTTATCTCCTCCAGGAAAAAGCTTCCCTTCCTCTATTCCTTCTCCAGGAATCTTGATCTGTTCTGTTTGTTTTTGTGTAGAATATTTCTTCTAGTTCCTATGATTTGTTTAAATTCTCTCCCTTACTCAGTGCCCCCTTTTCCTTAAACCTTTTCAGTTTAGGACCCATCCTCTCTTATAGCAGTTCAGTTTTACCACCTCCACTTTTTTTATCTGTGATGTTTTTCTGCCTACAGTCTCTTCTCAGCTATGGTATCTAGCCCTGAGGACCGAGATGGGCTCAATCCAGAAAGTTCAGTCAATTCAGAAAGGTCCATTTCTCCTTCAGTAGGCCAGCAGTGACTGTACTGAGTGTGTGTGCACCTCTAGCCAGCACTTCTGCTCTTTCTCCTTTCTCCCCCCATGGGGGCACTTTTATATGTGGCACTTTTCTGCAGCTTCTTTTGCATTTATTTCTCTGCAGACTTATGTCTTTGGGATGCATATGCATTGGGTTCTAACTCACTGCTATGAATGGCACTACGGTTTTCATCTGTGGCAGGAGGTACCTGGGCTTTTCTGCCCTGTGCATCTCCTAAGTTGTGCAGGAAGGAGTGAGGGGGAGCGGTCCAAACGGGTAGGCCTAGGAAGAAAATCTACCTATGTGATTATCTTTTTTTTTCTTTGATTAATGTTTGTGGAATCAGTTTTCAGACTCTATCATTCTCCAGAGTTTGAAGCAAGTGGAATTTGCCCTTTAATTAGTTGACTCTAAAAGGAGACTTTTTCAGGAGATGTCTTGTGTCACTATGTTGATGACCTAACCTTCTGCATTGTAATAACAAGATCTAAAATTTGTCATTGTTTTTATCCTCCTTCCAAACAGTTCAGTAAACTGAACATAATTTAACTTCATTTTCAGATCCACTGACTCCCATCTTCTACATAATTATTATCGTTGAATACATTAGTTCCATATAGTTTTTAGACTGTATATATTGTTTTAAATTTATATATATCAAAATTACGCAAGCACAAATGTCAAATTATTTTAAAAGACATATGCCAAAATAAAAGTCTTCTTCAACACGTTTTCCCATTTCTGAATTTCCCTACTCAAAGAAACTGACTTCAATATTTTTGACGATTTCTTCTCACATTACCTGTTTTTACTAAGCAACTGGCTCTTTCTGTTTTCTATCTACTTCCTTCTGTGAAAGATTTAGTTTCCTTAAACAGCCCCCATTCTTCTACATAGTTACCCAAAATGCACACACATACATAGTTCTCCTTTTGATAGCACCCCAATATAGTCAATTATAATTTTTGAATAAATAAGTATTCAATATATGTGTATATATATATATATATATATAGCTAGATTTCTTATCTCCTGAATCCAAATATTCTTTTCTTAGTTCACTGCCTCATTTGTAATGAGAATACTCTTCAGTACTTTTCTGAGAAAAGGTGGTATGCTTGAGTTTTTTGAAACTCGAACATTTCTTTAATTCTACTCTTACCTTTGATAGCTAAGTATAGAATTAATGACCATATATAGAATTATAAGTTAAAATTATTTTTCCTGAGAATTTTGAAGGCACTAATTCATATGTTCTAGTTTAGTATTTGTCTGATTCCTGTTCCCTTGTTTGTACCAATTGTTTTTCTCCCAAGAGTTTTTTGAATCCCTGGTATTCTAAAATTTTAAAATAATATATGCTAGTAAATGATTTACAATTATTTTTTAACTCAGCATACTGAGTACTCAATGGCCTTTTAAATCTGGGAAATGTTGTTTTTTGAGAATTCTTCCTTTCCATTTTCCTTATTCTTTCTTTCTAAATTATGCTGAAATTGGTCCATCTCTACCTATCACCTGATTTTCTCATGTTTGTGGTACTATTTTTATTTCTGTGCAATATTTTATTTACTTTAATCTTCCCATTTTTTCTGAGGATTTTTTTGTTCTCATTTTTATAATGCTCTGAGATCATTTTTCTTCTCTCATATGTAGTTCTTGAAAAGTTCTTTTCTGTCCCTGTGTTATCGTTGTTTTCGTCAAATTGTGAATGCGTGTTTTTCTTTTCATTTACTTGGTTTGGTCTGTCTTTCATATAAGAGGAATTCTTTACACATCTGGAATGTCTTATCTATGATTACCAATGTCACATTAATGCATAATAAGCTTATGGAAGTTCTAAGTATGGGGGGACTCTTGAATGAGTGGGTTTTATTGTAGGATTATCAGGCCGGTCATTTACCTTTTATTTTTGGAAGGGAGGAACTCCTAATGGTCAGTCTCTGCAGATTTTTTGTTATTGTTATTGGGTAAGTATCTGGTCAGTATCTTTGGAGAGAAATCTTCTAATCTTTTGATGACTAGACGAAACACTGGCTGTCAGTCTTCTGGGATTTAATTGGAAAAGCTATATAGGGACTTAACATTTTATATATAGACTTTCACTTGATATCCATATTTCATCCCATCATCCAGGTTCTCACTGGGGGTTGTTACAATTAAGATGAGAGTTTCCAGAGAGTAAGCGTCAACTTTCTTAGTCTAGAGGAAAACCAGTTGCCATGCTTCATCATATGGGAGTCACATTGTTTCCCATACAGAATTTCAATTATATTCATATATTGGGCACATCCATGCTCTCAGTTAGTACCTAATGCCTCCAGTTCCTGAGATTTTCTGAGGTTTTCTCCAGATGTTTGTCTTGCTTTTGTACTTACCTCACTGCCAGCTTAAGTTTTAGGTTTTGATGCTCTGCTAAGTCAGTTACTATTTGTCCCAACTGCATTTTGGCTTCTAAAATTGTCTGAATGTTGCCTCTTTGCCCCCATTCTGTTTTTCCTTTTATACCTTTAAAAATGCTTCCTGTGTCTGATGCTCCTTTTATGTACCTTGCCAACAGATGAGTAGAACATAAGGAATAAAATTAAATAATAGGGGCAACAAATGTTAAAATAAATTTAGTTTGAAATGCTAGAGATCAATGAAAGCAAGGGGTAAGGGGTAAGATAGGTATAATCTTTTTTTTTTCTTTCCTGTGTTTGTTTTATTTCTTTTTCTATTGTTTTTTTGTTTCTTTTTCTGAATTAATGCAAATGTTCTAAGAAATGATGAATATGCAACTAGGTGATGATATTGTGAATTACTGATTATGTATGTTGTTTTATTTTGTTTCTTATTTTTTTAATTAATAAAAAAAAATGCTTCCTTGTCATTTTGTTGGGATTTTGAGAGGATGCAGAGGTATGCATGTGTATTCAACCTTTCCTGTTTAACTGGGAGGCACTTTAACTGGGAGGCGCCACTTATTTTTGAAGTTTCCCAAATAAATAATAATATATATTTTTAACAATTAATACTTATTTAGATTTACAACAAATTTTACCATTTTCTTTCCACATCCACAGTGAACCCTTTATCCTGGACTAGTTTTTAAGGCTGCTATTGAAAAATTTATTCCATCATTTTTGAGTGCCATAAGCCAATTTTTTAGCCATTGTTGACCAGAATGGGGAGAAAAGCACTTTTTAAAGTATTAGAATATGTTTTTTCTTTAAGGGTGGTAGAATAATGGCTTCCCCATTATTCCACAGAACCTATGAATATATTACCTTATATGACAAAAGTGACTTTGCACTTGTGATTAAGTTAAGGATATTCAAATGGGGAGATTATCCTGGATTACCCATTTGGGTTCAATGTAATCAAAACAATTTTAAATGTGAAAGAGGGAGGCAGAAGAGAAGAGTCAGAGAGTCAGAGGAAGATTTTATTACAGAAAAATGATCAGAGAGAGAGGCAACATTCCTGCCTTTTCAGATAGAAGAAAGATGCCAGAAGCCAAGAAATGTGGGCAGCCTCTAGAAGCCAGAAAAGGCAAGTATAAAGTATATTATTAATTTGTTAAGCTGCCAGAATGCAATATACAGGAAATGGAATGGCTTTTAAAAAGGAAGTTTATTAAGTTGCAAGTTTACAGTTCTAAGCCTATAAAAGTGTCCAAACTAAGGAATCCAGTAAAAGATACCTTAATTCAAGGAAGGCCATGGGTCTGGAACACCTCTGTCAGCTGGCAAGTCACATGGCTGATATCTGTTGATCCCTTGCTCCTGGGCTCCGTTGTTCTCAGCCTCTGTCTCTGGGGGTTCCTCATTTTGCTTCTCTGGGACTGGCTTTCATTTTGGGGGTTTTTTTTTTGGCTCTTTTCACGTTCTGGCTTGCTTAACATCTTATGACAATGTCTACTGGGTTCCAAGCATCTCCAAACATTCATGTCTCCATTCTCCGAGTGTTGGCATCTGCGCCACTCTGCTCTGAAGTTTCTGTCAGCTGTGTCATATCTAGGTCACATATTTTGAAACCAGCACAGCAAGGAAACAGATTCTCTCTTACAACCTTCAGAAAATAATGTATCCTTGCTGATATCTTGATTTTATCCCATTGAGACTGACAGAATTGTAAGATAATAAATTTTTCTTGTTTTAAGCCACTAAATTTATAATAGTTTTAACAGCATCAGTAGAAAACTAATGAACTTCAGGTCTACTTCCACTATAAATGCAAGCATTGAGAACATAAAATGGATACTCTTCAGTTAAAGGTGTATCAGCTGAGCAACTTCTGTTTGTCAAAAAGGAAATAAAATGGTGATTTAAGGCTTAGTTCAGTTATTCAGAATGATTAGAACTGAAATGAAAAGATGGCATATGTCAACATCTATGGTCAAAAGTTTTAGACTAGTGCATAGATCAAGAGTTTGGTAAAACTGTTCCCTATGGGACACTGTTTATATAAATAAAGTTTTAATAGAACGCAGTCTTACCCATTAGTTTATATATTGTCTAAGGCTGTTTCTGTGTTTCAACAGTAAAGTTGAGTAGATGCAACAGAGACCACATGATCTGCAAAATCCAAAATATTTACTACCTAGACCTTTACAGAGAAACTTTGCCCATTCTGCTGTAGACTCTGACAACATATGTCTTGTCTGAATTCACTAAAAAAACCCACATCTTTATGGATATATAGCTATTTTTATCTTTGATGTTTCCATATATTTGAGCTGCAGTCAATATTCCAAAGTACATTTCTGTGGTACAGTTGATAAAATAACTTGGATGGGAATTTTAAAGTGAGAAAAATGATGATCAAATTAACTAGAAAGTCTTAAGTTCCTTATCTCTAAATTGTGAGACTTCATTATGAAATTTTGTTGTCAAAAGCTTGATTTTATAATTTTTTCTACTAGAAGTATGTTTAAGAAGACTATTCAAATTATTGTCACAGGTGGGAAATTGCTACATATAAATATGAAAACCTTTAATATCTGCTGCCTTTCTTTCTTAAAGTCAACCTGGCAGAAACTAGAGACAGACAGCTGAAGAAACTGAGGAACTCCTAGATAACTGGTGTTTTGAATTGGTGCATGTGAAGTGGTGGCTTTGGTTTGGGGCAGGAGGAAGTCAGTATTGCTGTGGGAGAATTAAAAAGAGTAGGGGAACTTTTAGAATCCTGCTTTTGCTGCTTTCTTGCCTTTATCATGGGATGAAGAGGGATCCTTGCAATTACAGGCAACTTCTGTTCCAGGTGTTCTTGGGAGTACGAGGAGCAGCACAGAAATCTCATATTTGTTGAATGAAAAACAAAGAGGGAAAACTAGCCTTGGGCTAGTTGCTTCCTCCAGCTCTCATACTTATACCTCTCAGAGGTTTGTGTAGCCCAGTGCAAAATGAAAACGTGGGTCCTCTTGCTCAAAGTTCAGACAGAGATGGGAGAGCAGAAAAACCAAATGCAGGTGCCAGTAAGCATGAGGCCTTGTGTGACTCTACCAGCTACCGTTCACGCAATTGGCTCTGTTCTTAGAGCTAGGGAATTAAAATCTAAGGAATATTTACTCCTAGTGCTACAGCCCATTGAGGAGCAAATGATGGAAACCTGACCCAAAGTGTTATGGATACAGAAGTGCATAATTTATTGTGTTGTATGTGTGTCTGCACCCAGGATTGTACATCAAAGGGCACATTGTTTTCCACCCTGATCTAATTGGGGCTGACTGGAAATGGGGACTGGTCTTCCTTTCTAGCATTGCTTGACTGATTTAGCCAATAACTTCACAGTAAAATGAGCTCCTAGACCCAAATAACAAGACATTTGAAAGCAAGATCACTTGAAAAGAAAGACAACAGACTGGATTACAGATCTGAACAGAACCATACTATTAGAGCAGATATTACCAAAAATTGTAATTAGCATAATAAGCCTACAAAAAAAGGTAAGAAATAATATTAACAAAATGAAATAAGACAATAAAACACAAAAAGAAACTCACAGAAATATTATGTATAAAAATAAGTAACATAGGGCCATTAACAATGGTGGCTCAGTGGAGAATTCTCACTTGCCATGCCGAGACCCAGGTTTGATTTCTGGAGCCTGCCCATGCCAAAAAAATAAAAAATAATAATAATTAACATGGAAGTTGGAATAAGTAGTAGAATGTCTAAAAGTTGAGAAAGGAAGTAATTAAAGAGAAGACCAGATTGAGAAAGTCCTCTAGAAGAAGGAAAGGAGGAAGAAATAGGAAAACATAAAAGAAGGGTGAAGCAATAAAGAGGATAGCAATAGAAGTGCTAAGCTCCCCTCACCCCAAATTTAAAACTTTTGAAAGACCTTAGATTGAAAGGAACTATAGAACACCAAAGAAGATACAGAATGGAAAGTACACTCTAAAAATATTATAGTAAAATTCAAAACTATCAAAAATGAAGACAAATATAAAACCTTCTTGACAAAATGAAAAGTTTACATGGAAAGGAATAAGCAAAGATCAACATCAGGTTTTTGAGCTATAACACTAGAGTCAGGAAATAAATAGAACAGTAACTTTAAATTATTACAGAAAAAAGAAATTTGAATCTTGAATTTCATATTGGTCACATTGTCAATCAACAGCATATGGGCATACCCAGGGATGAATCCAGACCTGGGACTGTGGGATCAACAATTACATCCTGACCAAAAGGGGGAAAAGAGGTATAATTAATGAGGTATCAGTGGCAGAGAGTGTTCAAATAGAGTTGAGAAGCTACTCTGGAGTTTCCTCTATGCAAGCTTCAGGTAGACTTTGCTACCTATCATAACCTGCCAATCCCCAACCAGGACAATTCCAACCAATCCTAAAGAACATCTAGGGCAATATATAAGATTCCACAAGGGTTCCATGCACTAGAGTAACTTTCCAGAAACCTACAACCTACAGATGGGTCCCTGGTCCAGATAAATCCTGAAACCTAGAGGGCCCAGATTCTCTAAAACATCACATATTTCCATTTCCCTACCCCGTATTAGTGACTGATCCTTCCAATATGAAAAATTTAGAATTGCCATAGCCCAAACAACCCCAAAGAGAGGTATGGAAAGATCATAAGTGATGGTGGAATTATACATAGAAGATAGGACTTACTTAAATGAATATGAATGTTGAATCATTAAATTGATATATCTTTTAGTCTCCAGTATTTTAGAGCAGCTAGAAGTAAAAACCTAAAATTGTGAAAGTGTAACCCATGTCAAATCTGAAATATGTTCTACAACTATTTGTGGTGCTGTGTTTGGAAATTTATAGCTTTTTTGTATATATATTATTGCTCACAAAAAAAGAAGGAAAAAATTGATTGTAATGATTAAGTATTTAAGCCCTCTAGCCTCCTATATTCTGGAGCAGCTAGAAGGAAAAATCTGAGAGGATCATATGGCAAACTCTGGGATCTGTCTTGTAACTATTTGTAGAAGAGTGCTTTGAAAACTATTGTTTTTTATTTCTTTGCTTTGTATATATGTTATACTATACAATTACAAAAGCTAAAAAAAAAAAGTGTATGGGCATAGGGTGTACAGGTGGTTCAATGATAGACTGCTCGCCTTCCATGCAGGAGACCCGGGTTTGATTCCCTACCATGCACCGTGCCCCCCCCCCCAAAAAAAAAGTGTATGGGCATAGTATAAAAATAACATTCATAGAAGGATCCAGAAGTTTTACACAAAAACCAATACTGAAACAGTTTGGGATGAAAAATCTAAAAGGAGAGGAAAATCCAGGAGATATAAGAGATATTTGAGTAAAGGTGATCAAATCATTTGGTAAAATAGTTGGGTACTCCTTGCCCCCCAAAAGAAAATACATTCATAAAAATTTAGATTCAGAATTTAAAGTCTAGATAATGACAACATGGTAGGTATTGAAGGAATAGTTCTTGTCTTATTAGTGGGGAGGTGCAAATGTAAATTTAAAAATATAGTAATAAAGAATTAATAAGAAACTTAGAAAAAGTGTGACAAACTGAAAAAATAAATTAAGATGGTAGAAGCAGGCCCAAGATATCTATAATTAAATACAATTAGACTTAACTTTTCAGTTAAAAGATACAATTTGATAAATAGAATAAGTAGAAACATGCACATAAGCCATCAGTAACTATATGCCTTGATTTTGAAAACTGAAATGTGAGCGAATTCTCAGAAAACCTCACAAATGAATGAAAATTCTGAATGGTACCATCATTATAAAGTAAATTGAAGCAGTGATTATAAATGATTCCAATTTCATATAATATCTTCCAGACATAAAATAAGAAACTATCCCCAGTTCATTCCTTAACTCTAGTAGAACCTGAGATAAAAACCAGACAAGGGCATAAGAAAAGAAAATTACAGGCCCATTTCACTCATTAATATATGAGATAAGTGAAATGATAAGAAAATTTCTCAATAACCCAGTAGAGCATATGAAAGATAATGTATCACATCAAGGTGGGTTTATTTAAGGTATGCAAGGATGGTTTACTTTTAGAAATTTTTAAGTTCCATTTATACATTAGCAGATAGAGTTTAAAAAGAATCATTTGACAAAGATGATAAAATTCAGCAGCTAATCATGATATTTATTCCAAGCAACTTGGAAATAAAACGGAACCTTTAACAAAGGTTAAAATATATTGGGTAGATGGAAATACTAGTGGTCAATGAGGGGGAGCCGTAAGGGGTATGGTATGTATGAGTTTTTATCTTTTTTTCTTTTTTTGGAGTGATGCAAATGTTCTAAAAAATGATCATGGTGATGAATATACTATTATATGATGATACTGTGAACCATTGATTGTACCCCATGTATGGAATGTTTATATGTTAAGAAAATTCATGTTTGTATGTTGTTTTGGCTTGTCAATTTAAAAAAAAGAGAAAAGCACCTTAGAATTTAAAGATAATAAAGTTTATAATATAAGCTTTAACCTTTAAGAAAAAAAGAGCAGTGGGCATTTTCTTTTCAATATTTGAATCCAAATTCCATGTCATAGTGCCTATTTCATAGTCATTTCAGAAGTGTCTCACCTGATAAACCAAGAGAAAAAAAATCAGTATTACAGCATGTACCAAATAGGATTATTCTAAATTTATGGGGTTATATTAATATGCCTCAAATAATATAACTATAATTGTTTAACTTTAATGCTTTCTTTTATTTAGCTCAGAACTTTTACTAATAATGTCTTTTGAATTACCTGATGTGTGATCAAAATACTAAACAACTTATTTATTGGAAATAAGGAACATATATGTCATTAAAAATTACACGTACTGCATTTTAAAAGTGTCTATACCAATAAGGTAAATTATATTGTCAGAACACATTGACTTTGTTAACATTAATGATCATGTGTATAAAAAGCTTTGCAATATAATTGCAAATGTTACTAAACAATGATCATTGTTAAGACTCAAGAATATATATGGTTGAGTGCACTGATTCTTGTGAAGCAATGTAGTGTTATTTTAAAATGGACTCAGATTAGTTGTAAATGTATATTGAAGCATCTAGGGCAAGCACTGCAATTTTAAAAATAAAAAATAAAGTATAATTGACATGATAAAAAAGGGAGAAAATGGAATCATATAAAATGCTCAATTCAATTTAGAGAAGGCCTACTAATAAGGGTGAAAAAAGGAATAATGAACAAATGCAAAGCATAGGAAATAGTTATAAATGTAGTAGATATACTACAGCTATACCAATTTAAATATGAATGGTTAAGAAGAAAAATAGGAAGGGATCTTAAACTAAGACTGTAGAGAATACTATAAAATGATTACATTTAATAAAAGATGCTTGATATCTCTATAATGAAAATTATAAAACTTTTTTAGCAATGTTAAAAACAAAATTCTGAATAAATAGATATGCCATGCTCATGGATAGGATTTAATATCTTAGAAATGTCATTTCTCCCCAAATTGGTTGAGAGTCAATGCAATTAATGGTCATGAAACTTGATAAGATTATCCTAATTTTACGTGATCAAGTGAACGAACACAAGTAAAAAACCAACTAAGAAAAATTGGGCAGGAAATAGGGCCTAGACAAGAGGATCTAATACTTAATATTAAGCTATAGCAGTATACATAAGTGTGGTATGGGGCAGGGGCAGATAAACTGAAAAATGGAATTTAATCAGAGCCCTGAAAAAGGCTGTCATGTTTGGAAGTTTGATATATGAATTCAGTGGCATGAAAGATCAATGGGGAAAAGAGAGATTTTCCAATAAATTGAATTGGAAAAAAAGCTAATCCATATGGAAAATAACAATATGGGATTATTATCTCATTTTATATACAAAATAAACTAAAGTAGATTAAAAGTTCATATAAATATAAAAAAAATTTTAACATTTCTTTTTTATTTTAACATTTTGGGACAAGGTAAGATTTCCTTTAAAAGACATAAAGAAGTATTGACTATAAAAAAATGAAAAGTTTGACTGTTATAAAAGTAAGAATTTTTGTTCATTGGAAGGCACCATAAAGAAGGAAATAGTGAATAGCAAGTGGGAGAAAATATTTACAATACACATAGCTAACTGATTAGTATTAATAATATACCAAATCAGGGAAACCCCAGATACTGTGTCAAACATTAGGGACACCTAAATCAATAGGCCAAGCCGTTGATCTCGAGGCATGCTGTTGTGAAGCTGGTGCATGTAGCATAGAAGCTTATCCTACCTATAGGTATGCCCAAGAGTTATCTCCAGAGGACCTCTTCTGTTGGTCAAATTGGCCTCTCTAAGCCTAACTCTGAAAGTGAAACCATTGCCGCCCACCCCACACATGGGACATCTCATCCGGGGGTGAAAGTCTCCCTGGTGGCATGGGAGAAGACTCCCAGGGATGAGCCTGGCCCTGGCACTATGGGATCAACAATGCCATCCTGGCCAAAAGGGGGGAAAGAAGTGTAACAAATAAGGTATCAGTGGCTGAAAGAGTTCAAATAGAGCCAAGAGGCTACTTTGGAGATCACTCTTATGCAGACTTCAGTTAGATATTGCTACTTTCTTAACTTGTCAAACCCTGACCAAAACCATTCCTGTTAATCCTAAAGAATACCCAGGGCATTATATAAGATTCTACAAAGGTTCCATGCACTGGGGTAACTTTCCAGAACCTACAACCTCTAGAAAGGTACCTGAACCTGATAAGCCCTAAAATACAGAGGACCCAACCTCTCCAGACCATCAGCTAGTTCCATTCCCCTATACCATATTATCAATAGCTCCTTCCCAGATGAAAAAGTTAGGATGGGCATAGCCCAAATATCCCTAAGGAGTGGGAGAAAGATCAAAGTGATGATGGAGTTATACAGATAACGTAAGGTTTAACAAATGAGTATGGTGCTGAATCATTATATTGATATTTCTTCTTTTCTCCAATACCTTAGAGCAACCATAAGTAAACACCTAAAATTGTGGAATTGTAACCCATACCAAACTCTGAATTATATTCTACAACTAATTGTTGTAGTGTACTTTGAAATGTATTGCTTCTTTATATATATATAATATTTTTCACAAAAAGGAAAAAAAGAGAAGGAGTATGACAGAGAAGATAGAATTTAACAAATGAGTATGATTGTTGAATCATTACATTAATATTTCTTTTGGTCTCTAGTGTCTTGGACCAGCTACAATAAAAAATGAAAAACTGTGGAACTGTAACCCATACCAAACTTTAAAATCTTCTCTACAACTACTTGTTAAAATGTACTTGAAAATTTATTGCTTTTTTGTATATAGGTTGTATTTTACAGTTTTAAAAAATGTGAAAAAAAATTTTTTTTAAATACTCAGATACCAAGGGAAAAAAAAAGATACACACCAAGAACTCTACTTATCAATAGGAGCAGCACACATTGCCCAATAGAAAAATGGACAAGAGAAATGAGCAGGGATATCTCAGAATTAGGAACACATATGGTCAATAAATATGTAAAGAAAATCTTTAATCTCCTTTTTTTAAATTTCATTTTGTATTATCAAACCAAACAACATAAAAACATGAACATTCTTACCACACAAACATTCCGTATATGGTGTACAGTCAGTGGCTCACAATATCATCACATAGTAGTATATTCATCACCATGATCATTTTTTAGAACATTTAGTCTCCTTAATAGACATTTTTAATAAACATGAGATCACCAGATATCATTTTATACCCGTTCTTTTGACAAAAATTAAAATCTGAAAATACCAAGTGTTGGAGAGGATGCATTTCAATAGACTTTTTTACTAGCTCCTGGGAGTGTAAATTCATATAACTACTAGAAAACAGTTTGGCCTTACCTCATAAATTATACATTTACATGCCCTCTTATGTACCATTCCTCAGCTAAGTTTATTCCCAAAGAAACTTATATGCTTGTAAGACAGGAAATGTTTCAACTCTGCCCCAGACAGGTGTGGGGTCAAAGGAGATTTAAAGATGCATTGTCTACTTAGGGCTGTGGGGAACAATTTGCCAAAGAACACCATCTGCTGGGCAGATCAGGGAAGCACAGCAAAAATCAGAAAACAGCCTAAATGCTCATTGAAGGGAGATGACTTAAACTGTGGTGCCTTCACCCAATAAAGTATTATACAACAATAAAATTAAATTAACCAGGGACTCCCCAGCATGAGTAGGGAAGGGGAGGCACTGAGCTTTCAGCTGTAGTGGCAGGGGGTGAAAGTGAAGCAGCTGCTAGTACACGCTCACATGCTTCCTGCCCAGCTATGCTGCTGTTGACACTAGGGAGGAGGGGGAGGAGGAGGGGGAGGAGGAGCCAAATCCAGCTGAGCAAGTGGGAAGATGTCTTTGTTTCCCTCTACATTGTAAGTCTTCAAGAGTGAGAACTATGGACAACTTGCAAGGAAGATGGCAGAGTAGGGAGCAACATAACACTCTCCTCACCCCCGAAAAGCTAGTGAACAGGCATAATCTGTCGGAAACAATTGTTCTGGGGGCTGTAGAGGCCAGGAAAACACTGTACAGCCTCCAGGGAAGAAGGGACAGAGAGACTGAGAAACTGGTAAAAACCATGAGTAACTCACTCCACCATGCAGCCAGTGCCCATCCCCCATCATTGAGGCAGGCCACCTTGGGGCCATTCCCTGGCTGGTTGCTGTGTTAGAGAGGGACATGGAAGTCCCCAAGAACAGGGGGACACAGCTAAATACTGATCACGATTTTTGATTGGCGAATTTAGGCTGCTGGGTCCCAGTCCTGAACCACAGTTTTAGCCCACTATGGTCAGGAAACATAGCAACCACTGGTTCAACTCTGCCCCAGACAGGTATGGAGTCAAAGGAGATTTAAAGATACTTTGTTTACTTAGGGCTGTGGGGAACAATTTGCCAAAGAACACCATCTGCTGGGCAGATCAGGGAAGCACAGCTTTAGGGAGCTGATCAAAAGGCTTTTTGGCATCTTTCCTGACTCCCCAGGACCCTCCAGAACAAGTGTTTTGATTTGCTAAAGCTGCTGGAATGCAATATACCAGAAATGGATTGGCTATTTTAAAAATGATTTATTAAGTTACAACTTTACAGTTTTAAGACTCTGAAAATGTTCAAATTAAGGCACCAACAAGAGGATACATTCTCAGAGGAAAGGCAGCCAGCATCTGGAATACCTCTCTCAGCTGGGAAGGCACATAGTTAGCATTTGTTTGTCCTTTCTCCTGGTTCATTGCTTTCAGCTTCTGTTTCAAATGGCTCTCTCTCTCTAAGCATCTGTGAGTCCTTTCTTAGCTTTCTCTGTAGAAAACTCTGGATTTAATTTCCTAGCATCTCCAAACGAGTATGCCTGATTTTGTCTCTCTGCTCTTTGTGTTGGCTCTCGGCTCTCTGTATCAGCCCTTTTTAAGGACTCAGTTAATGAATTCAGACCCACCTTAAATAGGCAGGGTCATATCTCCATGGGAATAATCTAATCAAAAGGTCCCATTCACAATAAGTCTGCACCCAAAAGACTGAATTAAAAGAGCATGACTTTTTTGGGGGTATATACAGTTTCAAAGTAGCACAACTGGTCTGTGCCTCCTTTGTGGGTCCCTGGCTCTGTTTTGGCTGGGAAATTCTGACTTGGGAAAGTTCTTTCCTAGGTGACCACCTTCCAAACTTTGCCCATCAGGCAAAACAGCTAGAGACAATGAAAGGAAAACGAGCAAGCAAACAAAAAATATATAAAGGCAAAAAAAAAAAAAAAAAAACCCAACAATAAACAGAAGACATCAAAATTCCTGAGGAAGGAACAGAGGAAAGGAAGTTTTTCCTAAAGGTGAAACAATTGTACATACAAAGCAATCTTAAAATTGTACCGCATACCTAGGGCAATAATCAGATGTAGAAATGTTAAATTAATCTGATCAGTTAAACAGGTATAATTCTAAAGGGCAAGATGAAGTTGAACCAAGTATCAAAGAAAAGCCTTAACAAAAAGCCAATCCATAACAAAACCCTAGACAAGCAAGAATGTACGTATGTCAAGAAGATTTATGTTTCTTTATTGTTTACAATAAAAATATTTTTTTAAACCCTAGAGTGAGAGAGAAACTGACTTTCAAATAAAATCATCAAGATAATCAGATGCCCTGACATCAGCAAAAAATTACAAGCTGTACTAAGGAAACAGAAGAGGTAGCCCAGTAAATGAAGGAAATTATAAAAGTTGAAGGAGACACATAAATTGGAACAAATAATCAAAGATGTCCAAATAAATCTCCTAAATCAATTCAAGGAGATGAAGGGAAATATAATTAAAGAGATAAAGGATATTAAGAAGACTCTGGGTGAGCATAAAGAAGAATTTGAAAATATGAAAAAAACAACAGAACTTATCATAATGGAAAGCGCAATAGAAGAAATTAAAAATACACTAGAGACACATAATAGCAGATTTGAACAGGCAGAAGAAAGAATCAATGAAGTAGAAGATAGGACAATCAAAATCTTATAGACAGAAGAAGAGATAGAGGAAAGAATGGAAACAAATTGAGCAGGATCTCAGGGAATTGAATGAAGGTATGAAGTGCACAAACCCTGTTGTGGATGACCCAGAAGGAAAACAGAATGTAAAAGGGGCAGAAAGAATATTTAAGGATATAATGGCCCCACATTTCCCTACTCATATGAAAGACACAAATATATATATGCCCAAGAAGTACAATGTATTAGAAACAGAATGCATCCTAATAGACCTACTCTGTGCCAGTTTGAATCTGTTGTGTACCCCAGAAAAGCCATGTTATGTAATCCTCATTCAATATTGCTGGGTGGGATCTTTTTTGTTGTTTTCATGGAGATATGGCATACCCAATTGTGGGTGGTTAACTTTTGATTAGGTGGTATCCATGGAGATGTGTCTCCATGCATTCAAGATGTAGTTGCTTACTGGATCCCTCTAAGAGGGAACCATTTTGGAAAAAGCTTTAGTGCCAACAAAGACCTTTGTAGATGCAGCAATAAAATGCCTCCAAGGAAGTCCTTTGAAGGAGAAGCCAAGGAGAAGCTGGTAGAGAAAGCTAGCAGATGTTACCATTTGCCTTCCCAGTTAAGCGAGAAACCCTGAATGTCATCAGCCCTTTCTTTGGAGTTAAGGTATCTTTCTCTGGATGCCTTAATTTGGACATTCGTATGGTCTTAGAAATGTAAAGTTGAAACTTAATAAATTTCCTTTTTAAAACCATTCCATTTCTCTCTATATTGCATTCTGGCAGCGTTAACAAACTAAAACATACTCCAAGACACATACTAATCAGAATGCCTAATGCCAAAGGGAAGAGAAAATCTTGAAAGCAGCAAGAGAAGAGTTATTTGTCACATAAAAGGAACAGCTATAAGATTAAGTTCTGATTTTTCATCAGAAACCATGGAAATGAGAAGGCAGTGGTGTGATATTTTTGGGCACCAAAAGAGAAAAACTGCTAGCCCCAAATATTTTATCCAACAAAACTGTCCTTCAAAAATGAGGGGGAGGGCAGGCCATGGTGGCTAAGCAGGCAGGGTCCTCGCCTGCCATGTCAGAGACCCTGCCCATGCATAAAAAAAAAATAAAAGAGGAGGAGTTTAAAATATTCACAGATATCAGTAACTGAGAGAGTTCTTCAACAGGAGACTTGTCGTACAAAGGAAGTCTGCAGGCTGAAAGGAAAAGACAGGGGGGAGATGTTTGGAGGAGAGTGTAGAAATGAAGAATATTAATAAGGGTAAAAAGAGAGACAGGAAGAAGATAGGACACATTAAAAACTAAAGGCTAGGAGATGCGAGGGTAGTTCAGTGGTAGAATTCTCATCTGCCACGTGAGAGACCCTGGTTTGATTCCTGGCCTATGCTCTTCCCAAACAAACAAAACAAAGAAATCAACACAGAGAAACAAACAAACAAAATTCAACACAAGTGCTGCAATAATGGGCTAGTCACATGGAAAAAGAATGAAATGTGATCCTGCCATTCAGCATACAAAAAAAAAAGAAAGTATAAAATGGTTTAAGTAAGTACTGCCTTTACAGTAATATGATTGAAAGTTAATGTATTGAACACCTCAATGAAATGATGCAGATTGCAGAATGGATGAAAAGTATGATCCATCTATATGCTACCTATAAGAGATTCTCCTTAGACCCAAGAAAACAAAAAGGTTGAAAGTGAAAGGTTGACAAAAGATATTCCACACAAACTGTAACCAAAAAAGTGTTGGAGTATCTATCCTGACATCAGACAAAATAGACTTTAAGTGAAAAACTGGTATAAGAAACACAGAATGACACTATAATTAAAAGGGGCAATCCACCAAGAAGAAAGAAAAATCATAAATATTTATGCACCTAATGATGGTGCCCCCAAAACATGTGAAGCAAACACTCGCAAAATAATAGTTGGAAACTTCAATATCAATATCAAAAGATAGAATACGTAGACATCGTATCAATAAGGAAACAAAGTACTTGAATAATATGATAAACTAGACCTGTTGGACAAATACAGAACATTTCACCCCCAAACGCAGGGTACACATTCTTCTCAAGTGCTCATGGAATAGTCTCCAGGATAGACCACATGTTGGATCACAAAACAAGTCTCAATTCATTAAAAAATATTGAAATTATACAAAGCACTTTCTCTGACCATAATGGAATGAAGTTGTAAATCAATAACAGGTAGACAACTGGGAAATTCACAAATATATGGAGGTTAAATAACACACTCTCAAGCCATCAGTGAGTCAAAGAAAAAATTGCAAGAGAAATCACTAAATATCTCAAGATGAATGAAAATGGGAACACAACATCAAAACTTATGGGATGCAGTGAAGGCAGTGCTAAGAAGGAAAATTATCACCCCAAATACCTACATTAAACAAGAATAAAGAACTGCAATCAAAGACCTAACTGCATGTCTGGAAGAACTAGAAAAAGAATAGCAAACTAATCCCAAAGCAAGCAGAAGGAAAGAAAGGAAAAAGATTAGGACAGAAATTAGCTAGACTGACAAAGACAGAAAGAGAGAAGATGCAAATAAATAAAATCAGAAATGACAGTGGGTACATTTCTACTTACTCCACAGGCTAAAAATTATCATAAAAGAATACTATGAACAACTATATGCCAACAAATTAGACAACTTAGGTGAAACAGAAGATTCCTAGATACACACGAATAATCTAAATTGGCTCTAAAAGAAACAGAAGACATTAACTGACCAATTACAAGTAAAGAGATTGAATCAGTCATCAAAAATCTCTCAATGAAGAAAAGCCCAGGACCAGATGACTTTACAGGCAAAATTTTAAAAATTTTAAAAATTACCAGTAAAATGAACTCAAAGTGGATCAAAGACCTAAATATAAGAGATAGGACCATAGAACTCCTAGAAGAAATTGTAGGAATATGTCTTCATGATCTTGTGGTAGACAATACATCCAAAATCTTAGACTTACATCCAAAATCTAAGCCACAAGGGAAAAAAATAGATAAATTGGACCTCCTGAAAATTAAAAACTTTTGTGCCTTAAAGGGCCTTGTCAAGAAAGTGAAAAAGTACCCTACTCAATGGGAGAAAATATTTGGAGATACATATCTGTTAAGGGTTAATATCCAGAATATATAAAGAAATCCAACAACTCAACAATGAAAAAGACAGACAACCCAATTTAAAAATGGGCAAAAGACTTGAATAGACATTTTTCCAAGGAGGAGAAACAAATGGCTAAAACATACGTGAAAAGATGCTCATCATCACTAGTTATTAAGGAAATGCAAATCAAAACCACAGTGAGATATCTTTTCACATCTACTAGAATGGCTATTATTAAAAAAAAAAAGCTATAAGTGTTGGAGAGGAAGTAGAGAAATAGAAACACTTATTCACTACTGGAGGAATGTAGCATGGTGCAGCTGCTGTGGAAGACAATTTGACAGTCCCCTGGGAAGCTAAGTATAGAATTGCCATATGATCTGGCTATCCTGCTACTTGGCATATATGCAGAGCATACCAGAAGAACTGAAGAACTGAAAGCAGGGACACGGACAGACATTTTCAGACTCATGTTCATAGTGGCATTATTTAAAATTTCTAAAATATGGAAGCAACCCAAGTGTCCAGCAACCAAGAATGGATAAACAAAATGTGTGTATATATATATATATATATATATATATATATATATATATATATATATATATATATATATATATGATAGAATATTATTCAGCTCTACAAAGAAATAAGATCCTGATGTATGTGACAACATGGATGGAACCTTGAAGACATAAATAAGCCAGACACAAAAGGTACAAATATTGTATGATCTCACTGGCATGAACTAATTATAATAAGCAAACTCATAGAGTTAGTATTAAGAATATAGATTACCAGGAGATTGAATGAGATAGAGAATGGGAAGCTGATGTTAAACTTGCGCAGAATTTTAAATAGGTTAATTGTAAATGTTTGGGAATGGATAGATAATGGAAGCACATTACTGCAAGTGTAATTGACTGTGCTGAATCATATATGAATGTGGTTGAAAGGAGAAGTTTGGGGTTGTGTATGTGACTAGAAGGAAAACTAAAGGATAAAACATGAGTCTGAATAACACAGTGAATACTGTTGTGGTTGATGACTGTAGTTAATAGGACAAATATAAGAATATTCTTTCATGAACTAGAACAAATATACCTCACTATTATAAGGTGTTAATAATAGAGTGGTATATGGGAAAAATACAAAATATTGTAAAGTATGGACTACAGTTAACAGTAATTTAACTGTCATCAATTGTAACATTTAATATTCTGTCATCAATTGTAACAAAGGTACCACCCCAAGCTAAGTGTCAATAGTAGGGAGATGTAAGGGGTATGGAGTTTTTCTTTTTGGAGTAATAAAAATGTTCTAAAGTTGATTGTGGTGATTATACTGAAAGCCATTGATGGTACACTTTGGAGTTACTGTATGGTATGTGAATTTATCTCAATAAAGCTTCTTAAAAGCAAATTAACACAATGATAGGATATAGAACAATGTAGATGAATCTTTGCAATACAATGAAAAAAGTTGTCTCCAAATTACATATAGCTAACACTCTTTTTATAAAGTTTGAAACAAATAATCTCTCTCTTTTTAGGAATATACATAGATGCAAAACTATATAAAAATGAAAGCAGAGGAATGATAAACCTATGATTCAGGGTGGTGGTTACCTCAGACTGGAGGAGACAGGGGGTGGATTGGTTAGAGAAACCATATGGTTAGATGTAGTTTATTGACAAGGTTCTAGTTTTTGTAAATAAAAGCACACCATGCATGGACAGTGATGAGGCAATTCATAAGCAAAGGATTATGATTAACCCAATTCTATTTCCAAGGTTCATAAAATAAAATAAAATTTTCTCCAAATAAAGGCTTTCCTAATGGATTACTTTCCGCATTTCAATAATTATGAGGGACCATGCCTGACTAATCAAATGTTCAGTCAGATAAAATAACTTGTGCAACGGGGTGAAGAGAACACACATAATGTGTTTGATGTTCAGAGAGATAAGCAGGACATGCAGACTCTGATGGAAGCTCGTGTACAGTACAACTCAGAGATATGATAGTGATCTCAGGTTGCTGGTAAAAAATGAAAAGGGTAGTGGTGGCACCTGCCCAAATGATTTCATCCTAATACTACACATTGGTATCTATCTATCTATTAAGCTGTAAATCACAATATTTATTAGAACTCCTGCTGACACTACCACTAACTATTGGCCACCATATCTACCAGAAGTACTTTTCTCCAACATACACTTCACTCTTTGGCCCTTTTTCTGTAAAGGGCCAAATAATAAAGGTATCAGATCTTGCAGGCTATGAGATCTCTGTTGCAACTACTCAGCTTTGCTGTTGTAACATGAAAGCAGCCATTAAAAAATGTAAATGCTTGAGTGTGGCTGTGTTCCCATAAAACATGAATTACAAAAACATGTGGCAAGTCAGATATGGCCCACGGGCTATAGTTTGCTGATCCCTATATACTATACATTCCCTATTCTATCCATGTAGCTCTCTACATTTTATAGTGCGAGATTATCAATACAACATGCTTGCCAGCATGGTCAGATGGTCTTTAGCCTATGTCTTAGAATTTAGTAAGTTATCAGCCCCACAGTGTCCTCATTGTCCAATATTCAGAAGAAACAGACTCAATGACCCAGACTATAGGAATATTTTCAGTGGAATTATCGTCAAATGACAGTTTCTCCAGAATTGGAAATCTGAGAATGAGGGGGAGAAAACAGTAAAAGGATTTGGAAGGATCCTGTTTTCTAGGGTGTGAGATTTGTCAATGCTTCCAGAGCCCGGGATGCCATTCTGGGGTGATCTACAAACCTGGTCTGTCTACACCTTTACTGCCATTATATTTAGAAGTTGGTACATATTTGGAACAAAATTGAACCTTATTCTATCAGCCATTCAGAAGTTGTTGTAGGAGAACTTTGGAGGATCTTTGGTGATTTTTGGATACTTTTTTCCATATTGTTTTTTTTTAGGGTGAATAGCAACTTTAATTTTGGCAGTGATTGTGCTGTCTTATTGTAAAAATAAGTTTTAAAAATACTTTCCCTATTGTTATTAAGCCCCTTTTTGTACAATAATAGTTATCTTGTGTATACTGGGTAGGCACATCTAAATTAAGGGAAAGTTATTTGTGTAAAAAGTTACCAGAATTGCTAAGGTACTAGAGAGAATGATCTGGTGCCCTAGCTATTGGAAGCCCTTATCCTGGGAGCTGCCACAGAGTTATCTAAAGATCTCTGTTATGGAAAGCCCCTCAGAAAACGTCTATCACTAAACCCTTGAGTTTATCTGGGTTTATGCAGAGTTCTATATGGACAGGGCCACTATTTTTATACCAGCTGTTGAGAATCTCTTGCCTAGACTGGTGCAGTATTCCCTGGCTGCACTCTCGCTTCACCTGCCCAGCCCTTCCACCATCCTGAAGTAAAAATGGTCTTTAAAAACACAGATATGATCATGTCATTTCTCTGCTTCACACCCTCCAATGGCCATCCATTTCCATTAGAATAAAATCCAAACTCCTTGTAGTAGAGAATAGTACTGCTCATGATCTGGCCTCTGCTTACCACTCCAATTCTATCTTTTACCATTCTCTTCTTTGTGAGCACAGCTCCTCCTGCTCCAAGCACACCACCCTTCTTGCCAATCCTCAAATATATCAAACTTGTTTCCTTTCATCTTAGAGCTGTTGCACTTGCTGTTTCCTGTGCCTGGAGGGCTCAGTTTCTATTTGTTCACACAGTTACTCCTTATTATATTTTGGGTTTCTGCTCAAGTATATCTCTTCAAAGGGCTTCTCTGACCCCCCCCCCCCCAAAGTAGACCCCTGCCTCTCTCAATCCCATCACTCTATTTGACTTTCTTTATAGCAGTTATTGCTTCATGAAACTGTCTTAAGTTTTTCCATAAAAACTTTGGGTGATCCTGCTGGAAGATGGGGAAGTAGAGAGTGAGGTGGGAGGATTCAGGCATGGGGCAGGGGTGCTTTTGGATATCAGCAACGTGATTATTTTTCTTCTCAAGAAAAAATGGGATAGACAGACGGCTATTTTTTTTCTGGAGTATGGTTCTACAAGGCTTTGCACATTTTGTTATAAGAAATAATACATTTTAACAACATGGGAAGGAAATAGAAACATGCAATTCTTAGCAAAATTACTTTAATGCTCTTTTCTGCCTGCTTACTAATTTAATATCAACTATTGATGAGCAGTGTAGTAGAGTGTTTAAATGTGTAGGATCTGGAGTTGAACTGCGGAGATCTAAATCCCCACTCTTTGGCTTATCAACTGTGTGCTCTTGGAGACATTAAAGCCTGCTCATTTTTCAGTATCCTGGGATAATAATTGCACTCATTTTGTAAATTTGTTGAGAGCTTTGCATGAGTTGCTCTCTTACAATTGTCCATGGCACATAATAAACATTCAATACATGTTAATTGTCATTATTACCAAACAATAGAAAATAACCCTGCTTCTTGGGGCCTTTTAAGAGAAATGAAAGGTTTTCACTCCAGATGAGTTGACTGGAGAGATGAGGACACCTCCCCACTTTTGAAGCAGTCTCCAAGTTTTTTCCAGTAAGCTTCATCATGGGTCAATCTTTTCTCTTATCCATCCTTTGCCAAACTACTTAATCTGAAAAAAAAACAGTGATAGAAATCTCACCAGCAGTGTATGAAGAGCAGTACAGGTAACATCTGAGAATTACTAAATATTATCTTAGGCAGAAAAAAGGATTGTAGAAAAAAATGTTCTAACTGGTACAGTTGCTAAGTATTCACACACAGCTGGCAGCTCCTTAAATATTTTTATTAAGTAGGCCAACAAGGGGCAAAAGTTCCCTTTTAATTTTATTAGTTGACTTGTTTATTTTCTTTCTTCCTTCAACCAGAACAATCACTAGAACAAACAAAATCCATGAGAAAGTGATTAGATTGTTTTTCTTATTAAACCCTAGCACCTCAGATAATATTTGGCATAAAATAGGCACTCAACATATATTAGTCTGATGAAAGAACAGTTATTTTAGAAAACCTTTGAGGGAGGTGCTTTAATCATCCCATAGAATAGATGAGAAAACTGAGACTAATTCACTTGTCCAAGGTAACTAGTCAATGCTGGAGCTGCATTTGAAATCAGCCAGTGCTTTTAAACATCCCACAGTTTTATCATTTATCCTCTTTAAAACATCAATCTAGACAATCCTTTCCATTCCATCCCAAATTCTACTTGGATATTTCCACTTCAGTATCTGATGCAAACCCAATCTTTCATTCATCCAACCCAGCTAGCAATTTATTGATAGAATAATCCTTAAGCATTGTTTTCCAAACATCAATCTACTGTTCAAAAATGCCAGTGGCACCCTGTAGAATTGGATATTTCTGTCAACATCAACTCCATGCTTCCAAACTTATCCCTATTTTGGTACCATCTTTACTTAGGTTAGCTAATTACATGGAAAATTGCAGTAGCCACTCACACTCAAAATACAAGTGTCTTACTAAATAAACAAATTAATAAGTGATTCTTTGATATACAATAGACTTTTTAAATTCTTCTTAACCACAAATGAAAAAAAAATTCAGAAAACTGAAGTTCAGCGAAGTTAAGTAACTTAAGTAACTGAGTTTTTCTGAAATCTTTTGACAGGATGTTAGAATCAGAGTTGCTGCCCCATAAGAGTTAACTTTAAGAAAGCAAAGAGCAAGGAGGAGCCTCTGGCTCCAAGCAACTAATCTTTTCTATAACCTGTTTTATGCAACCCTCAGAGCCAAAGAAACTTTACCAAAGGATCAAAACGTATATAAACAACAGTCCTTTTATTTAGAACTCTGATTCTCTGGAGAACAAGAAGTTTCAGTTTACATGTTTGCAGTCCTTTGTTCATATTGGTTTCTCAATATGAACTTTAAAAAAGTCTAATGGCCTTACAGTATAGAAGCAGCAGTGAATGCAAATAATGGTGAATGCTAAGGTAAAAATGGTTATTTTACTCTGGTTGTTTGGGTTACAATTCAGTCACATTTGCTTGGAAAAATATAAGGCATATTTAATGCTTAATACTTAGTTAAAATACAGAAGATTCTTTGGGATTTCTAACTACCTTGCTTATACTTTTCTAACAGTGATGCCAATTCTATGTAATGCATGATTTGAGCAATAGTAATCCTATTGTTAGTTTATATGCATACTTACAAGCATATGGACATATATTTTGATTTTTCAACCATGTGGTTGGAGATTTAGAAGCAAGTCTAAATGATTCTGGAGAATGTTTTTTACCTCTTGCTTTATCTATGGCCTAAAAAGCTCCTTTTGGTTTACCCAGCTCTTCCACATCCATTTTTCAAGTTTCTTACCAAGTCCCATGTTCTCTACATCACTCTTGATCTCCTCAGAAATTCTAGAGCATTAGTTGCCTATATTATACACACATACACCCTCAACACACATGTACACACACACAACTATTCATTGGGGTTTTCTTTCAAAAATTCAAAAGTGAGAAAGTTATTTAAAAGACAAACAACAGAAAAATATAAAAAAGCAAAAGCCAATTTGGTGGCTATAGATATATAGTCATGTAAACAAATATGAAACATCTATAATTATATTCATTTATATACTTATGTTCACACCTACTTTTGTTTATAAGAATAGGATCATCATTATATATATATAGTTTGGCTTGCTGTATTAATTTAGCCATGTACTGTGGCCATCCCTGGGTCAGCACATATATCGAAACCATTCTTGGTCTACGGATCCTAGTCAGGAATGTACATTTCTATAGAATAGATTTCCAAAAGTGAAATAACAGAACCAACATATACTGAAATTCACAATCCTACCATTTTCCCTCACCATTTCATTGTGGTACATATCTTTTATTTTTGCCAATTTAATATATAAGAAATACATTATTTTGAATAATTTTTCCTTGCCTTGCTTGAGCATCTTTTATGAAAATATTCGTATATAAATCCTTATATCCATTTGTATTTCCTCTTTTATGAACCCCAGTTCATGTACCAGTTTTTAAAAATCAATTTGTTAGAGTCCTTTCTTTTTTTGCATTATATCTATAAACCCTATTCTCTCATACATGTCTGAAATATTTTCTCTTTAATTAATTTTTCTTTAACCTTGCTTATGGTAATTTATTTTTTGCCATTGTGTAATTTATATGTTTGAAATTCTCCCTTATGGATTTTTGGTTTCTTGTCTTTTAAAATAGGTTCTTCTTCACCCTTATATCCCTGAGGGTATATAAACATTTTCGTAATTTTTTCAAATATTTTTTTGTACATTTTATTTTTGAACATGATATTAGGCAGGGATATCATTCTTTTGTCCTAGATGGAGATCTAATTATGATATCAGTACCATTTATTAGATAAGATGTACTTTTCCTGCTGAACTATAATTGTGATGTCTATTGTATATTACATTTTTATTTATACTGAATATAGTTATAGACTCAGTTTTGTACCGAAGATCTGTTTGTCTGTTCTTGTGCTGAGATCATGCTGTTTTAATCACTTTAGCATTATAGAAGGTTTAATATCTCATTTGGCAAGTGCCCATCATCTTGTTCAATATTCTTAAGCAAAACTGATACATTTATTTCCATATAAACTTTAATATAGCTTTGTTCAATTCTAAAAGAAAACCTGAACAGTAAAAGCTATGATCTAAGTAAAATTATGTCTAATATTACATTGAATGTTTGTTTAGGAAAGATACATATTTTAATAATGCTATGTTTTCTTGTAGCATCACCCAGTAAGCAGGGTGATTTTTCTTAACTTATGCAGGCTCTATTTGATGTTCTTCAATATAACATTTTGTGGTTTTCTTCATATACTTCCTGTGCATTTTGTGTTAAAGTTTCCCAAATATTTTATAGTTTTAGCGTTATTGTGAATGAGGTTTTTATTGTATTTTTTTCATTTTTAAACGCTTTTTCTTCTGAAATATAACATATATTTAAAAAATCCAATAATTTTCAAAGTACATTTTAACGAGTAGTTACAGAACAGATTGTAATTGTAATTTTTATATGTTACTGCTACAATAAAGAAAGGCCTTTGGTTTTGTATATTTATCTTATGTCATATCACTGTATCAAACCCTTATAATAAGTATAGTTTTTTAAGATTACTTTTTAAATTTAAAACTATTAATAATTGCCTGCAATTGAAAAACTTAATTTTTCATCTACAATACTTATATATTTATTTCCTTTTCTTGTCATCTCGTGTTAACTAAAATTTGCGGAACAATGCTGAATAACAGTATTATTAAGTAACCTTTACTTGTTCCTGATTTTAGTAAGACTTGTTTAGTTATGACACAATTTACGTAGTATTTGAAATAATGTATTATATAGTCCTTAGTATAATACCTGCTTTTTTAACTGTCACCATCTTCATGCCAAGATGGTAAGCAACTGCCAGAACCATATTAGTGGAAGGATCTGCTATTTTATGTGAATTAATTTTCTCAGCCACTGTCTATCAGGGGCTTGGGTGTCCCACCCACTTCCAGATATTAGAAATGTCTAAATTTATGAAGAGAAAATATTGTTATATAGATCTCTTCCTGGGATAATTTACCATTCCTTTGTCATAGCATTCTGTGCACTCTTCTTCCTCCATGCAGAGCTGGAGTAGTACACGTGGCCATATAACCTTGTTCAGGAACAGGTGTCTCTAAATTCCAGATTGTCTCAAAGGAAGTCAGGACATTGTGGATTTTTGCTGAGTCACTAAGGCAAGTTGACCAGAATGGGAAGGAAGGTTCCCATGGGTCCCATAGTCACTCAGATAGAACTGTTTCAAAAGGCCCTACAGGCGGCTTCACTGAGTTCTGAAACACTGTTTTGGGCATAGGTCGATGCTTCTCCCTTGAAATCTCCTATCACCTGATCTGGGAACAGGCCTAGAACTCATAGAAACTCTAGAAATACTTTTTCAAAGGAGCAACTGTTGAATCATGACTATGCTTCTATTTATTTGGTATATTGAGTCAAGTTTTATTGCCAATTCAATTTTCATTATTTTATAAATGTAAGCACTAAGAAATATTGTTTACATGAAAATATAGTTGAGGGGAAGGAGTTTTCTTAAAGTAATGCCACTCCATTCTTTGAATTCCTTATAGTTATATGTCAAAAGTCAAATAGTGATGTCCCCAAAATTATTTTTATTGCTCTACTGACTGTCAACTTGGTTTTCTCTCAGTGTTGTTGAAAGCAATCAAAATCCTTACAGAAGAATTTGATACTTAGTTATTAAAATTATTCACTTTCTCAACCTTGAAAAATATATCTAAAGATTTTTTCTAGATGTATAAAAGCATTGCTTATTATACCTGTTTCTCTTTCATTAATAAGCACCTTGTTTTTGAACCTACAATTAGATAATATTGCCTTAAAAATAATATTAAATTGGACCGTGTGTATCATAGGACTTTTCTTCCCCATAGGCTGAGCAGAGACATATTTATGTGTGCCAAATTTTCATTTCCTATTCTGGCTTTTCTCTAAGATGCTTAAAAGATCTTGACAGCTGGACAGAAAAATGGATGTTTGATTAGAAATTTTGTTTCATGGTTGAAAACGATTATACTTATAACTATGTATCTAATGGACCTAATGAGTTTATCATCCTCTGAACAGAAGCAATTAATCCTAAATAAAGAAAGCTGGTTTTCTAAGGGTTAGAAAGAATTTTTAGTGCAATAAAGTCTTCCTTAGGAAAATTAACTACAAAAGTATAAGGTATTTGGCCACAAGTAAATGTGAGGATTCTACCTCAGGAGGAATATATTCTTTAATAATAATAGGGGAGGATGAGATGCGCCACAGTAAGATTTGGGGTAGGTGAGAGGTAACGCTTGCGAAAGAAGGTGGAAAGGAGAACTAGCATGATGTCTAAACTGTATGTCCATTTTCAGGCAGATCAATTTTACAAAAGATTCTAAATGGAAGTTCAAGGATTAGAAATTGATTCCCTTAAAACTATTTATGCCTGCATACCCATTAGAACATCTTTGTGTACCCTAAATGTCATATACCCTGGTCTAGAGACCACTGTTCTAGATCACCTATGCCCTTGCTCAGAAGAAGGATATGAATGGATTTTATGACTCTTAATTGACCACCCATTTCCAGCTTTCCAACACGTTTGTATAGGCAGAAAGGTGCATTGAATGTTCGGGAGAAGTTTCTTTGGAGAAAGTTGTGCTGTTATGTCCCATCCTTATCTTTTTGAAGAAAAGATGGGGAGTTCCTTCTCCTAACCTCAAGCCTAGTAAGCATGACTTAAAGAAGTTTGCTTGGCTTACTTTATTTTGACCTCTGCAGTTTGGGAGACACAGGGGCCTGGTGTCCAGCTCATACTTAAGAAGTCTCAAAGGCAAAAGACTGTTGCTATATCTGTTTCTAGGAGAAAAAAAACAAACAATGAGTCAACTGGAGCTAGTTTGAGAGTTATCTTAGATCTTGGCTGATTGGGTTATATGAGGGGTGACAAAACCTCAGAAAGATCATAAAAGTATCTGCCTTACACCCAAAGTTGAAGGAAAGAATTGTACCTGACTAGTGAGAAGAGAGGCATTTGCCCCTTCCAAGGATACTGCAGGTGACAGATCACTAATGAGGAGTGGGATTTCTGAAGAAACCCACGAAAGTGGCATATGTTTTAACTTCCTTGCAGTTAAAAAAAATACCATACAATGGATTGGCTTAATCTATTGGCTCAGTTTCAGAGGCCAGAAGGCTTGTTTTTTCCCAGTGTTGGTATCCTCTTGCAGTCTGGCAATCTTTGGGTTCATTGGTTTTTCTAGTACATGGCAATGCACATGGCAGTGTCTTCTTTCTCTTCTAGGTTCCATTAATTTCCAGCTTCCTGTTGCTTCCATGGTTTCCTCCGGCCAATTTTCTTTTGCATATAAAGATTTCAGCCATATTGGATTAGAGCTCACCCTCATTTAGTATAGGCACACCTTAACTAATAACATCTTCAAAAGTCCTATTTACAAATAGGCTCACATCCAAAGGACCAGGGGTTGAGATCTGAACATGTCTCTTGTTGGGGACACAGTTCAATCCCTAACACAATGAATAGAGTCGGTTCTAAATATCTGCCCTGGCCAAAGAAGGCAAGGATGGCATTTTCTGCTTCCTTAACTCCTCCCTTACAGGCTTCAACTCTGTGTGATACAGAAGCAGTCTTTCAGCAGTAGGGGAAGACTTGTAGCAGGAGTAGGGGAAGACTTATAGCAACTGCAGAAGATGAGAAAAAGAAAGAAGTGAGACTTTCCAACTGTAGACTTTGGACCTGCTGTGGTGGGAGGGAAGAAGTTTTCATTTAAATGAAGTGCAAAGTAGATTAGATATATTGATCCAGAATGATCCAGAGGGGATCTTTTTCTTATCTTTTGGAAGTGAACAGAAAGTGGTGTAGTCTTGTCTGAGATTTTCTTTAATTTCAGGAGAATAACTGGCACCATAGAACTAATCTAACAAGCAATAGAGAGAGAAGAATGAAACTATTTTCTTATGCCACATAAACCCCATTTGTTCGAGGTGCTTACACTTGCAATTCATTTTGAATGTAAATATTGCTTGGAAGAAGAGCATGGATTATTTCAACTTCAAAGACTTTTTCAGTAACACCCCTTAGTAAATATTTGGCCTTCTCCTCAGGAAGATATCAAGATTGTAATTTCTCCTCCCTTCACTTCACTATAGTGTACTAATTCTTCTGCTTACATAGACATATTTTGCCATTTTACCTTGAGATATCTTTATGAATTCTGGAAATAGATTTAGCTTCAGAGGCATGCCTTCAAATCCAATGAGATTATTATGTTTTACCTGAGAATCTGTGAGTACAGTTGAAGGATTTGTGCTAAATTTGCACCGCTCTATAAAGAAAGACTTTTAAAGTAAACTTATCAATTGTAATAGTGAAGATAATAATTTCAGAGATTTATAAAGCATTTTAAATATTTGAAAAGACAATTGAAAAGAAAGGTTGTAGGTGAGTAATACCTGAACTTTTCTGAAGCAAAGTTTCAGGAAAGAGCATATAGTAAAACATAACTGTAACAGTTTTAACATTTTTTTTAGATGAGTAAACATTATATCATACCCTGATGCCTCCCTGTGTTATATATGAAAAAAATAATTCACTTCAGATTACTGGTTATAGTGACTGGGCTCATTTTTAGTGGTAAGACAGTGCATTATCCATTTTAGGTGATTCAGTTTCCTAACTCAAATATACCAAAAGGGCAGCATGTATTAGAAATGTGTGAGATTTAAACGATATTAAAGAGCCTCAGCGCATTGTGTTCTAAAATAGCCACATTTAAGTAGTCATTAGATTGTTGTATTATGGTGTTTACAATGAAGTACGAAAGGGTCTTATCTACATATGAATGCGCTCAAAAAGACTAATCCTGCACCTGCAGTATTTTACCAGCTGTAACCGTTAAAATGCCCCAAGCATCTTGACCTGTATCATTATTTTTCTTTCTTTTTTTTTTTTGGTCATTAGTCTCAGAATCAAGATTGCGCCAAATGTGAAAGTAATGAAGTGAGACACACACACATATACACACACACACTCAACACAACACACACTAAACACTGCATGCTTCCATTAATGCCATAGTTAATAATGATCACAACTAAAATTTATTGTGTTTTATTAGCTGGTATTATATACTAAGAGCTTTTAATACATTATCTCTTATTCTCATATCTCTGCAAAATAGATTTATTTTCTTCATATAGAAATGAGAAAATTGAGGCTAAGAGAATTTAAGAAATGTATTTAAAATTTTGAAAAAGAACCAGGATACTCACAAAGATCTGACTGATATTTCAAATTATAGAAAGTTACAGGAATTAATTCTGAACAGGGAGTTCTGCTCAAGACCTGTTGTCTGATGATGCTATTCATATTTCTGAAAGTGAAGGTATGAATTCAAATAAAGAAAGTGAATTATTCAAAACTAGAACACAGTTTTATCACACTGTTGTAGCCATGTGTGGGACCAGAGCCTTCCAGCCTCGTGTAAGCATGCTAATTATTTTGCAATTAATTAAATTACATAGGCACCCATATTTATATGTCTGTAGGATAATCAGGACACTATATCCATGCAGATAAAGTGATTTTTTTTGGAAGTCTACAATTTTTTTATAGAATTAATTTCCTTTATATTATGCTTATCCAAGTTGTTTTTCAACAAAACTGCAGTTGAATTTCAGAAAATGTGTTAAGATATATATATATATATATACATCAATTACTGACATATGCTTAATGTTAGTATACACAAAATGATGCTTTTTCTTGAAACTGTATTTACGAAATGTACATTTTAATTTAAATACTTGTTATACAATGCACTTAATGTGCATGTTGCATTTATGAAATACGTTAAAATCTGTAATATATAAAACATTTTCTACATATGAAATTCAAAACTCCATTTTAAATAACAAAAGGTGGTTCATTTCATTTTTTGTTTGTTTGTTTGTTTTAGAACTAGTGTATAAAACAGTAGCTCAGCTCCACCATATACCACCTCTTCATTCTTTTTTAATTGACATTGTTCACAGATGAGTACATATTACATAAGAGTGCTGGATAAAAACATGAGTTATGAAAGTGGTTCAAAGATTGTTAGGTCATTCAGAGCATGGTAGAGAGGAAAAAAAGTTGTGACTGAGAAAACACTAAATAAATATACACAAAGAATGTACATTATAAAAAAAGCTGTTATACAACTTTGCTTCTTAAGTTACAAATAGGTTGAACAATTTCACAGTTTTTTATTTATACCTGAATAAAAAAGTTATTAGAAATGTCAAAAGGCAGAGGGGTCATGGCAATTTCTGTATTAGAAAGTAGGAACAAATGAACAAAGTTTTCTTTATCAAAATAGCCCAATTATTTATTATATCGTAATAACTGGTGACTACCTATACAGTTGCACTGTGGTCTTTATAGTTACACTATACAACATTTACATTCAAGGTGGGTCTTTACTACTGCAAATAAACACCAAAGGTTAATTGTCATTAATGTTAGAAATATGCCAAGATTCTTTTGTTCAATTATTGCCCAAACATTTTATCTAGTAAATGCAGTCCTTTCTTTCAATTCCTTTACTGATACTTGTATTTATTTTTTAAAAAATTAGAAAGTTCTGTGACATTGTTCATGTACATTATGAAAATAGCCCTGTAATAAATAAAACACAAATAAATGAAAACTTATGTAGGTGAATGTTACTGATACTGAGAGAAAACTGTTATTGATAATGTGATAGAAAGGGTAATTCATGAATAATAGGAAACATGGGGGAGCCACCAAAGCTCTTAAAGACCCCACCCCTGGACACCAGGAAAAATGCAGATTTTGCTCACATTAATAAACCCCATTTATTATTCTCCTTGTGTGCTGATAACATAGAACTGGACATCAACAGTGCTGCATGACATCTCAAAGAGAGGAAAACTCTTGTAGAATGGCTGCCTAAGACTGAGAAGGCCAAACACACAACCGAAGCATGGTTACTTGCTTTCATATAAAGTGGAGAGAACACAAATGGCATACAAGGATAGACTGCTTTCAGTTTTTTTCTTAATGAGGCAGGAAGGAGACATTTGGCTGCTGTAGAGGTTGCATCGGCTGTGGAGGCTGTGCCATCACTGCTTGCCATTGAGAAGTGCTACCGGGATTGGCCTGTTGGGCTGGAAGTTGGGATAATCAATCATTGTTTGAAAGAGATTTTACAGTGCATTTTCTCATTCAAGTAAAGAGTTTCTTTCAACTAATTCTTTTATTTGTTCCTTTAGAACTCCCACTTATTCTCTTACTGCATACACCAAATGCCCTTTAGATGAACCCAGTAAGACTTTTTAAGATTTTTATTTTAAAAATATTTAATTAACATATATTTGCTATAGATGGGGTAACATTTATGACTACTTAAATTCTGTCCTTAATTTACAATCCCCTTCTAGACTATTTACAGTCAGGAAAACCCTACCAAGTGTGTTGTCTCTAAATGGTCTGCTGTCTCCTACTTAGGATTTGTGTGCCACTTCCCCATGATCGTAACCTTTGATCTGAATCCAAAAAGAATGTTCTCACAAGGAAGTGGGTGGAGAGACAGGAGGAGAACAATCAGGGCAAGGATTTTCAGAACCTGTATCTTGAATGATTCTGTCAAAATGTTGTAATCCTAGATGCTGTTATACAGTGAAAGCGCCTTTGTGTCATCGGTTATAAGAGCAGCTAAGGTATCTGGCAATAAAATCCTATTTAGGATTTGGATAGATTATTATCATTATTCTATTTCCCTTTTTCTTTATCCTTGTTCCTTTCCCCAATTTGTTTTGCACCTACTTTTGTTACCTGCCTTTACCTTTCTCTCCCTCTTTAAATCCTTTAGTTTGTCCTTTAAATCCTTCTAGTTTGCTATTAATTACAAAAGCATCCACCATAATACCATTCTTTTGTTTCTGTACACGTCATAATGGCTATAACAGCTATCACTGGCTGAAAAACCATTGATGTACTTTTTGCATGTTATTTTTCAAATCTTTAATTAAAACCCTACAAGGTAGGTATTACTCGCCCTGTTTTAAAAAGGGATTTAAGATGCACAGTCTATTGCTTTCATTACACTGCCTTGAATCGTAACTATATTCTAGCCCTCTCAATGTTCATTCATTTTTATTTGTTCATTTATTTATCCAAAATATCTTGAGCCCCTATTACGTGCAAGTAATGTGCTTAGATATTGTGAGAATATGCATCCTTATCCTCAGGTAGTTTATAAGCAAATGAAGAAATAATACGTGGGCATACACAACCTAAATAAAAGGTAGAAACTATGACCTTATTCTTTAGGGTATTCCTGAAAAACAAAAGGCTAAAATGGTAACAATTCAAAAACAAGCTCATTAAACATGTGCTAAATGAATGAATACATTTGTTGAATGATTGAAAAAGCTGTCAGCAGAGAAATACAAATAAAAGTCTAAGTAAATTCAGAGGAGAGCTGAGATCATGAGAGGCTCTGGAGAGAATGTGGGATTTGAGCAAAACCTGAAGGCTATATTGAATTTGGCCCCAGAGATGAGGGAAGAATTTTCCAAGGTGAGCAAATTATCTGAGCAAAAGAATATAGGTGGGTAAGTATGAGGTGTGAGTGGGAAGTTGGTAGAAATTTAATACACAAATGGAGGGATAGAAAAAGCTGTTGGAAATGTGGATTGATGTCTCCTGAATAAAGACCTTGAAGGACTGGCTAGAGGATACAGGCCTATTCACTGAGCAGTTTTCATTCAACCAGCAAAAAAAAAGGTTTTCTAAATTTTATAAGAACAAAGAAATTAAGTCTCAATAGAAAACAGTATGATAATATAGGTAATATTGGCAATAAAAAAAATGAGCTACAAGCAATCTTTCGGTGTTGGAAATATTTAACATGTGTTATGTTTTTCAACTCTCTCCCAGTTGAAACCTTAAAACAAAGCAAAACTATCTCAAACTGGGTAAACTTAAGATTTTTTCTCAAAACATCAAATAAGTTCGTATTTTGAATAAATATTTTATTTCCTTTATTCTTTGGTCTGACTTGTTTATTCAGTTCCCCCCCCAAAAGTGATTTGGTGTGGCCCAACACCAAATAAACCACAATGGACGAAGAAACTATTTTTGTTTGATATAGAGAAATTAACTGAATTTCAAACCTAGCTAATATAACTAGGATCAAATCCTGCTTCCACCCTTATTAACTGTGTGATCTTGGATGAGTAGCTCATTTTCTATTCCTTAGTTTCTACCAGTAAAAGAGGATAGCAATACCTCCTAGGGGGTTTATGAGGATTAGCAATACTATACATTAAGTACATGTAGATGGTACTTAGAAAATAGTGACAATTTTTCTCTTAATTCTGCCCTGATTTCTTGTTTTCCTGACAATGCTTGTAATTTAGTTTATGCAGCTACAAAAGGGAGATAATAGATTTTTACAATTCTGTCAGGTTGGGCTAGTAGTATAACAGTGGCTAAGAAGACAAGCTCTGGTTCCTATAGCCAACTCAAACTAGAATTTAAGTTCCAAAAGGGCAGCAGATTTTGTCTTTCTGGTTTGCTACTGCATCCCAAGCATTTAAGGAGTATGTGACTTGTAATAAATGCTTAGCAAAACACATGGAATGAATGGAGGTTTGGATTAAAATCTTGGCTCCACCACTTGCTAGCTGTGTGACCTGGGGCAAATCACTTCACCTTCTACCTCATTTTGTTCATCTGTAAAATAGAGATAAAGTATTTAGTTCATAGGGTTGTTAATGAGGATTTAATCAGATAATCCATGTGAATGAGCTCGGAACAGCTTCTGGCACATAGTGAGTATGCTCTAAGTATATTTCTAAGAGGGAAGGCAATGGAAGATCAGCAATTAGTGGGTCTTATGAAGTACGTGTTGGGTTACATATGTAAACAGATAAGGACATTTATGCCTTCAGGCTTAAAGAAGATTCTCTCTCATTAAATAACATATTAAATGTCCCCTCAAGCACCTTCCTGAGATACCATCCCCCTACAAACTAGGGCCCAATGTCATTCTGTGGTACGGTGACCCTGGGAGATGTGTTTTTTGTTTTTTTTTTTTAGGGAGAAAGGTGAAGTTCCTCTACAAAGAAAGGGGGAAAGAACCAGCATTTATTGCATGACAGGTTTTATCCTAGCTATTTTCACTGACATAATTATATTTAATCTTTGCAGCCATTTTTTGATTTATTATTCTTTTCATATCACATATGAGAAAACAGGGTGTCAGAGTAACTTGATCAAAGTCATGGAGGTCTATGTGACTCTAGGAGACACAGACTTTCCACTACATTGCACTAATGATGAAACACAGTCTTTGGCTCTCCCCCAGTCCCTCCAAAGGCATTTGCTCTGAAACACTTGCATATCTCCTGAGTTGACAGCTGCACAGGTGACCAACAGCAAATGATATTTCTCTTCTAGGGAAAGAGAAGGATTTTCTATCTTCTATGCTCAGGCATGTTTATTTCTTGTCTTTCCAAGACGTGAAAGAAACTTAGGATCAATAATGATACAGCAAAATTCAAATCTCTGATCCATACTGTAGTTTATTTTTCACCTCATAAGCATTTCCACAGTGTCATCATGAAGAAATAACAGGTTTGAAATCATCAGGAATGCTATTGACACTTACACAACTGAAAAGAGGTGAAGAATTTGACTGCAATTTTTAAAGAAGTTGCCATTACTTACTTCCACCCATAGGGGTATTTCACGACATTAGTGGATGCCCGCGGGGCCCTGGGAACGATGGAGTTTTCCTCTGGGCCTTGTTACTCAGTGATTTCTTTAGAAGCAAGAAAAATGTCACTGTATTATAAAGTCTTTATAATATAAAAGCATTAGCCTTTGATAGATTCCAAAAGCAGATACTGGTATTTTCGCAAAACTCTATAGTATGGCTGTCAAAGTGACTCTCACTCAATAGACTTGCACTTTCAGATTCTCTCTATTACTCAACTGAAGAACAATGCTTGCTGCACCCACTGCAAAGAGTTTATGATCCACTGTGTAATCTGTAAAGTATATATATATGTATTCTAATTAATACCTGGCCTTCATACAGAATTCTAACTTGAGGTGTTTGGATAGCAGAGTAGAACAGTTAGTATGCAGGAAAGATGTCTGAGTCCCCAGAGGAAAAATATTATCTGTGACTAACTGCTACAGAATAATTGCTTAATCTTTTAAGAAATTGAGTGTCGATAACACAGTTTGGCAGTTTATTTCCTTAAGGATGTTAATTATAAGCCACATGATAATTCTATTGTACTAATTCATATGTGGCCTCATAAAAGAACATTTGGTTGCTAATATCTAAAATCTTTGCTCTTGTTTGACTTCTAAATTGATTAATCTACTTACCACAATTACTTGATTGATTTCTCTCCTGATTGATGGGAACGCTCAGATTGGTTATCAAAGCATCTTTGATCATCATGGGTGAATTACTTATTTGCCTTTTGTCTTTATTTCTCCAGTTGAAAAGCCACAGAACTATGTTCTTTGATGTCTCATGATAGCTATTAATGAACATTTCAAAGAAAAGATGTTTTAGCCAGTATGAATACTTTTCAAATAATGTAGGATAAAGAGCAGCATGAAGAGGAATTACCTAAGTATGGTTTCAAAAGAGTGATTAAAATTTAAATAATTTTTGAATTTGTGATAGGCAAAGATATGAATTTTGGGTATGAATTTTAAATGCTCAGTGTATATTCTAAAAAATAATAAGGGGAAAGGGAAGTATTCTAGCATGTTTTATTATCATTATTTAAATGGAAGAACATTTTTCCCCCAATAAAATTGGAAAACATGACCATTTTCCCTTCTCCTGCTCCACCAGAAAATCCCACTTGTAAAAATTTAATATTTTATTTCAATAGTTTTATAGAATTTTAATATTTGATTGTATAATACTCTGTTTAATTCACTGTGAAACAGTGTTTGTTTTGGTTTGCTAATGCTGCCTAAATGCAATATACCAGAAATGGATTGACTTTCACAATGGGGATTTATTAACTTAAAATTTTCAGTTCTTAGGCCATGAAAATGTTCCCATTAAGGCATCAACAGGATGATACCTGGACTCTGAAGACAGGCTACTAGCATCTGGAACACCTCTGTCTCGTGGGCATGCACATGGCTGGTGTCTGCTGGTCTTTTCTCCTGGGTTTCCTTGCTTTCAGCTTCTGGTTCCAGTGACTTCCTCTGTGGGTTCTCTCTTAGCTTCTCCAGCGTTTTTATTTTTCTGTCTGAGATTCTTTTGGTTTCATTTCTCTGACCTATCTTGGTCTTTTCTGTACTTATCCTCTCAAAGAGGACTCTAATAAGGGAATTAAGACCCACCTTGAATGGCTGGGCAACATCTCAATTGATCTAAACTAACCAGAAGGTCCCACCCACAATAGGTCCACACCCACAAGAATGGATTAAAAGAACATGGGTTTTACTGGGGTACATAATAGCTCTAAACCACCACAGGGTTAATTTCTTAAAGGGTTTGGTAACTCAAATCAGGGCAGAAAAACCATAGTTAATATGCCCTGGTATAATGAAGATACATTCCATAGCAATTTAGTCATTGTGTTTAGGTATATTACAAAACGTATCTAAGATAAAATGTTAGGTGCTTGCTTCTTCCTAAGCTATATACTTAATCCATTGCAACCAAAAAGGTGACTGTAATAAAATTCAAGTCATTTTTAGAAGGTAGGAACTTAAACTCTATACCAGCATAATATCAAGGATGGAACGTGGACACCACTCACATAGTCTAATTTTCTTCAGACTGAGCATATAGGCTTGAGCTCTTTGATCATGGAATGAAGACTGAGTCCTAGTGTCTGCTCTTAGTAACCTAGCAATGTTAAGGAGAAATGAGGCAATCACACAAATAATTTAGCAACAATGTAATTCTATAATATAGCATTTTAAATCTAAATGAAACAGTAATAGTGTAGTACTCTAATATAGTATTCCTTTTAAATCTCAAAGATACTTCAACATTGTGATGAGAGCTCAGTGTGGGAGGAGATCGTATTCAGCAGGGCAATGATGAAAGATTCTTGAAGACTTTGTCATTGATGTGTTTCCAGAGGCTGTGCTAGGACAGTTATTCAATTTGAAGGGAACAGGGAAAGAGACAGAGGCTGTAAAATATGACAAAATGTTCTGATAACAGTTTAAAAGAAATTACTAGAGCAAAACCGGTTTGGCATGAGCATATATGAAATGAAATGATGTGTGTTTAAGTTGGAGAAGTAGAGTGGGTTTAAACTATGGAGGGGCTTAAATGTTAGGCTAAATATTTTGATGTATTTTAATAGGCAAAAACAAGCCTTTGAAAACTTCTGTGTAGAACAATGAAAATAAGAAATGTGCATTTGGAAGCTTATTCTGATCTTGGTGTATAGAATGGCAGAAAAAAAATGGAGGATTGAGAACTACTGACAGGCTGTCATAATGGTCCTGGTTTGCAGTAAAGAGGACCTGAGTTATGTTATTGATGATGAGAGTGGAAAGGAGAGGTACATCTTAGAAGCAAGGAGGCATTACAGTACGTTTGTCCTGGTAACTGATTGAGTGTGTAGAGCAGGGAATTATGCAGAGATCATTCCAAGATTTCAAGATTGACTTACACTGGAAAAATGGTTGTGCTATTGTTAAATTTAAGGGAATAAACAGGAGAAGCAAGTTTGGGAGATAGCATGTGAGGTTTTATTTTGGTTATGGTCTTAGGATAGAATGTAGCTTTAACTCACAGGAGTTTGTCTCTTCTTCACACTCCACGTGCAAAACAGATCAGGCCTTTCTCTTCCATGAAGTCACTCAGTGACTGAACTTGATAGAGGCCTCCTGTACTGGTTTGAAAGGAAGTATGCCCCTTAAGAAAAGCCATGTTTTAATATAAATCCCATTTCATAAAGGTAGAATAATCTCTATTCAATACTGTATGTTTGAAACTGTAATGAGATCATCTCCCTGGGTGATGTGATTTAGTCAAGAATGGTTGTTAAACTGGATTAAGGGACAACATGTCTCCACCCATTTGGGTGGGTCTTGATTGGTTTATTGGAGTCCTATAAAAGAGGAAATATTTTGGAGAATGAGAGATTCAGAGAGAGCAGGAATGCTGCAGCACCGCGAAGCAGAGTCCACCAGCCAGTGACCTTCGGAGATGAAGAAGGAAAACACCTCCCTGGGAGCTTCATGAAATAGGAAGCCAGGAGAGAAAGCTAGAAGATGACGCTATATTCACCATGTGTCCTTCCAGCCTAGAGAGAAGCCCTGACTGTGTTCGCCATGTGCCTTCTCACTTGAGAGAGAAACCCTGAACTCATCGACCTTCTTGAACCAAGGTATCTTTCCCTGGATGCCTTTGAGTGGGCATTTCTATAGACTTGTTTTAATTGGGACATTTTCTCGGCCTTAGAACTGTAAACTAGAAACTTATTAAATTCCCCTTGTTAAAAGCCATTGCGTTTCTGGTATATTGCATTCCGGCTGCTAGCAAACTAGAACACCTCCCCATCAGGAACAGCAGACTACTACACCAGAGGGAAGAGAAACACTGAAAATTTGCACATAATCTTTTTACTGAATAAGCCTGGAAGTGACTTATATCCCTTCTCATACTTCATTAGCCAGAACTAGCCACAGAAGGCAACAGAAACTGAAAACTGTGATTTGTGTGCTCAGAAAGAACAGGATATCGGTGGACACTAATAATAGAAAGAACAGGATATCGGTGGACACTAATAATATCTACCACAAATGTACTGAATGTAAGGAAGGTGAATCTTTCCAAAGCTTTCCATGGTATATATGTGGCAGGGGGAAGAATGTGTAGGAAAAGAATAATTTTTCCCACTTTATATAAAAAGCCCCATCCAGGATTCAGGCTCTGTGTTAGCCAAGGGAGTTTTGGACTCATAATGCTTATTTTTCTACTATTAAACAAAAGTAATTTTTTAATCTAACCATAATATTGCCTGATAAGTCAGGATTGAGAGAAGCAAGAGGCTCATGCATAAGGTCCTCTTACAAAGCCCAAGAGGATTTCTAGAAGTTTTAAGTGTGGTATTACTAAGCAAATTCTTAGTCCTGACTCTGTATCAAAGCATAGAAGCTGGAAGAATCATTTGTTTTTATAAATGTTCAATAAAATACAGTTCATAGTAGGTATATGAAATATTTGGATGCTTAGCTCACTTTTAGATTGCTCAAGGGTACACATGATTTCATGTACCAGAGACACAAAGAGAAAGGTTGGGATAAATTTATTTTTTATTAGAGAAGTTGGGGATTTAGAGAACAGTAATGCATAAAATGCAGGATTCCCATGCATAATCCCATTACTAACATTTTGCACTCATGTGGAACATATGTTACAATTGATGATCTCACATTTATATAATTGTGATTTTATTAATAAAAGTCCATGGTTTAACTTAGAGTTCCCAGTTTGTATAGTGTAATTCCATGGATTTAAAAAAAAATGTATTCACTTGCCATATATATAATCTTTTAAATCATAATTCAGAATACATATTTCAGCTATTAACTACATTCACAGTGTTGTGCTACCATCACAACCATCCATTACCAAAACATTTCCATCATTCCAAATAGGAACTCTGTATATTTTAAAGCTTAACTTCCCATTCCTTATCCCCACCCTTACCCCCTGGTAACCTTATATTCTAGATTTTGACTTATGAGTTTGCTTATTCTAGTTGTTTCAAAATCGTGAGATATATGTATTTGTCCTTTTGCGTCTGGCTTATTTCATTCAACATGTCTTCAAGGTTCATTCATATTGTTACATGTATCAGGACAGTATTTGTTTTCTAAAGGTGAATGATATTCCATTGTATGTATATACCACATTTTGGTTACCCATTCATCAGCTGATAGACACTTGGGTTGCTTCCATCTTTTGACAATTGTGAATAATGACACTATGAATGTTGGTGTGCAAATATCTGTTCAAGTCCCTGCTTTCAATTCTTTGGGTTATATACCTAGTATATATAGGTATATAGTAGTGGGATTGCTGGTCACATGGTATTCTATATTTAGCTTTCTGAGAAACCTCCTAATGTTTTCCAGAGAGGCTATAACATTTTATAATTCCACCAGCAATAAATATGTATTACTATTTTTCTGCATCCTCTCCAGCACTTGGTGTTTTCCATTTTTAAAAAATATCAGTCATTCTAATAGATGTAGAATGGTAGCTCATTGTGGTTTTGATTTGCATTAACTGATTTCTAATGATGTTGAGCATTTTTTCATCTGCTTTCTGGCCATTTGTATATCTGCTATGAAGAGATGTCAGTTCAAGTCTTTTGCCCAATTTTTATTTGGGTTGTTTGTCTTTTTGTAGTTAAGTTGAAGGATTTCTTTGTCTATTCTGGATATTAATCCTTTATCAGCTATGTGATTTCCAACTATCTACTCCCACTTTATTGGTGGTCATTTTGCTTTGATGAGAAAGTCCTCTGAGGAACAAAGGTTTTTAATTTTGATGAGGTCTCACTTATCTATTTTTTGTTGTTGTTGCTTGTGCTTTTGTATGTAAAAAGAAATCATTGCCTAACATAAAATACTGAAGATGCTTCCTTACATTTTCTTCTATATGTTTGAGAGTTATAGATCTTATATTAGGGTATTTGGTACATATTTAGTTTATCTTTTAATATGGTGTAAAGTAAGGGGTCCTCTTCTTCTTTTTTTTCAAATGGAGATATGGTTTTCCTATCACCATACGTTGAATAGACTACTCTTTCCCAGTTGAGTGGTCTTTGCCACCTTCTCAAAAATCAGGTGATTGTAAATGTGAGATTTGATTTCTGAACCCTCAATTCTATTGTTCCAACGGTCTGTCCTTGTGGCAGTACCATGCTGTTTAGATTACTGTGGCTATACAATAGGTTTAAGGTTGGAAAGTGTGAGTCTTCCAACTTCATTCTTTTTCAAGATGGCTTTTGTCATTTGGGGCCTCTTTTGTATAAATTTGATTATTAGATTTTCAGTTTCTGCAAAGAAGGATTTTTGGAATTTTTTTTTTTTTTTTTTTTAATACATGAGCAGGCACCAGGAATCGAACCCGGGTCCTCGGGCATGGCAGGCAAGCACTCTTACCTGCTGAGCCACCATGGCCCACCCGGATTTTTGGAATTTTGATTGGGATTACGTGAACTCTATAAATTGCTTTGGGTAGTATTGATATCTTAAAGATATTGAATCTTCCAGTCCATGAACACAGACTATGTTTCTATTTATTTAGTTCTCCTTTGATTTCTATTAGCAATTTTTGTAGTTTTCTGTGTACAAGTCCTTTACATCATTGGTTAGATTTATTCCTAGATATTTTATTCTTTTAGTTGCTACTGTGAATGGAATTTTTGTCTTTATTTCTTTTTCTGATTGTTCATTGCCTGTTTGTGGAAACAATACTGATATTTGGGTATTGATCTTGTACCCTGTGATTTTGCTGAATTCATTTATTAGATCTAGGAGCCTAATTTTGGAATTTTCAGGATTTTTTGCATATAGGATTATATCATCTGCAAATCAGGAAAGATTTCCTTTTTCCTTCCCAATTGGAATGCCTTTTATTTCTTTTCTCTTATAATTGCTCTTGCAAGAACTTCCACTATAATGTTGAATAACAGTGGTGACAGTGGGCATCCTTGTCTCATTCCTGATTTCAAAAGGAAAGCTTTCAGGCTTTTACCAATAAGTAGGATGTTAGCCAACTTTTCATGTATACCCTTTATCATGCTGAGGAAATTTCCTTCAATTCTTAGCATTCTAAGTGTTTTGTTTTATTTTTTTAATCAAGAAAGGGCATTGTCTATTGTCAAATGCCTTTTCTGCATTGATTGAGGTGAACATGTGAGGGTTTTTTCATGATATTAATGTGATATATTACATTAATTGCCTTTCTTATGTCGAACCAATTTCACATACTGGGAATAAGGTCCACTTGATCATAGTGTACAATTTTTTTAATATGTAGTTGGATTTGTTTTATTAGTATTTTGCTTAGTTTTTTGCATTTATGTTCATAAGAGAATTTGTAATTTTCTTGTGGTATCTTTATCTTTGTTATAAGGGTAATATTGGTCTCATAATGAGTTATGGAATGTTGCCTCTTCTTAAACTTTTTGGAAGAGTTTGAGAAGAACTGGGGTTAAATCTTCTTGGAGTGTTGACAGAATTCCCCAGTTAAGGCATTTGGTCTTGGCCTTTCCTTTGTTAGGGATTCTTGATTGCTGATTCATTCTCTTTACTGGTAATTGATTTGTTGAAATCCATGTGTATTTTTTAGAAGAATGTGTATTGTGTTTTCACTGGGTGCACTGTCCTTTGTATGTCTGTTAGGTCTAATTAATTTAGTGTATCAGTCAGATTCTGGACTTTTTTTTATTGTTTTTCTCACCATATGTTCTAACAGTTATTCAGAGTTGAGTGCTAATATCTCTTACTATTAATATTGAATCATCAGTTTCTCCCTTTAAATCTGTTAGTATTTTATTAATGTATTTTGAAGCTCCACTGTTAGATGCATTTATAGTTATAGCATCTTCCTGTTGGATTGTCCCCTATATTAGTATATAATGATCACCTTTGTCCTTCATAACTCTTTTTGACTCAAAGTCTATTTTATCCAATATTGGTATAGTCACCACTGCTTTCTTTTGGATAATATTTTCATGGTTTATTTTTTTCATCCTTTTACCCTCAACCTACTTGTATCTTTGACATTAAGGTGTGTCTCCTGCAGAGAACATATAGTTGAGGCATGCTTTTTAAAATTTATTCTGCCAGTAGCTGACTTTTGACTGGAGAGCTTAATCCATTTACATTTAAAGTTACTACTGATAATACAGCACTTTCTTCTGCCATTTTGCTGTTTAGCTTTTTTGAGTCTCATACCTTTTTTTTGTCCCTCACTTCCATTAAAGCCTACCTTTATATTTATTTTCTTTCCGTGTTGTGCCATATTGAATGCCTTCTCACTTCTAACTTGATTTATATTTTCATTTATTTTCCTTGTGGTTTTGTGGTCCCCATGGAGTTAAATTTAACTTCCTACATATCCAACAATCATACATGGGTCCATATCAGCTTAATTTTAATAGTCTGCACATATACTTTTCTTATACCTCTCTGTCCCCTCACTATTTTTTGTAACAGTTATAATATTTGTACATTATATTTCCAGAAACCTAGATTTATTTCTTATTATGCATTTATAATTTAGCACTTACAGGAAGTGAGAAGTAGTATTATACATCAAACAATACAATAATACTGGAATTTATAATTACCCAGATGGTTATCTTAACCACAGGTCTTTTTAATTTTGCTGCTTTGAACCTGTCTAGAGGTCCTTCAGTCTGAGGAACTTCCTTTAGCATTTCTTGGAGGGCAGATTTAAGATGATGTGCCTCTTCAGTTTTTGTTTATCTGAGAATGTCTTAAACTCACTCTCATTTTTGAAAGAGTCTCACTGTATATACAGTTCTTGGCTGGTAGTTTTCTTTCAGCACTTTAAGTATTTCAACCCATTGCCTTCTCTTTTTTTTTTTGCATATTCATCATCATGATCACCTCCCAGAGCATCTGCATCAACTCAGAAAAAGACATAAAAAGGCAACAGAAAAAAATTCACACACACCACACCCTCACCCCTCCCCCTCACCGATCACCAGCACCTCAATCTAAATTTAACATTTGCTCTCCCCATCATTCACCTCCATTCTATATGTTTTACTTGTCTGCTGATAAGGCAGATGAAAGGAGCATCAGACACAAGGCTTTCACAATCATACAGTCACATTGTGAAAGCTACATCATTATACAAACATCCTCAATAAACATGGTTACTGGAACACAGCTCTACATCCTCAGGCAGTTCCCTCTAGCCTCTCCACCACATCCCAACCAACAAATTGACATCTATTTAGTGCATAAGAATAACCTCCAGGACAACCTCTCAACTCTGTTTGGAATCTCTCAGCCATTGATACATTATTCTTTCTCATGTTGCTCTTCCCCCTTTTGGTCGAGAAGGTTTTCTCAATTCCTTGGTGCTGAGTCCCAGCTCATTTCAGGACCTTCATCCCACGCTGCCAGGAAGGTCCACACCCCCAGGAGCCATGTCCCATGTAGACAGGGGGAGGGTGGTGAGTTTGCTTGTTGTGTTGGCTGGAGAGAGAGGCTAAATCTAAGCAACAAAAGAGTTTCTCCTGGGGGTGACTCTGAGGCCCAGTTTTAAGTAGGCTTGGCCTACCCCTTGTGGGGCTAAGTTTCATATGAACAAATCCCAAGACTGGAGGCTCAGCACACTGGCTGTCACCATTGCCCCTGAGAATACCAAGAATTCTCCACCTGGGGAAGCCAAATTTCCCCCCCTTCTCACCATTCCCCCAAGGGGACTTTGCAAACACCTTTCCACTCACTGTTCAAATCACTCTGGGATTTATTGGGGCATCACTCTGGACAAACCTATAAAATCTTATGCCCTGCTTAAGATTCCTGTACTTATGGTGTTCAATTAAGCTGCCCATGTAAGTTATATTAGAAACTGCACTAGACAAAATATAAATTTTGTACCAAATAAACATTTTTAGCTTTATCTCACACATAAGTTAAAATTTTAAAATATTAATTACCATCTGTTTTCAACACCCAGCAGTAATGACATTCCTTTGTTCTTCCTCATGCAAAAACACTTTTAAATTTGTACAGTCACTATCATTATACACTCAAGGCATTCCTAGATTATACCATCTCAGTCTTTATCATCTATCTTTCTTTCTGATTTCATTTGTGCCCCCAGCTCTCCTCCTTCTATTATTCTCACATTCAGCTTCATTCAGTGTTCTAACATAATTGTATTACAGTTGGGTACTATCATGCTATCCATTTCTGAGTTTTTACAATCAATCCTATTGCACAATCTGTATCCCTTCGGCTCCAATTACCCAATATCTTACCCTATTTCTATCTCCTGACGGCCTCTGTTACCAATGAAATTCTCCAAGTTTATTCATTAATGTCAGTTCATATCAGTGAGCCCATACAGTATATGTCCTTTTTTTTCTCACTAATCTCACTCAGCATAATGTCCTTAAATAGTCCATCCTAGTTGTTACATACTCCATAACTTAATTCTGTCTTAGAGCTGCATAATATTCCTTCGTATGTATATACCACAGCTTGTTTAGCCATTGTCTGTTGATGGACATTTTGGCTGTTTCCATCTCTTCGCACTTGTAAATAATGCTGCTATAAACATTGGTGTACAAATGTCCATTTGTGTCCTTGGTGTCATGTTCTCTGAGTAGATGCCTAGTGATGGTTTTGCCAGGTCATATGGCAATTCTGTACTTAGCTTCCTGAGGACCCACAAAACTGCCTTCCACAGCGGTTGTACTATTTGACATTCCCACCAACAGTGGATAAATGTGTCCCTTTCTCCACATCCTCTCCAGCACTTGTTGTTTTCTGTTTTATTGATAATGGCCATTCCGGTGGGTGTGAGATGATATCTCATTGTGGTTTTGATTTGCATTTCCCTAATAGCCAGGGGAGTTGAGCATTTTTTCATGTGCCTTTTGGCCATTTGTATTTCCTCTTTTGAGAAGTGTCTGTTCAAGTTTTTTGCCCATTTTGTAATTAGGTTGTCTGTCTTTTTGTTGCTGAGTTGAAGAATCTCTTTATGTGGTCTGGATACTAGACCTTTATCTGATATAATGTTTCCAAATATTGTCTCCCATTGTGTAGGCTGTCTTTTTACTTTCTTGACAAAGATCTTTGGTGCACAAAAGTGTTTAATTTTGAGGAGTTCCCATTTACTTATTTATTTCTTCAATGCTTGTGCTTTGGTTTTAAGGTCTAGGAAACCACCTCCTATTATAAGATATATAAGATATTTCCCTACATTTTCTTCTAACAGTTTTATGGTCTTAGATCTAATGTTTAGGTCTTTGATCCACTTTTGAATTAATTTTTGTATAAGATGTGAGATATGGATCCTCTTTCTTTTTTTTGCATATGGATATCCAGTTCTCTAGGCACCATTTATTGAAGAGACTGTTCTGTCCTAGGTGTGTTGGCTTGACTGCCTTATCAAAGATCAATTGTCCATAGATGAGAGGGTCTATATATGAACACTCTATTTGATTCCATTGGTCAGTATATCTATCTTTATGCATATTATGACCACTGTAGCTTCATAATATGCTTAAAGTCAGATAGTGTGAGCCTCCAACTTCATTTTTCTTTCTCAGGATACTTTTATTTATTTGGGGCATCCTGTCCGTCCGGATAAATTTGGATATTGGTTTTTCTATTTCTAAAAAGTAAGTTTTTGGGATTTTAATTGGTATTGCATTGAATCTGTAAATCAATTTAGGTAGAATTGACATCTTAACTATATTTAGTCTTCCAATCCATGAACACTGTATGCCCTTCCATTTATTTAGGTCTTCTGTGATTTCTTTTAACAATTTCTTGTGGTTTTCTTTGTATTTCTTTTGTCTCTTTAGTTAAATTTATTCCTAAATATTTTATTCCTTTGGTTGCAGTTGTAAATGGAATTTTTGTCATGATTCCCCCCTCAGATTGTTCATTACTAGTGTATAGAAACATTACAGATTTTTGAGTGTTGATCTTGTAATCTGCCACTTTGTTGTACTCATTTATTAGCTTTTATAATTTTGCTGTGAATTTTTCATATATTCCCTTTATCATTTTGAGGCGGTTCCCTTCTATTCCTATCCTTTGAAGTGTTTTCAACAGGAAAGGGTATTGAATTTTGCCAAAATCGAGATGATCTGCATCAATCGAGATGATCATGTGGTTCTTCTGCTTTGATTTGTTGATATGGTATATTACATTAATTGATTTTCTTATGTTGATCCATTCTTGCATACCTGAGATTAATCTTACTTGGTCATGGATATAATTCTTTTAATGTGCTGCTGGATTCGATTTGCTAGAATTTTATTGAGGATTTTTGCATCTATATTCATTAGAGAGATTGGTCTGTAGTTTTCTTTTTTGTAATATCTTTGTCTGGCTTTGGTATGCGGGTGATGTTGGCTTCGTAGAGTGAGTTAGGTAGCTTCCCCTCCTCTTCAATTTTTTTTGAAGAGTTTGAGCAGGATTGGTACTAATTCTTTCCAGACTGTTTGGTTGAATTCACATGTGAAGTCATCTGGTCCTGGACTTTTCTTTTTGGGGAGCTCCTTAAAGACTGATTCAATTTCTTTACTTGTGATTGGTTTGTTGAGGTCATCTGTTTCTTCTCAAGTCAGTGTTGGTTGTTCATGCCTTTCTAGGAAGTTGTCCAGTTCATCTACATTGTCAAGTTTATTAGCATAAAATTGTTCATAGTACCCTCTCATTACTTCCTTTATTTCTGTGGGGTCAGTGATTATGTCTCCTCTTCCAGTTCTGATTTTACTTATTTGCATCCTCTTCTTCTTCTTCTTTCTGTCACTGAGTCCATCAGTCTTATTGATTTTCTCATAGAACCAACTTCTGGTTTTGTTGTTTTTGTCAATTGTTTTCATTTTCTTAATTTCATTTATTCTGCTCTAATTATTTCTTTCCTTTTGCTTGCTTTGGGGTTAGTTTTCTGTTCTTTCTCTAGTTCTTCCAAGTAGACAGTTACTTCCTTAATTTTTGCCCTTTCTTCTTTTTTTGATATAGGCATTTAGGGCATAAATTTTCCTCTTAGCACTGCCTTTGCTGCATTCCATAAAGTTTTATATTTTCATATTCCTTTGCCTCAAGATGTTTACTGATTTCTCTTGTAATTTCTTCCTTGACCCACTGGTTTTTTAAGAGTGTGTTGTTGAGCTCCATATATTTGTGAATTTTCTGGCACTCTGCCTATTATTGATTTCCAACTTCATTCCTTTATGATCTGAGAAAGTGTTTTGTATGATTTCAGTCTTTTTAAATTTATTGAGACTTGCTTTGTGACCCAGCATATGGTCTATCCTTGAGAATGACCCATGAGCACTTGAGAAAAAGATGTATCCTGCTGTTGTGGGGTGTAATGTTCTATAAATGTCTGCTTAGTCTAGCTCATTTATTGTATTATTCAAATTCTCTGTTTCTTTATTGATCCTCTGTCTAGATGTTCTGTCCATTGATGAGAATGGGGAACTGAAACCTCCAACTACTATGGTAGATGCATCTATTTCTCTTTTCAGTGTTTGCCTCATGTATTTTGTAGCCTTCTGGCTTGGTGCATAAATACTTATGATTGTTGTGCCTTCTCATTGAATTGTTCCTTTTATTAATACATAGTGTCCTTCTTTGTCTCTTTTAACTGTTTTACATTTGAAGTATAATTTGTTGGATATTAGTATAGCTATTCCTGCTCTTTTCTGATTGTTATTTGCATGAAATATCTTTTCCCAACCTTTCACTTTCAACCTATGTTTATCCTTGGATCTAAGATGTGTTTCCTGCAGACAGCATATAGATGGGTCCTGTTTTTTAATCCATTCAACCAATCTATGTCTTTTGATTGGGGAGTTTAATCCATTAACATTTAGTGTTATTACTGTACGGGTAGTACTTCCTTCTACCATTTTGCCTTTTGGATTTTATATGTCACATCTAATTTTTCTTCTTTTGACCTTTACTGATAGTCTTCATTTCTATACTCTTCACACCTCTCTCTCCTGTCTTTTCATATCAGCCTCTAGTGTTCCCTTTAGTATTTCTTGCAGAGCTGTTCTCTTGGTCACAAATTCTCTCAGTGATTTTTTTGTCCAAAAATGTTTTAATTTCTCCCTCATTTTTGAAAGACAATTTTGCTGGATATAGAATTCTTGGTTGGTAGTTTTTTCCCTTTAGTAATTTAAATGTATCATCCCACTGTCTTCTTGCCTCCATGGTTTCCGCTGAGAAATCTATGCATCATCTTTCTGGGCTTCCCTTGTATGTGATGGATTGCTTTTCTCTTGCTGCTTTCAAGATTCTCTCTTTCTCTTTTACATCTGACATTCTAATTAGTAAGTATCTTGGAATATGTCAATTTGGATCTATTCTGTTTGGGGTACACTGCACTTCCTGGATCTGTCATTTTAAGTCTTTCATAAGTGTTGGGAAATTTCAGTGATAATTTCCTCCATTAGTTTTTCTCCTCCTTTTCCCTTCTCTTCTCCTCATGGGACACCCACAGCATGTACACTTGTGCACTTCATGTTGTCATTCAATTCCCTGAGTCCCTGTGCATATTTGTCCATTCTTTTTCCTATATTTTCTTTTGCTTGTTGGATTTCAGATGTTCCATCTTCCAGTTCACTAATCCTATCTTCTGCCTCCTGAAATCAATTGTAGGTGTCCATTGTTTTTTTCATCTCTTCTACTGTACCTTTCATTCCCATCAGTTCTGTGATTTGTTTTTTTCAGACTTTTGATTTCTTCTTTTTGTACATTCCTTGCCTTCTTTATATCCTCCCTCAATTCATTGATTTGATTTTTGATGAGGTTTTTCATGCGTGTTTGAACATTCTGAATTAATTGTTTCAACTCCTGTATCTCATTGAATTGTTGATTTGTTCCTTTGACTGGGCCATATCTTCAATTTTCCTAGTGTGATTTGTTATTTTTTGCTGGCATCTAGGCATTTAATTACCTTAATTAGTTTATTCTGGAGATTGTTTTCACTTAGTTTACCTAGGATTTTCTTGCTGGATGACTTTGTTGTCTATCTGTTCTTTGACATTCAGTTCAGCTTATTCTGGACCACTAGCTTATGCTTTAACAGAGCAGAATTTTTCAGTTCTTGTTTCTTGCCCTGCCTGTATGGTGCCTTTCTCCTCTGCTCTTAGGAGGTTCTAGTTAGGTATTATAGACCCCAGCCAGATTTTCCCAGACTAAGCTGGACTCCTGTCAGGAGGAAAGAGTCACCTGTGTCAGTTTTCCCTGAGGATGAGACCTAGCAGGTTGAAAGACTTTCATATGAAGTCTCTGGACTCTGTGTTTTTCCTATCCTTCCCAGTATGTGGTGCTTGTCTGCCTGCAGGTCCCACCAGCATAAGGTGATGTGGTACCTTTAACCTCAGCAGACTCTCCCTGCTGGGGGTGAGGTGGAGACAGAGGAGAGGTTGTAGACTGGGTTTAATCACTTCAATTTTCCAAATGCTGAGATCTGAATTCCTTGAGGGAGAGAATCCATCTGAGCTGGTCCCCACCCCTCTCCTGGGGAAGGCACTGGCTCCAGACAAGCTCTCAAATAAGTTTGTTTCTGCCTATGTCTGGGGCAATTGCAGCCTGAGAAGTCCTGCTGCTGTATCCAAAGGCAATCATGCCTTTGTAGAAATACAGCCACAAAAAAGAAAGAGAAAAATCCTTCTCAGAGCAGGACCCCCATCCCTCAGGTTTGCCAATCAAGAGCATAAGTTGGTATGTTGCTTTGTGTACCTTGAGATCCTGTGTGCCCCCTCCTTTCCTTCAGGGCCCAGGCCCTTTCAAGTATTATGTGCTATCTGGTCCAAAAAACCTCTTTTCTTTTTTTCTTTTTCCATCAGCCCTGCCCTCTTAGCACCGGGGCAAAAATCAGCACTCCCCCCCCCCCCTTGATGAGATTCAGCTGAGCTGGAGGCCTATTTTTAGTATCAGAATTTGTGAATTAATTCCACAATTAGAGCTTAGTCATGCTCAGCCCTTGCTGCTGGTAAAGTCCCTTTCTTTTCCCCACTGGGAAGCAGCCTGTGGGGGAGGGGCACCAGCTGTTGTGGCTTAGGGCACTCACAGTTCTGGGTGGGCTCACAGTTAGTCCAGGTGGTCTAGACTGGGGTATGGTGTGTGTCCGGTCACTGATGTGGCTCCAGAAGTTGTTCTGTACTGTTCCTGGCTATTTAGTAGCTGTTCTGGAGGATGAACTAAATCCCACACCTCACTAAGCCGCCATCTTGGCACCTCTCCTCCCCCATTGCCTACTTGTCTCCATGTTTCTGATGGGAAATCAGCACTAAATCTAATTGGAACTCCCTTGAAAGTAACATGTTGTTTTTCTCTTACAGCTTTCAGAACTCTATCCTTGTCCTTTGGATTTGATAGTAGAATCAATATATGACAGGGGATATTTTTCTTAAAATTAACTTGTTTGGTGTTTTCTGATCTTCTTGGAGGCACATATTTACATCTTTTGCTAAGTTCAGGAAGTTCTCTGTCATTATTTCTTTGACTATTCCTTCTGCCTCTTTCTTTTTTTTTTTTTTTTTTCCTCTCCCTCCCAGGACTCCCATAATGTGTGTATTAGTGTCCCATAGCTGTCTTGGGCTATGTTTGCTTTTATTATTTTATTTTTTCTTTCTGTTCCTCAGCCTGACTCATTTCAAGTGTTGTCTTCAATTTCACTGATTCTTTCTTCTGCTAGCTACAGTCTACTTATAAAACACTCTTGGGCATTTTTTTTTTTCAGGGGGGGATCATTTTCATTTCAGTTATTGTGTTCTTCAGCTCCAGTAGGTGTTTGATTTCTTTTTAACATTTGTAACTCTTTACTTGGACTCATATTTTTCATTCACTGTGTTCCTGATGTCTTTTAATTCTTTCCTTGTGTCTTCCTACATCTCCTTGATCATTTTTAAGATAATTTTTAAAAAGGCTTTGCTCAATATGTGCACATTCTTATCTCCTTCAGTGGTGTTTTCTGTGTATTTAGCCTCTTGCTTTGGAAGGGCCGTCATTTCCTGTTTCTTTGTTTGTCTTGCACTCTTTTGGTGCATACTGTATATTTTAATACCTTAACTTATTCACTCTGACATTTATTCCCTGACTTAATCACCACATTGGTGATAAGATACAGATTTTCTTGAGCTTCAGCCTTCCTATCAGAAAGGTCGTTCCAATGTTAATGCTGTATGTAAGGTTTTCCCTACCTTTCTGGGCCTCTGCCTTGTCCAGGGGTTTTGCTTGTTAGTTGTTTTGGAGTTCTCCTGTTTTCAGGAGTACTGTTGTCCCTTCTGTTTCCCAGAAGACAGAGTACCTTCTCCAGATTATTTGATTCAGGCAGGCCATGTCCTAGACTGTCTGCCTTTATAAATTTTTACACTGCTTTCATTGTCTCATGCTGCTTTTGCCTGGAGGGTGAATTCTAGGAGAAGGGGGTATCCCAGAGAGGATTTTCTGTGCCAATCTTTCCCAGCCAAAACAGAGCTAGGGGTCCAAAAGTGTCATGGGGAGGGAATCAAGAATGGCATCAAAAGCCTTTCCATTATCTCCTCAAAGGTGGGCTCCCCACCCCCCACCCCCATCTGCCTAGCAAAAGCATCCCTTCAGCTAACTCTCCCTTATAGCCCTTAGGAAGTACTGCATCATTAAATCTCTACCATCTCTGCTCCTGTCTGGGGAGGGTTAAGACTTGGCTGCTACTGTCTTAGGGCTGGGTTGAAACAATAGCTGCTCTCAATGCTGGGACCCAGCAATCCAAATTCACTAATGAAAACCTGTGATCCGTGATCAGCCATGTGCACCCTGTTCTTGGTGAAGAGGATTTTTATGTCCCTTTCTGTTACCAGCAGCTAGTCAAGACTGCACCCTGAAGGCAACTGGCTGCAAGAGTGGAGCATGGGTACCGACAGTTGCTGTGCAGAGATCAATTCATCATTCTTTACTGTAATTCATCAATCTGTTCTTCCTCCTCTTTCCTGGATACTGTACAATATTCTTCTGGCCTCTGGAGTTTCACAATGGTTGTTTCAGTCAGTTCCTTCCTGTTTAATTGTTGTTTTAGTGGGAGAACTATGTCCTGGAGCTCGCTACTCTGCCATCTTCCCCAGAAGTCCAGGTTCAGATGTATTTAGTCACCAAAATCTTTCTGTTGGTACCTCCAAATTACATTGATCAATTTATACTCATCAATATTTTTATATAGTAATTGTTAGAAACCAGGGAAAATATTTGGTAAGTTCCATGACAGTAAGGTTTTTTTGAACTTTTCATATTTAACATCCTTACTGATCTACAAATACCAATTCAATCAAGGAAATAATGCTGAATTTGTTTTAGTGTTTCACTTTGATAAGAAATTTAATGAAATAACTTTAGAATACTGTCTGCTATCTGTATCTGTTGTTTCAATGTAATTATTACAGCTTCTCATTCCTTCTCAAAAGTTTCTCATTTGGCCTCATACAGGAATTGTTTAAAAAGTAGGAAAAGGGAATCTGACTTCTACTAGGGATATGAATGAAGCTGATCTGGATAGGACTAAGGTAAATTAGAATACCAGGTAAAGGATGATATCATCCATATTTTAAAACTTCAACTTCTGTGAGACCAAAAGAAGAGATTTTTATTTGGTGCAAAATTTATATTTTGGGTAGCGCATTAGCTAATTTAACTTGTATGGTCAGTTTAGTTGAACACCATAAGTACATGGGATCTTGAATAGGGCATGAGGTCTTGTTGGTTTGTCCAGGTTAGTGTGATTCCCTGATATGCCCCAGACTAATTTGGGCAGTGAATCAAGAAGTATTTACAAACTCCCCTTAGGGGACTGGGAAGAAAGGAAGAAATATCCACCTTCCCTATTTGGAGATTTTGTGATATTCTTGCAAGCAGTGGGGACAACCAAATCAATAGGCTGAGCCTTCAATCTTGGGATTGAAACTTATTCGTGTAAAGGATATGCTAAGCCTACTTAAATTTATGCCTAAGAGTCACCCCCAAAGAACCTTTTTTGTTGCTCAGATGTGGTCTCTCTCTGCCCTCCCCCCCTACATTGGACATCCAAGGGTGTAAATCTCCCTGGCAGTGTGAAACAGAATTCCCAGGATGAGGCAGGACCTAGCATCATGGGATTGAGAAAGCCTTTTTGACCAAAATGAGAAAGTAAGAATTTGACAAAATAATGTTTCAGTGGCTGAGAGATTTCTAACAGAGTAGAGAGGTAATCCTGGAGGTTATTCTTATATCTTATGTATTATATAGATATCCCTTTTTAGCTTATGGTGTATTGGAGCGGCTGGAAGGAAGTACCTGAAACTGTTGAGCTGTACTCTAGTAGCCTTGATTCTTGAAGACGATTAGTATAATGATATAGCTTTTACAATATTACCCTGTGATTGTGAAAACTTGTATCTGATACTCCTTTAATCCAGGATATGGACAGATGAATTTTTAAAAAATGGATAAAAAATAAATAAATAATAGGGGGGATAAGGGGTTAAATAAATTGAGTAGATGGAAATATTAGTGGTCAACGAGAGGGAAGGGTAAGGAGTATGGGATGTATGAGTTTTTCTTTTTATTTCTTTTTCTGGAGTAATGCAAATATTATAAAAATGATTGTGGTGATGAATACACACCTATATAATATTATGACATTGATTTTACACCATGTTTGGACTGTATGTTTGTGAAGATTTGTCAATAAAAGAAAGTTTTCGAATTGGGATAATTAGTTATACAGTCACCTCTAACTATATCCTATTTCTTAGCACTGGAGGTTTTTAGGTTACTATCTGTACATTCTTCTGTTTTTACTCTTGGTAACTCTATGCTGCCATATACAAAGTCATTAACATCATATGCAATCATTAAATATTTTGTTGTTTCTTGAAGATAAATTGGAGAGTTGAAACTAACCTGAATATAAATGTGAGATTCAGTAAAACTTTATTTAAAGTACACTAGTATGTGAAAAATTTTAAATAAGTAAAGTTAAGAGTTTATAATTTCATGGCACCTTATTCGATTAGAAAAGTTGAACTTGAGTCCACTTTGAAAGAACAGCCAACAGTTGAACATCACAAATAGGAATTAAGCACTTATTTTTTATTTCAATGTGCAATATATGATAAAAATTCATGATACACTTCTTTTATTTGTGTACACTCACATAGAAAAACCAGTAACTTATAATTTGTTAATTTAAGGCACAATTCATAAGGGGAAAAATTTAATGTAGAAACCAATTCAACAAGACAGATTCTTACCTAGACTGACATGCTACTTCTCTTTTCTACTCTTTAAAATATATAAATTGGGTGCTTTTAGAAATGGCATAATGCAGCATAATAAGAGTTTATAAAAATTAATGTTATTTTCAAGGGAAGAGCTGATACCTTGTCTGAATCTAACCTAAAAAGACATTTGCATTTCACGTCTAGTATCACAGCTCTTTTCCAACAAACAAAACAAAACAAAAAATCAAATGCATTTCTCTATCAGAAATGTCTAATTAATTTAACAAAGAAAATAAGTTGGCATACAGCACATATTTCCAGAATTATGTGGTCTTTTAATTGAAGACATGATTAATACAGAAATATAAATTGCTTTTGCAATGCTTTTCATAAGAAGTTGAGTGTAGTTTGCTGAAAGTCACTTAAACAGAATAAAAGCACATATGCATTAAAAAAAATATCACTGATGATAATACACAATTAAATCCTCATGGACACAAATTGCTTTTATATTTTTAAATAACCACTTAGGACCAGCAAGTACAACATAGAATTGAATTTTTAAAACATTTTGACTGAGTCAGTAGTAGTATTTTATTTACTGATTTTTAAAAACAGCATCATTGCATTTTAGTGATCTGAAGCAGAAAGGGATTGCTTAATAACGGTACTTACAATTGCCGGTTTTCTAATGTTTAATACATTTCATCTTTAAAAATCTTGCCTTTTTATTTTGGGACTTTAATATTAAATTCAGAACAATTCTTGACTTGTATATATGTATTGGTAACTGAAACAGGGAATACACAGACATAAATGCTCACACTGGAAATTTAAAAGGCACTGTTAAATAATACAGGAAATCACTAGAGTTTTATACATAAAGCAATGAGGACTGCAGAAGGAAGTTGATCCCTAAAGGGGTAAGTAATTCCATGGTTCTCTATTTAAAACATCAACTGTATTCCTCTTGCCATAGGTGTTGGATCCCACGTTGGTAGGAGAGAGAACTGCACCAAAGTTGTTGCTGGAACGAACTAAAAAATTTGCCAGGCGTTGCATCATACAGGTGGCAGTGTTGCATTTCCGTTTTTCCACCTGATGACTGGTATCATCACATAAATGTGAAAGATTAGAGACTTACAATCTGAATTGGTTCTAGCTATGTGATGCCAAATATCTCATACTGATAAAAACTAAAGGAACTCTTTTCATAGTAACTCAATGTTTTGATTTGCAAATATCTAGATGATTGAAAAAAAATTTTGACACCTTGCAGTGGAACCAATATTTGATTAGGATATTTAGAGTCAGTTTTGCGTTTCTTAGTATAATTTTTTTCCTTTGGAGATTCAGGTTAAGTTTCAGACAAGGAAAAAAATGTGCTTTTGTTTTATAGTTTTCTAACCCTACTGACGCATTTCCCCACATACAAAATGAAAAAGAATGTAAAATTTATCTGTAACTTTGGAATATGTGGAAATTTGTTTTTCAAAAAATTATATATTCATTTCCCACAAGAATTAAGCAGCATTAGTTAAGTTTTATTAAGTTGTCTGAGATCACTGAATCAGGGCATTAAGAGAGAAATATCATGAATTACAGTTTCAAAAGGAATCAAATTGATCACCTATTAGGGCACTCTGACTATTGCAGGAGTTCTATTATTTCTAACATAAATATGAACTTTAGTTATAGCCTTCAGTTTTGTTGTTTTTTTTAAATTGTGAAACTGCTTCCCCAAACAAGGTTTTTTATCTCCACCTATTCTTCAGCATATATAAGATTCTATTCAAACTAATCATTAAGATGCAAAAACGCAGCAGAAAGGGCTAGCAAAGACATGGCACCCTTACCTTTTGGCATCTTTCCTCATTGAGCAGAGAAGTCCTGCCTGCCTGCTACTAACAAACACTAGATTTAAAGCTAATGAACACTTGGAACCACATATGCAGATATTGTTGACTTTATGAAATTTTGAGCAGTGATGACTATTGGTCAAACTAGAACTCTTAAATTGTCTCTCTATAAAAACTTCGCAATTTCAAGGGTTTTAAAATAGCCTGGGTTGTCCCTTATCTTAATCAACATTCATGTGTGGCTGTCCAATTAGTGACTAGAGCTTGGCCCCTATGTAATTTGTTTTATTTTTTTTGTAACTTGATTTTTGACTGCCCTTTGTTATGTGCCAAGCAGGTATTCAACCTAGTGTGAAATAGTTGGTGGGTAAACATAAATAATATGACCTTTCTGGGATAGCTTGTAATGTCAGTTTGTTACCTCTTACTCCCATCTAATAAATGTACAAAAGTTGGAAAAATCTCAAATGAGATGACTGATTTCATTAGAAAAATGACATTGAATAATAAATTTACATTGTTTTTTTAATTTTTAAGGTATTTAGAATTTGAGACATTTTCTATGTAGGTTTTCTGTTTTTTATGAAATTTGTAAAATATTACATGATTGAACAGGTGAGGATGATGAATCCTCTCCCTTTAAAAAATTACCAAAGGCACTGATTTCAGGAAACACATTATAAAGCAATTACTAGAATATTTTAGTTATATTTTGAACAATTCGAAGTAAGAGATTGTTAAGATTAGTATGAGAATAATATGATAATAATGGTGTATACTATCCTATTTCTGGTTAAAAATCACCTCATAATAAGCAAATGTCTATAAAGATATAGTAAGTAAAGATGATTAGCAAATGTCTATATCTAATGAAAGAAAAGATTTAAGATAGAGACAGAAATACTAAGTAACACTGATAATTTTCCTGTCATCACTCAATTGTTCTGCTAATCTATTGGAAACTTCATGTCAGTTTTAAAGTTATTTTTATCTGTGAAAAAGCCAATTGTACACTACATTCAGTTCCAAGAAGAACATCCTGTAAACTAGCTAAGCCCTAAAATGACAAGGAAAATCTTCCAATGTTTCTTGCTATTTATTATATGTAGGTACTCTAAAAATCTTTGCATATAGCCATAGATTCCACCCCAATAAAAAAAGCATCCGGAAAGAAAATAAAGACAAGATGCTAATAATGTTAATGAGAAGAGTTCTAGTGTGAAATACAACAAACTCTTTTCAAGAGTAAAATTAATTCTCCTTGGTCTTAAAGAATATACAAGTTCCGTCCCATGAAAATATATAGTGTCAAAACTAATTTAGGCACAAAGAAATCCTCATTATACTATTTATGATATATGCATGAAATTGGACTTCAGAATTTTGAAATAAGTGGAGAATTAAAAATCTAAAGGCATGCCATTTGAAAGTGGTAATTACTGCTAACATTTTCACCTGACATAGTTTTAAACTTCCTTAAAATTATCATTTAAATGACATAATACCTTTCAAAATATGCCCTCTTGGCAAAGCCAGATGCACATGTTACATATGGATGATATTTTCAAGAGGCATTAATTTACATTTATAGCTGCTCAGAAGTAATATCATGGAGGGTAAGTTTTTATAATTCTGTTGTAGTCACACAACAGCTAATAATATAGAATAAATTCCCTGATAGCAAATGGCTTTTTCACTAGTTCTTCTGTTTAACTTCTTAAAATCTTTAATTTTTCCCAGCTTAATTCTGTATATTTCAATTTCCAGAAGCAGATGCAAAAGCTTTGGAGATTGTCACACTTCTGTGAGAAAAAATCTTATGTAAATATGCAGTAAAATTCCCCCTGATATAAAATATATGCTTTACTTAAGTGTTTCTCAGTTTGCTTTAGGATGAGGCTAACACAGTAGAAATGACTACCTTTTGGTTTTTCCTACTTGTTGTTCTAGCTTTGCCTCTGTAAATTCCCACAGCATATTTCTTGACAAAGCTGGAACTATCCATTCCTGTCTGTCAGAAGTACCATCAGAAAGATCCACCAAACACTGTATTAATCTCTAAAGAACACAGAATTCAAGGGACAGTTGATCAGTTTAAGGTATTCTGAAGTATGATTCAACCTGGAATTTAATGCCATATGGGCAGTTAGTTATGTAGCAGTATTTACTTCTACTTTTTCCAAAGCTTTACAAAAGAAACATTTTGACGGTACTAACCTTCCAATGGGTATAGCTTCCAGATGGTTTAATGCAACAGAGAGCACAATGAGAACTATTGGCAGCTTTAGGGTGCACATTGCTTCTCAAATTTTCTGAAAAGAATAAGCCAGCACTGAAATAAAGAACTTCTTATAGCTTTGACTTGATAAAATTTTAAATTAGATTAATTAATTAATTAATTCTAAAAGAGAGACATAATCTACAAGAATAGTCTATTGCTATAGTCCCTTAATATTGTTCAGGCAATTTCCAAATATTTTCAATTTCCCATTTTCCTTATGCAAACAATCTGCAAAATTGATATTATCCCTTAGCTTTTATTTGAAATAACCACATATTTAATTCAAATTCTGCTCTAATTCAAATTCTGCTCTTCCCCGAATAAATAATACTTTCTCAGAAAAAAATGCATTCTTTACCTTTTAATGTTTCAGTGTCAGCAATATCAGAAAATGCCTTTGATAGCAAGAAAGCTTCAAGAAAAAAAATCCCAAGCTTGCATCCACTAGAGTATCCCTCCCCCCTCCCCACTTGCTAACTAGTCATTCAGCTCTTATATACCCATCACACCTTTCTCAGCTCTGACATCAGGCAGCTCAGAGAGACTCTGTCATTAATAATTTTCATCCCTATGGATAGAAAGCCTCATAGACAACAGAAGCAGATGGGTAATTATTACATTAACACATCAGTAAATATTAACCCATAGCAGATAAAGAATGCCTTTATGCACTTTATGGAGTGTCATACAAAGCAAAAGTTTGAATTTGCCATGTTTGTAAAGTGCCAATGTGACTTTGTAAGGATTAAATGAAGTATGACCTAGAAGGGAATTGATAAAAAAGAAGTGATTAAGAAAAAACAGCAAATGTGCTTATATGGAAAGAGTGAAAATTGAAGAGATATAATTAAATCCATTTGACCCCAATGACTTAATATCAGAAACTTTGAGAAAAAGATTGATATATAAGTGCAAAGTGTATAAACAAAGGATATAAAAGGGAAATAAAAAACCATTTATAGTGATAGGTAGGGGTGTAAAGACATTAAAAAAAATTTCCTGACCGCAAACTCATTGTCAGTATTTAAATTTAGACACATAGCTATATGTATTCTAGTAGTTTTTCACTGACTTTTTCCATTAATTATTGTTTAGAAATATCACGATTATTTTGAAGGAACAGATTTTTTTCCTTTGGTTTCATAGGAAAATTATGAATGGGTTGGCTCAGAAAAATATTGTCTAGTTAGCATTTAAAAATAGTTTGAATGTTGTCTAAATTATTATTTCTCCTCTATTATTCTATTATTATATTCTGAGCCATGACAACCTCAATAAATCCCAATTATTGGTAAAACTGTGCATATCTATGCTATCTGAAAAAGATGGAAGTTCTCCAAGTAAAAAACTAAGTTCACTAATTTCATCTGCTTTCTTAAACTTTGGTAACATAGTTTGAGAGTATTCAGTAAAGATTTCAGAAAAGAGAAATCCCCACATTTTTTCCATTCCTTTGTCTAATTCTTTAATGTTGTGCAATTTGACTATTTCTGTGAAATTTACTGATATTCCAAAAGGAAAAGAAGCATAAAATCAAAGGATTTGGAAGAATAATAGTGTCTTATAAGACGATGACTAATATACATAATACGGTATGTACAGTGATTTTGGAAATAATACAAAAGAGGCTCAGAGGTATCAAACAACTTATTCAAAATCACATATACTGCCAGTGCTAAAGCTGGACTAAAACTCAGCTTTTCTGACTATGTTCTAGTGTTAATTTAGACCAAAATGCATGCCTCTAACCCCCATATAAATTTATTTTCATAACTCTGTTTTTCCCTTCGAGATGTTAAGTGTGTCAAATATAACACTCAAAAACTGATTCTCTCTAACCACCCTGGGAAATTAATGTCATAAAGAAAATGTTTTACCTATGAGAGGAACAGGAGAACCTGATATTTTTTAAGGACTACATTATGCCAGGTACAGTTGTTTAATTGATATGTGATACCTCACTTCATCTTCACATCTCTGAGGTGGGTATCATTTGCTCCAATTGATAGATGATGAAACAGTTTCAAAGAATGTAATGACTTAATATTACACAGCTATTCAGGAGCAGAGCAAAACTCAAATTCTCATCTGTCTTTCTCAAGACATGTATCGTCTTTGCCATAAGGGATTCTTACCCCCATATAGTGGATTATCAGTAGCTTCCTCTAAGTTTTGTCCTTTACTGTAACACTTTAAATGATTCTGTCATAGCCAGATATGGCCTTGTTGGTCTTGTATAATGTCTAAGGTCAATATCTACCCCAATTTCAAAGAGCATTAGGTCTTATGTGCTTCCTACCAGTACTAATGAAGGTGAAGGGGATAATTAAGAGTGTCTTTATACAGTAACTCTGTTAGTAGTTCCCAAAAACCTTTCTGAAGGAAACCATCACTTCTCAGTCATCTTTATTTCCTCTTTACCCTTGCTGTTCAAAGGGTGTATTAAATACTGACAGCTTTGGCATCACCTGGGGGCTTGTTCGAAATACTAAATCTCGGGTCCCACACCAGATCTTCTTATCCAGAGTCTGCATGTCAACAAGATTCCCAGGTGGTTGTATGCACGTTAATATTTGAGAAAGACTGTCCTAAAGTGCATCGCACGTATTCATTGATTTAGTAATTATTTATTAAGTACCTACTCTGTGACAGGGATTATTCTAGGTACTGGAGATACAACAGCAAACAAAGGCAAGTCCCTGCCTCGCATTCAACTTAGAGTCTGTGGAGGAAACAAAGGCCGAGCAAATAAACAAATAAATATATAATTGCAAATAGTAAATACTGTAGGGAAAAATAATATGGTAGTGAGATAAAAAAAAAAAATTGCTAACAAGTATGCTGAATTCCAAAACATAGGACTTAACCAAGGCAAACATGAACGGGCAGTGTTTGAGACCAGCGCAACAGAATGTGCAAATTTAAGTGAAAGGGAAAGTGGTGTAAAGATGATGCTAGAGACAAAAGCAGGATCCTGTTGGTGGGTGCAGGAATCTAAGGGCCATGGTAAGAACACTGGATTCGTTCTGAGAGCAGTGGGAAGCTACTAAAGATGTCTCCCCACGAGTATGGCATATTCTTCTTTGCATCTTTCAAACTTCAGTCTCACTGCTGTGTGTAAAATGGATCAAAGGGGGACAAGATTAAAAACAGGAAATCTGTTAGGATAGAGATAAGAGATGGTGAGACCTTAATCCAGGTTGATGGCAGAGGAGTATAAGAAATAATTGAGTTCAAGACATATTCTAGATCTTAACTTGATTTGGTAATGGATTAGGTATAGAGGATAAATGAGAAGGAAAGTGAGAATAAGGGTGACTGCCAGTTAGGGTTTAACTCTTATTATGAATTAATGGACTTGTTCCCATCAAATTAAAAAAAAGTAAAATATTTTTATGTATCTTTTAAAAATAAATTTTGTTTTTTGTTAAATTTGTATATGTTCGTAGTTAAAAAAATAAATCGTATAGCATTACAGCGCTAACAGTGAAAACTGCAGTGCCTTGCTTTACCTGGCTGACTCTAGAGTTTTGTTCTCATAGGAAATAAATTTAACTATTTTAGTTGTTTCTCCATATTTCAAAAATATATCCTTTTCTGGACATTGTTGTTTTACCAGTTTTAAATGTTATATGTTGATATCCTATTCCAAAAAATGAAGAATCAACATTTAACACCATCATTTTTTTTCTTACCATCCTCCTGAAATGTCCTAACCAAAGATTTCATTTATATCAGTGTCCAGTGTATATGTTTTGCATTTACAGTTTTTTTTTCGGTAGTAGTGGTGGTGTATGTTCTGGGAATCGAAACCGGATCTCTTGCATGGAGGGTGAGCATTCTACCACTGAACTGCATTTACAATTTTTAAAGGTTTTTAATGGAAAATTTCAAATGTGTATATCATCTCAACAATTACCAACACTTGGCTTGTTTCCTCTATATTCCCACCCACTGTCCTCCAACCCTGTCTTAGATCATTTAAAACAGTTTCTAGATCTTATATCATTTTATCTGAAGAATCTTCAGTTATTATTGCTATGAAAGATAAGGACATGTTTAAAATGATAATTATAATATTATCACGCATAAAAGAAAAATTAAAAGTAATTCCTTATTAAAAGTAAATAATTCCTTCAGTGATTTTTTTCCTCCAAATTTTTTTAATTGATTTGCTGTAATCGGGTTCTAAATAAGATTTCATTTTGTTGCTCTGTCTCTTTTGAATTCTTTAATCTATAACTTTCCCTCTTACATTTCCCATACCATTGATTTATTTAAACACTAGGCCATTTGTTGTGAAGTTATTCCTATATCCTGCATTTTGTTGATTGCGTATGTCTGGTATCATTTAACGTGTTCCTTTCTTACCTGTATTTCCTGTAGACTGGTAGATCTAGAGGCATGATCCAATTTAGGTTTAATTATTTTGGCAATAATACTTCATGAGTGGTTGCATTTATTTACTATTGCCTCACATCACAAGGCACATAATAACTGGTTGAACCTTTTTTGTGATGTTGAGATTGATCAGTGAGTTCAGATGTCAGTCAGATTGTCCCATCTACATTCTTCACATCCTTTCACATACTGGTTTTGGCAGCTATTGGTGATCACTGCCTAGAATCCATTTTTTTTTGTATGTTTGTTTGTTTTAATTTTTAATTCCTATTAGGTTTTTTTTTAACTTTTTTATTGTATAGTATAACATATACACAAAACGAAGAAATAAAAAAGCAATCATTTTCAAAGCACCTTTCAACAAGTAGTTACAGGATAGATCCCAGAGTTTTTCATTGGCTACCATATGATCCTCTCAGATTATTTCTTCTAGCTGCTCCAGAATATAGGAGGCTAAAAAGCTTAAATATTTTTTATCATCACAATTGACTTTTTTCCTTCCTTTTTTGTGAAAAATAGTATATATACAAAAAAACTATAAATTTTAAAGCACAGCACCACAATTAGTTGTAGAACATATTTCAGAGTTTGACATGGGTTACAGTTCCATAATTTTAAAGTTTTTAATTCTAGCTGCTCTAAGATACTAGAGACTAAAAGAGATATCAGTTTAATGATTCAGCATTCATATTTGTTTGTTAAATCCTATCTTCACTGTATAACTCCACCATCAACTTTGATCTTTCCATCCCTCTCTTTAGGGGTGTTTGGGCTATGGCCATTCTAAATTTTTCATATTGGAAGGGTCTAATACAAATATGTGGTAGGAAAATAGTAGTATAGTAGTATATGATGTTTTGGAGAAGTTGGGCCTTCTAGGTTTCAGGACTTATTCTGGACCAGGGACCCATCTGGAGGTTGTAGGTTTCTGGAAAGTTACTCTAGTGCATGGGACCCTTGTGGGATCTTATATATTGCCCTAGATGTTCTTTAGGATTGGCTGGAATGGTCCTGGTTGGGTTATGGCAGATTATGATGGGTAGCAAGGTCTAACTGAAGCTCCAGAGTAGCCTCTCAACTCTATTTGAACACTGTCTGCCACTGCTACTTTATTAGTTACACTTCTTTTCCCCCTTTTGGTCAGGATGGAATTTTTGACCCCACGGTGCCAGGGCCAGACTCATCTCATCCCTGGGAGTCATCTCCCACATTGCCAGGGAAACTTTCACCCCTGGATGTCACATCCCACGTAGGCAGGACGGCAATGATTTCACTTGCAGAGTTAGGTTTAGAGAGAGTAAAGCCACATCTGAGCAACAAAGAGGTCCTTAAGAAGTAACTTTTACATGTGCCTATAGTAGTAGAGAAGTCTAATACATAAGCTTCACAAGAGTAAGGCTCAGGATCGAGGGTATGGCCTATTAATTTGGGTGTCCCTAAAGTTTGACACAGTATCAGGGGATTCCCTGATGGTAAGGTTTAATTCTTTCTCTCATATTCTTTCTCCCATCCCTCAAGGGAACTTTCCCAATACTTTGTGGCTATCTGCTTAATATACTCTAGGATGTATCCAAGCATTATGATAATCTATACAGGATTAAAGGACCTCTTTCTTATTCTGGGCTCCTTGTGTTTCAGTTGTTCAAATGAGCTATACAGATAGGTTGAGTTAGATTATGTGCTACAGAAAATTTCAGTTCCAGACCAAATAAATCTTTCTTCCTTTGGTCTCAAAGAGTATGTGTGGTTCTAAAATATAGACACTGTCTTCCTTACCCCTATGTTCTGAATTACTTTAACTCCAACCTGATCGGCTTCATTCTTATCTCTAAATATCAGGGTATATATAGAAAACAGCCTCTTGAAATCCAGTAATAATAATCTCCACTCTGGACTTAATGTGTCTGCTCTAAAAGCTTGCAGTCTAGGCCCCTGTTTTCTGATAAGCATTTTGTAAAGGTGACCACACCATTGTTGTCTTTTGTTTTGGTTTATTTTGCCTCACCAAACATCCCACATGTTCATTCACATCATTGCATGCCTCATGACTTTGTAGAATCATTTTTTTTTAGGGTTACAAGATAATTTTATCTTTCCCTCTATATTTATTAGTTAAAATTCTTCAGTAAAGAAAAATATCCCTCATTAACCATTAGGTAATGTTGAGGTACAGTTTTAAAGGAAAGCTAAAATATGTTAATTCTTTCCATGTATTTACTAGTTTTCAGAATACAGAAATGAATTGGCTTTCTAGCATACTCAAAAGATAACCAATGATGTTTACTGTTCACTTTTTAGTTTCATGGAGGCATGTGTTTTCACACGGATGGGCTTCTATCCCTTCATCTTTTTGATAATCAAATGACCTCTTCCTGTTGGTTTCTGTGTCTTTTTGACATTACCTCAATAGTTTGACAGCTCCCTTGCTTTCTCACAAGTGGATATATATATATATATGTATACACAAACTTTTTTTGCATGAGCAGTCTCTGGGAATTGAATGTGGGTCTCCCACAAAGCAGGCGAGAGTTCTACCATGGAAGTATCCTTGCACTGCCCACAAGTGGGTATATTTTTATGTCTACATAAACATTGTTCAATACTGAACATGTAGTATTGCAATGATTATATTTTGTTTCTTTTAAAACTTTTTGTTTTTCCTCTAATTAATATTTGTGTCACTGTTTGGATTGTTTAGTTTTAGATTTGCAAACTATCTCAGAGAATGGTAAAACTGTCTTAAAAGGGCAATATCTCCATTTTATTTCCAACATCCTCTATTCCCACCCACTCTGAGTGAGGTCTCTGTCCTAGCCACCTCCTCTATTCTGGAAAGGTTGTTTCCTAGAATAGCTGTATAACTGTTGCTGCACTTTGTGACCTATTGAGAAATACATTCATCATACTTTTGTTTTAGGTTCCCTGTTTTAGCTTTAGGTTTACTCCCTTAATTTGATACACCATATCCTACATAGCTTTCTGAGAATGAGTATGTAAGAAATTGAGCCCTTTTCCTTCTGAACATAAGTTAATTCAGTCTTCACCCTTGGTTGAAAATATGTTTGGATAAATAGCTCTGGACATATGATTTTTATTCAAAAGTGTAAAGGCATGGTTTCATTATGTATTTAACCACACTGGCTATACAGAAAAACAATTTCTGACTCCTTAAGCATGATATTGTGTTTTTAATGCAATTTTATTGAGATATATTCAAATACCATAAAATCATGCAAAGTCTACAGTCAGTGGCTCACAGTATCATCATATAGTTGTACATTCATTATCACCATCAGTTTTAGAAATTCTCATTACTCAAAAAAATACAAATAAAAATGAATAAGAACACCCAAAACATCCTATATTCCTTATCCACCCCCATTATTTATTTAATTATTTTTGTCTTTATTTTCTTAATCATCTGCCCATACACTGGATAAAGAGAGTATCACTCACAAGGTTTTCAGAATCACACAATCACACTGTAAAACCTGTATCTTTATACAGTCATTATCAAGAATCAGGCCAACTGGATTTACAGTTCAAGTTTCAGGTACTTCTTTCTAGCTATTCTAATGCACTAAAAACTAAAAAGGAATATCTATGTAATGCATAAAAATAATGTCCAGGATGACCTCTTGACTCTATTTGAAACCTCTTAGCCACTGAATCTTCATTTTGTTTCATTTTTCTCTCCCGCTTTTCATCGGGAAGGCTTTCTTAATTCCACAATGCCAGGGCCAGGCTCATCCCTGGGAGTCATGTCCCATGTAGGGGGAAAGGCAGTGAGTTTATTTGCAGAGTGGGCTTAAAGAGAAAGGCCACATCTGAATAAAAAAAGAGGTTCTCTGGGGTAACTCTTAGGTATAATTATGAGTAGTTTTAGCTTCTCCTTTGCAGGAATAAGCTTCACAAGGGCAAGCCCCAAGAAACAAGGGAATCCCTAATGCTTGCGAGAATATCAAGGATTCCTCAGGTGGGGAAGTACAATAGTTCCAAATTTTTCCCCAGTCCCAAATACTTTGGATGTTTCAAAGTATTACAGTGTTAGTTTGAAAGCTGCCAGAAAATAATATACCAGAAATGGAATAAGCTTTTAAAATAAATTACAAGCTTACACTTCTATGCCTTTAAAAATGTCCAAACTAAGGCATCCAGGGACAGATACTTAATTCAAGGAAGGTTAGTGTGTCAGAAACATGTCTGTGAACTGCGTAGTCATGTGACTGGCATCTAATGATTCCCTGCTCCTGAGCTCCATTGCTTTCAGCCTCTGTTCCTGTGGGGTTCCTCACTTTGCTTCTCCATGACTCACCTTCATCTCTTGGCTTCCCTTGGCTCCCTCCAGGTTCTGGCTTGCTTACCATCTCATGGCAACATCTGCTGGGCTCCAAGCATCTCCAAACGACTGTATCTCTGTTCTCCAAGTGTCAGCATCTGTGTCAGCTCCATTAGGAAGTTTCTGTCGGCTCTGAGGTTTCTGTCATTTCTGACTCTCTCTAAAATGTTTCCCCTTTTAAAGGATTCCAATAAGCTAATCAAGATCTGCCTGGAATGCATGGAGTCACATGTCCATGATGGAATCATGATTAAAACATGGCTTTTCTGGGGTACATAATATTTTCTAACCAGCACATACATTAACCTGTACAAAATAACAAGATCTCATTCCCTATTCAAGGTTTCATGTAATTATGTTGTTTGAATAAACTGATCATACAGGTTAAATGAGGTAATGCACTATAGAAAATATAAATTTTGTACCAGATAAACATCACAGAAGTTGAAGTTTTAAAATACAGTCAATATCATCTTTTACCCTGTGTTTATGATTTATGTTAGTGTTAAAAGATCAGCTTCATTCATATTTCTAATTGAAGTGATCTCTTTTTCAGCTTCTTTAACAGTTGCTATATGGGGTAATGCTGCCTACTTTCAGAACTGCAGAACTCTAACTCTGAGTCTCAGGTGTCACACAGATACCCAAAGTTCCAGGGAACTACCAGGAAATACACGAAGAGCTCAGCATCTCAGACTTTAGAAGTAACATTTAAAACTCAGGAAAAGATGTGACTGCTGTAAGAGCTTACAATCTAAGAACCTATACAATAAAATTTATTGAACACTCTGTACTCCATAATCATCGATTGCCCAGTATCTTCTCATGTTCTATCCCCTGATAACCAGTGTTCTCAAATTCAATTCTCAGAGTTTGCATATTATAGTTAGACCATATTAGTGGGCCTAACTATATTTGTCTTTTCACTTCTGGTTTATTTCCCTCAACAGAATGTCCTCAGGGATCACTAACCTAGCTTCGTGCCTCACAACTTCATTCCTTCTTACAGTCACTCGATTTTCCATTGTATGTATACACTGCAGTTTCCTCTTCTGTTCATCAGTCGATGTACCCTTTGGCCATCACCACCCACTGCAAATCATTAATAGAGCTGCCATAGACACCAGTATGCAAACGTCCATTAGTGTTCCTCCTTTCATTTCTTCCAAGTATGTAATAACAGGGTTGCAGGATCGTATGGCAACCCTGTACATAGCCTTCGGTGGAACCACCACACTGCCTTCCAGTGGGGCTGCACCATTCTACTTCCTTACCAACAATAAATAGTACCTCTCTCTACATTTTCTCCAGCACTTTTATCTTTCTGTTTAATTTTTAAACAGTTTTATTCACATACCATACAATCCATCCTACGTAAACAATCATGAGGCTCCTGGTATAATCACATAGTTACACTTCAGCACCACAATCTATGTGAGAAGATTTGCATTTCTTCTGCAGGGAAAGTGGAAGAGAGAGAGAAAAAAAAGAATGAAAAAATAAATAGGAGAAACAATAACAACAACAACAGCAGCAATCCCATACCCCTCCCCCATAGCCCCCTCTTACTGACAATTAGCTTTCGTGCATTGCCTATGTTACAATTAATGGAAACATATTACAATGTAACTGTTAACTATAGACCCTAGTTTGCATTTATTGTATTTTTTTTCGTATTCCATCCCATTTCAACACCTTGCATTGTTCAATCTATTTTTGCCCTTGGGTCTAAAGTGAGGGTCTTGTAGATGGCACATAGATGGGTACTGTTTTTAATCCATTCTATCAGTCTGCCTTTTGACTGGGGAGTTTAATCTATTAACAATTAATGTTATTACTATGAAGGCATACTTTCTTCTATCATTTTGTCTTTTGGATTTTGTATGTCATGTCTTATTTTCTCTCTCTCTTTTTACCCTTAATGATAATCTGATATTAGTAATACTGACAACCCTTCTCCAAATCTCTCTCTTCTGTCTTTTCCTGTCTACCTATAGTGCTCCCTTTAGTATTTCTTATAGAGCAGGACTCTTGTTCACAAACTCCCTCCTTGTCTGTTTGTCTGAATGTAACTCTCCCTTATTTTTGAAGGACACATTTGCCGGATATAGAATTCTCTGGCAGTTTAACTCTTTCAATATTTTAAATATTTCATACCACTGCCTTCTCACCTCCATGATATCTGCTGAAAAATCTGCACATGGTCTTATTGATCTCTCTTTGTATGTGATGGATCACTTTTCTCTTGCCGCTTTCAGAATTCTGTCTTTTTACATTTGACAGTGCAATTAGTAAGTGTCTTGGAGTAGGCCTATTCAGATCTGTTCTCTTTAGGGGATGCTGTACTTCTTGGATATATAATTTTATGTCTTTACATCCTTGGGCAGATTTATTCCTAGATACTTGATTCTTTTAGTGTCTGTTGTTAGTAGAATGTTTTCATTGATTTGGTCTTCAGATTGCTTATTACTAGTGGATAGAAACACTGTATTTTGCTTGTTGATCTTGTTTCCCACCACTTTGCTGAATTTTCATTTTTATTGATATGTTAATAGTTAATAGTTTCAGTAACTTTTGTTGTGGAGTTTCCAGGATTTTCTGTATATAGGATCATATCATCTGCAAATGGGGAAAGTTAAACTTCTTCCTTTCCAATTTGGTTGCCTTCTGTCTTTTTCTCTTGCCAATTTCTTAGCTAGAACTTCCAGTAAAATGTTGAATAACTGTGGTGCAGTGGGCATCTTTGTCTTGTTTCTTAATCTCAGAACAAAAGCTTTCATGTTTCACCGTTGTAATTAATTTTAGCTGTGAGTTTTCATATATGCTTTTTATGATGCTGAGGAAGTTTCCTTTTATTATTAGTTTTCAAATTGTTTTTATCAAGAAGGGGTCCTGAATTTTGTCAAATGCTTTTTCTGCTTCATTTAAGATGATCGTGTATTTTATTTTCTCCTGAGTTCTGTTAATGTTGTCTATTATATTTATTGATTTTCTTATGTTAAATCATTCTGCCATACCTGGGATAATTCTTGCTTGACCATGATGTGTAATTCTTTTGATGTGCTGTTGAATTTGATTTGCTAGTATTTTGTTGAAGATTTCACGTCTTTACTTATAACGGATATTGGTCTGTAGTTTTCTATTTATGTGGTATTTCTATCTGGCTTTGGTATGATGATGATGTTGATCTCATAAAATGAGTTAGGAATTTTTTCCCTCCTATCAAGTCTTTTGAACAGTTTGAGCAGAATGGGTGTTTATTCTTCTTGAAATAATTGGTAAAATTCCTCTATGTAGACATCTTATCCTGGGCTTTTCTTTGCTGTGAAGTTTTTGATTACTGAGTCAATCTCTATATTAATTATTGGATTGTTGAGATCTTCTATTTCATATTGAGTCAGTGTAGTCTATTTCTATGCTTCTAGGAATTTTTCCATTTCATCTAGGTTAAGTTATTTATTGGTGTATACTTGTTAATAGTATCTTCTCGTAGTCCTTTTTATTTTTGTGTAGGAAAGTCCTGTTTTTACTTCTGATTTTAATTATTATGTCCTCTGTCTTTGTTTCTTTGTCATTATAGCTAAAGCTTTTTCATTTTTATTGATATGTTAAAAACCAACTTTTGATTTTCAAGTTCCTGCCTTCAATTCTTTGGGGTATACGTAATAATGGAATTGCCATATCTTACGGTACTTCTATACTTAGCTTTCTCAGGAACCACCAAACTGTCTTCTATAGCAGATGTACCATTTTATATTGCCACTGACAATGAATGAGTATTGCTGTTTTTCTCCATCCTCTCCAACACTTGGTATGCTCTGTTTGTTTTTTTCTTAATAGTCATTCTAATGGGTGTGAAATGTTATCTTATTGTGGTTTTGATTTGCATTTCCCTGATGACTAATGTTGTTGAGCATTTTTTCATCTGCTTTTTGGCCAATTGTTTATCTGCTTTGGAGAGATGTCTGCTCAAGTCTTTTGCCCATTTTTTTAATTGAGCAATTTGTCTTTTTTGTTGTTAGGTTGAGGTATTTCTTTATCTATTCTGGATATTAATCCTTTATTGGATATGTGGTTTTCCAAATATCTCCTCCCATTACATGGGTTGCCATTTTGCTTTCACAATAAAAGATTTTTTTATTTTGATGAAGTTCAATTTATGTATTTTTCTTTTGTTGGATTTTGTGTGTAAAGTCTAAGAAACCATTTTCTAACACAAGGTACTGAAGATGCTTTCTATATTTTCTTCTAGGGTTTTGATAATTCTAGCTCTTATATTAAGGTATTTGATCCAGTTTTAATTGTTTTGTATATGGTGTGAGATAGGGGTCCACCTTGATTTTTTGGCAAATGGAAATCCAATTTTCCCAACACCATTAAAGAGACAATTCTTTCCCAATTGAGTGGTTGCCAGGTTGTCAAAAATCAGTTGGCCATAAATATGAAGGATAATTTCTGAACTCTCACTTCTATTTCTTCATTCAAAATGTCTGTCTTGTAGTAGTTCCATGCTGTTTTGATTACTGTGGCTAACAATAGGTTTTAAGATCGGGAAGTGTGAGTCCTCCAACTACATTTTTCTTTGTCAAGATGGCTTAAGTTATTTGGGGCCCCCATCCTACCCTATAAATTTGATGGTTTGCTTTTCCATTTTTGCAAAGATGGTTGTTGGAATTTTGAATGGGATTGCACTGAATCTATAAATTTCTTCAGGTAGATGAAATATTATCAATATTTAGCCTTCCAATTATGAACTTGGAATGTTCTTCCATTTAGTTCTTCTTTGATTTCTTTTAGCAAGATTTTGTAGTTTCTTTGTACAATTCCTTTACATCCTTGATTTGATTATTCCTAGATATTTGATTCTTTTAATTGCTATTGTTACAGGAATTATTTTCTTGATTTCCTTTTCCAGTTGTTCATTATTTGTGCATAGAAACACGACTGATATTTAGTTGTTGATCTTGTACCCCACCAGTTTGCTGAATTCGTTTATTAGCTCTGGTAGTTTAGTTGTGCAATTTTCAGGATATTCTGTATATAGGATCATATCATCTGCAAATCAGGAAAGTTTTACATCTTCCTTTCCAATTTGGATGCCTTTTGTTTCTTTTTCTTGTCAAATTGACTTGACAAGATCTTCCAGTACAATGTTGCATAACAGAGGAAACAGTGGACATCCTTTTCTTGTCTCTGACCTTAAAGTGAATGCTTTCAGTCTTTCACCATTACACAGGATGTTATCTGTGGGCTTTTCATATATGCCCTTTATCATGTTGAAGACATTTCATTCTATTCCTAGTGTTCTAAGTGTTTTTATCAAGAAACAGTGCTGTGTTTAATCAAATGCCTTTTGTGTATCAATTGAGATGATCATGTTTTTTTATTTCCTGCAATCTGTTAAAGTGGTATATTACATTAATTGATTTTTTTTATGTTGAGTCAACCTTGCTTATCATGGATAAATCCTCCTCCATGATTACAATTCTTTTAATATGCTGCTGGATTCAGTTTGCTAAGATTTTGTTGAGGATGTTTGCATCTATATTCATAAGAGGTCTACATCTGTAGTTTTCTTTACTTGTGGTATCTTTTTTTGGGGGGGGAGATGCATGGTCTGGGAATCGAAGGTGGGTCTTCTGCATGGAAGACAAGCATTCTACCACTGAACCACCCATGCATCGAACTTGTGGTATCTCTATTTGGCTTCTTGTGTTATCTTGTGGTATCATCATGAGATATGTTGGCAATGTTGGCCTCATAAAATGTTAAGCATGTTCCTTTCCCTTTAGTTTTTTTGGAAGAGTTTAAGCAGAATTGGAGTTAAGTCTTGGACTGTTTGGTAGAATTCCCCTGTGAAGCTATCTAATCCTGGCCTTCTTTTTCTTGTGGGGCTTCTTTTTCTTGGGTGACTCTTGATGACTGATTCTTTTTTTTTTACTAGTAATTAGTTTGTTGAGATCTTCTATATCTTTTTGAGTCAATATAGTAGTTTGTGTGTTTCTAGGAATTTGTCTAATTTGTTTAGGTTATCTAATTTATTGTCATACAATTGTTCATATATCATCCTCTTATCTTTTCATTTTAGTGGGGTTGCTAGTAATGCATGCCTTTTCATTTAGGAATTTAAAAATTGGTATCCTCTACTTTTTTCTTTGTTGACTAGGTAAAAGTTTATCCATTTATGGATCCTTTCAAGGAATCCACCTCTGATTGTGATGATTGTCTCTGTTGTTTTCTGTTTGTTTACTATTTCATTTATCTCTAATCTAATATTTGTCTTTTTTCTTCCTTCTGCCAGGTTTTGGTTTAAATTGCTGTTCTTTTCCTACTTTCCAGTTTTGTGGTTAGGTTTCTTATTGGATGTCTTTCTTCTTTTCTAATGTAAGCATTTATTACTATAAATTTCCCTTTCAACACTGCCTTCACTGTAGCTCCTAAATTTTGGCATTTTGTATTTTAATTTTCATTCACCTCAAGATTTTTCCTAATTTTACTTCTGGTTTTCTCTTTAGTCCATAGGTTGTTTAATAGTGCATTGTTTAGTTTCAACGTATTTGTGAATTTTCCATTTCTTCCTTTGTTACAGATTTCTAGGTTCATTCCACTGTGGTTGGAGTATATGCATTATGTGATTTCAACATTTTAGAATTTATGTGACCCAACGTATGGTCTATCCTGGAGAATGATCCATGTGCACTCAAGAAGAATGTGTATTCTGTTTTGTTGGGTGCAGTGCTCTATATATGTCTGTTAGGTCTAGTTGGTTTAGTGTGTTATTCAAGTACTGGCGTTCCTTACTGATCTTCTGTTTAATGTTCTTTCCATTATTGAGAGTGATGTGTTAAGCCACCTATTAATTTAGAACCACTAATTTTTCCATTCAAAGCTGTCAATATCTGCATCATATTTTGGGACTCTGCTGTGTACATATATATATAATTGTTACATCTCCCTGTTGAATTGTCTCCTTTATCAGTATATAATGACCATGTTTTCACCTCATAACTGTTTTTGACTTTAAGTCTATTTTATCTTATATTAGCATTGCCATCCCAGCTCTCTTTGCCTGTTAATAGTTTGCCTGGTGTATTTTTTTCCAGCCTTTCACCCTTAGCCTTTTACTTTCCCATCCTTTTATGTTCTGCCTGCTTATGTTTTTTAATGTAATCTGAGTCTCTTACAAGCAGCATAGAGTTGGATCATGCTTTTTTATGCATTCTGACAATCTCTGCCTTTTAACTGGAGTGCTTAAGCCATTTACAATTAAATTTACTGCTTATGGTGCAGCACTTCCTTTTTCCATTTTGCTATTTGGTTTTGTAAGTCATTCATTTCTTGACCCTTAGTTCTTCCATTATTGCCTTCTGTATTTATTTGATGTTGTTGTTCTAAAAGTTACCTTATTGAATCCCCTCTCATTTCTTTCTGAATATGTTTTTGATGAATGTTCTTTGATTCCCATGGGATTAAAATTTAGCATCATAAACCTATAACAATCACATTTGATTTGATACCTACTTATTTTCAATAACATACACTTTTACATTGTTCTTCTACCCTTATGACCCCTACCTTTTTTGTACTTGTTGCAAATTGTATCTTTGAAATTGTACTGAGCCATCAATTTGTCATTATGTTTTATGCTTTTGCACACTAGCACCTATAAGATGTAGGAAGTGGAGTTACATAACACAATGCAATACAGTAGTACTGACATTTATAATTACCCATTTGGTTACCTTTTTTGGATGTCGTTTTTCTTTATGCTGCTTCTATGTAGCACCCAGTGTCCTTCCCTTTCAGTCTGATGAACTCTATTTAATATTGCTTGTAGGGATGTTCTAGTGGTAATGATCTCCCTCAGATTTAGTTTTTTGGGGAATGTTTTAATTTCTCCCTTATTTTTAGAAAAAGGTGTTTCCTGATATACAATTCTTGGTTGGCAATTGTTTACTTTCAGTACTTTAAATATTTTGTACCACTGCCTTCTTGTATCCATTGTTTCAAATTGACACAATCTAATTGGGACTCCTGTGTACATAATTAGTTGCTTTTCTCTTGCAGTTTTCAGAACTCTCCTTCTACTTGGCACTGGACAATTTGATTACCATTTGTCTGAGAGTGGTTCTGTTTAAGTTAGTTCTGTTTTGTAGGTTCGTCCATCTTCTTGAATATGCATATTCATGCCTTTCATTAAATTTGGGATGTTTTATCCGATTATTTATTTGACTATTCCTTCTGTCCCTTTCTCTCTTTCTTCTTCTTCTGTGACTCCCATAATACATATTTTAGTATGCTAGATGATGTCCCTCAGCTTTCTTAAGCTCTGTTTGCTCCTTTTTATTCTTTTTTCTTTCTCCTCCTCAGCCTGAATCTTTTCAGTTGTCGTGTCTTCAAGATGACTGATTCTTTCTTCTGCCACCTCCAATTTTCTGCTGAAATCATCTAGGAAATTTTTTTTATTTATTTCATTGTGTTCTTCAATGTCAGTATTTCAATGGAGAGATTCCCATATTTTTCATCCATGATTTCCTCATATACTTTAATTCTTTCTTCTTTTTACCTTCATTGCCTTGAGCATATTGACCATCATTATTTTAAAGTCAGTGTCTGGCAAGTCCAAATCTGTTCCTCTATATTAATGTTTCTGAATTTTTATCTTGTGCCTTTGGAATGGCTATAATATCCCGTTTCTTTGCTTGTCTTGTAATATTTTGTTGCACAGTGTACTGTGCAATATTTTAAAGTGTTAACTCTGGAATTTAGTGTGTGAGCTGTCTGTTCTTTAAATTTCCATCCAGCTTAGTGATATAATAGAGATTTTTTTGAGTATCAGGAGCTTATCAAAACAAGCTAACCAATGCAAAAAGCACTTTTAATTGTCTTAGCAAATTGTTTGTACTTCAGCTGGTGGCCTCCTTCAGAGTTTAGCCCTTCTATCAAGAATATTAGCCTGAGGCAAATGGGAAGTGTAGCGTCCTCTCTGTCTTATCTGAGACTATGTGGACTGGAGCTGTAGAGCTTGCTTTCTTTTCATGGGCTTCTGCTTACCAGTGGACTTGGGAATTTCCTGTTAAATGTTTAGAGTAGTTTTAGTGAACTACTCTACGCCCTTTGAAACAAGGTGTTCTATTTATGACTTAGCGCATGTAGTTTTTTACCCTAGGCTGGTTCAGCTTAACTGTGTGTTAAATCACATTGTCTTAGTTGTCTGCAATCAATTTTCTGCCTTTAGGAGTTGGGAGCGTGTGCCCCAGACATGTTCCTGGCTCCATCTCTCACACTTCCACTAACAGATTGGTACTGGCATACAGGCACTCCAGGATGCACACAGGAGCCATTCTGCTCCCTCTTGAACATGGCCAGGGACCCACAGTGGGTGTGCAAGTTGGCCTCACCCTGCCTTGTGAAAAGATTGGGGGAAGCGCCAAGAAGGGCACCAGGAGCTTCTATTATGGCTTTTGAAGCTGCATTTTCTAAATTCCATACTTGCTTGGTTAATATGTCCCTTCAGCTGTTTTTCATAACTTTGAGGAACATTGTTATCTTTAATATTACTCTACCACTTTTGCCTGAGGGAGTTAAGAGCAATGGCTGCTCTCAGATCCAACACCAAGAGATCTGAAGTAGCTTATCTAAGTGGAGATCTGGGATCAGACCACACAATCCTGGAGTTTGGAGAACTAGTTCTTTATGTTTCACCCTGGGGCCAACTTGCTGCCCCTGGGACCCAAATTCCAGGCCCCACTGCTGTTTGCCATGAATCTAGGACAAAGCAGTGATAGCTTTCTCAGGGAGAGTGAAACTCATTGGAATTTATTGCAATTTATCAGTCTCTTCCTTCCACTCCTCCCTAGATGCTGTATAATATTCCCCTAGATTCCAGAGTTTCAATGTAGTTGATTCAAGCAGTTCCTGCCTATTCAATAGCTGTTTTGGTGGAGGGACTGATTCCTGGAGCTTCCTACTCTGCCGTCTTACCACAATCCTCTCTGACAATCATACTTCATAAATTTCAAGAGCTCTTGCTTTCTGATTGTCCTTTTTATAGCATCCTGTTATTGCTTCAGGATAAAATTTCCAACCTTCTGAGGATGTTAATTATTGCTTTCTGTGTGTATTTTTAAAAAAATCTGCTCCCTTTATGGTCTACATTTCCTTCAATCACCTTTTTTTTTCCTGTTTTGTTTGGTGTCTGTATTTATATTGGAACTTTCTTTTAACGTCTTTCTTTAAATGATCCTTAGTGATTCATTTATTTATTTTTTATGTTGTTCTTATTTTATAACCTGTTTTCAAGCTCTATTAAAATACATTAAACTGCATATATTTAAAGTGTAAAATTTCATCATTTTTGATCTATATATAAGCTCCTGAAACCATCATCACAATCAAGATTTCAGACCTCCAAAAAGTTTTCTTATGCCTTTTGGCAACTGGTAGGTTTCACTTTAAGGTTATTGGGTAGGAGCCAGGATGTTTATTTGAAAGGCTGCCAAATATCAGTATTGATAGTTCTTTTCTCTGGGACTTTCAATTTCTCCATAGAAAAATCTGCTACTGTCATCCTCAAGAAACGACTGTTCTTTTGTCAGGGCAGAGTACAGAATTAATCTGATTCTCCCTACTTTTAAATTTATGTTTCACTTCTTCCCATTGTGCTTAATGTTTTATACAGATTCAGAGTCTATCTTGTTTAATTTATCCAGATAGTAACCATGGTTGGGGTAGTGAGAGGTAGTTACTTGGTGACTTGGAGGGAAGTATAGTGCATACTCTGAAAGCCCATAAAAGACTGAAAGGTATAAAAAAAAAAACACCTCCAATTCTTAGTCCTATACCACACCCTTGCTTCTCATTACCTGGGAACTAAAAATCCCTAGATTTTCAGGGGTACTGTGGAGCATTCCAGCTTGCTTCTTAACATTGCCCTCTTAACAGAGTGAAAGAGAAACAAAGTTATTATAACTCCTCAATCTTTTATCCATCTTCCAATTGTACGTGGATATCTTCAGCTTGCTATTTGTTCCTGTCCTGTTCTCTCCGTCTTGGTGGCTTTACACATATTCTATTCTTTGCTTTCATTTTAATGGTTTTACTAGAGAGAGGAAATATAAATATTTTCATTCTGTCATGACTAAGTGGAGTCCAATGCCACATTTTTTAATCTCTCAGATACTACTTTGTTGCTTTTGTAGGTACCAAGACTTCTTTCCTAACAGCTTTGCCTTTTCATTTTGATTGTTTCTATGTTGTTCATTTCCTGCTTGTTGACCTGTTTTCACACTCTAAAGTTAATTTTTAACTATAAAAATTTAAAAAGCATCAACAATTTAAAACACTATGGACTAAGGATAAATGAAAATTAAAAGATACAAAATTGTCTATGTACTACATCTGGACTATACACAATATTTGCATATAAAGATAGAAAACATAAAAATAGCAATAGATACTAGGCTATAGATATTTTCACTCTGTGCAGTTTTTATGTTGCTACATGTTTTTAAAAGTGTCTTGTTAATGGACTGCCACACAGTTTGAGAGTGGAGACACTGGTCTAAAAGTTTTCAAAGAATAAATGTGTTTTTAAATCTGCATTTATTTATGTATCAAACATATTTTATTCATTTTACTCTACCATGGCTGCTTAAATAAGATAATTTTCAAGCAAAAAGTCACAAATTAGCAATCTGGATGATTTTTCTGACACATAATTTCACCTTCATTACTTTGCTGGAGATCAACGGAAGATTGACATTGTTTTCAACCATATAGTCATTTTTCATGCCACCATTTAAAATGTAATACAGAGGTATTTAAATCCCTAAAATGAAAGTAATATTTTTCTGATACTCATTTCACATCTTCTGTTACCAGATTCAGAACAAGTGAGAAAATTTTGGGAAAGAGAGAGAGACCCACACTACACCACAAAAGTCTAAAAAGGGTTCAGAAAATGAATTGAAAGATAGACAGAAAGACAGACAGATAAACGAATAGAAGGATAGATAGATAGATGGACTGATAATGATATGGCAAATGTGGCAAAATGTTAAAGTTGATGGATCTGGCTATCTGGGGCAGTATATAAAGGTATGGTGGAGTTCTTTGTATGGGATGCATATTCTTTTTGTAACTTCCCTGTAAATTTGAAAATATTTCAACATAAAAATGTAAATAAAAAGTCTAGGTGAGTGATGAGCAATGGCTTCTTACTTACACTTTAATTTTATTTTTATGCTTTTGGAGAAAAATCAGTACTTAAAGGATTACATCTTTGTATTTTTTAAGTTTCTTAAGAAATGATTTTACCCAAGAACATGTGTGTTCTTTCTATGAGGCTTTGGTATTTTGAAAAAAAGATATATTCTCCAGGACTTCTAAGATCCTGTTACTTCGGACACGCAGATTAGGAGCACTTCAAAGATTCCTCCAAATTGAAACAAAGCTAATGCATGAAGAAAGGAAAAACAATCTCCCAGTTAGAAGAGATCTTAAGGATCATTTAATTTAACTCTAATGCTTGAAATAGTCATTCAATAATATTTAGAACATCTGTTAGGTACAAAGCCCTTAAACATAGTCTAGTTGGGGATTTGGCTAACTAAACAGAAAATTACAATGACATTTTCAATCTACTAGAAAAATGGCAGAAAAAAGGGATTTGATTATAGCATGACATAGATGGGGTGATGAGAGTGCATTGAAGGAGTATCCACTGATATAATTTCTCAAATTCAGAAGAGGCAGTCAAAAACCTTTTTTCAATCAACTCAAAATGTCATTTAATTGATCAGTGAGCTCAGTATTTCTCTCTGCAAATAATGAAATATAGCAGGGATTTGGGCTACTCCCTATTTTATAAATAGAGTTTTATTGCACACAGCTACTATTATTTATTTATATATTGTCTATGGTTGCTTTGATGCTACAGTTACAAAGGTAGATAGTGATGATAGAGGCCATATGGTCCCAAAGTTGAAAGTATTTCCTATTTTGTCCTTTACAGAAAAAGTAATTACACTTATGTAATATTCATTATAAATAAAATGCTTTTGCACAGCTGGAGCTTGATCTCTTTGAGCCTCTGTTTCCTGTCCTATACAATTGGCCTATAATTTGTTTTTTTCATACATAGCGTTGTTGTGAAGATTCAATGACATAATTCATACAAAGTGCTTAGGACAGTTAATCAGTACCTGCTGGCAATTACCATGATGTCGTTTTTTCCTTTCAGCAACTCTACGTAATTGGTAAAATATGAATCACTGTCTCTGCTCTATAATTGAGGAAGCTGAAGCTTAGAGGTTATGAACATTTTCAAGAGACCAAATAAATAACTCTGACGTGCAGATAATATTACCCCTATTTTAAAGAATTGCATCTGATGGTTATGGATGCTCTGACTCAGTCAAGGTCATAAGTCAGTTTTCAAGGAAGGAGCCACAAGCCTAGGCCTTTAACTGTTTCCTCTTACAATATTCCTTCTCCCATATTGTCAGATTTAGTTCTGCCTGTCAGAGCTAAGTAAAAAAAAAAAATCTTCTTCCTTTTCACTTTCCATCCTTATATATTTGAAATCAATAGTCACCTGTCCCCCTCTCTCTTTTTGCCAAGCTAAAATAAATAAAATAGAAAATAGAGCTTCTTCTTTGTTCACTTTCTATCCTTAGTATTTGAAATCAATGATAACCTGAGGCCACCTCTCTTTTTTTGCCAAGTTAAATATTCTTGTTTTCTTCCATCATGTCTCATTTGACATAGTTCCCAGATTCTCCATCATTTTGGCTTACTCCCTCTGAGCAAACTCCATTTTTGTCCCACATATTTATGTAGAGGGTTTTTTCGGACTGTATATGTAAGGACACGTTTTCTCCCTGTGAGATTTCATCTTATCTTTGACCTCTTTTTTCTAGTTGACTAAAATATTTTTGAATATTATTTCTGCCATTCAATATATTAACTGTCTTTCCAGCTTTTTGTCATTTTAATACGTTAAAAGATGTTTTGCTTCCCATCCAATCCCTTGCTAAAAGTGTTGTACAAAGCCATTAGGCAAACCACTGGCCTTTTTCCAGTGCTGTTGATGAATTAATCATCACTTCTTTTGTATAGTTGTTCAGTTAGCTGTAAATATATTAATTTTTAACATTCATCAAGCAATTCTACTTATATTTCACAAGAATAGGAAAGTTTATTTTTTCCTTTCTGTCAAATGCTTATTGCATTTTCTGAATATACTAATTTATTAAACCTGTCTTAAAATAAAATAAGATTTTTCCTTAGGGAAGATATGCTATCTCCTTTTTAAAAAATTAAATGAAAAATCATAAATATTATATAAATCCTTTAAAAAGATTAAGAAAATGTATTTAGGAAAGAAAGAATATAATAAATAAATAAATAATCATAATCTACATCATGGTATATACTCTTTTCATTCATATTTGGGTTTGCCATGTATATGGCTGTGTGTCTGTGATAATTTTTAAATATATGTGTGTATGTGTGTGAGCTTTTATTACATGAATGGGATTTTGCTATGTATACTATTTTGCTATCTCCTTTTTGAATTTTCATTTGTTGGTATAGCAGGGATATATTTCCATTACATTAAATAGTAATTTACTCTGTTATATGGTTGTACCTATAGTATATTTTAAATATACTGTATTTTTTAATATTTAAAAATAAGGTGATAATTATCTTTATAGAAGAGACTTTGCTTGCTTTTATGATTACTTTCTTTTGAACTTAAAAAAAATCTCATGTTTCTATGGTTATCCCTCTATTGTTCTGTATTGTATGTATTTGTGGTTCTCTATGTTTTGTTTTGTTTTTAATTTGGTTAGCTGATGATTTTCTAGATCATTGTTTTCTTTTTTTTTTTAAAGCTTTACTCATTCATTCAACTCTTTTCTACACATTGATTTCTGTTTTTATTTTTATTAGTCCCTTCTTTCTGTATTCCTTTGGCTTATTTTGCTGCTTTTTAACCTAGTTTTTAATCATATATGTTCTTTTTTATTCTTTCCTTTTTATTGAAATCAATATTTAAAGATTTAAATTTTCTTTTGAGTACTGTTTAGCTGAATCCTATGAGTTATAATATGTACTGTGTTCATTATAGCTTTTTCTAGAAATTCTACAGTATTTATTTTTTCCTTTTCTTTAAATCCATAGTTTCTGTGTTAACATATTTCACAGTGGAAGAGCTTCTTTTCAATGTTTTGTGGACAAATTTTTCTCTATTATTTTAACTTTAGATTTTATTTGTCTTTATGGCCTAATATGTGATCAGTTTTAGTAAAGCTCCAGTGGGCACATGAAGAAAAGAAGGGATAGTTTTTATTACAGTTATAGAAGTTTAATGTGTATCCATAAGTTATACTTCAATGAAAATGTTATTTAAAGCTTCTAAACCCCTTTTTATGTTTTTATCTTGCTATGTCTTAGGCTGAGAGGTGAATTAATATTCCTGTTATTTGAGTGTCTCTGCCTGTTTGCCTTTATAGCTCCTGAATTTTCTGCTTTAAGAAAATTGCTGTGCTCTCATTGGGTGCATAGAAATGTATAATGCTATATATATTCAGTGTGAATTATTCACTTTAGTAGCTTTAAAGTGCCTTCTATGACTCCTTTAATTTTTTTCTCTGACTTTCTACCTTCTCTGATATTACAATCTTGACTCCTGTTTACTTGCTTTTTATTTTTGCACATACCATGCATATCATTGCCCATTCTTTTATTTTTTTTCTTTTCTGAATAACTTTTCAGTTATTCCATACATATAATTTTCAGTTATACACAGCATAGAGTTGGAATTTGTTGTATGGGTCAGTTTGAAAAACTCTTTCTTTAAATAGGCAAGCATCTTATAATAGATGTTTGGGCTTAGTTCTACCATAGTAATGATAACAATTATTCTACCATGCTTAATATTACCAGATATTGGAATAAACATTTTACATATATTATTTCATGTAATCTTTACACGAATCCCTATTTTTATAGATAGTGAGACTGAGGCTCAGAGATGCTAAGTAACCTGACCACGGTCATAGAGCTAGTTAGTGACAAAGGTAGGATTCAAATTTTGCCTGATTCCAGAACCCTTATGCTATCTACTAATTATATGGCCTTTTAATGTTATGCCTTCTTTGCCAGTTTTAGGTAACTTCCTTATATCTATTTTCCAGTTCATAAAGTCTCTCATCTGTGTCAGTTATGCTTTTTCTCTTTTAATTAAGTTTTTAATTTCAAAGATTAGGGTTTTTTGCTCTAAATGTTTTTCTTCTAAATATTCTTAGTCATTTTAATAATCTTTTTCTTCAGTTGATTAAAGAATAAACAATTTAAAATTTTGCATGAACCATATATAAAACTTCATATATGGTTAGTTTATATGGTATATCTGATAATTCCAGTATATGAATTTCTTTGGAATTTTAATTTGTTTCTGATAACTCAGTTTTAGTGGCTTAATTTCTGTTCATAGACTCATACATTCTTAAACTTAATATTGGGAAATCATAAGGGCCCAAATTAGGGATGTTTCCTCAGGGTAGATTTGGTTGTATCTACCACGATCCAGAATTTGCTGAGATCTTGGAGCACTTTAGCTCTGTTAGGGGTCCTGGGTAATATAGGAGACTCATGGTAGGTCCCTAACCTTGAGACAGACTCATGGTAGTTCCTTAACTTTGAGACAGAACTTAGGATCCCAAGATTCCAGAGCTGCTGTCAATATTTGTTCCCAGGCAACTTTATTTTACTTATTGCTTGCTTATTGCTCTCTGCTCAAATTTTAGCTCATTATCTTCCCTACCGCCCCCTACCTCTGTTAGAAATTTTTGTTCCTTCTTGTGAACTTAGCCATGCATTTAAAAGTATGCTTGTTTTAATTTGTCTCAGTTCTAGTAGTCTTTTGGTGGGAAGAACCTTTAGTGTGAAGTCATACATTGGGAAGCAGATGTGTTTATACCCTAAAGACTTCTGAGCTTTATAACCATACTCCCCAACAGAGAAGTGAATAAGCACATCTGTTTTTCTTTAATATTACCAACACAGGATATGATAATAGAAACAAAAATACTCACGGATCGTACAATAAAGCAAAGTAGTATTTTTTTAGTTAACTTGAATCTCATTGGTTACTAGTGAAGTTTAAAAATTTGAAGTGTATTTTTGGGCATTTAAACAATTTCTTTTTTAATCACCTGGAGATATGGGTTTGGAGATCAGCATACAGTTCTAATCTAGAGATGAGGAAAGCTTTAGGCATGGATTTTTTTATAGTCCACAGAAAGCAGGCATAACAAGAATAAATTAAAATGAAGCATACCTAAGGAAACACCAAAATTCATAAATCACGCTGATAAGCAGAAGCAAGAGAGAGACAGGACTGCTCAAAGATTACTAATTGAGGGATAAAAATAATTTCAGAAATCAACTGAACAAAGATTTCAAAGAAGGGGAGGTTGGCATGAGTGCCACTTGAGACAGAGCTATCACATGGGATGACAACTGAAAAATGAACTTTGAAATCAGCAAGTGACCATAGCTAGGATGCCTTCAGTGCTGGGTAGTGGCAGGAGAAGATACAATGGATTAGCCTGACAGTTGCTGAAGAAGCACTAAGTGTAGATCAATAGCTATTAATGTATTGGGAGTCATGAATCTATTTGAGAATAAGATGAGAAAAGTGGACTTTTTTTTTCCTGGAAAATGCTTGCATACATATATATATAGTCTGAATTTTGAAAACGTTATCTACACTTACATATTTCCCCTGACAATCATCTTTGTATGGATCTGTAGAGTTATGTACCCAAGAAAAACATATCCTTAAAGTTAATCAATTCCTGTGGGTTTGAACATTTATAAATAGGACCTTTTCATGAGGTTACTTCAGTTAAGGTGTGGCTCAGCTGAATTGGGAAGTATCTTAATCCTGTTATTGAAGGCCTCATAGGGAAGGTCACACAGTGAGAGGAAGCCAGAGGAAGCAGCCAAAGCTGGAAGTCAACAGAACCTAGAAGCGAAGAAAGGCCTCTGTGCACATTGGGATGTGACAAAAAGTAAAGCCAGCCCCAGAATGCCACAGTCTTTCTGGAAGAAAGCATCATCTTTACACTTGGATTTTGGACTTCTATTCTCAAAACCGTGTCTGTGATGTCCCTCTTGACACCTAACTGGGGTGTCCACCCAGATCTGCAGCTGCCTGGACCTTCTTCCTGCCCTCCTCTACTTCTGACAGTATTGGAAGTTGGGATTGGATCAGGCCACTGGGACAGGGCCAAGATATTTCACAGCTGATTCAAATATGAGCTAATGAAAAAGGAGGGAAAAAATTTATAATTAGGTCCATCAGAGTAATCAAGTATTATTATCTCTTACCAAAACCACAAAGCCTGTTTTTTTTTTTTTCCTCAGCACCACCCAGAAAATACAGAAAGAAGCTGTGAACCTTCCATAGTAGAAACCTTAGGACTCACCCTTTCTCCCTCTATATGATGTTACTGCCCATCTTGGTTCAGAAGATCATTAGCTCTTTGAAAAGGCTTAGTTTGATTACTACAGTTCCATAGTATCAGTAAACTCCCAGTCAATCCTATTCTATTTTTCTAGGAACTAAACCATTGTTGCATTTTTATTCTTTCTCCTGATTTCAATGAGGTTGCCCAATTTACGGAATCCCCAAATTGGCAATTTTATTTGAGTCTTCCTAGTGAGTGTGCTTCTTTAGCTATGAATGGGTGTGTCTAAAAATGCCAACCATCAATTGAATCCTTCATGATTGCCCAGATATGAATAATCCTTTTTGCATGTTATCTGTTGTTCATAGATAAAAATTTATTGCTGGGGGCCTCTGAAATACAAAATTTTTCTTCCGGATACAAAGATGTTTGCTCTTCCACCCATAAGCAAAAGTGTAATACAACAATACCTTAAGCATTTATACTGAAGTATATTAAAATAAAAGATGTTCCTTCCCTTTTGCTCTACGAAGTTGGTTGGTTGCTTCATTCATTGCTGATTGTTCCCACGAAGTGAAGGAGCATGGGTGAGAGGGTCTCTAAAATGTCTCATTAAGTTTGGCAATGTTGCCAACCAATCAACTTAAAGTGAAATCACAAATCCTTAAAGGAATTTTTAGCATGTGATTAAAATTTTTAATAGCAGCTGTAAAATAGCTAGATTTCAACTTTAAGTATATGTTACTTCTCTAAGCAGTGCTACAACATAATCACAGGGTATGCACTTTTAAATCATTATAAGATCTGTTTATACAATCAAATCCTAATCAATGTCCTTTTGACTACTCCTATCTATAATTAGATCCAACCACAGCATCCATAACTAGGAGAAATAGCTATCTAGAGGCAGTTAATTTTACTTATCACATTTCTACTTGGGTTGGAAGTTACTTAGCACTAGATCAAATTACAGTAAGACTCAAATATTAACAACAACTAAGCCTTTTGGGGCTTGAAATGGCTCAAAACTCTTAGGATTTATCAAATTTCTTCCATATACATTTCCTAATTTTTCTTCCCTTTGTATTTCCAGAGATGTCCAGGATGTAGGCCTGGACTGAAGTGCTTGGAGAAGTCCAGTTCTAATCTGTCAATCTGTGAAATAAAACAACAGACATTCCAAGGTAGTGATTAAGATGCAGTTGCAATTGGAAGCCTGATATTTTCCACAAGAATGTGAGCATTTGGGGGCATTGACATCTTGACTCCCTCTTAATCTGTCACATATTTTGTTTAGGTCATAAACTGGCAAGGTTCCTGAGGGCTTTTTGAAAACCGGAAGAAAACCTCCTAAAGTCAATTTCAAATTGGTTCAAACTAAGACCCAAAGGCCCAGGGGATATTGGTGGATTTGCATTGCATTTACCTGGTCTCAGATATTTGTAGACGTAATAAAGCTTGATCAATGGTCCTCAAGCTTTGTGAATTTTGCTAGTGATGTTTAAGTATTGAAAGGCATTTTTAAAAAAGGCATGGTGTCAAATGGATGATGTTCCTGGACATAACTTTAATTTCCCTGAGCTGGTTGGGATTTTTTCTTTTGAAAGTCTGGTATGGGCCCAGGAATATATTTCACGTGGGCTGCAGAACACACTTTGAGAATCTGCAGTAGTGAAAAAGGACAACTTGCTTTTTCCCTTCAAATACTCTGAACTTGGTGACCTCCTAGCTTATACCTCTTATGTTTCAGAGCACATTTTGCCATGTCATATAGTTGTGTACATGTTTTGGCTTATAAACTGCTTGAAGGTAAGACCTGTTAACTGCTAACTTCTTATGTTTGAGTTTCCCAACTGCTAAAACAAGCGCCATAAAATGGGTTCCCTTAAACAATGGGAAGTTATTGTCTTATCTTTTGGGGGGCTGGGAGAAGCCCAAAATCAAGGAATCAGCAAGGCAATGCTTTCTTCCCAAGGTCTCTAGCACTCTGGGGCTGGCCTCTGGCAATCCTGGTATCCTTGGCTTTGCTATGAATCAATGCACATAGCATTCTCTCCTGGCTTCTAAATCTGTCTGATTTTCACTCTGCCTGTAAAAGATTTGAGTAATCTAGATTAAACCAATCTGGTTCAGGATGGCCACACCTTAATTGAAGTAATATCTTGGAACGATCTTATGTAGAATGAATGCACACCCACTGGAATGCAGACCCAAATCAAAGAGCACGACTAAATTGGTATGCACAATTCAATACACCACATCTTATTTACCTATTACCTTTTAGCATAGTATCTTGTATACATGTAGATTACTTTATTATTATAATGTAATGGTTAAGAGAGGTAGAGCTTTAGAGGCTGACAAATTTGGGTTAAAATCCAGGCTGTGTGGCTTTGAGCAAATCAATACCTCTAAATCTTATTTTCTCATTTGTAACACTGGATAACAATAGCTACCTTTATGATTATGTAATAATTGAGTGACATAATGCATGTAAAACACTCCACACGGTGTCTGTCATATCATGAGTTCTCCATATATGGTAGTAATTTTGTGAGAAAAAAACTTAACCCAGTATATGTTCATTAAAAGAATACATAAAATATAGTTAAGAATATATTAAAATAAAATCAACCTTGGCCTTACCACCCAGAGATAATGAAACATAATATTTGATGATTATCACTTCCCAAATTAATTTTAATCTGTATCTATATATAAATTTTAAGTGATGTCATATGATTCCTATCATTTATGTAACCTGCTTTTTGTCATTTAAGAACATTTATGAATAATTTTCCATGTCAATAATGTTTGATACTATAATTTTAAATAGCTGTATTTTATTCTATTATATAGCTATAAAATAAGTAACCTTCTGTTGTTGGGCATTTAGTTTTATTGTTTCTTTTTTTCAATTTTACTGAAGCAACGCTGTGATGAATATTCCCTTGTGAATATTTTGCCTATAATTAATTTTTTAAGTTAATCTTCTTAGAAGTGGAGTTGCTAGGTCAAAGAACATATGCATTTTTAGTTTTGATACACAATACAAAATTGTCACTGAAATATTGTATCATTTACAGTTTCATCATCAGTGAGTGAAAGGTCTTTGCCAATGTTGAGTATTATAATAAAGAAACCTTTGACAAAAGATTGGGTTTCTATTTTGATGGAACTTAAAGTCTAACAGAATTAAAGGCATGAAACGTAGCAATTAAAGGTGTGATTAAGAGGAACATATCTAAGGAGATTTAACCTAGGCCAGGGTGTTAGATTAGGCCTTCTGGAGTGACACACATAAGAATGAATAAAAATTAGCCAACCCTTGAAGACTGCCAGCATTTATGGAGTGGTAGAAAAGGAGCATTCAAAGAAAACTAAGAAACATCAGATAGAGAAGGAGAAAACCCATGAAGGGCAGTATTGCTATTAATAATAAATGGCTGAATTGAAATGTATTAAAATTCAGTGATAAAAATGTCTTCTCTCACAAAGAGTGTGTGTCATCAAAGCCAAGGGAAGAGAATATTTTTTTAAAAAAGGGAATGATGCTCAGTGTCCCATATTGCTAAGAGATCAAAGAAAGAAAAAATGTTGCACTGAATTTGATAACACTGAATTCATTTGGGATCCTAATGAAAGATGTCTAATGCAGTGGTTTATCTGGAAGCCTAACTGCAGTTGGTTGAGGAGTCAAATGCAGAAATAACAATACTGATTATAGGCAATTTATCAAAAACTCTTTGAAGTTTATTATTTTAAAATATGGAAATTTACTTCTTAACTATTCATTTGTGGATCTTTTTCTATTTATTGTCCATGTTTTTAAAGCTGATATTTATTTTTTATTCATATGTAAGTGCTAATTACATATTAAGGTCATTAAAATTTGTCACATATGTTTCAGATTTAACAAGATTTTTATTTGGCTATTACTATACTTTTGATATTCTTTTTTTTTTTACTTTGGTCATTGTGGCCCTAAATTTTAACTTTTTAATATAGGTTTTCTGCTGCAGCTTGTATGTTTACAAAGGCCTTTTCTCCATCATGGCCAAATAGGAAAGTTTCTTCTAGACCTTTTTGGAATTTAACGTGGAGTATGGAATGAAGTGGAGATTTAATTTTTTTTCCAGTAGTAAATCAGTTATCCCAAAGAAATATAATAAGTACTTTGAGTTGAACTGATACAAAATAAAGTTTTAAAAGAGTCAGGTGGATTGATCATTTGTTGTTTGATATAAGACTCAAAGAGCATTGAGTGTGGGCAGTGAAGATGATACATCTGAATTCCCAGTTATTTTGGCAGCCTGAAGACAGGCCACAGTAGAGTGAGACCACTACTCATTAAGTCATATTTGAATTGTTGAGATGTCTTGAATCCATGTTATGGTACTACCTAGTAAGTATGAATGCAGTACAAATTCAGTGCTCTGTACTATATTAGGATATGCGGGTATAAAAATAAGGTAAGGGCATAGTGCTAAACCAGAGGAAGATTTAATATTCATGTTATATTAGCTAAGGTTCTCTAGAGAAACAGAATCAGCAGGAGATATCTGTAGATATAAAATTTATAAAAGTGCCTCATGTAACTATGGGAGTGTAGAGTCCAAGGTTTGTAAGGCAGGCCACAAGCTACTAACTCCAATGAAGGTCTGCGATGAACTCTCAGGAGAGGCTGGCTGGGCAACTGTGGAAATGTAAGGGTCCAAGATCTGCAGGGCAGGCCTCAAGCTGGCAACTCTGATGAAATTCCTCAATGAGCTCTCAGGAGAGGCTGGCAGGTCAATCATGGGAATGGAAGAGTCAAAATCCATAGGGCGGGCTGTGAAACTGACTATTCTGATGAAGGGTCTGGAACTCCACAGGAGAAGCTCACTGGCCGAAGCAGGAAGGAAGGACAATCTTTTCTGAATCTTCCTTAAAAGCCTTCCATGGAAGTATGCTGCACAAACTGGGAACCCTAAATTAAACCATGGACTTTAATTAATAATACAGTTGTAAAAGTGTGCCATCATCAATTGTAGCAAATATCCCACACCAATGCAAAATGGTGGTGGTGGGGTGGCGTATGGGGATCTTGTATTTTATGCATGGTTGTTCTGTAAGCTCACAAAGTCTCTAATAAAGGAAAAAATATTCTGTAGGAGAAGACATTCACACGTGAAACAATAAATCTGCCTGACCAGCAATAATAACATGAAAATAGTGAAGTAAAGACAATATGGCAAATGGAGTTTAAAATGATGAAAAAACGGCATTACTATTTCACTTCAAAGGCCAGTACTCTGCTTGGCATCCTGCAGGTATGACATAAATTGCCTTTGGGCAAGTAGATTGACTTGGGCTAATTTGGGAACCATTGATAATGAAAATTTAAACAAGTTTTATTTAAAGTTGTTTCACTTTCAACAATCAATTTCTTTTCAGTTCAAGTTACCAAAAGAATGGCAACTCATTTATATCTTAAAATATGCTTCATTTTGCAAAATGATATAATCTTGATAGATGGGCCATATAAATCATGGCCTTTTTCCCTGTAGTTTGAAATAAGCCTGAACTTAGGGTCAGTCATGTTACCAAAAGCTTCCCACAGGAGTGAAGGAAATACTCTACCTTATGTAGATGGATTTATGTTGACAATTACCATAAAATACAAATCAATCTACTATTTATTTTTATTCTTTTAAAAAATATTTTTGTTGAAATATCTTCCCATTCATACAGTCCATGCAAAATATACAATCAATGGCTCACAATGTCATCACATAGTGGGTATTCATCATGATGATCATTTTTCAAACATTAGCATCACTCCAGAAAAAGAAATAAAAAGGAAAAAAGAAAAAACTCATACATCCCATACCCCTTACCCCTCACTCTCATTGACACTCTTGTTTCAATCTGTGCAATTTTTTTTACCCTTTAATTTCCCCGTTGTTTATTTATCTTGTCCTTAATTTTTTTGCTCATCTATCCATACCCTGGATAAAGGGAGCATCAGACAAAAAGTTTTCACAATCACATGGTCACACTATAAAAGCTATAAAGTTATACAATCACCTTCAAGAATCAAAGCTACTGGAATACAGTTCAGCTGTTTCAGGTACTTCCCTCTAGCCACTCCAATACACCATAAACTAAAAAGGGATATCTATATAATACATAAGAATAACCTCCAGGATAACTTCTCGACTCTGTTTGAAATCTCTCAACCACTGAAACTTAATTTTGTCTCATTCCTCTCTTCCCTCTTTTGATCAAGAAAGCTTTCTCAATTCCATGATCTTGGGTCCCAGCTCATCACCAGGAGTCCTATCCCACATTGCCAGGGAGATTTACACCCCTGGGAGTCATGTCCCATGTAGTGGAGAGGGCAGGGAGTTTGCCTGCTGAGTTGGGTTAGAGAGAGAGAGGCTATATCTGAGCAACAAAAGAAGTTCCCTGGGGATGACTCATAGGCATAATTATAAGTAGGCTTAGCTTCTTCTTTGCAGGATTAAGTTTCGTAGGAGCAAATTCCAAGATTGAGGGCTCAGCCTATTGAATTGGTGATCCTCACTGCTTGTGAGAATATCGGGAATTTCCCAGGTGGGGAACTTTGATATTTCCTCCTTTCTCTCCAGTCCCCCAAGGCAATTTTGCAAATACTTTATTATTCTCTACCCAAATTACTTTGGGATATGTCACAGCATCACTAATTAACATTACTAATCTGTACAAACCAAGATTCCATGTAATTATAGTGTTCAAATAAACTGACTATCCAAGTTAAGTTACATAATACATTAACCAAAATATAAATTTTTGCACCAAATGAACATCTCTTCCTTTGGTCTCACACAGAAGTTGAAGGTTTAAAATATGGACTATATCATCCTTTACCCTGTATTCTGATTTACTTCAGTCCTCTCCAGTCAGCTTCTCTCATATCTCTAGTCAAAGTCTCATCACTTTTTCAACTTTTAAAACAGTTGCTGTATGGGGTAATGCTGACTTTCACAGCTTCAGAGCTCTAGCTGAGTCTCAGGTGTCACATAAATATCCAAAGTTTCAGGGAACAATCCAGTTATACAAATATGTAATCCAGTTATACAAATAACTCAATTCTCAGAATTTAGAAATAATAGTTACAACTCCAGAATAGAAGTGACTGCTGTAAGAGCTTACAGTCTAGGACCCTTTACAATAGGCCTAGACCTGATAACCCATGCTCTCAACTTCAATTCGAATTTGTGTAATATAGTTAGTTCATATAAGTGAGGCATGATAATATTTGTCTTTTTGTTTATGACATTTCATTCAACATACATCCTCAAGGTTCATTCATCTAGTTACATGTGTCACAAATTCCTTCCTTCCTATGGCTGCTCAGTTGTCCATTGTAGGTATACACCACAGTTCCCTTCCATTCCTCAGTCATCCCTCAGTCATCACAGGATCATAGGGCAACCCCAACCCTAGCCTCTTGTGGAAATACCACACTGCCCTCCAGAGGGACTGCACCTCTCAGCTTCCCTATCAACAGTGGATAGGTACAACTCTTTTTCTACATTTTTGCCAGCACTTGTTTCTCTCTTTTCATTTTTAAACAGTTTTATTTGCACATCATACAATCCAACCTAATTTAAAAAATCAGTGGTTCCTGGTATAATCACATAACCATGCTTTGCACCAACTTCCACTAAGAATCCCCTCCCCTCCCCCATATCCCTGGCTTGTTGACGTTTGGTTTTGGCATAATACCTTTGTTACAATGTAACTGTTGACTATAGACCCCAGCTTGCATTGACTGTATTTTTTCCTGTATATCATCACATTTTTAACACCTTGCAATGTTAACATTCGTTTGTTCTCCCTCATGCAAAAAACATTCTTATATTTTTGTACATTTAATCACCATTATTGTCCACTCTAGGCATTCCTAAGTTATTCTGTTTCAGTCTTATCCTCTATTTTTTCCTTCTGTCACCCTACTATTAATGCCACAATAGAAAATGTGTGGTTTTCTAGCTCATCTTGTTTCCAAATGAATGGGATGCACAAGATAAGTGTTTCATGGTGGAGTGGCACAGACAGTCATGGTTATATCTTTGCAAATTCAGAATGTATCTGATAGTGTTGGAGGTTATGCCAACAACAGGCCAAATCCCAGTCAAAGAAAAATCACTTTGGAGTCTGTAACACCATATAAATGCTGGGAATGTAGCTATGCCTGTGGCTTTTGCTGGAGCAAAGATAAAAAATAGTCATTGTTCCACATATTTTCTTTTGGTGTCCATATTGTCTCAATAAAAAGCCACATAATTGGCAGTTATACTTTAATTTGAACTGTGTATACTGTTAATGCAAATTCTTTAGATGACAAAACTCACCCTTAATCTACATCCTGTACTTAGCAGAAAAAGAATCTGTGTTTGAGCACTCTTCACTTCAGTATAACTCTCTTACCACAATTCTATGGAAGCAGGTGGATTCTTCAAAGATCAATTTACTTGTGGTGGATTGACATTAAGACATGTTCTTAATCTTAATCTGCATTCCTGTGGCTTAATCTGAATTCTATTATAAATAGAATCTCTTCAATATGTTATTTTTGTTAAATTATGGCCCAACTGAATAAGGGTGACCTTAATGCGATGACTGGAGTCCTTCATAAGCAGAAGAAATTCAGACATAGAGAAAGCTGTGGGGAGGAGCTGGAAACCAGAAGTCAATGGATCCTGGAAGGGAAAGGAGAAGCTGTCACCATTTAATATAAATCAGGGATATAAGCTAAGAACAACGATCACTGGCATCCAGCACCAGGATGTTATTGACTTTTGGGAGAAAGCATCACCTTGCTGATGTCTCAGTTTTGTATTTCTTATAGCTTCAAAACCGTGAGCCAATAAATTCCTATTTTTTAAGCCAAACTATTGTGTTGTATTTGTCATTGTAGCTCTGGAGAAACTAACACAGTACTGACAGCCATTTCCTGAATGGCCTAGTTGCTAATTTACTAGTTTACAAAAAAATTGTTTTAAAGGTAAATCTGCATGAGCATATTAAGTGATTGTGAATATATTTTCCTATAAACATATTCTTATTGACTCTCTTATATGAATATGAATATTTTCTCCTTGACTATACTCAAGCATTTATTGGGGAACATATTTATATGAATATATCCTTCAGAAATATGTTCTTCCTTACTGTATTCTTCAAGAATATCTTTTTCACAAATAAAAATATATTAAATGAATTTATTTTTCTCTATTATAGTATTACCTCTTTAAAACTTTTACTTTATTAATATATTTAAATACAGAGCATTTTATGTAGACTATACATTTATTAGAAAAATAGTCATAGAAAAACCAAATAAGCCTAGAATTCAGCTTTTTTGACAAATTGAATATTCCTTAAAATGTATTTAATGAGAATATAAGTATATTTAAAAATAACCTTCCTTATGAAACAATTTAGTGTATTTGCAAATTTGGCAAGTTCACATTTGGTAAATTAATGCTGTGGCTGACCTCAGGTTTCATTCTACTATCAATTCATCTATTTAACAAGCCATAACTTATGATTGTATTTCAAGATGTAGAATGGAAAGATAGAAATAGCTTTTATTCAGTCTTGCCTATTGGGGTTCTATAATGATATTAAAAGCTAATTTAAAATAAATTACAGTTTTTAACATGATATAATGAATCCATTTCCACAAACTGATAATGATCCCAAAACCTTTCAGGATTACCTCTCTGCCTAAATGAATGAGCTGATTTTTTGCCCAAAGGGGAGAAAAAATGCTATGTCCCTACAACTAGATGAACCAGTCATCTTTTCTCTGGTACTCAAATTTTAGAATAGTCTGAGCTATTCTTTCCCTCTTGTCTCCTATGTTTACATTATATGCATTGATCCTTAAATTTCCACTAATTTACTTTTTCTACTGCAAAGAGGAGGTGGATTCCACCTGAATATGCTAGTTTCATGAACATTTAATCTTAATTTTCTGAGATTTAGGTAATGGAAGGGCTGAATTTGACAACTCATAGTCTTAGAAAATTCTTCAATTTTACTTAGCTAAACCAAATGCAGAACAAAAAACAGAACAAAGCCAAAACTAAGCTTTAAATGCCTGAAAATTAAAAATTAAACTGCTTCCATGAATGTGTTACTATGGTTTTCAGATTTTTGTGTAATGAGACATACCATTTACCTACTCTTTCTTAGCAAGTTATTACCTTCTGTTTATATGAATATAAGGTAGGAAAATTGTTCTGTATATATGAGCTAGGTATTTTGAAGAAAGAATCTTTAATCCTAATACTGATTTACCAAGAGAAGGTACAAGCATCATTGCAGCCTATGTTAAAAAAAAAAGGTAGGATTTACTACATCTGAATTCAATACAAAGAAAGTCTTGCTCTAAATCTAGAAGCTCAAACTGCTACCTTTTCTTTAAAAAGAAAAATCTAATTTGTATATAATGATGAGTCAAATGCAATGTTAATTTTGCGTAGGGTAGGCCTTTAATACGTTTACTTTTTCTTTTCTCTCTTTTATACATATAATTTTCTACTACATTCATTCAGGTAAGAAGTCACAGTATCATGTGAAGGGTCTTAAAATGTTTTCCAGACCAAAATATCTGCCTCTCTGACCTTCAGTATGCTTAAATTCTTAACATGAATGCCAGTCCTTTTAATTAAAATTTCTCTAACGAAGGGCTCGCATTAAAATATCTAGCTTCCTGGAAGGGGCATATTAAATTCAAAATTAAAATGTAGTAATATATTGGTATGAATGTATTAATTAGATTAGCTTCATGATAACTAGGAAAGAGTAGACAGTGGAAAGTGAGTCAGGTAAGCACCATAACACACCACGGATTTATGATATGGTGAATAAGAGAGAGGGCTGCTCCTTGGGTTGTATCTTCTCTCAGGTTTCTTATAATGCAACATTTTTAGGTTCTGTGATTCTAGAGATTGCTGAAAGGCAGCACATATAACCTAAGATGCAACATTTTTAGGTTCTGTGATTCTAGAGATTGCTGAAAGGCAGCACATATAACCTAAGATCAGTGCAACATGCAAATAGTCACAGTAAATTCTCCCATAATAATGAGATTTTTCATATTTTTGAAGGTACGTTAATTCTTTTAGGGATGTGTCAGTTGGAATTGCTTTGTAGTAATTTTGTAAGATTTAAAGGACATTACTCATTAGATGAAAGAAAAAAGTTTGATGTGTAGAATTCCTCTGTTTTTCTTTAGCCATGACTAGGTATTCCTCCCACCCTCTATGTAAGAACTCATTTTAAGGGTAGGCAGAATAAGCGACCAATTATGAGTGAGATATGAAAAGTTTGTGCTATTCTTCCCTAGATCCCTGCCAACAGAAATGTCTATTCTCAAATTTTTCCTTTTGGGTGAGATAACTGAAGTGAGGATTTTTTTCCTGTGTTTTATTACAATGATTTTTTTTTCTAGGAAGAAGGAGGAGGATTGATTAAGTTATTTCCTAATCAGAATGGTGTTTTAGGTTAGCTGGTGTCACTTTGGAAGATAGCAAATTGAGGGGCTTCAGAAATACTTACTGGGAGTTAGGAGAAATCCATAGGAGAAAACGGACTGGTAAAAGATGTCTGCATAGTAGTTAGTCTTTGATTTAACCTGCTACCTTCTCTCATATAGATTAAGGAGTAAAAATATATGATCAGGAAATTTGACTCTTTCAAGATGACAGCTACACATCATGTGCATTTGTGCGTGTGTGTGTGTGCGTGTGGTTTCTCACAGTGTATAGAGATGTTTTAGCCTGAGTGGGGGAATATGGTGCAACTTTATGAACTTGATAGTTTATGTCAAGCTGTATTTATTAACCAAGTATCTTGCTGTACTAAGGTAATCTGATACAATATTAGCCGATCCAAAAATATTTTTGAGACTCTTACATATAAAAGTGATTTTTTAAAATAAGAACTCTTTAACACTTACTGCAAAGAAGTGTGGGAAATTTTATCCTGTGCATTTGATATTTTGAAGTCATTTCACTTAAAATCCCATTGGGTGACAACTTATGCTGCACTACTTGAAAGGAAAGAGTTAATGGACCACTAACAGATGCTTAATAAATTTTCTATAATTTGAACAAAAATTATATTGGCAAATTACATCTATTAGCTCTTCTTTCTAACCAAGAACCTTTGTGCCATTGTGGGATGAATTTGAAGACAGGTACTTTTCCACAAACTCATAGTTATGACCTGCTGAATAATGAAAGTAAAATGTTATCTAGATACATAAAACAGTGGTTGATGAATCATAGTTAATGACCTTTTGTGAAAAATTCAAGTCTTTGAGCTGCCAGTCAACATGCATCACTTTTCTTTCTTTAAGTCATATTAATCAAAGCCCTTTGGTAACATAGCTCATTTGCAAGCAACTCAGGTACTTGGATGAACTCAGATGGATTTCTGTTCATATTTTAACCCATGCCTATCTACCTTAAATGATACTATCATTAAGAGAGCTGTTTAAAGACTTGCCAGCCTAACTTGAGATAACACTTTAACTACTTGGGATATTGATGTCAGCTTTCTGCAGTCCTAAGTTAAAAGTAAAATTGGCCACTATCTATGTACAACTTGTGTTCAGAGAGATGGTTTGATATTTCTGCGGCATTTTTTCCCTGATTTTATTTTTGTTCCCTTTTCTTTATAGATAAACAATGGTTTTTGTGCCTGAGTTTTCATGTCCTTTTGGTGTGTAGACCTGACTTTTAACAGCAACCTTTTCTCATTCACACTCAATAGGGTTAGCCATAACTGGGTTACATGAAGGAATTCTTTGTGGAGTCACCTATTCTAAAAAGGCTCCTAATGGCAGGTTACAGGGCCATTCTCTTCTCTTCGATCTGAAACAAATCACTCCTTTGGGTTGGTCTAGACAAAATTGGAGTCATTGCCTCCAGGTGATCACATTAGAATGCACATTTATCTACTGATGAACCAGGTAAGTGTATGTGCCTGCTTGTGTATTGGGAGTTTGGGAGGTAGATTTGGGGAGAGACTGAAAGGGAATACAGGAAAGAAAATTGCTTGGGGTATTAGGCAGAGGATGGAAATGTCTTTCCCTTGCAAATATCCAGTTGTGCTAATCTATTAATGATTATGGTCTCAGTTTTCCCATCTGAAAAACAATGCAATTATCTAATCTGTCCTTATCTTTTTACACATGGAAAGAACACCAGATTAAAACAGTAGGAGAGTGAGAGAGGACATTCCAGAGTACTTGGGGCATAAAATAAAAACATATTTGCAAAGTCAGCTTGAGGGACTAGGGAAAAAAGTGAAAATATTTAACTGTCCTACCTAGGGAATTCCTGATATTCTCTCAGGCATCAAGTACTCCAAATTTAGTAAGGCAAGCCCTTGATCTTGAGGGCTATTCAGAAATAATATGAAACTTATTTCTGCAGTGGTGAAACTAGGTCTGCATGTAATTAACCTGAGTCACCTTCAGAGAATCTCTTTTGATGCTCAGATGTGGCCTCTCTCTCTAAGCCAACGCTGCAAACACGTTTACTACCCTCCTGCCTACTTGGGACATGATTCCCAGGGGTGTAAGTCTCCCTGACAACATGCAACATGACTCCCAGGGATGATCCTGGTCCTGGCATTGTGGGATTGAGAATGACCAAAAGAAAAGAAATGGACGAAATAAACTTCCAGTGGCTAAGAGATTTCAAATAGAGTTGAGAGGGCATTCTGGAGGTTACTCTTATACAAGCTTCAGCCAGGTATTTCAAACTATATACAGTGTGCCATTCCCCAACCAACAGTATTCCTGAAAACCCTAGGGAGTGCCCTGGGCTCTATCTAAGTCTCTATAAAAGTTTTTCTCAGTAAATTTATTCAAAACTAAGGCCTCCAAATTGAGCCCAGGTCAGATAAGTCCCAAACCTCAGAGGTACCAGTCCCTCCAACAACAACAACCAGGTTTATTCCTCTACCCCAGAAGGTCAACACTCCTTTCTTCATACTTTCTAGTATGAAGAAGTTAAAATGGTCATTGCCCAGCTACCCCTGAAGATTGAGAAAAAGATCAAATGAGAAGAAGGAGGTATAACTGAGAAATTAGGATTTAACAAATGACTGTGACTACTGACTCATTGTAAGATATTTCCTTTTAGAGTCTAGTGTTTTAGAATAGCCAGAAGGAAATATCTGAAGTCGCTAAACTGTAATCTAGTAGACTTGAACTTTGATAATGATTGTGTAACCTTACTGCCAAAAAAAAAAATCAGTTCACAGTGTATGGATCTACTTCTGGATGTTCTGTTTTTGTTCCACTGATAAAACTACCTCTGTCAATACTATACCTATTTTAATTAACCTACCTCTATTATAAGTCTTAAAATTGGGTGGATTGTAATACTAGTAGTCATTAAGAGGGAGGGGTAAGGGGTATGGGATGTATGGGGGTTTTCTTTTTATTTCTTTTTCTAGAGTTATGCAAATGTTCTAAAAGTTATCATGGTGATGAATACACAACTATGTGATGATAATGTGAACCACTGGCTGTATACATTGAATAGATTGTATGGTGGGTGAACATATCTTTATAAAAATACATAAAAAGTTAAAAAAAAAAAACAGGAGAGAGTGAGAGGAGACAGAGGGCAAAAGACATAAGCATTTTCTCCCTCATAATTAATTGCCCTTCTTATGAATTTCAGCCCTATCTCATATATATATATATCCAAGGTGGAAAATGGAGAGATTCTTAAAGGAGTCCTGCTTATTTTGTGTTAGTTCTTTGCTCTTTTGGTTTCCTATTTGGAATGTCCTTTCCCTTCACTCTATCTGTCTAGACTCTGTCAAGTCCAGCTTGAATGCTGCCTCATCCATTAAAACTTCTCTGATTCTCTAAGTCAGATGCGATGTTTCCTCAACATGAATAATAATGACTAATATTTATTGAACACTTTCTATGTGCTAGGCACAATGCTAAGATCTCTGTACATATTAAATAATGTACTAGTTAGGGTTCTCTAGAGAAACAAAATCAACAGGAAATATTTGTAAATATAAAATTTATGAAAGTGTCTCACGTAACTTTGGGAACATAGAGTCCAAAATCTGTAGGGCAGGCTGTGAAGCTGATGATTCCAGTGGAGGGTCTGGATGAACTCCACAGGCGAGGCTCACCAGCCAAAGCAGGAAGAGAGACTGTCTCTTCTGAATCCTCCTTAAAAGGCTTCCAGTGTCTTCTTTAATGAGTGAAGACACTCCCCTTGACTGATTACAGATGGAATCAGCTGTGGATGTAGCCTACATGATCATGATTTAATTCTATGAAATGTCCTCATACCAAAAGACAGGCCAGCACTTGCCCAAACAAACAAGTACAACCACCTGGCCAAGTTGACACATGAACCTGACCATGACAGTCCACCTCGTCAACTTGGCAGCTATACTCATCATCTTAAACCATACCTAATTTCTAAATAGAAAACAATGAAAGACATTGCTTTCTCACCTAGCAATACTCAACTGTCCCGCATATAACCGGAAACACATTAAATCTCTCCAGAATAGGGTGCAAGTCCTTGGGTAATAACCATTCTTAAACTTGATATCTCCCAACTTAAATAGTATAACATGAACAAAACAGCATTACAGTCCTCGTTTCTGTAACTTATCACGTGATCATAGTTCATATTTATCACTACCTTCTTCCCCTACCCATTCCATGTTCCCTTTACCCTCAGCAAGCACTTTAGTTGGCCGTGGTTCTTTACCTGGTGGGGTGACCCAAACCTTCATTCCTGAAGTTTCAGAGCCATTGGTAGCCCGGCCTGGATTGGGTTGTTGCAGTTTTCCATTGATTTTAATCACAGGGCATGGTAGTACCAAAAGATGCCCTAGGGGATCTCTATATTCCAGGAAATCTCTTCTTTACCTCCATTGTGTATTTGCAGTCCTATTTCCCCCTGATAGTCAGGATCAATCACCCCAGCCAGTAATGTAATCCCCTTCTTGGCTTATTGACCCAGGGGCATGAGTAGCCCAAAGTGACCAGGTAGTAATCTTAGATTCCAGTTCAATGGAATCATTGTTATTTCTCGTGGGGGAAGCAACCCCCCTTTTGGAACTAAAACCTGTAGAACAGCAGAGCTCAGGGTCACAGGGACAGGAAGCAAAAATTTACCTAGTGGATCACTAGGGGTAATGGTGAGTGGAGCCACTCCCATTTCCACTCCTTGGTTCCTGGATCCATGGATCCTAGCTGTGGGAGAAACAGCACCATACAGTGGACACTGATTCAGAGCACACACAGCTTCCTGGAGAACATCGCCCCAGTCCTGAAAGCTATTACCACATAGTTGGCACCGTAATTGAGTTTTCAAAAAGCCATTCCACCGTTCTATCAATCCAGCCACTTCTGGGTGATGGGGAACATGGAAAGACCAGAGAATTCCATGAGCATGTGCCCATTCCTGCACCACATTTGCTGTGAAGTATGTTTCCTGATCAGAAGCAATGCTGTATAGAGTACCATGATGATGGATACAACATTCTGTAAGCCCACGGATGGTAGTTTGGTCAGAAGCATTGCATGTAGGGAAAGCAAACCCATATCCAGAGTATGTGTTTATTCCAGTTAGAACAAATAGCTGCCCCTTCTATGAAGGGAATGGTCCAGTGTAATCAATCTGCCACCATGTAGCTGGCTGGTCACCTCGGGAAATGGTGCCATATCGGGTGCTGAATGTGGGTCTTTGCTGCTGGCAGATTCAGTACTCCGCAGTGGCTGTAGCCAAGTCAGCCTTGGTGAGTGGAAGTCCATGTTGCTGAGCCCATGCATAACCTCCATCCCTACCACCATGACCACTTTGTTCATGAGCCCATTGGGCAATGACAGGAGTTCCAGGGGAAAGAGGGTGACTGTTATCCACAGAACAGGTCATCTTCTCCACTTGATTATTAAAACCTTTCTCTGCTGAAGTCGGCCTTTGGTGCGCATTCACATGGGACACAAATATCTTCATGTTTTTAGCCCACTCAGAAAGGTCTATCCACATACTTCTTCCCCAGACCTCTTGTCACCAATTTTCCAATTCTGGTCTTTCCAAGTCCCTGATCATCCAGCCAAACCATTAGCAACAGCCCATGAGTCAATACATAAATGCACCTCTGGCCAATTCCCCTTCCAAGCAAAATGAACAACCAGGGGCACTGCTCGAAGTTCTGCCCACTGGGAGGATTTTCCCTCACCACTGCCCTTCAAGGACACCCCTGAAAGGGGTTGTAGTGCTGCAGCTGTCTGCTTTCAGGTGGTACCTGCATATCATCCTGAACCATCTGTAAACCAGGCCCGAGTTTTCTCTTCCTGAGTCAGTTCACTCTAAGGAACTCCCCAAGAGGCCATAGCTCTGGTCTGGGAAAGAGAAGGTAATGCCCATGGAAACCATGGGCATTTGGGCCACTTCTTCATGTAACTTACTTGTGCCTTCAGGACCTGTTCTGTCCCTACCTCATATATACCACTTCCATTTTATGATAGAGTGTGCTGCACACGCCCAACTTTATGGCTTGGTTGGTCAGACAACAACCAGCTCATGATAGGCAACTCAGGTCTCATGGTAACTTGGTGGCCCAAGATTAAGCATTCAGTCTCTACTAAGGCCCAGTAGCAGGCCAAAAGCTGTTTCTCAAAAGGAGAGTAGTTATCTGCAGCAGATGGTAAGGCTTTGCTCCAAAACCCTAAGGGTCTGTGTTGTGATTCTCCTATAAGGGCCTGCCAAAGGCTCCAAATAGCATCTCTGTTTGCCACTGACACTTCCAGCACCATTGGATTTGCTGGATCATATGGTCCAAGTGGCAGAGTAGCTTGTACAGCAGATTGGACCTTTCACAGAGCCACTCAAAATTAGCAGCTTTTCTGGTCACTCGATAAATGGGCCAGAGTAGCACACCCAAATGAGAAATATGTTGTCGCCAAAATCTAAAGAGACCGACTAGGCATTGTGCCTCTTTTTTGGTTGTAGGAGGGGTCAGATACAGCAACTTTTCCTTCACCTTAGAAGGGATATCTCAACATGCTCCACCCAACTGGATACCTACAAATTTCACTGAGGTGGAAGGCCCCTGTATTTTTGTTGGATTTATCTCCCATCCTCTGTCACGCAAATGCCTTACCAGTAAATCTAGAGTAGTTGCTACTTCTTGCTCACTAGGTCCAATCAACATGATATCATCAATATAAAGGAGCAGTGTTGTGTCTTGTGGGAGGGAGAAACAATCAAATTCCCTGCAGACAAGATTATGACATAGGGATGGAGAGTTGATATACTCCTGAGGTAGGACTTATGAAAGTATATTGCTAACCTTGCCAGCTGAAGGCAAACTGTTTCTGGTGGTCCTTACTAACAGCTATTGAGAAAAAAGCATTTGCCAGATCAATAGCTGCATATCAGGTACCAGGCAATGTATTGATTTGCTCAAGCAATGATACCACATCTGGAACAGCAGCTGCAGTTGGAGTTACCACCTGGTTGAGCTTATGATAATCCACTGTCATCCTCCAAGACCCATCTGGAGGGCCAAGTAGGAGAGTTGAATGGGGATGTGGTGGGAATCACCCCCTCTGCATCCTTAAAGTCCTTAAAAATGGCAGTAATCTCTACAATCCCTCCAGGAATCCAGTATTGCTTCTGATTTACTATTTTGCTAGGTAGGGGCAGTTCTAGTGGCTTCCACTTGGCTTTTCCTACCATAATAGCCCTCACTGCATGATTTAGAGAGCCAATGTGGGGATTCCACCAGTTCCTCAGAATGTCTATTCCAATTATGCATTCTGGAACTGGGGAAATAATTGCAGAATGGGTCCCACTAGACCCACTGTGAGATGGACCTGAGCTAACACTCCATCAATCACCTAACCTCCATAAGCCCCCACTCTGACTGGTAGACCAGAGTGATGCTTGGGTCCCCTGGAATTAATGTCACTTCTGAACCAGTGTCTAATAATCCCTGAAATATCTGATCATTTCCTTTTCTCCAGTGCACAGCTACCCTGGTAAAAGGCTGTCGGTCTCCTTGAGGAAGGCTTGGAGGAGATTAATGGTTTAGATTTGTGGCAGGGTTCTCCCCCAAAGGGACTTGGCTTCCCCTTCATTCAAGGGACTCTGGGTCTATAAACTGTCTCAAGTCTGGAAATTGATTAAAGGGCTGTTATTCTGTGCTTTTGTAATTCAAGTTAGAGTTCTGTTCACTTGACCTAGAAATCTTTGTTTATATAGCTCAAACAAGAATTTAGTAGACTGCCCATCTATTGTATTTCTAGGAACCCCATGATTTACTAGACAACACCACAAATCTCTGAGTCAAATTATTCTGACTCCTGCTTTGAGTTTGCTGTCTATTATGATAGTCATGTCCTCCCTGTCTTTGGTGATTAAGTGCTGCCACCTGGCTTCTGCCAACTTGAGATCCAGTCATCCCCATTGTGTTTAAGAATTCCAGCTCAGTGACAGCAGTTCCCACAGTAATATCTGACCTACAGAGAAATGCAACTACAGAGCTCTTCAGAGATGATGGTGCTAATCTCACAAATTTATTTCTCACTGTTCTAGTAAAAGGTGCATCCTCCGGACATTCCTGGGGTGTAAGAGCAGGCTTTGCATGATAAATCCACTCTAACATTCTTTTATTTATTTATTTATTTATTTTATTTATTTATTTTTTACATGGGCAGGCACTGGGAATCGAACCCATGTCCTCTGGCATGGCAGGCATTCTTGCCTGCTGAGCCACTGTAGCCTGCCCAATCCACTCTAACATTCTAATCTCTCTAAGCTTCTGGATCCCCTCATCTACATTATACCAGGGCAGTTCTGGTATTTCAACCTCAGGTAATGTCAGCCACCTTTTGATCCATGTTTCAGCCAACCATCCAAACAAACTGTTAATGCCTTTTCTAACCCCTCGAGCTATAACATTGAACACAGAATCTCTGCTTAATGGGCCCATATCAGTAAATTTAGCCTGATCCAGCCTTATATACCTCCCACCTTATCCCACACCCTTAAAATCCATTGCCACACATATTTCCCTGATTTCTGTCTATATAAATTGGAAAACTCACACAGTTCTTTTGGAGCATAATGTACCTCCTCATGTTTGATACTTTGTATCTCACCTTTAGGTGCCTGTTGGGACTTTAGTCTAGTTATAGGTCTGGAAAAAATGAGGGGTGGTGGGGTGAGTCATGAAAAGAATTAGAAGTATCTTCCAAGCCATTTGCTTTAGGGCATTCATTTGCAGTTTCATCTGGTGAAACGGGATTAATCACTCTAGGGCTAATCCCTTCAGGTGGAGGTTGGGTGGCCAACTCCTCAAGGTAGACTGGAGGTGGAGTGGGTATCTCCTCAGGGCAGACTATTACAGGGTTATCAAGAGAAGACTCAGCATGACCTAGGGTTTCAACCTTTCCACCAACATCATTATCAATCCATATGTTGCCATCCATTCTTCAGAGTCCCTGTGTTTTCTAATCAATATCCTCACTTTAATGGCAGACACCATGCAACACTGAGATTTCAGTTTATGTTGTAAAATTGCTACTCTAGCAATAAGATTCTGAATCTGATTTTCAGAGATCTCAAGTCTATGGCTACAGGAAATAAGATTTTCCTTTAGGACATTCACAAAAATAGCTACATCTGTCAGACGGTGCTTAAACTTCTTGTTTGAAGCCTTAAGCCCATCCCTTTCACTCATTAATGTATACTGTAAACATCTCTATATTTACTATTTCCACAAAACTCTGTAAAGGTGTCAAAAACATTATCCCCCAGAGCCTGGCTTCATATAAGCAAAGCATTGGAAGAATTGAATGGTGATATTTTGAGTATCTCATTTGCTAACTTGCTCCAAGGATTGGCAATGTCATTCTGATTATGGGAATCAGAGTCCTTAGTGCCTTTGAGTCCAGTCAATTTAGAAAACCATTCATAAAAATCTATTTTTAAGATTCTGTTTCTTAAGAACCACTCCTGGTACCAAGTTGTATTAGGGTTCTCTAGAGAAACAGAATCAACAGGAAATATTCATGTAAATATAAAATTTATGAAAGTGTCTCACATAACTGTGGGAACGTAGAGTCCAAAATCTGTAGGGCAGGCTGTGAAGTGGATGATTCTGATGGAGTGTCTGGATGAACGCCGCAGGAGAGGCTCACTGGCCAAAGCAGGAAGAGAGACTGGCTCTTCTGAATTCTCTTTAAAAGGCTTCCAGTGATTAGATTAAGCATCACTTATTGAAGAAGACACTCCCCTTGGCTGATTACAGATGGAATCAGCTGTGGATGTAGCCAATGTGATCATGATTTAATTCTATGAAATGTTCTCATAGCAAAAGATAGGCCAGCACTTGTCCAACCAGACAAACAGGTTCCGCCACCTAGCCAAGTTGACACATGAACCTGACCATGACAACTAATTTGAATTCATAATAGACCAATGAGGTAAGTGCTATGCTTGAGTTAATTCCATTGATAAGGAAACTGAGGTTAGAAAAGATTCCCAAGATTATATAAATAGAAATTTGTGCATCAGGATTAGAGTCCAGACCTGTACTCTTACCCTTTAGTTCCAGCACTTTCTACTCCTCTGGCATGGCACTAATTTTGAATCACTGTACTTGGTGTAGATAGCTTATTTAAGAGGTGGTAGGCCTCATATAAATAGAAACTTTGTCTTCTAAAGTTATCTACCCTCCCAGTATCTAGAACATTATTCTGAATACATTAAGTACATAATACATTTTTATTGAACAGATGTTATACAGAGAGGAAGAATCAGGAGAAGTATGCAATCAGATGAAGGAGAAAGAACTATTTTCTTTTACTGAATAAAAGTAAGACCACATGAGACAAGATGGCAAACTGAACGAGAACTGTGGAAAAAGAGATGAAACAAATTTAATTGATTCAAGCTCTACCTAGGGTAGGAACTGACAGGAAATTGAACAAGGCCACTCAAATTGCTTTTTCACAGGCTTTTTCTCCCTTCTTGGCAGATTTCTAAATTAAGGAATGTGCCTGGTATTTTTATCCACCTCGTCTGCACTGGTTTGAGTGTCATAAAAACAAAATAAGATGAGCACACAGCACCTTAGGAACAAATATAGGATTGAGGCATAACCCATTCTTTAAACACTCATCATATTTTCTGATTTCCTGTTTTGTGAGAAGGAGAATCAAATCACCCAAGGTTTAGATACAGATAAAATGGCCATATAGAAATTAAATTTGCGTCATAGCTCAACTTGGAATGTTTTCATCAGCCTCAAGGAAATATAATTTTTTCCTGACCTGAAGAAATATGTTGGACAACATTTCCTAGGCAAACATGTTTATTACCATCTAACGTATTTTTATTGGTTTGACTAGAGTATATTCAAGAAAGGAAAGTATGAGCCAATACTGCCTTTTACATGTATTCAAGTATGTTATTTTACATAATTATCGCAAACTCATTTTTCTATGTATGACCATCAAAATTGAGAAATCCTATTACAATTTATATTATTTCTGTATCCTAAACTCCAAAAAAGGTGTGATTCATGCTGACCAGAGGAATATTTTAAACTAAGAATATTTGCTTAGCCATATATGATTTTAAAATAATATTATCCATTTATAGAAAAGATGATATTGTCCATTCATTTATTCTATGAACATTTATTAAGTTTTTACTAACAGAACAATACGTGTCTTGGTATATTAAAGCTTTTTTCTATGATACACATAAAAAAGAGTATCTGTATTTCATATCAGGGTAAACAAAAGTGGCTGCTCCTGACTGGGGGTAACCAATCTAGGAGCTCTGCCTGCTGTAGGCCCAGACTAACCATCCTTTTTGTTGAGCTATTAATATCTCACCACACCTTTAATCCATCTGCTGAGTAAGTGGGATGCTATTTGAGAAGTGCTGTTGTAGAGGAGGACAATGAATAACATATCATGTTTTCCTTCAAAGAGATTATAACTTGGTTGGATAAACAGATATCTACATAGCTATAATGCAGATAAATAATTATAAACAATAAATTATGTGAACACACATAAAGATGGGATGGAGCAGATTTCAAATGTGGTGCTATTTGGGTTTGACCTTAAAGAATAAGAGAATTAAATAACAGAGACAGAAGAAATGCATCTAGTAAAATATAAGAGACTGAAGAAAGATAATTAGCAGTAACTAGCAGATATTTGTAGTTGAGTATAGGGTTAGTACAGAAAGGAATATGGATCTAACAGTTAGGGCTATGTGACTTAGCAGCAGCTCTCACTGTGAGTGAATATACTTCTCTGCCCTGCTGAGATTGGCTTGGCCTTTTGACATGCTGTGGCCAGTAAAATGCAGGCACAATGATATTGTTCCAATTTAAGGCATTGCTATGTTTCTCCTTGTTACACTAGCACTCCTGTTTTCCAACATGATAAGAACATAGGAGGTAACTTTTGTCCCAGATGAAAACATATGAAATAGAAGTAAACTAGAAGCTTGGTGTTCAGCCTGCCCCAGCCACACACAGTCTATATCTGAACCACAGTCAGCCAAAAGAGCTGTGAATGTGAAAATACTTGTTCAGCCATTGATATTTTTGAAGTCATTATGCAGCATTATTGGATCAAAAACTGATTAATACAGATTTTAGTGCTGGCGGTATGGTTCTGGTATAATAAAAACATGAAATATATATCAACATTTTGGGAACCAGAAGGTGGAAAACTAATATGGGCTAATGTGAAAAACTAATATGGAAAAATGTTGACTCATGCTATGTGGTGGTGATATATGTGGCCAAATAATTTGCCTATGATAACCTAGTAAACAGACAAAGTACCTAATGAATTGGTGGCATTGGCAAGGAATGGTTATAGCACGAACTGGTGTGGCTAACTGAAATTGATAAGGCACTAAGAGAAAGAGCTGACCTCTGATACTAGTTGGTTTATTTGCAGTAAGAAAAAATAAAAAGCCCAGAAATCTAGACTTGGAAAAGGATGTTTCTCAACAAATTAAATGTGTGGCCATTAAGGCACAGCCTCAGGACAAAAACCGTATCTAAGGCCTGCCCTTTAAGTACAATCTCAGAACGAAGAAATAGCCTTTATAAAGACTTCTGAAAGGACGAAGCCTATGCCTAAGAAGTTCCTTCATCTGGACAAGATGCCTTTTAAGAGCACAGTTCCTTGGAAGTCTGATACACTAAAGTATCTGTAATGAATACTAGAGCAGTAGAGGTGTTTCTCAACATAAATTGTGAGTGTGAGTTTGGGCACAAAAGGAATTTGGAGTCAAATTCCTAGAAAACCAGTATTTGGACAGGAGCTTCTTCAGGAAAAGTGCCCACTCTCTTCAGTGCAGTTGCCCCCATCTGGAGCTTGGAGGCCCACCCGGGTGGTGAGGACGTCACCAAGCCTAAAGCATCAAAGGAAAAAGGTATCGGAGAGGAAAAAAAAGAAAAAGGCATTCATCCATACAATAGAAAAGCAACTCAAATTATGAGAGAGGCCCACAAACAAGGAAAACTCAAAGAATGGAAAGGCCTTGTGTCTCAACATTATTGTTGAAAAACTAGTGGTTTCACAATCACTTGATTCCCCAAAAGTAGAATATTCAAAGAAAGACGTGAATTAATTGAAAAGTATTTAAATTGATACAGCAATTAATGGAGCAGATTGAGTTACATAAAAAATGCATCAAAGACGGGCGGGGAAGGAGGCACCATTCTGGGGAGACTACTATCAAGCAGACGATGGCTGGTGAGCAGCAGCTGTATGAAGGATATGGTTTTGAGATCCCAGACATTGTAAATGCAAGTAATCTGAAAACTTTTAGGGAATGGGATGTTGATTTGAAGAAATTGGCAAACATTAAAATGAAAAAAATCTGTGCTAATGATGCAGCTCCCAAGAAGTGCAAGAGAAAAAAATATTACAACTGTAGATAAAGATTTAGGGGAATTGCATCTAAAAGGTGAAACAGATGACTCAGATGAGGAAATGACTGCAGTGGCCTAATTGTCTTTGAGTTTAAAATAAATAATTGAAGAGCTGCAAGTTGTACTCATTGAAGACTCTATATACTGCCTAGATACAGGAATTTGCTATTAGATCATTCTCTTATGTGAAGAGAGCCCTGTTTCTAGTTTCAAAAATGATATTATGGTATTTTCTTAAAATACAAGTTTGCTTTATCATTTATATTGTGATGCTAGGTGGATATGAAATGACCTGCAAAACCCATTTAACCTGAATTTCCAGGGTGGCATGATATGAAGGAGGACAGGAAATGTTTTAATTCTTTACCTCATGTTTACTGACAACTTCCTAATCTCACATTTTGGGGCATGGGAGGTATTCTGTTCATAAAAGGGTCCTGTGGCTACTTTTCCAGCTGTGTGGATGGCAATACTGTCTTTCAGTAATAGTGTTATAAAAATCCTCTGAAATATTAAATCCACTTGCTTTTGTTATAAAATAGGAAAATATATGATGCGGAATTCTTATAGGCTGCTGGATTTTATGTTAATCATATTTGCAATCTTCTGAGCCAGAGTCAATTGGTTAAAACAAAAAAACACTTATATTGATCTACCATACTTAATCTCTTATCTTTCGACCATGAAGATAAATAATTTCAGGAGAGATTCTTTTAATTGTAAATTATTTTCTGCTTTCTCATCACAAAAATTAGGTTTTGTTTGTGGAAACATTGCGAAATTGGTCATCACAGATGATCAATATTTTTAATGGTACATTTTTGTGTTTTCCTCCAAGAGATAGGTTAAAATTACATGCAACTCAGTGTTTCAAGTGTGTTGGAGAAAACATGGATGTGGTAGAATGTTCTTTATGGAGCTCCTTATATGCAACATATATTTTAGTCTATTTTCTCAATGAGCAATGAAAGGGTGTTTGAATATTTTCAAGAAAAGAAAAAACATTAATGTTGTATGAGATCAACTAAGTCTTATTAACAATCTAAAGTGTTACAACTTTTTTATTTATGAAAATTAAGAATAAAATGTATTCACACACACAAAACTAGTGAAATTTTTGACAGTGCTGATTGCTGATGGTGACTAAAGAGATATAAACCTTTAAGTACCCAACTTTCTATAGACAGGAAATAGGCTCATAACCATCCTCAGTGTCAAGGAGTGCAAATTCTTTAATGTACTGATGTCATCAAGGAAGGTGTAGCCATGGAAGAAAATGAATTGACAGAGGTACTAAGGGACAATTAGAATTAGGCTCTAATCCAGTGATAATTGTTCAGTGGGATTTTGAAAATTGTAATTAACCAGGGACTGCCATGTGTTTTTTCCCACTCTTTCTTCTTTTGAATGGGAGCATTTACTTTGGTTATCCTATTCTGCTTCTACCATGGCATTTTAAGTGTGTGAGTGGCAGAAAATTCATCTTTTCAATTCAGAGGACTCTGGATAAAGAGGAACTACATCTGTAACTGACATAGATCATGCGTGTATCTTTGTGAATAGAAGGAAAGTGAGCATTCATGACCAGGAGGGAAAATTGTGGGAGATTGTCATATTATTCTCAATTCTTCTATCTTTCTCATAGTAAAATCATAACAATGATTTTATTATGAACACCACTTCCCCCTGTAGGAGAGTATACCCCCTGGCCTCCTTGATGCTGGGCTTGACCATGAAAATTGCTTTGGCCAATGTAAGGTGAAGAGAAGTAATAATGTTCCAGTTTTGAGCTGAGGTGTCAAGAGGCAGCATACTTTTGTATTCCTGTGAATTGCCATGACAAGAACATGGCCCAGGTGGATGCTGCCCCTTCAGCTTGGGCCCCTAAATGCAAACTAGTAGACTGGAATCTAGCTTACATTTGCTGATCTAAACTTAGATCAGATATATTGCAGTCAACCAGCAGAAAAATGAGTATATAAGTGTTTGTTATTGTATCCACTGATAATTTGAGATTATTTGCTCAAATAATCATTCATTATTATTCTTGCCACAAAAACTGACTAATATATCAAATTTCCACTGTAAGTGCCATTGTAAGGTATTGAGGTAAGGATATAACATTATCTGACCTGGGTTTAGGGAAATGTTTATCTTAATGGTTACACGGGTTGATTGGGCTAAGCTGGGAAGTACTTGCTTGGGCTCTTTCATGAGGTTTCAATCAAGTGGCAGCTGGGATTGGAGTCCTTAGAAGGCTCAACACAGCCGTATAATAACATGGCTTACTCACATGACTGGTAGTTGATGCTGGCTGTGAGCTGTGTGCTCAGCTGAGACTATCAACCAGAGTACCTATGCGTGGTCTTTTTGTGTGTTTTCAGCTCACAACAAGGCAATTGAGAAGGAGTATCCCAAGAGCTGCAATTCAAGAAGCAAGAACTAGAAGCTGCCAGGCAAGCTAAGGGCTATACCCAGTATTGGTAGTGTCATGTTTGTAATTTATTTTGGTTAAAGTGGTCACAGAATCCTCTAGATTCAAAGAGGTAGGGATATAGAGTCCATCTCTTAAGGGGGTAGGGACCAGTTATATTTCAAAAGAGAATGTGAATGGAAAAATAATGAAATGTGACCCTACATTGTACAAAAAAAAAAAGCAAACACCAAATTAAAAAAAGAGAATGTAAAGTAAGAGATATTGTTGCAGCCATCTTTAGAAAACAAACTCTGCCACTCAGTGGCACCGGAAACCCTGCCCAATCCCATAGGGATCTCTGAAGCTGAGATGCCCCTTCAGAGATATCACAAATTCAATCAAGGGGCCAGGATTTGTTATACCTGCATTAACCAGTCAATGGGTTGCACATTGCCCTTGGAAAGAGGCATGAAGTTAAGTGAAGCAGCTGCTTTTGCCAAAGGGAAGTCCCCAAGGAAGGACTCAGCTGTGTACCATTAGTAGTCAAAATTCCTGACAGTTGGGGAAATGAGTGTCTCTGCCCTGAGGAGGAATCTGGGTAGTGCACCAAATGCCTACTACAGTCCATTACTATGCTATTGTATATGTTTATTCTATATAATGGGTCTATCCTTTCTCAGAACAGTTATTAGAGGAATCTGGTTGGTTTCTTTTCCTGGGAAATGTACAAAAGAAGGTTAGAAGGATGAACTGCAACTTCTACTGTCATTGTTAACCTTCAGGCCAAAACTTATGATCATTGTCTCTCCCTCTGCTACCCATTCTAAGTTTTTTCTCCTTAGCTTAGCACTACTGCTGGTATAAGTAGCTTACCTGATGTGGTGACCCAGACTCTTTCATATTTGAGGGTCTCAACCCCTGGTTACCGTGCCCTTCTCTGGTGGTGGAAACTACAGTTGTCCTTCTATCACAAAAATTGGACAAGAAATACCCCAGTGACTCACTTGAATTCCAAATATACTATACTTTGTTCTCATTATATTACTGCAGCTCTAACTCCTCCTGATAACTGGGGTCAAGTACTCCTTACTTACTGGTCTCCTGGCACAAAGAACCAGAAGTGCTTGAGTGGTAGCCCTCACTGAACTTTTGATGAGTCTCTTAACTTTAGTCTCTGTTGGAAGGTTTCTTTTTCTAAGACCCAGTACCTCTATACCTACTTATCTTATATTTTCATGGATAGGAAGAACACATTCAGCAAAAGAGTGTTATGGTAAGGGAGACCACGCTTGCCATACATGTATTCTATATATATGTTGACACAGAACCATATAGTGGTTATTGATTTAATATATTCTACATTCTCTAGATTTGTACCTCATTATTGTAGGACATCATCTCCAAGTTGACTACTCAATTGTGCCTTCAAGATGTTATTTCATTTCTCTATTAGCTTGGTAGCTTCTGTGTACAGTATTTGATTGGACTAGTATGAATCCCATGGTAATGTGTCCATTGTTACATTTCCTTCACTGTAAAGTGCATCCTTTGGTCCAATGCAATGTTTTGGTGGACCCCCTTTCAATAGACCAAACACTCCATGAACATTCAGCTGGTGATACATACTCAGGCTGTGTGGACAAGAAAGACGTATCCACTGTAGAATATATTTCAGTTCCTGTCTCGATGAATCAATAATGTTTTCAGGGGAAGGGGTTCAATGTAATCAACTTGCAACCAAGTGACTCGTTTGTTAAGTGTATGATATTGGGGACTCAGAGTTGATTTCTGTTCCTGCAAGTTAGATATTCATCAATGACAATAGCTAGATCAGCCTTGGTCTGTGGAAATTCCTGCTAATGGGCCCATGCTTCCCCATGATTATTCTATTCATGTGCCCATTGTGTCATCGCTGGGGTGACCAGTGACAGAGCTGGATGATACCAACTTCTGAATCATTAGATTTGGTTACTTAGTGCTTCATACATAGTAGATGGTCTCTAGTGGGCATTCACATACCATATAAATATCTTTACACTTCATACTCGACCTATAAATCCATCTACATACCTCATCCTCAGAACTCCTTGATCCCTGTCTTCTAAATCTCTGACCAACCAGCCAAGCCATTTTACACTACTCTTGAGTTTGTGTATATTTTTACCTTAGTCCACCTCACTTTCCATACAAAGTGGATGACCCAGTGCATCTCCTGAGGCTCTGCTATTTGGGAGGATTTCCTGTCATCTGTGCATTTCTAGCCATCCCTCAGCAAGTTGCAGGACAGCAGTAATTCGTTTTTGGCTTAAACCCACATATTGAGCTCATTTATCTGTGAATGAGCTGTGAATTTGGTCTTTTTCTGTCTCCTCTATCACCTAATATTAAGAGACTGTTGTAGTGCTATAGAGGGATCTGAAGGAGAAATTCAGGTACAACCCTCATGGATGACATGGAGACTGACCTACCTGCTCGTGCAACTTACTTATGCCTGATTCTGAATGTATTGCTTCTCTCTCATGATGAATCACTGCTGGGTCTACTACATTTAATGACTTGGTGAGTCTGAGAGAGCTCAGTTCTTGATGGGAAGTTCTGGCTACGTGGTCACTTGATGTAACAGCTGACCAGTCACTCCATCCCTACCAGTAGCTACAAATAGCATGGCTTTGCTTTATAACCCTAGGAGTATGTATTGTGTTACTCATACTGGGGTTCACTACAACCTCCACACACTGTATTTTCCCACCATAGACATCTCTATAAATGCATATTGTTTCCCATCCCATGTAAATATAAATAACTGCTAGTCTTTTTTTTTTTTTTTTTTTGATAGGGATAGAAAATACATTTTCCAGATCATGGAAAGTGAGACCATGTGTGCCATTTTGAATCTGTTGTGTACCCCGAAAAGCCATGTCCTTTGATCCTCATTCAATATTGCTGGGTGGGACCTTTCTGATTGTATCCATGGAGATGTGATCCACCCAATTGTGGGTGTTAACTTTTGAGTAGATTGTTTGCATGGAGATTTGTCTCTACCCATTTAAGGTGGGGTTGCTTACTGGAGCCCATTAGAGGGAACCATTTTGGAAAAAACTTTAGAGCCCATGCAGCCAGAGACCATTGGATTTTTTTTTTTTTTTTTTTAGGCAAATCTAAAATTAAAGTAACAACAAATTGAACATGTTCAGATAAGAAGCTAAAATACTTGATTATCTGGTTCAACAGGGACTCCTGGCGAGTGTTGGTGGTGATTTTTCTGGCAAGTGAGCCCTGGTATTCAATCTTTGGATCCTGGCACCTACTTCTTTTCAGCCTGGCTCCCCATCCCTTTGCATTTTTTTTTTTAACCCTTTTCCTTTAGCTAGGAAACAGAAGATTAAAAGAGGAGCTCATTATCAAGGATGAGTATTCCCAAAGTGGCTAAAAACAAAAGAATATAATCAGGAAGTCTAAGCCTTATCCTGATGGAGCTTGAAATTACATTTTGAGCTAAAGAATAAGAAAAGGATAAAGGTTTGATGGAGTAGGGATGGATCATGTAAGGCTAAAAGACTGAAAACGAGCAGAATTCCTTAACTTTAATTTCACTTCTCTCTTCTCTACCAAGGAGAATGATGTTCAAACTAGAAAGAGCAGAACAAACATAGTTAAAAAGGAAAAGAAACCCCAGAAAAGGGAAGTGATTATAAGAAAACACACCTATTTTGAAGGTGCACAGGCCTGTGGTTAAACTGCATGCTAGAAGAATTCAAGTGCCTACAGATGTCGTTATGAAACTGCTCTTGGTACTTTTGAGGATTTTTGAAGGAGATGTTCACAAAGCCAGGGATGGCTAAGTATCTTAACTACTAATAAGGGGGGGAAAGTAGAGTTGAGTCACTGTAGATTAGTGATCAGTTGAAGTCAAGACTTGCTAGAAAGAGAAGAGATGACTCCTAGTAACAAGCATGAAATTAGAACATGCTTAATTTTCTCTCTCCTAAGTAAAGTACTTCTTTTTTTTTTGAAAGCTACGAGGCAGCCTGACATTATTTACTTTATTGATTCACGCATTCAATAAATAGGTATTTATTAAGTGCTTACCTATCTCTGAGGCCAGATATGTGGAGTTCAGAGATAAAAGAGACATAGACCTTTGACCTCAAAAGCTTCTGGTCTATTTGGGGACACAGGGACTATGGAAGGAGGAGCAGAACCGGGTAAGTAGACACTGAGTGTGGTTTGGGTGTGGTGACTTTTAGGTGCTGTGTGCCTTCAGACTGGGATGGCCAGTAATGGGATGGCTAGTAGTTATTTGGGCCTATACAGAGCTCCAGAGAGAGCTGTTGTCTGATAATGTAATAGCTTCATTTTGCAGCTGAGGAAATAGCAGTTCAGCATGGTGAAATAACTTGCCTAAACCCACACAGCTACTAATTGGAAGAACTGGGACCAAAATCCAGACCTTCTGATGTCAGTAAACCTGCAGTCATGGGTGAGAAGAAATGAGGATGAATCATGGAGAAAATGTGACTGGCAGGTGGGGCGGGGGGGCTGTTAATGGGCCAAGACAGAATCAACCAGAAGGGAGGGAAGCAACATGAAAGAGTGCTACGTGGAGACCAAAGGAAGTGAGAACATCAAGTGGAAACAATACAGTGATTAGAAGAATGAAACCTGCAGAGTCCACTACTTTTGGAATTAAATGATGGATGATAATAGCAAGGATAGTCTAGTGGAGTGGTAAGGACAGAAGATAATTGCAACAAGCTAAAAAGTGAATGAATTGTGAGAAAATGGAGACAGTCAATAGAGATTTGTGTGTGTGTGTGTGTGTGGTTTTTTTTAACTTTTTTATTAATTAAAAAAATTAACAAACAAAACATTAAGATATTCCATTCTACATATACAATCAGTAATTCTTAATATCATCACATAGTTGCATATTCATCATTTCTTAGAACATTTGCATCGATTTAAAAAAAGAAATAAAAAGACAACAGAAAAAGAAATAAAACAATAACAGAGAAAAAAAAAAAGATTATACATACCATACCCCTTACCCCTTGCTTTCATTTACCACTAGCATTTCAAACTAAATTTATTTTAACATTTGTTCCCCCATTGTTTATTTTTATTCCATATGTTCTACTCTTCTGTTGATATAGTAGCTAAAAGGAGCATCAGACACAAGATTTTCACATTCACGGAGTCTCATTGTGAAAGCTATATCATTGTTCAATCATCATCAAGAAACATGGCTACTGGAACACAGCTCTACATTTTCAGGCAGTTCCCTCCAGCCTCTCCACTACATCTTGAACAACAAGGTGATATCTACTTAATGCATAAGAATAACCTCCAGGATAACCTCTCAACTCTGTTTGGAATCTCTCAGCCGTTGACACTTAGTCTCATTTCACTCTTCCCCCTTTGGTCGAGAAGGTTCTCTCAATCCCTTGATGTTAATTCTCAGCTCATTCTAGGGTTTTACTCAGTCCCTTGATGCTGAGTCTCAGCTCCTTCCAGGAACTCTGTCCCACGTTGCCAGGAAGGTCCACACCCCTGGGAATCATGTCCCACACAGAGAAGGGGAGGGTGGTGAGACTGCTCGTCATGTTGGCTGGAGAGAGAGGCCACATCTGAGCAACAAAAGAGGCTCTCTTGGGGGTGACTCTTAGGCCTAAATTTTAAGTAGACTTGACCTATCCTTTGTGGGGTTAAGTTTCATATGAACAAACCCCAAGACTGGGGGCTCAGCCTATAGCTTTGGTTGTCCACACTGCTTGTGAGAATATCAAGAATTCAACTTGGGGAAGTTGAATTTCTCCCCACTCTCACCATTCCCCAAAGGGGGCTTGCAAATACTTTTCCAGTCACTGATCAAATCACTCTGGGATTCATCGGGGCATCCCTCTGGACAAACCAACAAAATCTCATGTCCTACCTGAGATTCCAAGTACTTATGACATTCAATCAAACTATCTACATGAGTTATATTAGGAAATGCTCTAGTCAAAATATAAATTTTGTAACAAATAAACATTTTTATTTGAAATGAAATCAGAAAGAAAGATAGATGGTAAAGATCAAGATGGTATAATCTAGGAATGCCTAGAGTGTATAATAATAGTGAAATGTACAATGTACAAATTTTAAAAATGTTTTTGCATGAGGAAGAACAAAGGAATGTCATTATTGCAGGGTGCTGAAAATAGATGATAATTAATACTTTAAAATGTCACCTTATGTGTGAGACTAAAGACCATTGGATTTGAAGAAGGAAAATGCTCCCGGAAGAGCTTCATGAAACAGGAAACCAGGAGAGAAAGCTAGCAGACTTCACCATGTGCCCTTCCAGCTGGGAGAGAAACCCTGAACTTCATTGGCCTTTCTTAGGTAAAGGTGCCACTTGTTGGTGCCTTAATTTGGACATCTTCATAGCCTTTCCTTAATATGGATGTTTTCACAGCCTTAGAACTATGAACTTGCAACTTAATAAATTCCCCCTTTTAAAAAGTCATTCTGTTTTTGGTATATTGAATTCCAGCAGCTTGCAAACTAGAACTCCACGTTAATCTGCTCAAGCAAAGATACCACATCCTGTACAGCAACTGCAAATGGGGGACCTGCTAGATCGAATTTGTGGTAATATATTATTATCCTTTTTATTAAAGTGGTACATTTTTTAGATCTTTCTGAGTATCATTAATCTCTGCAGCTCTCCATAGATCACTATAATAGTTCTTATTCCACAGGCACAGGAATAAATATGGGGGAACTCACCATCTACCAATAATGAGCTTTATTATGACTCTTTCAGAATTCTCTGTGTATAGGATCATGTCCAGCTTTACTTCTTCCTTTCCAATTTGGATTACTTTTATTTCTTTTTCCTTTTTTTGCAAATTGCTCTGGCTAGAACTTCTTGTAAAATGTTGAGTAACAGTTACTATTGTAAATGGAATTTTTTCTTGATTTCCTCCTCAGATTACTCTTTGCTAGAGTTTAGAAACCCTACTGATTTTTGTGTATTGATCCTGTACGCTGCCACTTAGCTGAAATTATCTTTTAGCTCTAGTAGCTTTGTTGTAGGCTTTTCAGGACTCTCTCTCTATAGGACCATGTCATCTGCAGATATACAAGGTCTGTCTTCCTTTCCAACTTGGATTCCTATTGTCTCTTTTTCTTACCTAACTGCTCTGGCTGGAACTTCTAGTACAATGTTGAATAACAGTGGTGACAGTGTACATTCTTGTTATTCTAGATCTTAAAGGGAACGTTTTCAGTCCTTCACCATTGAGATACATTGTTAGCAATGGATTTTTCACACATGCCTCTTATCATGTTGAGGGGGTTTCCTTCTATTCATATTTTTTGAAGTGTTTTTGTTGAGAATTGTTGCTGGATTTTGTCAAAGTCCCTTTCTGTGTCAATTGAGATAGTCATGTGTTTTTTTTTCCCTTTGTTCTGTTGAAGTGATGTATTAAATTAATTTATTTTCTTATGTTGAACCACCCTTGTACACTTCAAATAAACCCACTTTATCCTGATATGTAATTCTTGTAATGTGCTGTTGGACTCTATCTGCAAATCATTTGTTGAGGATTTTGCATTTATATTCATAAGGGAAATTAATCTGTAATTTTCTTTTCTGGTGGTATCTTTATCTGGTTTTGATATTAAGGTGATGTTGGCCTCATTGAATGAGGTAAGTAGTGTTCCCCTCTGTTCAATTTTTTTGGAGGAGCTTATTGATTCTTCTTGTAATGATTGGTAAAATTCCCTTATGAAGCCATCTGGTCCTGGACTTTTCTTTGTTGGGAGGTTTTTGGCAACTCATTCAGTCTTTCTACTTGTAATGGGTTTCTTGAGTCATCTACTTCTTCTAAAATCATTGTAGGTTGTTCATATGCCTCTAGAAATCTGTCCATTTCATCTAGGTTGTCTAATTTGTTGGCATAGAGTTGTTCATAGTATCCTCTCATGATCTGTGCTGGTTTGAAATGATGTATGTACACTAGAAAAGCCATGTTTTAATCCTAATCCCATTTTATAAAGGCAGCCATTTCTTCTAATAACCTATTCAGTATTGAATGTTTGAACCTGTAATTAGATCATATCCTTGGAGATGTGATTTAATCAAGAGTGGTTGTTAAACTGGATTAGGTAGAGGCATGTCTCCACCCATTTGGATGGGTCTTGATTAGTTTCTGGAGTCCTATAAAAGAGGAAACATTTTGGAGAAAGAAAGAGCAGAGAAGAATGACCTAGCCATGAGAAGCAGAGAGAACCAACTAGTGACCTTTGGAGATGAAGAAGGAAAACACCTCCCGGGGAGCTTTATGAAACAGGAAGCCAGGAGAGAAAGCTAGTAGATGACACCATGTTTGCCATGTGCCCTTCCAGCTGAGAGAGAAGACCTGAATGTGTTCACCATGTGCCTTCTCGCTTGAGAGAGAAACCCTGAACTTCATCGGCCTTCTGGAACCAAGGTATCTTTCCCTGGATGGATGACTTTGATTGGACATTTCTATAGATTTGTTTTAATTGGGACATTTTCTCAGCTTTAAAACTGTAAACTAGCAACTTATTGAATTCTCCTTTTTAAAAGCCATTCCATTTCTGGTATATTGCATTTTGGCAGCTAGCAAACTAGAGCGCCATCCTTTTTATTTCTGTGGGGTCAGTAGTAATGTCCCTTCTTTCATTTCTGATTTTTATTTATTTGCATCTTCTCTCCTTTTTTGCCAGTTTAGTTAAGGGTTTATTAATAATACTGATCTTTTCAGAGAACAAAATTTTGGTTTTTTAATGCTATCATTTTTTAATTCTTCATTTCATTTATTTCTGCTCTAATTTTTGTTATTTCTTTATTCCTAATTCTTTGTGTGTTGTTTGCACTTCTTTTTCTAGTTCTTCAAGGTATGCAGTTTGGTATTTGATTTTAGCTCTTTCTTATTTTTAATGTAAACATTTAAGATTATAAATTTCCCTCTCAACACTGCCTTCACTGCATCTCTTAAGTTTTGATGTGCTGTATTCTTATTTTCAATCATCTCAAGATAATTTACTTATTTCCATTGCAATTTCTTCTTTGACCCACTGATTCTTTAAGAATGTGTTTTTAAACATCCATGTATTGTTTGATTTTTCAGTTATCTGCCTGTTAATGATTTCCAGCTTCTATTCCATTATGGTCAGAGAAGATGCTTTATATAATTTTAATCTTTTTAAAATTATTGAGACCTGTTTTGTGACCTAACATGTGGTCTGTCCTGGAGAATGATCCATGTGCACTTTTGAAGAATGTATATGCTGCTATTTTGAGTGTGTCTGTTAGGTTAGTTCATTTATCATCTTATTCAAATTCTCTATTTCTTTATTGATGTTCTGTTATATGATCCATCTGTTATTGTAGAGGTGTATATTTCTCTCTTCAGTTTTGCCAGTGTTTGTCTCATGTATTTTGCAGCACTGTATTACTGATAAAAAAGGAAAACATACATAAAAACCAAAGAACAAAATGACTGAAGTAAGCACTGCCTTTACAGTAATAGCATTGAATGCTAATGGGATAAATTCCCCAATCAAAAGACACAAATTTGCAGAATGGATAAAAAAAGCTTGATAAAAAAGTTATGATCTTTCTTCTTGGTGGATTTCTCCTTTTATTAATATGCAGTGTCCATCTTTGTCTCTTGTAATAGCTTTTTACTTAAAGTCTATTTTGTCTGATATCAATATAGCTAGCCCAGCTCTCTTTTTATTAATGTTTGCATGGGATATCTTTTTCATCCTTTCATTTTAAAGCTATTTGTGTCTTTAGGTCTAAGATGAGTCTCTTGTAAGCAGCATATCATGCTTTTTAGATCATGCTTTTTTTATCCATTCTGCAAATTTGTGTCTTTTGATTGGGGGAATTTATTCCATTAGCATTCAATGTTATTACTGTAAAGGCAGTACTTACTTCAGTCATTTTGTTCTTTGGTTTTTATGTATGTTTTCCTTTTTAATCTCTCTTTTCCTTTGTTGCAATCTCCTTTTCTGTATAATAACTATTTTGTGATGTGTTTGACTGATCTCTTTCTCATTTGTCTTACTGTGTATGTATGTGTGTGTATATACACATATATTATTATTATTATTTTGCATGAGCAGGCACTGGGAATAGAACCCGGGTCTCCAGCATGGCAGGCAAGATCTCTGCCTGCTGAGCCACTGTAGGCTGCCTTTACTGTATATTTTTAAAATACTTTATTTTTGGTTACCCTGAGGTTTGTATGAAACAACTTATATCTATAACCTACTCATTTGAAAAGATACCAACTTAGCTTCAATAGCATAAACATTCTCTGCTTCCATATCCCTTCATTATGTTGTTTTTATTTTTATCACACATTACTTTACGTTTCTATGTCCATTATCCTGTTCAATTGTTTTAGTTTGCTAAAGCTGACAAAATGTTATATACCAAAATTGACCTAGCTTTAATAATGGGGATTTATTGGCATATGAGTTTAGAGTTTTAAGTCCATGAAAATGTCCAAATTAAAGCATTGACAGGATCATACCCTCTCTCCTAACACTGGCTTCCAGTGATCTTTAGCTTCTCTGTCACATGGCCTGACACATGGCGACACCTGCTGGTCTCTCCCTTCTCTCCAGGTTTCATTGCTTCTAGCATCTGGCTTCAGTGGCTTCCTCTCTGTTTTCTATGTGTATTTTAACTTCGTCTCTCTTAGCCTCTCTGGGAACTTCTTCCTGTGTCTTCTCTCTGTCTTTTATCCTCTTATAAAGGACTACAGTAGGGGGATTACTGAATGAGGTGGGTTAATCTTTTATTTACTCTTTCTGAAGATCTTCATACTAGTCCAAGCCATACTCTCCTATCTTTTCCTTTCAACATGCAGAACTTCCTTTAGTAATTCTTGCAAGGCAAGTCTTTTGTTGATGGCAGCTCTCAGTTTTTGTTTATCTGTGAATATCTTAAACACGCTCTCATTTTTGAAGGACAATTTTGTCAGATAAAGAATTTTTGGATGACAGTTTTACTCTTTCAATACTTTCAATATATTATACCACTGCCTTCTAGTCTCCATGGTTTCTGTTGAAAGCATTGCACTTAGTCTTATTAAGGTCCCTTTGTATGTGATGAATCACTTTTCTCCTGCTGTTTTCAGAATTCTCTCTTTATCTTTTGCATTTGACATTCTGATTGGTATATGTCTCAGAGTAGCCCTATTAGGATTTATCCTGTTGATTCTTGGACATTATATTTATGTCTTTCATAAAGAGTTGGAAAATTTTTTTACCATTATTTCCTCAAATATTCTTTCTGCCCCCTTTCCCTTATCACTTCCTTCTGGGACACCCATGATACATATGTCTGTGTACTTCATTCTGTCATTCAAATCCCTGAGACTATGCTCAATTTTTTTCCATTCTTTTTTCTATCTGTTCTTCTGACTGTATGACTTCAATTGTCCTGCCTTCTAGGTTGCTAAATTTTTCTCCTCCATGTTCAAATCTGCTATTGAATTCCTTTAGTGTATTGATAATCTCTATTATTGTGCATTACACCCCCATAATTTTATGTTTATTTTTATACTTTCAAGTTTTTCTCTAGGCTCACTCATTGTTTTCTTAATATCATTTAGCATTATATCCATCTTTTCCTTCATCTTCTTGAATTAATTTAGGAGATTTGTTTGAACTTCTTTGATTTGTTCTTCTGAATTCTATGTCTCCTCTGAGGTTTTAATTTGTTCCCTTAAATGAGACATATCTTCCTGTTTCTTAGTATGGCTTGTAATTTTGCTAATATTTAGACTTTTGATTGTCTTGATGAGTTAAACTCTAAAGAGTAGTTTCTTCCTCTTGTCCGGTGTTTTATTACTGATTGTCTTTGTACTGAGGCTCTTGTTTGATTCATGGTCCAACTTATTCTGTATCTTTAGAGTAGCCTGTGTTTAACTGTTCACATTTTCTCAGTTCTTCTTTATCTGATTCTTGCACTGGATATTTGGTACAATTGATAAGATTGCACTATTTGTGCGGTTGTTTCACCTCCAGGAGAAAGTTTCCTTTCCTCTGGAAATCTTGATCTGTTCTGTTTTTTTGTGTGTGTGTGCGTGCAGAATTTTCTCCCCAGCTCCTTTGATTTGTTTAATTTCTCTCCCTCCCTCAATGCCCCCTTTTCCTTACACTTTTCAGGTTGGGGACTTGTCTTGTCTTACAGCAGTTTAGTTCCTACCCTCTTTTCCCCCATCCCCACAGTTCTATAAGAATTTTCTGCCTCTATTTTCTTCCCTTCACCCCATGGAGCTAGAGGGCATCAATTCATAAAGGTAGGTCAAACAGAAAAAATATGTTTTGCATTTAGGTGTTCAGCCTATAGAAACTGGATTGAGTGCATGTTACTCTTTCAAAACATGTCTGCCAAGGACTCACTCTCTGCCCCCACCCCCTGCCCCTTTTATATGCAGCATGATTCAGCAGCTTATGTTATATCCTGGGACTCTGTGGACTTGGTTCCCTGTGTCTGATATGAGGTTTCCAACTCTTTTCTGTGAATGGCTCTAATCCATATCTGCAGCAAGAGGGACCCAGGCTGTGCTGCCTCTGTTTTACTCTCAAGTTGTGTAGGACTGTGTGAGGGGGAGAGGTCTGGACTGATGGGTCCAGGACATAAATTTCCTCTCTGATGTTGGAAACTATTTTTCTTTTGTTTTCAATTCAGCACTTGTGAGTCCTTCTCCAGAATCTATCATCCTCCAGAGTTCTAAGCAAGTACAATTTGTCCTTTAATTAGCTAATACTGAGGGAAGACTTTTCCAGGGAATGTCTTACAATCACCATGTTGATGGTATCAACACCTCTATCCTTGCATTTTGATTGCATAGATTGAGTAATGCCATTATTGGGCACCCATCTAACTTGCCTCCAAATATTTCATGTTCTATGAACTATCGTCATCTCTTTCTACAGTTCAGCTTGCTTTGGTTACCACCCCAGGCTTAATGCCCATTACAATAATTGTACCCATTTTGCTTTTCATGGTTAAGAGCTACTGGCTGGTGTCTCCGTGGTTTCACAACCCTAGCATGCTCTTTTCTCTCAGAGCACCAGGCTCTATAATAACATCTCTTAATGTTCTTGGCCTACAGAAGCCAGCCACCAGTGAGCTTCCCAGCAATGCTCCCCAGTATATTCCTTGCTCTGGTAAATGGAGTATCCTTTAGATCTTTCTGCAGAGCACAGGGGATTTTTGTTCACATTATGTGATATATCTACTCTAGCATGCCCACTTCTTTGAGCCTTTTGATCCCTTTTCTTACTATGGAAGTTCTGGCATTTTTATTATACTTAATGTAGAAACATCCTAGAAGCATGTTCACACATCTCTTGCCAGTTAAATATTTTATTGTAGGAGAATTCTCCCATTTTGCTAAACTTTTCCTTATCTAACTTTAGTTCTATCCCCTCTCTCTTTTCAACACCATCAAGACTCAGTCTCATACATTTTCTCCTAGCTCCTGTCAATAAATATTCACAGGTCCTGCAGCTTCTTTGGCATATAGTCTCTTTCCTACCTTAACAGGTCCAGCACTTCCCCAACTAGTTTATATTGTCTAAATCCTAGTTATTGTCTACGTGATAAGGAAGAAATATTGGAATAGATTCTTAAGGGGCATATGTTGTCTTTCAACACAGAGTCCTTGGCATCATCTTCAAGCAAGGGTGGTATGCTAGTCTTAAGCAAGAAGAAACAGAAAGTTTTTATGTGTATCTGGTGTTTCAAGATTTTCAAGTTTATCAACTCATGTGTCTCTATGCCAAGTCTCAGCATCCCACTTCTTTCCAATTAGGACACTGAAATTGGCATAGCAGATCATCTGGATTTGAGAATCCAATTTTCTATGAAACTTTGATTCTGTTTTAATTAAGTCTTGGAATGTATCTTCAGCTTTTACTGACCTTCAGATATAGGAGGTGATAGTGTCCTTTCTGTCTCTCATATTTAGATTAAATTTGCTATTGTCACTCAGTTTTTCATCATTTTCTCCAGTGTATTCCACTATCTCCAGAAACAGCCACTGGATTCTATGCTGCTTATGAGTAATTCCTTCTCCAAATATTGCAAATTCCTGTCAGTATTTTCTCTCCAATGGTATCCCTCCACCACTGAAGGTTTTAACAATTCTATTCTACTGCTTGTCAGGTATAATCAATATGACACCTATATTAGTGATGGAGTCCTTATGGCCAGATATTTGATGGATAATACAGTTCCAGCATCCTGTTTGTTTTAGAGTATGCTTCATCAGATCACTCCTGGCACCAATTGTGTTATGTTGAGTTCTCTGGAAAGTAGATTCTGAGATAAATATTAGCATACAAGTGGTTTATTAGATTGTGTTCAGAGAATAGCCCCTGTGCAGGAGACAGGAAAACAGAATTGGGTAAGAGGAAAAGGTTAAATATGATGCATTTGCAACAGTGGCCTTGGCTAATTCTATAAAAATCTCTGCAAGGGGAATGAACTTTGGAGAGGTTCCAAATTGAGGCAAGGAGGGCACATTATGTCCCTTGGAAGTGGGCATAATCTTGGACAAGGTTATCTTAACAAAGGATAATCCTTAAAGAGGGCCTCAGAATTAGCAGCCAACAACCATGAGTAATTTGGTACTGAAGGGGATATCTGGGCAGAATACTGAGCATCCATTACAGTAGTATTGATGATAGGTTGGAAGAATGAGAGACCTGTGTTATGGCCAGTCTTCTTACAGAGATAGGAAACAGAAAAGGAGGAGAAGGCTAGGTTGAGGGAAGCCAATGAATTTGTTTGTTTCAACTTAAGAAGGATATGACAAGCTGACAATTGGAGTCTTAACCCAGAGTTCAGTAGAGAGTTGAGTCTCAAAGATGTACGTCTGAAAACCCACTGGTATTTTGGATACTGAAAGCCATTAGATGGATGATATTATATGAGACAAGTGTATACAGCAAGAGAGGAAAGTCAAATATTAAACCTTGATAGACCTTTATATATAAAAAGTATCTTAGGAAGGGGAACAAAGCAAGAGGAAAACAGATATAGATTCTTTAAAAATATTGGCCATTAGCATTCTTTAAAAGTGGCAGAAGGCTCTATAGCCTTGCCCAAACTAACAGTAATATATACCAGAACATTTTAGGAGCAATGCGTTTGAAAAATCTTTTTGCTTAGTCTGGGTAAATTTCCCACCCTGTGGGTCAACTATTCAAACTCTGTGTTGCCTTGCAGAGTACTGTTCCATTGTAGTGACGTTCACTTCTACCTTCAGATCGACAATCATATCTGACCTCACTGCGAACTTGTCCTCTCAAGAAACAGCTCCCCATATATCCTACACCATAAAATCCACGTGAGTATATTTTTTCTTTAAGAGTAATACTTTATTTGTCTAACTCTGAAATCTTCTCAATTAACCAACCTTTCACCTGTATCATATGACCCTGCCTATGGTTTTAGTCTATCACTTCCTTCAGGCTTCTCTGTGTTCAAACCTGACTCCATGATCCGTAATTTTATACTTAGATGCCCTTCCTCGCTTAACCCATTGCTGAATACAAATTGTTGATTCCCAATTCTAGATAAACATCTATATCTACTTATCTCCCCCCTTTTTCCTATTTACCTCAATATTTCTCTAGATTTTCCATCAACTTTTCTCTTTCTAACATACTCTTTGTAATATAGTTCACATAACTTTCCTAATACAAGGAATATATATATATGAACATATAAAGGCTTGCACAAATGTGTATATCCCATCTCATTAATGAGTAGGAAGGAGTTAAGGAACAAAACCATCAACTGCTGTCCTTGGGAAGGGTGTTTAATAGTGGTAGGGGAAGTATGATAGACCCCACGTTTCTGCTGAATGCAGTGAAAGCTTTTTTCTTGGATCCACTCTAAAAGCAACCTTCTTGCAAACAGCGAATGGTAAACCAAAACCAAAACCAAACCAAACCGAAGCAAAACATAAAAAAAGTAAAACCTGAAGCAAACAAAACAGCAACAGCAATGAACAAGTTCAATAAAGACTTCTCATTGCTGCAGCTTATTAGAGGACACAGTCAACTGGACAGAGGACAAAGAGTGCTCAGAACAAATAGGCCGAAAAAATAACCAGGCAATTGCAAACAGAGATACTTGTTATACCTGGCTAATAATTTAAAAGGTGGCAAGCTCTTTTAGAACTTCAGTTTTACTTTAACTCAGTTAAGTAAGAAAGGGCAGGGACTTACTGACAAATACATCCAATGATAATTTTATGTTGTTTTAGGTTTGATAGTCAAATATATTGGAGAAAAACAAAACCTTCTTGCTTTAAGAACTCAAGATAAAAAAATTATCTGATATTGATAATAAAGGCCCCTGGAAAAAATAGTGATTATTTCAGTGCAGATCAGTGTGGTCACAGAGCAAAATGATTATTTCCCTTCTAATCTATAAGAAGGGAAATTCAGATGGCACCAGAAAAAAAGAAATTTCCTTACTTACATATGGCTAAGGATTTTATCTATTTCTTATTAATTTAGACTCTGTTGGGAAATTAATATCAGAACCCTATTTTAAATTACTTATATTTAGTAATAGAGTATTTAGTCATTGTCAATTAATTTATTTGTTGTTTTAAAAATGTTCTAGGTTAAAAGACTTCTAGTATTAGAAAACCTACACTGAGAAGATGCCAGATGGATTTAGCATTCAAATCCTGATGTCCATGAAAGACTTTCTGGGGTGATGGAAATGTTCTATGGCTTGATATGGGTATGGATTATATGGGTGTAGTCCATTGTCAAAACTCATTGAATTGTACACTTAAGATTTTGCTGTATGTTAATTTTACCTGCAAAGCTGTAAATAAGCATTTGATTTTTTTTTTCTTTAGTTAGTAGGTTTGCTTTTTACGCTGGTATGGGTTAACAATTCTGAAACTATTTTCCAATTATTTTAGGCTTGAGTAACTAAATAAATATATCATGGATAATAGGAAACTGGTTTTCCTGGGGGAGACAGGAGTTACAAGTATTGAAAGAAGGAATACTAAAACATACCCTACAGTGTTTTACTAGAATGGACAGTATCAATATGAACTCATGCTTAATATCTATACATTTATCCATATTATATCTACATTTATTGATACACATATATTCTTGGGTATATGTATATATATATATATATATATGTATGTATGCATGTCTCTATTTCTAAGTTTCTAAATATTATTCTCTACTTAAAGAAATTAATGTTTCTTAGAGAATGGGTTAATTTGAGGGCTGTGCCATGGAAAGTGAAATATTACCCTGGAATGTTTTTGGGAGTAAGAAAGTAAGGAGGTTCTGAAAGAATGATGGGGACATACAAAGGGCATAGAACTTGTTTGAAGGAGCTTCAAAGATATATATATATTTTTTTTTACATTTTTTTATTAATTAAAAAAATTAACTAACACAACATTTAGAAATCATTCCATTCTACATATGCAATCAGTAATTCTTAATATCATCACATAGATGTATGATCATTATTTCTTAGTACATATGCATCGATTTAGAAAAAGAAATAGCAAGACAACAGAAAAAGAAATAAAATGATAATATAGAGAAAAAATAAAAATAAAAAATACAAAAACATATAAGAAAAAAAATAAAAAAAAACTATAGCTCAGATGCAGCTTCATTCAGTGTTTTAACATAATTACATTACAATTAGGTAGTATTGTGCTGTCCATTTTTTTTTTTTTTTAGAAATCATACCATTCTACATATGCAATCAGTAATTCTTAACATCATCACATAGATGCATGCTCATCGTTTCTTAGTACATTTGCATCGGTTTAGAAGAACTAGCAATACAACCGAAAAAGATATAGAATGCTAATATAGAGAAAAAAAAATAAAAGTAATAATAGTAAGAACAAAACAAAACAAAACAAAACAAAAACCTATAGCTCGGATGCAGCTTCATACAGTGTTTTAACATTATTACTTTACAATTAGGTATTATTGTGCTGTCCATTTTTGAGTTTTTGTATCTAGTCCTGTTGCACAGTCTGTATCCCATCAGCTCCAATTACCCATTATCTTACCCTGTTTCTAACTCCTGCTGAACTCTGTTACCAATGACATATTCCAAGTTTATTCTCAAATATTGATTCACATCATTGGGACCATACAGTATTTGTCTTTTAGTTTTTGGCTAGACTCATTCAGCATAATGTTCTCTAGGTCCATCCATGTTATTACATGCTTCATAATTTTATCCTGTCTTAAAGCTGCATAATATTCCATCGTATGTATATACCACAGTTTGTTTAGCCACTCGTCTGTTGATGGACATTTTGGCTGTTTCCATCTCTTTGCAATTGTAAATAACGCTGCTATAAACATTGGTGTGCAAATGTCCGTCTGAGTTTTTGCCCTTAATTCCTTTGAGTAGATTCCCAGCAATGGTATTGCTGGGTCGTATGGCAATTCTATATTCAGCTTTTTGAGGAACTGCCAAATTGCCTTCCACAGTGGTTGCACCATTTGACATTCCCACCAACAGTGGATAAGTGTGCCTCTTTCTCCGCATCCTCTCCAGCACTTGTCATTTTCTGTTTTGTTGATAATGGCCTTTCTGGTGGGTGTGAGATGATATCTCATTGTGGTTTTGATTTGCATTTCTCTAATGGCCAGGGACGTTGAGCATTTCTTCATGTGCCTCTTGGCCATCCATATTTCCTCTTCTGGTAGGTGTCTGTTCAAGTCTTTTTCCCATTTTGTAATTGGGTTGGCTGTCTTTTTATTGTTGAGTTGAACAATCTCTTTATATATTCTGGATACTAGACCTTTATCTGATATGTCATTTCCAAATATTATCTCCCATTGTGTAGGCTGTCTTTCTACTTTCTTGATGAAGTTCTTTGATGCACAAAAGTGTTTAATTTTGAGGAGCTCCCGTTTATTTATTTCTTTCTTCAGTGCTCTTGCTTTAGGTTTAAGGTCCATAAAACCACCTCCAGTTGTAAGATTCATAAGATATCTCCCTACATTTTCCTCTAACGGTGTTATGGTCTTAGACCTAATGTTTAGATCTTTGATCCATTTTGAGTTAACTTTTGTCTAAGGTGTGAGATGCGGGTCTTCTTTCATTCTTTTACATATGGATATCCAGTTCTCTAGGCACCATTTATTGAAGAGACTGTTCTGTCCCAGGTGAGTTGGCTTGACTGCCTTATCAAAGATCAAATGTCCATAGATGAGAGGGTCTATATCTGAGCACTCTATTCGATTCCATTGGTCGATATATCTATCTTTATGCCAATACCATGCTGTTTTGACCACTGTGGCGTCATAATATGCCTTAAAGTCCAGCATTGCGAGACCTCCAGCTTCGTTTTTTTTCCTCAAGATGTTTTTAGCAATTCGGGGCATCCTGCCCTTCCAGATAAATTTGCTTATTGGTTTTTCTAATTCTGAAAAATAAGTTGTTGGGATTTTGATTGGTATTGCATTGAATCTGTAGATCAGTTTAGGTAGGATTGACATCTTAATTATATTTAGTCTTCCAATCCATGAACACGGTATGCCCTTCCATCTATTTAGGTCTTCTGTGATTTCTTTTAGCAGTTTTTTGTAGTTTTCTTTATATAGGTTTTTTGTCTCTTTAGTTAAATTTATTCCTAGGTATTTTATTCTTTTAGTTGCAATTGTAAATGGGATTCGTTTCTTGATTTCCCCCTCTGCTTGTTCATTGCTAGTGTATAGAAATGCTACAGATTTTTGAATGTTGATCTTGTAGCCTGCAACTTTGCTGTACTCATTTATTAGCTCTAGTAGTTTTGTTGTGGATTTTTCCGGATTTTCGACGTATAGTATCATATCGTCTGCAAACAGTGATAGTTTTACTACTTCATTTCCAATTTTGATGCCTTGTATTTCTTTTTCTTGTCTAATTGCTCTGGCTAGAACCTCCAACACAATGTTGAATAATAGTGGTGATAGTGGACATCCTTGTCTTGTTCCTGATCTTAGGGGGAAAGTTTTCAATTTTTCCCCATTGAGGATGATATTAGCTGTGGGTTTTTCATATATTCCCTCTATCATTTTAAGGAAGTTCCCTTGTATTCCTATCCTTTGAAGTGTTTTCAACAGGAAAGGATGTTGAATCTTGTCGAATGCCTTCTCTGCATCAATTGAGATGATCATGTGATTTTTCCGCTTTGATTTGTTGATATGGTTTATTACATTAATTGATTTTCTTATATTGAACCATCCTTGCATACCTGGGATGAATCCTACTTGGTCATGATGTATAATTCTTTTAATGTGTTGTTGGATACGATTTGCTAGAATTTTGTTGAGGATTTTTGCATCTATATTCATTAGAGAGATTGGCCTGTAGTTTTCTTTTTTTTTTTTTAATTTTTAAATTTTATTTTTTATTAACGGAAAGAGAGAAAAAAGAAAAAAAAAAGAAATTAACACAACATTTAGAAATCATACCATTCTACATATGCACTCAGCAATTCTTAACATCGTCACATAGATGCATGATCATCGTTTCTTAGTACATTTGCATCGGTTTAGAGGAACTAGCAACACAACAGAAAAAGATATAAAATGTTAATATAGAGAAGAGAAATAAAAGTAGTAATAATTGTAAAAAACAACAACAAAAAAAACCCTATAGCTCAGATGCAGCTTCATTCAGTGTTTTAACATGATTACTTTACAATTAGGTATTATTGTGCTGTCCATTTTTGAGTTTTTGTATCTAGTCCTATTGCACAGTCTGTATCCCTTCCGCTCCAATTACCCTTTATCTTACCCTGTTGCTAACTCCTGCTGGACTCTGTTACCAATGACATATTTCAAGTTTATTCTCGAATGTCCATTCACATCAGTGGGACCATACAGTACTTGTCCTTTAGTTTTTGGCTAGACTCACTCAGCATAATATTCTCTAGGTCCATCCATGTTATTACATGCTTCATAAGTTTATCTTGTCTTAAAGCTGCATAATATTCCATCATATGTATATACCACAGTTTATTTAGCCATTCTGCTGTTGATGGACATTTTGGCTGTTTCCATCTCTTTGCAATTGTAAACAATGCTGCTATAAACATCGGTGTGCAAATGTCCGTCTGTGTCTTTGCCCTCAAGTCCTTTGAGTAGATTCCCAGCAATGGTATTGCTGGGTCGTATGGCAATTCTATATTCAGCTTTTTGAGGAACCGCCAAACTGCCTTCCACAGTGGTTGCACCATTTGACATTCCCACCAACAGTGGATAAGTGTGCCTCTTTCTCCGCATCCTCTCCAGCACTTGTCATTTTCTGTTTTGTTGATAATGGCCTTTCTGGTGGGTGTGAGATGATATCTCATTGTGGTTTTGATTTGCATTTCTCTAATGGCCAGGGACGTTGAGCATTTCTTCATGTGCCTCTTGGCCATCCATATTTCCTCTTCTGGTAGGTGTCTGTTCAAGTCTTTTTCCCATTTTGTAATTGGGTTGGCTGTCTTTTTATTGTTGAGTTGAACAATCTCTTTATATATTCTGGATACTAGACCTTTATCTGATATGTCATTTCCAAATATTATCTCCCATTGTGTAGGCTGTCTTTCTACTTTCTTGATGAAGTTCTTTGATGCACAAAAGTGTTTAATTTTGAGGAGCTCCCGTTTATTTATTTCTTTCTTCAGTGCTCTTGCTTTAGGTTTAAGGTCCATAAAACCACCTCCAGTTGTAAGATTCATAAGATATCTCCCTACATTTTCCTCTAACGGTGTTATGGTCTTAGACCTAATGTTTAGATCTTTGATCCATTTTGAGTTAACTTTTGTCTAAGGTGTGAGATGCGGGTCTTCTTTCATTCTTTTACATATGGATATCCAGTTCTCTAGGCACCATTTATTGAAGAGACTGTTCTGTCCCAGGTGAGTTGGCTTGACTGCCTTATCAAAGATCAAATGTCCATAGATGAGAGGGTCTATATCTGAGCACTCTATTCGATTCCATTGGTCGATATATCTATCTTTATGCCAATACCATGCTGTTTTGACCACTGTGGCGTCATAATATGCCTTAAAGTCCAGCATTGCGAGACCTCCAGCTTCGTTTTTTTTCCTCAAGATGTTTTTAGCAATTCGGGGCATCCTGCCCTTCCAGATAAATTTGCTTATTGGTTTTTCTAATTCTGAAAAATAAGTTGTTGGGATTTTGATTGGTATTGCATTGAATCTGTAGATCAGTTTAGGTAGGATTGACATCTTAATTATATTTAGTCTTCCAATCCATGAACACGGTATGCCCTTCCATCTATTTAGGTCTTCTGTGATTTCTTTTAGCAGTTTTTTGTAGTTTTCTTTATATAGGTTTTTTGTCTCTTTAGTTAAATTTATTCCTAGGTATTTTATTCTTTTAGTTGCAATTGTAAATGGGATTCGTTTCTTGATTTCCCCCTCTGCTTGTTCATTGCTAGTGTATAGAAATGCTACAGATTTTTGAATGTTGATCTTGTAGCCTGCAACTTTGCTGTACTCATTTATTAGCTCTAGTAGTTTTGTTGTGGATTTTTCCGGATTTTCGACGTATAGTATCATATCGTCTGCAAACAGTGATAGTTTTACTACTTCATTTCCAATTTTGATGCCTTGTATTTCTTTTTCTTGTCTAATTGCTCTGGCTAGAACCTCCAACACAATGTTGAATAATAGTGGTGATAGTGGACATCCTTGTCTTGTTCCTGATCTTAGGGGGAAAGTTTTCAATTTTTCCCCATTGAGGATGATATTAGCTGTGGGTTTTTCATATATTCCCTCTATCATTTTAAGGAAGTTCCCTTGTATTCCTATCCTTTGAAGTGTTTTCAACAGGAAAGGATGTTGAATCTTGTCGAATGCCTTCTCTGCATCAATTGAGATGATCATGTGATTTTTCCGCTTTGATTTGTTGATATGGTTTATTACATTAATTGATTTTCTTATATTGAACCATCCTTGCATACCTGGGATGAATCCTACTTGGTCATGATGTATAATTCTTTTAATGTGTTGTTGGATACGATTTGCTAGAATTTTGTTGAGGATTTTTGCATCTATATTCATTAGAGAGATTGGCCTGTAGTTTTCTTTTTTTTTTTTTTAATTTTTAAATTTTATTTTTTATTAACGGAAAGAGAGAAAAAAGAAAAAAAAAAAGAAATTAACACAACATTTAGAAATCATACCATTCTACATATGCACTCAGCAATTCTTAACATCGTCACATAGATGCATGATCATCGTTTCTTAGTACATTTGCATCGGTTTAGAGGAACTAGCAACACAACAGAAAAAGATATAAAATGTTAATATAGAGAAGAGAAATAAAAGTAGTAATAATTGTAAAAAACAACAACAAAAAAACCCTATAGCTCAGATGCAGCTTCATTCAGTGTTTTAACATGATTACTTTACAATTAGGTATTATTGTGCTGTCCATTTTTGAGTTTTTGTATCTAGTCCTATTGCACAGTCTGTATCCCTTCCGCTCCAATTACCCTTTATCTTACCCTGTTGCTAACTCCTGCTGGACTCTGTTACCAATGACATATTTCAAGTTTATTCTCGAATGTCCATTCACATCAGTGGGACCATACAGTACTTGTCCTTTAGTTTTTGGCTAGACTCACTCAGCATAATATTCTCTAGGTCCATCCATGTTATTACATGCTTCATAAGTTTATCTTGTCTTAAAGCTGCATAATATTCCATCATATGTATATACCACAGTTTATTTAGCCATTCTGCTGTTGATGGACATTTTGGCTGTTTCCATCTCTTTGCAATTGTAAACAATGCTGCTATAAACATCGGTGTGCAAATGTCCGTCTGTGTCTTTGCCCTCAAGTCCTTTGAGTAGATTCCCAGCAATGGTATTGCTGGGTCGTATGGCAATTCTATATTCAGCTTTTTGAGGAACCGCCAAACTGCCTTCCACAGTGGTTGCACCATTTGACATTCCCACCAACAGTGGATAAGTGTGCCTCTTTCTCCGCATCCTCTCCAGCACTTGTCATTTTCTGTTTTGTTGATAATGGCCTTTCTGGTGGGTGTGAGATGATATCTCATTGTGGTTTTGATTTGCATTTCTCTAATGGCCAGGGACGTTGAGCATTTCTTCATGTGCCTCTTGGCCATCCATATTTCCTCTTCTGGTAGGTGTCTGTTCAAGTCTTTTTCCCATTTTGTAATTGGGTTGGCTGTCTTTTTATTGTTGAGTTGAACAATCTCTTTATATATTCTGGATACTAGACCTTTATCTGATATGTCATTTCCAAATATTATCTCCCATTGTGTAGGCTGTCTTTCTACTTTCTTGATGAAGTTCTTTGATGCACAAAAGTGTTTAATTTTGAGGAGCTCCCGTTTATTTATTTCTTTCTTCAGTGCTCTTGCTTTAGGTTTAAGGTCCATAAAACCACCTCCAGTTGTAAGATTCATAAGATATCTCCCTACATTTTCCTCTAACGGTGTTATGGTCTTAGACCTAATGTTTAGATCTTTGATCCATTTTGAGTTAACTTTTGTCTAAGGTGTGAGATGCGGGTCTTCTTTCATTCTTTTACATATGGATATCCAGTTCTCTAGGCACCATTTATTGAAGAGACTGTTCTGTCCCAGGTGAGTTGGCTTGACTGCCTTATCAAAGATCAAATGTCCATAGATGAGAGGGTCTATATCTGAGCACTCTATTCGATTCCATTGGTCGATATATCTATCTTTATGCCAATACCATGCTGTTTTGACCACTGTGGCGTCATAATATGCCTTAAAGTCCAGCATTGCGAGACCTCCAGCTTCGTTTTTTTTCCTCAAGATGTTTTTAGCAATTCGGGGCATCCTGCCCTTCCAGATAAATTTGCTTATTGGTTTTTCTATTTCTGAAAAATAAGTTGTTGGGATTTTGATTGGTATTGCATTGAATCTGTAGATCAGTTTAGGTAGGATTGACATCTTAATTATATTTAGTCTTCCAATCCATGCACACGGTATGCCCTTCCATCTATTTAGGTCTTCTGTGATTTCTTTTAGCAGTTTTTTGTAGTTTTCTTTATATAGGTTTTTTGTCTCTTTGGTTAAATTTATTCCTAGGTATTTTATTCTTTTAGTTGCAATTGTAAATGGGATTCGTTTCTTGATTTCCCCCTCAGCTTGTTCATTACTAGTGTATAGAAAAGCTACAGATTTTTGAATGTTGATCTTGTAGCCTGCAACTTTGCTGTACTCATTTATTAGCTCTAGTAGTTTTGTTGTGGATTTTTCCGGATTTTCGACGTATAGTATCATATCGTCTGCAAACAGTGATAGTTTTACTTCTTCCTTTCCAATTTTGATGCCTTATATTTCTTTTTCTTGTCTAATTGCTTTGGCTAGAACTTCTAACACAATGTTGAATAATAGTGGTTACAGTGGACATCCTTGTCTTGTTCCTGATCTTAGGGGGAAAGTTTTCCATTTTTCCCCATTGAGGATGATATTAGCTGTGGGTTTTTCATATATTCCCTCTATCATTTTAAGGAAGTTCCCTTGTATTCCTATCTTTTGAAGTGTTTTCAACAGGAAAGGATGTTGAATCTTGTCGAATGCCTTCTCTGCATCAATTGAGATGATCATGTGATTTTTCTGCTTTGATTTGTTGATGTGGTGTATTACATTAATTGATTTCCTTATACTGAACCATCCTTGCATACATGGGATGAATCCTACTTGGTCATGATGTATAATTCTTTTAATGTGTTGTTGGATACGATTTGCTAGAATTTTATTGAGGATTTTTGCACCTATATTCATTAGAGAGATTGGCCTGTAGTTTTCTTTTTTTGTAATATCTTTGCCTGGTTTTGGTATGAGCGTGATGTTGGCTTCATAGAATGAATTAGGTAGTTTTCCCTCCACTGCGATTATTTTGAAGAGTTTGAGGAGAGTTGGTACTAATTCCTTCTGGAATGTTTGATAGAATTCACATGTGAAGCTGTCTGGTCCTGGACTTTTCTTTTTAGGGAGCTTTTGAATGACTAATTCAATCTCTTTACTTGTGATTGATTTGTTGAGGTCATCTATGTCTTCTTGAGTCAAAGTTGGTTGTTCATGTCTTTCCAGGAACCCGTCCATTTCATCTAAATTGTTGTATTTATTAGCATAAAGTTGTTCATAGCATCCTGTTATTACCTCCTTTATTTCTGTGAGGTCAGTAGTTATGTCTCCTCTTCCATTTCTGATCTTATTTATTTGCATCCTCTCTCTTCTTCTTTTTGTCAGTCTTGCTAAGTGCCCATCAATCTTATTGATTTTCTCATAGAACCAACTTCTGGCCTTATTGATTTTCTCTATTGTTTTCATGTTTTCAATTTCATTTATTTCTGCTCTAATCTTTGTTATTTCTTTCCTTTTGCTTACTTTGGGATTAGTTTGCTGTTCTTTCTCCAGTTCTTCCAAGTGGACAGTTAATTCCTGCATTTTTGCCTTTTCTTCTTTTCTGATATAGGCATTTAGGGCAATAAATTTCCCTCTTAGCACTGCCTTTACTGCGTCCCATAAGTTTTGATATGTTGTGTTTTCATTTTCATTCACCTCGAGGTATTTGCTAATTTCTCTAGCAATTTCTTCTTTGACCCACTCGTTGTTTATGAGTGTGTTGTTGAGCCTCCACGTATTTGTGAATTTTCTGGCAGTCCGCCTATTATTGATTTCCAACTTCATTCCTTTATGATCCGAGAAAGTGTTGTGCATGATTTCAATCTTTTTAAATTTGTTAAGACTTGCTTTGTGACCCAGCATATGGTCTATCTTTGAGAATGATCCATGAGCACTTGAGAATAAGGTGTATCCTGCTGTTGTGAGATGTAATGTCCTATAAATGTCTGTTAAGTCTAGCTCATTTATAGTAATATTCAGATTCTCTATTTCTTTATTGATCCTCTGTCTAGATGTTCTGTCCATTGATGAGAGTGGTGAATTGAAGTCTACAACTATTATGGTATATGAGTCTATTTCCCTTTTCAGTGTTTGCAGTGTATTCCTCACGTATTTTTGGGCATTCTGGTTCGGTGCATAAATATTTATGATTGTTATGTCTTCTTGTTTAATTGTTCCTTTTATTAGTAGATAGTGTCCTTCTTTGTCTCTTTTAACTGTTTTACATTTGAAGTCTAATTTGTTGGATATTAGTATAGCCACTCCTGCTCTTTTCTGGTTGTTATTTGCATGAAATATCTTTTCCCAACCTTTCACTTTCAACCTATGTTTATCTTTGGGTCTAAGATGTGTTTCCTGTAGACAGCATATAGAAGGATCCTGTTTTTTAATCCATTCTGCCAATCTATGTCTTTCAATTGGGGAATTCAGTCCATTAACATTTAGTGTTATTACTGTTTGGATAATATTTTCCTCTACCATTTTACCTTTTGTATTATATATATCATATCTGATTTTCCTTCTTTCTGCACTCTTCTCCATACCTCTCTCTTCTGTCTTTTTGTATCTGACTCTAGTGCTCCCTTTAGTATTTCTTGCAGAGCTGGTCTCTTGGTCACAAATTCTCTCGGTGACTTTTTGTCTGAGAATGTTTTAATTTCTCCCTCATTTTTGAAGGATAATTTTGCTGGATATAGGAGTCTTGGTTGGCAGTTTTTCTCTTTTAGTAATTTAAATATATCATCCCACTGTCTTCTAGCTTCCATGGTTTCTGCTGAGAAATCTCCACATAGCCTTATTGGGTTTCCCTTGTATGTGATGGATTGTTTTTCTCTTGCTGCTTTCAAGATCCTCTCTTTCTCTTTGACCTCTGACATTCTAACTAGTAAGTGTCTTGGAGAACGCCTATTTGGGTCTAATCTCTTTGGAGTGCGCTGCACTTCTTGGTACTGTAATTTTAGGTCTTTCATAAGAGTTGGGAAATTTTCAGTGATAATTTCTTCCATTAGTTTTTCTCCTCCTTTTCCCTTCTCTTCTCCTTCTGGGACACCCACAACACGTATATTCGTGCTGTTCTTATTGTCCTTGAGTTCCCTGATACCCTGTTCAAATTTTTCCATTCTTTTCTAGATAGTTTCTGTTTGTTTTTGGAATTCAGATGTTCCATCCTCCAAATCACTAATTCTATCTTCTGTCTCTTTAAATCTATCATTGTAGGTATCCATTGTTTTTTCCATCTTTTCTACTTTATCCTTCACTTCCATAAGTTCTGTGATTTGGTTTTTCAGTTTTTCTATTTCTTCTTTATGTTCAGCCCATGTCCTCTTCATGTCCTCCCTCAATTTATCGATTTCATTTTTGAAGAGGTTTTCCATTTCTGTTCGTATATTCAGCATTAGTTGTCTCAGCTCTTGTATCTCATTTGAACTATTGGTTTGTTCCTTTAACTGGGCCATATTCTCAATCTTCTGAGCGTGGACCGTTATCTTCTGCTGCTGGCGTCTGGGCATTTAGTCAGATTTCCCTGGGTGTCGGACCCAACAAGGTTGTAAGATTTTTCTGTGAAATCTCTGGGTTCTGTTTTTCTTATCCTGCCCAGTAGGTGGTGCTCGTGGCACACGTTTGTCTCACTTGTTTGGAATGGATCCCCCCGGTCACCGATCTCCGCATCCTGGGGATTTCTGATCCAATTCTCTCCATTGGTTCGGGGGGCCGCATGTGGTGGGGGCGTCTGCCGCCGCGGCTTGAGGGGACCCTGTGGCTGGTCGCCGGCCGCAGCAGGCCCGGGGCACTCGCCACCGGATCAGGAAGTCGCCCGTGGGGGAGGGGCGTCGGTCACCGGCCGCCGCGGCCTGGGGAATTCCCCACCCGACCAGGAAGCCACCCGTGGGGGAGGGCCACCGCGGCTTGGATAGCCCTCTGATCTGAGACTCGTAGCCACGGACTCGAAGCCGAGACTCGAAGCCGCCTACAAAAGAGGGGCGCCAGCCACCTCAGCTTGGGAAACTTGCCTCTCCGAGACTCTCAGCCGGCCCGGGAAGGAGGGAGGGAGGAGCTCTGACCGCCGCAGCTGCCACTGCTCGGGAAATCGCGCGCCGCTCGGGGATCTCACTGCAGCCGAGTCTCGCAGTCAGACTAGCCAGTCCAGACTGGGGTACGCTGTGTGTCCATTCCCTTCCATAGCCCCGGGAGCTGTTCTGCACTGTTTCAGTTCACCTAGTAGTTGCTTTGGAGGAGGAACTAAGACGCACGTACCTTACTAAGCCGCCATCATGGCCCCACTTCAAAGATATTTTAACAAGAATATAAATAACGAAGTTTACAGATTATAACCCATTGAATAAAATAAAAATCCATGATTCCATACTGAACTAACTAAATAAAAGTATATAGAGGGAGGAAGAAAAGCTTTCTCTTATAGATTGCCAACTAATAATTTCTACCTATAAATGAATAATGGAGTCAGAAAAACCATCAGTGGATGCTAAAACTAGTGGAATAACATTTGATGAGGAAGAGGATATATATTTATAGTCCCAAAGTATCTCCATACAAATATTTATTAACTACAAAGAGAAAAATAATAAATTTATACTGAGAAAACTGGAAGAGATATTTTAACCATGTGATCAAAGTTAACATCACCTGCTTTAGGACAAACTAATATAATGTGACTCAAGACATGATTTACTGAAAACCACCTCGCTGGTGTTTCTGCCCCCAACACATTTCCAGAACATAATCATGAGGAAACATTAGACAAAATCTTATCAAGGGATATTTACAAATCAACAGACACTCTTCAGAAAATATCAACGTCAAGAAATAGCATACACACACAAAGGGCTGAGGAACCATTTTTGATCAAAGGGAATTAAAGAGATATGAATACTAAATGTAATGTGTGTTGTTGGTTTGGATCCTGCACCATAAAAACAAACAAATAACTAAATGACAGTATTATGACAGCTGTCACAATTTGATTATAGGGTATGGATTAGAGAAAAATGTCGAACCAATATAAGTTATCAAACTTTGATAATTGCTTTATGGTTATGAATAGGCTATCCCTGCTTTTAGAAAATGCACACTGAACTATTTAATGACAAAATACCATAATATCTCCAATTTATTCAAGTGGCTCTGGATCCAAATATATGTGTGTGTATATGTGTGTATTGAGAGAGGTGGGATAGGTGGAGAGGGTGAGACAGACAATAAAGTAAAATGTAAACACCTGGGTGAATGTAGGTAAAGAATATATAAAAATTCTCGCAACTTTTCTCTATGTTTGAAATTATACCAAAATAAGTTACCAAAACAATATTGGTGCCCAAAAGGATAAATCCAGTAAATAGAACACTACAAAAATCCGTTTTAGCAAAATTCATTTCTGTCAGGGAGGGTTATATAATATGGATAGGTGGAACGACAGACCAGCAGGAAGATAGTGGAGATATGTTTTCAGTAAGAATCATGGACTTCACCAAGTATTTTGGGGTTTTAATTAAAAGTGTGACTGTGTGTAAGTGCTTTACTAAGTGTTTTGTGTGCATATCTACTATGTGACACAAGTAAAAGTATGACTTTCATTTCCATATTTGCTAAATGAAAACTCTAAATCATGCTTGCCAATATCTTTTGACTAACAACTCTCTTTCATAAAGTTTATTTAAACATAGATGATTTTACCTTTAAAAGTTTGATTTTAATCAATATGTTTTTAGATCATTATAAATCCATGTCATGTTAATTTAGTAATAATAGCTATTAAGCTAAATTTCTACATTTCTTTATTTAACATGTAATATACACTTCTGATTTGAAATTAATGTTGTGGGAAAAAGCATAGCCTATTAAGGCAAAATTCAAAGATGACATGTTGTATTTGGTTTGAGGGAGTAATATATTAAAATGTAAACTGGATTTTTTATATATGCTAGGTGTTGAAACAAGAAAAAGTTGCTTTATGATGTTTGGAAATCTTGCATTTTGAGTAGAAATCATATAACTTGGTTTCATAAGGTTTCTGTTTTCTCAAATTAATGAAATAAGAAATGGATTTTATATTACTATTTGCAAATATTTCTCTGAGTGAGAAAGCCCATTTTCTTAATTTCCTAGGGCTGCTGTAACAAAGTACCACAAACTGGGAGGCTTAAATAGCAGAAATTTATTATGCGTTAAGAACATGTCCAAGCTGAGATACACAATTCAATCTACCACAAGCTTCTACCCTTGTTTTTCAGTATTCTCATGGAAGTGTCATTAGTCTTATCCACCAAACCAACATTTTGGCCAATATGTATGACAAATTAGGAATGTTCTCAAGTTCCATTTCCAACCAATGGCATCAGGCACCCCAGTTTTATTGAATGCAACAGTTGTTTCTATGACCGCTGGAGTCTTTGAGGCGCAGTTGCAGTTTAGGATGATACTTTTCCAAATACAAAAGTTGCTTGCAGTTAAAAGCTCCATGCCACTTTTGTCTTAGGAACTGTCCTGCATCTTTGTGTTTCATACTACCTTCAATTAATATTAGGGCAACAAGCACTGGAGCTCTCCCAAGACCTACAGCTCAGTGAACAGCAATACAACAACCAGGTACTTCATGAAACTTAATTTTTACAAACTTAGCCTGTCATCAACAATCTGGTTGGATGATGATACAGCATCAACAAAAAGCCAGTTGAGGACATGGATGGCTTCTTTTGCCACAAAGGCATGTCCGAAATTGTTTGTAAAATGCATTGTGGATTTCAATTCAACACTTCTATGTCCAGGCTAACTGGTCTCATAGGGGTTTCCTGGTGGAGTAGTAATGAAGTTGTACGGTTAACTGGTCTGCACAGTTTGTTGGAGAGATTGGTTCTCCTGTAGCCTCTTTCTTTTCCTTTGACTCCATCGTCATAATCTTCTTTTGTTCCTGTGAGTCCTGAAGGGCCAAAATTTTAGCTGTGATTAGTGACACAGCCATCCCTAGACTGTGTCCTAGCTCTGAAGAAAGCCCACACTAGCTGGAGTCTTTGAGGGGCACCCTCCCAGGGCCTGGAGTTCCCATCTATAATGTGCTTTTTAATTGGAAAAAATTATGATTCTCAGAGAAAACGGCACTAAAATTCCCGAAGGAAAAACAAAACAAAATCAACCATAGTCCAATCCAGAGATAACCTACTTTTTTTTCCATAACTTTTGATCATTCCGTTCTACATGTATAATCAGTAATTCACAATATCATCACATAGTTGCATATTCATCATCATGATCCTTTCTTGGAACATTTGCATGTATTCAGAAAAAGAAATAAAAAGAGAGCAGAAAAAAATTCATACATACCATATTCTCCACCCCTCCCCCTCACCGATCACCAGCATTTCACTCTAAATTTATTTTAACATTTGTTCCCTCTATTATTCATCTTTACTCCATATGTTTTACTCATCTGTTGATAAGGTGGATAAAAGGAGCATCAGACACAAGGTTTTCACAATCACACAGTCACATTGTGAAAGCTATATCATTATACAATCATCTTCAAGAAACATGGCTACTGGAACACAGCTCCACATTTTCAAGCAGTTCCCTCCAGCTTCTCCACTACATCTTGACTAACAAGGTGATGTCTATTTAATGCATAAGAATAACCTCCAGGATAACCTCTCAACTCTGTTTGGAATCTCTTAGCCATTGACACTTTATTTTGTCTCATTTCACTCTTCCCCCTTTTGGTCGAGAAGGTTTTCTCAATCCCCTGATGCTGAGTCTCAGCTCATTCTGGGGGTTTTCTCAATCCCTTGATGCTGAGTCTCAGCTCATCCCAGGATTTCTGTCCCATGTTGCCAGGAAGCTCCACACCCCTGGGAGTTATGTCCCACATAGACAGGGGGAGGGTGGTGAGTTTGCTTGTTGTGTTGGCTGGAGAGAGATGCCACATCTGAGCAACAAAAAAGGTTCTCTTGGGGGTGACTCTAAGGCCTAATTTTAAGTAGGCTTGATCTATCCTTTGTGAGGTTAAGTTTCATATGAACAAACCCCAAGATTGGGGGCTCAGCCTATAACTTTGATTGTCTGCACTGTTTGTGAGAATGAGATAACCCACTTTTAAGATTCTGGTTTAGGTCCTTCAGTATTTTATCCAGATGACTACAAAAGGGGGTACCCACCCATCCACCTATACAACTCACACACCTGTGGAGAGGTAGATTAGTACCAGATTGCACGGAGTTGAATTCTGCCTTTGCCACTTACTAGCTGTGTGTCACTTGATCTCTCTGCAACTCAGTTCCCACATCTTTAAAACTGGGATAGTAATAGTACCTATGTCATAAGATTTTATGAGGATTAAATGAATTGCCATCTCTAAAACTCCTTTAACAGTGCCTAGGATATAAAAAGCAGTATTTGAGTGTTTACATTTTTATTATCTCCAATTATACATAGTTTTACAAAAAATAGTATCACATCATACATATTAGATTGCAGACCATGTTTTTCCAATCTGTTGCTAGACTTTTAAGAATAATTTCCTTCTTCATGCTTTTCTTGTATGTTGGAGTCTTTGAGGATGTACAATAAATACTAGCTTTCTTCTCCCAACCTAATTGTGAATTAATTGAGAAGTAAAGACAGACAGCTATGGTTACATGGGATCCAAAATATCCCCTTTAATCCATAACAAGCTGATATTGGAGAATTTGGCTTGTGTCTATTGGCAAGTAGACTTCCTAACTATAAATCACCAAATTGGCAGACTTCCTTCTATGAAGTGAGGGAAGGTATAGAGAAAGCAAAGGAGTGTTATGCTAATGGAACTCCATCTACATAGAAGGAGTAATAGGAATGAGGAAGAAGCTTTCCTTCTATAATATTATCATTTCTTCTTTTTTATCTTCCACTTTAGAAGTATCTTAATTGGACTTTTATGTACTGTTTTTAATCTGGCTTTTGAAGCATTTTAACTTAGTGTTAACAAAGAACAGGTCTCATCAACTTGATTCTCTGGATATTTCCATTTGCACATAAAGTAAATAAGAAAATTGGATAAGCTTTGCTATGTGAAGATTTGGTTACTATAGATATGTGTACATGATGCCAAAGTAATTGTTTAATGCACTCACATCCGTTAAAAGTTGGTTGATTTGATAACAAAATCTCATCTCTTATTTACTATTATGCAGAGATTGCAAGATTGCAATGTCCATATATGTAAAGTAGTGAGCTGGCTATTTACGCAGAGTTAAGTCTCCTGAATCTTTTATTACTGAGAATAAAGAAAGCACTGAAGATTGGAGGTATGATTATCCTATATGAATAGCTACCCTTTATTGAATTTTGATTGTATGCTGATCTTGTATTAGGCATTTAACGTATACTAATACCAAATAAACTGAAGTTCTCCGTCCCCTGCACTTAACAGCCAAATCTATGACGCTAGAGTTTCAAAAAGAGAAAGAGTTTATTGTGGTACGAAGCAAGGAGAACAGATGTGGTTTAAGGGCCTAAAAATCTAACTCCAAGAGTCTGAGGAGTTTAGGATTTTCATGGATTCAAACAAAGGGAAATGGAATTGTTACTCTTACAATAACAGTATAAGCAGCTACAATTTACAAATGTAAATAGTTAGCCAGCTAGAGCTAAGCTAACTATTTCAATAACAAGTCAATGGCCAGTTCTGGGCTGATTAAATTTCCTTCATTAACATTAGGGGGTCATCTTTGTGATTATAAGACTAATGTTATAGGACAGGATAAGGGGATACAAGGCAGGGCCAGGCATGAGGTTTTTACAATTTGCAATTCAGTGGGTTTCAGTAACTACAGGTATTTCCTTTTGGCTATTCTACAATATACTAGTAAGTAGGAAAAAGACATCTGTATAGTGATTCAGTCACCACAATTATTTGTTAAGTCTTAATTTCTCAGTTACAATATTATCTTATTTAATTCTCCTACAACTCATTATAAGTGTGTTAGTCATTTGCCTTTCTAGGCTCACATCAATTCCTAGCTTTCCCTGATCTTCTCAGTTCCAGGAGACTGACTTCTGAAACTACATTTCCCAGCTGCTCTGGCAATGGCTTCCAGTTGTTGTGTTAAAGGGAGGATCGAGATTAGAATATGAAGAATGCTAAAGGCATGGCACAGTGTCTGTGTATCCCCAGGGACTCAAGCTTCTGCCGCACAGTCCTTTTCCTCTCTGATACAGCAAGCAAGCAACCTCCTGCTTTTATAAATCTCCGGTTGCTTCTCCATCCCCAGTTTTACCTTTGAACTCTTCTAATATCTTTATAGATACTTTTGTAACAAGGAATTTTACCATATAAAATTTCTTCCATTAAACTACCTAACATGGGCTCTTTGTATATAATTTCTTCCATTAAACTACCTGTCATAAGCTCTTTGTATATAATTATGAATATTATTCCAACATTATTAATTAGGAACAATAAGTTCAAAGAGTTTAAATAACTCACCATTCATTTGCAATTAAACCCAGGTGAGCTGGACTCCAAGGTCCGACATTTTGAGTATAGCTATCTACCTCCTACCTCCCTTAATGTGAATAAACAAATGCAAAAAATAAATGTGCTGGGAAAAAATCCAAACATTTTGTTGGATTTTCAGTTATCTTAGGCATTTTATAAATAGATAAAACCTTTATGATTAAAAGGAGCAGTTCTTACAACACTATAAATCTTTTTATTTTTAGAAGGAGCAATTCAGTATTCACTTGTCACAAATTAAATAGAGGTACTCATTTTTACATCTAAAACTATGTCTACCCAGGCAAAAGGAAGAGAAAAATTGGGATAGTAATTTAGGGAAATTAAACAGTTCATCTTGCAAATGAGGGAAACATTGGTTGCTTCCATAATTTTCTAATCATTCTCTAGAATTACTTGGTGTGAGATGTGACATTGATGACGTTTATAACTGCTTCTTCTAAACACATAAAGAATTCAGGTTTCAGCTTTACTTTTTTGCTTCTTGTTCTATTATTCAGAGTTAGACAGTATATTATCCAAAGTAACTAAGTAGATATTTTCATCAGCAATATTTTGATTGCTGATAAAAATTGTTTTTGCTTCTATTTCTGTGAGTCCCAATCTTTGCTATGCATGGTGAGAGCAAACTCTTGGGTACAATTCTCTAGCCCCACTAAGTCTCCTTTAGTTTTGCCTAGAGTGATGCATTTTGAGTACTTTCTTTGAATGAACCAAGTAAAATAATACCTATATTTGTAAGGCCATTTTATAGATTCCATTTTTTTATTCTTTAATTTCTGATGAAAATGAACTAGGAGAAGTGAAATAATTTGCTAGGCATCATACAAAAAGTCATTGTTGATTTTGCATGTACTTCGTTTGACATGTGTTTTGCTTGGTCTGGTATTGGTTGAAATTATTTCAGCTGGATACCTCCCAAGAGGCTGCTCTTTTTTCTCACATAGCTAAGAGCTGTTTGAAAATTGGGAAAATAAATGATTCATCAAAAGACTTTTTGCTGGCGTGATTCTCTCTTTTTTTCCCAGGAAATGATGTTCTCCTAAGTCTTCTTCATGTATGTATTAGCTTTTCCATGATAAAGTAAAGCCTTTGTTTCATTGATTCAATTGTAAATTGAAATAATGTAAAATGAGATGCAAGCATTATTTTCAGCTAATTCTTAATAGCCACGGCTATGTTAGTGTATTTAACACTGGGGGAAAAGCACAAGAAGGTTCTTTATTCATTTTGTAAAAGAAAATATTTTCTTGTAATTTGAGATATGTCATCAGGGGCTGGCAACCAAGAGGTGACAAAACCCCCAGTTTTGAGGAATAGGCATGGAAGAAACACATGACATTTGTGTGAGAAAGAATATTGAGGCATTCACTGCTCTTATTTGAATGCTGAGAAAAAGGAATTTGGGATATGAAATGATTCTCCACTTAATAAAACTCTAGTAAGAGAAGTAATTTTCATTAGCAGTGATGATTGATGGGGATCTGCCAGGGTGCTGTGTGGCCCCAGGAGCAAAAGTCACCATGTAAACAACACTGTGCTAACAAAAGGGGACTGTTCCCAGGGCTGGCACTTGTACTGCCAGCCTCAAGGATATGCAGAAACAATGCGTACACTCCCTGATCTGGGGCCAAAGCGCTCAAGAGTGACTGTACTATTAACTATTGGATTTCATGCAATTTGTGGAATAAGCAGGATAGATTTTATTCATTCATTCATTCACTTTCCTTCATTAAATTTTTTTCTTAATGTGGCTGAAAAGATAAAGCATTTTGGGGCCCAGATATTGACAAGGAGGAGTTGAAGGAAAAGAATAAGGGAGAAGAATTAGGGTCTAAATGCATAAGAAGGAAAAATGAGGGCAGTTGAGAGGTTTATGCTAAACATATATATATTAGTTGTGACTACCAAACACTGGCAGTTTTCATTCTTTAAAAAATTACTGAATGTAGTCAGTTTGTCCAAAAACAGCATCAGGTATTTACATTGGGATTTTATGTGAGAGATTTCAGTATGGATTCATTTGTATGGCCATTCAGAATTGACAGAAGTGTGTCTAATAATTCTTATTTATGACTTAAGAAATTTTTCACCACTTTCATGTCACAAAACTTATACTTGACCATACAGTATCTGATTCTGTTCCAATGTGGTTTATTTAAATGTTTACCTTTCTCAGTAAACATTTATTTTGGATTCTGAGTCCAAATATCTTCCATAGACTTTCCATGTACTTGTCTAACTAATTTATATTCTCTGTAGGACAGCTTGACCATCTAGTTCACTGCTGAATTCCTAGTGTAGAATGACTAGCACATAATGGGCTTTTGATAAATAGTTGTTTTATCAGTGAGAGAATGAATAAAGTGAACTATGCTCACACATAATTTTTCAGTAGGCATTGCCTTAATACCTACTAATTGCCTTGGGATTCAGCAGATTTGTAGAGGCAAAGCAGTTAGGTTTTTTAAAATAATAATATTCTGGATCATTTAAGTGGACATTGTTCAGAAGAATAAATTAACTCTGGGGATACTGTTAAGTTAGCATTTTGGCAACTTAGAATAGATCTTCTGGAACAAATATTGTCAAAGTGAAAAACTTCAGTTTTGGTGTAAAATTTTGCTCTATTTTTAAGACACAAAACAGACAAAATCTTAGACAATGAATTAGTAGTATTTAATAGAGTTTTTCATCTTTTTGTTTTACATATACAACGTATGCCTATATGATATCTATATGCTGAACATTTATTTCTGTATACATATTTACATATAGATCTCCACCTAAATGGTTAGTCTTCTCCTAAACCTTATATATTAACTTGCAACTGTAGAATTTTTTTTCCAGATCATAGAATCATTTATTATTTTATTTACGCTATTTCCATGATTAAAATTCCATGTCTCTTCAGGTTTCCGTGAATCAGCAGTACCCCTGAAAGCACGTCCCTTCCTGAGATTCCAAGGAAGTCTTGGAACTCAAAGAACTTGAAAAGGGAGGCTGGCCAAATAGAGATTTTTGAGTCTTGGTAGGTTTATTGAAGCAGACTTTTAGCACAAACAGAAATCAAAGTCTGCGTTCCAAAAGGCAGCAATTTTCATGTAAGTCCAAGGAGCTCACTTTGGCTCTATTTACTTTGGCTAATGAGATGAAAAGCTTTGTTTTAACCATATGGCCATTATTTTGCAAGGGGACTTAAAAAAACCATTCTAATATCTTTAATCTCGTTAAAGAGTAATTTAGGTTATTTAAGCTAACTCTTTCAATAGATAATTAACTAAATCTTCTTTAACGTCTTTATTTTCTGGATCTTAATCAAAGCTTCCCAAGTATTTTCATAATACAGTGGGTGTCAGTTATTTTGTTCAGATACATTACGCTCTTTAAAAGAATGACGATGTATGAATTTGTTGGCAGCTTAACAGATTTTTGTTTTCTAAAAAGGATAGGATTGAGAAACATCAAGATTTAAAAGATAAATACCTTGAAATCTTCAGAAGAGCAACATGGGAGAAACTGAGAAAAGAATTGAAACTCATAGAATAAGTTGTCTTTCCAAGGTGAAGGTATGGAATTTTTTATTGTGTATGTATTTGCATATACACACACACAACCACACACACACATATGCATATGTATTGTATTTTTTTAAAAAGTCCTCATAAATTTGCCCACGTCTGCATGAAGTCTCTCATATGAATGTCATACTACCTGAAATAGTAGTATATTTTTTGCCTGAAAGAACTTGGTTTTGTAACTGAGGGTCTGTCTAAATAGGATTATTGACTCTGTAATTTGGTCAGAAAAGATTTTAACGTTCTTAAATGAAGACAGGGTCTTAAAATTTTTCAGACATACATTATGTTATGGCAGGATCTATTTTCATGGATCAAAAGCCGATTCATGGTTCATCCTGCTGAGAATTCTATTCCAGAGGCATCTGGGGGGCTGTCCTAGAAAACAGTTTCTTCACAAAGATGCTTTATTGATCGATTTGCAGTGATTACTTCACAATGATCTAGTAAAACAAATTTTTTTCTTTAGGTTTCTCAACATAACAATCATTCTTTACAAGAAAAATGCCCATTTTGTGTTAGCATTTCTGCAGCTTTTGACTACTTCAGAATAAATTCTTTTTCTTAGTTTCAAAATTTGAATTTACTTTAAACCAAGGGATTGGAATATATGTCTTCACTTTGTAGCTAGTACCTGGAAATGGTTTCCAAACTAAGACACTCTACCGATTTTCTCTTTATCAAGGCAATTGTTTTTCCTTTATACATGTGGAGGGAAAATCTACACCTATGAACTTAAGTAGCAATTAAAATATGTAGAAAATTACTTTTGCCTAAAATATTGTGATAATTATGTAAATTTTTCTTCCCTGAAATTACCTCTCAATTCTCATTTCCTTCTCATATAATTGAGTGGTTAAAAACAAGGCTCTCCTGCCATGCCAGAGACCCGGGTTCGATTCCCGGAGCCTGCCATGCCAAAAAACAAAACAAAACAAAAAACAAGGCTCTGAGTACAGGCTCTCTGGATTACTCATAATATTTTTTTAAAACAGGCTCAAAACAATGACCACAATATTGTAAACTTTCAATAAACATTAACTATTAATAATTAATAGCATTTGTGGAGAAAAGTCATCAGGTGCTATTTATTAACAATAGGCTTTAAATTTAATTTTTGATTACTTCAGAGTTTGACAAAATTAGATAACATTGTGAAGGTTAAGAAAAATTTTATCAGATAAAAATGGGAGTTGGGCAATTGCTAAATAATCAGGTTTCTGTGCTTCACTGAAATTAGAAACCTACTGATTATGCAAAATACTTTAGGAAGGACCAAAGAACTGTCCCTGAAAAAGTTGCTGTAAGTCCTAAGGCATTATTGTTAAAAGCTGGTAGGACTAGCTTTATGAATATAGAGATTATTTTGCATTAGTCATAAGCTACTGGTTACTGTCACTCTGTGAGTAGAACCAAGATGTTGAGGCAACTCATCTAGTTATTTCATGAAAACAGTACTGGGGTCATGGACAAACTAGTTCCTTTCTTAAAATGTTAAATAAAATAACTTGTCCAAAATCTGATTTGTACCTTATTAGCTAGACCTAATGTATAAATATAAAACCTTTAAGTATAAAGCCTTAATTATAAACCCCTGTGAAAATTTACTCTCAACAATATGCCCTGTAAAACAGATGTAGAGTGTAAAGAGACAGCATTTTTGTAGTTATTTCATATTGAAGCAAATGTAGCTAAATGAATAACTATACTATCTTGATAGCCATATAACACTTGTGACTCAGATTGAGTCTGATAACATTTATACTCCCTAAGTACTTTTCATAATAAATTCTATTTAAATTCCTACAAACCAATTGGTAGAGATAACTTTTGCCTTTGGTTATCTTAATCCTATAACATTTCACTTACTTTCAGCTGACCGGTTCTTATGTTTCTGAATACTTATTCAATTAACTTGTCTTGAATGCCTACTGTTTATCAAGTACTCTGCTAGCCACCAAAGGCTACACAAATTACACAAATGCAATAATACATGGTTCTTATCTCTGAATTTCTTGCAGTACAGTGATGGGCATGTTATAGATATCCAAACACATAAATGAAGTGCAGTATGATCAGGGTGATAATAGACGTAGGTACACATCACATTTAAAAGACAAAGAGTAAGTCGTCAAGGCTAGAGGAGTCAAGGAAGGCTTCATACACACACACAAAAAAATGATGAGAATTTTTGGGAATTGAGTGTGCTGGCTAGAGAGTAGGTCAAATGGTTTCCTAGGATAAAAGGGTAATCAGGAAATATTAGAAAGTGCCAAGGAAAAAGCCCTGTGGTGTATCATTGGAAACTACCACTTAGATTGACAAAGGCCAATTTCTTTTCATTTTTGTTTTATTATGAAGCAGTAATTAATCTATCTATGCTACTAGCCAGTATACATTGTTCTTTCTTGGATTATTTCAGATCCTTTACTAAAAGCCTAATCTTTTTCTTTCTGATCTAAAATGCCTATCAAAATTTTAACTTTTCACATTTTTAGTAAAAAAGTGTTTTTTTACTGCTAGTCTTTGCAATGGGTTCTATTTATAAATTGATTTTTTATTATATCCCTTGATTTTTGTTGCATCCCTGCTGTCTGGAACTGTATTAAGTCATATGAAATATGATTCAATATATGAAAATTGGAGATATTCATATTAATTAATTCATATTAATTAATAGCTGGCACTTGTTCAGTTAATGTATATGTATTCTTCAGCACTACAGATAGAATTGTGCTGCTGATTATCTATTTGAATGACCACCTATGTCTTATTTAGAATGACTATTTGTTTCTATGTATGTACAAATGTGACCATAAATTAATGGGGTTATAGCTACCCACAAAATTCAATATCACTAACCTCTTGGTACCACTTTTGAGTTTTCAAAGAGAGAACGTGGCAAGACAGAACAGAATAGACACATAAAAAGTTTCTTGCAAGTTCAAATGTTATTTGATTTGATTTGGGGACAATCAATCTTGTAGTAAAAGATATTTGATCATCAGTAAACATTGTAAAAATAAATTTTAATGTTTTCTCATATCCTTTTCTTCCTAGATGTTCCTATTGGCAATCACATGCGCTTATATATCCAAAACACTATCTGGATCTTATATGAATTCCATGCTCACACAAATAGAGAGACAGTTCAACATCCCAACATCTTTAGTTGGATTTATTAATGGGAGCTTTGAGATTGGTAATGATTTATTTCTGCATTACTACTTATTATATTTTGGTTTATCCATGAAGTTGGGCTGAATTTTACTCTCTTTATTTGCTACCATAGTCTATTTAACCTGGCTGAGTCACATGTTTTCTAAAAAGTTTGTATAGCCTGACTAAATTTGGCATATGCTTAGAAGCAATTCACTTAAATATTACTTCTGAATAACACCTAAGTATTGCTTCACGTCCCACCTTTTTATTGTGATAATTTCTCAAGTATCTAGCTTGAATATATAGAATTATATCAAAGTATTTAGAATATTTATATTTGAACCTATCACTTTATAATCCTAAGGGAAAGTAAGGGCTCTATCTTAGTATTTAGAAATCATCACAGAAGACCAAACAAAATCTATTTTCTGAAGGAAAAAGCAAATAAGTTTCTGCTTCTGCTATGTCTGGGAAGTTGACAGTTCTCTTCGCTAAGTGCAAAGGGGAGAAAAATTTGTCTTTTATTCCCCTGAATTTATTTTGGAACACAATTAAATGTGTCTCTCAGGAAGCATAAAGGCTATTTTTAGGTTCTAATTTTTGTGGATGATTTAAACATAAGGGGGAAAGAGGGAGCATGCCGAGAAGAGAAATGTTTCCTCTATGAATAAAGTTGCAGAGAAAGGAAGGCCATCTCATTCTGTCCTTTTTGGTTTTATAATGGCTTCTCCTTCCTTCAAGATGAAAGTTGAATTTAGTATATTTAATCAGTCTAAAAAAAAAAAATCAGGGTTGAGGAGAAGCAAATTTGTGAAACTGGTAAACTCGTTCTTGTCTCCTACTGCTCAGCTCCCTCAGAGCTTACTCTTTACCACCTCTAGTGCTAGATCCTGGTGATGAAATTACAACTAAGTTTAGTTCCTATCCTTGAGTAGACTCAATGCATAGGGTAATGGTGGGTGTATCAATCAGGGTCCTCTGGAGAAAAAGATCAACAGGATATATAGAGATAAAGATAGATAAATAGCTTTAGGTAGATGATGGATAGAGATAGATAAAGATTGTGATAGAAAGCTAGAGGTAGATAAACTAGCTAGATAAACAGATATACATAAGAGCTGTAGATAGATGAGATAGATAGATAGATAGATAGATAGATAGATAGATAGATAGATAGATAGATAGATAGATAGATTTACAAAAATTACTTGTGTGATTGTGGGGACTGGCAAAACCAAATTCTGTAAGACAGGCAATAGGCTTGAAATTTCAAGAGCTGGTACTGCAGTCTTGAGTGGGAAATGGGCAGATGAGGCCAGTAGGCCGAAAACTCAGACAAGAGCAGATGCGGAAGTCCCAAGGTAAATTTTTTCTTCCTCCGGAAAACTTAGTTCTTTGCTTTTATAGCTGTCAACTGATTGTATGGGACCCATCCACATCATAGATGACAATCTCCTTTACTTAAAGCCAACTGATTGCAGATGCTAATAACATCTGCAAAATACTTTTATAGCAACTTCTAGGCTAGCATTTGACTAACAATTGGATGCTAAAACCATAACCACCATAACCAAGTTGACACATAAAATTAACCACCATACATATAGATGAAAAATAATAATTTTAACTTAATGCAGTAAGTATGGAGGCACATCATCCCCCTTAGGGAAGACTAAGTCTTGAAGAATGAATAAGAATTTTCCAGGTGAGGAAATGGGGTTAGGTAAGTGTGGAGGTAATTGCAATAGAAGAAGAAATATAAGCAAGGAGTCATATAGGTGAAACAGTATGGTACGTGGGGGGAGCAACATTTAGCTTAGTATTATTGATGGGCAAACCCAAGATGGAAATTATTAAGAGATGAGCCTGGGCAAATTGGCCATGGAGAGCCTGATGTGTTTGCTATGGAGCTTACCTTTTATTGTCTAGGTGAGGGAAAGTCACTAAGGGTTTGGCAGGGATTATTAATATTTTTGTTCCAAAGACCCCTTTGGCAATCTGGTGTCATATGATCCCTGAATAATATTTTGGATTGCACAAGATAAAAATCATAGGCATACCAAAGAAGCCAGTTATATTGAAATAGAATTATAAAATATTGAAACAACTTTTAGTAGTATTTGTGCTTGTTTATCAACACATTTATGTAACAAGATCTAGCACTAATTTTGATGTAATGAGTAGGGTAAATAATAATATTTACCGTATCTGCAACTGTATTATGGTATGCAAATAGCTGTAATTTCTGTTGGTAATACTCATGTACTCCAGAAAGGAGTTTGTGAATATGGAGACAAATTCTCAGAAGTCAAGAGAATGTGTAGATGAAAATTCAGTAGAGAAGGAAAAGCTTGAAATACATGAGAGAGATTTTAATTCTTGGAGTAAGTTGTTGGAGGGGGGGGGCGCATGAAATAGAGAATTCAGGTGGTTTGTTTGGCTTTGGATGGTCAGATAGGTACTACAACCTCAGAAATTGAAGGGAAAAGGAAAGGATGTAGGAGGTGGGAAACTCAGATACCTTATGTTTGATTGCTTTTAATTTCTTGACTAAGTACAGCCTATTAACTATGGAACACAAACTGACAGGTGACCCGAGAAGAATGATGAAGATCTGAAATAGATGTTGTGTGTAAAAAAGAGAGGAGATTTACAGATGTTAGTTAATAAAAGTATAACTTTGCTTACCTTTCCTCAGTCATTTTTTTTTCCTTAGTCATTTTTATAGGCAGTATTCTCCATACCCTTAACAAAGACTTACCTGTCTTTTCCTGCCCCATCTCATGGTGGTTGATTTTACTGATAGAGGCAATTTGAAAGATAAACTCACTGCTATGTGAGAAAAAAAAATCTCTTTCCTTCTCTTTGAAAGGTAGATATGGACTTTAAACAATGGCCTTCTGGAGACAATACCTTCAATATGAATGGCTTTGATGATGGGGATTTTAGAAACCTAGGCAGGCCAATGTAGCTGATGTGGTTATATATGTGAGACACTCTCCATAATATAATAACATAGGGGGCTGACATTTTTATCTACGTCTGAGACGGACTGTAGAAAAAACAGAGATCTAAAGAAAAGATTTCAAAACATACAACTCAACAAAGAGAATTATTAACTCTATGAGGAAATGATTTTTTTTTAATTTTGTAATCCTTGAGCTTATCACAAGGGCTTTCCTTGCATGTAGTGGGATCAGGATAAATTCAATTTTTTTGAATCCCAAAATTAATGGTCTGCAAAGAACTTAACTCCTATGTTTGCCTGTTTCAACCTTTTAATCCACACTCTTCAAGCACCCATTCATCAGAATGGAGCTTCCTTGACTGGCTTTTCTATCCAAAGAAAAGTTAGGACTTATCTACTCTTAAAATCTGGACTGACTGATTTCTAAGACCTCTCTGGAGATGTGTGAATATGGTGGTGGTGCTCCAATATTTTTGACTTACCTAAATTAGCTGATCTAGGGAAGAAGTAGAAATAAAAATAGATTTCTGCCTTGGTTCTGTTGCCCAACACAAAGTTACCTTTGAAGCATGAGTTACAGAACATACTCTTCAGTCCTCCCACTGGGTCTCTTCCTCTGCCCTCTGTGTATGTTTCTGTCCACACTGCAAAGTAAAGCCTTCCTTCAGGTAAGAGGTCATTTACCTTTTATGTGTCCCTAGTACCAACCCTAATATTTGATGTAGTTGTTATACAATAAATGCCAGATAGCAAATGATTGAGTGGGGATACTAATTAAGACTTTGCTCTTATTGAAATAAGCATTAAAAATTTGTTTTCTAGGGAATCTTTTGTTGATTATATTTGTGAGTTATTTTGGAACCAAACTTCATAGACCTATAGTAATTGGTGTTGGATGTGTGATTATGGGCTTAGGATGTTTCTTGCAATCGCTACCTCATTTCCTCATGAATCGGTAAGTATTCCAGTCTCTGATGATGTTTTAGATTTAGTTTTCAACTGCAGGAAGTGAAGCTTGGATTTTACTTTCTAGAGCTGTGATTTCTAAAATCACTGCACACTGCAATGGGAACTGAAAGATGCAGATTCTGTTCCACCAGTCTGTTTTGTGCTCTTGGCTGCCGCGCTTCCACTTTACATAGCCACATTGTGCCAATTTATTAACTAGGGATATAGGGCACCTTTTCCATGGAGTTTGATGAAAAGATTCTTAGGTCCTGACAAAATTTAGGATTATTCCTTTCTTGGGACTTTTTATTAGATATGTATAATTGCAATGAGATTCTTTTTAATTGTAAGACACCAAGATAAAGAGACTAGTCACAAGGTTGCTTTGTATTTTAATTTTTATCAAAATAATAAATGCACAAAATTGTAAAATTCAAATTATATTACTCTCTTGGCTTTTCTGTCTTTAATCTTCTCTGAAAGTACTCCAGTAAAGTATTAAGACCTACCTATCTCAATTGAAGCAACCTAATCAAAAAGGCTTACATTAAAAAAGAACCATCCTTTACCCCTTCTACTTTGCCCCATATTCTGCTTCTCAGAGGCAACACTTGCCAATCTTTTAGCTCTTTTTTCTTTTGTTTACCTCCATATGTCTAAGTAAATACTTGTCCTGTTCAGTTTTCGATACTTCGGTTTAATATATCGACTTTATACTGTAAAATCATATTCAGAGTTTACATTTTTATGACTATATAAGAATTTTTCACCACTGAGTGAAGTAGTTGATTATAATCCTTTTCTTATAAAACTTTTTATTTTTCTTGGATTGAATAATTGCTTCAATTTTTCATTTGATTAATTTTCTTTGTCTTTCATTAATTCATCACCAAATTCTACTGGTAACATATTCATTATCATTCAATATTCAACATATTCATGCACATGTTGTGCTCACTGACAGAGCATGACAATTTGAAAGATAAACTTACCCCCATGTGAGGAGGGAACACTCCATACTGCCCACTGATATGCGAGTTTCATTTTTTTGTTTTGGAGCTACCTCTCCTGTTAAGCTCAATTCTCCTTCTGAAGTATGAACTGGAAACTCTTGGTTTTCTAAACTGCCAGAATGCAATATACCAAAAATGGGTTGAATTTATAATGGAGATTCATTAGTTTACAAATTTACAGTTCTAGGGCCATGAAAATGTTCAAATTAAGGTATCAATAGGACAATACCTTCTCTGAAGAAAGGCCAATGGCATCTGGGGTTCCTTTGTCACACATGAAGGTGCATGGCCAGCATCTGCTGATTCTTCTCTCCCAGGGTTCATTGCTTTCAGGTTCTGGCTTCATTGGCTTTTTCTCTGAGTGGCACCAGGTCTACTGTTAGAATCTCTGGGGTGTTTCTCTCTCTCTCTCTCTCTGTCTCTAAGCTCTCTTGGCTTTTCTGTCTTTTATCTTCTCATAAAGGACTCTAGTAAAGGATTAAGACCCACCTTGAATGAGCTAAGTCACATCTCAGTTGAAACAAACTGATCAAAATGTCTGCATCCACAGGGATGGATTAAAAGAGCATAGCCTTTTCTGGAGTACATACCAGCTTCAAACTTGCACAACTCTCTAGGCCTGCTACATGCTTTCACTTTGAGATTTTCACTAATCATTATCCTTGGAATCTACTTTATTTCTGCTTTGCATTCGGTTACTTGTTTCCTGGGTCTTATGTTGTTCACTTTATTTTTTACTCTTTCTCCTTTGGTAAAGAACGCATGCAAGGGGGATAAAAATTGTTAAGACTTTGTCTGAAAACATTCACAATTTGCTCTCACACTTGATTGATAGTTTGGTGCAAAGTCATAGGTTAGAAATAATTTCCCTGGGGAATTTGAAGGCATTGTTCCCATATTTTCTAGCTTTTGAGCGTTACTGTTTAGGAATCCTGGGCCATTCTGAAAACTGTGACCAGCTTCTTTTCACAGGAAGATTTTGAGATTTGCTTTTAAGTTTCAGAATCTGAAATTTCATGATAATTGGCTTGGTATAAATTCTTTTCAATCTGGACATTTAGAAAAGTTACTTGTAGTATTTCTTTAATAGTTTTCTCCCCCGTTTCTTCTCATCCCTTCATTTCCTCTGGTTTTGCTTCCTAGAATGTCTACAACTTCATTATTGGATGTCCTGGATTAATCTTATGCTTTTATCATCCTAATTTTCTATCTCTGACTTTTATTGCTCTCTGGGGAATCTCTTCAACTTTATCTTCCAAACCTCCTAACGTATTTTCAATTTATTCTCTCATACTTTTCATTTCCAAGGAATCTTTTTTTCTTCAACAGTTTCTTTTTAAGAACTATTTTGTTCTTCTTACAAGAATGCAATGCCTTCTCCCATCTAAATTTACTTCAGCTATTTTCATTGTATCTTTCTCTTCCAAGTGTACAGTTTTTTGTTTGTTCTGTCTGTTTTTAATGTGATAGCCTTCCTTCAAATATCTGGTAGTTCTTTGTTGTCTGTTCATTTTTAAGAGGAAAGTTGACTGGAAGTTCTGTTTACACCGATATGACTTGCTGGATGGAAGACTTCTTTAGAGGGTGGTTGAGCCAGGATTAGATATTATTTTATTAGGTCTTCTTTTTTTTTTGTATGCTATATGGCAGGAATCACATTTCATTCTTTTCCCATGTGCATATTCTGTTATTGCAGCACGACTTGTTGAATTTTTATTGGTTTGTTTTTGTTGGTTTGTTTGTTTTTGGGAGGTGCATGGGCTGGGAATTGAACCCAGGTCTCTCGCCTGGCAGGCAAGAATTCTACCACTGAACTACCCTTGCACCCCAGTGAATATTATTTTGATGACTCACTACTACCCATGACTGTTTAGTTTTCCTAGAAAGGGATGCTTCAATCTTTTGCCTGAGAGGTAAAATCTTGGCAGCTATCCAAATAAAAGATGGAAATATTACTTTACAGTATTTTTTTTTATACTTAATCCTCCAATTTTTAGTACAGTCTGTGTATCCTCAGATGTGCTGGTTCAGACTTTCAAAAGTCAGTGGGCATTTTTAGTTGGAACCAGGAAGGGTTCTTTGGGAAACTAACTTCTCCTTATATATATGTTAAACCAAACTTCCTGTTTTTTTGAGACCATTTCCACTTCCATTTTTAATTTGTGATGTAAATTCTTCAAACTTTGCAGGGATATATGTGTGCTTTGGTTGCTCCCCTGTAGCCATTTACTTCAGGCTCTCTTTTCATATATGTTAACTCAGTGACTACTCAATAATCTGCTTTCCAGTTTTCAAAATATTGTCAATCCCCCTCATCCTGGTGGAATTATTTCTTTTTCTTTTTTTCTTTTCCTTTTAAAAATTCACTTACTGTCATTTTACTGGTGTTTTGGGTTTGAGCTATTGGATTTTGTTGCATGAATAAGTTAAATGAACAAAAAGATATTTTATCTTCTTAGGGATTTTCTGAAAGGATGAGAAGTCTCTAGGCAAAGACTTTTTACTGTCCCTTTATTTTCTATCCTACCAAAGACAATGCCAAGTAATATTCAGTCATTATTGACATTTCTCCCTGTTCCCTGAAGCTAGCATGTCTCACAGGGTCTTGGGAGTGGAGACAGAAGCCTTTGTCTTCAGTTCACAGCCACTCTTTGTGGACATGACTTGGCAATTGTTCTGAGGAGGTGGTTTTCTGATCCTTCTATTATATCCCATAGCATTGGGACCTTGGTGACATCCAAGCATAACACTCCTTTGCTCACTTGAACTCAAAAAGGCAAGTTTTCTTTTGTCTTTGGCTTATCTAATAGAAACATAAAAAGCAATCTCGCATAATTTCTAACAAAGAGAGACTTAACTGGGTATGTTCTCCTTCTTTATTGCATCATGTAATTTGCTTTTTGAGAAAGGGCATGCAGATCTTCTGGTAATTTGCCTAAGTTAAATGGCCCTAGTCTCTTAACCCTTCTCTTCTTATGGAAGGAAAAAAATGTCATTTCATTGTGTTGTCATGGTTTTTGAGATTCTCCCAAGTTCCCTTCATTACAATGGGCAAATATTTTGTTTTTCTTAGGGGTTAATGAACAAATGAAAGAATTGTTTGGATTCTCTGAAAGTGGTAGCATATTTCTTCAAGCAAAACTCAGAGAATTCAAAATTGGAGACTGTGTTGTTTCCTACACCCAAAGCTTTTATACTCTTAATTATACTTTGTTGATTATTTTAAGAAGCATTTGGTTTTTGTTCCTGCTCTCACACTAATTATTTCCAGGAAATGATTACCTAAAATCACAGAAGGATGATGTCAAATAGCCTAAAAGGTAGATCATCCACATATAGAATAATTGAAAGCTAACCATACAGGGGCTGCAAATTTACAGTGAGTGGCAAGTTCCTTTTAATAATATTAATTTATCGTGGTTAGGGTAGCAAAGATAAAAGACATCTTTGATACTGGATTTGGATGCTGTGTCTTAAGTGAAACAGGAGTTAATAATCTGGACAATGCTCGCATTATACTTATCAATTCCTTAATATAGATGTGTTTTCTTTGCATTCACACAGATATGAATATGAATCTACAGTTTCAGTTTCAGGCAACTTGTCCTCAAACAGTTTTTTGTGTGTGGAAAATGGAACCGAGATTTTCAAACCAACAGAAGATCCATCAGGTTACCTATTTCATTTTATTGCTTTCTGTGCAGTAAATTTTTAACTAAACACTTTCTGCTAAGGGACTTTGGATGAGTGATTGAGTTTTGTTAATTGAGTAAGGTAAATTTAACAATAGATATTTTCTGTTTTCAAGGATTTTGGAGGGGATCACAGTGAATAGATAGGAATGGCTAATAATACAGAATGTTATTCCTTTTATCTTTGAATGTATTAAGACTGCCTTTGTCTATTCCTTAAAATGGTTACTATAAAATGAGTTAAAGGTGTCTATCCAAGGACCACTGTAGAGTTAATTTCACGGAAGAAAACAGTCTAAAAGTATATTAATGATTTGCTCCACATTGTTATGTAAACAAGAGATAAAGATAGAAGTAGAGTTCTAAGATTCATGTTATGTCACTCCTCTTCTGTAGCTAGAAAAGCAGGCGAGTATGCTATAGTCCTGACTTGCTCTAATACTTTTCTTCTTAACTAGGAATTGTCTTATGCCTCACCTCTCCCTGTTTACCTGAGACACTGCTTTACAGTCCAACACAATAGTGGTGCCTCCTCTTGCTTTCTACAGACTTAGTTACCACGGTGCTGGGCTCTGCTCCCTCATGTGCTAAGGGACCTAGCTAATCTTCTATTGATATTTCACCTAGAGATGATCCTCCTGACTTACTTTAGACCAGAACTTCTCCTCCTTTGATGGAAACATTTTTATGCTGGATACACAGCAGTGGAAGGCACAGTGGCCCCGAGGTCTAGGAGTTTCACTGCTAGCGTTGAATCAGAGGAAATAAAAATAGTTTCAAGGAGCCTAAGGATGGCTGCCTCAGAAGTGCTAGGCCAGAGGAACCACCTGGGGAAACAAAGGAGAACAACGAAGTAAACAGCAGCCTGAGCATTCTTCTTAAGTTGGCTTTTGCCCAAGACTAACCCAAGGGGTGGTCTGGAATGTAGCAGATCAAACAAAACCTCCCCAGTCTTGTGTCTCCAGGAAAGTGCAATGACTCATTGATCACCTTTCAGTTTTGCCCCTAGAGTAAGCCTAGAATTTTCTTATGATCTCCTGAACAAAATAATTGTGCTCCATAGAAAAAAAAATTGAATACCTATAAATGAAGACTATGAATTTTTGGACTGGGAATGACTGAGAGTTAGAGCTCCCAAGGAGTACCCAGAGCCAGCTGCACTTAGGACCCTCACTTCTGTGGGTAGCACCCAGCCAGTTTATAGGAGGTGAGAGTAAATTGTTATTTGCTTCCCTGAAAAACATAACCCTTAGAGCTTTCTCCTAGTTTTTGAGCTACTTTGGCTTAAAACAGGTATGTCAAAAAAGTTGATACAAGTTTTCAGAGATCTACCTATCTTCCTTTCAATTCCTTTTGACCTAGTCTGTGTTTGTCTAATAAACAGCTGCTGCTCCAAAATTTAGAACTGATTTGTTTATTAAAAGATTTTTGGTGGTTGCAGTATGCAATAGACTCTATAGAGGAAATATGAATTACCACTTGGTTATACACTTTCAGTTTCTTTAAAGTAATGAGAGCTGTAATGGCACCATACAAACTTTAGTGAGATTCTTTTTTAAGTTACATAGGAATGGTAGCATTTATGACAGCTAAGTGGATTCAGTGGTTGCTGGTAAATTGAATCTCCAGGAAATAAAAAACCTAATTGTAGTGTTGCCAATTTCTGTGGTGTAAATACTCCCATCAAGCTACCAGTGTGATGACATTAAACACTCAGTTGGGAAGAGATGTGTATACTCAGCTCTTCCAACCCAGTAGGAACTGCTGTAGCACATCACGTAGACTTGTCCATGACTAAGTACTCTGTTAGCAAATGCAGTAGGGATGGGCTCATGATTCATTGGTGTCAAAGAAATATAAATTGTGAATTTGGTGCCATGGTCATGTAAGAATTGTGAAATGTTTATAGACCTTTAGAATTAAGTAGCACAAATCTTTTACTGTCAAAACACTAATGCAACATCTTTTCTAAATGCAGGGTGTGTGAAGGAAGTGAAATCATTGATGTGGGTGTATGTACTAGTAGGAAATATTATACGTGGAATTGGTGAAACCCCCATCATGCCTTTAGGCATTTCCTACATAGAAGATTTTGCCAAAACTGAAAATTCTCCTTTATATATAGGTAAGTGTGAAAATCTAAATGTTGGGGTCACTCATTTAATTAAGCAATATTCTTTTAGTTATTTTAGCTATTTGTTGTTATATGAATAATAGATTTTTCCCCATGAGGCCATTTTCACTGCAAAAGCAATTTATATAAACCTTGTGTATTCCACATATTTTCCTTAGGCTTCCAGTTCTTCTATTCTAAGCACTTAAGAACAATTGAGTAAAGAGAGAAATACACCTCCTGCCATATCCATCTCATTTCTGAGAAGGATATGTTCCTTTTCTTCTCTGTACTAACCCTTATACTCTTGAGCCCATTTTGTTCGTCTATTTTGGAGATCTACCTAACCCATGTCATGTGACTGCCATTTTTTAATATTTTCATTAGCTCAGTTTTGCCTTGGGTGCTGTCCTTCTTCATTAAAAAAGACTTGAACTTCTGAAATCCTGGTGGGGGTGGCGTGGGGGAAGTCTATTCTGTAGCTCTTTCTCAGGATTGCTCCCCTTGCCATTCCTTCTCTTTCTCAAATGTTTGCTTAAATAAGTTACTTTCAAGTCCTCACAATCATTAGGATGACATTATGGATGTCATCCTTTCCTTTGAAATTGTTTTATCTAAAGTCACCGTGAATCTTTTTATTGCCCACGATTAGCATTCAACTTTATCTCTCTTCTGAATCAAATACTCTCTCCTCATTTGGCTTCTATGCTTAAAGTGATGACTCTGTTATATCTCTGCCATCTTCTCTTGTTTTTCTTGGTTCCCTCTAAGGTTCTCTCCTTGAACTTTTGCTCTTCTCTTTTATATTTTGTTTCCTTAAGGAGTTCTTCACTCTCAATATGTAGTCTGTAAATGTATAATAGATAGCTCTAATCCTGACACATCTCTAACAGATCTATGTTTGACTAAATGAGTGTCACATGATACTCGGCATACAATATGCTCTGACTTCCTGAATTACCATTGCTTTAAATAGTTTACTTGTATAGTAAATTTAGCTTTCCTTCCTGTGTACTGTTTTAGTTCTTTTATAGTACAGTAAGTTCCTTGAGGACAGATATCAGTTACTTATTTGAACTCCTAGTGATTTCCAGGGTGAAGAGCAAGTGCCTTGGTGCTATTTGTTGTCAATAAAAGTTCGTTGAATGGAGCAATTATATGCTGACTCCAAATAAATCATTTTCCTAATTCTGCTTTTTGCTGTTGAAAATACCACTGTCTAGTGCCCTTGAGGTCCTCTGTGACTCTCCCATTTCCTTGACACTAGTCTATATCCAATCTGATAAGAGACTTACCATTTTTTTTCTCTAAAATGTGCCTTATATTCAAAACCTGTCTCATTATTTTCATTACCTCTGTCTTTATTAGGTCTTCATTGCTTCTTTTGAGGATTATTATAACGTCTTCATTTGTTGTCTTATTTCTAGTATTATCTTTTACTAATTCCTTATACACATTCTTACAGTATAATTTTTCTCAAATATTGTTCTAAACATCTCTTCCATTTTCAGGGAACTATACTGGCTCCTTATTTATTAAATTTGAATTCTCTACTTTATTACTCATGGCTCTGCCCCTCATTTATCTTTTTAGTTTCTTATATAGTTTCTTTTCATCACAGTCTCTATATACTAGTGAGACTTCACATTTTTTAAAAAACTGTCTTCATACTTTCGGTTATATTACTTGAAATTTTCTTTTCTAAAAATCCGTGAATGTCACTTTCCTCAAGACCTACCTTCTTATGTTGTCTTCCAGTCCCCTAGCATGTTCTTTTATGAATAACTGCTTACAATCTCTAGTTATTTCATCAGTAGTTGGTCATAAAACCATAACTTTGAATACAGGGACATTATGCTGTGAATGTAGACATATCTTTTTAAAAGCAGAAAAAATTTAAGGGGTTGAGAGAAGACTGTAATAAACCACATAGTCAAGGTAAATTAAAATATTTAGCAATAATTGTCCCCATTAAACTTTGGTACTTTTGGGCAAGTAACTGATTTTGCAATAATCCTTTTCAGTTTAGTCCTTTCAATTTCTTTCACATTTTTATATTTAAAGAATACGAGTTCTTACCTACAATAAATTAATGAATACCTTGATATGTTTTTCCCCATTCAATAAATACTAGGATGTATAATATATACAAATAACTGTTATAATCTCTGTATGTATTAAGATGAATAAACACACATATGGTTACTATATAAAGGGACATAAATTTATAAATCAGTGAGCTATATAAATAGCTTGGTAACCATAAATCAATTAATTATACATCAAGAAAAAAGTTTCATGTGTGGTTCTGGAGTTTAGGAGCTTTATAGCTCTCTTTATACAGAGACAATAAGTGAAATCAAGAAGGAGAAATAACATTCCCATGGGAGGTCATTAATATAGTGAGAAGTCCTTGGATGACATAGTGGGGAACATCTCTACTTAGTGAGTAGAGTAGGAGGAAGAAAAATCAAGGAGGAATTAGTCAAAGAAGAAAAAGCGAAACAAGAAAAGTAATGTGTTGTGAAAATCTTAGAAGGAAAGTGTCAGAGGAGGAGTTGGCTGGCAATATCAAACAACATGGAGAGTTAGGAGCAGGAGGTCCAGAAAAGGATATTGGGTCCAAGGAGACTGTGGGTGGTACCCAAGACTTTGAGTTTGAATGGAAAGTGAAATGATTTGAGCAGAGTGAGTGAATGGTATAGTGAAAGGAAAGAAAACAGAGTGGATTTGGAATATCGTAGGGATCAGTGCATAAGGAGAGAATTACTAAGCACAAGAGTGGGAGTCTTGGTAGAGCAAGACTTTGGAGAAGATAGGAGAGGTTGGCTTCGAGATGTCAGGAGTGTGTGGTAGGTTAGCCCATAGAACTACAAGACAGAGATAGTGGGTGAATACACATTTCAAAGTGAGAAGGAAGAAAGTTAAGAAAGTTCATAACTAGATTTTCAGTGAATAGGGAGGGGTCAGCAAAGATTCTGAAGTGGAGTGGCTGATGATGAAGTTCCAGGTAAGGAATAAGTCAGTAAGGCCAGAGGGGGCTAATGAAAATGGAGAATAGGATGTGGAGCATTAAGGAAGGAGATCATGAAGAAAGAGAAGAGAAGCAAGGGAGTAACCGTATGGGAGTTTTAAGTTGGAGATTTGGGAGTGGAGCTTTTCTGAGTAATGTGCACAAGAAAGCCATCATAATGCATTCTGTTTCGGAATTCACCTGAAAGTTTCATCATGGAAAGCATCAAAAGGACCTTGCTCTCTATCGAGGCTTTGTCCATAGCATGACACTAGCCTATGCTGTTACAGCAAATCTCTACCTGAGAGCCAGCATAACAGAGAATTTGCAGGCTGAGAGAATGTGGTTTTAAATTATGAGGCTTTTTTTCTGCAACAATTACAGAAACAAGTATTACCTAATATATATATACTAAGCTTAATTTCCTTACAAATTATCTAAGGCAAAATAAAACCTTCAGACTCTTCATGAACCAGAACTCTGTATGTGGGTATGAAACTCTACTATAACTTTATATTTTCCTTTATTTTTTAGGGTTTATAGAAACAGGTGCTATCATTGGTCCCTTGATTGGACTTTTGTTAGCATCATTCTGTGCAAATGTTTATGTTGACACTGGATCAGTGAACACAGGTAATTCAATAAAATCTATTTATACAGTGTCTAGAGTACATAAAGTATCTTTAGGTATGCTATCATAGTTAATCATTGCCTTACTTGACCCTCAGTTAGATAGATTACCTTCACTTTAGAGATCAGCAAAGTAAAGTTGAGGAGCTTAAGTGACTTTTCAAGTTTCAAACCTGTGAACAGGAAAACTAGATAAAATGCTAATGTCCTGAATCAAAATCTAGTGCTCTCTCTACTATACCATCGTCATGCTTATCATTTCAAAAGATGTAAGCACATTGATTTGAGTTTGTTTCAATCCAGCAATCATTCAAGGATAATGAAATAGACTCTTTAGTTATTTAATGACTAACTGTTTCTAAATTCCTGACATAAGACAGGCTAATTTTTTGCTATACTGGGTGATTTTATACCAATATGTATTGAGAGACACGTTTCATGAGTGCTTGAATTATAAACAAATTTTATATTTGAATAGAACCTGAGAATTATAATTTTAATAATTTTCTGTAGTACATATGGAGAATAGCGACTTTGAACTAATAAGAATGTGTACATTTCTTTACAGATGATCTGACCATAACTCCCACTGATACTCGTTGGGTTGGTGCATGGTGGTTTGGCTTTTTGATTTGCGCAGGAGTGAATGTGCTCACTGCCATTCCTTTTTTCTTTTTGCCCAAAACACTTCCAAAGGAAGGGCTAAAGGATAATGCTGATATCATTAGAAATTACAAGGAGGAGACACGTAAAAATCAGATCAAAAAGGAAAAGGACACAATCACTAAAGGTAAATAAAAATGTTTTAAATTCTGTATAATTTTATTTTACCTAGAAGTATCTGAATTTTAGTCTGACACTATAATATAGTAAAATATACTATGCTCATTAAATTAATTTGCCATTAACAGTCACCCGTCAATAATGTCTAACTAGTCTGTTTCCTCCTTTAAGACTATTTAAGAACAAATTATATAATTTGGAAGTTGAACTATCTCTGAATAAACTTTATGTAAAATTTTATGTTAAACACTCAATAAATATATTTATTTATTTGGTCCCATGTGCTTTAAAAATTTTAATTGACAAACATCTATTGAAAAATGAAGAAAGTCAAGAAGGAAAAGATATATATTAAATCCCAACAAGTAGTATAGTTGTGTAATTAAAATGTTAGATTAACTATATAGGTCATATAATTCTCTGACTGATAAAGGAAGACCAATAATTCTTAGAGAGAAAACTGTTACCCAAGTAACAAATTACAAAAGAAAAAAATTGAGATATGATTCATGTAATTTTCTAGGAAATGCAGGGACACATTTCTTAGTATAGTTTTTTTTTTTAATATGTAGAGATCCTTAATAAAAGCCCAAAGTTTACTACACAGGTGTTTCTGTGGCAAACTAAGCTGAAGTGGTCTAAATATTTAATATTCCAAAACACTGACTCTCAAACTTGGTGGCACATTGGAATCACCTTGGAGTTTTTAAAAATACTGATATTCAGAAATTTTATAGTATTCTCGGGAGGTTCTGATTTAATCAGTATAAGTTATGGCTTGGGCTCTGGAGTGTTTTAGAATATTTTGGAGGGAGTAAGGAGAGGCTCAGTTTCCTTATCTGTAAAATGGAGATGATAATAGTATTAGAGGATTGTTGCTATTTTTTTTTAACTCTCATTTAAAAAGTTAAAAAAGATTCTGGTGTATAATACTACTGTTATTGTTGATTAGTATTACTTGTTGCTATGTCTGCCATTACCCATAGATTATAATACAGATTTGAACAGAATTTTTATTAACTATTAAAAATCTGCATAAATCTCAGTTGAGCATAATTTTATCATGCTGGGTTCACTAGGAGCCTATTCAGAACCTTGTGAATTCTGAGTAATCATGATTACATTAACAACTCTTCTGAAAGGGCTGATATGGACTGATAGAAGATTTTAACACGGAATTGAATTTGTGGTCTGCAAAGTCAATTTGATTTTCAAAACTCAGAAAGAGGCTAGCTTATTATAAGACCTGTGGGCAAGAAATTTGAACTACTTGGATAAACACAGGTGGTTTTTTAAAGCTCCAAGGAACTCTTACCACACTTCACTTCCCTGCCATGTCTCTTATCTATGAATATAAGTTCTACACCTAGAATTCATTTATTTGCATTAGGCTGTGCTTCCTTTTCCAAGTTATCTGCTTTATTAATCAGACCTGGACAATACAAATTAAGTAAGGGAATTAAAACAGAATATGATGATAAGAAAAGTAAAAAGCAACTGGAAGTGAGAATTTGACCCTAAATGACAGGCCCACAAATTTGGTTCTGAGCTTTTTCTCAATCCACAAAAAGAGGGGTTAACAATTGGGGTTAAATCATTCACATTGTTCTTAGCATATGTCGATATAATCAGTGTCTCTGAGAGTGGTTGGTCATTTTTAAAAGGTCCCTAAGTGGATCCACTGTGCATCCAGTTGAGAGCCACTGGCAGGTATGCCACAACTGTTGTTCTGAAGAAGCAGAAATACGTACTTGAGAAAATTTCTTCCATTGAGTCCCACAAAAATCTTCACTTTAAATATTCAAGGGATAAGCATATCAAAATTTGTGTGAATTTATTTCTCATATTGATTAGATTGATGGCCTTCCAGACCTAGAGAACAGAATGGGCAGCATTTTCATTCTAGATGATCTAGAAAAGAGAATTTTAAAAGAAGGGAAACGAGAAGGATGAAAAGGAGATTTGAGTGTACACAGACAATATTTTGGCCACTTTATAGTTTTTTTTAAAACTTCTTTTATTGAAATACTTTCAAACTTACAGGACAGTTACAAAAATAATACAAATCCCATACAGAGAATGCCAACATATCCCTATCCCTCTGCCCCAGATACTCAGATTACCCAAATCCACCAATTTTAACATTTTGCCACATTTGCTGTATCTGGCTATCATTTTCTGAACATGTTAGTATAGGTTATATACCTCATGGCCTTTGAACACTTAACACTGCCATGTACAGTTCCTAAGAACAAGGATATTCATTTTGTGAATACATGTAGTTATTTTGATACATGTAGTTATCAAGTTCAAGAAATTTAGCATTGATATAATATATGGTCTTTATTCCATTTTTTTTCATATGACTCAATAATGTCCCTTGGAACTTTTTCTCTTCCCTTGCTAGGTCCCTTTCAAGTTCGTGTATTACTCTTTGGTTGCTCCTTCTACTTTTTTTAAATTTTGAATTGAACAGATATGCAACATAAACTTTCCCATCTCAACCACTTCCAAGCTTACCACTGAATGAGATTAATCATATTCACAATATTGCAGTACCCTCACCACCTTCCATTACTAAAACTTTCCCATCTCCCCAAACAGAAACCCTATATCCATTATGCATTAACTCCTCATTCCTCCTGTCCCCTGCCCCTGGAAACCTGTACTGTAATTTCTGTCTCCATGAGTTTACATATTCTCCAATATTTTCTTTGTCATTACCATAGGACTTTGTAGGAGGCAAGGGTTAATAGAAAACCTGCGGAATTTATTGGGAGTGGCTGGCTTCAGAGTGGCCTTGGCAGTAAACTGTGGAGACTGTTATCTGCTTACTTGGAGGACAGTCTGAGAGGGACAGAATGTTTGTTTTCTCTCTCTTTTTTTTTATTAATTAAAGAAAAAAAAAGAAATTAACCCAACATTTAGAAATCATTCCATTCTACATATGCAATCAGTAATTCTTAACATCATCACATAGATGCATGATCATCATTTCTTAGTACATTTGCATCGATTTGGGAAAAGAACTAGCAAAACAACAGAAAAAGATATAGAATGTTAATACAGAGAAAAAATAAAAATAATATTAATAGTAAAAAAAAAGAAAAGAAAAGGAAAAAAAAGACAAACAGACAGACAAAAAAAAAACACCTATAGTTCAGATGCAGCTTCACAGTGTTTTAACATGATTACTTTACAATTAGGTATTATTGTGCTGTCCATTTTTGAGTTTTTGTATCTAGTCCTGTTGCACAGTCTGTATCCCTTCAGCTCCAATTACCCATTATCTTACCCTGTTTCTAACTCCTGCTGGACTCTGTTACCAATGACATATTCCAAGTTTATTCTCTAATGTCGGTTCACATCAGTGGGACCATACAGTATTTGTCCTTTAGTTTTTGGCTAGTCTCACTCAGCATAATGTTCTCTAGGTCCATCCATGTTATTACGTGCTTCATAAGTTTATTCTGTCTTAAAGCTGCATAATATTCCATCGTATGTATATACCACAGTTTGTTTAGCCACTCGTCTGTTGATGGACATTTTGGCTGTTTCCATCTCTTTGCAATTGTAAATAATGCTGCTATAAACATTGGTGTGCAAATGTCCGTTTGTGTCTTTGCCCTTAAGTCCTTTGAGTAGATACCTAGCAATGGTATTGCTGGGTCGTATGGCAATTCTATATTCAGCTTTTTGAGGAACCGCCAAACTGCCTTCCACAGTGGTTGCACCATTTGACACTCCCACCAACAGTGGATAAGTGTGGGTGTTTGTTTTTTCTTAACCCCCAAGGTCTTTTTAGCTATCTCTTGTATGTAGGGAGTAATATACTAAAAAGCAGGCTTGGTCAGCAAAAGAGCTGTGAGAAAGGATATAAAATAAAGCAGCTGAAGCTCTTCGGGGCTGCAGTCATCTTGTACGTCTTGTATGTCTGTGTGTCTCATTTCGCAGGGGTTGCTGAAAGATAGCAACAAGTGTCCATGTCTGCAACAGGACTTCACTTTATAGTTTTGTCTTAAGTCACAATATTAACTTAGTGAAAGAAAAACTATTGTCTTCTGATCCCTACCCAGTCAGCTGTATCAATGAGTTCCAGAAACTACCAAAACAACTATATCACTTTACTGTCAAAAGGTAAAAAAGGAAGAAGTAAAACTATCACTGTTTGCAGATGATATGATACTATACGTTGAAAACCCGGAAAAATCCACAACAAAACTACTAGAGCTAATAAATGAGTACAGCAAAGTAGCAGGTTACAAGATCAACATTCAAAAATCTGTAGTGTTTCTATACACTAGCAATGAACAACCTGAGGGGGAAATCAAGAAACGAATTCCATTTACAATTGCAACTAAAAGAATAAAATACTTAGGAATAAATTTAACTAAAGAGACAAAAGACCTATACAAAGAAAACTACAAAAAAACTGTTAAAAGAAATCACAGAAGACCTAAATAGATGGAAAGGCATACCGTGTTCATGGACTGGAAGACTAAATATAGTTAAGGTGTCAATTCTACCTAAATTGATTTACAGAGTCAATGCAATACCAATCAAAATCCCAACAACTCATTTTTCAGAAATAGAAAAACCAATAAGCAAATTTATCTGGAAGGGCAGGGTGCCCCGAATCGCTAAAAGTATCTTGAGGAAAAAAAAAACGAAGCTGGAGGTCTCACACTGCCGGACTTTAAGGCATATTATGAAGCCACAGTGGTCAAAACAGCATGGTATTGGCATAAAGATAGATATATCGACCAATGGAATTGAATAGAGTGCTCAGATATAGACCTTCTCATCTATGGACATTTGATCTTTGATAAGGCAGTCAAACCAACTCACCTGGGACAGAACAGTCTCTTCAATAAATGGTGCCTAGAGAACTGGATATCCATATGCAAAAGAATGAAAGAGGACCTGTATCTCACACCTTAGACAAAAGTTAACTCAAAATGGATCAAAGATCTAAACATTAGGTCTAAGACCATAAAACAGTTAGAGGAAAATGTAGGGAGATATCTTATGAATCTTACAATTGGAGGCGGTTTTATAGACCTTAAACCTAAAGCAAGAGCACTGAAGAAAGAAAGAAATAAATGGGAGCTCCTCAAAATTAAACACTTTTGTGCATCAAAGAACTTCATCAAGAAAGTAGAAAGACAACCTACACAATGGGAGACAATATTTGGAAACGACATATCAGATAAAGGTCTAGTATCCAGAATTTATAATGAGATTGTTCAACTCAACAACAAAAAGACAGACAATCCAATTACAAAATGGGAAAAAGACTTGAACAGACACCTCTCAGAAGAGGAAATACAAATGGCCAAAAGGCACATGAAGAGATGCTCAATGTCCCTGGCCATTAGAGAAATGCAAATCAAAACCACAATGAGATATCATCTCACACCCACCAGAATGGCCATTATCAACAAAACAGAAAATGACAAGTGCTGGAGAGGATGCGGAGAAAGAGGCACACTTATCCACTGTTGGTGGGAATGTCAAATGGTGCAACCACTGTGGAAGGCAGTTTGGCAGTTCCTCAAAAAGCTGAATGTAGAATTGCCATACGACCCAGCAATACCATTGCTAGGTATCTACTCAAAGGACTTAAGGGCAAAGACACAAACGGACATTTGCACACCAATGTTTATAGCAGCGTTATTTACAATTGCAAAGAGATGGAAACAGCCAGAATGTCCATCAACAGACGAGTGGCTAAACAAACTGTGGTATATACATATGATGGAATATTATGCAGCTTTAAGACAGAATAAACTTATGAAGCACGTAATAACATGGATGGACCTAGAGAACATTATGCTGAGTGAGACTAGCCAAAAACTAAAGGACAAATACTGTATGGTCCCACTGATGTGAACCGACATTAGAGAATAAACTTGGAATATGTCATTGGTAACAGAGTCCAGCAGGAGTTAGAAACAGGGTAAGATAATGGGTAATTGGAGCTGAAGGGATACAGACTGTGCAACAGGACTAGATACAAAAACTCAAAAATGGACAGCACAATACTACCTAATTGTAATGTAGTTATGTTAAAACACTGAATGAAGCTGCATCTGAGCTATAGTTTTTTGGTTTTTTTTAATATATTTTTTGTATTTTTTATTTTTATTTTTTCTCTATATTATCATTTTATTTCTTTTTCTGTTGTCTTGCTAGTTCTTTTCCTAAATCGATGCAAATGTACTAAGAAATGATGATCATGCATCTATGTGATGATATTAAGAATTACTGATTGCATATGTAGAATGGAATGATTTCTAAATGTTGTGTTAGTTAATTTTTTTTAATTAATAAAAAAAGAAAAAAGAAAATTAGGAACAATTAAAAAAAAAGGTAAAAAAGAATTAACAAGCATATGTATCTTAAACAGAAAAACATAATTTGAGGAGGAGGTTGAATTTTCAGGAAAAGCCAGCCACGAAATACAAAGCCAATTTAGTTTGACATTTGTCATTCTATCATTTCAGATTTTTTCCCATTCATGAGAAGTCTTCTATGCAATCCAATTTACATGCTTTTCATACTTATAAGTGTGATACAGTTCAATGCATTTGTTAATATGATCTCCTTCATGCCTAAATATCTGGAACAGCAATATGGAAAATCATCTTCAGATGCAATCTTTTTAATTGGTATGTTTGTTTTTGGCATTATTGGTTCTCCTTTTTTCCCCCATGAAATGGTGAACAGTGCAATGATGGGTCTAGAAACTTTCTAAATTGAAGCCTCTCTTCTGTTTCTGGTATGTTTCTCTCTTCCACTTTCCAGAGGAATAGGTGGTTGGGAAGGGAAAAGTCCAGGAATATCCTGACTTTCTTTTCTTTTATGCTCTCTCTTTGGTTAGAACTTTTTTTAAATCATAATATTTGTGGAGATCTTGGAGAGTGCACAATTTAGGTGCGATTTTCAAACAGGCCATCTGTTTATTTAAGGAAGACTGTATTAACTCATTAGGATTTTTTTTTTTTCTTGTAGCCAGATTTGACTATTTTGGCTCCAATCCTGGATTCTTGTGTTCCTCCAGATTTAATTTCCTTGTCCCCCTAGTTGTTGTAGGTGTCTCTGCAGCCACATAAGTTCTGCTTTTCTTGTGAATACGCTGACCCCAACACTGTGCTTCTATCCCATCTTGAGTTTCTCCTGAGATTTTTCTACTCTTTTGAAAAGTGAATTTCTTGGAGTACCTGCACCTGAATCACCTAGAATATTTGTTAAAGGCCCACTTCAAATATGCTCAATCAGATGTCAGGCACTGGGATGGATTTTCATCAGGTGCTCCAGAAATGTAATTCAGTGAGCAGATCCTGGTATTATAAGAATGCAACCCAAGGTTGCCTTTTCCTTTTTCTGCTTTTTTTTTTCTTTGTGTGGGATGAAGTGGGGGAGGGGAGGGTGCAATTCAGTAGCAGCAAGACAAGAAATGTGAATACACTAGATAAGCACAGGTCCAGCAATGTGACTTAAGTACCTTGGGCCAAACTCTTAACAACCAGAGTGGGAATAGGCAAGGCTATTGTTATATAAAATCCACCTCACAGATAGTAGATGATTGGTCAACTTTGACCCTGCACTCTTGTCTAGACCCTAAGAAAAGAGATACTGATACCTGCTTGCAAGGGATTTATAACCAACTGCAATTAACTAAATTAGCAACAACACTAAAAATCTTCCAAAACATGCCTCAACTTTGTAGGGTATTTTGAAATCTCTCTGTAGTCTGTACCTAGGTGGGAATAAAATTGAATCAGGTTTCTTCACTGTGAGTTGGGCCTAAATGATTTCTTCTGTAAGACCTATTAGAGAAAAGTGATAAAATAAGTTTTCCTTTGCTAAGCCATTTCGTAAGTTATATTTTGCTTCTGTTTGTAGGTATTTACAACTTACCTCCAATATGCATTGGATATATAGTTGGTGGTTTACTTATGAAGAAGTTCAAGCTTACTGTCAAACAAGCTGCCCACATAGGATGTTGGCTATCTTTACTTGAATATCTTCTCCACTTTTTCTCTTTTCTCACCACCTGTGAAAATTCTTCAGTTGCTGGAATAACCACCTCTTATGAAGGGTATGTTGTTTTCTAATGAATATATCTTTATAACAAAGAGCTAGTAGCCTATTTTTTCTGATGATTTTCTAAATCCATATCATCTGCTTATTTGAGTTCATGACAGTGACCCATCATCTTCCTAATCTAATCCATATGGTTTGTAGGCTTATTAAAGTTTTTTGGGACATATCACAGGGTGGGTGAGTTGTATATGTGTGTGTGTGTGTGTATGAGAAAGAGAGAGAGAGAGAGATTATCTTTGTGAAATCCTAGTAGACATCAAATTAGATAGCAAAGAAACTACTTACAATTTTGTTTGTATTAGGATATGTTATCCATATATTTTACCTTCTCTTAAATGGGTATAAATTAAAAATTGACAATGTAGTCTAAAATAGCTTTACTTATTTTCACATTGTATGCTATATTAATTCATTTAATTGATATCTCATTTGTATAATTATGTCTAAAGCATTGAATCCTTTTATATTTTGTTTTTTTGAGGGTTATCTGAATTGATAGGAAGGTTTGCATAGTGATGTTGAATTTTAAAAATTCTTTGTAAGAGCATAATTGGATACCAGTTTAACCAGTTAAAGTGAAATGAGGGGCATCCTAAAATATTCCCTTTAAAATTATCATGGCATATAAGATTGAAATGGTTTTAAATGTAAAACTATAAAATAATTTCATTTAGATTTTCTGATTTGAGTCTTGTGAACTCCCTTAAAGGTAGTTATTATTATTTCCATTTTACAGATGAAGAAATTGAGATTCAGAGAGATTGACTAAGAAAGGGAATTCATGGCAAACCTCTTTAACTCTATCTATATAAAATACTAGAATTTAAATCGGAAACAATCTTAAAGGTTGTCTAGATGAACAAGCTACAATTATCTTCATTCCCAAAGAGATGAAGTAACCTATAGAGAGCCACACTGTGATGTAGTCACAGAGTTAGGACATGAATTCAGTCTCTAGAGTCCCATGCTAGCATTCCTTCAACCACATTAAACTGAGCATAAGAAAATTTTGTTTTGCTGGGAACTTTCTATACTAAAAGAATGTATTTGTTTGCTCAAGTAGCTATGTTTATGCAGCTAAATGCCTTCTCTACATTGTAAACAGAACTTGTAGAATTTGATTTTCAAAGTAGCCCTTGAATTTAACATTGCTGGTATGCCCTTGTGTATTACTTTCTGCCATATGAATCAACCAGAGAGATTAGAATCATATTCATTTGAATTCTTATATTATCTGGCAAAACACCTCTCATACAGTACTCATGCAACTATTGCTTATATTTTGGTTATAAGTTTATTTGAAATACGTCATTGAAAAAGTAGCTATATGGCCACTGAGGTAGATATCTTTTATGCCAGAGCCACAGTACCGAGGTGACATAAATGATTGTTGCAGGCATTTGGTCTAGAATGCATAGGGACCCAGAGGAGCAAAATGAATCTGATTATCCACTTCTGCATGTAACTGGATCTTTCAGAGACATTTCAGACTAGGAATAATCTTCAATTAAAGGGTCATGATGAAGCAGACAATAGTGATAAATAATAAAAATTACTTTTTATTTCCTGTCTGATAAATATTGGTAATAACTTCAAGAGATTCATTTTATTATTCTCATTTATGGATAAGAAAACTGATATCAGAGAGGTGAAGTCAATTCTCCAAGATCATGAAACTAGTAAGTAGTAGGGCAGGAAAAAAAACAGCTTGCTCCGACCCCACGGTGATGATGATTTAATTCTGTTGCATTGTTTTCGTATACCCCGTTCCTTGCCTTGGTCAGTTTGGGCATCCTAAATTTCTGAGGCTAGGACATAGCTCATGTTGGAGCAATATCCCTTATCGCTATCCCTGAGTAGCCTGTGTTCAGGAATCAAGCCCTGGGATAAATACACTCTCATCAATAAAGAGGTCATGCAACTTCACAGTAAAAAATCATGACCAAATCAAACTTTACCCTCAAAATCTCTTTTTCAAATAAATTATTAAAAGGACTTGAAAGCCATAAATTGTGACGTAGAAATGGGCTTAGCACCACCTTACACAAACCCGGCACTTCTTATAGTCTCTAATCTGTTGCTTCTCACTAAATATAATTCCGGGAGTTGTTTCTGGAGCTGTGAAGGCCCCAAAGAATTAAACAAGTTTAAGATAGTAAAAGTCTGAATTTAAGAATTCATGCTTTAATGTTAAAAATGTAGTGTCAGATTTCTGTTTGTTTGGTTTTTTGGAGTGGGGTAAGGACAGGAATATAAATGGAGATTGAGATGAGAGGAAGAAAAGGGAAATGTCTAAATCATCTTTCAATACCCATGGCATCATTTTAAATCATTTCAGAATGCAACATAATTTTTCTGTGGGAAATACTGTTTTTGCTGACTGCAACATGGACTGCAACTGCCCAACTAAAATATGGGATCCTGTTTGTGGCGACAATGGTTTGTCCTATATGTCAGCTTGTCTTGCTGGTTGTGAGAAATCTATTGGAACAGGAATAAACATGGTAACATAGCCTATCGGCTGTTTTTTTTTCATAGAAATTTTGTTTTGTATACCTGACACATTTCAAATATGAACTGGGTCTGCATTGGATAAAAGTAAATTTAAAGTTTTTCCTCAAAACCTATTTGCATGTGTGTGTGTGTGTGTGTGTGTAAAGAACCAGTTACTTTCTATATACTCACTTGATTTACTTTTTATTTCCTAGATCTTATTTAAAACCTTCATTGTGTCTGAATGCTGATCTGTAATTTGAAAGCATTTGAGATTACTTTTATAATTTGAGTTAAAAACCCTCTTGCCTGAAGTATTTAGATTAAGATAAAGTCAGCAGTTTTAACCCTACTTTTCCAACTAATTTTTCTTCATTTTTGTACATGTATATGCATGTACTTTCTGTGTTTTTCACATTTCTGACAGGTTTTTTTTTTTGTATGCTGTATGGCGGGGTCACATTTCGTTATTTTTCCATGTGAGTATGCTGTTATTGCAGCACCATTTGTTAGATTTTTTATTTGTTTGTTGTTTTGCTTGTTTGTTTGTTTTTGGGGAAGTGCGCTGACCAGGAACGAACCCACGTCTCCCACATGGTAGGTGGGAGTTCTACCTCTGAACTATCCTTGCACTCCCACATTCTGACAGTTTTTAATAAGATAGACTTAAGCATATTTTCTTGCCTCAAAATGTTACAATACTTATAGTTTGGTGACCAAAGTAAAATATAAATTTCATTCTTACTGAGTTGGCAACATTTAACCATTCAAAAAGGGTTCAATTGACTCTGATTTTTAAAATAAACTGTGTCTTTCTAATAAAATTTTATTTGTAAACGTCTAAATAGTTCAATGGAGCACTTGGTTTTGTTGTCGTATGTATTGTTATAGCTAAACAGTATGTGTTTTTTAAAAACTGTACCTTTAGGGGGTGGTGCAATGGTGGCTCAGTGGCAGAATTCTCACCTACCATGCTGGAGACTCGGGTTCAATTTCTGGTGCCTGCCCATGCAAAAAAAAAAAAAAGTGTACCTTTAGGATAGTTGAGCTATTGCACATATTTAGCGGAATATTCCATTTTTCTGAAGTCATATTTCTATGTTTTGTTTTATGCCATAACTATGAGAGATACATAAAGAAATTATAAAGGGAGTAGGCATCTTGATCCAATTGGTATGTAGAAAACATTTGAGATTTGTGCTCATGATTTTTCCTTCCTTTCCACGTATTTTTGACAGGTATTCCAAAATTGTAGCTGCATTCAAACATCAGAAAATTCCACTGCGGTACTTGGGCTATGTGAGAAAGGACATGACTGTTCCATGATGCTCCAGTACTATTTAATATTGTCAGCTACCAGCAGTTTCATTTATTCCTTAGCAGCTATACCTGGATATATGGTTCTTCTGAGGTACAAGAATTCTTTTTCTTTTTCTTTTTTTTTTTGGCATTAGCATTTATTATTCCAAACCTCATTGCATCAGAGCCCCAGATCAGGGGAGCATTTGTCTTGAACACTTGTGAACTCACACCAGCCAAGTTTCTTCACACTTTGTAGCTAATTCCAAAATATCCTTCAGATCTCACCTCAAATATCACTTTCACAGAAGGGCCTTCCTTCATACCCCAATCAGGTCAAATGCCCCAGTCTAAATGTTCTCAAGTTATGCTCTATATCTCCTTCAGAGAAATGTGTGTGTGTTATGTATATCATCATATAATATATAATATACTATACATATAATATACTACACAATATACTATGCAATATATATAATATACTATACAATTTACTTACTTGAAAATGTACCAGCCAATAGTTAGTAGTGTATTCACAGAGATACCATCAGCACAATAAACTTTAGAATATTTTCATCACCCCTAAAAAGAAATCCCATACCGTGATACATACTACAAATTTAATTTAATCCAATTTAAGAAGAATTGTTTTGAGTCTATACCTGCTGAATTAATGTGAGACCTTGACAGGGTTTGCAGTTGCATCTCCAGAATCTAGGACAGTGTCCGTCACAAGGGTCTCAATAAATTGTTGATTGCATCCTATCCTCAAGATAAACTATTCCATCTTTTCTAATCAGTCCATATTTATTTGTTATCTCAACTTTCCTTACAGTTAATTCAAACAAAACTAACTTATTTCACTGTGGCCAGCATAGCTACTTTTTCTTTGTATCAAAAAGAGGTTATTTGCTTCTTTTTTCTTTAGAGAAGTTGTAGGTATACAGAAAAATCAGGTATGAAATACAGAGTTCCCCTATGCCCCCCCATTATTATTATTTTTTCTTTTTTTATGGTTACTGGAACACAGCTTTACATTTTCAGGCAGTTCCCTCCAGCCTCCCCATTATTAACATCTTGCATTAGTGTGGTACATTTGTTACAGTTGATGAAAGTGTATTTTTGTAATCGTACGATTAACTATAGTATAATTTATTTATGTATGGGAATCCTGTACTTCATGCATGATTGTTCTGTAAACCCACAACTTCACTAATAGAAATAAAATATTTTCTTTTTTTGTATTAGATTGCTTTCAGGTCATTTATTAAAGTGACTTTTTCTTAGAAAGCCATTTAGAGTCATGACGGCTAAGAATTTAGAACTCTCATATACCTTATATTAAGAGTTTTGACTAATTGACTTACTACTTAAGATACTAAGCCTCAGTTATAATTCCTTTTTGTAAAAGTAAGTTATTTCACTGTCCCCAGAGCTAATAATAGGTAAAGGATGGTTGACTATCAGCCACTTTCTATGGTTCAATCTATAATACAGTAGAGTTTGAAGCTGTCAGAAGCCCCCAATTCACTAATTCTATCTATAAGAAATTACGCAAGTCAATTGATCTTCTGAGTTACATTTTTCTTAAATAAAAAATGACCATAATGATAATGCTCCATTGTCTTACAAGGTTATTGTGAGAAACAAATGATGAAGGACTTTTTAAAACTGGGAGGTACTTTACTATAGATGTTGGCTTTACATTACTATATTTTAAAGATTATTTTATTGATATTGGAAATAGTGATTGGGAAGAGAATTCTTTCCTTAACACCAACACCCACCCACACACAAATGTTCATTCAAGTTCAATAATGAAGTTATTTGTTAAAATCCACACAGCTAGAAAATTAAAGAGCTAAAATGCAAACTTAGATCTTCATACTTCTCAGCTCATAATACATTATCATCAGAGGCTGAGGCAAATTCTCTTTAATTTTCTGTTACTTTATTTTCATTTTATTTGACATTTATTTTTCTTTCATTCTATTCTCCACTTCTACCTTCCATAGAAACCCACTATAATATAATTGATAAATGACCTTAAATTTGTATTTTCCTTTGTAAATTAGGCAAGGAATTTTGTATGTGCATATGTTTTTATATTGACACAGATGGTATTGTGCCATCAATCTTGATCTGGGTCATAAAGGCATATGCATACATGAATTCACCAAACACTGTCAGAAATTATGACTTAATCTTTTTTTACTGTGAAAAATAACATATACAAAAACCAGTAAATTTCAAAGCCCACCACAATTGGCTGTAGAACAGATTTCAGAGTTTGGTTGGGTTACAATTCCACAATTTTAGGTTTTTCCTTCTAACTACTCCAAGACACTGGAGCCTAAAAGAAATAACAATATAATGATTCAGCAGTTATACTCATTTGTTAAATCCTATCTTCTCTGTTATAACTCCAACTTCTCCTTAGATCTTAAGCATGGGTTCCTTCAATTACACTACCCTTCATGCCATGAAAACAATCCTGTTCAATTTACTTCTTTTCTCTTTTCCTCTTCTTTTACTGAAACTTGAAAGCAAAAAACAAAAGCTTTGCTTTTGGGCTTGTTCTGATGTTCTTTTTCTAGATGTTTGAGTTTAACATTTAGATCACTTATTTTGATTAATGTATATCAAACCATATATTTTCCCTGAAGAATTGCTTTAACTATGCCTCAAATAGTGTTTACCTTGAAGTTTATTTCTAACTGTTTGTAATTCCTTTATAATTTCCCCACCATACCAAAATTTATATTTTGATATGTTCTATAACTTTCTTCTATATGGGAATTTTTAAGGCATCTTTTGTTATTGTTTTTCATTTTTATTATTGGAGAATATAGTCTGAAAGATGTAGTTTTCTTTTCAAAATATTAAGACTTGTTTTGGAATCTAGTACATAATCAATTTTTTGTGTTCCATGTGTTCCTGAAAAATATGTGAACCTCTGCATTTGGAATAAAAAATTCTCCATATCTCTTGAATCAAAGTTAATTATTCCTATATTTAAATTTTGTAAATTTATGCTTGTTCTTAGTCTGATTGATCCATAAGTTTTTCAAAGATATATGTTAAAATCTCTAACTATAACTACTGGTTTATTTATCCCTATAATACTATCAATATTTGATTTATATACTGGGAGGCTATATGGTGTAGTGCAAATGTGTTTATGATCATTAAACTTCTATCATCATCAATGTTATTCTTTACATTTTAGTAATTTTTTTTCAGGGAATCCTATTTTGTTTCTTGTAAAAACTACAGTTCTAGCTTTCTTTTGGTGCATTTGTCCTCAAACTTCCATTTTCTTCTGAGCAAATTTACTAGATCTTTTCTTCCAGTCTGAGATTGATGTGTTTAATCCACTAATATTTATTGTAATTACTGTGGTTAGGGCTTTTTTGTGATTTTATTTCATGTATTCTATTTCCTTGATATTTTGCTTTATTTTTTTTCAGTTTCCATTTTATCGATTTGATTTTTCTTCTGCTGCTTTGAAAGTTATGCCTTTCCAGTGGTTAACCTAATTATTGAGACTGTTAACTACATTTATGTTTTGCCTATCAATTTCACAACTTTTCAGGATGAATTTCTACTCTCTGGTAAGACAAGAACTTAAGCATGCTCCTATCCCTCTTTATGTCTCTACTCTGTTCTGCCATTTCTTCCCAAGATCATTTTATTGAGTTTAATGTCTGGATTTTTGTAGGTATACTTAATGCTTTTCTCTATTCTTATGGAAACTCCATTGATGGACTGGTAGAGGAATGTACTACCTCTGTTAGTGTTTCAGTTTGCTAAAGCTGCCAGAATGCAATTTACAGAAATGGGTTGGCTTTTACAGTGGAGATTTATTCGTTTACAAATTCACAGTTTTAAGGCCAAGAAAATGTCCAAATTAAGGCATCAACAGGATGATATCTTCTCTGAGGAAAGGTCTCTGGCATTTGGGACACCTCTGTCACTTGGAAAGGTACATGGAGAGCATCTGCTGGTCCTTTTCTCGTGGGTTCTATTGCTTTCAGCTTCTGATTCCAGCAGTTTTCTCTATGGTATTTATGGGTCCTCTTTTAATCTTTCCAGGGCATTGCCTCTGAACTGCCTTTTATTCTCTCATAAAGAGCTCCAGCAAAAAATTCAGACTCCTCTTGAATAGGCTGGGTCACATCTCAATTGAAACCACATAATCAAAAGTCCCACCCACAACAGGTCTACCGCCACAGGGATGTATTAAAAGAGCATGGCCTTTTCTGGGGAACGTAACAGCTTCATACCAGCACACTCAACCTTTGGACCCCCAAAAGACACAGTCTCTCTATGTGCAAAATACATTCATTCCATTCCAATATCACGAATGCCTTAAATCATTCCAGTAACAATTTTAAGCACAAGGTCTTATCAAAATCAGTTATAGGCATGGCCCATCCTAAGGCAAAATTCTCTGTCTATGGATCTATGAAACTCGGAGCAAGTTATTTGCTTCCAATATACAAAGGAAGAACAGCATAGAATAAAGGTTCCCATTTCCATGGGAGAAATTTGAAACAAAACAGGGGTCAAACTTCCCAAACAGTTCTGTAAACCTGCAGGGCAAACTCCACTAGATTTCACAGTCTAAGAGTCATCTACAGAAAGATATTTTATCCTTGGAGCTTGACAATTAAAGTCCCACCTTTTCCAAGGGCTTGTGCAGTGGCCTTGCTGTCTTCAAACACTGGGAGACCATCTCCAAACACAAGGGAAACTGCCATGTTCTTGGCCTCACTCTCCTAAAGCATCTGGGTGACAGCTGGACTCTCTGCAAATTCCAGGGCATTAGCTTACCCCTCTCAAAACAGTGGGGTGGTGGCCAGAATCTACCCAATCCTCAGAGATGTGCTCCTCCCTTTTTGAGGCCTGGGGCAGCAGCATTCTTCCTAAACAATGGGACAGCCATGCTCCCCTCAATTCTCCTGGCATATAAGAGTCATGCAATGGCAATACTATTCCTAAAAAATGGGAAGGAAGCCCTGCCCTCTGCAAATTCTGTGAAAACTTACCCTTTCCACATGCATGGGTGGGTCCACTCTCCTGGCCCTACTTTTGTGCTCCAGACCTCAGTTTCCATGGTTCTGCCTTTGTGGTTATTTTCCCTTCAATCTGTTCCTTTTCATTCATACTGGCAGTGGTTCTGTTTGTACAGATTCCACAACAAATTTGTTGGTTTCGCATATAGCATATAGGGGTCAATCATCAGCCAAAAGGACTTTCCACAAATCCTTTCTGGATAACTCCATTTCCAATCCTGGTTGTCCTGAAATGGCTAGCTAGTTACATGTTTGGTTAAATCTTCACATAGGCACCGTCTTCTAGGGACTTATTTTCTAAAAGCTCAGAATTTTCTATGCTATCAAGTTTTGGTCTCTTTATACCCAAGAGTTCAGTTCTAAGCTTATTGCTTTCCTTTAGCATTTTACTATAAGCTGCAAGAAGCTAGGCTACATTTTCCACATTTAGTTTAGAAATTTCCTCAGTTAGATATCCAAGCTCATCACTTTCAAATTCTGCCTTCCATCCAAAACCAGAACTCAATTTTGCAATTCTCTACCACTTTAAAACAAAGATCACCTGCTCTCCAGTATACAATGATGCAGTCTTCATTTCTATCTAGGCCTCATCAGAAATACCTTTAGTGTCCATATTTCTATCAACAGTTTCTTCAAAGCAATCTATCAGGTATCTCACAATTCTTGCAGAATCCTCCCCTTATGCATTTATAAAGCTGTTCCAGCATTTTTAGCATTTGTAAAGCATAGCATCCCATTCTTCTGGTACTGAAGCCTGTTTCAGTTTGCTTAAGCTGCTGGAACCAGGCATCTGCTGGTCCTTCACTCATGAGTACCATTGCCTCCAGCTTCTGATTGAGAAGCTTTCTCTCAAAGCATCTGGGGTCCTCTCTTAATCTCTCTGAGGCATTTCTCTCTGAACTCTGTCTCTCAGTTTTTCTGCCTTTTATCCTCTCATAAAAGACTCCAGTCAAGGATTAAGATCCACCTTGAATGAACTGGGTCACACATCAATAGAAACAACCTAATTAAAAAGTCCCACATACAATAGATCTGCTCCCACAGGATACCCTTTTCTGGGGTATATAACAGCTTCAAACCAGCACAGTTAGACATTTTTTGAGAAACCATTTGACTTTTTCCCTAAATTTTCCCCATAACTTGCATTCTAATTTTCCTTTCTGATTCCTAGGTCCTAAAAATTGATGTTATTATCAATGACAAGTACTGATCAAGCCCAGAAGACAGTTTAAACTGCTTATAATTCATGAGCTATTAGGATTTTGTGCTTCCAAGAGATCATGAATTAGAGTATTAGAGAGAGAGAGAGAGAGAGAAAAGCAACATTTTTCTATAAAATTTATGTTCTATTTTCTGTTTTGAAAGAAAGTCGGATGACCAAGAGAGTCATGTTAGGCCTCCTGGACTTTCTTACTCTCTTCTGATTGAGATTTTTAAATTTCTTCTAAACAAGCTATATGTGAAATAGATAGTATCCCAAAGATCTTTGTCTCACTCTGTGAGGTTATAGAGTTTCCATAAACTAATGAAATAATTGTACCAAGAAAATGCCAATAAATGATGCCTTTGGATAAAAATGTTTTGCATCTTTTTGTGAAGGAGAGCTGTTTTTATTTTCTCAGCCTTTTGTTAATAAGGAAAGGGGAGATGGCATTGAGGAGCTAGTTCTCAAATAATTCTTCAAAGAGATAGCCACACTGATGGTGAAGTGAGTGGGACACCAAAAATTCCCCTGGGAAATTATGGTCTTCAGTTTCACTATTTATAGGTATTTCAGGCAACAGTGAGAAAGCAGGAGAGTTTTTATAGAGATTGAAGGAATTCTTTTTGCAACTCTCGTGAATATCAATTCACTGAAAATTGTTTGCTTTGGACTTTTTAATCACTTTCCTTTGAAAAATGTTATGATTGTTTTATTCCTTCCTTGCATCTACTTTGCAAATTATTATCTTTCCTTTATTTTGTTAATGTAAATAATTTGAATACAGCTAGGATTGCATTGTTATTTCTTTTAGCTAACGGTTTAACCATTAGCATCATCAAAAATTACTAATGTCAATAAGAGGTACTGCTGTGGACCTTGATTGATTTGAATTATATTCTTCCTTGCCAACTTTCTGTTGGAAAATGAATGAGCAAGAACTGATAGGAAGAATGTCAAAGATTGGATATGGTGCTTCTGTGTAGGCTACAAATTGGATAATTAGCCCCTGGATAACCTAGGCCTAGCCATGCAAGTGAGAGTTTCTCATCCTCAGTGTGTGTTACTAGCACAAAAAATCCTTTTAAGAAACTATGGTAGTTTGTAAACCTCTGTTTTTCTTTTACTTATGCATGTATTTATTTTTAGGTGCATCAAGTCTGAAGAGAAGTCTCTTGGTGTGGGATTACATGCATTTTGCACAAGAGTATTTGGTAAAAATAGTTCCTTTTCATCCATCATGAATGAATGCTATGACCATTCATTACAGACTATTATTGAATGCTATATAACTGAAATCACTCTCTCTTCTTCTTATAAGCAACACTTTGTAATTAGTATGAGAGTGAAATACAAGAAGAGCTAGAGAATCTCCCCCTTTTACAGGAAAAGGTCCTTCCTGAACTTAATTCCACTTTTCATCTATTAGAAGACTTTTTAAAAAGCAGATAAACGTGAAGTTCTTTGTTAAAATAAAATGTTCACAAGATTGGGCAAAAACTTTGCAGGAAAACATATAAAGTTCAGAATCAATGTTTTTCCCTATCAATAATGATATATTTATCCATAAGACTGTATATCCTTTATAATCTAGCACATTTACAATAAAAGGAACTTTGAATTTCTAAAAAGCAATTAAGCACTAGCTTTATATTATGTTAAATTTGTTTTACAAGTGGAGAAAATCAAAATATTTCCAGGCAAAATAATGTGTTTTAATTCCTGCCTTTTTGATGATTTTTCTTTCTCTATTTTAATTGTAGCTGGAATTCCTGGACCTATATATTTTGGAGCTTTAGTGGATTTAACATGTTTACACTGGGGAACTTTGAAATGTGGTGAACCAGGAGCATGCAGGATATATAATTCCACCAACTTCAGGTAGAGATAATTTTTTAAAATTGTTTCGTAAGTAATAGACTACATACTTTCTTTGCAAAGTGACTTAAATATTTTTAGCTTTGTTTTCAGAGTAGATAGTAGATAGTAAAAGAATCCACATTTCATCCCAGATTATTTCATTGTTAGAGATGAATGGAATTGAAAACACAAATGCCAAAATTCATGGGATGTATCAAAGGTGGTGCTCAGAGGGAATTTTATAGTTGTTTAAAAAAAAAGTAGAATGATCTGAAATCAGTTTAGCAAAGCTAAAATGAGCAGAAAGAAAGAGATAATAAAGATTAGAGCAGAAATAAATGAAGTAGAGAATTTTAAAAATCTAGGGACTCAGCAAAATCAAAACTTCATTATTTGAAAAGCTCAATAGAATTGACTACCCTTTAGCTAGACTGACAAAATAAGGGAGGGGACACAAATAACTAAAATCAGAAATTAAAGTGGGGGCATAATACTGCTGATCTTACAGAAATTTTAAGAGTTATAAGAGAATACTATGAATAATTGTATGTCAACAATTATTGTTGTCAACAATTGTTGATGAAATGGGCAAATTCTGGGAAACATATAAACTACCTACATTTTCAAGAAGATAGATCTCAACAGACCTATAGCAAACACATAGACTGAATCAGTAATCAAAACCTCCCAACACAGAAAAGCATAGGACCACATGACTACCCTGGTGAATTCTACTGAAAGTTCAAATAATTAATACCAAGCCTTCTCAAATTCTTCCAAAACACTGAGAAGGAGGGAACCCATTCTAATTCATTCTGGCAGGCTAGCATTACTCTGATACCAAAGTCATATATGCCATCACAAAGAAAAGAAAATTATAGACTTATTTCCCTTAAGACTAGAGATGCAAAAATCCTCAACAAAAAATGCTAGTAAATCAAATATAACAACATTGAAAGGATTATGCAACCTGAACAAATTGAATTTATCTCAGAAATGCGAGGGTAAGATCAACAATAGAAAATCAATCAATGTAATACACCACATTAACAGAATAAAGGAAAAACATCGTATATACTCTCAATAGAGGTAGAACAAGTCTTTGACAAAATACAACACCCTTTCATGATTAAAACACTCATAAAAAAAGGATTAAAAGAAACCTTTTCAACATGATGAAGGACATTTATGAAAAACTCCCCATTATGATCATACTAAATGTGGAAAGACTGAAAATTTTCCCCTGAGATCAGAAAAAAGACAAAGATATTCACCTTCACTATTGTGCCATTCAACACTGTACTGGAAATTTTAGGAAGAGCAATTAGGCAAGAATAATAAATAATACATATTGAAAAGGAAGAATGAAAACTTTCCCTATATGCAGATATATCATCATATATATAGAATCCCCCCCCCCAAATCTATACCAAAGTTACTAGAGCTAATAAATTCAGAAATAGGGTGGGATACAAGATCAACATGCAAAATTCAGTAGTTTTTTTTTTTTTGGATGATTCAGAAAAATTCTATAGAGTTCCTCTTTTCTAATGCAATTTTATTGAGATATATTCATATACTATAAAATCCACCCAAAGTATTAAAAGTGTACAATCACAGCATCATCATATAGTTGTACATTCATCACCACAATAAATTTTAGAACATTTTCATTACTACAAAAAAATGAAATGAAATAAAAAATAAAAAGAGCACTTAAAGCATACTATATTAGTCAGGGTTCTCTATAGAAACGGAACCAACAGGAGAGATCTGTAAATATGAGATTTATAAAAGTGTCTCATGCAACCGTGGGAATGCAAGAGTCCAAAATCTATAGGGAAAACTGTAAAGTTGGCAACGCCGATGGAAGTTCTCAACGAACACCACAGAAGAGGCTCATTGGCTGAAGAAGAGGTGAAAATTCTCTCTTCCTTAAAAATTTTCAACCGATTGGACCAAATCCACCTGAATGGATTATCTCCTGTGTGGGAGAAAAGCCCTTAGTTGATAGTAGATGTAATCAGCCACAGCTGCAATCAACTGACTGATGATTTAATAAACCTGCCTTCTGGTTTATCAACCAGCCAAGAACTATCCTTGTAGTAATGGTTAGGCAAGTGGTGTGCACCATTACCTGGCCAAGTTGACACCAGAAACTAACCATTTCATATACCATACCTCTTATCCCCTCTAATATTTACTTATAGTATTTATTTATTTATTTGTTGTATTTACATATGTATGTATGCGTGTATGCATTTTGTATGCTATATGTCACATTTCATTATTTTTCCATGTGAGTATCCCATTTGTTGAATTTTGATTTGTTTGTTTGTTTGTTTTGTGGGAAGTGTGTGGACCGAGAATCAAATCCAGGTCTCCCGCATGGCAGGCGAGGATTCTACCACTGAACTATCCTTGCAACCCCCTATTGTATTTATTTTATTACTCATCTGCCCATACACTGGCTAAGGGGAGTGTCAGTCACAAAATTTACACAATCACACAAGTGTTTAAATCAACTGACTATATGGGTTAAATCAGATAGCATCTACAGTAAATATAAATTTTGTACCAATTTAACATCCCTTCCTTTGGTCTCATACAACACAGAAGTTTTAAAATGCAGGCAATGTCATCCTTTAACCCATATTTTGATTTACCTTAGTCCTAACCAAGTCTTTTTCATTCATATCTATAATTGAAGTCTGATCTTTTTTTCAGCTTCTATAACAGTTGCTTTATGGAGTAATGCTGATTTTCAGAGCTGTAGAACTCTAACTCTGAGTCTCAGGTGTCACACAGATGCCCAAAGTTCTAGGGAACTACCAGGTTATACATAAAGAGCTTAGCATCTCAGAATTTAGAAATAACAGTTAAAACTCGGGAATAGATGTGAATGCTGTAAAAGCTTACAATATAGAAATCTTTATAATAAGTCTTATTGAATGTTCTGTACTCCTTAATTATAGATTGTCCAGTCTCTGCCCGTGTTTCATTCCCCGATATCCTATGCTCTTATTCAATTCTCAGTGTTTGTTAATTATAGTTAGTTTATATTAGTGAGGCCTTACAATAGTTGTCCTTTTGTTTCTGGATTATTTTACTCAACAGAAACTCCTCAAGGTTCATTCACCAAGTTGCATGCCTCACAACTTCATTCCTTCTTGCAGACACTCAGTATTCCTTTGTATGTATATACCACAGTTTGCCCTTCTGTTCATCCATCAATGTGCTCTTAGGCCACCTCCATCCATTGCAAATCGTGAATAATGCTGTCAGAAACACCAGTGTGTAAATGTCCATTTGTGTCTGCTTTCAGTTCTTCCAACTGTATACCATATTACGGAGTTGCAGAATCATATGGCAACCCTATACTTAGCCTCCTGTGGAACCACCACACTGCCCTCCAGAGGGGCTGCACCATTCTACTTTCCTATCAACAGTGAATAGGTATCTCTTTCTCCACATCTTCTCCAACACTTGTATCTTATTGTTTATTTTTTAAACAGTTTTATTCACACACCATATAATCATCCTAAGTGAAAATAAGTGGCTCCCGATATAATCACATAGTTATGTATCCACGACCACAATCTATATTAGAACATTTCCATTTCTTCACAAAGAAAAAAGAAGAAGAAGAAAAAATAAAGAATAGAAAATTAAAAAGGAGAAACAACGGCAACGAGAATCCCATACCCCTCCCTTATATTCCTCTCTTATTGACATTTAACTTTGGTATACTGCCTTTGTTACAATTAATGCAAGAATATTACAATGTTACTGTTGACCAGAGACCTTAGTTGTTTGTATTTTTTTCCATATACCATCCAATTTTCAACATTGTGCAAGGGTGACATTCATTTGTTCTCTCTGTCTTATATTTAAATCATCATCATTATCCACTCAGTTTCACTAAGCTATACAGTACCAGTTTTTATCCTTTCTTTCTTTCTGGTATCATAATTGCCCCTAACTTCCTCTTTCAACGTAGTCACATTCAGCTATATTCATTATACTTATAATATTATGCTACCATCAGCTAGTATTGTGCTATCCATTTCTGGATCTTTACAACAATCAATCCTGTTGAACATTCCGTTCTCCTTCAGCATCAAATGCCCTATCTCTACACTCTTTCTATCTCCTGATAATCTGTGTTCTTAACTTTAATTCTCATAGTTTGCTCATTATTGTTAGTCCTTATTAGTGAGACCATACAGTATTTGTCCTTTTGTTTCTGGCTAATTTTGCTCAACATAATATCCTCAAGATTCATCTATGTTGCTGTATGCTCATAACTTTATTCTGTCTTATGGATGCATAGTATTCCATTGTATATATGTATATACAACAGTTTGTTTATTCACTAAGACATTGATAGACATTTGGGCTGTTTCTATCTTTTGGCAATTGTGAATAATGCCGCTATGAACATCAGTGTACAAATGTCCATTTGTGTCTCTGCCTTCAGTTACTCCAAGTATATGCCTAGTAATGAAATGCTGGATCATATGGAAATTATATTCCTATCTTCCTGGGGAACTGCCAAACTGCCTTCCAGAGCAGTTGCACCTTTCTACATTCCCTTCAACAGTGAATAAGTGTACCTCTTTCCCTACATCTTCTCCAGCACTTTTAGTTTTCTGGTTTTTTGATAATGGTTATTCTAGTAGGTATGAGATGATATCTCATTGTGGGTTTGATTTACATTTCCCTAATAACTAGTGAAGTTGAGCATCTTTTCATATGTTTTTGAGCCATTTGTATTCCTCTTTGGGAAGGTGTCTGCCCTTTGTTTTGCCCTTTCTTTTTCTTTTACATGGGCAGGCACCAGGAAACGAACCCTGGTCTCCAGCATGGCAGGTGAGAATTCTGCCAGTGAGCCACCATGGCCCGCCCTCTTTTGCCTATTTTTCAATTGGGTTGTTTGTCATTTTGTTGTTGAGTTGAAGTATCTCTTTATATATTCTGAATATTAAACCATTATATGATATATGGTTTCCAAACATTGTCTCCTATAGCATAGGCTGCCTTTTTACATTCCTGACAAAGCCCTTTAATGTGTAAAAGTTTTCAATTTTGAGAAGATCCCATTTGTTTATTTCTTCTTTCATTGCTTATGCTTTGGGTGTAAGGTTTAGGAAAACATCTCCTATCACAAGATCTGTAAGATATTTCCCTACATTTTATTCTAAAAGTTTTGTGGTCTTAGCTTTAATGTTTAGGTCTTTGATTCATTTTTAGTTAATTTTTGTATAAGATGTAAGATAGGGGTTCTCTTTCGTTCTTCTGGCTATGGATATCCAATTCTCCAAGCACCTTTTGTTGAAGAGGTGGCTCTGTCCCAGTTGAGTTGACTTGGCTGCTTTATTGAAGATTTATTGACAGTAGATGAGAGCATCTATTTCTGAATACTCAACTTGATTCCATTGGTCAATATACCTGTCTTTATGCTAGTTTCATAATATTTGACCACTGTAGCTTTGTAATATTCTTTAAAGTCAGGTAGTGTGAGACCCCCATATCATTTTTCTTTCTCAAGGTATTTTTAGCTATTCAGGGCACCCTGTCCTTTGAAATGAATTTGATTATTGTTTTTTCTATGTCTGCAAAGTAAGTTGTTGGGATTTTAATTGGCATTACATTGACTCTATAAGTCAATTTAGGTAGAATTGATATCTTATCTATATTTAGTTTTCTAATCCATGCTCATGTTATGTCTTTCCTTTAATTTAGGTCTTCCTTGATTTCTTTTAGCAATGTTTTATAGTTTTCTGTGTATAGGTCTTTTATATCCTTGGTTAAATTTATTCCTAAATATTTGATTCTTTTGTATATAGAATTTTTTCTTGATTTCCCCTTCAGATTACATGGCCATTGTATATGGAATTTTTTCTTGATTTCCTCCTCAGATTACTCCTTACTAGTGTATAGAAGCAGTACTGATTTTTTGTGTGTTGCCCTTGTATTCCTGACAAATTGCTGTACTTATTTTTTTAGCATTAATAGCTTTGCTGTAGATTTTTTTGGTTCTTCTGCATTTTCATGCCATCTACAAATAGTATAAGTTTTACTTCTTCCTTTCCATTTTGGATGACATTTATTTCATTTTCTTGCCTAACTGCTCGAGCTAGAACTTCCAGCACAATCCTGAATAGCAATGGTGACATTGAACATCCTGGACTTTTTTCTAATCTTGGTGGCAAAGCTTTCAGTCATTCTCCAATGAGTATGATGTTAGCTGGGGGGGTTTCATATACATACTTTATTAGATTGAGGAAGTTCCCTTCTATTCCTATCCTTTAAAGTGTTGTCATCAAGAAAAGATGTTGAATTTGGTCAAATGCCTTTTCTGTATCAATCAAGATGATCATGTAGTTTTTACCCTTTGATTTATGACATTGATTTTTTTGTGTTGAAACAACTTGCATACCTGGAAAAAAAAACCTACTTAGTCATAGTGTATAGTTTTTTTTAATGTGGTTCAATTTGGAAGTATTTTGTTGTGGATTTTTGGACCTATATTCATTAAAGAGATTGGTCTGTAATTTTCTTTTCTTGTAGTATCTTTGTTTGGTTTTGGTATTAGGAAATGAGTTGGCTTCATACAATGAATTATGTAGCCTTCCTTCCTCTTTAATATTTTGAAGAGTTTGAGCAAGATTCATACTAATTCTTTCTTGAATGCTTGGTAGAATTCACATGTGAAGCCATCTGGTCCTGGACTTTTTACTTGTGATTGGTTTGTTGACATCTTCCATTTCTTTTCACGTCAGTACTGATTGTTAATGCTTTTCTAGGAAATTGTCCATTTTGTCTAAGTTTCAGTTTTTTTAGCATATAGTTGTGCACATTATCCTCTCATTACCTCCTTTATTTCTGCAGGGTCAGTAATTATGTCCCCCTTCCCATTTCTGATTTAATTTATTGAATCCTCTCTCTTGCTCTTTCTTTTTTGTTAGCCTAGCTAAGGGTCCACTGATTTTATTGATTTTCTCAAGGAACCAACTTCTGGTTTTCTTGATTCTCTCTATTGTTTTCATGCTCTCAATTTCATTTATTTCTGCTCTAATCTTTGTTGCTTCTTTCCTTTGCTTTGCTTTGAGGTTAGTTTGCTGTTCTTTCTCTAGTTCTTCCAGGTGTGCTAATTCCTCAATTTTTGCTCTTCGGTTTAAATATATGTGTTTAGAGCAATAAATTTCCCTCTCAGTACTGCCTTTGTTGCATCCCATACGTTTTGATATGTTGTATTCTCATTTTCATTTGCCTCGAGATATTTACTGATTTCTCTTGTTATTTCTTCCTTTACCCTCTTGTTGCTGAAGAGTATGTTATATAATCTCTATATATTTGTGTATTTTCCAACCTTCTACCAGTTACTGATTTTCAGCTTCATTCCATTATGATCTGAGAAAGCATTTTGTATAATTTCAATCTTTATAAATTTATTAGACTTGTTTTGTGACACAACATGTGATCTATCCTGATGAATGACCCACAAGTATGTGAGAAAAATATATATCCTGCTGTTGTGGGCTGCAACGTTCTGTAAATGTCTGTTAAATCTAGTTCATTTATCATACTATTCAAAATCTTTGTTTACTTTTTGATTCTAGGCAAGGTGTTCTATCCATTAATGAAAATGGTGTATTGAAGTCTTCAACTATTTTGTACAGTTGTCTATTCTGCCCTTCAGTGCTGTCAGTGTTTGCCTCATGTATTTTTTAGCACACTGGCTCGATGAATAAATATTTATGATTGTTGTGTCTTCTTGATGAATTGTCCCTTTTATTAATATATATAGTCCTTCTTTGTCTCTTTTAATTGTTTTATATTTGAAGTCTAATTCTTCTGATATTAGGATATCTACTTGTTATTTTCTGATTGTTGTTTGCATGAAATATCTGTTTCCAGCCTTTCACTTTCAAACACTTTTGTCCTTGGGTCCAAAGTGAGTCTCTTATAGACAACATATAGATGGGTACTGTTTTTTAATCTATTCTGCTAGTCTATGTCTTTTGATTGGGGAGTTTAATCCATTAACATTTAAGGTTATTACAGTAAAGGTAGTACTTTCTTCTACCTTTTGTCTTTTGGATTTTATATGTCATATCTTGTTTTTTCTCTTCTTTAGCCCTTAATGATATTCATAATTTCTATACTCTTCTCCAAACCTCCTGCCCATCTTTTGCTATCTTCTCATAGCATTCCCTTTAGTATTTCTTGTAGAGCCAGGCTCTTAGGCCCAAATGATCTCAGTGATTATTTGTCTGAAATATTTTAAACTCTTGCTCATTTTTGAAGGATAATTTTTCTGGATATAGAATTCTTGTTTGGCAGTTTTTGTCTTTCAGTATGTTAAATATATCCTACCACTGCCTTCTTGTCTCCTTGGTTTCAGCTGAGAAATCTGCATATAATCTTATTGAGCTTCCATTGTATGTGATGGATCACTTTTCTCTTGCTGCTTTCAGCATTGTCTCTTTGTCTTTGACATTTGACAATCTGATTAGTAAGTTTCTTGGAGTAGGACTATTCATGTCTATTCTGTTTGAGGTGTGCTGCATTTCTTGGATCTGTAATTTTATGTCTTTCATAAGAATTGGAAAATTTTCAGTAATTATTTCCTCAATTTTTATTTCTTCCCCTTTTTCCATATCTTCTCCTTCTGAGATCCCCATGACATGTATATTCATGTGCTTCATGTTGTCATTCAATTTCTTGAGACCCTGCTCATAATTTTCCATTTTTTCCCTATCTGTTTTTCTGTGGATAGGATTTCAGACATCCTGTCCACTATTTTACCAATCCTTTCTTCTGCCTCTTCAAATGTACTGTTGTATGTCTCTATTACGTTTTTCATCTCTTCTATTGTGACTTTCATTTCCATAATTTCTTTTGAATTCTCCTATATGGTTACCCAGTATCTTCCTTATATCCTTCAGCTCTTTTACCACATTTTCCTTTAGCTCATTGATCTGATTTAGAACATTTGTATGAACATGTTTAATTAGTTGTTTTATCCCCTGAGTCCCATTTGAAAGGTTCATTTGTTCTTTTTACTGGGCCATATCTTCATGCTGCCTAATATGATTTGTGATTTTTTGCGGATGTCTAGGCATCTGGTTTCCTTGATTAGTTTACTCCAGAGGTCATTTTCTCTCTTTCACGTAGGCTTTTCTTGTTGGTTGGCTTTATTCTCTACTTGTTCTTTGGCATTCAGTTCAACTTATTCTAAACCTCTAACATAGCTTTTCTTTAACTGATCCACTTTTTTCAATTATGTCCTGAGAGGATAGGCCCAAGACTTAGCAAATGGCTATGATTGGTATCAAGGTTCCTGAGGATGAGACCCAGCAGGTTGCCTGTCTTTCCTGTGAAGCCTTTTGATTCTGTGCTTTTCCTATCCTACCCAGCATGTGGTACTTATCAGTCCACATCTGCCCACTGGCATAAAATGGCATGGTGTCTTTAATTCTCAGTAGACTCTGTCCTTAGGGGCATGGTTGAGACACAGGCTGAGGCAGAATGTAGATTGTTTCTTTTTTCAAGACCCTGGGGTTTGAAATCTCTGCATGAGAGCCACCATTTTTGCAGGCCTTGCCACCCCATTTTCTTGGGGAAGATACATCCTTTAGGGAATTACCTCCTTCACATGACTAGTTACTTGTCTCTCAAACATAACTTAAGTCTGCCCTTGCTGGAGAAAACAACTCAAAATGCCTGAGACTTTCTTTAATGGGCTGCTAAAGAGTTAAAAAAAAAAAAAGGAAAGAATGAAAGAAAATGAAAAAATAATTCCTTTTCAGAGCTGATGCCTAGCCAACTGGGTTCACCGATTGATCTAAAGTTGGTAGCTGGCTCTATGTGTCCCTTTTCTTGGGTCACAGCCCTTTTCCAGTATTCTGAGCCCAGCTGACTCCAAAAGCCTCTTTTCTTTTTTCATCAGCCCTGCCTCCTCTCAGGAGAGAACTCTAGGTTCCTTTTATGCTTGCCCCAGGTTTATCTGTGCTTGGAGCTTGTATTTAGCAGTCTGAATTTGTTAATTATATCCACAATCGAATCTTGGTTGAGCTATCTTCCCTTTCTCCTAGTAGATACTGCTTCTTTTTCCCCAAGGGAAGAGGCTCCAAACAGCTTGCCATGTCAGTGGGGGAATGGCACCAGCCTCCACAGTTTGGGAGGATTTACTTATAGTTCTGTACTTTGATCTTGGCTTTTCCACCTGTTCCAGATTTATATAGGATGTATGTCTGCTTATGGATATCCCTTAAACAGTTTTTCCAGAGAATTATTGGCCATTTGCTAACTACCCTATAGGATGAACTAAATTCCACACCTTTTTTCTCCACCAACTTGCCCTGCTTCTGTCAGTATTGCTTTTATACAGTAGTAATGAGCAATTTGAAGAGGAAATGAAAAAAATCTAGTTACTATAACAACTAAAAAATCAAATAACTAGGAAAATTTTAACCAAGGATGTAAGATTTATGCATGAAAACTACAAAACATTGCTAAAATAAATCAAAGAAGACCTAAATAAATGGAACAATATTCAATGTTCATGTTTTTGAAGTAAAAATATTACTAAATGTCGGTTCTACACAAAGCAATTTGCAGATTTACACAATCCCAATACAAATTCCAACAGCCTTCTTTGGAGAAATAGAAAAGCCAATTATCAAATTTATATGGAAAGGTGAGGGCCTTGAAAAGCCAAAACAATCTTTAAAAAGAAGAATGAAGTTAGAGGACTCACACTTCTGGTTTTAATACTAATTACAAAGCTACAGTGGTCAAAACAGCATAGTACTAGCACAAGGACAACTTTATAGACCAATGGAGTAGAATTAAAAGTTCAGAAATGGATCCTTACACTATGACCAATAGATTTTTTCAATTGAAAAAATCATAGGTTTACAGAAAAGTGGTGCATAAAATAGTCTTCCCATATATCATTTTATTGTTAAAACATTGCATTAGTATGGTGCATTTCTCACAATTCATGAAAGAACATTTATAATTATACTATTAACTATATTACATTGTTTACAATTCTGTTCACCATTTCTGTTTGTTTTCTAAAATTTTTATTCTAGTAACATATATACAAGCTAAAATTCCCCCTTTTATCCACCTTCCAATTTATAATTCAGTGCTATAAATTGCATTCGCTTTGTTGTCCTACCATCACCACCATCCATTTCCAAAACCTTACACTGAACCCAAAGAGAAACTCTTTTCAATTTAAGCCTTAACTCCTCATTCCCTACCCTAAATCTTTTCAAAGAACCAACTTTTGTTTTTGCTGATTCGCTCTCTGTTTTGTTTTCTGTGTGATTTATCGCCACTCTAATCTTTGTCATGTCATTCATTCTGCTCACTTAAGATTTAATTTGCTCTTCTTTTTCTGGTTCTTTCAGTTTTGTGGTTAGGGCTCTGATTTGAAATCTTTCATCTTTTTAAATACATACAATTAGATCTATAAAATTTCCTCTCAGCACTGCTCTGCCATGATCCTATAAGATTTGGTATGTTGCATTTTCATTTTCATTCACCTCAAGATATTTCTTAATTTTGCTTCTAATTTTCTCTTTAACCCATTTTTTGTTTATGAATATGTTGCTTAATTTCCAGATAGTTATGAATTTTCCAGTTCTTACTCTATTATTAATTTCTAGCTTCATTTTATTGTGACCCAGAGAATATACATTGTATGATTTCAATATTTTTAAACGTATTGAGTCCTTTTATAACTCAACATTTGGTCTGTCCTGGAGGATCATCCATGTACATTGAAAATAATGTATATTCTGGTTTTTTTGGGGTGAAGTACTCTATATATGTCTGTTAGACCTAGTTGGCTTAGAGTGTCCTTCAATTCTTGTATTCCTTATTGATCTTCTGACTAGATATCCTATCCATTATAGAGAGTGGTTTGTTAAAGTCTCCTACTATTAAGCTAGAACCATCGATTTCTCCCTTCAAATCTGTCAATATTTGGTTCATATATTTTGGACTTCTGCTTTAGGTGCTAGTATATTTGTAAGCATAACATCTAATTCCCCTTTTGTATATCCATGATTGTCCCTTATGAGTGTTTTTTACTTAAAGTCTCTTTTATCCAGTATTAGCATATCCACTTCAATTTTCTTGAGATGACTATTTGCATAGTATATTTTTTCTAGCCTTTCACCCTCAACCTACTTGTATCTTTGATGTTAAGGTGAGTCTCTTGCAGAGAACATATAGTTGAGTCATGCTTTTTTATCCATATGACTCTCTATATTGTTCATTCATTGCTTCCCAGATATTCTTTAGTTCTCTCTGCACTTTCCTTAATCTTTTTGAGCATGTTTAAGATAATTTTTTATAGACTTTATATGGTCTGTCTACATTCTCATCTTCTTCTTAGTGTTTTCTGGATTTTTATCTTCTTCCTTTGAATGGACCATTTCCTGTTTATTTGTTGTCTTTTACATTTTTATTTTATTTATTACATCTTATTGCATATTGCCCCCCCCCCCCACCTTTTTTTTAACATGGGCAGTGACCGGGAACTGAACCCAGGTCTCCAACATGGCAGGCGAGAACTCTGCCTGATAAGCCACCATGGTCTGCCCTACTGTCCATTTTAATATTTTAAAAAGTTAACTCTGTGATTTACTCCCTGAATGTCTATTTGTTGATTTTGTAACCAGATAGTGATAAAAGACATTTTCTTGAGCTTCAGCCCTCCTACCAGGAATGTCTGTCTAAGGCCAATGCAGCGTGCAGGATTTTCCCTGTCTTTCTGAGCCTCTGTCTTGTCCTGGGCTTTTGCTTATTAGTTGTTTTGGAGTTTCCCTGTTTACAGGAGTTTGGTGTCCCCTCTGTTTTCCAGAGAATGACCTCAATTCCTTGGGTGTTTCAAGTGACAGGGCTTTGTCCCAGACTCTCTGCCTCTGTAGATTTTACACTCCTTTTGTTGTCTTAAGCCGCTTTTGCTTGACATATTCATTTTGGGAGGAGGACACACCATAGAAGATTTTTCCAAGACAGTCTTTCCCAGTCAAAACAGGGCCAGGGGCCCACAAAGGGGGCACAGACTAGCTCCAAACTACCCTGGGGAGGGGATCAGGAAGGATGCCAGAAGCTTCTATGATGGCTCACCAAAGCTGAATTTTTCTGGCATGACCAGCAAATGCAGTCCCATGGCCAATGGTCCTCTGCACCCCTGAAGAAGCATAGCATCTTAAGTCTCCACCATGTCTACCCCTTTATGGGGCTGACTGAAACAGTGGCTACCACTGCCTTTGTCTGGACATGTTGCAACAATAGCTGCCCTCTGAGCCTGGCACCCAGTGATCCAAATTTGCTAATCAAAAGCTGTGATCAGTGATCAGCCATGCCCATCCCTGTTCTGGGGAAGAGGATTTTTATGTTCCTTTCTGTCACTAGAGAGCTAGACAGTGCTGTACCCAGAGCATTCTGCCACAAGAGTGGGATACGGGTGCCATTAACAGCTGGACAGAGAGAGCAATTTATTCTTCTTTACAGTAATTTATCACCCTCTTCCTCTGCTTGTCTCTGGACCCTGCTAAGTATTCTTCTGGCATCTGAAGTTTCAAAATTGTTGTTTCAGACGGTTTCTGACTGTTTAATATTTTCTTTGGTGGAAGACTGACTCCTGGAGTTCCATTCTCTGCCATCTTCCCACAATTCTTGAATCTGACTTTTTTATTATTATTATTATCTTTTGGCATGAGCAGGCACTGGGAATTGAACCCAGATCTCTGGTATGGCAGGCAAGAATTCTGCCACTGAGCTACTATTACACTACTTTGATGTGCTAACTCTAAAGGTCATTTTCTCTCTCTTGCCTAAGGTTTATAATAATTTGGCTATGTGTTAAGACTCTTCTTTGATGTTTAGTTCAACTTATATTGGACACTTAGAGTAACTTGAGTTTAACTTCAGATTTTCTTAGGTCTTCTGCATCTGTTTCTTTCCATGAACCTGTGGTACAACTTTTATGATTGCCCTTTTATATGCAGTTGATTGACCTCCACTGGAAAGCTTCCTTTCCTCTGTACCTTCTCTAGGACTCCTGATCTGTTGTGTTCATTTTTGTACAGAATTTTTACCCTAGCTCCTACCTTTTGCTGAACTTCTCCCCCTCACTCAGTGCTCTCTTTATAATTCTAAGTTCTGGGACCTGTGCTGCCTAATAGCATTTCAGTTTTCTTCATTCCCCTGCCCCCCCACCCCCGCCTCCATGAGGATTTTCTGTCTCTGGTTACTTCTTCTTTAGGGTATCCCTCCCCAGGAAGCCAGATAGGGTCAATGTTCAAAAGTTGCATGTTTTTTTCATTTTGCTATTTCAGCAATCAAAGGTTTAGTTGGGTGTGTGCACCTCATGTCAATAATTCTGCAGCAGTCTCTTTTATTTCCTGGGGGCCCTTTTGTATGCCCATGCTCACCAGCTGCTTATGTTGCACCCTGGATACCTGTGCTCTTCTTTACCTGTGTCTGGATGTGTATGGGATTCTAACTCACTGCTGTGAGTGGCTGTGAGGTCTGCCTCCACAGCAGGAGGTCTCCAGGCTATCCTGACTCTGGGTAGCTCTAAAGTTGCATGGGACCATGTTAGAGGGAGGGGCATTGACTGGGAGGACTGGGCTGTAGATCTCCTTCCTTTATTTTGGTGTTATTTTTCTTTTTCTTTGCTTCTGCATTTGTAGAATCCTTCTCCATTCTCTATCATCCTCTGGTGTTTTAAGCAAGTGGGACTTGTCCTTTTATTAGTTGTTTCTGTGGGGAGACTTTTTCAGGGGATGTATTACATCACCATGTTGATGATATCACTGCACAACTTTTTTTTGCATAGACAATATTAACACACTTGGAAACATATTTGAGGTCAAATCAATGAGGCCCGAACCATCAAAATCTATTTCCAGTGTCCATCTGGGAGATCTGAGTGGCATGGGTGCAAAGTCATCTGCAGCACTGCTGCTGGGTGCCAGTTGGGTTTTGCCATTTGATTTTTGAGAAAGGTGTCAAGTCCACTCAACTGAGAAAGAATGGTCTCTTTACCAAATGTTTCTGGGAAAACTGGATATCCATAAGAAAAACAATTATGTGTGAATCCTATATCATAACATATACAAAAAATGAACTTAAAATACATCAAAGACTTACATACAAGAACCAGGACTATACAACTCTTAGAAGAAAATGTATGGAAGCTTCCTCAGAACTTTGTGATAGTGAAAAAGTTTCACGTTTCTTAGACTTGAAAAACACAAGCAACAAAATATGAAAAAAATTGATAAATGCGATGCCATCAAAATTAAAAGCTTTTGGCATCAAGGACTTCATTATGAAAATAAAAAGGCAACCTACAGAATTGGCGAAAATATTTGGAAGCCAAATATTTGAGGTGTTAAATACCCAGAATTTATAAATAAATCCTACAACTCAGGAGCAAAAAGACCAACATCCCAATAAAAAATGGACAAAATATTTGAATAAAATTTCTCCAAAGATGGTATACAAATTGCTACAAGCATTTGAAAAGATGCTAAACATTTTTAGATGTTAGGAAATGCAAGTCAAAACCACAATGAAATACTATTTCACGTCCTCCAGAATGTTTACTATTCAAAAAATGATAAATCCTGTTGTAAAGAATGTAGAAAAAGAGGAATGCTTGTTCATTATTGCTGGGAATGTAATATGGTACAGTCACTGTGGAAAACAGCTTGAATGTTGATCAGAAAGTAAAGTATACCATAAGATTCAGTAAGCCCACTTCCATATAAATACCCCAAAATAATTGAAAGTAGGTGTTCTAGTTTGCTAGCTGCTGGAATGCAATATACCAGAAACAGAATGGCCTTTAAAAAGGGGGAATTTAATAAGTTGCTAGTTTACAGTTCTAAGGCTGTGAAATTGTCCAAATTAAAGCAAATCTATAGAAGTGTCCAATCTAAGGTATCCAGGGAAAAATACCTTGGTTCAAGAGGGCCAATGACGTTCAGTGTTTCTCTCTCAGCTGGACAGGAACATGGTGGCGACTGCTGGCTTTCTCTCCAGGCCTCTGGCTTCATGAAGCTCCCTGGGAGGCATTTTCCTTCTTCATCTCCAAAGGTCTCTGGCTTGTGGACTCTGTGGTTCTCTCATTCTGCTGTCATGGTTCTGTAGATCTCTCCTCATTCTCAAAAGGGATTCTTTCAAAAATGTTTCCTCTTTTATAGGATTCCAGTAAACTAATCAAGACACATGTAGAATGGGTGGAGATATGTCTCCATCTATTCAAGTTTAATACCCACAATTGATTGAGTCACATCTCCATGGAGATAACCTAGTCAAGTTTCCAACCTATAGTACTGAATAGGGCTTAAAAGAAACTGTTGATCCCACAAGACTGATTGGGATTAAAACATGGCTTTTCTAGGGTACATAAATCCTTTCAAACTGGTACAGTAGTTATTTGAACAGATATTTTCATGCTGATGCTCATAGAAGCATTATTAAAAATTGCTGAAAGAGGGCAAGCCATAGTGGCTTGGCAGGCAGAGTTCTCACCTGCCATGCCAGACACCCGGTTCAATTCCTGGTGACTGCCCATGCAAAAAAAAAAAAAAAAGATTGCTAAAAGGGGGATGCAACCCAAGCGTCCATCAACAGATTAATGTGTAAACAAAATGAGGACTATATATGCAATTGAATATTACTAAGCAGTGAAAAGGAATGAAGTTCTGAAACCTGCTATATGCTTTAACCTTAAAAATACCATGTTGAGTGAAATAAAACATACCCCAAAGACAGAGTACATAGTCTCACTGATATGAAATAATTAGAATAAGGAAATTCATTAGAGTCAGAAAGTAGTTTCCAGGGCCAGAGTGGGTGTAGGGAATTGGGAGTTAATGCTTAACTGGTATAATTAATTAACTGGTATAAATACTTGGGGTGATGAAAAAGTTTTGATAATGGCTTGTGGTGGTAGTAGCACAACATTGTGAATGCAATTAAAACCACTGAATTATATATATCTAAGTGTGGCTGAAAGGGAAATTTTAGTTGGTATATATTACTAGAATGAAAATTAAGAAAATGAAAACCAGCCACAGAGCTGTACAACACAAGCAGTGGACCCAGTATAAACTATAAGCTATAGTTAATAGTACAATTAAAGCAGTATTTGCTCATCAATTAAAGAAGATACCACAATAATGCAAAAATCTTAATAATGGGCTGGATATGTGAGAACTTTATTTTCTGCATCATTTTTTTCTGCAAACCTACAACTTCTCTATTTAAAAAAAAACTGCACTTCAAGTATCTAGCAGAGTAAACATAAGTAGATATAAAAAGAACAAAACTTAAATGCTACCAGAGAAATAAACATATTGCCTGCATAGAAATAACAATTAGACCACTAGCATATAGCTCATCTGCAACAATAGATGTTGCTTTCTTTAGGACCCTTATTGCTTTGGGTTTGGGTTGAGACAAAAACACAAACCAGAAAGTTAGACCTGGGCAAATTTGCTTATGAATCAAAGTTTACATTTTTTTTGCACAGCAAAAGACCCCATATACAATATGGAGTGATAGAAAAGAGATTGGAACATCAGGAACTCTCATACATTGCTGGTGGTGATATAATCTGGTAAACTACTTAAGAGAATTTTGGGACAATATCTACTTAGCTGTATATCTTATGATGCTTACACATATTTTAGAGAAACTCTTGCTCACCAGCAGAAAGAAGACATCTATAAAAGATATTTATTGCCGCACTGTTAGTGTTTGATAAAACTGAACAATGTGCATATCCAGGAACAAGAAACTGGTTTACTCACACACTGAAATTGATATGATAGTTAAAAATAAATGAAGTAGAACTACATATATCAACGTAGTTTTAAAATGTTGAACTACATAGAAAGTTTCAGAGTAAAACATGGTATGCCAATGTTTTAAAATAAAAAAAAATAGAATAGAATGGTATGCATTGTAGTGTATACACACACTTCATAAAGTGTAAGAATAAACTAGGAACCAAATCCGTAAAATTTAACATAGTGTCACATCTGGGATGAAGTAGAAGGGAAGAGATCATAGGAGGGATACACAAAGGACTTAAATATAGCTGTAGTATCTTTTCTCGTGAAAAAATACTGATCTGAAACAGAAATGGGAAAATGTAATCATTTTTAAAACCTGGGACATGAGTACAAAGATGTTACAGTTTTTTTTTCTGTATTCTTGAATTACTTCAAAATAAAGTAAAATATTAGAAGTAGAAAGATAAAAATAAAAGCAGAAGTTAATAAACAGAGTGTATATCATAGAATTAACCAACAAAATAAAAAGATGTGTTATTGAAAAGATCAATTCATAACAATAATAATAACACTCAAATGGCAAATCAAGAAAAAGAGATGGCATAAAGAAGCACTATTAAGAATGAAAAAGGGAAAATAAGTACACATTGGGATTTTTAACATAAAAATGTGGAAGCATATTACATAGATAATTTTCTGAACAAATCCAATATTACTAAAATTTATTATGAAGTAATATAAAACAGGGATATTCTAATAGCCACTTAAAAAATGAATCAGTTAAAAAAAAAAAGTCTCCCAAAGGCACCAGATCCAAATGCTTTCAAGGAAAGTTTTCTCAATGAACTGATGATGTCAATATTACACAAGTTATTCCAGGAAATAGAAAAGTGGAAAAACTTCCCAAATCATTTTACAAAGATAGTACAATCTTGACATTCAAAGAGTATTAGCTAAGTAAAAAAAAAAAAAAAGGATAAGCTCATCTTCCTTGTAAATGTACGTGCCAAAATATTAAGTAAAATATTAGCAAATTGAATCTAATAATGTCCAAAAACCCTATAGGGTTTATTCCAGGCTTGAAAAGTTGGTTCGAAATCTGAAAAATCTATTAATATAAGACACCCTATTAGTTCAATAAATGGGAAAAAAATCTTGCAGAAAAATATTGGATATTATTTTATACATTTAAAACTAAAAATTTGAGCAAACTCAAAATAGAAGAGAGGAACTTCCTTAATCCAACCCAATAAAGACCATCTAAAACATAACAGAAAATATAATTCATAGTGATTCTTTGGAAGCATTCTTATTAAATAATGGAATAAAACTACCATCATTACTATATATTTAATTTGCAGGTTCTGCTCACTGTGAAAAGATAAAATAAAAACAGTGATGAAAGATTAAGAAAGAAAAAATAAAATAAATTCAGACATTCTAAATGGAAAATCCTAAAGACTTTTTAACAAACATTTGAATTAATAAGAATGCTCAGCACAGATGCTTATTAAGATCAACATACAGAACAATTAGTTGCTGTTGTCCTGATAGGAATAAAATAATAATTAAAGAATAGACAATTAATTTGTACTTACCATGCCATTTATGTAAGATGTAATAAGTTCTAACTTTTTTTTTTTAAATAAAAAAACAGATACATCTTCCTTGGATTACCAGCAGCCCTACGAGGAGTAAGCTATATTCCAGCCTTATTGATCCTATTTCTTTTGAGGAAGCGTCGTCTACCTGGTGAAAATGTCTCTTCGGGAATTGTGCTTACAGAGACAAAGGTGACTGGAAAGGAAAATGAATGCAAAGATATGCACCAAAATTCCAAAGCTTCGAATGATGATGACTTGGAAACTAAGCTGTAATGCCCTGTCATATCATGCTTCTCAGAGTTGAAGAATACACTGTACAACTTAGTTGTTTCTAAATCAATGGTTATCTTATGTAGAGGTACTGTAGGGTGACTTTTTCTTGGCTTTAAGAACCTGCAAAGAAAAAACTTATTCAAGATAAAAATGTCCACTGATAATATTTCTGAGGCATCAATGGGGCACTTGAGATTTTCTACAGAGGACATTTGTAACAACCCTTAAAATGGGATATTACAGCCAGCATCATTTTTATGTTAAAAAAAAAGCAATTGCTTCCTTAACTCATGCATCTCTTTTTCCAAGTCCCCTCTCCCACAGTGCCTTTTCCAAGTGGTTCTAAAAATGACCTGTTATGAAAATTATTTCTGATTTGATGCTGGAGTTATTCAAAGACTGAAATCCTCATCCTACTTAAGAGAAAATTTGAATATTTTATGTAAATTTATCATAAAATTTTTTTGTGTGAAAGAACCCTACATTTTATTCTACTCAAGAATTGTTCTTTAAATATTCACCCATTCCAGACATGACTATTTTAAAATAGGTTAGCCATTAATATGATATTGCTTGCTTTCAATTCTTTCTCCACTTTATTGCTCAAATTATATATTTGATCATTTTTGTTCATAGTACTGACAAATTTAATCAGGTTATTAAAAATCATATAGCAAAGATTGTTGGAATTTTTTTTCCAGTGGTTTGAACCCTGGTGATTAAACTCTCCCTTAAAAACAAATGTCTGAGTCAAAAGTGAAAGGTAATTATTAGGAAAATGCTAAAGGCTGCTTTCTTGAGGCTTCAGATGTTGTCAAAGATACCCTTCCCCAGATTCTTGAGGCCTCCTCAGAGCAATGTTGATGCCACCCGTGGTGTCCTAAGTTGGAACACAATCACTAATTTTCCATAAATCTCCCTAGAGGATGAAGATTTTAAAAATGGAACTTCTCTTAGGAAACTGAAAATAATAAAATTCAAGACACATTTAAAATTTAGATTTGCTTTTTTTTGTATGCTGTATGGTGGAGGTCACATTTGATTCTTTCTCCATGTGATTATCCCATTATTGCCATACCATTTGTTGATTTTTCTTTTTGGACGTGCATGGGCTGGAAATTGAACCTGGGTCTCCTGGATCGTAAGCGAGAATTCTACCACCGAACTTCCCTTGCACCTCAAATGATACCATTTGCTTCTATGATTATTTTGTAATTCATGCATGGATTTTAGAGGTACAAGCAGTTTTGCTGATAATCTTGGCTTTAGATTCCAGAGTATAGTATGAAATGACATGTACTTCTTCCTATTTTCCCTCTTTTTTCTCCATTACATTGAAATGACAGTCAATATGTAAAAATGAGATGAATCCCTAATGCTAAGAAAAACATGGGACAAGAGTGCTGGGGAAGGAGTTGGCAATATACTTTGGTTATCTATGCATAATGTAAAGGGAATGAGAGTGTCTCTGGATCCACAATGGTGGCAGGTGTCATCCAGTCTACTCTGACTGTACTTGAAAGTAGGTGAGAGCCTCTGAGTTGCAGATTCTGTAGGGCCTCTGATGTTCAAGTTCAAAGAGTGGAAGTTGGTACCTGGATGAAAGACAGCCCAGTTAACTGAAGGACTGTCTTGAGATATTTTGCAGGTCAACAAGATTTCCTGACAAATTCTGGTATCACATGAAAAGAAAAAAAACAAAATAAGGAAGACTAAGTAGGGCAGGTATTGGGGAAATTATTAAGAGTTAAGTTTTGGACCCATGGACTTTGAGACTTTATCTGTGGGTCTATTACAATAACGAAGATTTAAGTCAGGGGTAGTGTTGAATGTGAGACAGGAGATAACATTTGGAGAAAGAAGGTAGGTATGACTACACTAATGGGGTGTAGTGAGTGTTACAGTCTGATAATATGAAATTTGAAGCTGCTTCTTGTTGGGAAGATATGGAGAGAATGGACTGGAAGCTGAAATAAGGTACAAAGGCTTACCCAACTTCTACATCCAAAAGTATGAGAGTTGTGAGAATAAGTAAATAGCTACCACATGAGATGTTTTCAGAGAAAGCAGTGTCTTCAGGAGAAATCCAGATTTTGATTAGGATGAAATGTTGGAGAATATTCACTTGTGAGCTTGAGGATCCAGAAAGTTTTGGTGATGATAGACTGTGAGTTTCGGAGAACAAGTGGATAGATTTCAAGAACTGAGGGAACCTGAGAGAAAAATCACAGAATGAGATGTGTGGAAATTAGACTTAGGGAAATTAGAAGGGGAATAAGTATCACCTAGAATTCAGGGCTTTTTAGGTGAATGATTTTAAACAGGAACAAGATAATGAGATTAGTCCTTACAGAGAGTGTTGGTGAGATTGTGGATGTCAAATAAGGAGAGATTGTGGATCCTTTGTCATGGAAACCCACTGGAGAAGCTGAATCTTACTTGAGTACCTAAGGGTCCTTTTTGACCCCCTGTTGATGGGTTTAAGGTGATCAGAGGTAGCTGAGTCTTACTCCATGCACAATTCACCCCCTTGATCTCCCAAATGGAGTGTAGAAAGCCCAGAGAGACATGATTTTGGACCCAGTGCCTTAGGTTCACTCTTATCCTTTCATAGGCAAGATGGAAATTTATTCTGAGTATATAGGGTTCTCCAATTACTTCAGTTGGATTAGGAGAGCAGGACAGAGAAAGTGAAACTTGGAGTGCTTGGGGGTCCTTCATTCCTTCTGCTGTTTGAGTCTAAGAGGTCAGTTCTTATTCTGAGCTTTTGAACTTCCTATGTCAAGTTAGAGGTAATAGAATAGCAGACAGGAGTGGAGAAGAGAAATAGGAGACTAATGGATAGCATGAAGTCTAAGGTAATTAATTTTCATATCTAATATTGTGGGAAGTCTAAAGTAAATGGAATTAGATATAATGGTTTAATATACTATTTATAATTCTAAATGCTACCAATATTTATAGAAACTTAAAAAAATAAGAACTTAAAAATAACATCAAAAACTTGATAGAAGATATGTAAAAGGAAGAAGAGGGGAAAACTATTCCATATTTTATAGTATAGAGTTAAATATATTTTAACTGGATAAATTAAGTTATAATAATATAAAATATTATTTAGCAATACAGGTCACTACTACAAGAACAAAAAGTAGAACCACTTAAAGTGGTAGCCTCTGGGGCACTGGATTAGTCATGGAAGTGGAGTGGGGCAAAGAGCAATAATTTTTTCTTTCATCTTACTTCCCATTGAACTCTAATTTTATTTTTTGCCACGTGCATGTAAGACATGATTGAAAAGAACCATTTCACTAAGAATAACAAATAAGTAAAAGCAACAATAATGAAAAAAAAAACATGATAATGAAAGAAAAAAATTATGCATTTGAGAGAAGAGAAAGATTCTTCAGTTTATAAGAGTTGTTGAGGGTCTCCAACAAGTCTTTATTGAACAATTGCTTTTGTCATTTCTATACTTAGTTTTAGAACATATGTGTGTAAATATGTGAGAAGATGATAACTAAATGTATTATTTCCTAGGGCTACTGCATTGGTGTGGACTAAAACAGAAATTTATTTTCTCATAGTTCTAGAGGCTAGAAGTCTGACATCAACGTGTCAGCAGGGCCGTGCACTCTCAGAAGGCTCGACGGGAGAATCCTTCCTTGTCTTCTGGTAGTCCTTCCAGCTTTTGGTGGTTGCCAGAGATTTTTGGCATTACTTGGCTTGTAGACAGGTGTATTAGTTAGGGTTCTCTAGAGAAACAGAATCAACAGGGAACACTTGCAAATACAAAATTTATAAAAGTGTCTCACGTGACCGTGGGAACGCAGAGTCCAAAATCCACAGGGCAGGCTGTGAAGCTGATGACTCCAATGGAGGGTCTGGACAAACTCCACAGGAGAGTCTCACCAGCCAAAGCAGGAATGGAACCTGTCTCCTCTGAATCCTGAAAAGGCTCCCCTTGATTAGATTAAGCATCACTCATTGTAGAAGACACTCCCCTTTGGCTGATTACAAATGGAATTAGCTGTGGATGCAGATGACGTGATCATGATCTAATTCTATGAAATGTCCTCATTGCAACAGACAGGCCAGCACTTGCCCAACCAGATAAACAGGTACCACAACTTGGAAGTTGACACATGTCCCCGACCATGACAACAGGTGACTCAATCTCAACCTCTGTCTTGCTGTGGACTTAATCCCTATTAGTCTCTTTCTGTCTTCACATGACCTTCTTATAAGGATAACAGTCATTGAATTTAGGGCTCACCCTAATCCGGTATGACCTCAACTTAACCAATTATATCTGGAAAGACCCTACTTCCAAATAAGGTCACATTCTGAGGTTCTAGATGGATATGAATTTTAAGGGGACACTATTCAATTCAGTGCCCTAAGTAAGTTGTAGACAGTAGAATTCAAGCAGGTGTCATTTAATTAGAGAATAAATACAAGCCAAAAAAAATTACAGAACAGTAAATAAAAGCACAAGATAAATTCAGACACTATGCATATGTGCTGAGTCACTAAGTAACCAGAATTTTTTATTTAAGTTTCCACTTCAGGTCTTGGTGGGAAATGATGACTACAGATTGACAGAAGGAAATCTAAAAATCTATTCCTTTTTGGAGGGAATATTAAAGCAAATATAAGACTGTCTCTTGATGCTGGCCACAGTTACAGCTGTTACTTAGCCAATGACATACTGGGACTGGCCTGCTAAAATGGGAAAGGATCTCCTTCCCAAATAAAAAAGGCAAAGCCTTCTGAGAAGGCATTTTGGTCCTTCTCCTTCTTTGTTCCTGGACTGCGGATACCAAGCCTAAAGGAGCAGTAGCGGTTCTGCAACCAAGAGGCAACACGCATAGAGTGAAAGACACACAGAGCATAACCAAGGGGAAGACAGTGACGCCTGGATGCCTGATGCAGCGCTGAGCATCTGCACCAGCAGGCATGGGGCGAGGTTTTGAGGAGGTCTGAGGTTTATAAAATGTGGGCAGAGGGCTCCTTAAGAAATAAAAAATCAAAATTATAAATACAAAATGATTTTTAAAAGTGAATATTTATTTAGAATAAGAAAAAGATCACAACAAATTCCATGTGATAAGATTCAGGACACAAGCTTTTTTTTTTTTTTTTAACACAGCAGTTATCATAGTTAAATGGAAAACAATAAAACCTTGCTCCTGATGTCAGGATTGAGGAGAGAACGCCATTTATTCAACATTATATAGATGTCCCAGTCAGAGAAATAGAGGAAGAAAAAACACTAAAATTTGTAAGGAGGAAAAAGAAAAATTATGTAGGAAATTTTAAAGTTTCTATAGATAAACTATCAAAATTAATAAGTAAATTTAGCAAGTTCGGTGGCTACAAGGGAAATACAGAAAATCAAATGTAGTTTTTTCTTACACAGTAACAATTAAAAATGATATTTGGCAAGGCATATCATTTAATGTAGCATCAAAAAACTGAAATCCTAGGAATAAATCTTATAACACATGTTCAAGATTTCGCTCTACCTCTCAAGCACAAAACATTATTCAGAGAAATTCAATACCAAGATCAAGTTATTGATTGAAAGACTTAATATTGAAAGAATGTCAGTTCTCTCCCACTTCATCTGTAGATTTAGCAAAACCCCAAATAACATCCCTTAACTTTTGAAATATGGAAATTGATGAGATTGTTTTGAATTTCAATCTCAAAATACTTCAAAACAACTGAAACACAATCTTATAACCTTAATGTAGCTATTTTTATTTTTGCGTGTTGTTGTCAGTTATTTATAAGATTCACATTTATATGACTCGTTTTGGGGGTTCCTCTATTTCATTCATTCATTCAAAAATAATTTTAAAAGCACCTGCTGTGTGTCAGGCACCAAGCTAGATGCTGGGAATAAAAATAGGTGGGTAAAAATGAATTTAATTCCTACCTTCCTGGAGCTTACCGCTAATGAGGGAGACTCAGAGTTATTAAATAATCATCAACACAAGGAATATTACAATTTCGATAGATGCCATACTGCTACAAATACAATTGGATGACTTTAACCAGCAAAGAAGTCATAGGAGTTGAAGGAATGGCAATTGAGTTCAGATCTGAATGCTGAGCAGGTGTTAATTAGAACTTTTCACAAGGTAAAAATATCATGTATAATCAAAGGCCCCATTGCATGAAATGGTTGGGAGGGTGCAGACAGAATAATGGTACTTCACCTTACATACTCAAGTCTTTATCGAAAGAAAGATTTCTCCCTTTATGTCTTCTGATGGATTTTTCTTTTTCAGTTTTGATTTTTTTCCTCAAAAACACTGAATTTCTTAGGTTGTGAATTGTTTCTCAACTACATTATCTACCTTCTTTCATTATTTCCGTTTTTGTCCTTCTCTCCTACATTTTCGGATGTAACTTATTCATCACTGATTTGATTTTTTGGCCATTGTTTTCTTTTACCCTTATCCAACGCACATTTTAGTTATATTTTTGCATTATTTTTCTCTATTACAAATTTTCCTCACCTTATTCATTTCTCTGTTGAATTTATCTTTTTTATTCCCTAGGATTTATATTCCTGCCTAATAAATGCCATTGGATTAAGTGTTAACTTTTGGTCTGGATTTTTGGATTCTGCTGTAGATCAAATAATCTGAGTGTATTTTTTAATGCTCCTTTTTCTTTTACTGCATATATCATATATTCACAAATGTCAACAAAACATTTTATTGCTTCATGACATTTTATAATTTAATTTTGTTAAATTCTGTCTCCTTTATTTAGTATGTAAAACCGATAAGATAAAGTCATGTTTTTATTCTTCCCATGTATTCCACGTGGCCTGAGAGTTTTATTAAGTTGGCACGTAATAAAAATTGTTGGATAATTAAATCTTCAAAGTGTTGACTTTATTTTCTTAGCAGTGTTTAAAAAAAATACCTCCATAATTTTTTCTTATTATCTGCTTTTTAATGACATAAGACCCTATTAGACTTGTTATGTACCAACCTAGCATGTGGGTGGTTTCTCCCAATTTCTACTTGGATGACTAGTGAATTTTTTCTTAGTTCTATGACTTGAGACAGGTCAATATATGTAACTTCCAGGCCAATTCCCAGCCTCTGGAAAGCATTCGTGTTGTGTGAGTTTGCTACCCTCACATATACTTTTTATCCTGTGGCTTGCTTTTCTGTATCTGTTTCAAGAGCTCTTCACATCATAAATGGAATATTGTTTCAAGGGAAATGTTCAGGCTCCATAACAGATGTGTCGAATCAGAATCTCTGGAGTGTGGCCTACGGTTGTATTTATTTTTTAAAAAGTTTCATGAGTGATTCTAATACCAAAAAATTAAATTAAAAATTGCTTTAACCAATTGAGAATCTCCAGAGTTGACTATAGAGACTGCCGCCTCTAGCAAATACAGTATTCAAATATTTGTCCTTATTTATACTAGTTCTGTCCTACTATTTTGAGAGAATTGGTATCAGGGAGAGTGCAGAGGTACAGAAAAATGAAATTACAAAAAAAAAAAACAAAACCCACACAACAGAGTGATAGTTGAAAAATTATCTGGTGAAGATTTTACTTTTCCTAGAGAGCAGACAGAGAACGAAGGCACATCTTTTAAATGGGCTTTGTTTTCTCAAAAGTCAGAGTCTGTGTTTACTTCATCTATCTCCACAGCCAATAGCAACTTAACATATTCTATAATTTGACGACCTTAGTTTGCAAATTTTCAACTGGTTTTGTTCCTTTACCAGTATTACAGTGGGAGCTAGGAAGAAGCATCCAGCATTGCTAGCCAAACACAGTTTTAAATGATATATTAATAAAGTTCATGAAAAATATGATTTAATATACAAATGACAGAAGTCCTGACAGCATACTCTTCCCTCTGGCTAAACTTCTGTCTTGAGTCACATGGTTCAAATTGGATTAAAAAAGATACTCGATTTTCCTTCTCACTTAGGCTGTTTTCTCTCCTCCTTTCCACCTCTCCCCAATTTCTATCCATTGGTTTCATTGAGGTAACAATTACCTCTCACTTTAAATTAGTAGGTATTGCATATTCTGATTTTAATTACAAATGTAGCCATACCAAAGCAATAAGATCCCCATTCTTTTTTATTTATAGTTTGTTTCATGATAAATTCACAGACTTATTCACTGTGTCATCATTAGTAAAAGAGTGTGGGAATTCTCAGTGAAAGGACCAGGAACCTCTGCTTAAAAATAACATTCTCTTAAATCAACTCATCGTTAGTTGGAAATACATCAGCAGAAGAGTTTTGCTTTTCTTCTCCTTTTAAGTACATAATTCACTGTCTGCTCCAGCAGAAGGTTCAATATGTCTATAATTTAAGGGTTCCAAGGTTGCTTCATCCAGAACTTTTCCTTCATTTTCTGGTGCCTTCATATCTTTATTTTCATATTTCTTCTTCATGACAAAAATGAATATAGCATATAAAACAAGTGCTGGGACTCTTAAACCTATCCTCAAACCCAAAAAAGTATATCTGTGAATAGAAAAAAAGATAGATTTTTATTTTAAATTGTGTGAAACAATTTTCAATGTCGTTCTTTTTAGTATACAGAAGACATTACAAAAGAAAAATGTTTGAAAGTATACAGAAATGTAGGAAGGCAGGACGGACCACAGTGGCTCAGCAGGCAGAGTTCTCGCCTGCCAAGCCGAAAACCTGGTTCGGTTCCCATTGCCTACATGTGCCAAAAAAAAAAAAAAAAAAAAGTGTGAAGGCAGATGTAAAAGTGATGCTTCTCTTTGGGACATGCAGCAGGTTGATTTATGTACCCTAATTTAGTCTTGTTCTTAATCTTATTCACTTTCCTGTGGGAGTGAACACATTATAAATCGGGACCTCTAGTTAAGGTGCGACCCAATGAATATAGGTGGGGCTTAATCCACGGTGCTGGAGACTTTATGAAAAGAAAGCTCCAGGAAGGAAGCTGGAAGCCAGAGGTCAGTAGAAAAAACTGCAAGAGGAAGGAGACGTCTTTTCAGTAATTTTCATCCAGGGATCTATCTTGAACTAGGAGGTTTCCCCTACTTTGAAATACATGATAGCATATTCCATATATATTCTTCCTTCTCCTTTTCTTCATGTGGTAATGTTTCCATATTAGTAAATAAACTGTTTCTTTCTTTTTTTAAAAGAAGATTTCAGAGTATTAATTTGCTTGAGTGTACCATTATTTATCTAATTGGCTCCTTATTGATGGACAATTAGGTTGTTTCCAATAGTTTGCCATTCCAAACAAAGCCTCAATACAATGCGAGTATTGAGTATATATGTATACTCATTTGGGAGTATATATGTAGGGTCAATTCCGGGAGGACTGTTGCTGACTCAGAGGTATGTGATTTTTCCACTACAGTGTGTGATTGGCATTTTTGATTGTTAAAAATCTGGTAGAATGCATCTTAGTATAATTTTAATTTGCAATTTATTTTTGCAAAATGAGTTGCGCAACTCATATATTTGGGACATTGGCCATTTGTGATATCAGTTGCAAATTTGCTTAAGAAAACTCTTACGGTGAATAGCTTTCAAATATTATTATTATCACCTTTTTTTCTAATTATGGTTTTGGGAGATTGGGTTAAATATAGACATATTTCCTGTTTCCTAAGTAACTAAAAGAAATTCTACTTCTGCTAATACTTTGTAGTTTCCTTTTTTAAATGAATATATTTGATTAATTTGCAATTAACTTTTACTTGAGACATAAGGTATTGAAATTGTTTTATTTTCCAGATGGTCATATAATTGACCTCACACTATTTGCAGAATATTTCTCCCCATCAATAGACTTATGACTAGAGCCCCAGCTGGCCACTTTGTCTTTCTAAAGAAGCCAGCAGGCATTGAATTTAGTTTTTTTAAAATGAGAAGAGTTTTTGGAAACAAAGAAAATTTGAGTACAACTCCCAGCTCTTTTTGTTATTACCTATATGAGTTTGGGCCAGGAATGCATTCTCCTTGAATCTTAGTTTCTTTTCCCCTTAGGGAAAAGGGGGAAAATATCCATCTCTACAGTTTCTATGAATAGTAAAATGAGATACCAGATTGTTTGACACAATACTGAACAGAAAGTAAGTGCTCATTAGATGGTGCCTATTTTTATGAACATTGCACTGAAAATGCCATCTCATTCTTTAAGAATCATTACAGTCAAAGGAAAATAAAATCAATAAATGAATTATATTCATACCAACTTACCCAAATAATATGGAATTATATATCCTGCAAGCCCCTTTCTTCCCACAGCTGTTGATGGACCATTTCATACATACTCTATCAATCAGGGCCCCAAAATATACTGGAGCTAGAACTCCTCCTGCAACATGATACAAAGAGATGTCAATCCAAAGATCATGTTTTAAAAGTTAACAGAGTGATATTTCACATGGCTATATTTACTAAGTAAGTTAATTTTGTTTTCCAGAAATTCATCACGAACTGTTATCTAGGTATAAGTTTCACGGACCAATGAATTTTTATTTGAAATGCAGTATCTCTTATACTAAAGGTTGATTCATTGGTCATACATCTTTATTTTCTAAGTTAAAAATAAAGCTAAGGGAAATAGCTTTAGAGTTAACTTGGGAACAGTTTTTAATTAACTATTAATTCTCTTTACAAGATGCTGCTCAAGTGCAATTTGTTTCGTGTTAACATTTTTATTACTAAATAACTCAATTATATTTGATTGTTAGTCAATTAGATAGCAGACACTTGACCCAGTAAAGTTGGGGAGAATGGAACAGTCAAGATAAAAATGATGAAGTTGTGGATTAAGTAAAAGCTGAAAATTTGGAGGGCTCTCCCATTTTCATGGCTTACGTCTACTCAAGAATCATGGTTTTTAGGAACCTTGAATGTTCAAACCTTATAGCCATGTCATAGACATCTTTTTATCTACTCCTGCCCCCTTCATACAGCCCAATATACATAGGCAAGGAGGAACATTAAATGTCCATACATTCTGTTCTTCTATAATATTAAGTACCTTATGCCTGACTGGTAAAAAGGAGATGTTATCAATAAAACACAGAAGTTATGTTGGTTCTTATGTCATTTTTCTTAAGGAAGGAGAGCTGGAATATTAGGAGTAAAATTATAACTTCACAAGTATAGGAAAATCTCTGAGCTCAATTGCTATAAAGGCAGGCAGTTTTGTGTGTGTGTGTGTTTGTTTATTGTTTGTTTTCAGCTCAATTTTAAGATTAAAAAGTCAGTGGTTGCATTATGGATTCCCCCCATAGAGAACAGGCCCAATATTGCAGAGTGCCAAGCTCCTGCCAGGTTGCACTTCCTTTTGACTCATAGTCCCACTTTCATTTTAGTGTCATTAGAGTTTACAACCCATCATCTCTCTATTGATTGTTTGCATTTTAATATCTCCTTAAGTGGCCTAGGCTGTCAAACTTAGGGTCTGTGGTGCTACATTTTGTTTCTATATCTGTTCTCTTCACTGTTTCATAGTTTTTCATTGGTCTGTCTCTATCCTAATTTCTATTTTGACATAATTTTGTAGAATGCAAGGCTTTTAGGGAACATACAGTTGTCATATAGCAGAGGTGCCCATTTGCTTTTACTGCTATTTTAATAAATTTCAAGATTGACTCTTATAAGTAATAAGTAATTTGAACAAAATCTGGGTGAAAATGCTACTAGAGATCTATCCCTCAGATAGTTGATATTTTGATGAAAGGTTTTCAAATTTTGTTATTTTGATGAATGATTTTCAAATTTTATTCTGTTACAGAAAAAAGTAATTAGTGGTCCATATTTCAAAGTTTTACTGACTCCATTTACTTTTAATCAGTCTCTCAAATTTCTGAGAAATCTTCAAATGACAAGGGACTGGCATGTGAGATCAATGTACCCAAGGAAAACTGGTACTTAGGCACTGCGTGAGAAATTGGCAAGTTTCTACAACTTACAAGCACCCTTTGAAAAATGAAAAATATATGCCAACAATTTATTCTCTCATATAATGCCAAACCATTTTGACCCAACTTAATGCATTAAATAATTTATGTAACAAAATTGGCCTTAATCATACCGGAATTTTAAAACTTCTAATAACCTACTAACCAAATACCTTTTTCAGTTTAATACACTCTATGGCCTTCTACAATTTATGTATATATTGTATTCAAGATGACCATTGGCTAATTCGAAGTTTGTTACTCTGTATTAGCAGTTAGGTTTCATTGTGCCATTTATTAGTCACATCAAATTAGAATTTTTTCCAATTAAAATGGCAAAATTTCTATTTTCCTCTGCCGGCTTCTGCGGCCTAGGACTCTAGAAGTGAGGTGTCTTTATTGGCTCCAGAGGTAGGGTGGCCAGAAGCTGTGAGGCTAGAGAAGCACAGAAGAGAACTCTGGGTAGAGGATGGTAATGGAAGCTTGTAGAACCTCCGTCTTCTACTCTATTTCCATTTCCTTTATATTGCCTTTGTTTATCTTGGAGGATCTGTGGCCTTCTTCCTAAATACCCTTCTTAGACAATGTCTCTTTTGTAATTTGGCCACCCAGTTATGCTGTTTTCTTTTACTTTCAAGGGTCCCAGGGTTGATTCCTCCCACTTCTCTTTCCTTCTGCCATCAGCATTTGTTCCTCACCATAATCACTCCTCTGCCCCAATCACTAGATGAATGTGTCCTTTTTCTACTTCTCAGGAACAAGCACACACTTTTTCCTACGTCTCTCATAAAGGGGTTGAATTAGAAGTTATTAAATTGCTGACATCAACAGGAATCTGCGGTAAACATGGTAAATGGCAACAAGAGAGAAAGGATAATTTCCTAAATCACCTCATTTGAATACTTAGAAATAGACCTTTAACCTCTGGAATCTTCAGCCCTACAAAAAGCACAATTTTCCTGAGGCTTATTTTGCTCAGAACATTCCTTTAATCCAAGATGGATAGAGGAGTCTGTTTTCCTTTCCTTTTACATTTTTGTCTCCTGATAATGGTTAGCTACTCCAACTTTGGAGAGCTAGGCAGTGGGAGGTGGGGACAGTTTGTCATTTTCTGTTATTTTGCACACTCTTGGCCTGACCAAATGGCCTCCCTCAGCATCAAAGTGAGTTCATCTAAAAGTAGAAAAACTTTAGAGAGCACACTCTTTGTGTTAGAAAGAGAGTAATACAAATATAGTTCTTCCTTGGTCTTGACAGATTAACTTTAAGTTAAATCAGTGATCAAATTCTCTTTTAGGTCTATCAATTTTCCTGTCTTTTATTATTTTTCATTTATTACAAAGTAAAAATGATTTTCACTTTTACTTTTCATAGTAGGAAATTAATTATATTCAGTCTTTGAGCTTTGACAAGAGTACTTCTAACATGAATTTATGGTCTATAAATTTATCATACCTAGTGATCGTATGGTCAGTGAATGGAAACCCACTGCAAGTGATTTCAGCTCAGGCGGAACATTTCTGTAATAAAATAAAGGCAAGGAAGCATTAAACATCTCTAAAATACTAACCTGAGTTCAATATTAAAACATCTCTCAGTAGAGTTTTTCATGATTAAAACTCAAATAGAATTCTCAAAGAGCAGACATCATTTAAAGTTTTTTCAGTTGTTCTAAAAAAAGGCAAACACCTGAGTGATAGCAATTATTATTATTCCCTTATTTATTCACTGTGTTAATGACTTTAAGACATTTTTAACTAAAATTTCCACATTTTATCATTTAGGAATCCCTGTGAGATAGTGGTTGGAACAGAGTCTGTTTTGCCTGTTAAGATCGCATGTGGTCTCGTCAGCTGACACAGTCCCTGTGGATTGAGAAGATGCTGATTTACGTCTTCTGTGACCTTAGCAGAGTTCTTTTCACCATCTTATTTCTGTCATTGATGTTAACAGAAAACTTTACCAATATGACTCATGGGTTGCATAATTCAACCAGGAAGGTCAAAAAAACGATCTGTATTCTAGCTGAGTGAGTGTCTTAAAGCTAGAGAGATCTTAGTATCCTCTCTTAGAAATTCACTTACTTTTACATTTAGAAAGTTATTTCCACAATTCCACTTTTCTGTGTCCAGTGAACCTTGCGACATTACCATCCTTGTGATAACCAAATACATACCAAGTGAAATGAAATTATTTGACAGGGGGTTGTGGGGCCAGGTGTCTGAGATTCAAAAGTCCCACTTTTGGTGAAATATTAAGTTAACAGATATAAAAACCTTATTTCCTCTTAAACTGCTTGGGTGACTGTTTTAGTCCAGAGACCCAATTTAGTGGTCTTAAATTATTTAGCAAATATTTTTTAAGTGCCTCCTATGAGATGCTTTACTAATTCTTATTCTTGAGAATAGAGATAAATGATGTTTCATATCAAATAAGTAAATTAGTTAAGTGATTTAACCTCTCTTGGTCTCAGTTTCCTTATCTGCTAGTTGGGGATTATAATGTCTATCTCAAATGTTGGGAGAATCAAATACAATTACCTAGCATGTGCAAAATTACTGGTCTATAGTAGAAACTCAATACTTGGTAGCTCTTCTCCTGAATTGCTTACTTAAGACACCATTATATGCAAAGAAAATTGAGGTTTAGAGTGCTTGTACTAAATGTAGATGTGAGAGCAGGACTACCGTATTTAACAAGTCCAATGTTTGATAAACAATTCCATTTTTCGAAAGAAAAAGAGAAGAAACTCTGTAAGCCACAAATTATTAATCTTCTTATCATTCTTAGGCAACATTCTACATCGTTAAGTAGATGGCTTGTGGTACTTTGAAAAAAAAATGGAGATCATTAGGAGTTAGAATAGATTTACTAAAAACACCTCAAATGTAATTTAACTTTAGAAATGTTGCCACAGTGGTAGGCAATGCAGATGTAGACATGGGGTATCATAATTTCAGCAGAATATATATTTAGAATCTTTTCCAAAAATATTTTAGAAAGCTTGTAAAGTTAAACTTGGCAAAAATTAAACATAGCATAATAAAATTAAGTATAGCACATTTATATATTAAAAGAGAAAATACATTGAAACTGTTTTGGCAATGCTTTTGCAGAGGGCAGAAAACTAGCTGAGCTGTGGGCAGTGAAGTCATGCCTGTAGATAGGTAAACTGATGTTATTAAAAGAGATGGTTTCTTCTGTAAGCAGGGTGGCATGAGGAAATCAGGAGGGGAAAGTTAACTTGCCCATCTGGCTTTCTCTCTCAGATATCAGCTTTCTCAAGGGGGCCTTTGGGAAGAGAGAGAGACTGTGGTTCTTCTTTAGTTGAATTTTCTGAGAAGAGCCTGATGTGCAGTTATTCACTGTTGTTGATTTTTAAAGCATGAATTTTTGGTTTAGATACCAAACACACAGGAGACAAAAGTCAATATTTGATGTCAACTTGTATTTTCACCAAGGGAGAGAGGTAGCATGCAGGAGAACTGGGGAGACTTGCAGATAGGGCTAATATTTTCTTGCAAAGGGGCTTGAAATCTGCCTGAAGTCTTAGACAACAGTCAGTGGCAATGACAGATTTGTGTGATCGAGTGATGCACATATACACTAACAGGCACATACAATCACTTGTAATGCTGAAATGTACACACTCAAATGCATGCACACTCACACCAAACCACACCGACTCACATCCTGCACCCCCACCTGGTCACGCAAACACGCGCACACACACACGCACGCATGCACACCATTAGCAAAATATTTATCACTGCATTTTGACTCTTACCTCTCATTTGATATTGATAAAATGTATTTTGATGGACTTCTCTGGAGGAATTCACCACAAAAAGCACCCCACGGAGTTAAGTGTATTATTTTCTTTTAATAATAGAAGAATGTCTTCTAAATACAACGATTTTAAATTTAATTAATGCTAAGTTCTCTCTAAATGACAGCCATCAGGACCTACTGCTTCTTGAGGGGATTATTAGTTAGGCCTGATAAAACCCTGCCAATAAATAGCATAGGTAGAGAATGCTTGTCTTCTTATTTACAAGAGGTTGAAAAAAAAAAAACTCAAATTCATTTCCTAGCGGATCCAAATCATTAAAATTTAAATTAAGAAAAAAAAATTCTAAAGGTTCTCTCCTCCTTTGGGCAATTTAAGAATGAACATTTTGTTAGTTATGAGCTTACCTTAGGCCCCACATCCCTCTGTCAGCAGCCGCGACACAAGATTTCCAGATCACCTCTGGGAACCAGGGCTCTGACCCCCACGTGGTTTACAGCATCCCTTAATGTGACCCAGCCAACTACTCCTTCTGTGCTACTCAAACCCTTCCTTGGGCCTCCTGGAACTCATATTCTGTTACCAGAAAAAGTCTCAGATCCTAAATTCTTCACAGTCCCTTCGCAGTCTTTGTTTCTTGTTCTAAACAAAGCCTGGCCGCCCATGATGAGTCTTCCCGTGCAGTTTTTTCAGGGGAAGGCTGTTCTCCTCCCACAGCCTGGGTATCACGGCCTGAAGCTTTCTTGCTTACAATTTTTCTTTTTTTGTCTACACTGCTTCCAGATGAGTCCCTCCTCACTCGAGGCCTCTAGCTCTCCTGAAAGAGCACCATCGTAATGTACAATTCCCCAACTTCCTAGTTGCAGTTAGTTAAACACTCTCGTCACTCCCGTGGTCTTGACAGTTCTAGTGCGGGGCTCTCTGTCACTGTGTCCAAAACTATTCCTGGCTATTTTAACATTCTTGTAGACCATCCACCCAGGGCTCTGGCCTCCCGGGTCCTCAACCAATTCACTCCAGTGGTCTTATTTCCCGCCCCTAACCCACCACTCCCACCTCATAGCAATCAAGGAATACTTTCCTTTTTTTTGGCGGGGCGGGGGGTGCATGGTCCAGGAACCGAACCCAGGTCTCCCGCATGGGAGGCAAGCATTCTACCACTGAACCACTCGTGCACCCAAGGAATACCTTCTTAATTCTTGGTTGTAAGCATCCTACTCTTGCAAGCCACCTCCTATCTTAAGTGCACTCCCTCTCATCCAACAACTGCAACAATGCCTCAGCCCCCCCAGTAGTCTTCAGGCCCTTGACTTCATTCACCTTTTCACGGGCCATTTCTACACCTAGTCTTTACTTTCTTCCTCACACAGCAAACTTAAAGCCCATTAGCTCTCATCATAATCACTCCTTTGCACATATTCTAGACTTCCTTTTCCATCTCATTCTCTTTTGTACTAGACAGCAAAAGCGCTTTCATCTGACCCTCAGCCTTTTCTGCACCAACACCCAAATTGTTGAATAGGCTGGAGAAAACCATTCAAACACAGAATGGACTCATTTTAAATACCCAAGTACCAACCTGATAGTGAGACTCTTGTACAATGCTATTAGATTTTACTTATTGGTTTTTCCAGCTGGTTTTCTCTCCCAGTCTTCAAGACTACTATTTCATATTTGTTGATTTTACCTCAAGCCTCTTTCTTTTCTTCCTCCTCACTCTCAGCTATTTACCTTCCCTTTTATTTAGCAGAGGAAATGGAAACAATCAGAAAATAATTTCCACACCTTTGCACCACTACCAATACTCATTTAACTGCCTCTGTGCTGTTGTACCTACACAGCCTAAATAATTTTGCTACCTCCCAAAGCCCTATGAGCTTGACATTATTATCTATGACTTAAAAATGCAGAAACTGATTTTTGAATGAATAGTCACATTGCTAGGAAGTAGCAGAAGCAATACGAACACGGGTCTGTCTGATCACAATCTCAGGAATGAGTTCTAAGTCTTGCTTTTTAACTACTTCCAGGAGTCTTTATTCTTCGCTCCTATCACTATCCAGTGTTTCTCCTGAATGGCAGGGTGTGTTTGGGACATTATTGCTGGATATCTAATAAGTATTTCAGACATACAGGAATAGAACAAATTTTTGCTTCTCTACTTCCTTCAACCTATTCTTCCCTAGTCATCTTCATTCAATAGAACTGCCATGCCCCCAGAGCCTTGGAGCAGCTTCAAATTCTCTCTTACATGCCACATTTAATTCACTAGCAAATCCTTTGGCTCTGCCTTAAGGAAAAAAGAAAGAAAAATTAAGCACTAGAGCATTTCCCGGTTTCTCTACCATCACCATCCTAAATCAAGTTCAAGTCTCCCTCATGTGAACCACTAGCCCAGCTTCCTGTTTTCCCTAATTTCATTCTTGCCTTCCCAAAACATTTGCACAGCAATCAGGGAGATCCTCTAATTAAGAAAGTCATCTGTATATTTCTAATGTTCAAGCCTCCCTGCTGGCCTCTTAAACTTAGAACAAACTTAAGTCTTTACCTTGACCCACAGAACTTCATGCTCTGGGCCATGCCACCTGTCTCCCAATTCTTTTTGCCTCTTTTCTCTTCCCACACTCCTCTGACATTCTCTGTGTCAGGCGTGCAACACCTTAGGACCTTTATCTTCGCTGCTGCCTTGCCAGGGTTGTGCTTTTCTCTCCCCATATTGACATTACTTGTGCCCTTAAACTTCCGTCAAATAACTTCCAATATATAGTATCTGAACTAGTATCTCTTACCTCTTTTTTTCTGTTTTCTTATCCTGATTTACTTTTCTTCCTGTTGAACCCTACCCGTATTTTACATTTTAACTTGCTTATTTGCGTCTTGTTTCTCCCCCTATACCATTCACTCCCCCACCTGCTCTGGGATATCAGCTAATGAAAGCAGGTCTCTGATCACTTTCGTTCAGTCATAGCTTCAGTGCCTAGAATTGCACCTGACATTCATAATGAATATGTAGAGAATGAGTAAATAGCATCACCCTTGCTCAGTCTATTTATTTTTAGCAGTAGCCTTATGGTTTCAGTGCTGAAAATCATTAGTAGACTGAAGTTTATATTTTGTTGTACAGTCTGCCTCACAAATGTTTTCTTTCAATATAGGCAAATGGTATGAGGGATCAACACATTTTTTTTTTTTTTTTTTTTTTTTTTTTTTAAACATTTTCTTGTTTTATTGTATTCTGTTTCTCCGTTTTTGTTACATGGGCTGGGGCCGGGAATCGAACCGAGGTCCTCCGGCATAGCAGGCAAGCACTTTGCCCGCTGAGCCACCGCGGCCCACCCCAACACATTTTTTTAAAGGAGTGGTAAGGTTGATCTTAACCACTTTCTTAGTACAATAAAATGTAGCTGTCATCCATGATGGAGCACAGACTTCTAAAATCCTTTCTCCTCATGAACAATTTTAACCAGGAAGTTAAAACTTGTTAAGAGGGAAGCTAGTATGGAGTTTTGAGATGATTTCCTGTAATTTAGTGAATCTGTACTTTGGCTGATAGGGAAGGCTTTGCTTTTGTAATAGACAGCACTTTATATTAAGGTGGAGCTCTTGTGGAATAAATTAGGATAAAAATTTTGACAAAATTTGGAGTCAGAATAGACTTAAAACAACTGTAGGCAAGATCCTTGAGGTCTATATTCATTTTAACAAAAGTTAACAGCACATTTGCTTTTCTTTTCCTCCATATCATGCTGTTGGCTGTCAGTGAACTTGTGTTTACCCAGGTTTTAGCTGTTAAGCCAGGTCACTATACTTATGCACCTGTGTTTCTTAGAGCCACATGCCAGCCTTTACATGTTCTCAGGTTGAAGTGATTCATTGATCAACTTGGCCACTATGGCTTGTATCATCTGCTCCTTTCCTAATTTTCCAATCTTTTCTTGTGCCACACTCCTCTCACCCAGCCTGTTCCTGCCAAAGGCCTTCTTGTTTTTTCTCAACCACACTAACCCTTTCCTCCCTCAAGGCACTGGGGCCTGGACCCTCTTACTAAAAGCCATTTATTTTGGAAATTTGAATCTGTTCCCTAGGTCTTTAGGTTAATGTCATTTCTTTTGAGAAGTACCCTCTAAGCCTTCCCCCTTCCAACCCCTCAGCTCAGTACTCCATTAGCTCTCCCTTTTTTATTCCCTTTAACAGCATTCTTTTTTTTCCCCTTATGAGTACTAATTCCATTTTGCAATTATACGTACATTTTTAAGCTAATTTATCTCATGACAGTTTTTCCTGTCATCCTCCAAGCTGTGTGGACAACAGGTATAATGCCCGTTTTGTTCACCACAAAATATTCTTCATTTAGCATAGCACTTTGTCATAATATTTGTCTAAGGAGTAAAGAGAAAAATGAATTCTGCTCATATGTTTTTCTCTTTTCTCCTACGGCACTATAAGAGAGTACTAGGTCAAAACCATTTTGAAGGTAAATTAAAGCTTTGGAATATCATTATAGAGTGAAGTTTATATTTCACAGTCTGGTTCCCAAGTGTTCTTTTCCAATGAAGTCAATATGATTCATCCCGGCAAACCTACCAGGAGGGAGGGCATTGCAAAGTTAAAGGTTCTTTTTGAAACATACAGAGGTTCTTTGATGATTGAGGCAAATGTCAACCAGCCTGCTCCTCAAAATTCTTATTAAGTGGAGAAAAAAATGGAATCTAGATTTTTTTATGAAAGAATAATTACTATCAATTATGGTATTCAAGTATCACAATAATCCTAAAACAATAAATTCTTGGAAAAACAAATTGTTATAAAATATACATTTGAGTTCCAATATATTATGAAAAATGTGTACGTTGTTAGATGTGTTTATAGCGTAATACATAAGAACACGGTTTTAAAAAGTCATACTTACTTAAAAACTAACATCATGTTTGAGACGCTTCCTATTGCAAAGGCAAAAGACTGCAGGGCTTGAAGTGTGAGGAAAATGTTAAATTTTGTTGTACAATGATCACTTCTTGGACATTCACCAAAACGGGCTGAGTTATTTCTGTTTTGCGAACCAGTTACTTCCACACACTTACAGTTATGAAACACCTAAAAAAGAGTTTTTGGAATATAACAGAATACACACAGAATGTAACAGAATAAATACAACTGGGCTATAAATACTTTTAGGTCTCATTTATTCAAACTAAAGTAATTATAATAAAAATTCAATTGCTTAATAGTTGAAGGAGTAAAATGGTTTCCTGAAATCCTTTCTAGACAAGCAAGGAAATGTTATTCACTATTAACATTTAATTTATTCAAATTTTTAAATTAGGAAAGGATTTAAGAAATTTGTATTTGAAGCTCTGCATATAAATTTTCTCTCTAACATGAACTATTACTTTTACTTTCTCTAACACACCTATTAATGCTCTTTAACAATCACTACTAAATGTCAGAGACTTTGACCAGGGAGGGATAACCAAGGAAATCCAGAAAACAGGGCAGTTTGGGAGGGCCCCAAACTTAGATCTAGAGCTGCCCATGGAATGGGACAGAGTCTAGGGGAAATGGAGCCAGGTAGTATTGGTGAAATTCTATATTGGTGGTCAAACACATTGAAGAACTTCAACATAGATGATTGGATGATCTTATTAGAGAGGTTTAAAGCATCAGGATGCCCTAGCTACTGATGACAGTAGAGAAAGGGGAAAAGTAGGAAAAAAAATGTTTTAGAGATGTAATCAGGCAGGTGATTGATGCCAATAGTGGCTTTTACAAATTCTGTTCTGAGTCTAAGCTAAAGTAAGGTTCAAAAGAATTCATCTTAAAACTCTTAGTGCTAAAGACTAACTATTGAAGGAGGAATTAGAGAAGAATTTGAATCCACTTTTGTCTGACTTTACCAATCTTCAGTGTTTCAATAGGAACAAAATGGGATTTCCTTCTGGAGCAAGCATATTGGCCTCTAAAACTAAAGTTAGGTGCAAGAGACATTATTTTGAGTGGTTTGAAGGAATGATTTATCAGTAAGGATTTGGTAAAAGAAATCCCTAGTGAACCCCAAATGGTATAGTTATTGTCAGTATCAAGATGGTAGATGGAGATTCCTTAGAATTCTAAAGTCAGGTCTACTTCAGCCATTCACTAGTGGGCAAAGTGGGATCATGGATTCCTGGCGCACTCTCAGTGGAAGGTCCTAGGGCCATGAATGTGTCATGAAGAATGTGGACTTTTGCATACAGTCTTTGGGGCTATATTTGTGCAAATTTATTAAAGTTGTGACTAAGCTTCAAAGAATCTAGGATATTTTATTCTTCAAATTTCTCAGTGGTCTTCAGTACTACACTTGGCAATGGCCAAGGGAAAAATAGAAAAAGTTTGAAAGTTGAAGATGGAAAGGTATGGTACAGGGCAATGATCGTAGCTGATTATATCGCTAATGTTGATAGGAAAGGAGCCAAGGAAATGGTTAAGCAACTTTGTTAGGTTGGGTGGATTGAAGCAGGATTGGCAGATACCATACCTGATCCCCCCAAACTGAGAGTATTTCAAAGAATTGGGGAGAATTCATAGTTTACATGGAAGAAAATGTTTTGTGTGAATACGGAAATGGCATTTCTAGGATGGTGTTGACAAGAGGTAAGCAGGGTACTAAGTTATCTTGGGTGGGGTAAGTGCCCGCTTCAGAGAAATCAAAACTTTGGAATAAGAATTGAACATAATACTATGTTTAATTTCTTGAAATGTCAGAAGAGTAGTAATCAGATTTAAAATATATTTTTAAATAAAATTTATCCTGGAAGGGCAGGTTATGTTAAAGAGTTGACTGAGGACTTCATCTTAACTTTTGCAAGCTAAAATACTGCCAAAAATTTAGTGGAAATCCATTTCTTTAGTCAAATGAAGTACTTCCTAGAGACCTTAAATGCACTCAGATTTTAAAAGGTGAGATTTTTACATTCTTGGGGGGTAGGGGGGGATGTGGGGTAATCTTATATTCGAATCTAAGCAGCAGAAAAACCTTGTGTCTTAAGCAGGATTTAATATATGGCTTTGTTTATACAACATCACAGCCATGATAATGACAGACAACTTTATCTTTTTCACTGGAGAGTCTAGTTACAGAAATTTTTAAAAAAATAATTGTTAGATCAAATCTGTGATTTTGATTCAGGAGAGAAGAGAAAGTAAAAAAATAATACTCACTGTAGACTTTTTATTGCCACTCAAAGATTTGCATCCTGCTAAACAAGGTGATATATAAGTTATTCCATTGTCTCCACAGATTGGTTCCCATTGACTTTCATCACAATTGCAGTCTGAGTTGCAATACGAAAGTGGTACATTTATGTGAGATTCCACTGGATTATTTCTGCAAATATATGATAGATGTATATTGAGAGAGAGGAGAGAGGCACAGAAGGAGAGAAATAAGGAAAAGGTTTGCCCTTTAATCAGAGAAATTTGGTAAGTGATGAGCCAAAATTGTCAAGTTAAAAAAAAAAAATTCTTAACTGTTTCCATTCTCCATTTTTACCAAGATGTAATATATCATCTAGGAAAAGTATAATTTAAAAGAGAAACCAAAATGGATAGTAAAACTTAGAAAAGAGGTCTTTGTGGTTCTACCAAGAAATTTCGCATTAGGTAAGTCACTTCATTTCTCTGGGACCTAGTTTCTCTTCAGCAAGGTAATGACATTAGATTGAATTTCCTCCCAGGTCACTGTAAATTCCTGTAAATCTCTGAATGTTGTATAACTTATTTTTAACTACATAAGAAAATCATTTAACAGAGCCCCTAAAGATCAAATTTGAAAAATCAAGATTAATAGAATAAATTGAGAATGATTAGAAAATCTCCATATATTTTTCAGTGAAACTGCAATAGACTTATAATTTATTTTATAACATGGTTATAGATTGTAATTTTATAACATGGGTAAATTACAAAACAGGTCTCATTTGAAAGATTTGAAAAACATTTCACTTTTGGAAGAAATGTTTGTCATAATTGGGAATTGATAAGTTACCTTTGAATGAACAAGTAAGGGAAAAGAGAAAAAGTAAAAAAAAATAAAAAAAGAAGCCAACTCATAAACTCAGATATTATCAGTAATCTTACTACAAAAGCATCTAACAGCTAACAACACTTGAAAACATGCTATTATAAGTAGTTAAGCAGCACAACTGAGAATTCAGTCCAGACATGGCAATCAGACAGGCTGTGTTCATTAGTTTCATTGCTTCCTAAAAAATATGACTATTCTTTCAAAAATTAGTTTCCTCATTTATAAGTCATAGATAATAATATCAACATCCTAGAGTTCTTTGGGAAGCAAATCTATTCAGCAGTTCTCAAACTTTCTAGTCTCAGGAGATCTTCACATTCTTAAAAAGTAAAACATCCCATAGAACTCTTACCATCTTCTTTTGAATTGATGGTACAGTTACTCTACTTGTTTTTCGGGAACTGACTTTAGGTGAAAGCCTGGTTGACCATCAGGGAGCAGGGAGCCCCTGGAACAAATAGTAGGATGTAGGATCTGTTTGGAGTCATATGTGACTTCAAACAAGTCGCAGTTCCTCTGAGTCTTAACTAATGAAGGAAGAGGATATAAGAGAGAGATGGGATGCATGATATTTAAGATTCTTTAACCTCTAAATTTCAGTGTTCTAGGTCCTCTGTGTTTTGATTTACTAGAGTGAGTGGTGGTGAACAGGGATGGCCACCAACAGTCAGGATTAGGAGGATCATTGAAGACTAGCATGGCAAGCGTTCAAGAACAGGATAGTGTTTAGGTAAGAAAATATGGGAAGACTGGACACGTTCAGTTGACACCCCACAGAAGCCAGTTTGAAAGGGCAGAGTTAACAATAAGCAGCACTAGTGAGCATGGTTATTGAACTGTGATCTGAGGATCTTTGAATGTGAACCTCCCTATGCTTAAATTGTTGGCTATGTAAGTAGGAGAGGAGAAGTCTACACAGGAATTTTGTCTTTGATTTGAGATAGAGACCATAGTACTAGGAATACTTCATATTATGTGTTAATAGAAAAGTAGAGGTTTTCTAGCTCTAATATACAATTATATATAGGATATATAATGATCCTACTTCTAATGAAAACAATACCTTAAGAAATAGTATTAGCTTACAGAAAGGGAGAATTCAGTACAATGTAAAGTGGTTTTTTAAATGAGAATATTAAGTACCAAAATGAACTATAGAGTAAGGCTATTCATTCACTGATGGAGAATGTCATTTATATTACTCTTGAGATCCATCCAAGATTGTAGTGGTTAAGATGCAAGGCTTTAGAGTCAAACACTCCATCTTTGGGTCAGACTCTTCACATTGCAACCCGGGTACCTCTGTGTACTTCTTTGAGCCTTACGTGCCATGTTTATAAATTGGTGTAAAAGTACTCACTACTCATTGTAAGCACCCCGCAAATGATAGCTATCATCATTGCTACCTATGCTGCTTTTCTTTGAAGAGAGAATGATAGGAGGGCTTTTTGAAGTTTTAAGAAATGGTTGTTTCAAGAATTTGTAAGTTGAACTTTCTCCCAATGAAAAGACAGTTTAGTTAAAATTGCTATCTGCCCTGTTTTCTTTACATAGGCTTTTGTTCAAATAGTTTACCCATCATGCATTTGATAAGTGATTTATACAAACCCGTCATAGGTCAAAGTTAGGCCAGCAACTGATTTTTCACAAATCATCGCAAAATCTGACAGTTGCAATAGGGAGCCGATCACCATGGAATAAAAGCCTAATTTGGCACTTCCAAGCAAGGAAAGTTTGAATTTTTTAATGATATATCCTCCTGTAAATATCCCAATTGCAAGTATAGGTAGGGCTATAATTCCTAGAAATAAAAGAAGGGAAAAATGTAATAATGTCAATGTTTTTCCCTGATGTGACTTTATGTATGACCCAAATTCATCTGATCTTAGTATTTCTTCTCTTGGGGGATGGCAGGCCAGAATAGAGAGGATGGGGTGGGCCAGTATATGAAATGGGAGAGACAAAAATAATTCCTTCCTGTCAATATCGAGGATTTGTTCTCACGAAAAAGCAAAGGAAGTGACTTAGAGTATTTTTGTTTTTGTTTTTTTCCCCTGGAAAGCAACAAGAATAAGAACAAATAAATCATTTTCCTGTACCTGGAACTTTCATTCTATCATCTAAATTCCTTCCATCTCTTTAAAATGAAGAGTTCCAACCTTCTGGGGCGGGCCGCGGTGGCTCAGCGGGCAAAGTGCTTGCCTGCTATGCCGGAGGACCTCGGTTCGATTCCCGGCCCCAGCCCATGTAACAAAAACGGAGAAACAGAATACAATAAAACAAGAAAATGTTTCCCTTCCTTCCTTCCTTCTATCCTTCCTTCCTTCTCTCTCTGTCTTTCCTTTAAAAAAAAAAAAAAAAAAAAAAAAAAGAGTTCCAACCTTCTAGAACCTCACTTGAAATTTATCCAGAACTTCAGAACTGAATATTTGAATTAATTTCTCTTCCTTCTTTACCTAAACAAACATGTACCCTGAGATGATAAACAGGCCTATATAAAGTGCTAAAAAAAAGATTGGGCTCTCTTAACTTTTCCATTTCGCTGTCCTGCAAGAATTATTAAAGATGAAGGTACCGCTGACGAAAAAAAATCAGATGAGAAGCTTCTTGGGAGTCAAAACTTAACCTTTGTGGTTTTAACTTTTCTCTTAAGATCAACAGGGTGATCATATAGAAGTCTGATCAATGCTTTTTTTTTCATATTATTGATTTCCTATTGTTTATGTATGACAGTCACATGCCACTTAATAAATTTAGTACAACTCACCAAATATTTGAGTTTCTACAATATACTGATTACCATACTGGCCAGTAAATGTCTCTTAACAATCTTATAGTGGGAACAGGAGAGGGGGGTCGGAAAAGATATAAGAAAACCTCTCCTCAATAATCAGATCTCAGTACCTACTGGAAATAGATATCATAGAATAAAACCTCTCTAAAGTATTTATTTTGAATTGTGCAAATTTTGGTAATGCGTTTTAATTGATGCTCCTTTTGGAAACATCAGTGTCCAATTTTTGTAAGTAGTTGAGTCTTGATTTCAATTTCTGTAAATTAAGGGAGAATAATTACATTACAGCTATATTTGTCTCAGGTTCTGAGCACTAAATTATAAGAACTAATTATGCGGATACCATGCCCATTCAGATACAACTTTTCCTTCAGGAAGCTATCTGCCATACAATATGAGATGCGACTTCAAATGTAGAACAATAAGAATATCACAGGATTAACAGACTTGGTATGGTTTGCAAAAGCATGAATATAAATTGTTTATTAAAATATAAAGTTTCCTTCACAACAAAATGAGACTGTCAGTTGCTTGGAACCCAACTACTTGGTAGCACATTGCTCTTCAAACAAACACATAAACAATATATCTTACCAAGCAAAAAGTTAGCTTCAGATATTGACCGACCAAACTGCTGTTCCACATATTTGAAGATATAAGTAAAAGAACCAATAAAGCTGCTTATGTGTAACAATGTCAAAAATAAGTACATAACATATAGAGTGTTGGTAAGGATGGTTTTCAAAGACTGGAAAAAACCTATAAGAATTTATGAAAATAAAGAAAGTATTATGCTGTGTCTTAAGTACATATTAATATCTTAATTTTACAAATATAATACAAATGGCATACGATTTGAAATTCATAAATATGTAACAGAGTGAGATTATCCTCTAATCTTGTCAACAGTTTTTTATATATTCCTTTAATTTTTTTCCATATGTAAGTTAATGTTTATTTAGTTTATTTTATCCTAAAATGGGATCATTCATCCATACTATTTTTCAATTTATTCCTTTCATAGTTGGTTATTCTTGTCACTCTGTCACACAGTTTGGTTTTCCATTGGGTATCAGGTAGTGACTACAATAGCACTGTTGCTAGAGAAACAATAATGAATAAGACAGTGTTAAATAAAAGTAATAATATAAAATAATAGCATATTACCTAATAATATAATTAGGTAGAAATTTACCTTAAAGATAGCATAATCTAAAACTCACAGAAATAAGAATATGAAGTTTCAAAGATATTAATGATGAATTTAGTAGCAGAACTTCTATCTCTTATTTTCTAATATATAGCTTTTCCACTATAGAATACTGTCTCTGTTAATCTGGCAGCATTATAAATCACCTGACTTAAGATGTAAGAAAGAAAGACAGGGGAGAATGATGTGTCTCAAGTGACATTACTACAGTAATAGTAAAACAATCTATGGCCACAAACAGATGTGTAAAAAATGCATAACCTCTGTCCATGGCAAATATGATGTAATTTGGGTCTGAGATCACCAGGTCAGCCAGCTGTAATAGGAGCTAAGACTGGAAGGAATTACTAGAAAAACAGTAGGGAGTATCAGTCAGACTCCAGCAAGACAGAATCAGGTCTGGTTATTGAGAGATGGATAATACAGACCGAATGATCTTGCTCAGAAGATCTCTAAAAGCTTCCATCAGATATGGTGTGGAAATTCAATGGTTAACTAGAGATGGTTTCATATGTTTATCATATGAAGAAAAGAGTGAGGGGAAAGGGCACAGAATATGAAAAGAAGAGAAGACGAAAAGCAGGCATGAACATTTAAAATAGGCCCAAATGCTGAACTTCCCTCTAGAGAGCTCTCTGGTTAGGAAGGACCACTGACTTTTGAGCTATTGCTAAGTGTTATGACCTTTGATCAAAAGGAATAGTCTATGGATGTACCAAATCATTGACTCTTTCAGGTTCTTTTGGGAACCTGGATGTCTTCCTTTCTGGATGTCTTCCTGTCTCGACGTCTTCCACACAGTCATGATTCACTTCATATTAGTCTTAATGGTTCAATAAACTCAAATGAAAGGAAGCTGACTGCCCCAGGATGCAACTCATCCCGTTTTTGGATAGTCCTCATTGTCCACAAATCGTCTTTGGGATGAACTGAATTCTTCCTTTATGGCTTTTTCAACCATTAGTCTTGGTTCTGCTCAAGAGTACATAGAACTAGTCTTTACTTCTTGCTCAATAATCTTAGTATTTTCACCCATTTCAAACTAGCACATAATTAAGGGTCTCTTTACTATTTTGGTCTTTATCCTACAACGGATTTGGAAATATAGATGATTACAATTGTTTTCACAGTAGGTCCTGTTTGTACATCTTCATTGTCCTCGTACTTCTTATTGGGCTCACAGTCAACTGTGGCCCTTATGGATTTTTCACACAATCCAACACAATTCAATAATTTTTATAGATTTAATCTAGTGTACTAGCAACAGGATATACCAAATAAAAATTTCTTGGTTTGCTGTTTTTACGGTAGATGCTAAATTTCAAAAAACTTCTAACTCAGTGTCATGCTGATTCTCTGGGGGAAACAAACCTTGATTTTTAGTATTATGCTGATTCCCATGATAATAAATGGTTGTAAATTCTCCCATCAGAGTCAATTTCAGATTACCAACATGGCTGAAAAGTTAGCAATCCTCCCTCATGAGCCAATGAAAACTGGCTCCAGAATACGTCTGCTCTTGGATTAGACTGAGTGGGAGTAGAAGGTGGCAAAAATGGTGAGTGGAAGAACTGATGAGAGGGAGAACTTGGGTATACCTGAGAATGTAATTGCACTTTGACTTAAAGTTGAAAGATTTGACAAAGGCAATTAGGCATTGCTCTGCTTTGGCTTTTACTATTTCACCATTTCTTTGCAATCTTAAACTTGCTGCTCTCAACACCTCATTGTTTCAACTATCATGCTTTCCTGCTGCATCATTCTCCAGACTGTTTCTCCTTTCTGCTTCTCCATTAGCCCCCAGGATGCAACTCATATTTGAGAAAGAAGGCATAGAAAATGGCAGAGAATCCTTAGCCACATGAGTGAATTCAATAATTTAACTACTGCTCTTGCTCTTACTTCATTTTTGAAGATTTAGTTAAGCAGTACATTTTTTTCTATGCAATTCCCAAGAAAATAATCTTACTCTGATTACATACAGGGAAACTTCCTTTGATTTCCTTTCTTCTGAGAATAGTTAAGTTGTCCAACTTTTAAGCACTCATAGCTCCTTATATTTGTTCCTATCTTAGTTCTTAAAACACTCTGTTACAATTGTATATTTACTTTTTGTCATCACCACTAGATTGCAAATTCTTAGAAAACAGTGTGTTGGGGATTGCATCACATCCCTCACAAGACGTATGTTCAGGTCCTACCCCCTAGTCCTGTAGTTGTGAACCTTCCTAGTTAAGGTGTGCCCAGACTGAATGGGGTTGGGCCTTAATCCATTAAGTCTGAAGTCTTTAAAAGCAAAGGAAATTAGACCTGGAAGAAGGAAGCCACTGGCAATAGCTGAAAGCCAAAATTCAGCTGGAACCCAGAGAAGAAAGGAGAGGAACCCAAGGATTGCGTGCTGGCCAGGCAGAACACTGCTAACCCTGGGGGAAGCCTACCTTCTAGCCTCTAGAATAAATTCCCATTGCTTTAGCCAAGCCAGTGTGTGGTATTTGTCATGGCAGCCAGGAAGCAGACACAGGAGCAAGATTCTTTCTCCAAGGCATACATGGTAGTTGGTACCGTTTATTTAAATGAAACATGATACTTCCTTTCACCCTCATAGTTTATACTATATAATTTTGAAATTAATGTATACTCTTTGGTTTATAAGTACACGTTTGCAGCCCTTAGTTGATTTTTCCCTGGTAAAGATCACGAACCTAATCATATTTTCTTCAGACAATTAGTATGTATGCAGGAAATACTTGCCAATTTTAGTAGGAGTCAGAGAAAAATAATTCAACTAAATTTAGTGCAAGGAAAGCTAACTCCACATGATTTGGATATGATTTATCATTTTGTAATACCCACAGCTCTCTTCCACTGGAGTTAACAACCCTAAATTGACTATGAAGGTGAAATACTTACCAGTCATATTTTCAGTAACATTTTGCTCATGGCTAGTTAATTTAGCTGTTTGTTTCCTTTCTTCATTTGTTTTGGGCCCATGCAAAGATATTGAAAGTTTCCTTTCTTCCTGTGGTTTGTTATTTGCAGAAAGGAAAAAGAATGGTAAAGAAGACGTAATGGAGACTAATCCAGACACAAGGGAACCAAGCCACCAAGCACCAACCCAAGTAGAGTCCTTAGGAGTAATTCTGATACTGCCTAGAATAAAGGATTAGAAAGAAAAGTCCAGTCAAAATTAAATTTGAAGTGCAATAAATTCTGGGTAATAATGAAAATGATTGCTGTTCTCCATTGATGAAGAAAGTAAGCTACAGTCATCAATTTTAAAATACCATTTTCTTTTTATCATATTTTTCACCTCTGAAGTTAAGATGACTCTGATGATTGATAACATCTTACAATTGCTGTTGTCCAGGAGTCAGTCATAGCATTGTTGCAATTGCCTGAGCATGTGTGAACTTGGTGGTTTTTCCTGGTGACATGATTGGACAACTGCCATCATTGGATATTTAAGCCTGCAAACCATTTGAGAATGATTTATGGAAGGAATATAAATCCTTGTTATCTGAAAACTTCTGGCCCCTTCTGCTGAAATCAAGAAAGGTCTAGCATTGAAATTTGTAACAAATTGTGAGCAACTGTCAAAGCCAGTAATGGAGGAGCATTTTCAGAGATCCTGCATTTCAACTTGCTGGCAGGCACAAAGGATGACATGGGTGGGTACATACCTTGAGAATACGAGTTTAAAATTAACCTATAATATTTGGACTTTAAATTTGGAGAATAAACCTTCAACTCTATTTTCCTTTTAATGTATAAGAATGATACGTAAATTCTATATCTAAATAGGGGTAAATGGACTCTTTCAACCAGTATAAAAAACTTATTGAGCAATGAAAAAGTACCCACACACATCACAGAAGTTTGAGGCACAACTTAACTGGTGCCATTACTCTTCTAAGAAAACGCATTAGCATAAGTAATGACTTAATTTATAGTTATATAGACATAATTTACTCATTCTATTTACAGAATTGGTTTTCAAGTCTTCAGAGAGCTAGGTTTAAAATTGATTTAATGATCATATTCTTCCATAGTCAACAACTCAGTCCAGGAAATGATTGGTTAAATCAGTGTCTCTGCCTACATGCTACTATTCATCATCTATTGGAGATGTTATATTGATGACTCATTTCCTGTTCTTTCATTGACCTAAATATGAGAACTAGCGGTCATAACCTATCTAGATATGGTCTGCCAAAGTGTTTTCCATGACCCACATACTGTCTCAAAATTTGGAAAATTCCACATAAAAACATGTTATTCTGGTTTTTCTTAAAAACTAATAGACCTTTTTAATGCTGGGTCCAAGTTTCTCCAGGAAAAGAACAGACTTGGTTGTGTAGCACATGTTTGCACACTTTGTGTGTTTGTGCATGTATGGGGGGGGGGAGGTTAAGGTGGGTAGTTCACCAGCAGCAACTTTTCCCAGTCCACCACTGTTCTATTTCTCATCCCGGACTCGCTTTATTCATGTATGTTACCCCTTTGGTTCCTCTAGATACTGAATAAGCCTGACTATTCAGTGATAGAAATAGAATCTCCTTGAATTCTAAATGCTGTGAGTACTAAATTCTGAAAAAAGTAGAGGGATTACAAGATCTTCACCCAAAATACTATCACCATTTATATTTTTATTGGTAGTAGAAAAAAAAATCACCAAAGGTGAACAAGTTACGCTAATATACAGAGTGTGAACCTAAAATAGAAGTTATCTAATATTTCATCAGGTACTTGATTCAGTTTTATATTAGCAAACACTTTCAAATTTGAGGCCTACTGTGATATCAACTCCATTTTGGAAATGCATCTTTTAATGCCTTCTGAGTGATCTATTGATGTCCTAATGAAGTAGAAAATCAGATTTGTTTGGTCACAAACACTGATCAATTACATGTTAAGACAGACACCCTTCTGTCGTGTTCTGAAAGAGATGTCAGGTAAGTACAACTATATTTAGGCCTCACTGTTAATTGGCAGGAACAGAGGAGGGGAGAGAACACTTAACTTGGGGCCATTTGGAGGTGGCTGTGAATAAGAGCTCTGAATAAGAGCCATATTTTGGAAGACACTTTAAGAGCTATGCAGATAGAAAAGGGAGAGAAATTTGAAGTATAAATTCAGAGAAATTTTCTATTACAGGGTACATTAAAGACTTGCAATTTGTTTGGCATGGTTAGCACATAGGGTATACATTAGAAAAGAGTAGGAGATAGAGAAGTAAAAAATAATAGATCCTCAAGAGACCTCGGTTCAATTCCTGGCCCATGCAGTTCCCTAAAAACAAACAAACAAGCAAAGCAAATACCAAAAAAAAAAAAAAAAAAATGCAACAAATGGTGCTGCAATAATGGGATTCCCACATGGAAAAAATAACGAAATGTGAACCCCATCATACAGTACACACACACAAAAAAGGAATAGATCCTAAAGAGTCATATATGCCATTCCGTGTATGCCACTGGCTTCTTTCCTTAGTGCAAGGAGAGGTCACTGAAGTATCTTAAAATAGATGACATCAGTCAGAATTGTTTTAGAAAGAGTGCTCTGGAAGAAGTATTAAAGAAGAATGAGAGTGGATGAGACTGGAGGCAGTCAGTTTAGGTGAAGGGTTAGGTAGTCATTCAGGCAATATTTGAATTAAGTTAAAAATATGCAACAAGGGAAGGAAAATAAGAAACAAAGTGGTTTAAAGGTAAGATGATGACCCAGATTTTGACATGTTGGGTTTTCGGTACCAATGGTACCTAAGGAGGAGAAAATGAGCAAGTGCTGGAAATTTCAATTAAAACAAGTTATAGAAAAGTCTCTAGAGTATAGTAGGTTGAGAGGTGGATGGATGGCAGATAAGAAGGTGGAGACACCTAAAATATATAGATAATTTCTTCAAGGTGCTTGGCAATGGACAGAAATAGTGAAACAGTATCAGCCAGAAAGTTGTTTTTGGGGGTGAAATTTTCTATATTTTTAAAATGATTGGAGAGTCTTCAGTTGCATTTGCTTAGGGAAAGAGGGTGAAGATGGGGAGGTTGAAGATGCAGAATGGAGCAGGCAGAGGATTAATGGAAGTAGATCTCTGAAGAGATGGAAGAGAATGTAAACTTCAGGTGTACCTGTTAATACCAGCTAAAGAGAGATGTCTTTCCCACTGAGATGGGAAAATAAGGAATAAAGATAGGTATGGTGTTGTTCTATTGGTTAGGAAGGAAGCTGAGATAGTTTCCATAACATGGCCTCTATTTTTTCTATGAAGTAAGAAGGAAAGCCTGCTTTGAGAGTGAGAAGGAATTATGCATGCATTCTTTCATGCATTCATTCCACTTGTTGAATGTCAACTTGTGCTAGGACAAGGGAGAAGGACTGTAAACGAAGCTCATGATGGAGTCCGTCAAATCATATCAGCCATGAGTCAACCACACAGTCACAAGGTTTTAGTAAAGAAAGCGAAATTTTGCACTGTAACATCCAAGCCACAATCAATTAGAAAATGGAATCTACTTGACTGGGCGATCAGTTCTGGGAGAGGAACGTTTTCAGTTTGGCTGTTTCAGGTCAAGTAATCCAAAATAAATTTGTTAAAATTTCCTCATTTTATAATTCGTTATAAAAGCATGATGTAGATGGAAGCTGAATTTTATTTTTATTTTGATTATTAGTACATTTATTTCATATTTGTAAATTTGGAGAAAGAGTAAGCACAGGGCTTATTGAAAGAATTCACTCTTTGGAAGAATAGGATCCCGTATGCTAAAGGCACTATCCTATTACCTTGTTCTGATTGTACTTACTTAAGTCTACATATCCGATGTCCACATACATAGAGGTAAACAAAGATCCCAGCAGGAAGGCCATGATGGGCCCAATCATCGTTACTGTATTCAGAATACCTAAAAATAGAAAACAGTTTTATCAGTTGCCAAGAATACATGGTTCTTATTTCCGCAATGTGTTTTAAGTAATATTACGTGATAGATTGCTCTAAATAGCTTTTTTAATATGTAAAAGAATGAATTTAGTAAAACGATTATTTCAAGGGCAGACCCAGGGAGAGTAATCACTCAATCTAATATTTTCTGTCCATTACCTAAATAAAAAGAAGAATGTCCTTCTGTAGCAAAATCATCAATGTAAGAAATTCCCAAGGGTACTATTGGGCTTTCCCCAATTCCACGAAGCATATTACCCATTAGTACATATATCCACAGATATGATCCAGATTCCTTTACACAACCTATGAAAACAAGGGAGTATTTTATTTCAAACATTATATTTAGCACTTAGTAAACACTCAATTGTTTTGACCCTTTAATTATTTCATTTAATACTTTTTTGCTTTTTTTTCTAATTGAGTGACTCAGATTCACATTACAAAATTTGAGAATACAGAAAAGCAAAAAAATAAAATAAGCAAAAACCATCTATGATCATACCATTCAAGAGAAAACCACTTCTAATGTTACATACCTTTCATGCTTTTAGTGCATGTGAAAATAAGCGCAATATTATTTATGCATAGTATATAATTAAGTGTCCAGTTCATATCATAGTCTACTTTTATATTTAACAACTTATTATGACAATTTCCCTGCATTAAGATTTCTCTTATAAGCATATATTGATAGTATTGTTATAAAAGTATTGTTGCATAGTATTGTATAGAATGAGCTTCAAAATTTATTTAATCCGTCCTCTACTTTTTAATCATAATCTCTTTTTTATTCTATTAATCAGAGATGTCATGACTGTAATTGTAAGTAAATCCTTGCACACATTCATGATTACTTCCTTAAGTTAAAAAAGTAGAATTATTGAGTTAAGGTGTGCCTATTTTTGCCCTTAAAGTATATTGAAGATTAGTCTCCAGAAAACATTGCGAATTCACACAGTCCCAAGTAAACCACACGTGTCTTTTTCTTCTATCTCATTTCTTTTTGTTTTAAAATCTCATTTCTTTTTTATTTACCTCTTTGCCTAAGAGGTAAATAAAAAATAACTTTATTGTTATAATTTGTAATTATAATTTATAGTTTGTGTTACAATAAGTAAAACAAATCTTTATTTAGTGTTATATTTTGCATTTTTCATTAAAAGTAAAGATATTTTTCACACATCTATGTCATTTCCCTCTTTATTTTAAATGCGTTTTTTATCAAAAGCTTTTCTTTTAACTTCTAAAAGTTTTGTATATAAAATACATGAACACTATGATATTGTCTGTATATAGGAGGCAAATATTCTTCCTGTTTTAAAAAATCAATTTGCTGATGAATACCTCAGTATTCTTCTTACAGATATAATTAAATTTATAAATTTCAGAATAATTATTAATGTTACCATAAATTCTTACCTTTTTCCATTATCGCAGGTGATGTTCTATTTAGCAATGCATTTTGATTAATTAAACAGACTGACAGGCTTGATGTTGAGTTCTCTGATACAAGAACATTGGTTTCTTTTGAATACTTGTAGCTGTAAGAATATCATTGGATTTAAAAGCTTTCTTATCTACTGAATAATTTCACTTTTTTTCCAGAAATACAAAGGAATTTCCCCTTTATTTGCACCACTCTATTCTCCAAATAACCAGAATCCACTTTGTCAATTTCCCAGCCTGTATTTTGGGAGAGGGGATGGGTGGCAGTGAAACGAGAGTGCCAAGAAAAACCATTTGATATTTCCCAAGAAAGATTAGTTATCCAATGCAGTCTTTCTAGGAGTGCTTACATTCTGGTCAAGATATGAAATATCTGCTCTCTCTGTCTTGCTCTCTTTCTCTCTAATAATTATGAACATGTATATATATACACATACAAAACTGGTAACAGTATTAATCTGTCCTTTTGCCTTATGCTTAAATATGGCCACACTCTAAGCTCCCTGATGATTTATGATGACATTTAATAAATTTTAGAGCAGTGTTTCCCAAATCACCCTATAATGCACACCTATTCATCTACATTTTCTATTAACAACATATCCCATTTTTCTTTCATAGATACCTTTCCCATCCATTTCCCCACCCCCCTGCCCCACAGCACTTATACATATCTGGTTCTTCAGAACTTTAAAAAATTCTAACCTATTTCAACTTGATTATGTGGCTCTTAATAGGAGGACTGATGAGCTAGAATAGGGACAACTACTGGTAAGCCAAAAATCTGAGCGATCAGATGAATTCCAAGGGCAGCCTGCTATATGCCAGGCATTATGCTAAGCCCCAAAATTAGGGTATCAGCAGCAGAAGAAAAGAATGGGCCTGATGAGCAAGCCACAAATTTAGGAAATAAATCAAGGAAACGTAAGGTGATGAAGATAAAAGTACTTATGAGGGTCAAATGGAGGAAAAAAGTAGAATTAATATGGTGAGCCAAAAGGCATGATTGTTGCGTTTGGCAGTGAAGAAATTATTGGTGTCTCTGACCGAAACCACTAATTGTTTTTCAATACCCATTCTCTTCTCCCTCCATAGAAATGGAAGGCAGGATTTTTTTTTTTTTTTTTTGCTGGGAACATGGCAGCCTGGAATAAAGTCTTTTTTTTTTCCATTGTCTTTGTATCTGGGTGTTGAGATGTAACTAAGTTCTGGGAAATTGTTATAGAAGCTTTATGCTTCTAGAAATATTTCTTAAGCCTCAGCATGTGTGCACTATTTGTTTCTTCTTCGTCTCGCCTTCTTCCCTTCTCCTCTGCTGATGCATGGAACAGCATCGCCTTAATTTGAAGGTAGAGTCCGCACCAGGCAGAGCAATAAAATAAAAAGATGCAGTAGCATACCATGCCTGGAATGGCTACATTAACTTTTATGTATAAATATAAGCCATAGCTATTTTAGGTTTTCTGTCATGAGTATTTAATAGCATCCAGAGCTGGTTAACACTTACTAGCCCATGAAGAAATGTGGTAAGGCAGTCAAAATACTTCCAGTTCCCATAATGATGCAACCAACTCCGATTACTTTTGGTCTGGGTAGTTTGGATCCAAAGTAACTTACAAATACAATCACAAGCAAATTTCCTACAGAGAGAACAAGATAATTTTTGATATGATTAATTGAAGTGAATATTTACCGAATTCAATGTTGTGCCCAGTAGAATAGATGGTCCCAGAATGGGTGAAAATAAAACACAGCACGTGGTACCTTCCCTCAAAGACCACAGAATTGAGAAGGTGAAACTTAACTACACAAAGCACTCCTTATAAAGTTGTATGGTTTTCATGATAAGTAAAATAGGTTTTAGACACAAAAGAAATCACTGGAGTTACTAGGCGATATTCATGAAGTAAAATCTTATTAGGGAATTTGGCATTGACTAGATCATATTTGAATGGAGAAAAAATGAAGTCTAACTCTCTGAGCTGAGGGAAAGGTACTCATCCATGCATTTATTATTTCACTCCTAGCATTCGTCACATGCCTATCCTGTACCCACCATAGTGTTCTAAGCCAGAAATATAGAAGAATAAACCATGATACCAGTCCTCAAGAAACCATCCAGTGATAACAACAGATAGGCTGACAGAGGTGCTGTGAGACCACAGGAAGGGGAGGTGAAATTAAGTGGGACTTTCTGGAAAGCTTCCTGGAGAAGATGCTTCTGAAAATTTAATGGTGAGTATACATTATCTCAATTAAAAAAGGGAAGGACAGCATCCCAGATGGAGGGAAGCATACTCTGTACTGATTCATGTACAGCTATGTGTTTAAAAGTGAGTAGACCCCAAGAAGTATTGACTATGTGATGGAAAAAAAGTTAACAAGAAAGAAAAGCTTCAAAATAAGCCAACAGAGAGAGTAATCCTTGAAGAAACCAAATTAAATAAGGAAACTGAGAAGAGGAGAAACTTTAAAAACTCGTTAGCTTTTCCAGAGAAGAAAAGAGCATGCAAAAGCCATAAAAATAAGAACTGGCAGATAAAAATGAGAACAATAAAGTATTGTTGTAAATCAAAAACGTGATAGAAGAAAAGTACAAATTGGAAACAAAAATGATAAAATGGACTATAGCATCAGAAAGGATTAATGGAACATAAAGACAAAAAGCAATTTAGAAAGAAGAATTTTATGGAAAAAATAGCTTGAAATTTTAATATTCCCCTTATAGATGTTTCAGAAAAAAGGAAATCAGAAAATAGAGGGAATAAACCAATAAAAATAAAAAATAAATTTGATGAGTGAAAGGAAGACTTAAGCCTTCCAATTAAAGTATTTCATCTCCTCAGAAGAAATAGGATGAAAAGAGATAGCCTTAAATATACATTGGTAAATTTTCTAAACTTCAGAGATAACAAGAGGATGCATGTCAGTTCATGAGAAACATATTGATAACGATTTCTCACATATAACATTGAGTGTTATGAAACAGCAGACACATGTAAAATGTTCTGAGGCAAAAAAATATTTTGAGCTTTTAATTCCACACAAATTATCACTTGAATATGATAGCAAGATATAAACATATTTTCTAATGAGCCAAGGGCACAGAAAGTGTGTCACGTGTTCACTCTTTTCTGGAAAAGATAATTCTTGAAGATGTTCTCCAGAAAAACTAGAGATGAGACTAGAAGTCACAAGATCTAAGAAACTGAGTAAAACTTACAGTCATGTCCAAATAATTGCTTTTAAATAGCTTTGAGGGTTAACACTTTTATTAAGAAGCAATTCCTCAGTAAAAGGAGACATACTTCGAAGCAAATATTAAAGCTACTAACATTATAACACTAAAATGTTAGAGATTTCAATAAAACTGGGTGGTAGGGGAGTGAAGGAAATATACAGCACAATCACCTCCAAATCACGAGAAGTCAGAATTCATAAGGAAAAGATAAATGTCTTACTTTATGCAACTGGAGTTTTTTTGGTATGCTGTATGGCGGGGTCACATTTCATTCTTTTTTTCCATATGAGTATCCCCTTATTGCAGCACCATTTGTTGAATTTTTCTTTAGTTTTTCCATTTGTTTTCTTGTTTGGGAAGTGCAAGGGCCAGGAATTGAACCCAGGTCTCCTACATGGCAGGCGAGAATTCTACCACTGAACTACTCTTGCACCCCCTATACAACTGGTTTTTAAATACTCACTAGTTAAATGTGTTGTCAACAAAATAAAAGATAAAAAACTTGTAGAAAATAGAAAATATTCGCAATCTAGGCAACTGACATGACTTTTAATAAGTCCTTTCAAATCATTAATTAAATAAAACCTCATTATTATTGGGTAAAATGAAGACAACAGAGCACATCTTCAAAGTTCTCATAAGAGGAATATTTTTAACTCTAAATTCTATACACAGTTAAACAACACACCCCTAATCTAGGTTGCTGCAAAGTTGTTCCTCCCTCCACAAGTTAAAAGAATCATAGCCCTTTCTCTTCCACCCTTCCTTTGTTCCAGGGCATCTCGAGAAAGGAAAGGTAAACCCAGACATGAATTAGTTTGTAAGCAATGAGTAAGTAAAATCGGGGTTTTTCAATCTCGGTACTGTTGACATTTTGGGTTAGATAATTCTTTCTTGTAGGGGCTGTGCTGGGCATTGAAGGAAGTTTAGCAGTGTCCCTGCTCTCTAACCTCTAGATTCCAGGAGCAACTAGTTTTGACAACAAAAATGTCTCCAGATTTTGCCAAATGGCATGGGGAGGTGTGGATAATAAATTCACTGCTGATGGAGAACCACTGGTATAGGGCATATATGGACCGTTTTACCTCTGCAAATCTGGTCACTAAGTAATAATTAAAATTGAAATAAAATTTACCAATTTCAAAGCTTCCATCAATCAAGCCAGCAACAGAAGAGGTTATGTCAAATCTTCTTTCTATTTGAGTGATGGAAGTTTTCATAAGGACTCCACTTAGAGTCTTAGCAATAAAGCTGAATGACAGAGCCACCAAGAACACCTAAGCAAAAACAGAGGGGAAAGGAAAAAATATGGTTAATCAAAGGAATAGATAATATTTATATGCGCATGGGATTGACATAGCTTTTCTTCTTTACTCAAAAACATTGTTTTATCATAAAAAGTATATTTACCTTTTCCCTATACCAGTTTGTACTTCTTAACTCTTTTGACCTCATCACTATACCAATTAAGCCTCATTTTCTAACTTAGTTATTTGAGCAGTACAGTCAAAGTTGTTAACTTTTAATTAATGCCATCAACTGATTTCTAAGAAGCTAGGTAATGGTCTCGACTGGTCATCATGAAAGCTATTCTTGGTTCTCAACTGGATTTAGGCTAACTGTGAAGGGAGTGGCTAAACATTCTTAGAGGTAGCATTTCCAGGAAGCCAGATGAAAAACACAAATTTGGGGAGGAAAAAGGAAGTTCTACGAGCAACACAAATGATTGACATTCTGCCTAACACTCAGTGATCATAGATATTTTAATTCAAATTTTACTTGAACAAAATGTATTGATTCGTTCTTTCTCTTACAGCCCGCATCCACAGCTATAAGCAAATTCCTCTCATCTCTGCTATTGAAAGCTGACCCTCCTTGCTCCATCCTCTCCTACTAGAGGTAGCTGCCACCATCTCAAGCCTGGATTATTGTAATAATAGATCTTCCTGCTTCTGTGCTTACTCCCCTAGCTGTCTCTTCTCAATGCAGTAGCCAGAGTAAATCTTTAAAAATCTAAAAAATCAGAGAAAATCTGATGCTGCTGCCACTCTGTCTTCCTGACTCACTCATGGTGAAATCTAAAATATTTCCAGTGGCCTACAAGGCTTTAAGTGGTTTGTCCCACTGATACACTTGCTCTTACCTAAGCTTTCCATGTTAGTTATCATGCCTCTCAGGATTTGTTCTTATTTTCCTCTCTGCATGGAAAGCTCTTCCCTTTGTCATAATCATATCACTCCCTAAATCCTTGTGGTTTTTGCTCAGTATAACCTTTACAAGTGAGCACCCTGCTTAAAATTACAGCACTTTGTTCTCACATTATATTTTCTTCTCTTTTTGTTTAAATTTCTTCCCCTCACTAGAATGTAAGCTTCAGTAAGGCAGGGGTCCTTTGGTCTTTTTCTTCACTGCTGTATTCACAGTTCATAGAACAGTGCCTGCCACAAAGATGTTCAAAACATATCTGTTGAATTTCTGTTTAACTCGGACCTCCTATGTGTCTTACAGAGGCCAGTTTGGAAGAGAGAGATTAGAGGCCAAATGTAGCTCTTCCATGGCTGGCAAGTTGTGGGTTTCTTCCTTCCTGCCCATGAAACTGATGATATGTGCTGTCAATGAAGGTGAAAGGCCTGGAGGATAGGTGGAAGAGTATCAAACTAGTTTTACTAAGTTAGGGAGGGGAAGAACAAGATTCATAAGAGAACAACATGGCATTGGTTCCATAGAGTTAGACAAAAATTATGAAGATTTTCATCAGAGTCACTTCTATATTTGTAGTTATCAATAGCCTTTAGGGCAAGAAAAATAATGAAAAAATTTCAGGTTCTAATCAGTTCAAAAAAACATGTTTTTGGCAGCTGAAATGAAGGAATGCTTAGGCTGGTCTCCACCAGAGAACTAACATCCCACTGGGTATGTTCAAAGGACCAGGGTGTCTGAAGAGTGGTGGGAGAGCACTGAGGTCTTCTCATTTGTTCCCGCCACTGCCCTTCCCTGTTCTGGAATCCTGGATCTATGAAGTTTTGTACAAATGCAGAACATCTTGATAAACATTCTCTCTATGAATTCAGGTTCTTTCAAACAGGAGTCATTTCTTCATTATCACATTTCATTAGATCTCATCAGTTTGTAATTAAATTATCAAATCCTTAGATTGAAGCGGCCAATTTCAATTTTTTTAGGTTATAAATCATGCTGGGCAATGTTATATATAGACCCATGAGAATAGTCCTCAAAGAGAATGTTTAGTTTTTTGGTACCTGGCATCCATTATTGCTTGCTTTTGGAATGTACCCCAGTTTGGCCTGGGGGACCACACTTTTCCCCTAATTGCTGCCCCAGTGCTTCTGGAGGGGTTCCACAAAGTCCAAGAGTGTCAGCGCAACCCCTTCCTGGCCACAGTGCAGAGTTTGGGGCAGTCGATGACAGGTGCAAGGTCTTTAAACTGAGAGAATTGTATGTGATATTTCTTCTTTATATTAAGATCATAGAATCTGGAGTTAATGTGCTTAAATTTGAATTGTGGCCTTGTCACACCTAACTGTATGACTCTGGCAGAATCTCTTGAAGGGTCTAAGTTTGTTTTGCCAGCTACAAAATGAGAAACAGAGGATCTTACCTTTTAGGACAGCTGTAGGGACTAAAGGAGAGAAGCAGTATAAATTGTTTACCACAGAAATCAGCACATAATTGTCGTTGGAGATGAAATTGTTCTTACCATTATCATCATCTGCATCATTTGCTTTTTTTCTTTTTAATCTGGACTGGAATACAGGGACTATATATGTCTTGTTTCCCAAAGCATTGCTCCTGGCACACAGTAGGCAGACATTTTTTTCCTTGGTGTCCAAGGAAAGTTTCCCTTGTTGGCCTGGTTTCCTTGGGGAGGCCCATTCCTCTCTGCCTCCCTGAACTGCACCCCTCTGGGAAGTAAGGAGCCTCCTCAGGGCTCACCACCCCCATGGTTCACCCTTTATTACTCCACATGGCTCTGCAGCCTGCCCCGTCCTTCATCCTTGCTGGAAAACTTCAACCACAAGTTTTTTCTTAGGAGCAGTGTCTCATACCCCAGATCCTCCAGAAAGATTTAACTCCAAGAAGAAAAAAAATAGGGGGCAAAGGAGAACTGATGGACATCCAAGGGGCCAAATCTGACTTCCAGTGGGGGGGCACAGCGTGAGGGGAAAACATCTAATTCCCTTGGGCAACAATTTAAAAATATTTTTAAAATAAATGAATCTTAATGAAATCACAGTTAAAAGACTGTAAGAGCTGCCAAAATGTTCTTGATAATAGCTAGGAATAGTATTTTGGCATTTGTCAAGAAATAATTGTTTGAAATTATATTTACAAGTGCCACTTGCGTCCTGAGTAAAACAGCATGCTAGCACCCCCAACTCCCAAGACACTCAAGCCATGATCCCCAGAACCTGTGACTAAGTTCCCTTCCATTGTAAAGGGAACTGCTGATGTGATTAAGTCTCGCCATGGGAAGAATATTTTGTATTATCCAGGCGGAGCCAGTGTAATCACAAGAGTCCTTATAAGAGAAAAGAAGACTGCACAATGGTCCCAGTCAGGGAAAGAAATGTAAGGACTCCACTCCAGCAGAGGGTCGAAGAGAGCCCATTGCTGGAAGAGCCATTAGCCAAGGAATGGGGCGGCCTCTTGAAGCAAGGAAAAAGGCAAGGAGCAGATTCTCCCCTAGTGCCTCTAGAAGGAACCGCTCTTGCCAACAGTAACAAATCAGTCCACTCGTTTGTGGACTTCTAAACATCCAGAATGGTGGCGGTGCTTAGTGACTGTAAGATAATACATGTGCATTGTTTTAAGCCTCTATATTTGTGGTAATTTGTACAATAGCCACAAGCAACTCATGTACCTCCCTAACCCCATCGATGAATTCCATTCCACACTGTAATCGGGTCATACTTTTTAAGTCTTCCTTCTCTTCCCAAACATTATTTCCACTAAGAAAAATAAGGAAACATATCATCTATGCCCCGAGTCCTTTGTTTTCTTAGATTAGCAAATTTTAGGCCTTTAGTAAGGATATATTGATAAGGAAATCATTAAATTGAAGGTAGTCTTCAGATTTGTTACTTTTTACTGATATGAAATAGGACTTTTTGTCCCTTTAATGATTTTAATTTTAAATGCTGTATTAGGTGATATTAATATTACTATACTCATTTAATTTGGTTTAACATTTACCTAGTACACATATCACTTTATTTCTTTTTTAATTTTTAACCCTCAGTATCATTTTTTTGGTGTACCTTTTCTAATTAGCAGATCTTTCTTTTCTTTTTTACTCAAAGAGCCTTTATTTTTATTTTTCGCCCTTTCTAACAGGTAAATCTAATCTGTTTGCATCTATGTGCTGGATGATAGATTTGGAAGTAGTTTTCCAATCTTATTTGGTTTTATTTTTCTTTAATTTATTTTGGGTTCTTATTTACTTTTTCCCTTTGCCTGATCTTTATTATATTCAGAATGATGCTGATACTGATGGTAGATAACACTTGCAAAGTATCATGTGCCAGGCATTTACATATTTAGACTTAATCCTCACAGCCCAGTACAGTGGATTTTATTATCATCCTTTTGACAAATATGGAAACTGAGGCTCAGAGAGGTCACATTTCTAGTTAGCGGTAGGGCCAAGCTTTGAATCCAGGCAGTTTCACTCTAGAATCTCTGAATTGACTCTTAAGTATAATACTTCTAATGCTTTTAGTTTCCAATCTTCCTTCTCTTTATCAACCTGCCTCTATTTGATATTATTTGGGATTTTAATCCCAGGCTTGTTTTTTTTTTTAAAAAAAACAAGAAACAATTATTTAGATGTAGCAATGATTTTATCGATTTCTTTGGTCACTATTGTTTCTCATACTTTAGTATTCTCCCCTTATTGTTGTTCTTAATAGAAAAATCAAGTAGTAATTCTTTTACTAAGACTGTGTAGATGATAAAATTTTTTAACCCTTCCATGTCTGGAAATGTTCTACTTGAAAAAGAGTTTGATTGGGTTCATAATTCTAGACCCCAAATCTTTTTCTCTGAAAGATATTGGTCTGTTGTCTTCTTGTCCTTAAGGTCGCAAATGAGAAGTCAGATATGCATCCGATTCTCATTTATTTGTAAAGCAATACAGGACTAGTTTGCTTTGCCACCTTAAAATCATTTAGGGTTGTCTCTTAATTTTTGGTATTCTAAAATTTTATCAGTCTGCTTGGCTGCACGTTTTAAAGGTATATCTTGCCAGATTTCCAGTGAGCCCTTTCTCCCTTAACGCAAACAATCTTTAAAATCAATTTCTTTATTCATATACCCTCAGGTTTACATGATTTTATACAGATATATAAATTAGATCATATACAGCCTTGTTAAAGTGCCATCTCATTTTTTTCATTTTTACTTCTTCATTTCTCGCTAATACCTCATCTCTAGATTTCCTTGTCCCAAATTAATTTATCAACACAGTACCTCACCATATTTTTTCTGAAATTTATATGATCCTCTCAAAGCATATATACATAATTATACTTATTTCATCTCTTCATCCTTCAGTGGCATATTCTGAGAAATTCCACAGTTTAAATTTAGTTCATTTTCAAGTATTGTATTAGCATATATGTCTATCAAATGGGTTTTCTTTGCCAGTTATCAAGTTTTGATGCCCCTTCACACGTATATGTTAATTTTGTGGTTTTAATTTTATCCCATGTCTCTCTGAGAACAATTTTATTAATTTTGAAGTCCTGCTCTTTTTTTTCTTTTTCTTTGTCATGGGGGGTGGTGAATTCATCCATCTGTTGACTTTAAGGGGGGCAAATTTCAAATACCTGTGATTCTTGGCTGTCTGCTTTGTTTCATTCATGCCAGTTTGTATTTCCTTGTCTCTGAATACTCGGTCCGTGAGGCCTGTTTAGGGAGGAGAGGTGGTGCTCATTTTTAGCAAGAGGAGCCAATAATGAATCTTCTTCATGGAAGGGGCTCTGCTTCTTCCTGAGTGTTCCAGCCACCTGGGCTCTGTCCTGTTTCATCTGTTCAGGTAGCTGTATTTCCCACCCAGGTCTGACTCGTCTTTTGTTTGCTGCCTGGGCTAGGTAGGGGTACGCTAATGTGCAGGAAAGAATGCTGAAAAGGGGGGAGGTGAGTGTTTCTTCTTATTGAGTGAGTGGGCTGCCCTGAATAATCACCTGTCAATTGCCCCTGTAACATGTTATCCCATTATCATGACTTCTGCTGTTGAAGCACCCAAGAAACACCATCTTTTGTCATTTTTTTTCTTCAGCCCAAATACTTCTACTTCTTATCTCTCAAAAATTCCCCACAGTTTCTGATTTGGAGAATATATCACTTCTTGTTTCTGGCAGAGTGACAAGTTGTATTTTAATACCTTTTATGTCATTTATTAAAATAGGAGGGGGGAGGTTGGCTATTGACTTCTGGTTATTCTCAATCTGTAGTTTTGAGCTGGAAGCCTTCACGTTTTATCTTTCTTTCTCTTTTACATCAGCAGAAAGAATGTGATGATTGGTGGTTTTTGAAACCCTGTTTTGGCTTTCCATCAGACCTCAGATGCCTGACACATAATGATTAAGTGCTCAACAGATATTTTTTGTTTGTTGAATAAATTGATATTCTCCATATTCAAATTATACATCTGGAATGGAGTCAAGAAATCATGCTATTGTACTATTTCAACCTATCTCTAATACTACTATATCAAAGCTAACCTCTCTTTTTTAATGTACTCAGCTTTTAAGAGTACGAGTTTTAAGAGAAATAATTATAAAATTCTTGGCACTCTGCTAGACACATAGCAAGCAATGATAAATGTCTATTTTTATTATTATCATTATCACTGTGAGCTGCTGTCATGCAGATATCTGCTGTAAGTTCATTAAGACAAAAACAGCCAAACATTTTTGTTCCAGGTACTGTGGTAGGTGCTACAGAATCAGTGCTGGGCATAGTGACACTAGCATTGACTGATTGTTGAAGAAGTGCGAAGGCAAAGATGTAGTACATTTCTTTAGCATATTTTTCTAGCTGCTGACCAATGAAACACTGATTAGTGAAACTGAAGTGGCAAGAATTTCAGAGAGTAACAGGACATGTTAAAATAATCGCAACATATCCAAATATAAATCCCGTCTGTTCTAGTTTGCTAGCTGCCAGAATGCACTATACCAGAAACGGAATGGCTTTTAAAAGGGGGAATATAACGAGTTGCGGGTTTACAGTTCTAAGGCTGAGAAAATCTCCCAGTTAAGACAAGTCTACAGAAATTTCCAATCTAAGGCATTCCAGGGAAAGATACCTTGGTTCAAGAAGGCCAATGAAATTGACGGTTTCTCTCTCAAGTGAGAAGGCACATGGCGAACACAGTCAGGGCTTCTCTCCCATCTGGAAGAGCACGTGTCGAACACAGCGTCATCTGCTAGCTTTCTCTCTTGGCTTCCGGTTCATGAAGCTCTTCGGGAGGCATTTTCCTTCTTCATCTCCAAAGGTCGCTGGCTGGTGGACTCTCTGCTTCGTGGTGCTGCAGCATTCTCTGCTCTCTCTGAATCTCCCATTCTCCCAAATGTTTCCTCTCTTATAAGACTCCAGTAAACCAATCAAGACCCACCCAAATGGGTGGAGACATATTGTCACCTAATCCAGTTTAACAACCACTCTTGACTAAATCACATCATCCAGGGAGATGATCTGATTACAGTTTCAAACATACAGTATTGAATAGGAATTGTTCTACCTTTATGAAATGGGATTTTGATTAAAACATGAATTTTCTAGGGGGCATACATCCTTTCAAACCAGCACCCTGTCTTATATAAAAAGTGCTTTCAAAAGTTCAGAGAAAAGACTTCATTATGCTAACTCAAAAACAAGAGTGGCTTGAGATAAAAAAAAAAAAAAAGATAAAAAAGACAAACTTCTCAGAATATCCATCCTATATTGCTCTTATTATAAAGAATAATAGGGGTAACAGATATGAACATGATGGCCACAAAAAGATCTTTCTAATAAGCTTAAGTTTTAAAACAATATGAAATGAATTAAGATTATAGATAGATATGCTTTCATTTAGTCTCACCATATCCCTGTGAAATGGGATGTCCTTAACATTCTTTCTGATAAATGATCAAAGTTTAGAGAAAGAATGATATAATGATGGTCTCAGAATTTAAAATATATATGTATATGCCAAAGGTATAAGATAGCTAAAACATCCAATGAAAAATATTTGAAAATCAATGTCATTAGAATGGAGAATTTAAGACTGAGAGATTTAAAAGCAGGAATACATATGTTCAAAATAACCTGGTAGATTTTAAAATATCACAGGCAGGAAGAAATCACTGGCATTGAGATAAGAAGTAAAGTCTGTATTTACCGCAGCCATGCCAGGCCAGCCGTTTATACATTCCTCAGTGGTGGTATTAGGCCGAGAGTCCAGGACTTGAAGTCAGAAGATAGTTCTAAGTTTATGTATTGCCAAAAGTAAAGACTTGATTAACTCAATTAACTCATCTGAGTTTGTTTTCTCACCAAACATTTATTGAGCAACTGTAACGTCAGTTACTCTGCTAAGCCTTGGAGTTGAGACAGGTACAGAGGAAGAAGGGAATTAAAAATATGAAGGAAACTAATTTAACAATGAGTTAAAACATAGGAATGTAGGTGGGCCACGGTGGCTCAGCAGGCAGAATTCTTGCCTGCCATGCAAGAGACCTGGGTTCGATTCCCGGTGCCTGCCCATGCAAAAAAAAAAAGAGTGGAATCCGAATGTCAGGGAAGAAATTGCAAAAGGAATCAAATGGAAAAAATGTAATACCGAAATAAATATGTATAACCAAGAGGTTAGATTATCTCACATCTTTTGCATAGATATTATCTGTGTACTCTATGTGTAATCTGTGCTTTTCTGTTACATGGAATTTAGCAAGTTTCCAAGTTTTCCTAAAGACTTTTTACTTACAGGGAACATTATGGGCAACATGACTTTTGAAAATATTTGATAGCAGAGATAAAAGAAGGGGATTACATCACACCTCCCCCAGCAGTAAAAAAAAATTATTTCTCATATCAATTTGATGATATAGTACATTTCTTTAGCATATTTTACTGAAATGCCAAAATTGGTTTGGTTGAATACTGCAAATTGTATTCACCCTTTCTTTGTCTTGCAAACTACCTTTAACATTTTTCCTGCCCTCGAGGATAAATTATACATCATTGATTAATCTTAATTCCAGATTGCTTGTAATCTAAAATTACTTTAGTAATTACTAGTACTCCAGTAAAAGTAAAATTTTATAAAAATAGTAATTTAGTAAAATTACTTTGTTTTACTGAAATAGATTTTTTCTTCTCATATTCAAATTGTACATTTGTGTACAGCAATTTGTGGTTAAAATGCTTTGTGTGTGTCTTTATTAGCTTGCAATTTCAAGAGTTTTAGTTTAATTTTTAACTTAACTTAAACATTATGATTTAATACAGTCGTACCTTGGACATTTTGAGTGCTCAGTTCCAGACTTCCCACAATAAAGCGAATATCACAATAGAGCAAGTCACATGAATTTTTTTTGGTTTCCCGGTGCATGTAAAAGTTAAGTTTATACTCTACTACAGTCTGCTAAGTGTGAAATAGCATTATATGTATTTTAAATGTATATATTTTAATCAGAATACTTTATCACTAAAAAAAAAAAACCATCATCTGAACCTTGAACAAGTAGTAATCTTTTTGCCATGAAAGTTCTTGCCTCTTGAAGTTTGCTGCATCAAACGATTCTTCCTTTCACAAAAGATTTCTCTGTTGTATGTGATGCTGTTTTATAGCATTTTACCCACAGTAGAACTTCTTCCAAATTTGGAGTTGATCCTTTCAAACTTTTCTGTTGTTTTGTCAACTAACAATATAATATTCTCAATCCTTTGCTGCTACTTCAACAATGTTCACAACATCTTCACTGGGAATAGATTCCATCTCAAGAAACCACTTTCTTTGCTCATTCATAAGAAGCAGCTCCTCATCCATTAAGTTTTATAATGAGATTGCGGCAATTCAGTCACCAATTCAGGCTCCACTTCTAATTCTAGTTCCCTTGCTGATTCTGCCACATTTGCAGTAACTTCCTCCATTGAAGTCTTAAACTCCTTAAAGTCATCCATGAGTGCTGGAATCAACTTCTTCCTAATTCCTGTTATTGTTGATATTTTAATTTCCTCCCATGACTCATGAATATTGCTAATCAGATCTAGAATTGTGAAAGCTTTCCAGGAGGTTTTCAAGCGACTTTGCTTAGATCCATCAGAGGAATCACTTTCTGTGGCACCTATAGCCTTATGAAATGTATTTCTTAAATAAGACTTAAAAGTCAAAACTACTTGCAGGTGGTATGACAGTGGCTCAGTGGCAGAATTCTTGCCTGCCATGCCACCAGTTCAATTCCTGGTGCTTTTCCACATTAAAAAAAAAAAAAAAAAAAAGATTACTTGCTCCACCGGCTGCAGAATGGATGTTGTTTTAGGAGGCATGAAGACAATATTAACCTCCTTGTACATCTCCACCAGAGCTCTTGGGTGACCAGGCACATTGACAATGAGCAGTCATATTTTGAAAGGAATCTTTTTCTGATTAATTATTCTCAACAGTGGGCTTTAAATATTCAGTAAACCTTGTTATAAACAGATGTGCTGTCATCCAGACTCTGTGGTTCCATTTATAAATCACAGGCAAAGTAAATTTAGCATAATTTTTAAGGGCTCAAGAATTTTCAGAATGGCGAAGAAACCTTGGCTTCAACTTAAAGCCACCAACTGCATTAGACCCTCACAAGAGTGTCAGCCTGCCCTTTTTCTGCTTTGAAGCTGGGCATTGACTTTTCCTCTCTCACTATGAAAGTCCTAGATGCCATCTTTCTCTGATAGAAGGCTGTTTCATCAATGTCAAAAATCTGTTGTTTAATGTAGCCATCTTCATCAATTATCTTAGCTAGATCTTCTGGAAAGCTTTGCTGAAACTTCTTCATCAGCTTTTGCTGTCTCATCCTTTGCATTTTTATGTTATAGAGACAGCTTCTTTCTTTAGACCTCATGAACCAACCTCTGCCAGCTTCAGACTTTTCTTCTTCAGCTTGCTCACCTCTCTCAACCTTCATAGAATTGAAGAGAGTTAGGGTCTTGCTCTGGATTCAGCTTTGGCTTAAGGAAATATGGTTTTCTCTATATCAGTAATGAAGCTGTTTCACTTTCTTATCATTTGCATGTTCACTGGAGTAGCACTTTCCATTTCCTTCAAGAACTTTTCCTTTGCATTCACAACTTGGCTATCTGTTTGGTGCAAGAGACCTAACTTTTGGCCTATCTCAGTTTCAACATGTCTTCCTCACTAAAGTTAATCATTTCTAGCTTTTAATTTAAAGTGAGAGATGTGGGATTCTTCCTTTTACTTGAACACTCAGAGGTTATTATAAGGTTATTAACTGGCTTAATTTCAATATAGGGAGGTCTGAAGAGAGGAAGAAACATAGGGAAACAGCAGGCAGTGGAGCAGTCAGAACACAGTGTTTATCAAGTTTGCCATCTTGCATGGGTGTGGTTAGTGGTGCCCCTAAACTATACATCAAAGATCACAGACCACCATAACAGATATAAACATAATGAAAAAGTTGGATGTATTGCAAAAATTTCCAAAATATGACACAGAGATAGGCAACAAGCGCATGCTGTTGGAAAAATGGCACCAACATACTTGCTTAACACAGAGTTGCCCCAAACTTTCAATTGGTAAGAAATTGCTATATCTGCAAAGCACAATAAAGCAAATTATGCCTGTATACTATTTCCAAACAGATTGGAATGCACTTTACTGGTGTGCTTTAGAAAAACTGTGCTCTAGATGCATTGTTTCTCTTTTTACGTGGTTTTATTTCGTATCTGGGTTCAGTATCTCATATTGTCCCCTTATTCCTCTTCCTCTCCTCACTCCCCCACCCAAGCACCACCTGTACTGTGTTCATCTCAGAAAAAGCAGTAAACATCCACAGACTTAGTGCCTATGTTTTGCAAGGAAAGCAATGTATTTTGAAATCATGAGATCTGGGTTGCTTTCTGCCTTTTTTTCTTTTTACTTAATCACCTAACAAAAGAAAATATTGTATAATTCATTGAACTTCAGTTTCCACATCCATAACAGGTTAATATCCAAAATCCAACTTGCTTATTTCATAGGGCTACTATAAGGTTCAAAAAAATTATGTTCTTGAATGTTTGTGAATGCATCAAAATGTATGGCATTTGGAAGACCACTATCGACTCATCTTTTTTATTCCCTTTTTATTAATGTAAAACTTGGATCTAAACCTTTGCCCTATTCACACTCCTCTTTTACACCACTTGTTTTTGGTTCTAAGAGAAGAACAGGAAAAGTACTTCGTACCGAGGCCCTCCCTACCACCTCTGTAAGATATATTTCAGCTGAGTTAGAAGCATGTATATTATAGAGTGAAAAATTTGTAAAGCACTTCTCTGATGCTGAAATAAGGTGATATATCCCAACCCAAAGATTTTATATGCATTTAATATCAACTTTATGTTTTTTTAAAAATATTTCCTTGTCTTTAGAAATCTATACATCTTTTATTTAATTTTGCTTTATATCAGGATTGAAAAAAACCACACTTTTTCTTTTGATGTTCTCACTCCTTTCTTTCTGCTCCTAGCTAATTATGAACAATTTTATCTCTATCAGCAGTCACTTTGAACATATGAACTGCTTATGGTTAATTCCTTTTGTATTTCTTATAAACTTTGTCATTTTTAATTTCTGTGTATGTCTGTGCTTTCTTATTTGATGATGTCAACCAAATACCAAATTATGGTATTCACTGTCATAATCTCTAGCTTTTTGTGGTATCTCATCAGTTGCCTACATGATTAGCTTTAATTGCTAAACTTCCTTGAAGTGCTTTACTTAAATGAAGATATTCTGTCATCAACTGTTTGCTTAATATAATAATTTTAATTTAATATTTAAAAATGTACTAGAGTTTCAAAATGGCATTTTTTAATCTAATTTTTTAATCACTCACCAGATACTGCTCATTAAGGAGTGGTGGTGAGGAGGTGCTCTTAGCAATTAAGGGCCTCTCTTAAAATCGTCACGAGCCTGTCTTTAGCCTGACTTTTGTCCCTTGGACTCAATACCTTCAGTAATGATCTTTGCTTCCCTCTTCAGCTGTGATGTTACTCTTCCTGTTTTGTTGCCTTCCATACAGCTTCATGTCCAGGTTGTTGTTTGGCCATCAGAGTCTTCCATCTCAGTGCAAGCATTGGCAATGACTGCCCAGACCTCAGTACAAGCATCCCCAGGAATAAAATCAGAGTAGCTCAGAAGCCCTGCCTGGCAGAGCAGCTGAGGAAAGCAGGTTGAGGTTGACAAGTCTTGGGCATTCTCTTCCACAGGTATTCTCCTCAGTTTCCTTTTACAGTCTCCTCTTATATACATTGATGGGACTGAGAGGGCCCTGGCTTGAGGAGTTGTTGAGTATAGAGTGGCATGTGGTTTTCTGGTGATGGGTGCTCTTCCCTTTAAAGCTCTTTCACCACCTCTCTTCCAGCACTCTTGGACACAAACCGAGAAGGGTCTATTCTTTAGCCTTTCCCCTGTTTTCCTTACCCAGGGTAGCCATTACAACCCGGCAAATATGAACCCTCGGCCAAAATAACAAGAACTTCGTGGAAGATAAATCATGTCATATGAGGGGAAAAAAGCTGGGATATAGACACCATGAAAACTATATATTTTAGATACATTTCACCGAGAGTTAAAATAAGTATCACAAATACACAAAAGAGATAAGGAAAATATTAGTAAACTAAATAATGACAAACTAAAACAACAAAAAAGAATACGTAAAAATACACAAAGTATGTTTTAAAAATAACATGATATATGAAATAAAAAGTAGAAAGAATCAGTTTGAAAATCAAATTTAGTACCTCACCCAGAATGAAAAGTTAAGGTATTCAAAGATTTGAATTAAATTGCCAATATCTGGATAATGCCTTAAAAGGAGTAAAAATTAAATTGGAGAGGAGAAATATATTAAAGAAATAACAAATATAAATATCCCAACACTAAACAACGATGAAAAGGCTCAAGTTGAATGTGCCCAGAGGAAAGGAAGAACCCACATGGAAAAACTAGATAAAGTATAGTAAGATGTAAGAATATCAAAGACCAAAACAAGCCTAAAGTTTCCCAGGAGAAGAGCAGATACCTTTTCAACAGCAAGCATGAATGCAAAATGGACACACACACACACACACACACACACACATATATTCATATATATATATATATATATACATTTTTTTTTCTTTCTTCTCATGGGCAGGTACCAGGAATCAAACCTGGGTCTCTGGCATGGCAGGTAAGAACTCTGCCACTGCACCACCATTGCCTGCTCTATATTTTTTAAAGTATCGAGGTAAAAAACAATTTTATTTTTAGCTAATTTATATACTTAAGCATATAAGTTCACTCCCAAATTTGGTACATAAATGTCCCCATTGAAAAGAGTTTTGGAGAAATTTCTTAAATAAGAGTAAATCTAGCTATTCTGTGAGATTTAAAAAATAAGGTGGATGATGATATATCTTGTTAAATTTTGTTATTTTCTTTAAAAACATCTTAAAAAGAGGAGAAGAGGGAGAATAGACATAATATCTAAAATAGCACAAATCTAAAATCCAGGTAACATCTGGTGAAGAGGCATATTAAAGTGTATAAGAACATGCTGGACTGTTTGCCTTGTAATGGAAATATAAAGATATCAATTCAAAATGTATAAGAAAGCATTAAAAAGTAACACAGAAAGTAACTAAGAGTTAAGATGGTAGAAACAAATCCGAATATAGTAATGCACACAATAAATGTAAATGGACAAATTCACTAGTTTAAAGATAGATTTTTAGTTTAAATTTCTTTTAAAAAATCCATTAAATTCCATTGATAAGAAACATACATAAAGTATGAGGAAATGTTACTTTTTATAGTAAAAGAATAAGAAAATACAACCACTAAAGAAAATACAACCACTTTTAGTTCTAGGAGCTAAAAGAAAGTTCCTAGAACTGTATTAATATCAAGTAAAATGAACTTTGAGATAGAAAAGGTCTCTATATATTTATGTAAGTGTATATCCATCTACCATATAAAATAATGCACTTAAAAGCTGCAAAATAAATAAGCAAAAATTAGTAGACTATAGTAGGAAATTTCAACACAATGCTTGTATGCATGCTCTCTCTTTCTCTCTCTAGATTATAACAGGTTAAGTATTTAAAATATTAGCAAGGATAGAGAAGATAAGAATATCAGCATCACTAACAACAAGATTTTTCTCTTGGACAAACAGAATCGAGCGTCTGTCAACTCAAAGAACATGCAATTTTTCTCTAGTATATATGAAACATTTACAAAAATTCACAACAAATTTCAAAAAGTAGTAGGTTACACAGACAATATCTCACCACAATGAAATTATGGTAGACATTAAATAGTGAAAAACTATGAAGAAGAATCCCTCTTTGTTTGGAAAATGTAAATGCATTTCTAAATAAGTTGTGTATTAATGAAGAAATCATATAGAAAATTTAAATTAAAACCTAGAATTGATAAACATAAGTGAGTACCATCAAAAACCATTTGCCAACAAAACAATAAGTTAAACATAATGAAAAAATGCTTAGAAAAAATAAATTTGTAAAATTGAATCAAAAAGAAAAATCTTGGATTTAGTATACTCCTGAAGATATTGAAGTGGTAGTTGATTTTTTTCTATTAAAAGCAACAACAAAAAACAAACTAGTATCAGGCAAGTTCTTCAAAATTTTCAAGGAAAAGATCATCCATATGTATATAAACCCTTACAGAGACTAGAAACATGAGTACTCTCCCAGCTCATTCTACAAAGCCAGCATAACTCTGATACCAAAACCAGGCAGAGATGCCATGAGTAAGGAAAATAATAGATCCATTTCACTTATGAATATGAATGTAAAAACTCTAATTGGGATATTCACAGACCCAATTCAATAAGGTATAAAAAAAGAGATAATCTATAACAGGCAGTGTGGTTATGCTAGGCACCTTCAAATGAAATCACTATAACACTTCATGTTTAAAAGCAGAAATATTCCAGCACACAGTATTACCCCTGAAAACAGTAATATAATTGCCTTAACCAATAATGCCATTCTGCTTAATTATTATTCAAACGTTTCATCAGAACTGGCTTTCTTAGTAATCTTTGAAAACAAACAGACTTTGTGTCCTTTGGAAAAAGTTAAAAAGGCCTTATATAACATTATTGCAATTGGTTCTGACCCCTGTGATCTTTATTGAGCTGGTTAAGACTACAAATTCAACTGAGTTTAAAACTTAAAATATTGGTACAGGGTCACCGAGATTCATTTTTTGTCCTCCCTATAGTGGCTTAAGGCCTGTGACTTGGATTCTAGGGTCTTCAGTATTCAAGCTAGGTGACTCTAGGAAAACTTTCTCAACTTCCCTGAGTCTTGGTTTCTTCATGTAACACGGTGTTTAAGGGGTCCTTTTTCCTGTCTATGAAAATTTCAAGCCAGTTTATATTATTTAAAACCCCACAGTTTTGGGACAAGAGTAAGAGAGGCAGGGTTATTACTTTTACCAGCTTGCATATGGAAGAATTAAATGACTTCCCTAAACTATCAAACATGGTCTTTGGGCCAGGTCTTTTCATTGTTATTGCAGATCTGTTTTCCGTCAGGCTACTGTGTATCATTTAAGTTATCAGAATAGAACATGCTGTATTTTGTGTCAAGACCACGAAGTGATCTACAAAACCAATTAATCTTCCAAGTTTATAGGTCAATCCTAAGAATATATTTTTATATATTATACACTATGTAACATTTGCTTTCAATTTAATCACATTTATAAATGCCTTTCAGTCTATCAAGAACTAAAGAGAAGATATCAAAATATTTCTAAATTTTCATCATCATTAAACTCTTAAATATCTGAAATATCACCAAAGAAATACCTTAATCAGATTTAAAGATTGATGCAAATCAAGATATGGATGATATTTTAAAGTTATAATATATACTTCAATTGAGAATTCTAATTTGAAATTTACTATTCTTTTTTTTTTTTTTTTACCAACTGGTTGCTTTTTTTTTAAATAAAATTCCTGATTCATTTATTTTAATTTGGAAACATGAAACTCATTCCACCTTGAATCCATCACAGCATCTAGTTTTCCTTTTGCCTGATGGCTGTTCCTCTTCTGTCTTATTTGTATGATGATTTTGGTCCATCATGGAATCACAGATATCACGTAAATGTTTTTCAATTGTTATCAATGCTTGATTTGAAACGATCACCTATTCAAGGAGAAAAAGTATTATTTATTTCACTTGAACAGAATAATTAAGAGAAAAGAAAAGCTGCAAGATCAAAACCAACCAACCAACGTATCTATCAATCCACTGATATTCTTTCAGGTCCTACTGTGAGTTAAGCATTGGCCTGGATACAAAAGGAGACCAGCCACCCTCCCCAACACACTCACACACAGAGTCCTAGCCTGAAGGAGATGATAATTTAATTGGAGATTTGAATTCATGGAGGCAAACTTTAAATAACAAATAAAATAATATAGAATCATAATTGAACAAAGTTTATGAATAAAATTTAAAATTACAGAAACAAGAAAAATATTTTTCTACATATCAAGACAATAAGATTTAAGAAGAAAAATTTCTTTAATATATCTTTATAATTTTACAAAGTATCAAGGAGTGCCTTGTACACAATAGATACTCCAATAAAATGGGTACAGAATTAATGTAATGAATTGTAATTGGAGTGATCCAAGAAGTTTTCATAAGAGAGACACCAAGTCCAAGCTGCAGGTAGAATTTGGATTTTTTTTTTTTTTTTTTTTTTTTTAAGAAAGGGAAACATAGACAGATAGAAGGAAGGAAGGATAGAAGGAAGGAAGGAAGGAAGAAAGGGAAACATCTTTAAACATTTTCTTGTTTTATTGTATTTTGTTTTTCCGTTTTTTTGTTACATGGGCTGGGGCCGGGAATCGAACCGAGGTCCTCCGGCATAGCAGGCAAGCACTTTGCCCGCTGAGCCACCGCGGCCCGCCCGAATTTGGATTTTTTAAAAAGAGCTAAATGTATTCCAAGTATCTCTCAAAAGGATGCTGGCCATCCCTGACCTTACTACTATAATAAGCCTACTGTATTTTAATTTTGTTTATTTTTGAAGAAAAAAATACATGCATACAGTTGAAAATGCAAATGATCAAAAAGACCTATAGTTAAGAATTTCCCTTTAACCCTTGTCTCCCACATATCTAATTTCTCTTTCAGAAGACCAATATCATCAGCTTTTAATTAATTTTCTCCACAGATATGATATGAATTTTTAATAAAATACAAAATATTTTATTTTTCCTAAGGTACAAATGACATGGTTCTCTAATTTTCCACCTAGCTATATATACTTAACTATCTATTGATATACTTAACTATCTATTAATAACCAGCTATATATACTTAACTCCTCGTTTTTCTTATGATTGCAGGATAATCCACTCTTCATAATAAATTCAGTAAGTACTATGTAGATAAACTATTCAGTTTCTATCTAATTAATTAATATGAGAAAAATTCTTCCTATGTGATTTATCATTTTATTCACATGAGAGTGTATCTGTAGGATGCATTTCTGCAAAGGCAGTTTGGACATCAAAATGTTAAGAGGAATTATAATTTGGAGAGTTGTTAAGCTCCTACTGTAAAGACTAGTAAAGTAATCCACCTTGTTCATTAGTCAGGCTTTTAAATAAAATAGTGGGTTCTTCACTGAGGTTAAAAATATTCTTCTCTGTACATATGTATATAATACGCATTTATATATCTAAAATATTTGTTTATATATAGATATATGTAAGCATAATAGATGATGAATAGTCCACTATTATATAATATGTTTAATGTTAATATTCACTAATTTATGTAATGAGTTTATTCATTGACTATATTAGTAAATATATAATGATAATGAATATATTGAATGTTTAATGGATGATGTTTAAAGGTAGAAATGATAAATATCAGGATATTTTCACTTACGTGTATGCGAGTATATGTCAAGACATGGGTGAATGCAGGAATTCACACCTATGTATATCTAAGAAAACCCCAGTCATTTCCCTTACAACGTATGCTCCCAACATAACTGCCCTTCTGGGTATTTCAGTTCCTGGGTACAATGGGGTAAGGAGGAGATTAGTAGTTTAGTAATACAAAATATTTTATTTTTCCTAAGGTACAAATGACATGGTTCTCTAATTTTCCACCCAGCTATATATACTTAACTATCTATTGATATACTTAACTATCTATTAATAACCAGCTATATATACTTAACTCCTCGTTCCACATCCCAAGCAGCCCCTTGACAAATTTTGTATGACATTTTCCATGAACACCCGTTTCTGTATTGCCTGCTGAACAGATATTCTTGAAGGCTGGTATCTCACCTCTCCTATCCTTGTTTAATGTAATTGACTCACTTCTGGCTGTCCTGTCTCCCAGCCTTCTCCCTATCGTATGCATATCACATCCATCCTCAGCATCTCTCAAAGATTCCTTATACCATACAAAAAGAAATTCACACTTCCTTTTGGAGGAACTTCAAAAACTAAACACAGGTCATGTTTTGGTCTCATTTCCAATACATTCATAAGCACTTCCAGCCATATGGAACCACTGTCCTCACTAGAAAACTCTTTCCTTCCCCCTAAGTTTCTTCTCAACCTGTAGTGTTCTTCCTCATCTCTTGGTTGTAATTAGGCCCCAAATTTTACCTTTTAAATATTTTCCTAGTTACTCCTGTGTTTGGGACTGAATCGTGCCCCACACAACCCCCCACCCACAAAAAGGCACCTTCAGGTCCCAGCCCCTGGTCCTGTGGGTGTGAACTCCTTTGTAAATAGGACCTTTGAAGATGTTATTAGTTAAGCTGTGCTCAAACGGAAAGAGGTGCCTTAATTCAATAGGGCTGAAGTCCTTATATGCAAAGGAAATTGGACACGGAAGAAGGAGACGTGGGGAGTGGACAGAAACCGGAAATCAATGGAACCCAGAAGAGAAAGAAGATGCTGCCATGTGATGGGAAAGCCAAGGAACCCCAAAGATTCCAAGCAACCAAAAGATACCAATCCCAGGAAGAATTGAGCCTTCTAGCCTCTGAAACTGTGAGCCAAAACACTCCCATGGTTAAGCCAACCCACGTATAGGTATTTAGTAGCTGGGAAATGATAATATCCCAGTTGAAATTTCATTTCCCACACTGCTGCTCCGTTGACAAATATAAATCAAATGGCCATTAAGTTTCCCTGTATAGGCTGAGAGCTCTTGTATTGGCTGTGGGAGAAGGACTGCGTTTTAATAGTCATTGAGCCTGAACAAATCTGCTACCATACTTAGGGCAGAAGATTCCATTAATTTAATTACTATAGCAGCTAAGAAAGAACAGCTATCTAATTTCTAGAGGCCAAAGAAATTCTTCTTTCCTTCCACAGACCCAGATAGAGTTTTTCTTTTTTTCCCCTTCTTCCAAACCACTATGATAGTAAGTATTTCCCCTGTCTCCCCGGATAGACTACCATCTCATACCTGTCCTCCAGATCTTGGGCTGAAATACCCAGAAAAAAAACATGGAAATGTAAGCACTTAGTTCCTCATTTTTTGGAAAGGTTAAATAGTAATGAGTAATTACAAAGTTGGTATATGAATTTAGTTTTGCTTCTAAATACCACACTTTACATTTCACTGTAGCATTTTAAACTTGATGTGAAGACATTTAAAACACTTTTCTCTTAACATATTCTTTCAGGGTTCTATACAACTAGCAAGCAAATTACTTTGGTGGATGCCGTATGCTTATATGATGGTACAACATACACACTCAGTTTTAGCATCTCAACTTTTCCCTGGACAGAATAGCCCAGCTTTGATCAGGTTGATAGGGGTGAGGTGGGGGTGGGAGATTCTTACCTGCCTTCACTCTTCTGCACCTCCAGATTCTAAGACACAAAGAGGCTGCATCAAACTTCTGCTATCTCAGGAGTGTCGGCCAACTGGCCCTGTTTCTGGAATGAAACTATGGAACTGAGGGGGGAAAATAAACAACCATTACTAACTTATTAGATCTGGCTTATGGGACTCCCCCACCTCCTGCCTTGCTTTGACCATATCAACAATTGCTTCATAAGGGCAGCCACTATCCCAAATTGCAGAAGGGAACCAATAGTTATTAAGCCTTTAGTTTGTGCTAGGGACTGTGCTGAGCAGAAATTTTTTTTCTCATATAATCAGAAAGAAAATTATCCAGAAAACCTTTCTTCTAGCCCACCTTGAGTCAAACTTGAGTTGAAAGGAAAGAGATTAAGTGATTTGGAGACACATTCTATTTCATTATGTTTGTCAACAAATTACTGCTCCCTCCCATCATTCAGTTCTGGTAGAAAAAAAAAAAATAGGGAGCCTAGGCTAAGAATTCCATGCCTTGAGTGACAATAAATGCCTTGTAGCATATTTTGGAATGGTAACGAGAGGTTTATTTTTTTCAGATAGTTGAAGTTCAGTTTGCCTAGAAAGTAATAAGACCAGGATTTCAAACTTTACTTTTAAATTATAAATGTATGCATTTCTACAACTTAGTTTAAAGAGTACATAAATCAGGGGATCATCTGTCTCCAGAAAGGATACTTAATACATTTTAAGGGCCTAAAATATGGGTGTATAGAAGACTCAAAGAATAACGTTTGTAATATTTAATCATGACCATTAAAATATACTTCTTGAAATTTATGGAAATTTCTTACATAGAAGAAATGTTGAAATTAGAGAATCTCAAAAATCCTTACCTGGACTTGGAATCCTGCAGCGGCAGAAGCAGGTCCATCCCTTTATTTGTTGTTAAGGTTCTTCTTTAAATAGTCAGATGGCTTTTTTTTTTATCAGTCCAATGATGATTAACCATCTTATTGGGTCATTGTCCTAGGCAAACAGAAGAAAATTACTAGCTAATTCTAGGGGTCTGGAATATTTTAAAGGTTATATTAATAATTTCTTGGAATTTATAAATTATTTTTATATTAAAGTTAAAAAAATAAGCTGTATTTCTGGGGTAATTTGTTTACTCATTAAGCTGGTGGTGTAAGATTTCTTCTTTAGAAATACAATACAACAGATTATCCCAGGTATTTAAAACTCTTCCAAATAGAAAAGAAATCAAGGCAATTTTAAAAATGTGACTACAGCTTATCTTAACATGCAAACACTAAATTGTACTCCCTTTGCTTGGTACTTGGGAACAGTTCTAATATGATGTGGATGATGTAGAATGAATTCTACAGAAAATAGGAATGTGCCAGTAAAATACAAGATGGGTGTTCTAAATGGCAAAATAAAAAAAAAAAACAATTGATGTAAGTCAAGACCATCTTACGTGGTAAATTGCTTACATCCACTTATGAGAAAAAAAAAATGGGGTCCCATAGTTTTATCAACTTGGTCATTACAGAAGGAGAAAGCTTGATTCAATTGAAAGTTTTCTTGAGTGGGAATAAAGTTTGATTAGTTCCACTTGTCCATTTGCTGATCCAAATAATTTTGACAGCCTTCTAGACCCCAAGTATTGGGCTCTGTTCTGGAGGAACTAATGTCAATATGAAACAGACCCATTCTCTCGCCTGAACAAATATCTGTAGTAATATGAGGGTGCATTGATGAAAATGTTGTTGCTCAATGTGGTCACTTCAGGTTAAGCGTTGCTACAGTTGCAGCCCTGTGTACTTAACTTCTGTATCTCGGTTATTTGTTAGATGAGCTCTATTCCTGGTTAATTCTTGAAACTGTTGGAATCATGAGAAGAACCAAAGACTGTGGAGGGGGTTATGGATTAGGAGATGGGAGGAACTAAAAACTGTTGACCTGGGGCTAGGAAATTAGGGCATGGTTCCCATATACCTCTCTCCCGTATTTCAGAGCATTTCCAATAGTTTTGTGGACTTTTCTTTAATTCAGAGTGGGGTTACAGTTTAGGTGTTCTCATGCTAAAATTCTTTGCCTCCAACATCCATTCTGCCCATGGCATGTCTGCTAGCTTTGAAACGAATTTATGGATAGCTCAAAAGTAAAACAGTACGAGTATATTGAGAACGTTCGTAATCCCTGAACTAAAGCTGTCAGTGGTGACATTCTGGCATGTTTCCAGAGGCCAAAGGGCATTTTATGTGCCCTTTTTCCTGTGTTTAAATAATTAGACCACTTTCCTTGCACATGTGGTAAAGAAGGAGTGGTCAGAGGACAAGCATGTTGAAACAGTGCTTTCAAGTTCAGTATTAGGCTAGCAGCCATGATCGATAGAATTGCATATATTTGCTAATAATAAACTACTGATATTCATTTCAGAGAATATTATGGTTTTAGTGACATGTCTAAGTCTTTGGATTCTTATAAAATCCAGTACCAGCTTATCTCTGCTATTTGCTGGCAGCATGACCTTAAATAGGTCCCTTAACCTTTCTAAGGTTTAATTGACTCATTTACAGAAGGAGAGTATATTGAATAACACTTGGGATAAGGATTTGGATGATGTGTATAAAGTGCTTTTACACAGTACCTGGCACATGATCGATTTAATACAAGATAAGATTCATTGAATGTCATTTATCTACTATAGGTATTTAGAGCAGTTAATTTATATCAAATGAGTGAAAGTAAAATCTCTTAAGACGTGTGCTTGCCAGTTTGTTCTCCAGCAGTTTTCACTTCCTACAATTCCATCCACACGGATGGTTCAGAGAGGAACCTCTACCTCCGCGCAAACCTGCCATTGCCCTGCCTGCCACACTCTCACTGCAGTGGGCAAGAGATTGCTCCAGAAAGGCATCTACTCCTGGCAAGAGCCCCACCCCCTCTACCCACCATCACTCAAAGCACCGGTATTATCGAGACTGATATCACAATGGCATTTATTTCTCTTTTGTTAGTCACCACAATAAGGAGCTTGGGACTCCCTGATAACTCTCATCCCCCACTCTAATCCCAGCGCAACCTGCACACCCCTGTTTCTGACCCCCATCACCTCCCCCAATCCTGAACTGAACCCCTTCTCTTGAGCTTTCTGGAATTCATGATCTATCCTAAGTAAAATCCCATTTGCCTTCAGCCTCTTCCCTGCCTTTTTGTGCTCCACCTCTTGCTCTAACTGAAACCTGACCCTTCCCTGAGGACACTGCCTCTCCGGCAGCCCTGACATGTGGCGGCTGCTTTATCGTCTGTACCACACGTATAACTAGGCCTGGCCATGGACTAGTTTTCAGTTTTGCTTCACCTTGATGCTTCCTTTCCATTTCCCTCCCTTCTTTTTCAAAAACTAGAGTTTTGAATCTTGTATCAAAAGTCTACTACTGATCCCTCCTCTTGTTCATTTTGTGATAGTTGTAGCTCTTGGTTCAAAGCCAATCTGTCAGATACTACTGCTGTCTTAATCTATTCTAATTATTAGTGGCTTTAATGACCATGAAGGGAATTCTTCTAGTTCTCTGCCTTCCTGTTACTTTTTTACTTTCTCTCCTCCAGTGATCCTGGCTTCCACCTACTCCTGTGTACATATCTTTGACCTTTTCACCCCAACAAAGGTTCTGATCACCACTCTATTCCTTTCTAGGTCACACAATATAATGATTTGTAATGCATTGACAGAGTCTACCAAAGATTGCACTGTTCTTATCCCCCTCATGTCCTTAGATCTCTCCATATTTAGGTTAAATATCATGGCCATTTTAGACACCCTTTTCCATGTCTTCACATAATTTCTGACTCTTGTATCATCTTACTCATTTGACAAAACAACAACCTTGATTAAATCTAATCCTCAGCCTGTTTGCCCCTTATACCCATGGAGTTGAAAGTGGCTGGAAGAAAACCCTCTACCATATTGACTTTAAATTCATAACCATGAAACTCAAATGGCTTTTCTTTTTGTCTAGGAATCATACTGCATTTTCCTAGGCCTTGTCTTCTTGCTTTCTGAGTAACTATTTACTCCCTCTTCTCTCTCTTCAAAACTCTGTTCTCACCTTCAACTGATGACCAGCTTCAGTAATGAAATCTTATGTTTTTAATGCTCTAGCCCAATCGTTTCCATTGTGCAATATGTATTCACTCTGAGAAGTGAGAAGGCTCTCCAAACGGTATGTGTTGGCTAACCTGCTGAAAGCAGATACCATGAAATGGGTTCGCTTCACAATGGGAATTTATTAGTTTATAGTTTTGAGACTGAGAAAAATGTCCAAATCAAGGTACCATCAAGGCAATGTTTTCTTTCTGAAGACTGTCTTCCAGTGATCTTTTACTTTTCTGCCACATGGCAAGGTACATGGTGGCATGTGCTGGTCTCTAACTTCTCTTCTGGGTTTTGTTGCTTTCAGCTTTCTGCTTCTTTGGCATATGTGCTCTCTCAATCTCTCTGTCTCCCTCCCTTCCTCCATTTATAAAGTACTCCAGCAAGGTGTAAGACCCATCCTGAATGAGGTGTGTTACAGCTTAATTGAAGTAGCTTCATCAAGATGTCCTACTTTACAGTGGGCCCACATTGGCAGGAATGGATTAAATTTAAGAACAAGCATTTCTGGAGTGCATACAGCTTCAAACTGCCACAATGTGCAAGGACAGATAGTTTTATTTTTTTAAACATTTCATTTAAAAAGCGCTACCATGACCACCACCTGTTACCAAAACATTTCCATCATTCCAAATAAGAACACCTACACTTTAAGCCTTAACTCCCCATTTTCTATCCCCACCCCATCCACTGATAACCTATATTCTGAATTCTGACTCTGTGAGTTTGCTTATTCTAATTATTTCATATCTGTGAGATCATACAATATTTGTCCTTTTGTGTTTGGCTTATTTCATTCATCAGGATATCTTAAAGGTTGTCATATATATCAGAACTTTGTTCCTTTTAATGGCTGAATAATGTTCCACTGTGTGTATATAACACATATTGTTTATCCATTCATCACCTGAGGGATGCTTGGTAATCATGAAACACTTCACAGCAAATTGCATGTACTTAGTGTAAAATTTGTGAGTCTTGACATATGCATTCACTTATGAGATCAAGATAACAAACATAAGTCATACTCAGAAGTTTCTTCTGCCCTTCTCCCACCCCCACTCCAGGCCCAGCTTACCATTGTAGATTACTATACATTAGTTTACATTTCCTAAAATTTTGTATTAATTTTATCAGACAGTATATATCTTTTATTGTCTGACTTCTTTCACTCAATATCATTTTGCGATTCAACCAAGTTGTGTATATGGGTAATTTGCTTTTTATGCTGAATAACGTTCAATTATATGAACATACCACAATTTGATTTTTCATCTGGTGGATTTTGGCTGTTTCCAGTTTAGTGCTCTTACAAACAAAAGTATTATTTGTTTATAAGTCTGTGTAAACATACATTTTCATTTCTCTCATATCTATTAATAGAAGGCCTGGATCACATGGGAGGTATATGTTTAAGTTTTTAAGAAATTGCCAAACTGGGTTCTAATGTGATTGTATCATTTTACATTCCCAGCAGCAGTAAATAAGAGTTTCTCTTCTTCCACAAGTTCACCAACATTTAATATGAAGTCTTTTTAATTTTAGACCTTCAAATAGATGTGCGATGGTAGATATCTCATTGTGTTTTAATTTGCATTTCCCTTATGACTAGTGATGTTGAACATCTTTTCATGTGCTTATTGTTGTCCATATATCTTTTTTGGTGAAATGTTTGCTCAAATATTTTCCCCAGTTTTCAGTGGGATGCTTGTCTTCTTATCATTGAATTCTTATATATCTTCTTTATATATCTGAAAACAAATCGTTAGTGGATATATGTTTGCAAACATTTTCAAGAACAAAAGTTCAAAATTTTGATGAAATGCAATTTATTAACTTGTCTTTTTGTAGTTTGTGCTTTTTGTATTCTATGTAAGAAATCTTTGCCAGAGTTAAGACCATTAAATCTTTTTTCACTTTGTTCTTGAGATCTGTTAGGTCAATACCATACTATCTTGATTACTGTAGCTTTATGATGTCTTAAAATCAGATTGTATATCTTATTTATTTAATTTTTTAAAAAATGTTATAGCAATTCTAGATCCTTGGCATTTCCATATAAGATTTTTGAATCAGCCTGTCAATTTCTGTGAAAATGCAGCTGGGCTTTTGGTAGAGATTGCATTGAATCTATAGATCAATACTATAGAATTGCTGTTTTGACAATATTAAGTTGTCCAATCCATGAACATGTTACAGCTGTCCATTAAGTATTTTTTCATTTTCTCCAGTAAAGTTTTGTAGATTTCAGTATGCAGGTCTGGCATATCTTTGGTCAACTTTATCTTTAAGTATTTAACTTTATTATGTTATTATATTATTTTAAGTTTAATTTCTGACTATTTATTGCTAGTATAAGAAATAAATTGATTTTAGAATATTTAGCTTGCGCCTTGCAACCTTACTAAACTCACCTGTTAATATCAGTAGATTTAGAAAAATATGTTAGGATTTTCACTGTAGACTAAAAAGTTGTATGGAAACAAAGACAATTATACATCTTCCTTTCCAATCTGAATGCCTTTTTTCCTCTGCCTTGTTGCACAGTTTGGGCCTCCATTGTCATCTCTGGACTAAAATATCACAAAATAGAAGTGGTGAGAATAGGCATCCTTGCTTGGTTCCCAATATCAGGAGGAAAAGTAGTCTTTCTCGACTAAATATGAGAATAGCTGTAGGATTTTTGTAGATGTAAGTTGAAGAAGTTCCCTTCTATTTCTAGTTTTCTGAGAATTTTTCTCATGAATAGATGGCTTAATATGAAAAAATGAACGTCACTGTAATTTGTTGCAACAGCAGAATGAAGGGGAAAAGATCTTAATCATCTCAATGGAAGTAGAAAAGGCAGTTGATAAAATTTTTCAGCCAATCATGATAAAAACACTTAAAGAACTTCATTAAGGTGATAAAGGAAATCTAACAAAAAACGCTACAAAATCATACTTCATTACGTTTTTATTTCATATGACTCTAATAATGGAAGGGAGAAAATGGAGGATTCAGAAGACTGGTTTTATGGGATGAAGGATAAGAGTGAACTATATAAACTTATTACATTGGAGACGTCCCAGGTGATAACAAATCAAAGAAAATGGCTATAGGGTGGGCGATCAAAATGGAATGGAGGAATAAATGCTCAACAAGGAATAGAAATTCTACTCAAGGCTGTTCTGAGCCTTCAGGGAATGCTGTCCAATCACAATTTCTGTGATAATGGAAATGCTCTAAAACAACACTATCCAATAGAGTAGCAATTAGCTCCCGTGACTACTAAGCACTTCAAATGTGACTAGTGTTACCAAAGAAGTGATTTTTAGTCATGTTTAATTTTTGAAATTTAGATTTAAATAGCCACATATGACTAGTGTGTTGCCATGTTGGTCTGCATAAGTTCAGGTTGTCAATCTGCATCAGGGCTGAGGTAGAGCAGAGGAAGAGTGGTCCTTTCCCAGAGTGTCACAACATCTCACCTCAATAGCCCCTAAGGCTTTTATCTTTAACCCTTTCCAATACCTGAAAAACTAAGCTATTATAATATTGGGAAACAGAGGGCCTACAAAATGTTTTATTACTTTTTTTCTTACATTATCTCTTTCTTTTCTCTTTTCTTTTCATTTCTACATAACTCTCAGGATGAAGGCACCAAGCACAGTGTCAGGAACACTATACCTACCCTCTATATGGCAGCTATTATAATTGTCTTCTTCAAGTTACAAACAGTACTGTAATGAACAGTAAATACGTATTTGAGTGTGGAGTCTATGATTATTTCTACACTGTAACAGCTTACAACTAAAATTACTGGTTCAAAGAATGTAAGCTTTTTTTTAGAGCTCACTTTTAAAATTGCTTTTCAGAAAGATTGAGTCAACAGTAGTCCTCCCATAAAGACTGCACCTCTTAATCCATCCCAGTATGTCATCTCTTTTTAAAACATAGGACAGTTGGTTGCAAAATGGAATCTCACTATTGTTTAATTTTGCATTTGTTTGATTATACACCAAATTCATACTAGTTCCACAGAACTTTTGACAGAATCCCCTAATAGATTTCTTATGATATAGATACCCCTTCCCTAAACTCTTTATGGTTCTTCTTGGCTCAATCCCAGAATAATACTTTTTCATATTCAAACAGCAAAAATGTATGTTATCCAGCATTTTGTTTTTCCCAATAGAAATCCTAATTAACTTCCAGTTTTCTTATATATTCTCAGTATTACAGATCCCCAAATATTTTTTTTTCTGGGAAGTCCTACTTTTCTAGAGAACTTTCAAGTTGTGTTCTCCCACATGGTATAGAAAAGACCAGACCCAATCACCAAAATTGTCTTTGGAGAAGCAGGATTCCTGTTTCAACTACTGCTAAATCAAGTGTCTGCTAAAATTCCAGTTATAGCCATACTTCCTTGGTTCATCTTGCCCACTTCCCACAGGTTTCTCTGAGTGTGTTCTGTGTCCCAGAGTCTCTTCAAGGCTTCAGACATCACCGTCAGGCACCCTGGATGTGTGTAGCTGCTTAACAATTTTCATAATACAATCCACTGGCTAGTCTAATCAGTTACTCTAAGGCTAAGACTAGAGAGAGCTGGGAGGTAACAGAGCAAAGCAGAAGGCCTGAATGGAAAGGAGCTTGCATTATGCCTATAAATGAAAAACAGAAATCCGAGTAGAAATTACCTGTATAGTACCAATGACTGTGAAATCCTCCAACCAGTAGGTGGAAGCAGACTCCTATCTGTACAGACAGGCTTCACATTTCTGAGTAGTCATTTAGCATTCTTACAGCAAAGACGACTTTCATTCTCCAGGAATTAGTTCTTGAGGCAATATTTATGCAGCCACTAATCCCTATTCAGAGGAGATTAGAGGCCTTAACCAGGTTAACCCGTGCCTAGGTATTACAATATTTTTCCAAGCAGTTTCAGATTAGGTGAAGCAAAAATTTGACCTAAAGAATAAACATCTTCTAAGAAGAATGCGAAACCAATTAATCACATTAAAGAAGTTCCGTGATAAAATAAATTTAGTTCAGGATGAGAAAGATGGTCCTTTTTTGGCTTAAAGTCAGGAAGACAGAAGTGGTTTAGAAAGGGTAAATCCACAAAATGGGGATAGTTCTGGAGGATAGTATTTGGGGGGCTTTAAAATGATTTGGTAAGGGGGATGATCTGGCCCACATGCTCTATGAGGGCAGGTATGCATTTATGCTGTTTGCTTCAGAGGCTAGCGCGGTAGTGGATACCTGTTTAATATTTATTGAATAAAATGGTGAATGATTAAATAGAATTGTGAATGGAATCTGTTCTTAGAGTTTGATATCTCACCAAAGACTTTTGAAAAAAGTATGCAATTTATAAAAGAAAGTTGAAGGGCAGGGGAACTGATAGTATGGTAAGCAGAAAGAATTATGGTTCCCCAAATGCCCTAATATCTGGAACCTGTGAATGTTACCATATATGGCAAAAGGGACTTTGCAAGTATGATTAAATTAAGGATATGGAGATGGACAGATTATCCTGGATTATTTGGGTAGAACCCAAATGTAATTACAGAAGTGTTCTTATAAGAAGGACACAGAAGGAGATTTCATTAGAGGCAGGGGAGAGGGCAAGGTGATGACAGAAGCAGAGATTGAAATTATGCACTTTGAAGATGGAGAAAGGGGCCCTGAATCCAGGAATCAAGGTAGTCACTGGAAGCTGAAAAAGGCAAGAAAATTCAAGAGCAACAAAAGAGAAAATAAATTGGACTTCATCAAAATGAAGAACTTTCATGTATCAAAGGACAAAACCTACAAAATGGGAGAATATATTTGAAAATCGTGTGTCTGATGATGGTTTAACAACCAGAATATATTTAAAAACTCCTTTAACTTAACAACAAAAAGCCCAATTAAAAAAAACTGGGCAGAAGGCTTGAACAGACATCACCAAAGAAAATATTCAAATGGGCAAAAAAAAAAAAAAAAAACAGTAAAATCCAGTGATGGTAAGAATGTGAAGGAATGGAACCCTCAGACATGCTGATGGGAACGCAAAATGCTACAGTTGCCATGGAAGACAGTTCGGCCATTCCTTAAAAAGTTAAATGTAGATTTGCCATATGACCCAGCAATTCCACTTGTATATACACCCCAAAGAACTGAAAGCAGGGACGCAGATAACTACATGCCAATGTTCATATTGGCATTATTCATAATATCTGATAGTGAAAACAACCCAAGTGTCCGTTGACAGATGAACAGATAAACCAAATGTGGTGTATCATACAGTGGAATACTATACAACCATAAAAAGGAATGAACTTCTAATACATGCTATAACATGGATGAATCTTGAAAACATCACACTAAGTGAAATAAACCCGATTAAAAAGGACAAACATTGCACAATTCCACTTATATGTACTATCTAGAATAAACAAATAGACAGAGACAGAAAGAATATTAGCAGTTACTAGGACCTGGCAGGAGTGGGAAAAGGGAGTTGTTGCTTAAAGGGTAAAGAGTTTCTGTTTTGGGTAATGAAAAAAGTTTTAGCAATGGCAGATGGGGATGATAGTACAATATTGTAAAAGTAACTGATACCACTAATTTGTACATCTAAAAATCATTAGTATGGCAAGTTTTATGTTATACATGTTAGCAGGTAAAAAAGGCAAGGAAATGGATTATACCCCCCTTAAAGCCTCCAGAATGAGGACACCTTGACTTTAATCCAGCAAAACTGATACAAAATTGTGACCTCCAGAATTATGAGAATACATTTGTTGTTTTAAGCCACCAAGTTTGTTACAGTAGCAATAGGAACCCAATACAGGTGGTAACTACTTTCATTTCCCATCATTTCTTTTGCTCCCCTATCCTCCACACTTTTACTTCTTCCAGGAACTATTGATACTGAACAATGAAGGGCCCTTGACTATTGTACATACAAAGTGTCCTATGGGCAGGGTTTGTGATAAACATTGCTGTACTATATTCAGGATCTAAGGCTTATCAGATGGGTCCAGACCCCTACACAGCCAATGAGCTTGCATTTCTACTGTTAATGAGCACTCTACACTCCTTCCACTTGTTTCACCGTGAATCACTATGACTTCTCTTGGTCTTGGTCTGGTGGCCCTGAGAATGCACCTCACAGGCCTCTAACGCCAAGGATCGTGACTGACCCATAGTCTCAGCTGCTGAGCTCGGAAATTCATATTCTCACATGTGCCGAGGCTGTGCTTCACTTAGGTTGCTCCCAGTCCATAACTGAGGGCAGTAGGGGCACTAAGGCAGGCTCTTTCAGGAGAGACACAGGACTCCTCTGATGATTGAGTTTGGCCAGAAGTCTCCCTGACGGCCTTCATGAACCTTCTTTTGACTGCACAGCAGTCTGGGACTCTTCCATCCAACCTTCCTTCCCTCTCTTGGGGCTAGACTTGCATTGTGGTCTCATTGGTCTTCCAACCTTCTCCAGCTTCCTTTCTATTTTCTCTCATAAGCACTTCTCCTAGTAAAATCCTTGCACATGTAATCTTGTCCTGATGTTCCTTCTTGGAGGATTAATACACTTGATATCTTGAGCCTATTACAGTTACTTCCTTTTAATGGTGCTGGAAACCATCCTTGATATCTAGACCTTTGACTATAGTTCCATTCAGCCCATTTTCTTCATTTACTGTCACCTCTAATTCAGATCCTGCTCTGCCTAGCACATATCTACCTGATAACGATGAGATCCTTTGCCCAACCATGGATGTTTATTTTCTCAGGTGCTGGCTGCCATTCTGATCATCCTTGATCATCTAGGGATGAAGTTGGAAAAACCTCCTTGCATGAAGAGGAAACCAGTGTTGTAGTCCAGAGCATAGACTTTGAGGACAGGCTATCTCAGGTACTGTACCTAGGAACGACGAGGCTTGGTCAAGATATTAAAATCATGTCTTCATTTTCTCATCTGGCAGATAAAGGGGATATTACTTTAGAACTGCCTTATGAGGTAGTTCTAAAGATTAAATGATGAAACATATGAAGCATTTAAAACAATGCCAGCAACAGAAGGCCACAAATATAATTGCCTTTACATGAACTGTTCATAGTAGGCAAATCCACAGAGACAGAAAGTAGATTAGTGGTTGCCAAAAACTGGGGGGTGGGGGTGGGGGAGTGGAGAAAGCGGAGTTACTGCTAATGGGTACAAGGCTTCTTTTGGGGGAGATGAAAATATTCTGAAATTAGATAGTGACGATGTTGCACATACCAAAAAACACCAAATTATACACTTTAACGGGTGAATTTTGTGGAATGTCAATTTTTTTTAAGTATATGGCCAAATGAAAAATTTTAATTAGAGAAGTTATAAGTTTACAGAAAAATCACAGAGCAAATACAGTTTCCATACCACCCTCACCCCCATTACCAATGCTTTGTATTAGCCTGGTACCATTGTTGAAGTTGTTGAAAAAATATTATTATAATTGTACTATTAGTAATAGTTCATAGTTTACATCAGGGTTCACTGTGTTCTGCAGCCTTACTTTTTGTTTTTTAATTATTCTAGTAACATACAGTACGTAACCTAAAACTTCAGCTTTTGAACACACTGAAATATACATTTTAAAATGCTGGAACATCGCGTTGGCTAATACTTTTAATTGTTATCGTGATGGGGTGTCTGATGTTTTGGATGTTGCGTGGAAGTTCTTTGGGCGATGGGATGCCAACACAGCCGGTAAGTTGAGAATGCATAAAAGGACAGTTTTGTTAGATCAAAGGGCCTGGAAGGAGAGAGGGAAGAAACAGGGTGGTGGTGGGGCCCAGGGCTTATCTAACCTATGTTCCCTCCAGGGTCAGTGGAGGAGGGGATAGAGAGGAAGAAGGTATGGGTCCTGGGCTCTTGCCCTTACTGTGACCCACAGGGAGAAAAGTAGGGCTCTCCTACAATGCTGGGGATTGGCTGCTTTAAACTCTATGGAATGAAAAGCAGAAGTACCAAGGGACATTTGGAAAAGCTAAGCACAGCTTTTATCATCCAAGCCATATGGAAATACCTGCCCTGCTAGTAAAGTATGTGACACAAAATGGTAGAAGCAAGGACTATTTGGAGAAAGAGGGTTGGCTCTTATCATCCAAATGATAGGGAGGTGCAGGCCTTGCTAGTTGTGTTTATGCCAAGGTCAGGGCTAACAGGGTAGTCACTCAAAAGTGGAATTTATGGGTGGGCCACGGTGGCTCAGCAGGCAAGAATGCTTGCTTGCCATGCCAGAGGCCCTGGGTTCGATTCCCGGTGCCTGCCCATGTTAAAAAAAAAAAAAAAAAAGTGGAATTTATGACTGAGTTGGGCCAGATGACAAGGCACCAAATACAATTTCTTACAATCCATCCTGTGGTGCCTTCACATTATTTTTTAAGATAGCTACAGCCTGAGTAAAGATATTTAAGGGCATATTTAAGCTATTCTTTATGGTTAGAATGATCAACCAAAATCATAATTAAAACAGTCTTATGATTAAATAATTGGAAGGCCAGGTGAAGCCAGTCTCCCCACAGACTAGGGCTTACCCATGAAAAAAGGTCCCAGGTAGGCTTGAAAGTAGTGAAGGTTTTGGAGGAATTAGACATTTTAACAAAAGGGTTGCATCTTTTGTAAATTGTATGGGAATTGCCCTGAGTTGTTGATGTACATGCAGTCCATGCTGGTCATAACAAATACACCTCACCTCCTTAGCCAGCGGATAATCCAATGATAATCTATTGTCAAAGACTGTTTGATCTAAGATGCTGTGCCGTTGTTCTTTGAAGCCAAGGGACTGGTGTACCAAGTGTACATTCTGGGCTATAGTGATTGACAACAGTTGTTTGGACTGAGGATATGTTTGTTGTTGTAGGCATATGGTTACAGTTTTGCAGACTTTAAGGTACCGTGTGGGCTCACTGGACAGGCAGTTGGCAATCTCTTGGGTACAATTCCAAGTCTAAGTCCCAGGCTGTAAACAGTGCTTGTGTGTGTTATACTTCAAGTCCTGTGGTGGACTTGACTGGTGGAGGGGAATCCTTTCTAGCTTAAAAGGTCAAGGGCTAAGGCCATGTCACCTGGAGTAAGTTCCTCTCCAATGATGAGGTCATGGGCTAGGGTCATGTTACCAGGTGAGATCATCTCCAATGGTGAGGTGGTGATTTCCAGGGCCAACCCAGGGGCAAGTATCCCTCCCAAGTAGCATTCCATAAAGGATGAGGATGTTTGTTATGAGCTTTTAAATACTCTTGGTCTGCTCTAGTCATGTTATTACTATAGGATTCTGTAAGTGTCCGGCGCCGTCTCACTCAACTTTCCGTTCCCCGCCGGTAAGGGAGGCGCTGAAGAAACAAACGCGGACACGATACTCACAGTTGTTTGGAATGCCAAGTTTTACTGGGGTTAAGCTTCTACACTCTGTTACAGCTTCCACACAGGGAGGGAGCTCCCTGCGGGGGACAACCTCTATGTGGCCGTCAGGCACGGCTCTCTGCGGGCTGTCTCCTCCTACCCTGCGTGGGTTCAGCTTATAAGCACAATCAGGAACCAATAAACTAACGTTACGTGTACAGAGATGATTGGAGGGTGTAGCTTAAGCGGGCGTATGTCATACACGGAAGCAGGATGTGGGCGCCATCTTGGCTCACTCGATGGGCGGGGGGAACTCTAGAGCAGGCTGCGGCGTGTCCACTAGGCCAAACCCGGAAAGCGGCTCTCTACATCTCCCCCTTTTTGTTTTTATAACAGGCATGGTCCGTAGACCGTATTCTTGCACCCAGTGTCTCCATTGATGATAGTGCTCCCGTGGGCCTGAGTGGCTCACAACATGTTTTGGTGCTTTGGGGAGTCTGGACTAGATTCGCGTCATCACACGACGGAACCTCTGGCACCGACCAGAATGCTCACCTCATATAGAGACCGGAGAGTCCGTGAACTGGAAACCACGTGACTTCTCCCTGCAGTGCTTAGCCTCGCAACTGGGTCAAGCGGGGATATTGAGAGCGACAGCCAGGGCAACGAAAACGCTGCGGAGGCCTCGGTGCAATGGCTAGAGCCAAGCCCAGTCTGGCCAGGACTGCGGCCGCAGCTCCACCGTCGAGGCGGCTAGGCGCGCAAAATTAACAGCCTCTGGTGCCTAGCTAAACACGGGTAGTGGCCAGGGAGCCTGCAACAAACCTTGCTGACAAGAGCTTTGCCCCAGGTGATTCAGACGGGCTATCTATCGAGGAGGGACGCACACCCACATTTGACTGGGAAGACATAGCTAACATGGTAGAAACACGTAGCTGCTGTTGAGATTGAAACAACCGTTCCAGTAGACTTTTGACCACCACTAGCCCCACCAATAACCCGAAAAACAGAAGAATCCAGGTGGTCAAGGTAGGCCATGAGAACCAGGAGGTGATTCCGTTCCACAAACCTTTGATTACCTCCCCGTGACCAGACAGGTCAAACTCAACGGGCTTTAACTGAATGTCCCCTATCTTATCAAGGCTCGTCTCTACCTGCTGGGAGAGATTAAGGAACTGCGGGAGATAAGTATTCTTCAGCCAGTCCTTAACCTTGGCAGAGGTCCCGGTCATATTAGCTCTGACCGGGGTGACACAGAGCTTAAAGACAATCCAGCGAGTGTCACATATCTCTTGGACCACTTTCCAAAGTCCGTCCATTTCAAGTCCTAGTTCATCTATTTCAGTTTGAAGCTGCAAGATCGCCTGAGAGTTTAAGTCAATTTGTTGACTCTGGGCTCGCAGTGCATCTCGGGTAGCATTGGCTAAATTGTTGACAGCTTCCATCGTCAGGGCGATCTGGTCCGAGGTCCAGGCGTGGAGGACCGCGTCTCCAACAGCAGGGATGAATAAAGAGGCATCAAGGCCCCCCACGCGCAGCAGCCAATTTTTTACATTCCTCTTATTCCTGGAAGGCATTGCAGGGTTAGCGAATTGAAAGTTTTTTGTAGAGATAGTTTGGGTGACTGGGCCAACCCAGTCAGAAGCATTAACGGGAACCCAGACATAACTGGGGCGGTAAACCAGAATGGCGAAGACAGGATACCCACTCCAGCATCCTGACAAAGTGCAGGGGGTTTGGGAACAATTAAAGGTAGGGTCCGAGGAGAGTAGAAAGGCAAAAGGAGGCTGCACGCAGGTCTCCCTGTGCAGAGAAAAGGAACAGTTAGTACTATCATGTTTCCCTACGTCGAGGAGGGAGCACTCAGTTGCATTCCCAACTGCGTCCGTGGAAGTGTTGGCGATGGTGCCATTCAGAAGGTTGAGATACCGCAGGTCGACACATGCCCCTAGGGGATTACAAATCATTTGTTGTGCCCAAATCTGGACCTTGGAGGTGAAGGGGTTAGTAAAGGCGTGACGACATTGGACGAGGTCAGCTCACTGAGCTCCCTCTGAGTAGTTCAGCAAGGGCTTGATGGAGTAGGCGTGAGGGTCGGTGGACCAAACCCACCAGTCATCACCTAGGCGGCGCGGGCGAGGCGAGGACATGCACCGGTGCCACTGAAACTCCTGCATCGTGGTTACCTGAAAAAGGTCATGCTCACATGGGGGGAAGAGGGGGTCGGGAGCGTCCCAGTCTTCAGCACACGAACACACGACGGGTCGGAACCCTGTAAGATTGAGGCATCGCTTCGTCTCGTTTTTTTTCCAGTAAGCCTTGACAAGAAAGGGAAAGATCGGTCGCATTGAGGAACTCAAGCAGCACACCTGAAGGCACACGACCACAACCTGTAGGACAAGTCTGGTTAGACCGAGTGGAACAGTTAGCAATGGAGAGGTTGGCAAAAGAGAAAATGAGTGTATCATCGGTAAGCGGAAAGGTCTCATTAAAGGTGAAAATTGACACGTTTCGACTAAAACCCATATGAGTAAGACCGGGCGTATAGGTGCGTGTATAGAATCGGGGGGACATGGGGGAACCCTGTCTGATTCTGGGCGTGGGCGCCCTTGCCCAGTAACATGTCGGCATTCCAGCCACCACGCCTTACTGCCGCGTTTCTTGCTGCCTGCTCTTCTGCTAATTCCTCAAACCACGCCTTCCAGTCGATATATCGACCTGGGGGCAAGCAGGCGCGAGCAAGCTGATATATGTCTGCAGGCGTATGGTGTAGGGCAGAGAGGTTCTCGACCATGTTTAGGGTAAAAGGGGCATTTGGGCCGTATTGGTGAACAGCCTGTCTTAATTCTTTCAGAACCTTATAATCATAACCCTCATATTGATTATTACCGGAGGGATTGATAATGACTGGGTACATGGCGGCTGGCTGACTAGCGCTCAGTGCGCTAAAGGGATTCCATTTCCAGAAATGCCTCCTTCTGCTAACCAACGGTGGATGATCTTGGGGGCCTGCGTACGCGGGCGGTGGAGGTAGGCAGAGCGGCCCCTCCTCCGACCAGCACTCGGGGAATTCCGGGTTCCCTTCCGGGTTTTGTAACCGAGGGTCATGGAGGTTACCCGAGCCGGCCTCTAGGGGGAGTCCGCTGCGGGGATCAAAGGCGGAGGCATTAAAACTCCTCCCCGGAAGCTTTCGCGCGGTTGTGGGCGCTGGTGGGGCAGAGGGCTGTGAGGGCTTCTCTAGATCAATCAGTGGGGGCTCATCTGGTCCTTCGCTCTCACAATGCTCTGACTCTGAGTCAGAAGTATCTGAGCTAGCATCCGGCTCCAGTGGCTTGCCCTTACACGAGCCGCCCGTGGAGGATGCTGACCGGGACTCTCGTAATGCTTCTCGGGCTTGTTCTAAGACAAGGGTCGGACCGAGGCCCGTCGCGGCCTCTGCCTCAAGACACGCGCGGACGGTTTCCCATATGGGGACTAAGATTGGGTCCATGCATAAGCCCGTCCTACGCGCCCGATCGATATCGTGACCGAGCTTTATCCAACAAGACAAGGTAAGACCTCCGGTGTGCTTAAACCAGGGAGCAAAGGTGGCTACATCCTCAAGAAATCGCAGGAGGGAGCTTTTTCGCACTAAAATGCCTCTCTGCTTCAACAGTGTCTTCAAGGGAGATAATAGGGGTGAACTTTCAGACTGCCCTATTCTTGCAGTCGGCGCTAGCTTCAAGCGTGCTCGATGACGTCTATCGAGCCCTTTCCCCGGGGCGGCCTGAGAACCCACGGGCCCTAACCCTCACGTAATAAAAAGCACTCACCCCTTCACGGTGATCAGGCGCGAAGGCCGGCCGGAGTCCGTGCACGGTGCTGGAAAAGGTTCCCCGTACGGGCCACCACTTGTCCGGCGCCGTCTCACTCAACTTCCCGTTCCCCGCCGGTAAGGGAGGCGCTGAAGAAACAAACGCGGACACGATACTCACAGTTGTTTGGAATGCCAAGTTTTACTGGGGTTAAGCTTCTACACTCTGTTACAGCTTCCACACAGGGAGGGAGCTCCCTGCGGGGGACAACCTCTATGTGGCCGTCAGGCACGGCTCTCTGCGGGCTGTCTCCTCCTACCCTGCGTGGGTTCAGCTTATAAGCACAATCAGGAACCAATAAACTAACGTTACGTGTACAGAGATGATTGGAGGGTGTAGCTTAAGCGGGCGTATGTCATACACGGAAGCAGGATGTGGGCGCCATCTTGGCTCACTCGATGGGCGGGGGGAACTCTAGAGCAGGCTGCGGCGTGTCCACTAGGCCAAACCCGGAAAGCGGCTCTCTACAGTAAGGTGGTTGTTGTCACAGAGCTCCATGGCTTTTAAGGATTCCTCTAGGAAACAGCAAGTAAAGACTTTGGCTGCATGTTCCCACAGGGCTCCCTGCACTTCCCTCTATAGGAAGAATATGTTTTGGCCACATTTATACGCCAATTGGATGTTGATTCTTTGTAGGCCCTCTTTGCAATTTAAGCTCTTTCTTAGAATAGGATGGTCAGCAGGCTGGGGTAGAGGATAATTAGTCATGCAGATTTGATTTACTTATACTAACGAGGTCATTGGTACTGTATGAGAATCTTATGTAGAGCATGCCCTGGGTCAAGAATCATTTATACCTTGGTGCCAGTGGACCCATTTGAAATAGAGGTTGGATAGCTTTTGGTCCTCAGGCATGCTGGGTGCAGGTGGTTGAGAAGTGGCAGCCAACAAACTCCTCTGTCTTATTCCAGGATACAATTTCAGGATTTGCCAAGTGTTGTTTGAACATTCCCGAGCCTGCATGGTGAGGCTTATGGAACGGTAGGTAAGCCTGTGACCCATGCAGCCAGCAAAGTATTAAAACCCAGAATGAGGGTGAGCATGGACACCGCACCAATTCTGTGAAGATTGGCTTTGAGGGCTGCTAATGGTGTGATGACGGCTAGGCTTGGTGTCGTTTTCTTTTGCTGAGAGATCATGTGACGCTTTCTCTCAGGGCTTGCTCTATGTCACGTTTGCCAGTCCAGGTGTTGTGCCTTCTTTGAGTAATGGGCACTCATAGCCAGGTAAAAGAAAGTCATTTTATCATGTGACCGGCATTCACCAGACATCATTTTTCTTCACTTCTAAAAATGACCCAGGCCATCCCACTACTGTTTGGGAGCTATAATCTCTACTTCTTCATGACTCCAGAAGTGACGCAAAGTGGCCCTATGTGATTAACATGGCAAAGGGAGAAGGGTCTATTCCCACCCTATCGAACATGACTATCTACGGAATGCCAGGGTTTGGTTTGGCACACAGCTCACGGTTTTGGTAACTCTTGTGGCCAGTGATCGACCTAGAGACAATCCCTTTTTGTGTGCCCACTTCACTAGGGCAGAGGAGCTTCTGAGGCCTGAGGTGCGATGGGCCTGGACCACTGGTTAGTAGGGGAAGCTTTGGGGAGGCTGAGCAGGCAGTCTCCAAGGGGTATACCCTACTGTGTATGCTGTGTAAGAATGAATTTTAGTTTTTTTTGGCAGTGTAACTGAACAATGACGCTGGTGTCATGTGTCAAGTGTGTATGGAAATAGGCAAGGCTCCCCAACAAGAGCTTCACCTTTTTATGAGAAAATTATCTTGGTTTTTTTTTTTTTTTTTTTTTTTTTGCCTGACTCCTTTTGCCAAACCCTTGATCACTGCCTAAAAATCAGTGAAGATTCAGAGATTTGGCAACTGGCAGCTCAGAACATCCCAGAGAGCTAACTAGACTACTTTCAGCTCTGTTTAACTGTGTGGATCCCAAACCTCCATACTGAGTAAGTGGGATATACGATGTTGTGGACTTCCAGTGAGCTGCACTGTGTTCAAAGATTGCGTCGCCACTGGTGTGGTATGTAGACTCCCTTTCTATATCAGATAGTTGGTCCCAAGGGGCTCTCCACTTGACTAAAGGTGAGTACAATGGGGGCATCACTGCCAGTATCCCAAGATCCATGAACAAGGGGCTGAGCATGGGGAAAGCCACATCCTTCTGTAACATGGGGAGACCCTGTCTGTCAGGTTTAAGTCTCTCCTGTAGGTACCATTTCCATTTCACCCGTGAGACTTCAGTAGCCATGGCTTTATGGGAAGCTGCGTGTGCAGGCTGACCAGTTTGGTCCTGTTAGCACCTCAGTTTTTAGAACAGCCCAATAAGCACTCAGGATTTGCCATGCTTAGTTCAAGGACTCCAAGAGGCACATTTGGAGGTAGCCAAGACCTTTAATCTAAAATCTGTTCCCAGTGGGACAAAGGGCATGGCTTGGGAACGGGCCTATTGTGCCAATTCTAAGGCATGTAATCGGGGCTCTCCCCGCAGGAAAGCAGCAGAGATATGTGTGATTTTTGTATATGGGCTGTAATGAGAGTGAGAGTCATGGGAGGCATTATCTCCAGAGGATGAATAATTTTTATAGGTGCTATGCAAGTTTTAGTGTCAGAAGTTAGCTTATGTTTAACCATGGTGGGAAACAGATCTTATTTCAGGTGATATTGTGATGTTTACCACCTTGATTGACAGAGGAAGTTCCATGGGGGGTCCCATTTGGCATGACCCACCAAGGCAGTCCAAGATTTGATCTTACTGAAGTCACAGGTTGAAGCATAAATACTTATAGTGCGAAGAAGAGCAGACAGTGCCACCACTAGAGGTAGCTGTTTATTAAGAATTGTTTCAATGGTCACAACTCCCAGGTGGGGTGGACACTGGCCCCTTGATATCAGGAAGAGGAGGTGGGGGACCTGACTCCAGGAAAAAGGGCTTGTGGCCCCCTGTAGCATGGCCACCTGGGCCTGGTAAGCCAGGATCTGCGACTCTGATGTGAATCTCCTTTACATCCTGCCAGTAGCTTTACCCCATCCATAATTTCCTAATAGTATGAGCCCTGACAATAGGTTTGAGCAAGGTGGCTGGTAAGTGTTGGGGGAAGAGGGTTCCCTGTAAGAAATGTTTCCGTGACTTTATACTAAAAGGGGATTCCCTAGGGCTGGAGAGAAACTCTGGGTCTCTTTTGTCTGGATAGTTAAAGAAATGTCATGCATATTGCATCATCTCTTTTTTTTTTTTTTTTTTTTTTTGTGATCGGCCTCACTCTTTGCCAATGGGTATCTGACTTGGCAGTAGTACCCACTGTGAATGTGTTTGTCTTTGCCTTTTTCCTTTTTCTTTTTTTTTTTTTAATCAGTAAGAGAGAGGCTCAGAGTGTTTGGCGATACTGACCAATTGCCTCTTTTATAAATAGGGGTGGGGCTCAGAGTCTGTGATATAAAGTGGAGTCCTAGGCAATGCCTACTAATTGTCTCATCTTCTGGCTGGCTACTAATAATTCAGATCCCATGTTGAACACCCTCAGCAACCAGCCAGCTGCCAATTCTCCCTCCTGCTGAAATAAATTCTTAAGAACGGTTGAATTTCTAGTTTGGTAAAAGTTTTGGTTTCAATTTGAGTAGCCTCCCCACTTAGGTTCATTTGAACGTATAGGTTGTTGCTGGAAAAATCTGGTAGGGGGTCCCCTCCACCCTGCCTCTTATTCTGCTATCTTTGTCCCTAGGGTCCTGCTCCAACTCCAGGAAGTCGAGTCCACGGCCAGGACTGGACCCGCGATTACCCATGGGGCAGGGAATGAAAAGCAGCAGCAAAGACAGCAGCAACATAAAGGTCACTGACCCTTGTGCCCCTGGCCAGTGGAATGCCACGTTAACCTTGTCAGACGTGATCTGGCAGGCGACAAGGTCTCTAAACCCAGGGCTGGTAAATACCCTTGGACAAGGTCTGACGGACACAGCACGACAGGATGGAGCTTCGGAGGCTCGCGTCTTGCTGCAACGCCATCTTCTGGCTCCAAGTATTTTAACAGACGCAGCTAACTGCAGGTCCCGGCCCCCTGTTTGTCCTAAGACTCGTAGACCCGGGACTGGCAACGCCCGTGTTTTATGTGGGCCTCTATATCTTTGTGGGACAAAATCAATTAATTTATACCACATTTGCCCTGGTCTCACCCAGTCCTCTGCTTCTTTTGCGGGGACTAATAGGGGCCTGTGGTCCCCCTTCTTGCCCTACGAAGGCAGCGGGCGAAATTCAGCGTTCTCCGGGGACCCTGCCTGTGCCTCTCTACAGGACCTTTAAGAACTCGCGTTTTGATGTGGGTAAGCTCGGCAATCCCCGACCAGAAACCCCCGACAGACACAAAGGGGCCACAGTGCAAAGCAGCGACAAGCACCTCCTGCAAGTGCCGAAATGGTGCTAGCCACCTGGGGCAGCTCGTTTCCCACCTGGCCGCTGTGAGTTGTCATCAGATCACCCTGCTTCCTGCGCCAGTCGTTTGGGATGTGATATGGAAGTTCTTCCGGTGATGAGGCAGACAGTCAAGAATGCAGGATGGGACATCTTTGTACATCAGAGGGCATAGACATGGAGAGGGGAGACTGAGGGCAGCAGAGGGGCCCAGGGCTTACCTAAACAAGGTCTCTCCTGGGTCAGTGGTAGTGGAAGTGGGGGGAGAGGATGGTATGGGTCCTGAACTCTTGTTTTATTGTGACCCAGAGGGGAGAATTAGGACTTTTCCTGGGGCAGGGTAACTGGCATGGCCACTCGAAAGTGAAGCTTATGACTAAGCCCAGTCAGATGACAAAGCACCAAATACAATTTCTTTTATGCCATTACATCTAGTCATCCTCTCCAGGGGGTACATTCCAGAGAGAATTAGGCTTTCTCACCATTAACCTTTTCTCTCCTCTACCTTATTTCTCCCAAAGGTACACTGCTGAATTTCCTAAATATCTCTTCTGAACTGTGCCACTCATGACAGAAAATTCAGTATTTTACATACTGAACATGTTTTTTATCCTTTGATAATAACAAAGGAATGTTATTATCTAAGATCAAGATCTTTAAGGAAAGATAAAGTGACCTGTGATAGTTTTCAAATATGTTCTGAGTCTCGCAAAACAGACCTGTCCCCCCTTGGGCGGGCAATGGTGGCTTAGCAGGCAGAGTTCTCGCCTGCCATGCTGGAGACCCGGGTTTGATTCCCAGTGCCTGCCCATCTAAAAAACAAAAAACAGCTGCATTTTGAAACTATCCTACAAATATTCTGGTGGTATAAAGATTGGTAAGAGTCAGCTTTATTTCACTACTTTAAGAAATACAGGCTTGAGCTGATCTCTGTTTAACTGTGTTCATTGATATACATTAGTACCATTTATATCAAACCTGGGAGCATGAAGGATATCTGAAAGCGGGAGACTGGGTACAACACACTAGTGCCAAGAAGGACCTCAACCCATTCAGTTAAGTCACATTTATTGGGCAGTTTTTAGATGCCAAACAATGTACTAGGTGCTGGGCATCTACACTATCAAATAAGTTGTGGTTCCTGTCTTCAAGAAGCTCACAGACCAGTTGCAGTAATTCTGATAGTTTTATAGAATTAAAAGACAGGCACATTGAGGAGGATGAGCACAGTGGCCCCAGCTGATGTAATTGGAGGTGATCTAATTATTGAGCATGTATAGATTGATCACATGCTTAGTCACAGAACATATGTAAGAAAATGGTGGCCTTACTATGAGGATAGGCATGACTTTTTGTATTATAATGAGGTATAGGTGATTTGTAGGTTAAAGTCTAAGCTACTGTGCATGTCAGGAGGGCCCATTTTGGTTAGATCCAGTCTCAGTTATCAAGACAACTTTGGACATGTGGTGAGTTAGTTCTGGACTGACCCAGTCCCTTCATTTATAAACATTAGGGGCTGTTGTTAATAATCTCAAGACTTTAAAGTTGAAAAACTGGATAACTGGATTCAAATGAAGGTTAGTGACAAGGTTTTTGCAATCACAGGGGCAGAAGATAAGGGCTATACAATCATTATCAGAGATCAGGTGTGGTAGTTAGATTCAGTTGTCAACTTGGCCAGGTGAAGCCTACGATCTACTGCTGTGGACATGAGCCAATGGCATGTAAACCTCATCTGTTGCTCATTACATCTGCAGTCGACTAGGATGTGTGCCTGCTGCAATGAATGATGTTTGATTTGATTGGCTGGCGCTTAAATGAGTGAGCTTAGCATAGCACGCCCAAGCAGCTCAGCATACCTCATCTTAGCACTCACAGTTCAACCCAGGCCTTTAGAGATTCAGAAAGGAATCACCCTGGGGAAAGTTGTTGGAAACCAGAGGCCTGGAGAGAAGGCCAGCAGAGATCATCCTATGTCTTCCTATGTAAGAAATATCTATATAATGATTCAGTAATCAAAAATCATCCCTTAAATCCTAATTTCCTGGTTACAATTTCCCCTCTTATTTGATAATTATCTTTCAATCTTGAGGGCTATCTGGATGATGAGTCTTCTAATTGCTTCAAGGCTAAAAAAGGGATATTGTCATCAAGTGGCAGAGGGGTGAAATGATGAAACTGGTTGTAGTTCTTGGAGAGTCAGAGAATTCTGGGTTTCAGAGCTTCTCTGGCATTGGAACAATCTGGAAGTTTTAAGTCTCTGAAAAACAAACTTAATAAGTTAAATTTTACAGAGCTCAGAATATCTTTCAGGGTTTCCAGGGGTATTGTTAGTTGGGATTTGCCATACTGCAGTTTGCAATATCTGACTGAAACTTGCATAAGAATAACCCCAGAATGACCTCTCAACTTAATATGAAATCTCTTAGACATTGAAACTCTTTCTTTTTCCCTTTGTGGTCAACAAATCCAGGGCCAGGTTCATCCTTGAAACCTATATCTCATGATACCAGGGCACAGTGTCCCACGGTTATATCCCATGATGCCAGGGCCAGGCTTACACCTCTGGAAATTGTATCCTGCCTAGAGGGGGGAAGGTTTGGCTTAGAGAGAGACCACATTTGAGTAACAGCAGAGATTGTCTGGAGATCATTCTTAGGCATTAATTATAAGTAGGTTCAGTTTGCTATTACACAAATAAGTTATGTAAGGGCAAGCCTCAAGATTGATGCCTTGGTTTATTAAATTGGGAGCATCTCTAACTTAAGAAAATGTCAAGAATTCCCCAGGTGGGGAAGTTTAAATACCTTTCAGTTTCTGTTCAAATACTCTAAAATGCATTACACCATAAAATTAACTTGTACAGAATATTAAGATTTTATTCCTTATTCTAGGTTCTATATCAAATAAAGCTGAATTAGGTTGCTTACATAAATTGACTGGAAAGATTAAATTAAGTAATATGCTATAGAAAATTTAAATTTTGAACAAAATAAACATTTTCATTTTTATTTTTTTTGTCTCACAAAAGGTAAAGTTTTAAAATACAGACAACATTATTATTTTTTAAACCTTGTGTATTGATTTACCTTAGTTTTAACCAGATCACTTTCAGTCACAACTTTAATCAGAGTTTGGTCTTTTTCAGTTTTTTTTTTTTTTTTAACAGTTGCTGTTTGAAGATATTCTGACTTTTAAAGCTAAACTAGATCTGAGTCACAGGTCACATATACTTAAAGTTCCATGGAATTATAGTTTATACAAAAAGCAAAGCATTTCAGAATGTAAAGAAAACAGTTAAGCTTACAATCTATGCTCTAATTTTTATAAGCATCATTAAATGAAGCTACTTTCAGAAATAAAAACATTAGACAGTTGTTTTATATTAACACACCAGAGCAGAGGCTTTGTTCTGTTTCACTTTTTTTTTTTTTTTTTTTTTTTTTTTATTAACGGAAAGAAAAAAAAGAAATTAACACAACATTTAGAAATCATACCATTCTACATATGCACTCAGTAATTCTTAACATCATCACATAGATGCATGATCATTGTTTCTTAGTACATTTGCATCAGTTTAGAGGAACTAGCAACACAACAGAAAAAGCTATAAAATGTTAATATAAAGAAAAGAAATAAAAGTAGTAGTAATAGTAAAAAACAACAACAACAAACAAACCAACAAGCAAACAAAAACAAAAAAAAAAACCCTATAGCTCAGATGCAGCTTCATTCAGTATTTTAACATGATTACTTTACAATTAGGTATTATTGTGCTGTCCATTTTTGAGTTTTTGTATCTAGTCCTGTTGCACAATCTGTATCCCTTCAGCTTCAATTACCCATTGTCTTACCCTGTTTCTAACTCCTGCTGAACTCTGTTACCAATGACATATTTCAAGTTTATTCTCAAATGTCCGTTCACAACAGTGGGACCATACAGTATTTGTCCTTTAGTTTTTGGCTGGATTCACTCAGCATAATATTCTCTAGGTCCATCCATGTTATTACATGGTTCACAAGTTTATCTTGTCTTAAAGCTGCATAATATTCCATCGTATGTATATACCACAGTTTGTTTAGCCACTCTTCTGTTGATGGAGATTTTGGCTGTTTCCATCTCTTTGCAATTGTAAATAACGCTGCTATAAACATTGGTGTGCAAATGTCCGTTTGTGTCTTTGCCCTTAAGTCCTTTGAGTAGATACCTAGCAATGGTATTGCTGGGTCGTATGGCAATTCTATATTCAGCTTTTTGAGGAACCGCCAAACTGCCTTCCACAGTGGTTGCACCCTTTGACATTCCCACCAACAGTGAATAAGTGTGCCTCTTTCTCCGCATCCTCTCCAGCACTTGTCATTTTCTGTTTTGTTGATAATGGCCATTCTGGTGGGTGTGAGATGATATCTCATTGTGGTTTTGATTTGCATTTCTCTAATGGCCAGGGACATTGAGCATCTCTTCATGTGCCTCTTGGCCATCCGTATTTCTTCTTCTGGTAGGTGTCTGTTTAAGTCTTTTTCCCATTTTGTAATTGGGTTGGCTGTCTTTTTGTTGTTGAGTTGAATAATCTCTTTATAAATTCTGGATACTAGACCCTTATCTGATATGTCATTTCCAAATATTGTCTCCCATTGTGTAGGCTGTCTTTCTACTTTCTTGATGAAGTTCTCTGATGCACAAAAGTGTTTAATTTTGAGAAGCTCCCATTTATTTATTTCCTTCTTCAGTGTTCTTGCTTTAGGTTTAAGGTCCATAAAACCACCTCCAGTTGTAAGATCCATAAGATATCTCCCAACATTTTCCTCTAACTGTTTTATGGTCTTAGACCTAATGTTTAGATCTTTGATCCATTTTGAGTTAACTTTTGTATAGGGTGTGAGAGATGGGTCTTCTTTCATTCTTTTGCATATGGATATCCAGTTCTCTAGGCACCATTTATTGAAGAGACTGTTCTGTCCCAGGTGAGTTGGCTTGACTGCCTTATCAAAGATCAAATGTCCATAGATGAGAGGGTCTATATCTGAGCACTCTATTCGATTCCATTGGTCGATATATCTATCTTTATGCCAATACCATGCTGTTTTGACCACTGTGGCTTCATAATATGCCTTAAAGTCAGGCAGCGCGAGACCTCCAGCTTCGTTTTTTTTCCTCAAGATGTTTTTAGCAATTCGGGGTACCCTGCCCTTCCAGATAAATTTGCTTATTGGTTTTTCTATTTCTGAAAAATATGTTGTTGGGATTTTGATTGGTATTGCATTGAATCTGTAAATCAATTTAGGTAGGATTGACATCTTAACTATATTTAGTCTTCCAATCCATGAACACGGTACGCCCTTCCATCTATTTAGGTCTTCTGTGATTTCTTTTAACAGTTTTTTGTAGTTTTCTTTATATAGGTTTTTTGTCTCTTTGGTTAAATTTATTCCTAGGTATTTTATTCTTTTAGTTGCGATTGTAAATGGGATTCGTTTCTTGATTTCTACCTCAGCTTGTTCATTACTAGTGTATAGAAAAGCTACAGATTTTTGAATGTTGATCTTGTAGCCTGCTACTTTGCTGTACTCATTTATTAGCTCTAGTAATTTTGTTGTGGATTTTTCTGGGTTTTCTACATATAGTATCATATCGTCTGCAAACAGTGATAGTTTTACTTCTTCCTTTCCAATTTTGATGCCTTGTATTTCTTTTTCTTGCCTAATTGCTCTGGCTAGAACTTCCAACACAATGTTGAATAATAGTGGTGATAGTGGACATCCTTGTCTTGTTCCTGATCTTAGGGGGAAAGTTTTCAATTTTTCCCCATTGAGGATGATATTAGCTGTGGGTTTTTCATATATTCCCTCTATCATTTTAAGGAAGTTCCCTTGTATTCCTATCTTTTGAAGTGTTTTCAGCAGGAAAGGATGTTGAATCTTGTCAAATGCCTTCTCTGCATCAATTGAGATGATCATGTGATTTTTCTGCTTTGATTTGTTGATATGGTGTATTACATTAATTGATTTTCTTATGTTGAACCATCCTTGCATACCTGGGATGAATCCTACTTGGTCATGATGTATAATTCTTTTAATGTGTTGTTGGATACGATTTGCTAGAATTTTATTGAGGATTTTTGCATCTGTATTCATTAGAGAGATTGGTCTGTAGTTTTCTTTTTTTGTAATATCTTTGCCTGGTTTTGGTATGAGGGTGATGTTGGCTTCATAGAATGAATTAGGTAGTTTTCCCTCCACTTCGATTATGTTGAAGAGTTTGAGGAGAGTAGGTACTAATTCTTTCTGGAATGTTTGATAGAATTCACATGTGAAGCCATCTGGTCCTGGACTTTTCTTTTTAGGGAGCTTTTGAATAACTAATTCAATCTCTTTACTTGTGATTGGTTTGTTGAGGTCGTCTATTTCTTCTTGAGTCAAAGTTGGTTGTTCCTGTCTTTCCAGGAACCTGTCCATTTCTTCTAAATTGTTGTATTTATTAGCGTAAAGTTGTTCATAGTATCCTGTTATTACCTCCTTTATTTCTGTGAGGTCAGTAGTTATGTCTCCTCTTTCATTTCTAATCTTATTTATTTGCATCCTCTCTCTTCTTCTTTTTGTCAATCTTGCTAAGGGCCCATCAATCTTGTTGATTTTCTCATAGAACCAACTTCTGGCCTTATTGATTTTCTCTATTGTTTTCATGTTTTCAATTTCATTTATTTCTGCTCTAATCTTTGTTATTTCTTTCCTTTTGCTTGCTTTGGGATTAGTTTGCTGTTCTTTCTCCAGTTCTTCCAAGTGGACAGTTAATTCCTGCATTTTTGCCTTTTCTTCTTTTCTGATAAAGGCATTTAGGGCAATAAATTTCCCTCTTAGCACTGCCTTTGCTGCGTCCCATAAGTTTTGATATGTTGTGTCTTCATTTTCATTTGCCTCTAGGTATTTACTAATTTCTCTTGCAATTTCTTCTTTGACCCACTTGTTGTTTAAGAGTGTGTTGTTGAGCCTCCATGTATTTATGAATTTTCTGGCACTCCGCCTATTATTGATTTCCAACTTCATTCCTTTATGATCCGAGAAAGTGTTGTGTATGATTTCAATCTTTTTAAATTTGTTAAGACTTGCTTTGTGACCCAGCATATGGTCTATCTTTGAGAATGATCCATGAGCACTTGAAAAAAAGGTGTATCCTGCTGTTGTGGGATGTAATGTCCTATAAATGTCTGTTAAGTCAAGTTCATTTATAGTAATATTCAGGTTCTCTATTTCTTTATTGATCCTCTGTGTAGATGTTCTGTCCATTGATGAGAGTGGTGAATTGAAGTCTCCAACTATTATGGTATATGTGTCTATTTCCCTTTTCAGTGTTTGCAGTGTATTCCTCACGTATTTTGGGGCATTCTGGTTCGGTGCGTAAATATTTATGATTGTTATGTCTTCTTGTTTAATTGTTCCTTTTATTAGTATATAGTGTCCTTCTTTGTCTCTTTTAACTGTTTTACATTTGAAGTCTAATTTGTTGGATATTAGTATAGCCACTCCTGCTCTTTTCTGGTTGTTGTTTGCATGAAATATCTTTTCCCAACCTTTCACTTTCAACCTATATTTATCTTTGGGTCTAAGATGTGTTTCCTGTAGACAGCATATAGAAGGATCCTGTTTTTTAATCCATTCTGCCAGTCTATGTCTTTTAATTGGGGAATTCAGTCCATTGACATTTAGAGTTATTACTGTTTGGATAATATTTTCCTCTACCATTTTGCCTTTTGTATTATATATATCATATCTGTCTTTCCTTCTTTCTACACTTTTCTCCATGTCTCTCTCTTCTGTCTTTTTGTATCTGACTCTAGTGCTTCCTTTAGTATTTCTTGCAAAGCTGGTCTCTTGGTCACAAATTCTCTTAGTGACTTTTTGTCTGAGAATGTTTTAAATTCTCCCTCATTTTTGAAGGACAATTTTGCTGGATATAGGAGTCTTGGCTGGCAGTTTTTCTCTTTTAGTAACTTAAATATATCATCCCACTGTCTTCTAGCTTCCATGGTTTCTGCTGAGAAATCTACACATAGTCTTATTGGGTTTCCCTTGTATGTGACGGATTGTTTTTCTCTCGCTGCCTTCAAGATCCTCTCTTTCTCTTTGACCTCTGACATTCTAACTAGTAAGTGTCTTGGGGAACGCCTATTTGTGTCTAATCTCTTTGGGGTGCGCTGCACTTCTTGGATCTGTAATTTTAGGTCTTTCATAAGAGTTGGGAAATTTTCAGTGATAATTTCTTCCATTAGTTTTTCTCCTCCTTTTCCCTTCTCTTCTCCTTCTGGGATACCCACTACACGTATATTTGTACGGTTCACATTGTCCTTGAGTTCCCTGATACCTTGTTCAAATTTTTCCATTCTTTTCCGGATAGTTTCTGTTTCTTTTTGGAGTTCAGATGTTCCATCCTCCAAATCACTAATTCTATCTTCTGTCTCTTTGAATCTATCATTGTAGGTATCCATTGTTTTTTCCATCTTTTCTACTTTATCTTTCACTTCCATAAGTTCTGTGATTTGTTTTTTCAGTTTTTCTATTTCTTCTTTATGTTCAGCCCATGTCTTCTTCATGTCCTCCCTCAATTTATCGATTTCGTTTTTGAAGAGGTTTTCCATTTCTGTTCGTATATTCAGCATTAGTTGTTTCAGCTCCTGTATCTCATTTGAACTATTGGTTTCTTCGTTTGACTGGGCCATATGTTCAATTTTCTGAGCGTGATCCGTTATCTTCTGCTGGCGTCTGGGCATTTAGTCAGATTTCCCCGGGTGTTCGACCCCACAGGTTGAAAGATTTTTCTGCGCAGTCTCTGGGTTCTGTTCTTCCTATCCTGCCCAGTAGGTGGCGCACGTGGCACACGCCTGTCTGTGGGTTCCACCAGCGAAAGTTGCTGTGGGTCCCTCAACTCTGGAAAACTCTCGCCGTAGGGGAGGTTCGGCAACCGAAGCGTCTTGGAAGAATGCCAGCCGGCCCGGGGTTCCAAACGCGGGGAGGGTCGCCGGCTGTCGCAGCACAGGAGAGCGTCCGGCCAAATTAGCTAGTCGGCCCGGGGCACCAAGCGTGGCGTGAGGGCGCCAGCTGTCGCAGCCCGGGAGAATGCACTGCTCCCAGCCGACGGGGGAGTCACGTGTTTGGAAGGGATCCCCCGGTCACTGTTCTCCGCAGTCTGGGGATTTCCGACCCAACTATCTCAGTTGTTCCGGGGGGCCTCGTTTGGTGGGGGCACCAGCCGCCGCGGCCTAAGGGGACCGCCTGTCCAATTCTACCAGCTGGCCTGGGAAGGTGGAAGGGAGGGACTCCGGTCGCTTGCTGTCCCACCCAGGAAAGCCCGTGCCCCTTGGTGATCTCACCGGAGCTGGTTCTCCCAGATAGTCAGCCGTTCCAGGATGGGGTACGCTGTCCCTTTGATCTCCCTCGTGGCTCTGGGAGCTGCTCTGTATTATCTCCACTCCCCCAGTAGTTGTTCTGGAGGAGGAAAGGTGAGGGCGGCAAGGCTGTCGAGGCTGGTGGCGGAGGAGCACGGTGAAGGCGGGGGAAGAGGGCACCGTGTTGGTTGGAGAGCAGCCGGAGCAGGAGGGGGAGGAGGGGGGTAGGGAGGTCGGGCGGCTCGGCTGCTGCGGGGCGCGTGCGCCGCGCGGCGGTCTGGCGGGGAGAGAGAGGGGGTAGGGAGGTCGGGCGGCTCGGCTGCTGCGGGGCGCGTGCGCCGCGCGGCGGTCCGGCGGGGAGAGAGAGGGGGTAGGGAGGTCGGGCGGCTCGGCTGCTGCGGGGCGCGTGCGCCGCGCGGCGGTCCGGCGGGGAGAGAGAGGGGGTAGGGAGGTCGGGCGGCTCGGCTGCTGCGGGGCGCGTGCGCCGCGCAGCGGTCCGGCGGGGAGAGAGAGGGGGTAGGGAGGTCGGGCGGCTCGGCTGCTGCGGGGCGCGTGCGCCGCGCGGCGGTCCGGCGGGGAGAGAGCTCTGTTTCACTTTTACACATTTACCAGAGTTATGTTAATTAACAGATAAGATATATTTTATATATTTATCCTGTCTTACTTTTAAAGTCTTTACTTGTTATAGATGGAGCTCTGACCTATAGCTGACCACATGTACTTTTAGAGCAGTATTAGAGGAAAGCAGTGCAACTGACAATTAAATCTGGCTGTTTCTACGATGTGTAGCTTTTTAAAGAATAACTAAAACCATGACTAACAACACCGTACCATTGTTTTTCATACAGATTAGTATCAGGCTATAACAAGGACAGAGATAACATTGCCAAATTGTTATGAATTTTATAGACTCTCTAAACATATGAATAATATCATTTTATCTATACAAGTTTAATGAGCAACAGGACAGAAAATCCTTCTTAACGACAATACTTCCCAAGCCCCTTCTATGCAATAGGTTAAACTTTTTGTACCCTATTTTTACAGGGTGAAGGAGCAAATTATTTGTAATAGTTTTTCTCTTAATAGTGAGAAGACTTTTCTTCTGAAATAAAGATGATAAGGCCAACATAAACATTAACAAGGATATTATTCTGATGTAAAATCTTTGTTTTCTAGAGAGATTGCTCAGATGATTAAGAAAAAACTTTAAAAACTTTAAGAGCAGACTAACAATCTGCGTTACTTTAATAGGGAGAAAACTAAACTTTAGTTTTGTATAAATACTCGATTTGACCCAAAATCTTTCTCTTTTTTTCCCGAAATACATGATAAACAGGCTTATTAAATTTTAATCAAGACTGACTATGGCAGACAGAATTCACTTTTAAAAACTCCTTTTTTTACAACTCTCTATATTCATTCAGGGCTTATAGTCCACAATGGCTATAACAAACAAAATTCACTTCCTCCAATTCTCTACCACTTTCTGTATCCGTTCAGGGCTTGTAGTCAACAATGACTATAACAAACAAAATTAATTTCCTTAAATTTTCTACCTCTTTCCTATCCATTCCACCTACAGTTTTTATTTATCCATACTGTTCATACTCAGAAATAAATTTGATAATAAATTCACAAAGTTTTTGAACCTGCATACTTCCTTCCAATAACAGTATTCATGAAAGGGAGAAAAGACAGAGGTACTACAAAATAATGGAAGAAGGGAGAAATTTATGCTTGGGTCTGGAACACAGCCATTGATCTATATACTTTATACTCATGACACAGACATGATTACTTTATAATATGCTTAAAATGCCTCAGTTCAATCCAGCACTATCTTCAAAGGTCATGAAGCCTGAAGTTTAAAATATAATTAGCTTTTCAATATGTAAGGGATTTATATACCAAAAAACTTCAAATTTTTCTCAACACTATTCCTAAATGCTAAATAATACCAGGAATAAATTAGTTTACATTAAGTTATGGCTCTTAGTTCAGAGCTCTATTTACTTAAATGCTACTTTCTTATTTAAAGGTCTTATAAGGGTTATCTCCTCTATGAGGTCTTCTTAGGTCATTTTTTATCTATCTGCTTTTTAAATTCTTCCAACAATTTTATTCCTTCATTATTACTGTCTTATACTATGCCCTAGTAACATGTACATTCTAACTAAAATCTAAACTCTTTGAAGCCAAGAATTAGGTTTTCTCCATGACAGCATTTACTAACAAAAATATACTGATTGACATTAACAATCTACTACAAATTCAAATTCTTCCACATACTGAAGTAACAAAAAGCCAAGTAACCCAAAAGCCAAATTATTTGAAATCCAAATAATCAAGGTTATAAAAAAAAATCCATTTATAATTCTTACTAAAATGAATTGATTTCTTAAATAGAATATGTTTGAAGCATTAGTATAGTTTAAATTTCATTATACTTTATGTAAGTGTGTTATTACTATAAGTACATTGCTCAGTTTATGTAACTTAACATATTTAGTAGAGCTATTTTAAGAGGAATTTTGAGAATATATTTATAATACTAGCTTATTTTATCAGTGTATCAGTATGCTTGTATAAATTTAGGGAGAACATACCTAAGCAGAATAAAGTTACATTTGTTCAATTAAAAATTTATCATAAAATTCCTTTTATTAGAGGTTGAATGAATCTGTTCGTTTTCATATCTTAAAATTACAAACAATTTTAAAATTATATTGTCTATCAAGTTCTGGAAAATATACTGCAATTGTTTAGTTTGTCTCAAGCCTAAGTTCAGGAAAACTTTTCCATATTTCTCAAAGACCTTTCATTTTACTTACTGAAATTTGGTAATTAGATTTTATTCAGTTAGTTCTATCCCAAAGCTATTTCTGTTTTAATAATGATCTGATTACTACAGTCATTATTCCAAAGGTATTATTGGGAAAACAAAACAAAATGAACATAGACTATTTTGTAGCATTTTTTTTTGTATGCTTGACTATTTTGTAGCATTTTTTTTTTGTATGCTTACCATTTCTAATTTCCAGGGCCAGTAACAAAAGAATTATAAACCACACCTCCCCCTCTTTCTGAGCTTAGCTCTCCCTCCATAACTGCTTTAGGGGGTTAGGCCTTGGGGCAGGATAGGTTGCACAGATAGAATGAAACCTGGCTTGCTGAGAGTTTTAGGTGAGGACCATGGAATTTTGAGAGTTCTTGTGCCCTTCTTTAGCTATTTCCAATTATTAGATGTATTTTACTAAAAGCTGTGACCAGGACAATTGAAAAAGATCTTTGCTTTTTCCAAGGCAGCCATTTGGCAGTTTTCTGCTGCTTTAAGGAAATTCTAGGGCAGTTCCTTTCTAGTGTCCAGGTTTATTAAGAGTAATTACAAAATGAAAGCTTTTGAATCTTGCTGCTCAGATAGTTTTTCCTTTTTTCATTTCAGAAGTACCAATTTATATATTTATATAAGATGCCTACATATTTCTAAGCAGTTTAATAGCGCTCTTTAGGAATTTTATTAATTTGCTATTACCATTTAGAGGTATGAAAATATATATTGAATAGGCTGACAGACACAAATAGGAAGTAAGTTACACAAAAAACAGAAACACAGGAATACTTTTGAGAGGGGCAAATAAAGGATTGAATATATTATCTCATCCCATTTTTACCTTTTTGCAGAACAATTTTAACTGTAATATCTCTGTTTTTAACTGTAGTGGTGGTATTTTCATTTTAAATCATTTTCGGGCCAGATTATGTTACAGAAATAAACCCTTTTTTATAGACTCATAACTAAAATCTTTTCAGCTTCCAATACAGCCCATAGGTTCCCTTTTAAAGGAATTTCCATAGTAACCAATTAAGAACATTTGACCAATACAAACGCAGGAGCATACCAACTAACAAATTTAAACAGACACGTAATACTTTATATTTAAGTAACACACCAGTTAATAACTAGACCGAACACACAAACTAACAAATGAACAGGTATTAAATGCTTAAAACATTGATTAATAATTAAACATTAAACTCTTGCTATACCTAGGTAACACATCGGCTAGCACTTAAATAGAGCTATTTATTTTCATTAAATACCAATGAATTGTTGGATTAGTAATTTTCTAGGAATATACTAAGCAGACAAATTTATGTCAGGGTTTCAAACCCTGTTCAGCATGGTACCCAGAAAACTGAAAGGTGTAGAGGTCAGAAAAAAGGGGATCATTTAGAACTGTGACCCAAAACTAAGTCTAGGGGACTCTTTGATCCACATTAACTCCTTACTGATTCACTCATCCAGTCAGGTATCTGAAGATGGAACTGGACAGGTTTCTCTCTCTGAAATTTTTTAAGGTGAGAAAAGTCTCTGGAATGCTACCATACTAGAGAAATCCCATTTTTTGAACCTCTAGAGTAAATTCAGTCCAGAGGCCACAAAAGGCTCAGTTACCCAGTTTATTTGCTCTTCTGGGTCTTCAGAGCCTCAGATATATGTCCTATTTAGAGGATTGCCAAATTGTTGCTGGACAAACGTGGTGGGTTATTTTGCCCGATATGCTCAAATGACCAATTCCTGAGGCACCAAGATTTCAAAGACAAAAAAAGTTTACTACTAGGCATGTAGCAGAAATCAGATGGACTATTGGCCCAAAATCTGTCTCTCTGAACTGCAATAACTCTGATACTTTTATAGAATTAAACAATGGGCAGGTTTAGGATAATGAGCGCAGTGGCCCCTGCTGATGTGATTAGGGGTGATCTAATTACTGAGCTGTGCAGATGGATTCCATGCTTAGTCACAGAGCACATGTAAGAAAATGGTGGCCTTGATATGACGAGGGGTGTGCTTTTTTATATTCTAATGATGTATAGGTGACTTGTAGGTTAAAGTCTAAGCTACTGCTCATGTCAGGAGGGCCCATTTTGGTTAGAGCCAGTCTCAGTTATCAAGATAACTTTGGACATGTGGTGGGTTAGTTCTGGACTGACCCTGTCCCTTCATCTATAAACATTAGGGGCTGTCTTTAGTGATCACAAGACTCCAATGTTGAAAAACTGGATAACTGGATACAAGTGAAGGTTAGTCACAAGATTTTTACAATCACAGGGGCAGAAGATAAGAGCTATACAATCATTATCAGAGATCACTGCAACTGGAGTACAGTTCAAAGATTTCAGGTATTTCCCCTGTCTATTCCAATATGCCAGAAAGCAAAAAGGAATATCTATATAATGATTCAGTAACCAAAATCATCTCTTAAATCCTAATTTCTCACTTACAGGAGCACAGCTACACTCTTTTTTTTTTTTTTTTATTTACATATTATCTTTGGCTGCTTTTGCAAAACTTTGCATGATTCTGTTCTGACAGGTTGTGTGTGGCCTGACTCTTCATAAATAAAGTTTTCTGACCCCTGTTCTAGAGCATTCTATCCCTTTCTAGCTATTGGTCTCTTCGCCTATAGTGGGCCCCATTCTAAAGCCTTTAATAGGAAAAAAAGTATAATAGCAATTCTTTGTTGTCTAGACACAGAATGGAACCTGGGTCTTCTCTCTCACTAAGCTACATCCCATCTTATTAGTCAAATTTTCTGTTTAAGGACCTTCTTCTGTTCCAGGTCATGGAACATTAGGCATTATCTTTCATTCATGCACCACAAAATAACAGGAGTGAAGTCATTTCCTCATGTGCTTCTCAGCATTCACAAAAGCCACATGTGCACATAGGAAAATAGAATAATTAGAGACAAGTTAAGTTTAAAATATCTGTAGACATCCCAGGAGAGATGTGTCCAATTGTTGCGTGAATCAAGGGACAAATCTGTAGGCCTCCAGGAACATTACATGGAAACAGAACAAACCAGGACCAAGGCTCCGAAGTTTCAAGAAGTAGGTTTTTATTCATCTATGGCCATAGGGCTCAGCCAAGTAGCCTCTGAAAGTCTGAACCCCAAACAAAAGGTTAACATTGGTTTTTATAGACAAGATGGCACATTAAAGGCGAGGTAAGTGGTTGGCTGGTTTAAATCGGGAAGGGCATGGAGCTGAGTATACAAAAGTGAATGTGCAGTTAGAGGAGGGGTTTCTTTGCAGAAATTTGTCTTATCTTGCCTATGTGCAGTTTTACCCTTTCTTGGGGCAGGCATCCTGCTTACGTGTGGTTCTGACTGCTCAGAGGAATTTGGGGCATTTTTAAAGAGGAGGTAGTTTAAATGTGCAAGAAAGGGTGAGGGGCCTGCCTGCTGAGGGGGCTTACTTGCTACACATGACAGTTCATGATCTGGAGTGCAGGAGAAAGTTAGACATGTCACTTTTAGGAGTCTTCCATCAATGGATGATAAGTGGTAAAATATTCCCTGGAGATAGATGAAATTTCTTAGGGGGCTGTTATCTGTGAACACAAACAGCAGGGAAATTCAGAAGAGATGGCAATGAAGGAGAAACCTGAGAAGCAGCAGTCAGGGTGAAAGGAGGGACTCCAAGAGAGAATGCAGTCACAGGAACCAAAAGAGCAGATGTCATAAAGTAAAGATTTGAAATATTGCATGCTGCAGAAAGATAGAAACAAATGAAGACTGAGAATCAAGAATTGAGTTGAAAACCTCATCTGGAAAATGTATTATAGTATATGATAGTACTAATGAGCAGTTAGCCAGTGTAGTCATATGTCTTGGTTCTCTTAGAACATGGCAACTAGGTAGAAAGAGTGTGGAATGAATCCCAGCTCTATTGCATACTCTGTGACTTCATGGAAATTTGTTAAGTTTATTAAGCCTCAGTTTCTTCCTCCATCTGTAGTATAAGGATAATAATCATTTACACATACATGGGATCATTAGATGAAGTGATGTATTTAAAGCACTTAACACAGTGCCTGTACCTAATTGTTTAATGAATAATAATTAATAATAATTCCCAGAATCTTTTATGTAAACCTGACTATAAAAAAAGAAGAGGGATTTGCTTTCCGGGATAAAATATCAATCAGATGGATTGCAAATTAGTATTTAAAGGATGATTTTGATTACTGAATCATTATATAGATACTCCTTTTTACTTTCTAGTGTATTGGAGTAGACAGAGGCAAATGCCTGAAATCGTTGAACTATACTCCAGCTGCCCTTGATCAACCAGAGAGAGCTGTAGGGTAGAGAGAGCATTGTTTCATTTCTCTTGTCTTTTTTTTTTTAATTAAAATTTTTTGTGTGCGTTTAATAGTTGGAGGGCTAAGAACTTATAGTCTGGTAGAAAAGCCATAAAGGAAAAGCTGAAAGCCTGTGCAGAAGTTTATTTCAAACCTAGAGTTTTAAGAAGTTTCCTGGGTACAGAAAAGTCAGTTACTTGATCTAACTTCAGCTCACGGTTGTTGGAATGGGAGGTAGTGGGTAGAAGGAAGAATGCAGGGGCAAGGAGAATTTAGCAACTCCTGCTGCCCCTGGGTAAATGGAGAAACTCATAGGGACAGCAGAATGTTTTGACAAACGAGAAGAACTTTTGTCTTGATGACAACTGCATTCCCTAAGGCATAATGGGAGTGGGGGGAGGGTGGATGTGAGTGCCCAGATATAGATAGAGCACTTTGCTAACTCCCAGGCAATCCACTTCCAGATTTAGAATGCCCAAGACTCCATTTTAAAATACCCAATAATATACACATATCACAAATAGAATTGCAGCAAACTATATTCTTTCAAAATGATGAGGGTTCTGCAGGGGTATTTTTTTAAAATATGTGTTCCTGAATAAGGCAAAACAGATGCACTTAGCCTCCTGAATACTTTTCTGTCTTAGAATTGGAATCTCTTACTGATTTGGATTTTGCTTATGAAGCATGGCATATGTTCCAATTGCGCTGGCCTTAGGCATGAAGGAAATCAATGCCTGGATTTTTAAAATATGGATTTAATCCAAGCTAGGCCTAGCCTAAAGCCACTGCATAACCTAGTTGTACTGATGTAGGAGAAAATACAGTCTATTAAAGTTCTTATGGGTTATAAGTAACCTCAGCAAAGTCTAATTAATTGTAAATGATACCTTAATAACCCTTTCTATAAAGAGCCCCTCATGTATAACTTGTGGGTAAAAAGTTTGTTAGCTTCCATTATGTGGCATCTGTTTACACCTTTTTTAAGGGACAAATTCGTTGTTTTCAATGGAGAAGAAGACTTCTGTATCTCTCAATGTTTTTTTCACTTGTCTTCCCCCTCTTAAGCCTGGTGATGTTTTATTCATTCAATCCTTAGATGTCTATTGAGTTCCAGGTTTGTGACATAGGAGTAACAATTATTCCTTTTCACCTTGTAAGGCCTGCATTCTCATTGGGGGGGACAGACAATAATAAATTAGCAAGAAGATAGCTATCAAGAAGAAGTGGTAACTGCTAGGAAGAAAAATAGGGAAAGCTAATTCAAAAGAGAATGCCAGCGTATGTTATTGTAGATAGTGTTGTCAGAGAAGGTCTCTGTGGGGTGGGCTGACATTTGAACAAAGAGGGAGTGAGGAATCAAGTCATGGGGCAAAATGTTCTAGGCAGAGGACAAAACAAGTGTAAAGACCCTGAGATAGGGGCTGCTTGGTATGTTGGAGGAAATAAGAGTTTGGGAGGAGTGGGAGGAAATGAGAGCTGGGCTCAAGTTACAGAGGTCTTGGAAAGCCATGATAGCATTAAATGTATGTAATGCCCAAAAGTATATACTATATCAGAAATTGTATACTATATCACTTAAACTTTTTAAGGTTTTTTTATTGTTAAATATAACATGCATACAAAGGATATATACATATATATATAAAAAAATGATTTTCAAAGCGTACTTCAATAAGTAGATACAGAACATATTTCAGAGTTTGTTATGGGTTACTATCCACTATTTCGAATTTTTCCTTCTAGCTGTTCCAAAACCCAGAGGCTAGAAGAAGTAATTTTTTTTTCTTTTTGTAAAAAATAACACATGCACTAAAAAGCAATAAATTTCAAACCCTTACACAATAAAGTTGTAGAACAGATTTCAGAGTTTGGTGTGGGTTACAATTCCACAATTTTAGGTTTTTGCTTCTAGCTGCTCTAAGATACTAGAGACTAAAAGAAATATCAATATAATGATTCAGCCGTCACACTTGTTTGTTAAACTCCACCAACTTCTCTGTATAACTCCACCATCATCTTTGATCTTTCTATCCCATTCTTTAGGGGTATTTGGGCTTCTAACCTTTTCTTGTTGGAAGTGGCTGTCAATGATATGGAATGGGGGAAAGAACAAGTTGATGTTCTGGAGAGGCTGGGCCCTCAGCATTTCAGGGTTTCTCTTGCCTGGGGACACATTTGGCGGTTGTAGGTTTCTGGAAAGTTACCCTAGTGCATGGAATCTTTGTAGACTCTTGTATTTTGCCCTAGGTGTTCTTCAGGATTGGTTGGAATGGTTTTGGTCGGGGTTTGGCATGCTATGATAGATAGCAATGTCTAACTGAAGCATGCATAAGAATGACCTCCAGAGTAGCCTCTCAACTTTATTTGAACTCTTTCAGCCACTGATACCTTATTTGTTCCACTTCTATTTCCTCTTTTGGTCAGAATGGCATTGTTAATTCCATGATGGCAGGGCAAGACTCATCCCTGGGAGTCATCTTCCATGTAGAGAGACTTTTAACCCTGGATATCATGTCCTACATAGGGGGGGAGGGCAATGATTTCACTTGCAGAGTTTGGTTTAGAGAGAGTGAGATCACATCTGAGCAATAGAAGAGGTCCTCCAGAAGTATCTCTTAGGCATAACTATAGGTAGACCAGGCTTTACTGTTGCATAGATAAGCTTCACAAGAGCAAGCCTCAAGAGCAAGGCTTGGCCTATCGATTTGGGTGTCCCTAATGTTTCATACAGTATCAGGGGTTTTCCCAGTGGTAAAGTTTAATAGTTCCATATTTTTTCTCCCATCCCTCAAGGGACTTTGCCAATACTTTTTGATTATCTGCTTAACATACTCTGGGATGTATCCAGGCATTCCATTAAGCAGTACAAGATTAAAGGCCCTCAGTCTTATTCTGGGCTCCCATGTGTTTGGATTGTTTAAATAATCTATCCAGACAGGTTGAGTTAGATAATGTGCCACAGAAAATTTAGGTTCAGAACCAATTTTTATTCCTGGTTAGTCTACCTTGAACTTCAAAGGTCTTGATCCTCAACTCAGGTTGTTCAGTGGGAGATCTTATTAGAGATTTAAGGACAAGAAGTCAGGATGGCCAAATGTCAGCAGAACTAAGAATAACTTCATTTCGTGGATTATGAGAATGTCACTTCACTTCTGTGGCCCTGATCCTCTTAATAAATTAAATTAAGTAACAATTTCTGAGATGCTTTCTGGTGCTGATACTCTCACTGCCAAAATGGGAGATACTATATGGTCATTAGTCAGTCCTACTGCCAAGAAGAGATCTTTGCATAGTATGAGATGCCCAGCATCTTTTTTCATCGATCAACCATTTTAACAGCCTGGAAGTCTAGACCAGAAAGAAAAAGAAAACAGCAATATAGGCAAACTAATTTTTGTTGTTTAAATAGAGGTGAAAATTGTAGAACAATCTTATTTTGTCTTAATCAAAACTGAATATCGTGGCTATAGTACCCTGTATCATATCACTCTGATGGTTTGGGACTTTTAAGAAGTTTCAACCAGGTATACTAAATGGCAAATGAATGAAGTGTTGGATGCTGTGCCAATACCTGAATCTGTGAACTTTAGCAAGTCAAGTAAACTCATATAATTCCTTTGTGGCCTTAGTTTTTCATCTATAATCTATGATAAAATGGGATTATATATATTTGAGGTTAAGTGAAATTAAGAGGAAAAAAGCCTATACTAAAATACTTCATAGGCTCTAATTATATGTGCAAAGGTAAAGGATTAAATAGAAATGCTGCAAGAGAAAATAAGTTTCTAAATTTAAATTGAGTCTTTCTGGGAGAGGAGTAATTTCTACCTTGCACCTAATATCTTAGATACTTAGGTTACAGAAAATAATGTTTTCCGTTATTTGTTTTGGTTTGTTAGTAGGTGCACCATTTCCAAAAAACAAGAAACGCTTTAGAGCATTTTGCCCATTTTTACTTTAATTTTCTATCCTATACTATTTTTTGCTAATATTTTTCTAAAATGAATTCAACAAAGAATATTGAAATTTAATTGCCAATTTATTTCAGGAAGAATTATGTAAGGTGTGACTTTAAAAATCTTATTTTCAACCCCTAAATGAATTTTATTGTTCTCATTTCATTAATTCATTCATTTATTCAAGATTGAGTTCCTAGTAGGTACCAGGCAATGTTCTAAGCACAGAAGCCTGATAAAGGAAAGTCTGTACCATCAAGTTGCCTACACCTAGTGCCGTGGGGGGTGCCCTGGGGGTGAGGGCACAAGATAAAGTGACTGGAGACTCCTGGCCAGAACTTTCAAATAGACTGAGTAGTCAGTCAGTTCCTGGCTACATAAAATGTGGTTCCTGGAGCAGCACAGGGGAGCTAGTTAAAAATGCAGAATCTCAGGCATGTTAGGCACCACTCCAGAACTAAAGATTGAAGATTTGCATTTTAACAAGAGTCCCAGGTGATTATTTACATATTAAAATTTGTGAAGGCCATGGCTAGATGAAAGGCAAAAGGAGAAAAAAGGAGGAGCTGTTTTCGAGGCAGAGATAGTAGAAAGCACAAACACGGAACACTTACGAAATTGCGTGAAGTAGGATTCGGTCAGAGTATATGGGTTAAGAATTTGAGTGAAGCATGTTGTGTGAGATGGAGCTGAAGAGGTCGTCAGGGACCAAATCCTGAAAGCTACACCTTACCTAGGAAATCTGAGTTTTCCTGAAAATGTTGAGGAGCTACTGAACGATTTTAAATAGCAGAATGTTATAAGCGGGTTTTAAGTGTAGAAATATGAGATATATAAATATTACTGAGCTTTCTATCACACAAGGGGAAACAACTAAGAGGTATCAACTTTGAAAAGGAGGCGTCAAAATAATACTCTTTGCAGACATTCTTTGCTCCCAAGAAAGGCACACTGATTCTACTGAAATATTGCTAAAACTAATCTTCATTCAGTTAAGAAAGCCAATTACAATACAAACATGAAAAACGTATAGCTTTACTAAATCTCTTACGTATAAAAATGGACAAATCCTAATAACTTTTTAGGAAGTAAAATACAATAAAATATCCCAAATTATGATAACGCAAATATTGAAGACTAGAAATAACCTTAATAAGAAATATTCCAGATGCATATTAAGAAAACTATTAAATTTTTTGGAGAAAAGCAAAAGAAAATGTTAGTGAATGGAGACATATGCCATGTTCTTGGATGGTAGATACCCTACTATAAAAATAGCAGTTTTAAAGTCAACACGATGAGATTAATAAATCCCCCGGATATTTTTAGAGCCTGAAAAAATAACCCAGAAGAAAAAAAATGAATATATTTAGGAAATATTTGAAAAATAATCATATGAATGGGAGACATGAACTGTTAGAGATTAAAATGTAATATATGATTCTTAGATATTGTGATCCTGAAGAGAAATTGGCTTATCAATGAAACAGATTAGAAAGCCACCAAATATCTATAATTTAGTCATTCTTAAAGGTGGAGAATATGGGTTATCTAATAAATAGTATTGAGACAGTAGCTAAACATTTGTCAAAATAATTAGGTTCCTTAACTCAAAATATTTTATCAAAATAAGCCTGTTTTAAATATTTAATTTTATAAACAAAGTCATGAAACATAGATAAATATAGGTGTAAGGCCTGGCCCCGTAGCCTCTGGCTGGAAGGCCCCCACCTGAACTAAAACCATGAACATCCGGGCATACAGCTGTTCAAACTCGGCCAATCAGGACCTGCCCTGACAAACAAAGGACCCCCACTGCACACGGCCGGTAGCTATGCCCACTGCACATGGCCCGTAGCTATGCCCACTGCACACGGCCCGTAGCTATGCCCACTGCACACGGCCCGTAGCTATGCCCACTGCACACGGCCTGTAGCTATGCCCCTGACTCTAAAGCATGCAAAACTCCTAACCTACCACAGGAGTCCCCGTAGGCATCATCAGCACCCCCCACTACCTAGCCTTTATCTAACCCTGCCGCTCCTACGGGGGTGCAACTTCCCCGGCCCGCACCCTGAACACCGGGACCTGGGAACCTCGCCCCAGGACAACAAAATTTTAAACTCGGACTCAGTTTCTCTGATTTCTCAGTTGGCTACCATCTAAAACATGACAATAGGTAATCATCTCCTCTTGAGATAAGAAAAAACATTTTAAGCACACATGCAAATGTAGAATCGATAAAGGATATGTGTTTACTTAAAAATCTGTGAACATTTGTGAGTAAAAAATCACTTAAAAATTTAAAATCAATCCTTCAAATTAAAAAAAGATTAGTTATAGGGCACACAAAGGGTTAATATCATTAATAAAATATATATCAAAAGAAATATGTAAGCAAGAATGCAGTCAACTTACAAAAAAGAGGTCAATATAAGTAGACATAAAAGTTCAAACTCAGTAGCAAAAAATTGAAAATTAATATGTTGAAATACCATTTGAGTTGACAAAAGTGGTAAATTGGTGAAGGTTTGTGAGAAGCTGACCTTTCAAATGCTTTGGTAAACACATTTGCCTTTCCTTTCTGGAATGCCATTGGTTGATGATATGTTTGAAAAATTTTATCTCTAGGAATTTATTTATTTGTTTATTTCATGGGCAGGTGCTGGAAAATGAACCTGGGCCACCATTGCACCACCCTAGGAATTTATTATTTAAAAAAAAAAATAGAGATGGGGAGGGTGGACAGGTGGTTCAGTGATAGAATGTTCGCCTTCCATGTGGGAGACCTGGGCTTGTTTCCTGGACCATGCACCCCCCCATCAAAAAAATTATAGAGAGAGAGATAGGGAAAAAGATGCACGCATGAACTATTCCTTGTAGCATTGTTTAAACAGCAAAGAGAAGATATGTAAGGTAAAAATAATTTCAATAATAATTTAAATCCTCAATTACATTTGCCAGAAGTCTTGGAATTAGAGAGGAGAAAGAATGTAAAAGCATTAACATTTCTAATCTTATACAAAGGGATTCGAGAGACAATATTTATTATTTGATTCATGACATTTTTAATGAGAGGAAAATTGTGTTAATATTTTATTTTTTATAATTTTGGGGTAACCAATAGCAGAATAATTTTTAGATTGCTAAAGAAGTGGCTATTACTTACCTATGGCCAGCAAGAAATAAAAAGCAAAAATATAGTCCATATAGCATATGGAAGAATAAAACGAAAACCATAAGGAAATATGAAAAGGATTGCAGTAAACATTATAGCAGAAGTAAAACCCAACATCAGGTGTGAACAATTAAACTTCCTTATTAAAAGACATAAGTTTAGATAAGCTAAAACTAATTCAATTTCATACTGTTAATAAAAAACAACAGAGAAACATTGAAAAATAAAGGCAGGACCAAGCACATGGCAAGTAAACATGATCAAGTAAATACAATAAAGAAAACAGGAATGACCGTGTTAATATTACAGTAGAATTGTTTTTTTAAATGTCACTATGACCACAAAGTTTTATTTGATCAAACCGAATGCATTATAAAGCTATAATAGTTAGGAAACACAACAGTAAATTCTACAGATAAAAGCATTTTTATAAAATGAATGCAATTCACAAAAAACACGATAAATCATATTGGGGGATTTTAACGTACTACCACTCGAATCTTGGCAGAGTAAATAGGAGAGAAAATAAATATCTAAATAGGTGAATAGCATAATGAATTAGGCTGATTTAGTAGATATATGCACATTACTGACCTCTACAATCAGAGAACATAGCCTATGTTCAAAATCTAGAATATTTTCCCAAATTGATCATTCCTTTGACATAGAAGAAAGCCCTCAATAGCTTCAAAAGAGTATAAATTGAATAAGTTACATCCTTGATTACAAATATGATTAATCTAAGAGGTAAAAGCCAAATTTAAATGAAAATATCTGGACACAAGAAAATTTAAGAATATTCTCCTTTTAGATCACGTAGGAATTTTGGATCAAATAGTAAATAGAAAATGCCTTTGTAAACAATTGGAAACACCATTGGCACTGCAACATTTCCCTTTTTGTGGACCATACACAAAGCTGTACTTTGAAGAAATTAATGTCTTTATTATAAAACTAGAGCATTCAGTTATAAGCTTATGAATCAAGAATTCATGTAGAGACTTTTTAAAAGCATGACTCAAGAAAGCAGAAAAAATAATGGAATTAAAGTAAAACAAAATTAAATTAGGTAGCAGGAAAACAGAATTCAAAAGCCATTTCTATGAAAAGTCTAATGAAATATGCCCTGGACAAGTATAATTATCAAAAAAAACCAACCTGAATTCACAATATTAGGAATAAGAAGAGACATAAAAATACATACTAAGGTAATGAGTGCTAAGTTTACAAAATTGAAAATAATAAAATTCTTATCGTCTAGAAAAAATGTTTTCAAAGTTGAATCAGCAAACAGTAAAAAAAAACAAAACTTTTCAACGAATTGTTTTCTAAAAAAGGCTAGGAATGTTCTTCCAATTATAAAAGGAAATAATAATTCCCATGCTATTAAAACTGTTCCAGAACATTGGAAAGTAAGTAGTTTTCTAGTTTTAGAAAACTGGTATAACCTGATACCAGAACCTGTCAAAAATGGCAAAAAAAGAAAATAATGAAATTGTATTTCAAAAATGTATTGTAATAAAAATTAAGCCTAAAGCTTGTTACTGAAAAATAGATTCAGTGTCAAATGCGTTTGGTATACACCTCCCCTTTAGGAGATTCACAATGCATAGAAACATACTAAAGAATCTGTGAGATTCTGGAGTCATCTGAGAGTTATCATTAACTCTGCACATTCCAAAATTTTCAAGCAAAAGCCACTGTTATTTTTTTTTTACATTATACTCTTTAGTATTTAAATGTGTTAATGCACTTCTAATGCTTGATACATAGTTGCTACTCAAAAAATATGAGTTTTCTCATATTGCATTCATGACTCTTCAGGCTTTTCTTAGATCCAGTTTTGGCACAGAGCTGACTAAAAAGTTATCGTTCTTGACAATGTAAAGGTAAACAGTACAGCTAACAGAAAGATGCAGATGGAAGAAGGTAGGAGAGATGAAAGGAAAGGAGAGGACTCTTCTTCATTTTGAAAAGTGGGGAATCGAATGATACCGTCTATGTTTATTGAACAAAACATGGAGGTACTGATGTAACATTTGAATAGTGACCTCACTATGTACAGATTACAGGAGTGGAGCAAGTGACTTTAGTCCTAATCTATCAGAGCTAACAGTCAGTAGACATTGCCCAAAGTTGATAAATCCAGAAAGTGGAATAATATGATTCAGAAGTATGGAAGGGATCACCAGACAACCCAACAAACCAGATTGGTTACCTTTGAGGAATAGAAGCTGGAGGACTGCTATTTCTCATTTTACGCCTTTTGGTATGATTTTGATTTTGATTTTAACCATGCACATATTTTAGGATGTTAAAACTTTTTAAATTTAGAAGTACACAATTGACTTTTAGCAGCGTTAGCGGCAGACAGCAATTTCCGTTGCAGTTTAATGCAGGCAGGACATAGCAATTTGAGCCAGACTAACCCTCAGTTTAAATCTTGGCTCTGTGAACTACTAGTACTTGTATGGCCTAAAAAGTAAAGTTCTCAGCCTGTTTCTTCCTCTGAACATATCAGTAACTATACCTAACACAGAAGGTATTTTAATCTTTGAGACAATGTATGTGAGGCACTCCGCACACAAATAGAGAATGCTTAATATATGTTGTTAATAGATACAAAATTGTATCTATATTATTCTTTTCATGTTACAGAAAATTTACTCTGAATCAAATAATCTTTGAGTGCCTAGATATATAATATTTAAGTGGAAATTTCTGAAATGCTAATGGTCACAGAAGATCTTCCAGCTGTTTTCAGATTATTTTTATTGGAGGCATGTGATGTAATGGAAGAACCCCACATTGGTTTGTCTGCCTCCACCTTGGACAAGTCATGTAGCCCAGTTTGGGTCGCTGTATCTGTAGAATGACATTGCTGGTGCTTTACCTGAAGACGAAGGTGAACCCAGTGTTCAGTTGAGGTGCTGGTCATGTCTAGGGCCCATGACTGTGTAAGAGAATAAAGTGGCCCATTGACTGTGGAGTCATTGTGGGATCCCACATGGCAATCCAGGCCTTACCTTTAATGTTTGGCCCTGGGGCTGAGGGAATATTTTGACCTCTGAAACAGGGTTTGGTTTGTTTAAAAAATTAAAATTAATCATGTGCTCTCCGAGGCTTAAAAAGTTTGCTTACCTCTGTTAGATGAGTTTAGTCATCTAAAATATCAGGGTTCCTTTTAGTAAATTTAATTCCCCACTAAATGATACTTTCATATGCTGTACACATGAATTTGGTATATATAATTCCACTATCAAACTAGTGGTTATGAATAAAACTGTTTCATCTTAATTGAAATGCAGTCCTTTTATGAAAAAAGACTGTCAATCAACTTTTATGCCAATTTTTTCTTTTTCAAGTTATTCAGGAGTAAATTGGATGGGATTCTGGTTAGAAATTTACTTGCAAAGAAGTTATTTTTCAGGATATTGCTACAAAAAGTTTTTTTATAAAAGAGGATGTGGGAGAGAGGATGAGGAACTTGAATTTTAATTACATCTCTACAAAGAAAACTCTTGACAAGTGTACTCACTCACCCATTCAGTAAATATTTGTTATGGGTAAGAGTGATACGGAGACGACAAAAATGATTTCTGCTGAAGTAGACCTAGTGTAAACAAAACATAAGACTATTTTCATTATTAAAAATAGCAAAATATGAAACAGTCTTGCATCATTAATTCAAATAAAATGACACAGTTAATATATATATTCAGAGAAAACTGCCTTTCCTTTCTGTCCCTAAACTTCCCATCCACATTTTTTCTGCTTATATTTGCAGGACTGTTATATAGGGGAAAAATGAAACAGACAACAAATCAAAACTTGTAAACCATTTTGTTGGTAATATTTGATATCTTCAGTTTGAATTATGCTACTGCAGTTTTGAGCCGGGCCTTTTTATTGGACTTACACTCCAAGAAATACCTCCAACAAACATCTTTGTTGGGAGTGTCCTGTTTGCAAGTTCTGTTTATTCTAAGGACAATGAAGAATTGTGTTTCAATTCCAAGTTTCCAGAATGCTAAGAATTCTAGATTGCCCTTACCATCTGACTAACAAGACTGAAGTTTGATTTTATCTACTAGAATTATAGTATTTCAAATCATAATCAACATTTGAGGAAAAGAAAATGCTTTTTTTTCCATTTTCAAAAATAGCAAAATATGAAACAATCTTGCATCATTAATTCAAACAAAATGACACAGTGAATGCATATGCAGAGAGAATGTCCTTTCTTCTCCATCCGTAAACTTTCCTGCATGGTTCATGATGGATGAGGATTATCTACACGTTGATAAACACGCTGGCAAATGCAAATGAGGACAATTGTGGGATCAAACTGACCTAATGAAATAGAACAATGTAGAGACCTTACAAATATTAGAAGCAGTCACATTATTGGGTCAAGTTAATATGGGGGAAATAACAATTTTAGGTTTATACCTGGGTTTAATCCTGGCTCTGTCTCTCCCAAGGTTAAGTAATTTACTTAACCACTCCTAGTTTCAGTTTCCTCAACTGTTAAATGGGGATCCTGACACCAAAAAAGCTATTAAGATTAAATGATATAGTTTTTAGATGGGCAGTTACCTAAGAGTTTTGGTCCCCATTCTGACTTGCAGAATATCCTTGATCCTTCCTCTGTGCATTTGAAGGATATTACGTGACCACTGATACTGGAATGATCTTCTTACCAGAATTGTTTTCTTAGCCCAACATCTTCTCTGGATGGGTACCTGTGCATTTGTGGAAAGCAGAAAGTATTGGATTGTGAGCTGGTGTATTCTCAGTAGGGTTGCTCATTAGGGTGGTCTCTACCTTACATCTGCTTTTCCTGGGGGTGGGAGTGGGACAGGTCCTTCTTGTGCAGCTGTGGTGGAGGAAGCAAAGCTGACTATATAATAGAGCTGAAGACTAAAGATGCTGCTCTGATGAACCTTCTCTCCCTAGTCAGAGGAGTGCTAGTAGGTCAGGAAAGAGGAGATGTGTGGCTTGACTCAGTTCCAGAGAAGCAGAGGCATATAGCTACCTGTGGCAGCCTCCTATCCAGAAGCCCCAAAGTCTCATTGACGGGTACAGGTACAGCCTCAGAAGGAACCACACCCAGCTTTACCACCACTCAACCCATTCCCTGCATTCCCATTATAAGATCTAAATTTATTGTAGTCTTTTGGAAATTTAACCTTCAAACACATTTCTTAGAGAGCTGCTTATACACATTAAAATAAGGCAGGATTGTGTTTAGCAATATATTTTTAATGCATTGAATTCATAGAAGGATATTAACATTAGTTTTATTCCTTTACAACCATGGTCACTTATAGTGTCACATTTAAATGAATGATAGAAGAGCTAATAATCCAAAATTCTAAAACCCTGAGATCATTTGCTATGCAGATTTTTGTATTATTACATTTCAAGGGAAAGGAGCTTAAAACATTATATATTCTGATTCTATCCTAACATCATCACTCAGATGATATTTGAAGGAGACCAAGAGCTGGCTTAATTTTCTAACAGTATTCTTTTTTTTAATTTTACTGTTTTTTATTTACTTTTTTTAATTAGATAAATTGAAGGTTTACAGAAAAATCATGTAAAAATGATAGCATTCCCACATACCCCCGTTGTTGACATTAGTGTGGTACCTTTGTTACAATTGTTGAAAGAATATTAAAACTGCACAGATAAACTACAGTCCATATTTACACCAGGCCTAGTTTTTCCCCATATACCACCCTATTATTAACACCTTGCTTTAGTGCAGAATATTTGTTACAATTCATGAAACTATTATCCATTGTCCACGAGAAGGCTCACTCCATTATACTGTCCTATGTTGTATCTTTTAATGTTTATCCCAGTAACATACATACAATCTAAAATTTCCTCTTTTAATCTCATTCACATATATAACTCAGTGCTGTGAGTTACACTCCCAATAATGACAGAATTTCTATTTAGGTTGACTGTAAAGTTTTGAGTATGGATGGATGATGGTGATGTAGCAGTATTCTTTTACCCCAGACAAGTATTTAAGTTCATAAATTCCTTTACACATAACCATTAGGCAATAGGGACAAGTGTTCTACTAGGAATATAGTTAATAAATGGGCACAAAGAAAAATTCAACAGCCTGAGTAATTAATATAAAGAATTTGCATCTGAATTAAAAGGTTTGAAATTAACTATCATCTTCATTCTCTGTAACATGTTTAAATATATTGGGTGTATTATCTAGCATACACCTAGGATCAAAAACAAAGACAGTTTTTGAAAGAGGAAAGAAATTATACATTTAAAATCCTTCTGTTTAAAATTTATTTTGTTCACAGGCTTTTCAGAAATCAGAAAACAAGGCTTCAGGTCATCATTTTTTTGAAGTTGTGTCCTCTGCGATTGCTGTAGAGGCCATGCTTCTTTCTCTCTTGGCTATGAAGTTTCTATATTTGGAAACATATTTTTTCTTTAAAATGAAAAGTACTGCAATACTCAGGAAAATGGACATTGCTCCCAATATCACCGTTAGTCCCAGATATATGTGTCTAGAAGGAGAGAGAATCTCAGTTATAATCATTCCAACCACCCAAACTGAGGAAAAATGAAAAAGAATAATCATAATTTGCAGGTGGTTTACTTTAAAAATGCAAATTCATTGGCTATTAGAGGCCTTTCTGTGAACACAGCAGACTATTGAAAGCCGTTTGCTATTATAAAGCAATTTCTTAGTAATAACATCATTTTCAGTTACTATGAATTACATAATCAGTTCCATCCTCTCTGTAAATCATTCCCTTAGACCAGGCGACCATACCCGTTTGCCCAGATCATCCCTAGTTTATGCTACTGTTGCCCCAGTGTAATTTTTAATAGTGCCCCCTTTCATGCTCAAAAGTATCCAGGTTTGAATGACAAATTATGTGGTTACCCTCCCTCAGATCTTGCCCAGATTCACTTCTACTGAAAAAGTGCAGGAAGCACTGCTAAGGTCAATCAGAGCTCCCAGGAGAGCAGGGTAAAGCTTAAATCAGTGCCTTCTGTGAGAAGCCTGCAGCTCTACATTCTGTTTGAAGATGGTAAGATATGGACGGGCAGGTTGAATGAGTCATTCCGGTCTCCTTGTATACAGACCCTCAGTCTCTGAGTTATATTGTCTTTACATGAGAGTGAATATAGCCTTAGCAAATATGTGAGTGAAGTCCAAATTATACTCACAGATTGGGTCCCCTTCAAAGACCGAAATAAATTTCTCACATTACATCAAAGCCTATTAAATCCAACAAACTTATTTGAGGTGGGCTGCTCAATTCAAATCCAATTTACACAAATCAGTACCAGGTTTATGTCTCTAGAAAATGCTCGGCTTATAAATCTAAAAAAAAAAAAAAAATCCTTCCGGCTTTTAAACCATTGAAGCATTGCTTTTAGCAATAAGGGGACTAAATGTTTGATGAATTGAACTGAATGATACCACAGTGAGAAAGCCATGCCTCCAACCCCCATACACAAACAGAGAAAACCTTTTACTTTTATGCACTTCAAGTACTGGAATAATTGAACATCAGTTTGGCCGTAAAAGCCAGACAGATTTAGAGCCAAATCCAACTCTTGCCCAGGGGGATTATATCTGACGTAAATGGTACAGTTTGGCTCAGTTTGAAAAAGAATAGATTTAAGCCCCAAATGTGACCTAAATTTAAATGCTTCTGAGTTTCAGGGAATTACTTACCCCTTTGTGTGCATAAACTTTCAAAATTCTCTTTTCTGGAATTTTATGTAATATTAAAAATATTACTACTCATTTAAAGTGGGAATCAAGGTTAGTAATGAGGAGGAAAAACAAAAACAAAGATCTATTCAAATAATGAAATAATGGAAGAAGTCTGTAAAAGAGAACATGCTTTTTGATTAGATGCTCCTTTCCTTTCAGGGTAAGTATGTGAAGAGTTATTAGTGTCAGTTGCAGTATGCACATTGGGGATGTTGGAGTAGCGAGATGCTGGAAGCCATTTGATCGAGTACCTAAAAGCATCTGAATCGTAGAATCTGCAGGATCCTTTACTTCCACATCTTTGAATTCCCCATTTGAGACATGAGGTGTCAATCAAAACTCCAAAATATACTGGAGCTGGGATTCCTGCTGTGAGGAAAAACAGTGCACATCATTTTGGTTATCCTATATGGAGGCACTTACTTTTAGACTAAGAAAGACAGTTTTGGAGATAACAGGGCTTCAATTAATAGATGGACAAGTAAAGGAAGAGTCAGATCCCATCTACTAAATATCAGTATCAGGCAGCTGCTTCAAGACCCAAATGGTGATTGGATGTAAAATGAAATTTTAGTTGATACAGAAAATTACAGAAAAAAGTTGATTAGGAATGTGGTACCAGATTACACATTGAAATATTCCAACTCTCTCTCTCTCTAGCCCAGTCTTTTCTCTGCAGCTCTAGAATCATGATATAACTGCCCTGTTATACATCAAGGAGATGTCTCTCAAGCACTTGGAACACAACTTGAGCTCATCTTCTTCCTTCACAAAGCTGTCCCCTATTCACTGGAAATTCTTGGAAGTCATCTTTAACACCATCATCACATTTAGTTTGTACCCAAATCATGCCAATTCCACCTCCCTGGTATATCTTAAACACGTTCCCTTCTCTCCATTCCTACTGCCACCACTTTTATCCTGATTTAAAGCAACAACCAATTGCTGATTCTTTCTGATTTCTCCCTTAACCCATGCCAATCAATTCATCATAGAGATGCTAGATCATTCAATTAAATAGGTAAATATCCAAGAATTGTTCTCAATACAAGAATAGCTAACTAGCCACTGAGCCCCATCTACATTTCCCACCTTATTCTAGGCAACATTCATTGCTTTTTATTTCAGACTCCTACTTTACTTGATTTCTTTCAGTGCTTAAAATAGTCTTCCCTCTTTCTTACATACCTTCTGATGCTTTCTTTAAAGCTCTTTCCCTTTCTCTTCCTTTTTAACATTCATCCACCTTTGAATTTCAGTTTAAATGTTACTCCTTCAGGAAAGGCTGTTTTAATCCCCTGAACTGCATTAGTTCTTTTGCTCTGCATCCCATAGCATTTTTGCTTCCATTTAGAAACTTCCAATGCTCCTGTGATGGCTTGCTGAGTGTCTGCCTTTCCTGTGAGACTGTAAGCTCCACAGGAGCAGGGGCCAGGTTATTCTTAATCAGGCTATAAGCCCCAGTAGGTTCTCAATGTATGTTCATTGAGAATTCAATCCCTCTTTGGAAAATAAAGATGTCTCTCATATACAAATTTCAGCACAAGTATATTAATGACTTCTCACCTTAAAATATTTTGGCTAACACTTGTATATAAGAGACACCGTAAACTGTGATCTTCTTCATCATGGTGAGTCATTGTCCAAGTTTAATTCAGGCTTTACCAAAACATGCTCCATCTGTGGTCTGCTCACAGCTCAATTTTATATTTTGTATGGTTCAAACTGATGGTCCATTCACAGCTGTTAGTTAGTCTGCATAGGTTTTGCTTTTTATTTTATTATTTCAATTAGTAGATGATTTTAAAGGCCAGAATATTTTATTATAGAAAATCACAAGTTTTGTATTCTCTTGAAAACTGCCGAATTTAGCTAACAGTTGGCTGGAGTTGAATAGCAGATGCCTCCGTCTTTGCCCTTCCACCTTTTGCAAAGACAAGGAGTTCACTTTCCAACTCTGTTAAGCCTCCTCCCTGCCTAGTCACTCATTTACTTCGATTGCCTGGACTTTTTCTACATTTATCTCCTTTATATATTTTATCATCTGTTTTAAAATTTCTGTTTATGCTTAAATAGGATGAAATATTCACACTGAATCTTAAAAGACCTAGGAATATTTGTGGCCCTTCGAAACTTCAGAGATTATCCATTTGTTCCTTGATGACAAACAGGAAATATTGAAAAAAAAGAACAATATTTTCTCTTTGAGGTCTATCTAAATTTTTCAAATACCCATGTAATAATTGAGTCAATTAAGAACTGTCAGTGGTGGCTTAAACTTTAGGTAAAAGATGTCTTAAGGGAACAGAATATTCACATAGACACAAGGTTTCACATCACAGATTACTTACTAATTAAAAAGGAGAAAGGTACTTTTATGATGGAGAAAACTGGTGGACACCTTTTCCACCAGTAGATCAAACTTAAAATTCCCAATGATGGGACACATGTAAGTTATATGCTTCCTGATATGATGTACTGAGAAACACACAATATCACCTATGCAGTATTATTGTAAAAAATACTTCATCTGTGCATAATCAAAAGCAAACAATTAGACAAATCCAGTATGCTACAAAGCAACACTTTGCCTCTTAAAAAAATGTCATTGTTGCAAGACAAAAAAAATTATCAGGGTTATTGTTGGAGATCAAAAAAGATAACTTAATGGAATATGGAATTTTTATTAAATCCCTGATCAAAAGGGGAAAAATGCTAAAGAAGATATTAAAATTCTAATAAAATAAATTTGAATATGGAATGTATATTAGATACATTATTGTATCAATGTTCGGTTTCTTACATGTAATAATGGTATTGTGTTTATGCAAAGGATGTACTTCCTCTCTTAAGTTAAGGTCTTTGGGTAATGTGTCATGATGTATAATACATTTTTTTTCAAATGGTTGAGCAACATATATGTATGCTGAGAGAGGAGAAAAATTTTTGTTTTTGGACACACTTGATGAATCCAAGTGTCAGTTATACAGGTATACATTGTATTTCCTTCAACTTTTCTGTAGGTTTGAAATTTTTCAAAATAGTTGAAAGGGGGAGAGGAGAGGAAAATGGAACGTATAAATTGAAAGAGATTTGAGATGTGTATTACTCAAATGCAATATGTAGACCTTGTTTGGTTCTTGATTTTCAAACAATTTGTAAGGAAAGATATCAGTTAATTGAACACTAATTGGATAATTGATATTACAGTTTTTCTTAAGATGTGATAACCATAAGTTAAAAAAAATGTCTTTATCATTTAAATTAGAAGTACTTCCCAAAAAAATTGTATGGATGAAATGATAAGCTGTCAGAGACTTATTTCAGAATAATCAAATAGAAAAATGCATAGGGATACCGATGAATTAAGATGGGCCATGTTATCAGTTGCTGAAATTGACTAATGGATACATGGGAGTTCATTATGAACAAGCAGAGCACAATAAATATATATAAATATATAAATATATATATATATATATATATATATATATATATATATATATATATATCATGAGATCTGGAGTATTTGGTACCTATTTATTTATTTATTTTTACATGGGCAGGCACCGGGAATAGAACCTGTGTCCTCTGGCATGGCAGGCAAGCGTCCTTGCCTGCTGAGCCACCGTGGCCCACCCTGGTACCTATTTATTTTTATCAATTTTAAGTATAATGAGTCAGTGGCCTGGTGTCCTCTAAATTTATAAAATTATCATAATGGCACTCACAGTTTTACATATTTGATGTATTTCAAGACACTACCACTGTTATTATTTTGTTTGCTCCTGAAATTATCTAACTTTAAACTAATCTCTTCAAATTGGTCTTATTGGTCTTACTTTTCAGCACAAAAAAATATCCCATAATCATCTTATGCATTTTCAAACCCAGATTTGAATCAGTCATTTTTCCAAGATGGCATGGTTCCTTTAATGGAATTGATACTTAGATATTGTACACTGACTACTATGGGTGTATCTTTCTCCTGGGTTATCACGGCTTCTGGATTGTTCACACACACCCATGCTATGTATTATTTTAAAAAAAAAGTATGAGTTCCTAGTGATATCTTAAATTAAAATTTAAGAATGAGTTTTACTTAAATTATTTTATTTTATACTTTTTTTGCTTTTTGATTGCACTGAAAATATTTATTCCTAGTGATATAAACATCTTATTTGCTTTACCTTAAAATATATGATGATTTTGGCATAACAATACCAATATTAGTGTTAATGATAACACTATAATTGCAATGGAGGTATGGAGATATGATAAAACCTCTTTTTGAATCGTTTAAAGTATTTTCTGTATGTTTATGTCACCAATTCTATACACAGCTAGTTTTAGTTTGTTTTGAGAATCTCTTGATTTAGTTTAAATTTGTTTTCAAATTATATAAAACCTTTACATAATTCACAATAAAATTACATTAAGCAGCATTTACGAAGTCTCCTTTCCATCCTGTCCTCTCTTCCTTTTTTCCTTTCTTCCCCTATTACTAAACATTCCATTGTTACGTTTAAAAAAAAAATAAGAGCAAATATTTTTGTTTGTCTCTATTTCCACCTCTCAACACTTCTTATACAAAAGAAATCATACTATAAACATTATTCTGCATTTTATTTCTTTTCATTTAATGCCAGACCATGGAGATCAATTGTTAAGTTAGAGGCCTTGAGATCAATTGTTAAGTTAGAGGCCTTCTGCATTCACACTTATAGATGAATAGTTGTCCATTATGTGTTTTATCATAATTCATTTAACCAGTCTCAAACTGACAGACATTTAGACTGCTTGAAGTCTGTTACTATTAACAAATAATGCCACAATGATTAATCTTATGCATAATGGTTAGACACTTCATTTTTTGCTAGCAAAATTTTGTCATTTCTTAGAAATGACATTGCTGGTCAAAAGGTAAATCCTTATGTAATTTTGCTAGCTATTGCTAAATAACTCTATGTAAGAAAGTTATCATTTCCTTAACAGCAATGTGCAAGAATATCTATTTTCCAATTATTACGAATACAATTTGGTGATATGCCACTCTGATAAATAAAAAATTGTACTTCTATAGTTTTTTAAAAAAATTCTTATTCCTGGAGATGTTCTTGTTGATTAAAAAAAATACTAGAACAGTTGTAGTTTTACATAAAAATTATAAAGAAAGTCCCACACAAGTTGTTTTCCCTATGGTTAACATTTTGCAATTATGTGGTACCTTCATTACAATTGATGAAACAATATTATTAAATTATATGAACTATAATGCTTAGTTGTATTAGGGTTCGCTCTGTGTTGCAGTTTTTTTTTTAATTTTTATCCTAGTAGTCTAAAATTTCCCATTTTAACCACTTTCAAATATACAGTTGTGGTGTTAATTATAATCACAATATTGTGCAACCACCACCCACTGTTACCTTAATTTCCCATCACCCCAAACAGAAACTCTGTAACAATTAATCATTAATTCCCCGTTCTGTCCCCTCACCCCTGCCCCTTAACCCCTATTCTAGTTTCTGAATCGATAAATTTACATATGCAAATTATTTCATATCCGTAAGAATACAATTTTAAGTCTGCTGATTTATTCATTTGTTCATCCATTTGTCATGTTTCAGAGCTTCATTCCTTTTACAGCTGAATAATATTCCAGTATGTGTATATATGACATTTTATTTATCTATTCATCTTTCCATATATGAATTCAGAATGGCCCTACATTTATTTAGGTCTTTAATTTCTTTCAGCAATGTTTGTAGTTTTCTATGTCCAAGTTCTTTACAGCCCTGGTTAAATTTATTCCTAGATATATTGACTTATTTTATTTGTTATTGTAAATGGATAATTTTCTTGATTTACTTTCAGATTGTTCTTCGCTAGTGTGTGGAAATACCAGTGATATTTGCATACTGACCTGTACCCTACCAGTTGGGTAGGGTTCAGTTATTAGCTCTAGTAGATTTGTTTGGAATTTTTCAGGATTTTTTTATATATAGGATCATGTAATTTGCAAATAGGGACAGTTTTTCTTCTTCCTTTCCAATTTGTATGCCTTTTATTCCTTTGTCTGGACTAATCACCTAGCTTAAACTTCTAGTACAATGTTGAATAGCAGCGTCGAAAACAAGCATCCTTAATGTCTTGTTCACTCTTCATGTTGGTAGGGGGAGGTTTTCAGTTTATCACCATTAAGTGTGATGTTAGTGATGCGTTTTCCATGTATTCCCTTTATCATGTTGGAGAAATTTTGTACTATTCCTAGTATTCTAAGTATTTTTGGTCAAGAAGTGGTGGTATATTTTGACAAATGCCTTTTCTACATCGTTTGAGGAAAGTATATGTTTTTTTTTTTAATTCTCTATTTCACTTATCTGCAGTTTAATCTTTATTATATCCTTCTGCTACTCAGTTAGGGTTTTGCTTACTCTTCTTTTTCTAGTTCCTCAAAGTGTGAGGTTAAGTCACGAACTTCTTTTTTCTTTGTAAATGTATTCATTTAGAGTTATATATTTCCCTCTCAGCATGCCTTTGCTGCATCCCATAAGTTTTGTGATGTTGTGTTTTCATTTTGTAATTTTGTGGTTTCTTCTTTGACCCATTGGTTATTTAAGACTGTGTGATTTAATTTGTACATATTGGTCAATTTTCTAATTTATTTTTGTCAATTTGTTTTAATTCCAGCTTTATGTCATTGTAGTCAGAGAAGATACACTGTTTGATTTCAGTATTTTAAAATTTATTTGGACTTGCTTTGGGATCTAACATATGGTCTGTCCTAGAAGAGCATTCATGTGCACTGAAAAAGGATGTGTTTTCTGCTATTGGTGGGTGAAGGTTCTCTATATGTCTGCTAGGTCTAGTTGTTTTTATAGTATCATTCAGTTCTATTTCCTTTCAGATTTTTTGTTTAGATGTTTCATATTGTTAAAAGTGGTACTTTGATGTCTTCTACTACTAATGTAGACTGTCTATTTCTGACTTTAAGTCAGTCAATATTTTTTCATATTTTGGGGCTCTGCATTATATGAATGTATATGTACAATTGTTATGTCTTGTTGAAATGACCTCTTTACCAGTACATAATGTCATTTTTGTCCTCATAACAGTTTTTGACTGAAAGTCTATTTTTACCTGGTATTAGGGATAGGTAAAGTAACTTCTGGTAATGTAGGACCTTCTGCCATTTAGCTATTTTGTCTTCGTAAGTTTTATATCCTTTTTGTCCCTCAATTATGCTATTACTACCTATTTTTATATTTATTTGATCTTTTGTAGTAAACCATTTTGATTCCCTTCTCATTTTCTTCTAGATGTATTTTTCAGATATTTTCTTTGTGATAACCATAGGGCTTAAATTTAATATCCCAGATTTTAAATTTAATACCCTAAATCTGTAGCAATCTCATCTGACTTGATACCAGCTTAATTCAATAGTGTGCACAAAAAATTCTTACAGCCTCTATCCTCCTACATTTTTTTGTTCTCACAAATTATATGCATATACACTGTGTCCGAAATAATAAATTTATCCTTATTTATGTATTTGCATTTTATATCCTACGAATAGTAAAAATACTAGTGGAATTTATAATTATTCATGCAGTTACTTTTACTGGCTACCTTTCTTTATGCCACTTTGTGCTATCTAGTGTCCATTCATTTCAGTCTAAATGAATCCCTTTAGCAATGCTTGTAGTGGTGACAAACTCCCTTAGCAGGGGATGAATTAAACTTTCCCTAATTTTTGAAAGAAATTTTCATCAGATATAAAAATCTTAGTTGGCAATTATTTTCTTTCAGCCCTTAAATATTTTGTCCCATTGCTCCTTGTCTCCATAGTTTCTGATGAGAAATCAGAATTTAATCTTATTAGAGTTTGATTATAATGTGTCTGGGCATGGTTGTCTTCAACTTTATCCTGCTTTGGGATTATTGAGCTTTTGCTAAATTTTGGAGGTTTTCTGCCATTATTTCTTTGACTATTCCTTCTGCCCTGTTCTGTTTCTTATTCTTATGGGACTCTTATAATGTGCATATTGCTATGCTTTATGTTGTCCCCCAAGTCTTTTAGTGTCTGTTCACTTTTCTTCATTCTTTTTTTCTTTTTTCCCTGCTGCTCAGCCTGAACATTTCAGACTGATTCACTGATTCTTTCTTCTGCCAATTCCAATCTTCTATTGAAACCCTGTAGGGAATTTTTTATTTCAATTATTGTGGACAACTCCAGTAATTCTGTTTGATTCCCCTTTATTTCTTTCTCTTTTTTGAGATTCTTATTGTGTTCATATGCAATTTTTCTGATATCATTTAGTTCTTTCTCTGTGGATTCCTTTCGTTCTTTGAGAATATCGAAGGTCATTTTTTAATTATCTTTATCTGGCATTTTTTTGTTTGTGGTTTCTGAAGTTTTGTTCCTTTGGATGGGTCATCATTTCCTGTTTCTTTGTGTTTGTCTTATAATCTTTTGTTGCACTCTGTACATTTTAATATTTTAATGTGCTAACTCTGTAATTTAGTCCATGATCTCTCTGATCCTTAAGGTTTTATCCAGTTGGTGATATGACAGGGATTTTCCAGCAGCTAATAAAAACAAACAAGTTGGTCTTCTTGATTTGGCACTCACACAGTTACTACAACGCTTTACTGTTTTCTGGAGCTGTGTAGAAGAAGGCAGCTCTGCCAGATTTTGCTAGTTGTTAAAAATTCTGTGGGGGAATGGAACCCTGGAGTATCTCATGCCACAATCTTGGTTGATCAGAAGTTGGCTGTTTGCTCAGTCTAGTTTTAAATTATGCTTATTATGAGAGTTTGAGCCTCTTTTATATATTAAAAGTTATTCACATTTATTTATTCTATGAAATGGCTTTCCTATCTTTTATCCATTTTTCTGTATGGTTATTTGTCTTTTTCTTCTTAATATTTAGAAGCTCTCCAGTAGGTATATTAGCAAATTGTCTGTCACATAAATTGCATAATTGCTTCCCACAGTTTGTCATTTACTTTGATTTTGCTATGATAGTTTTGGCCTTTTTTCAGATATGTTTATATTTTTATGGAATCACTTTTATGAATTTTTTTTACTTGAAACTTTTCTTGTACTGTATATATTATATCTAGATTTCCAAAGATATAAATTAGGGTCAATAATCTGACATTTTTCTATAGAATCTCTATTTCTGTGTTGTAAAACTAAAGCCAGCCATGTGGCATATACCTCCATATTTGTTGCTTCTCCAACTCTATCAGGATTATATTGCATCAGCATATATATTATAGCCACTTTATATCAATATCTATATAAACCAAGTTTAATTTCAATATTCTAAAGCTCAGAGTTTGATTTTCTTCCAAGACAGTTCTTGTTTGTCAAATTACAGAGGAATATTTACAATTATTTTACTTTGTTCTTCAGAAAATAAACAACTGAAGGATAGAAATTTTCTATGCTTCATTCACTCTGTTTTTGCGTGTGTGTGTTTTAACTAATTCATATTGAAAAGTTTGGTGGCCAGAGAAAATATTCCAATAACATTTAAAAGAATTACCAAGTGAAAACCATACTTTGATTATTTGAATAATCAAATCTTTCTTCGTTATAACATATTTTAGGGAAGAACATTGAGAATAGGTGAAAAGAATTCCTTCCATTTAAATAACCAAACAACTCATATTTAGTTTTTGGCATTTCTCTTTGATACACTGCTTTTCTACTCTCCTCTTAGAGGGCTCTCCCATAATAGCAATAGATCTTTTGACAACAGGCCAGTATTGGAAGAGGAACACTGTTAATCAAACATTGTCATTAATCTCACCAGATCATTTATTATATCTTAGGTACTCAAAAAATGCCTCTTGAATAAAAGAAGAGAGAAGGAAGGAAAAAAACGAATGGAAAAGGAATATGTACTTCACCTGTGTAAATAAGTTATGCATTATAATTCTGTGAAAATATTTAGAAAAGTATTCAAAATACATTTGTGGTGGCTACCATAAGTTAAAGCATAGATTATACTTACCAAGGACTCTTATTGCTAAGGTGTAGATACCCAGGGCAAAAGACTTAAGTTGTGGCTTTATGCACCTAAAGTAATAAAAGCACAATTAAAAAAATATGGTCATGAAAACAAATAGAAATATTAGTGATAATCTACTTAATATACTCGAAATGATGTTAGTATTCAAGTAGCATTTATGGAGACTCCATTAGTATGCTAGGCATTGGGCTGGCAAAATATGAAAAAGCCGTGCTCACTTAACATCTAATGGCTCAAGAAGCTTATAGTTAATATTTCTAGAAGGCAAAGCACCACTATATGACATATTCAAATGCTGATGGGCAAAGTAAAATCAATTCAATCAGTAAAATAACAGATCCACAGAACATAAAGCCAAATTTCTAAGAAATCGTAAGAATTTGAAGGAACAGTAAAGAAATAATAGTGTGTAACTAGTTTTTTGTGGCATCTGGTATAAAAGCACAGGACTAAATTGACCAGAGTTAAAACGATCATTGTGGCATACTAAGTGATGGTGCTGAATAGAGAAGTCCTGAATTTATCAGCTAGCCCAAATTAACAAAAGCATCATTATATGTCTATATAGGCTTAACTGATTAGCCTATGGATCATAATTGTAATAATTATGATGATATATGATGGCTATTGAGTGTTAACAGTGGTGCTAAGTACTTCATATGTATCATCTCATTTAGTCTCTGCTTTAAAAGAGACTTTTGTCCTTCAACTCAAGGGAGCCCTTCTGATATAAAAAAATATACTTTGGTATATATGGGAGACTGGAAGTAAGGAAACTCCTTCCTATAATAGCCTGAGTCTTTCTTTACTTGGCCTAGTTGATTTCTTGGTGCAGTATATGATGGTGTGGAAGAAATGGCCCTGGTTTTGGCCATGAAGAAAAACTCTTTTTTTTCTAGGATTCTAGGAATTCTAGAGCAATGTGTTTCCATCTTTCTAAACCCATGCTCCCATTTCTCCATTTAAAATCCCATGTTTTCACCAAACTCAGTGTCTCATGTTCTCACTAAAATCTTTTGAATAACAGATTTGTGTAAATTACATTCTAAATTCTGTTTCTCTTTACTAATTAATTTACATAATATACACAAATATGGAAATTAAAGGTGAGGAGAGTATTTTTTGTTCGTCTCATTTTAGAAAAAAATTAATAGTCATCCTTGGAAAATAAGTGTTAATTTAAAAATCACCCATTTCACCTCATAAAAGATTGATTTCAGTAAAATATTTCTTTTTTATGTTTAATAACTTTTCTAAAATTTATACTATTTTTAGGTTATTTTGATCAATTGTGTAATATTTGCAAATCAATTATGTAACATTTGCAAAACTAATTCAATAACCCAGAAAATTTTTTCACTGAGCATCCTGGTTAGAAGACCAATATCTAAAAATTTGAATTTGTATAAATTTTTATGCTGACATATAGTAGGATAATAAATTTAAAATGTTCATTTAAAAATTATATTACAATAGAAGAAAATTCTATAAGGAAGTTGAATGACGATACAAGCAGAAGGAAGAAAAGAAAAGTTGTATCATTTTTGAATATTAAAGATGCTTCAAATAGTTTTTAATTGGGTGGTTTGGGTATCTGTTCACCATGTTCTTTAGATCCCATTGAATATATTAAAAGTGATTTAATCACTATTTATATCTCCTATATATATATAGGAGATCAGTGCTTAGTCACAAGTGAAACATGATAAAAATTTTTGTATACCAACTTAAAAATATGCAAGGGAGTACATAGCTTTAAAAATTCTTTTAGAAAGGTTTTGGGAAAAAAAGATATATGACATTACTGACACCGTTTTCATGGATTAGAATCACCAACTGATACAATAGCCATAAGATTCCCCCAGATAATCCTAATCAGGGAAAGAATACATGGAAAAATAATAACCTATATATAAAAATAAATGGAAAACATCTTGATATCATATGGGCCTTCAAAGTGTCTTTTAAATTGTACCAATCATAAATTTGGTGAAATTATATGTAATTTAATCACATCTTGTCTAGACTAGCTAAATTTTGTATACTAGCATTAGAAAGTAGCATACTCTATTTATTGAGTGATTTTAGTGATAAATAATCCTAATGCTGTTCTCCAGACCAGTGATTTGCAAATGTTTTTAACTAAGAGAACCTGTACTCAATCACATGTTTACACAAAGAAACTTTAAAGCAGGCAACATAGAAAACTGGCAAAAGGATGTGGGACCAAGTTCTCTAAGAGCTCTTTAAGGAGTCTTGATGCTTCCTCAGAACTGAATTTGACATCACTGCTCTAGATGATTATATTTCACTTTATATATTGATACTGGGAGAGAGAATCAGTGTTCACCTCAGAAGCAAAATGTATCCAGGTATGCCACCTAGGGATAAAGTATAGGATGTGATGACAGAAATTACAATGAAATACAGAAACATGTTGGGGCATCCATTGTCTTTCTGACATTTGCCCACTAGGGCTGAGGAATTTCCTGATTTAGACGCTGTAATTTCCACACACGTGCAGTTATGAAATATCTGTAACATAATAGGGATAAATATTTATTAAAAAGGCTCACAGTATGGTATACATGCATTCTATATACAATGGAGGACGTATTCTTGAACTTTTCTTTGTTAGGGCATATTGTACAAAGCAGAATCTATAGACATAAAACATTCTACTACCCAAATAGCAAATTTTAGTTGGTCTATAAGCTACTGACCCTACAGTAACAATCCTTTAGTAAATGCTACCAAATCCATGCATGCCTTACCACCTTCAACACCACTCTCAGGTCTAAGCCACTAGTCTTTCCTGCCTTGTCTGCAATGCTCAACCACTTTCCGCTCTCATATCCAGCATAGTCTAGACTCACAGTAACCAAGTGAGTCTTTTAAGAGATTGGTCAGATTGCATCACTACCCTCGACCAAGGCTTCCCATCATATTTAATAGAAAAGCTCCAATCCTCCTTGTGGCTGACAAACTACACAATGTAGGTCATGGATTCTACTCCAATCTCACCACTAAATGCTCTTCCCTCTCTTTGCTTCAGTCACACACATGGGTTCCTATTTTATCACTGCCAATTCTCAAACATGGCAGTCTACCCATGCCCTTTCTGTTTTCTCTGCGCAGGCAGCTCTTCTAGACAGCTGCATCATTGGCACCCACACTTCAGGTTTCTGCCCAGATATTACATTAGAGAGAATTTCCATGACCATCCATTCAAAATAGCACCACCACTCTCTTCATCCTCTTATCTTGATTTGTTTTTCTTCACAGTACTTATTACCCCCCCATCATGACACTATATATTTATTCTTAAGCTACATTTCCCCTTTAGAATATAACCTCTATGAAGGCCAAAATTACTTGCTTTGTCATTGTACACTACATAAAATATTGTCTCGCACATTTTAAGAATTCATTGAAAATCAGATAAATAAATGGATAGAATTTGAGAATATGACAGAATGTGTAGTTACTAGAAACATATTTCTGTAAATTGTTGTGTCAAGCTCAACTAGTAGGACTAGATAGCTAAGCAATGCACTTTTTATTATATCTGTTTCTTTCTTACATTTCCTGTATGAATTTGTATATAATGAATTGTCATTTCATACAAAGGATTTTATGAATTGGGGGATAAACAATGAGAATAAATAACAATGAACTAAACCCAGTATTTTCTTTTCCAGAAAGATGAGCAATATAGATTTCTTTTTATGCCATGCAAAAAGCTCTTGGATCTTGACTTTGCCACTTTCTAGATATGTGAGTTTGGGCAAGCCCTTTATATCTTAGAGCCTCGTTTCCTTATAAAGAAAATGGGTAAAATAATACATAATTACTTGAGGACCATGACATTTAAATGCAATTTTGTTTTTAAAGAATCTCTCTTAGATCCTAACATGTAATGTGTTCAAAGAATGATAGCTCCAGTTAAGAAAAATCTTCATGCAGTTATAAACAAAAGGTGTAGTAACTCAGTGGGGCAGGGGGCATGGGGGGAGGGAAGGATGGAAATAAATAAAAGAGAAGGAAGGTGGGTGAAAACTTTGATTTCAGGTAGCTGGGTGGTCTTATTCACTATTGCTAGACTGAACCTTCTAGCTCTGATAAAAGATGTCAAAATAATGGTATGATAAACAGCAAATTAACAAGAATTACTCTCTGCAAATGTTTCCTAAGCATTCATATTTAGTTGATAGGTATATATAAATAAATGTGGAATTTTTTTTACAGCCCTCTAGGGCTATCACATAATAATGGATTTCATCTGTTACAAGTAGAAAATAGTCTGAATACGGTGCTAATGTAAATAGTGAATGCAAGGAAGAGTGTATATTTGGGATAGAAATAAAAAGATGTGATTTAGACAGGTGCATCTGCTAATGACTGAGGTATATTATCTTTACAATTGATTTCTTACCTATACTTCTGACTTTATCTCCATCTTTCTACCCAATAGCAACCTTCCGTTCCAGTACATCTGCTCTGTTTTATTATCATTCAAATTAGCTTTATTTCTCAGGCAGAGATATCCCAGAACCTTTGGTCTCCTCACAATCAGGTCACTGATACTTTCATCTAAACCTCCTACCACTGAACTCTATTTGTCTGTTTTTTTCTGCAAACTCCACAGATCATTGGTCACAATGTCAAGTGATAAAGATCCCAAAGCAGACCTTAGTCGGTTGTATGATCTTGCACCTGGGACTTTCCCATCTCAAGGCTCATATGCTTTTTAAGTAAAATGGGAGAACTGGACAGGTAATTACAAAAGTCTCTTCCAGCTTGTTCTATGACTCTAATTCTTGTCCCACTGTTTTCAACAACTACTTTCCACTAGCGATGGCAGCACATTTCCTGATTCTACACACTCAAAAAGAACAGGGTCCTTCTCATTTGGTCTGCTGCTGGATCGGTGTCAAGCCGCCGCACATTTGGGTAATTATATATTATAACAGGCCCATGGACATACACATGAAGATTTCTTACAATATTTTTTCCACTCATGGTAGAGTTTTGACAACCAGCAAGACAAGCCGAAGCATATGTGACTCCATTTTCACCACACATAGGTTCCCATTTTGTCTCTGAACATTTGCACCTTGAGTTGCAGTCTGAAAAGAGAGCTCGTTCATGATAAGAGACAGGTTTGGTTCTGAAAGGAAACATGACAATATGAAGTATTACTTTCTAGTGGCGTTTAGAAGTTCCTATTTCTGAGTTAAGTGATATAAATGGCAGTGTCAACAAAGTTTGCATTTTGGAGACACAATTGTTATCAGAAATCATTTTTAAAAGTGTCAGCTTCTGATTTTTTTTTTCACTATTAGATTGGTATTAGGATTCTCTGCATTTTACAGATGAAGACACTGTGACTTAAAAAGGTTAAGTACTCTTCCCAAGATCTCACAACTAATTAGTGACAGAATTGGGATTCAAATCCAGTTGTCTGCATCTGAAACACTTGCATTTAACCTCTGAGGATACTATTGAATATATTTATTTTAGGTGCTCAATAAATTTGAGTTCTTTCCCTTTTCTTGTTTTTCATCCTTGTCATTTCCCAGTATCAGTTTCTTCCTCCTGTCTGAGAAGAAGAAGACTTTTTTCATCTGTAGCCCTTATATCTCTGCTTTCTACACTCTTCTCTGACATTGAATATACTTTATTAGTGCTTTTTCATGAATATTTCCCTGTTTGGGGAAAAAAGTTCTTCACTTCCTTTCAACACTATATTTCTCATTAACTATTTTTTCTTTTTATTTATTTATTTAATTTTTTTTAAACATGACAACATACAAACATGAACATTTTTAACATATGAGCATTCCATTCTTGGTATATAATCAATAACTCACAATATCATCACATGGTTTTTTATTCATCACCATGATCATTTCTTAGAACACTTGCATCGATTCAGAAAAAGAAATAAAAAGAAAAAAATTCATACACACTATACCCCTTGCCCCTCCCTCTCATTGACTGCTAATATTTCTATACACCCAATATATTTTAGCCTTTCTTTCCCCTATTTTTTTTCTATACCCTTTACCACTTATTGTCATTGCTCACTAGCATTTCAATCTACTAAATCTGTTTTAACATTTGTTCCACCTATTATTTATTTTTAATCCCTATGTTTTACTCATCTGTCCATACTGTAGATAAAAGGAGCATCAGACACCAGGTTTTCACAACCACACAGTCACATTGCGAAAGCTATATCATTATACAATCAACTTCAAGAAACATGGCTACCAGAACACAGCTGTACATTTTCAGGCACTTCCCTCCAGCCTCTCCAATATCCCTTAACCAAAAAGGTGATATCTATGTAATGAGTGAAGAATGACCTCCAGGATAACCTCTCAACTCTGTTTGAAGTCTCTCAACCATTGACACTTTACTTTGTCTCATTCCTCTCTGCCGTCTTTTGGTCAAGAAGGTTTTCTCAATCCCTTGATGCTGAGTCCCAGCTCATTCTGATCTTTAAGGGTGAGTTAATTATGATATTACAACTTCACTTTCACACAATGTTCAGATTATGGCTCTAAAGTCCACTGCCTCTAGCACCTTCTAATACATTTCTATGCAATGGTGTATAAAAATGGTTAACAATGCCTAAAAATAAACTAAATTTTAGAGCAATTTATGCCATTACTTAAATACATTACAGGTGATATACATATGTATGTGTGTATGACTGTATGTAAATTTCTTTCAGACTTGTTATCACAGAAGCAGTAGAATGGACATTGCTAATGGTGTGGTTAAAGAAAAAATAGCTGAGCAGTCAACATTATTTCAACACACTTCCATCATTTGTAGGCATGACATATGCTACTTGTGTATGGTATATCTCATGAATAAATGCACTGCCAGTTGATCTAACCTTTCTCTCTCCCACATACTCCTCCTACTCTATGGGGGTCTTCCAAATCTTATATCATCCTTTCTTTCTCAACTTCACATGCTATTTCAATAATTTACCATTCCTTTATTCATAAAATGTTATTGGGAGCGGGCTAGTCTTGTTAGTTTTGGGAGTAGAGGAGATAGTTACAAATACAAATGAGAACGTCTTTGACATCAAGAAGGTGACATTTTTATCACTTTACATAATTTCTATTGTCTTCTCTTTTCTTTTCTTCCCTCTTTGCTCTCTCATTCTCTATCTTCCCAATTATCTCTTCCAAAATTCCTTCCCACTCACTTTCATGTTTCTTCTTCTCCCCTGAATTTTAATCCCTTGTGCTGGTTTGAAAATATTATGTACCCCAGAAGAGCCATTATTTAATCCCGATTCAGTCTGTGGAAGCAGCTGTTTCTTTTAATCCTAATTCAATAATGTATATATATGCCTTTGATTAGATTATCTCCAAGGAGATGTGACGCACCCAATCGTGGGTGTGACCTTTTGATTAGATGGAGATGACTCCACCCATTCCAGTTGGGTCTGGATTAGTTTACTGGAATCCTATAAAAGAGGAAACATTTTAGAGAGAGACAGAAAATGACAGAGCCCAGAGATAGAGCCAATAGAACTTCAGAACAGAGAAGATTTAGGTGCCAACACTTAGAGAACAGAGACACAGATGTTTGGAGTCCAGCAGATGCCACCATGAGATGTTAAGCAAGCCAGAACCTGGAGAGAGCCAAAGGAAGCCAAGAGATGAAAGCCAGCCCCAGAGTATCAAAGTGAGGAACCCCCACAGGAACACAGACTGAAAGCAATGGAACCCAAGAGCAAGCAGATGCCAGCCATGTGACTGTTCTAGACCCATCGGCCTTTCTTGAGTGAAGGTAGCCCTTGTTGGTGCCTTAATTTGGACCCTTTCTCTTCCTTAGAACTATAAACTTGTGAATTATTAAATTCCTCTTTTTAAAAGCTGTTCCATTTCTGGTATACTGCATTCTGGCAGCTTTCAAACCAAAGTATCCCTCTCTTGTTATCCTTCTTGCACTGTTCATATCCTCTATGCTTCTACAGGGGGTACTTTTACAATGATATCATCTATCTTCTCCTTATTTGCCATCCATTGATCCTTGTTGCTTCATTTGTTTCCTTTTCTGTTTTAAATTCATTTGTTCATAACTTTCATTTTTATGAAGGGTTGTGTGACTTAAAACATAAGCCATATGCAGCAAGTAGTAAAATATAAACAAAGTGGAAAAGCAAGACAAAAAATTTCTCAAGTTTGTTAACCTCATGTCAACATTTTAGTTACCCATTATCATTGGTTCTAAGCTTCCTGAAATCAAGTGGCAAAAGAAAAAGATGATCAATTTGTGACATCATCAGAAATACATTATCTATGTATTTTACAGGGTATTGGGTTATTCCTCTCTTTTTAAAAAAGTTTTATTTTACCCCTCCCCACTGCTTATGTTATCTATTTTTTTCTGTTGTCTCTTTCTCCATATCCTTGTCTTTTGTGCTTGCTGTTATTTTTCTCACCCAAATTCCTTCTCTGGACCCATCTTCCTCTTGTTCAGAAGACCAGAGAATTTGTTTTGATGTACCACTTGAATTGGGGCCCTTCCCAAAACTAATTTTCAAGTCTTATTATCTGGCTCACCAGGGCTGAGAGACAGTGGGACACTTCTAGGAGATAAGGAATCCCTTAAAAGGGAAAATATTTTGGAGAGAGTCAGAAATGACAGAACCCTCAGAGTTGACAGAGCCCAGAGCTGACATAGGTGCCCATACTTGTAAAATGGAGACACGGGTGTTTGGAGATTCCTGGAGCCCTGCAATGTTGCCATGAGATGTTAAACAAGCCAGAATGTGGTGACAGCCAAGGGAAGCCAAGAGATGAAAGCCAGCCCTGGAGAAGCAAAGTAAGGAACCCCCACAGGAACAGAGGCTGAAAGCAATGGAGTCCAGGAGCAAGGAACTACCAGCTAACAGAAGTGTTCCTGACCCATCAGCCTTCCTTGAATTAAGGCATCTTTCCCAGGATGCATTAGTTTGGACATTTTCATGGGCTTCGAACTGTAAATTTGAAACTTATTAAATTCCCCTTTTTAAAACCCGTTCCATTTCTGGTATATTGCATTTCAGCAGCTTGCAAAATAACAGAGTTGGGTGGAATTTTGGAGTGATCTAGGTCTATCATTTGGCAGAGCAGGCAAGTCAGCCATCCAAAATGGGTAGTTGATTTGCTCAGATTCATGCTGTTTACTGGTGATCAACCCAAAAGCAGTACTCTTCCATGCCTTTTGACTCGGATTTCTGTCTCACATCAGGCTTATTCTCATTATTGCAAAAGAAAGATTCCTTCCATTACGATATGTAAAGCTTATCTACAGTGTTCCTGTTGACTGTCCAGAGCTAAAATAGCCTTTTGGAGCAAAGCAGTTCAGGGCAATCCCTCAGGAGTATTTTGTGTTTTATAAAGCTATTTTTTATATATTTCTGAAAATCAGTTAAAAGGCTGTCTTGAAGCAGTAATTAATTGTAAACATGTTATATGAAGGATGTGTTGAGGGTAGAGTTGTGATTTAAAAAGTTAATTATATGAAGAATTTTTGACAAGTATTTAAGAAATACTCAAATGAGATTTTCTTTCAAGATAGTCATGCTGGGAGTGAGATATTTTCTCAATGATGTTGACATTTGTTTTGGCTGTTTTCAATGGCAAAGCTACTTTTAGGATTCATATCTTTGCCATTATTGTAAAAGAAATATTTTTTGGAAGTTTTTAAGAATGATCACATTATTGCAATGAATTATAGTCTTTCAAGGTGACTTCTTTGAAGCAGATAGTATTCACTCATACAATGTGTATACTCTTTTATTTAAAATATTTAATCTTTTATTATATGCATAAACTTTAATGTGAATCTCAACGTTTTTGTACTGATAGCTGTTTATGCATTTGTCTTAGAGGGGCTGTGATTTGGCAGAAAGCATATTACACTTTGAGAGTCAGGCCTGTGTTCAAGGCTCACGTCTACCTTTTATAGCCATTTAACTTTGGATAACTTAATTGACCTTTCTAAACTAAGTTAATGATAAATGTGGATAACAAAACTTATCTCATACAGTTATTTGGAGGCCACCAGTGAGGTAATAATGCAAGCTAAGGTATTTTGTAAATTGTAAAATATAAAGTACTCCACATGTCTGTTAACCTACTATGAGGATATGGCTAGTTAAAGATGCCATAGGGCTTCTACTCTCTCCAGAACTCTCTTACAATTCATGTTTACAATTAATATTCTTAATCTATATTGGTGAGTGTTAAGGCGATGCTACGCATGGTTAAGTCTAACATTGCTGTAATAACTCTCAGAGGTGGTCGTATGAACTTGGCATTCCTAGTTTCCCTGGACATCTTAGGAGGAATATTATAAATAGTGCTCATGTAGTAGAAGGTTAATGAAGGTGATGGAGGTTGAAACATAGCGACAAGACAGATAAGCATGGAAGGAAGTGTAGGCAGGGGTTGAAGATCAAGCGGTAAGAAAGAAGCAACAGTCCTGTCAGGTTATGGAGCATGATATCAGAAGTGTCTGCTTTTGGGCCACAGTAGAGTTTCAGGTGTTCAGGCAGGTACAGGATGACATAGGTATGAGAAAATCAATAAATATTCTGATCAAGAGCAAGACTCGCAGCTGAAGGAAGCTGTAACGTGGGTCACTGGATTGCAGGATAGCTGTTTTCTCCTGAAACTCTGTATGTCTCAAGCACAACAGAGACTATGGAAGATGGTACAGAAATTATTCAGGTTCTCCAGGTGTTCAAAGAAAAAATAGTTATTTCCACGAATGGAGTACATATTTTTTTCCAGGCAAGTATATTATCTTGCTTTAGCCTTATAAAACCTTAAAAAGCAGCTATTTCTATTTTCAAAATGGGAAAATTGAGGCTAGGTTAAATACAAAGTCACCTCACTAAGAATAGGGAGAGGCAAAATTCAAGACCTGTATTTTCCATCATCAAGCTGATTCTCTAAAATAAGATATAGGCTTAGAATTTTAAAATTTTTCTCTAGGACATATTCAAATTCAAAGGAGGCGACAAATATTGGTGACTAATGGATTCGAAGTCACAAGTATTATTAGCAGTCCCACAATAAAACAATAATTTCCCTTCTATAGTTATGTTTAAAAACCAAATTATTTCCTAACTTTATAAAAAATTAATTTCATTAAACAAGAAAAATTATTTATGAGTGAACATACCCTTGATAGGAGACAGTTAGTCCTGCCACATGAGAATTTTCACAGCCCAGTGCAAACAGGGAAAGGAAGATGAGATAACCAAAGACAGATGATCCCAAGTAGAGTTTTGCAGCTCCATACATATTGACTCTGAATTTTTTCATAATTATTCCCCCAGAAAATATTCCCAGGGCCACTGCAGGTATGTTGATGAGTCCTGAGGAATGGAAAAATATATTATGGTGTGAACCTCTAAAAGAAATCTGAGTATTCTAAGGGATTAAACAAAACCATACAATGGTTACTGATGTATTATTAGACTATTCTGTCATTTTTAATTATGGAAATAGTCATCTCTTACTGACACATACCATAACTTTCCTATAGTGCTTGATGAGTGTCTAGTAATAGTAATAGATCAATGATAGCACAACTGGACAGTCTCTGGTTCCTAAAGTGTCCAGCACAGAATAAGAAATCACTAAATTCTGAATGAATCAGTAAATGAATGTCATTCTGGTCCAATTCTTGGAATGACAGTTACAACCCAGTGGTAGTCAGATGACTATTAAGGTTATTCAGTGTTGTGCATAAAACAACAATTGGCTTATGAAATACAGGGTTAACAAACAAACAACATTCTTGATTTCTACCCTCTGGCCCGAAATTTTAATTGTTCACACAGCTTCTTACTTTAGTATCATTCTTAACTCAACAACAACTTCTATTTATTGTTTGCTTATAATATATCAGCCACTTAAGCTAAGCATTTGCTATATTATCTGTCACCTTTCTTTTCACTATAACTTTAAGAGGTAGGCATCTTATTGTCCTCACTTTGGAGAATAATTTGTTCATTTTCATGGTTACGAAGTGGTAACATCTGAATTTGAAGGCAGGGAGTCCAATGTCAAGCCCATGCTTTTAATGGCCTCCCTATCAAGAAGTTTGGGGGATAACACCCTCGATAAATAGATGTTCAGCCTCAGTAGTAATCAAATAAATAAATAAATAAAACAACTAGGGAGACGTCCAACAAAGTGGCTGAGAGCATAGACTCAGGATGCAGACTGCTGTGATATGAATTTCAGTTTTACCATGTAATACTTGTGCAACTACAGGCAATTCTCTGAACTTCTCTAAACCTGACTCCTCACCTGTAATATGGAGTTAATGATAGTGCCATTGAGGTGATTAAATGGCATTACTAATGAAAAGTTCTTAGTACAAGAATATTATTCAATTAAGATATTATAAGCATTTCTATCTGTTATATTTAAAAAGAGGAACATATTGGGGAAGAAGGAACCTCAGTTGGGAAAGACTTGCAGAAAGAGGCTTTTTTATATTCTGTTGGTGGAACTATAAATTGGTAGAACCCTACAGAATAGCAATCTGACTCTCAAAAATAATTCACTTCTCTGCTAACTCGAATTTATTCTCATATTGTTTACACATCTGTGATGTCCATGTTATCTTAAAAGGTTGAGATAATGCAACTTCTTTAAAAACAATATGAGGGCTGAAGTTTGTAGAAACTCTGACCAAGAACTTAAAACATGAGCTGAGAGTCTACTGTGGTGAGTAGCGGTCACAAGTGTCCACATCACTGACATGCGACCCTATGAAAACTCATTAAAAATAGTTTAAAACACTGACATCTACTGATAATGTGATGCATATATCTCCCCTTCTTCTTTCTCCTGCTCTCCCATCCTTCACTTTTTTCTCTTTCTTTTTAAATTTGTACACCCAGCCCCTTAACTAAACTTCATAAAGTCTAAATTATCAAATTATTTGGTGTGCTGTTTTTTTTTTTTTAAGTTTCACCATACATGGCTTTAAGTAATAAAAAAAAAAAAAAGGCCATTTTGTTTCATCTCTTGATTTTACCATAGGTTGTGGAAATTAACATTAAGTGATAATTTTAGCAGTCAATCCACCTTCAAGGTGGCAAAATCATGAAATTAATGAAGTGCAAAAGAGAGGAGATGCTAATTTTTGCTTCTCTAGCTGAACTGATGTTCTCAGATGGGGCAAAGATGAAAGTGTACTGGGCCCCTCAAGAGACAATAATAAGCTGAGGTACCTAATGATTATTTTAAAAGAAACTCTAGAAAATAGAAGATCATAGAACAAACCTGGTACCCTCTCCCAAGGTCAATGAATGCTAATATTTTACTTGTGATTTTTAAAAAACATACAGATATATAAAACTATCTCTTTCTCTATTTCAATTTCCATTCCCTTTCCCCAGAAGTAAGCTCTGTCATGAATGTGGTATGTATCCTTTAAGTCCCTACTCTTATACATATAGTGCCATAAATACTTAAAATATAGTACCTGACTTTAGGTCCCTTCACCACAGTCCTGAGACTGACACAAAGAGAGCACAGAGTCCTACTTTACTCTCTCATTCCCATCCCCCAAGAGCAATTTATAGAAAAAAGTATATTTCAGAAACCAGGCTCCAAACTGAAGTCTTCAGAGAATGTACTTAGCCTTTCATTTCATCTCGTAAAGTGTTAGTTAAACATGTGACCTAAGGACTCAGCAGAAAGCATTCCCTTCAGTTTGTGGCTACTTGCTGAACTGGATTCCCTCGTTCTCCCTCACCCTATTGGTAGAGAAAAGTCTGACACTTTAAATGGAATTATTCTTAGAGCATCTGACCTTTCAGTAAATGGTTAAAGATCAGGGATATCCTCTCCCCATTTAAGGAAAGGCCTGTGTTCCAGAATATTCTATGCTTTCTCTTGCATTGGCCTTTCAACGCAAGATCTTTGCTTTGTCTGACACAATGTCCTTTCAAACCCCCCACTTCAATCCACACACTTTCATCTCTTTACACTTCCTTATCCTAACTTATGTATCATCACCTTCACCTAGAGAATTCTTCCTGACTCCAAGAATAGTTTTGTTCTCCCATCACACACTGGGCTGGGCTTCCTCTAATCAGAGAGCTTATCTCAGCCTCTCCCAACTATCCGGTGCCTCCAGGAAACACAGCTGGCTCTGGAGTGCCCAACTGATGACCCTCACCCGCCTATCCTCCCTCAGCCTTATGCCCTGGTGCAGGCACCGCAGACATCAGCCACGGCACTTGCCACTCTCACCTGTTCACTCATCTCATCTGCTCACTCAAGTCCCTGACTTTGAGACATTTCTTGGTTTTTACTTTTCTTTAATATTCTTGGTAAACTAAAAGTAATTAGTACGAAGAAAATGCCATTTCTAAACTTTAGAAAATTGGCAACATATAGAAGTGTATACAACAACGTAAGTACTCGTGGCTTTGGTCTTTGAACACTTAGAGAATTTTCTGTTTATTCTATCCTCCATATCAGGTAACTTCCTTCTCTGAACATAGAGGAGAAATTTGCTTTCTTTGTGCCTCTCTCACCCATAGCGCGCAGAAAAAAAGGAAGAAGAGGAGAGAGAGGAATACACTGGAAGAAGAAAGAGAGGAAACATTTCTTGAATGATAGCTATGTGCATTACTATGCATTTTGTATACCTTATTTCACATTTATTTCAACTGAATGAGGCATTTATTTTCACCATTCTCATATAATCAAAGTAACTTTAAGGAATGTTGAATAATTTACCCACTTACCCTAACTCTGCACATCCTTTATTTATAAATATGAAACCAAGATATGCTCAGGAAAGGATCCTAACTCTAATGATCTGAAATTATTAGGCAATATTACTCATCTCTCACAGGGTACTTGGATTATCTATAAACTATTTCCTCAGGACAACTATTAAATAGCAAAATTAAATTAATTTGAACCAATTTATGTTGAAAGTAAAACTTCAGAAGTCTAAGCTCAATTTCTATAGTGGTCTAACCTCAATATCTAAAATTATGGAGAAGAATCATCCAAACAAAAGTCAAGGCTATTAGCATCTAAGTGTTCATTATCCAGTATTGCTTTGGGAAAACTACATTTCTTAAAATATTCTCAGTTGCTTCTTTCTGAGTTCTCTGTTAGACATAGAGTGATTTTTAAAATATTTTGTGGAAAAGGAAAAGGTTTTTAACCTTTGGAGTCTTGTATCATGAAGGAACATGTCCAAAGAAAGAGAATATATTGTATGCCAGAAACAGTAACATTAAATGATGTTTTTAAAGACTAACAGCTAATCAAGCATTTCGAATTCTCCAGTTACTTCCAGGGCAATGTTCATGTATTTGTAGATTCTGGTTCCTCTTCACTTTTGATGATTTTGCTTACCCTTGAATATCTCTCATTATTGAATGAAATACTGTTCTAGAAACACGACCTTTCAAATAACCCAATTGCTATAAGTCAGAGAAACTTTTTGACTTTGAGCAAATGCAAACCTGGTTCTCAATGAATAATTCTTAAACTGAACACCCGCTGGTATGTCTTAGAAACTGTTCAGGTAAAATGGCCACTTTTAGGAAGTTTTGGCAACACTTGAAAGACAAATATCCAGCATTAGCAATCTCCCACTATAATACGTTTAGTCTGTGTGATAATTGATTTTCCAAGAACTACTTACTCATTGGGTGAGCATCTTCCTACAGGGATGTGCCACTGACAGCATAAATATTTTATTCTGCTGCATTTTTTCTTATACTTTTTTTTTTTAACATGGGCAGGCACCGGGAATCGAACCCAGGTCCTCTGGCCTGGCAGGCAAGCATTCTTGCCTGCTGAGCCACTGTGGCCTGCCCTTTTCTTACACCTTTTTGACCTCATATCTAAAATGCCCTAAATTATCTTCAGTTTAAATATTGAAAAACTTCCTCTGAGACTACCAAGGATTAACAAAATGCATCTACGATAAAGACTTTTTGGGAAACATGAAGGACAGGTAGGCCTACCTATTACAAAGTTGGCCTTGGAGGATGACTGCCCGTACTGTTGCTCAATGTACTTTGGTTTATATGTCACCATGCCAAATAAAGAATTGAACTGAACCGCACTTGCACACAGATATAAGAAGTATACTGGATTTCCAAAAACAATCTTCAGTGAAGGGACAAAGTCTATAAGACAAAAAGAGCATGGAATCATTAGATAAAGATACTCAACAACAGATACAACCTTTGCAGCAGGGCTTAGATTGCTGAGACTCATTGCCATGGTTTTCAGGGGCACTGACACTGCAAACCCATACACACCACCACTATCAAGCCATTGGCATAAATGAAGGCTGAGATCTGGCCAGGTTCAGATCCAGGCATAGTCATGCATTTATAGAGGAATAAAGTCTGGACTACACTTAGAGGTATATGCTGCAGAGGGACAAACTCCCATAACTGATACAGGAAAGAGGCAAAAGGGATGAGAGTGACTCCTCACCACCCGGCTGGGAGCCATAATGAGAGATTAAAAATGTCAGTCTTTTGGTCCCTAGTCTCTAAACTTGGGTCATGGTCACAGTACTCCATTTAATGTATGAACTTTATAAATGAGCTCTAGTATTTTCTGTTCTTCCTGTTATGAAGCTAACCAGTTAGAAATGTCATGGATTTCTATAAATGTAAATATTGTCTGCTGAGGAAGAGGCATTTGGTAAAACATTCTTTCTCATGGCCACTTGGCTACACGTAGAAGGAATTTACTAGAGGAACACTCCTGGCCTTTTGCTCCATGGCATGTTCACTTTTTTTTTTTTTTTACTTCTTTTGTTGTATAGTATAACGTAGATACAAAGCAAAGAAATACAAAAGCAATAGTTTTCAAAGCACTCTTCTACAAGTAGTTACAAGACAGATCCCAGAGTTTGTCATGGGCTACCATACAATTCTCTCATATTTATCCTTCTAGATGCTCCAGAATATAGGAGACTAGAGGGCTTAAATATTTTTTATTATCATAATCGACTTTTTTTCCTTCTTTTTTAAAAATAACATATATACAAGATAGCTGTAAATTTCAAAGCACAGACCACAATTAGTTGTAGAATATATTTCAGAGTTTGACGTGGATTACAATTTCACAACTTCAGGTTTTTATTTCTAGCTGCTCTAAAATACTGAGATATCAATTTAATGATTAAGCATTCATATTTATTTGTTAAATCCTATCTTCTCTGTATAACTCCACCATCACCTCTGATCTTTCCATCTCTCTCTTTAGGGGGGTTTGGGCTATGGCAATTCGAAATTTCTCATCAGAAGGGTCTGTCACTAATATGGGGTAGGGAGATGGAACTATCTGATGTTCTGAAGAGACTGGGCTAGGTTTCAGGATTTATCTGGACCAGGGACCCATCTAGAGGTTGTAGGTTTCTGGAAAGTTACTCTGTGCATGTAACCCTTGTGGAATCTTATATATTGCCCTAGGTGTTCTTTAGGATTGGTTGGAATAGTACAGGCTGGGCGTTTGTAGGTTAAGTTAGGCAGCAAGGTCTAACTGAAGCTTGTGTAAGAACAACCTCTAGAGTAGCCTCCAACTCTATTTGAACTCTCTCTGCCACTGATACTTTATTAATTACACTTCTTTTCCCCCTTTTGGTCAGGATGGAATTGTTGATCCCATGGTACCAGGGCTGGATTCATCCCTGGGAGTCTTCTCCCACATCACCAGGGAGACTTTCACCCCTGGATGTCATGTCCCACATAGGGGAAAGGGCAAAGATTTCACTTGCAGAGTTGGGCTTAGAGAGTCTGAGACCATGTCTGAGCAACAAAAGAAGTCCTTCAGAAGTAACTCTTAGGCATGCCTGTAGGTAGTCTAAGCTTCCACTACCTACATAAGCTTCACAAGAGTAAGCCTCATGATTGAGGGCATGGCCTATTGTTTTTGGTGCCCCTAAAGTCTGACACAGTATCAGGGGATTCCCTGATGGTAAGGTTTAGTAGTTCTATCCCTTAGGGAACTTTGCCAATACTTTTGATTAATATACTCTAGGATGCATCCAGGCATTACAATAACCTATACAGGATTAAAGGACCTCTTTCTTATTCTGTGCTCCCTGTGATGCTCACTCTTTTGATTGCTGGTGGGAGATGTGCCTTGGTACACATTTCTCAAGTCAGTGGAACTCATCTGCTAAAATGCTGCAAACCCTAAAGATTTGTTCTTTTCTGTCCAACTAGGGCAATGGCAAGGTCTAAACTGAGGGGGGTTGCGTGTAGAGTGGAGATGTCAGCAAGGAAGATCATCAAATCATCTATGCATGTTCTTGATTCATTTCTTCCAGTAATAGACCTAACTTTTTGTTCTCCATTTCTGCTTCCTCTATTTCTCTATTTGTTCTGAAGATATGAGGGAAAGAGAGGTGTATTATTTATTAACCACTTAAAGTCTAAACAGGAAACCTGAAAATTCTTCAGAATCAAGAAGGAGAATCCTACTCACCTCTTGCCATGTCTATTATTGTAGCTCTTTCTCCAGAGGGTATTTGGCAGTCTGGGTGATCATCCATAATAAACTTGGATTTCTCAGCAGAGGAATTAGAAACTTCTCTGCCTTGGGGTCTTGGTAGAATCTTTGGTAAACACCAGAAAGGCAGAGCTGCAAGCAGACTTAAGATTCCTGCTATTAGATAGCCAAGCCACCAGGCACCTACCCACTGGGGATCCTTTGGGGTAATGGTTATGTGGTCTGAAAGATGAAGAGGATGGTTAAGTAGCATATGTACTGAAGATAATGTGTTGAAATATGCTTCTCTCTCTCTCTTTTAACCACGGCTCTGGCTCTATCTCACTATAAGAATGCCTAATAATTCATACATATTTTTTTTCTAAACTCAACATCATTATTATCTTGTTTGTTAAAGGAAAGAGGGTGGTTATGGAGCACGATGCTTTTGATCTTGTTGTTCCTTGGATTAAAATATAGAGTATAAATCCTGGAAGAGACCTGTGGTGGTTTGGAGCTATGTACTCAGAAAAATACGTTCTTAAACGTAATCCTTTCTTTTGGGTGTGAACTCTTAGAAATAGGACTTTTTATAAGGTGACTTCAGTTAAGGGGTGGCCCAGCTGGATCAGGGTGAATCTTAGTTCTGTTACTGGAGGACTTCTAGGGAAGGTCACAGACGGGGAACTGAGCCAGAGGGAACAACCAGAAGCTGAAAGGTAACAAACCCAGAAGAGGAGGGAGCAGCCAGGAGAGGCCACTGTACGACAGAAGAGCCAAGGACCCAAGGATCACAGCAGCCAGCCCCAGAACTCCAGTCTTCAGGAAGAAAGTACTGCCTTGAGAATGCCTTGATTTGGACGTCTCTTAGCTTCAAAACTTGAGCCAATAAATTCCTATTGTTTAAGCTAACCCACTGCATAGTATTTGTTGTATTAACCAGGGAATTAAAACAGTGTTTTGGTAGTAGAAAGTAGGGTCCTGCTATTGCAAAACACACACAAAAAATTAGAATCCACCTTGGAATTAGTTATGGTTAGAGGCTAGAAAAAATTGTGAGGTACTTGATAGGAAAAAACCTATATTACTTTGAAGAGTCTGTTGGTAGAAATATGGATGCTAATGGCACCTCCTATGAGGCCTTGGAGGGAAATGATGAATATGTTACTGAAAACCGGAGGAAAGGTGATCCTTGTTTTAAAGTGGCAGAAAACTTAGTGTGATTGAGTGCTGATGTCAGAACAGGAGGCAGAACTTGAAAGCAATGAACTTAGATATTTAGCTGAGGAGATTTCCCAGCTAAGTGTGGAAGGTGCAACCTGGCTTTTCCTGAAGATGTCAAACTCTGCTCTGAGGTTCTGCAGGGGGGCCCCTAAACCTATGGCAGAGGAAAGCAACACATGAGCGAGAATTATTGGGGTTCAAAATCTACTTTCATCTAATTTATGTGTTGAACTTCCATCTACATCTAAGATTAAGTTCTGTCCTGTACCCTCTGGCCTAAATTTAGTCTAGATGTCTCATTACACAGATGGTAAATGTAGGATCCATTGAAACTAAATCATCAGAGCATTATTTTTTTAGTGGTGGTGAATAGTACTTCAGAGATATTCTGGGTCTGCAGTAAGATTTGTATATGTGAATAAAGCTTCAACATCTTGTAAATAAATTATTTCTGACACCATTTTGAATTTAACTAAAAAGGAAGCATTGACAAAGTTTTAAAAGTAAAACCAAACTTTTTTTCTTATAGGACCCCATGAACCATATTGCTCTACATTCCCATCGTTCATGGGAACAACAACACAAATCACATGTCTCTTGACCAGTAGGTTCAATTGTCATTCCATTACATTCAGTGAAAGTCTTATCCTATTTTATCACTTCGTGTTGTTTGCTTCCCATTAACAATTTTCCTCTGTGTCATTCCTGTAATTTCTTATTCTATATCAGTCTCTAAGACTGGATTTTAAATATCATGAAGTGAAAAACTCAACTATTTTGTTTATTGTTGTGGAATAGCACCTAGGATAGAGCAGATATAAAATAATATGTTTTTTAATGAAGGAAAAAAAATAAAATTTGAGGAATGCGTCTTGTAGTTTATTTGGTTAAAAAAGAACACTCTAGTGCAAGAATTTCCATTCTGTTTTAAAACAATTTCAAAATGTAATTCCAGAAATTCCTTTTAGTAAAACTTATTTTCTTGCTTCTAATGGCTTTCTTGGACTTCTTATAAAAACAGATAAATATCATTTATTTCTAGAAAGTACAGCAGACAGAGAAAGAAATAAATTAATAGCTATGGAAAGATAAGGTTCCCCATTTATTCCCTATACAGGCAATTTTCCAGAAGGAGAGCCAATCTTACTATAATAGGCCTCCACTTAAAAAGACTTGTACATTAAAAAAGAAGGGAATTTTAGTTACCAGAAGACTGTCAATCTTTTTTTGCCTTTTTGGCAAGTCCCCAATTACATTATCAATTGATGTGACTGTAATAAATGTTGACACACCTGAAACCAACAAGAATGAACAAGTAGCCACAGTTTTTAGCCTTAACTGTGCTGGAATGCATTTGAACTGGAAAGCCAGAAGTGAAATAGGATATAACTTAATAACAAACCATGTGTCATCTGTTTCTAAATACCATGACTTTTTCATATTACATTTATTAATGTGTGATGATTATATCAATACATTTTCCATGCATTATTTTTATTTTATCAAAGGATATCATCCTGTTATTTTATAAAAAGACAATTTGATTTTTCCACACTGACCCCATTAAAGAAATAACAGTGACTAAAATAAATGAATAAATAAAAATAAACACTCTTACCTAGGTTCACAAAGCCAATGTCAACATACAGTTTGGCACAAAATGAACCCAAAAGGAAGCCAAAGATTGGTCCTATAATTGCAAGTGTCTGCACACACCCTGCAAAAAAATAAATAAAATAAGCTGCCATTTCTTTGCTTTTATAAATTAATAAATTTTTAAACGAGAAATATGAGTGAGATTCAGTTTGCAGATGAAAGTATTTCAACTCCTGAACTGTGTATGTTTAATTTGTCAATTTTTAATGTCATTGAATCAGGAAATAAGTCCTTCTCTGCTTTTGGAGAAAAAAAGTAACATTTTAAAGGCATTTCATTACTTCTATTTAACAGAAAATAACACCAAGACTCTGAAAAGGAAAAATTTACTCCCCAGTATTAGATTTCCACTGACAAAAATAAGAATTATACTAATTTGGCACTTTTTCAAAAACTTTTTGTGGCTAGTTAAGAGGAAGTTTTGTTTTGACATTAAAATAGATTCCTTCCACTTTAGTGAAAAAATACATACATTCGTTTAGAATTTCTATGGGACTGTTTGTAAGAGCAGTACCTATGCAGATGCCTGGAGGCTGCTAGCAGAAAAGCTAGGTTTTGGAAATTGGGAGGAGGTGCTCTCTGGAACACTCAAGATCAGCCACGGGCAGCCTTAACAGGTAAGTGGAGCTGAATGCCTCAATTACACCATTTCTAGTAGCCAAAAAGGGAGCTTTTCCCTGAAAAATATGGCTCATTTGTCTTTAATTTCACTGCAGAGCTTAAAATTCATGTATTCCTGGAAAAGAGAAGATGCTAATTTAAATGACCTAATTTAAAGGCTATCAGATCCTTTTCAGAATAGAAGAGAAGGCTTAGAGAGTAGGCCCTGTGTTTCTAGAGAAGAAGGTGACACCTAGGTTTCTCCAAGCTTCTCAGGGCTGTACCTTCCCCTAGTCCCAGAGTAACTCATGTGATGAAGCTCATATTCTAGTTCCAGATACTGATTCCTGATTTATACTGCAGTTTTCCATTGGCACGAGAACCTTGTTCTTAAGAGCTGACTTGGCTATAACCGGAGGCCCATGGCATTTTGCAGTGCATAACCTGGGCAGGACTATGCAATTGCCCTACCTGCAACCCACTCAACTAATTTAATTCTTGCCCTTTTGTCCCTGAGAAATCAATAATGTGTGAGAGAATAGGTCTGAGTCGTCCTGGTATCCCTAGTTTCTACCTTAATTCCAGAATACGAGGTACTCAATAAAAGCTGCTTTGACACATCTGATCTTGGAGTTGTCTTTTTCTACAGTATTTTGGTTTTTGTGATTTTTAGGTGTTGGTCTAACTGCTGAGACCTGCTCCAGAGAAAGGGTGGTCTCAGGCCTCGTTCCTGTCCTTCCTACTTTTTTTTTTTTTTTTAAATCCCTTAAACTGCTGTTGAGATCCCTAAGAATTTAGGTAAGACTTTCTCAGAGGAAAAGGATGCTTTAAATAATCGGGCTTGTAAAATGGAAAACAGATTTAGGGCTCTGGAAATAAATCTGTATAAAGATTTAAAGCCTAAATATTTTAGCAGTAAAATCCCAATAAAAAGACCTATGAAACTTGAATCCCAAGAGATGAAGATACTCTCTCACAAGGTCAAATATCCTTCTAGTTCAGCTCAGCTATTGCCCGATTTTCTTTTAATCCAGTCTTCTTTCCCAAATGCAACAGATCCTTCCAATTGAGATTTCATCATTCCAATCCCAAGCATATATTTTAGAAATGTATGCACTGAATAAAGGAGTAGGGAATGAAGTTTAAAACCTTCCACACCCAAGTTAGTTTAGAATGAAATTGAGAAAACCAGGCACTCTGCTTCCCAAGGGGAGTGAGGTGGGAATTACCAATATAGAAAGCTGCATTGTCTTCACTGGCAAAATCATCAAGGTAGGCGATGCCTAGAGGCTGAATGGGAGTTTCTCCTATTCCACGTAGAAGATTCCCCAGAAAAACATAGGCCCACATGGAAGAGCTGGCATCAGTTTCACATTCTTAAAAGGAAAGCAAACAAGGGGATTGAAATTAGATCACTACCATAGTTAAATATTTATTCTAGATTTTTAATTCATCCTAAAATTAGATTCGAATCTAGAAGTGAAATTCTTAATAGACACCATTTAATATAATAGCCGTTTGCGCAAAATTGAAAAAATATGTTGTAACCTTGGTATTTTAGGTCAATTCCCCAGGGACTTGGACCAAGGATCGCGATTATGTCTCATTCCTGTTCCTTTTACTTCTTATTCTTTTTCCTCTTTCTATTTTGTACCTACACAGAACTCTTTGAATTTTTTCACTCCAACAAGTCAATATCCTGTCTGGGACAAAACACAAAAGTTTGGACAAAGGCTTTTCTCACCTTGATTTTTAAACTTTTCCATTTTTCAACAGAAATACAAGCAATTATATTACTGGCTGAGGTTCATCTGAAATCCAAAATTGAATATGGTTGATACTCCAACATTGGCCAATACTGCCTACAATTACATTTGCTTTATACTGAGTATCTATATGTTGGGGCTCTGGAAATGTGTATAAAAATGATAAATCCTAAAAAAAAAAAAAAAAAAAAAAATCCTATGTGCTTTAGCAGTGTAAACATTCCAATAACAAGAGCCTTTTTTTTTTTTTTTTTGCATGGGCAGGCACCAGGAATTGAACCTGGGTCCTCTGGCATGGCAGGTGAGCATTCTCGCCTGCTGAGCCACCGTGGCCCACCCAATAAGAGCCTTTTTGACAGTATGTCTGGAGTAAAATTCAAAGCTAACAATTTTAAATGCTATCATGAACATCATCTTCTGACAAAGTAGGATAATTATCACCATACCATAACTGCAGTATGTCTTTAAAGAGTTGAGTCACTTTAATACAAGTGACGATATTAACAAACTCCAACAATTATCACTTCTGACTGTTCCCTCTGTGCCAGGCACTGGACTAGATGGATTTTAGGCACTATTGAACTGAATCCTCCTAACGAGCCTATGAGGTAGGAATTATTTTAATTTATAACAATGCTTAAAGTAATTTTTGAAGGTTAAATATAGGTCTTGTGAAGAACTCATATGGACCCCTTTGGGCAGGTAAATTGGACTGCACAGTGGAAGAGACAACTAAACAGTCACATTAATTTTAGTCCTTCTGCCTCTCCTAGAAATGTGGCCAACTGACCATGGATTTGTTACTCGTTTTCTCTGAATTTCTATTCCTCTCCTAAAATTATGATATAAAATTCCTTTGCTTAAAATTGGCTCTAATATCAATTTCAGCCCTAATGTTTATGTGATTCTGAGGAGCTTGTTGATAAATGAGAATTTGAGGTAGGTAAGTAAAAACAGTGTATATCTATGCTGTCCAATATCGTAACCACTAACCATATATGACTATTAAAAGGAATTAAAAATCCAGTTGCCAGCTACATTGACCACATTTCAATTCCTCAGTAGTCCAATACAGTTGCCATATTGGATGGCACAGATATGTCCATCATCACAGAAATTTCTATCGAACAGAATTGCTCTAGAGGACTGTGAGGGAAATAGCATTTTTGAGAGGAGTCCTGTGTTTACCCCTACCATCATCTTTAGAAAAAAGCCCTTTTTCCACTATGCCCAAGGAGAAAGATTTCAGGGGTGGACCCAACCTAAAGGAAAGGGAATAATCGGATTGTGAGTATGATATTCGGTACCTACCTGATACATTGCCCCAACATTTTTAATTCCCTGCCTCTAAACACTATGAGTCTCTTTTTTGCATTAAAAGCTTAAATATTTTTTAACTAGTTGTATTGTCATTTATATCATGTTTCTTCCTTGATATTCAAAACAAAACAATATATCTTAAATGACTATATAGTGCATATAGATGAAAGTCTGAACTCTTTAGCTCAGTTCCTTTCTCCTTTACCTGGGCCTAAATTAAATTTACTATCTGTTACATTCCTACAAATGAGACTTTTTCTCTAGTTCACTGATTTATATTTTGTTCTACAGAATATATCTATTACCATCTTTCATGATCTCTTCTAGAATGCTTTTCTTCTTGCCATTTATATAGCAGAAAAGGATAAAACTTATATTTTTATATCCCCTACTTCCTCCTTCATCCCTTCCCACACACATATTTTCTTATTTCTTTTAATCCTTTGGTCCTTCTCTTCATTCAAACATCCAAGTCATTCATATTCATTGCCCAGAGAAAGGCCATCTTAACAGAAAGCATAAATGAGGTTATTAGGGAAATGCAAAGGTTTTATGGATTAGTTCAAAGATTTGGATGAATAGAAAGTATTAAAAAAGAAAAGCCTCCATATTGCCTATATTAGATATTAATTCCCTAAACTGGAAGTAGGGAGTGAAATTAAGAGGGAGGGGATGTTGATGCTGAAGGGCTGTGGGGAGAGGGGCTTTGTTTCTCCCACCTGTACAGAGTCCTGGAGACATGGTAAACACCTTAGATAGATTTCTGGACTCTACAACCTAGGAGAATCGGTGCCATATTGGCCAAGTTAGAGCCCAGGGTAGGTAGTATGTCCTCAAAGATGAAATGGCTGCACAGTATAGCTAAGCATCCTTGTGGTTAGCTCCTAACAGGGTTCCCATGTCTACAATGGTACAAACAAGATGAATCCCATGCTCTGAAGACTGACTCTGACATAGCCTTGCTATATGATATGCGTCAGCCATATATAACCCAAGATATTCTGGCAAAATCCCCTGAACCCCAGCTTGTTATGGAGAATATAATTATTTCCATTTTTCTAAGACTGCCACTTCTGTATCAAAGAGATGCTACACTAAAGAGAATGGGAAAGACGGTCCTGTATTTACCCCATCATCACCTTTTAAAAAAGCCCTTTTACACTATGCCCAAGGAGTAGGATTTTAGGGAGTGGACCCAACCTAAAGGAAAGAGGAGAATCAAATTGTGACTATGATGCTCTGTACCCACCTGATACATTGCCCCTTTACAAGAAACATTTTTAATTCCCTGCGTCTAAACACCATGATTTTCTTTTTTACATTAAAGGCTTAAATATTTCCAAACTAGCTGTACTGACATTTATATCTGTCTCCTCCTTGATTACATGTTGTCTGTATTTATTCTTAGGATTTTATCATATATTGCTTTATGCACTGGGAATTTTTTTTTTAGCACTTGTGCTGGTTTGAAAGGATGTATGTACCCTAGAAAAGCCATGTTTTAATCCTAATCGCATTTTATAAATCCAGCTGTTTCTTCTAACCCCTATTCAGAACTGTATGTTTGAATCTATAATTAGATCATCTCCCTGGAGATGTGACTCAATCAAGAGTGGTTGTTAAACTGGATTAGGTAGAGATGTGTCTCCACCCATTCGGGTGGGTCTTGATTAGTTTATGGGAATCCTATAAAAGAGGAAATATTTTGGAGAAAACTGGAGATTCTAAGAGAGTAGAGAATGACATAGCCACGAAAGGAGAGTGTCCACCAGCCAGCAACCTTTGGAGATGAAGAAGGAAAATGCCTCCTGGGGAGCTTCATGAAACAGGAAGCCAGGAGAGAAAGCTAGTAGATGACGCTGTGTTTGCCACCTGCCTTTCCAAACTTGAGAGAGAAACCCTGAACTTCATCGGCCTTCTTGAACCAAGGTATCTTTGCTTGGATGCCTTAGATTGAACATTTCTATGGACTTGTTTTAACTGGAACATTTTCTCAGCCTTAGAACTGTAAACTAGCAACTTATTAAACTCCCCTTTGTAAAAGCCATTCTGTTTCTGGTCCATTGCATTCCCACAGCTAGCAAACTAGAACAACACTGTAATAGCATTTTAATTTAAGTAGTAAAACTTGTCAGAGCAAAAATCATATAGATTTTTTTGTCCAAAATTTTACTTGTCCAAGAAAGTAAAAACTATATCATCTTACCCTTATTTATTTGGGGTTGTGATTTTTCCATGACTGTAACTGGTAATTGATGGTTTGATTCCAGGACACATGGAGAGATACTGACAGTGGAATTAGAATAAGGAGAATACCTCTCATATTTGTACCTGTATAAAAAGAAAGTTTTCTTTAACACAGTGTCATTGACTTCATGTATAAAAAGAAAGTTTTCTCTAACACAGTGTCAATGACACAGTGTCATTGACTAAAAATATTATATGGATGCTGCATAATCCATTATGGTGTCTGTTTGGCTATCTCTGAATTGGAAACAAAACCAAACCAGAATTTAATCACAAAGTTTGCTGAAGCAGTAGCCAGAAGATCTGGTTCACAGGTTTTACACCACAACTGACAGATCAATTATCTAGTGAAGTGAAAGAAAATAAAAGTAAGATTATTTATAGATGCTCATTTTAATATAAAATAATTACTCACCCTAATTCATCAGTTGGTCCCCCTTCTTCTAAGCTTGACCCACCATGGTCAATTTTATAAGCAATAGTCTGTGTGACTCTTTAAAATACACAGGTCAGACCACTTCACTGTGCTCAAAACCCTCCACTGGCCTCCCACCTCTTTTAGAGGTCCTTGTAATTCTTTGCAATCTCACTACTCCAAGGGTGGTCTGCAGACGAGCTGCATCTGTAGAATCCCAGGGCTCACTTCAGAGCTAATGAATCCAAATCTGCATTTTACCAGGTTCCAGCTGATTTAAATGTCCATCAAAGTTTGAGAGGAAACTCCTCATCTTCTCTCACTCCCCTTTACTTCGCAGATTTTATCCCTTACACTTTCTCCTTGCTTATTTCACTTTAGCCACATGGACCTCTGTGCTGTCCATCCACCTGCCAGGCTGCCTGCCTCCTGTGCAGGAACTAGTGGTCATTGTTCCTTTAGCCTGGAAGCCCTCTTTCCCAGACCAGACATTGCCTGACTTTCTCCTTTATCTCCTTCAGGTTCTTTCCCTAATGCCACCCTCTCAATGAACCCTTCCTTAACGGCATTACTTTAAATTGCAACCCCACACACATAGTTATGCATCTTCACTAGTCCATTTTTCTCCATAGTACTTATAATCATCTGACATACCATATCATTATTTATCATGGGATTAATGATAACTTTTTTTCTGTTTTGTGCACTACTTTATCTCCAGCGCCTAGAACAATGATCAATGCATACTTGCTAAATGCATGAATCACATGAGCTAACACATGTAAGAAACCTGAACACAGACTGTTGGGATAGGCCCTCAGTATGGATATCCATGATTATTATTAGGTTCTGTTGGACATCAAAGGAGATAGAATAAAGTAGTTTTGGGGGAACAAAAATTCCATTTTGGAAGTCTACCTAAGCGACTAACGCTGTGGAAGTTTGAAAAGAAGTTGTAATACTCTGCAGTTGCAATAATCCCTCAAATTTCATGGGGGAAAAAATTATGGATAGGTGTGTGTGTGTGTGTTTCACTGAAGTAGCCCCATTACCTGGCACATTACCAGGCAAGGGGCAGACATTAAGTAAATTAATGGATAATTATATCCTCCAACATATAAAAGGAGGTGGTAGATGTAAACCTGAGTTTTGAGTATCCTTTGCTAGCACTAGCCTGGCTGTGTGTTGCCTCTCTCTTAAGGACAGTTCTCCCTCTGATTTTTCTTATATTAATATTTTACATTTGTCATTAACTTAAAGTTTGTAATCTGAATGCAAAGCCTTTATGATAAAACCATTGCTTCTCATTGATTAAAATTAGTTGGATTAGTTAGCTAAAGAGGACTGATTACAGCATGCAACAATAATGATACAGCTACTAATTATGTTAGAAATCTTTGATAGCATTTTACCTGTGTTACCTCATTTAATATTTGCAACAAATTTATGAGCAAGGTATTATTTTTTATGGCTATTTTAAGATGCAGGAACCAAGCCCCAAAAGGTTAAATAACATGCCCAAGATAACAAGAAAAGTCAGTAATTCACAGCACAGTGTGAGTTAAAGGTTGATGTTTCCTCTGAAACCACTATCAAATATTCAAATTTATTTTAGTAGTGGAACTCTTTTTATTCCCCCAAGTCAACTGTTACATATAGGCTCAATGACTAGCACAGTTAACAGTGGTATAGCTATGGATCAAACAAGGGTGAGGTGCAGTGGAGACATACTTCCTCAGCCTTCTCCTTCACCCACTGGCCCCAAATAACAGCTCTGTGGAAACTCAGTGATACAAAGAAGTGTCTGCCCTGTGGAAAGGAGGCCAGAGAGGTGTCCAAAGAACAGGCAGAAGTCCTAAAGCCACAGATGCCTCCCTCTGTTGAAAATAAGAGGCCGGGGAAACCATCCTAAAGGATAGGAAAGCTTCCACTAGGAAAATTCTGGACACAACCTTTCTGGACTGGCCATGGAAATAAAAATCTGACTACCCTGATATGAGGGATCCAGGAATCCAAGAAAAATTTTAGACTAAATCATTTGTAAGTCTCTCCAGTTCTAACATACTATTATGCAACCATCTGACGTGGGCAAGAATCAAATTATCACTTGATACATAATTTTCTAAAATATTTTCTTGCTTTGAAATCTCTTTGTATCTCCCAGTTTGCGGTAGGTGTATGATACTAGTAACCACAGAGAAGGGATGTAGCATGGATGCATATAAAGGACACTGGTTGAGAAGTCAGAAGAGCTGTGTAATGGGTTTACATAACAAAGGTGAAAACATTTGGAACTACTAAAGTTTTATGTAACTAAAGCTCTTGCAAAAGTACCAAAAAATAGACTTTAGGCATTGAGGATACTGACTCTCCTGTTCTATTAAGAAGGGTCTATAAGGTAATTTTTGGACACTGAATAATTATTTGAGTTGCTAATACATCCCTGAAGCAATTATCTGCCAGCCTAGTGTACCATAATATGGCATTTAATACTAATATTGCTGTACTTATTTGATACCCATTTATCATATAATATATTCATTTCTTTTTATTTATTTAGCCTCCATAGCTGATTTAAAATCTTTGAACCAAAACAGGTTTCGTACAAAATTTCTTTGAATCTTGTTGAAATCAGCACAATTCTTGCCACACAGTAATATTTAGTCTTTTTTTTTTCCTTTGCCATATGGTGGGGTCACATTTCATTCTCTTTCCATGTGAGCATCCCGTTTCTGCAGCACCATTTGTTGAATTTTTGTTTGTTTGTTTTTGTTTTATTTGCTTGTTTGTTTTGGGAAGTGCGTGGGCCAGGAATCAAACTCGGGTCTCCCGCATGGCAGGTGAGAATTCTACCACTGAACTACCTTTGCACCCCTTTGAACTACCCTTGCACCCTTACATAGTGTGGTAGTTAGATTCAGTTGTCAACTTGGCCAGGTGAAGGCACCTAGTTCTGTTGCTGCAGACATGAGCCAATGGTACCTGAGCCTCATCTGTTGCTCATTACATCTGCAGTCAGCTAGGAGGCGTGTCTGCTGCAACGAATGACGTTTGACTTAATTGGCTGGTGCTTATATGAGAGAGCACAACGTAGCACAGCCCAAGCAGCTCGGCATACCTCATCTCAGCACTTGCAGCTCAGCCCAGGTCTTTGGAGATGCAGAAAGGAATCACCCCGGGAAAGTTGTTGGAACCCAGAGGCCTGGAGAAAAGGCCAGCAGAGATTATCCTGAGCCTTCCCACATAAGAAAGAACCTCAGATGAAAGTTAGCTGCCTTTCCTCTGAAGAACTAACAAAATAAATCCCCTTTTATTAAAAGCCAATCCATCTCTGGTGTGTTGCATTCTGGCAGCTAGCAAATTAGAACACATAGTATTATATCAACAATTTTTTTTTTTTACAGGCAATTAAGTTGCAAGTAAAATTCTAAAAGTACTTGGAAATTTTGCCTAAAGAGGACATAATAAAAATAAGGCATGCAATTACTAAGTCAAGGGTTATTTCCTTAAATTTAAATAATTAATTGTAACTAATAAATTGTAAAGAATAAAAAAAGGAAAAATGCAGTTGTTAGCTGAGGCAGGAAAAAGATGATTGCATGGACTTACTGTTCCATGAAGAACTGAGGCATTGCAATAAGCAAGGTTCCGACTCCCATAATTAGGCATCCTGCTCCAATTAATTTCGGTCTGTGAAGTCTGGCTCCAAAGTAGCTAACAAAGGTGATAATTAAGAAGTTCCCTTTGTAGGAAAGAATAAACCACTCATAAATGAGAGAACCTAGAAAAAGGTCATTGGCATAATTATAAAACTAAATTAATATAACTAAATGAACAAATAACTAGCATGTTTACTTTGTTTCTGCTTCTTCATTCATCAAGTTTTCTATTAAAACTTCTATAGAAATTTCCAAACTGCTCTTGAAAAATACTATCTATATTCTCTCATTAGCTAATATTCCCTATGAACAAAATAAAACACAACTGCACTCGCTTAAATGAAATCAAATTATAGAACTAACATTTACACAAATGTCAGTTTACAAGCTTATTTTCATACTTTTAACAGAAAGATAAGACTCAAAAATTACCTAGAAATCTTCAGGAATACATTAATTATATAACAGCACCATATACCTGTATACCTACAATAAATAAAATATATTCCCCAATCTCTTTTATAAAAAATAACTAAAGAACCTGTTTTTTGAAGGTAGGAATTATGCCTTTCTGAAATGTCTCTAGTGAAGCATGCAATAGTTTCCTTTTAGCTGATGACAGCGGTAACTGAGTAAGCATGCTTTAGGGCAGATGTTCTCAAGCCCATGAATTGATGTGCATAAAAATTACTGGAAGGGGACGGTAGGGAAAATGGCAACTTGTTAAAAATGCAGATTTTTGACAACTCCCAACAGTTTCTGATTCCATGGATCTGGGGCCAGGCCAAGAAATCTGCATTTCTAATACTAGCTCAGGTGATTTGGTGGAGATGGTTCCTGGAATATGCTTTTATAATCATTGTTTAAGGCCTTCAATTTCAAGGGGCTTTAAAATTTCAGCCATTTTCATTTGGGGTATTTAGCTTTTAAGGAGTGCAGTGCTAGACTGAGTAAGAATTTAGCAATTCCTTAGCAATTGATTGTGATGGCTGATGGGTGGCCTTGCTTTGAAGTTCTCCTGATGTTTTCGATTTTCTAGCAAGAGTGCATTTCCTGACATCTGTAAGCAATCATTTAATTTACTACTGTTTAGTTAAATTGCCAGCTTTAGTCAATTTCAGGAAGAGCAGTCATTTTTATAGCCTTGACTGCAGTCATAATGATAGTGAGAAGTAGTTTGCACAGTTACCTCAAGGCTTTATGGCTCCAGGAAGAATTAAGTTCTTTTTAATTTTCAAATTAAGAAAACCTTAATTACATCTGAGATTTCCCACTGACAAATATTTAGTAGAAGAAATCTGTATCACATTATATTGATAATTATCTCTACAATTGTGATAATGTCTCACAATTCAATCAACTAAAATGCAAGCTGACTTTCAATTTATATGAAATACCACCTCTCCTCCTTACCCCACCCCAAACAACACCTCCACAATAAAGGACTTGTGTTCATGTGGTGGTTTCTGTGTTCCAAGAGTGGGTGTTACAAATATGGGATGATACCATTTTAGCCTCTGTGATATCTAGAAAACTGTTTTGCTTCCTTTACTTAGTATTCTTCCTGAGTCCTCAGGAGATTTATTTGGAAAATAAATTCTGGAAAAATAGTCTTTTAAAATAATCAAACTGGATAACAAAATTTCCTCCCCCACCTACCATTATTACACTCTGAAAAAGACAACAGGTACAGAGAGTTTTACAAATAAGTTTTACCAAACATTCAAGTAACAGATACTCTCACTCTCTTTCCCTCTCATGTTCCCTCCTTCCAATCTACTTTAGATAACAGAACAGGAAAAAAGCTGTCTAACTCATCGATATATCTTATAAGATTGATATATCCTTGAAAACAAATTTGGTCAAGGACAATGCCAGAACAGCCAATTAGACATCAAGTTTAATTAGGAAGATAGATGTAAAAATCCTAAATTTTACAGCAAACTGACAGAGCAGTATATAAAATAAACAGATCTTCATGATGTACAGTTTTTTTCTGGAACTGTAAGAGTATCATCAAAAAATTTCACATAATGAAATTACTCTATTAACAACTAGGAGAAGAAAAATTTCATGGTTATCTTAATAAATATAGAAAAATCATTCAATATAATTAACCAGTCATTTATGATAAGAGGAAAAATCTGAACACGCTGTGGAGGCGGATCTTCTTTAACACTAGTGTATCTATCAAAACCACACAGCAAAATATTGCTTAATGGTGAAATTTTCGGATCATTTCCATCAAGGTCAGAAACAAGAAAAGGATGCCCACTGACACGTTCTATCAACATTGTACTGAGGTTAATGCAATAAAGCAAAAACAAAAAACGAGAGCCAGTAATTACAAAGAAAATACAAAACTGTCTTCCATTTCAGACCACAAAATTATCCATGCAGAAAAACTTAAAGTATCTACAAACAACCTATTAAAATTAATAGATAGTAGACAAGGCTGTTGGATACAGGTAACATTTAGAAATCAACATATTTCCTATATTCCAGGGATTAGCAGGAAGAATATGCAACAAAAATTATTTTCAATATAGCAACCAAATTTTTATATATGTAGGAATAGATCCAAGAAAAGATAGACAATAAAATTACAGACAAAACTATAAATAATTATTAGAGGATATAAAAAAGGTCTGACTAAATGGGAAGATAGGTCATATTAATGGAAGGGAAGACTCACTATGATAAAATGTTAGCTATCTGATCTGACCCACAAATCCTATGCAATTTCAATCACATACTAAAAGGATTTTTCAGGGAACTTATCCAAGAATAACCAAGAAAACTTTAAGGAGAAAGTTGGAGATTGTCCTAATAGCAGAACTAATTATAAAATTTTAATCAATTAAGACAATCTTTTCTGAAGTCTGGGAGAAATAGATTCGTGGAACAGATCTAACTTACATGTTAATATATGCTAGAGAAGCTGTTGGGGATTGAATTATGTACCCCCACAAAAGGCATGTTCAAGCCTTAAACCATGTTCCTGTGGGCATGAACTCATTTGGATATAGGACCTGTGAGGACACTATTATTAGTTAAGGGGATGTGAATAGGATCTACAAAGATATTTTAAATGCAAATGTATTTAAATAAGGCAAAATTGAATAATGGTTGGTCGTTATTCATATGGCTTAAGTAGAGGAAATCTTATAACATGAAGAAATTAAGACAAAGACACAGACAACTGAACAGAAGGAGAAGCGATGTGACAGAGGCAGAGATGCAAGCCAAAGAACCCTGAGGAATGTGGTAAGCCAGCAGCAGAAGGCTACAAACTTGAGGAGAAAACATGGTCTGTTGAAGCCTTGATTTTGGACTTCTACCCTCTACAACCACAAGACAATAAATTCTCATTGTTTAAATCAAACCATTGTGTGGAATTTGTCATGGCAGCCATGGCAAACTAAGACAGAAGGCATTACAAATAACTGTACTAGGTATGTATTCAATATATGGTGATGGAGCAACAGTTTATAATAATATAAAGACATCACCTACCTCCCATGGCATAAATTACCTGAATGTGTAAAGCAAAACTTTTACATATTTAGAAGAAAATCCATAGAGAAATATTCGAAACAAAGTATTATTATCTAGAAAATGTTAGGGCATAATGATATAGAAAACATTTTACTTTCTCGGTGACTTTCTATAAGTTGTTGGAAAAAGTCTTTATTATCAAGAAATACTTTACTTAGGGGACAGGCTGAGTCTGTAGAGTGTGGGCATTACACAATGATGACAGGAGATGTCAAAAGAGAAAGGAAACTTGCCAGCAAAATAGAATTTACAGATGTTGATGGAGGGTAGGAATAAGTAACGAATTATAGATGGAGGGAATGTGAAAAGAGGCAAGAGAAGTAAATTAAACCTCATGGTCAGTAAATCCAGGTGTCTGGAAATCTGTGTATTGCAAATAACTAGAGCAAGCCTGTGATGTTTCAGATAAACATCCGGATTGGAAGTAGGAGCACTTCAGTCATTTTAAAGCATCTGACCCCCAAAATAATTTCTATCCTTAGAATGGTCCAAAGGGATCATAATATTAATTTGGACTCAGGGTCTTCTCACTTCCCATAAAAGTTAGTACTCTATTAAATTTAGCTTCTTTCTCCTCCCTCTGGAATTGCATCACTTTTCTCATATATGTTTCTTTCCATACAACTCTTCTATTCTTTGTATCTATACTTGTTGCCTCTTTGTACATATTTACTCTCACAATGCAGTGTGTTGCCCTTACCTTAACTCTCCATGGCTCCCCATCAATTAGAGCTTTAGGTAGGGCAGGCACAATGAAATAAATCAACTATCCAGGTCTATCTAAGGAGGTTAAGGAGGGGAGTTGTGTTAGTTAGATTCAGTTGTCAACTTGGCCAGTTGAGCATACCTAGTCTTGTTGCTGAGGACATAAGCCAATGGTGCATGAACCTCATCTGTTGCCAATTACATCTGCAGTCAGCTAGGAGGCGTGTCTGCTGCAATGAGTGAGGTCTGACTTAATTGGCTGGTGCTTAAATGAGAGAACACAATGTAGCACAGCCTAAGCAGCTCAGCATTCCTCATCTCAGCACTGGCAGCTCAGCCCAGGCCTTTGGAGATGCAGAAAGAAGTCACCCCGGGGAAAGTTGTTGGAACCCAGGGGCCTGGAGAGAAGACCAGCAGAGACCACCTTGTGCCTTCCACGTAAGAAAGAACCTCAGTGGAAAGTAAGCTGCCTTTCCTCTGAAGAACCAACAAAATAAATCCCCTTTTATTAAAAGCCAATCTGTCTCTGGTGTGTTGCATTCTTGCAGCTAGCAAACTAGAACAGGAGTAAAGTGATAAAGTGTTTCAGAACCTTGCTATACATACTGGTATCCATTGACTACTAGAATCATCACCACCTGGGAGCTCATTAGATACACAGAATCTTATTCCCCCACTTACAAAATCAGCATCTGCATTTTGACAAGATGTCCCATTTTTGTATATACATTTACGTTTGCTGAGCATGAAATTTAGAAAGTTCATTCTGGTAGGATGATGAAAGATGAATTTGGGAAGTCAGAGCCCAAAGAGAAATGGTCACTCTTTCATACTCTTGATTCTTTCTGTGATAATCAGAGTATGAATGGAGATACACAATATGAACTAATAAAATTTATGAGCAGTTAACAAATATCCCTTCACTCTTCTGAAAGTTCATTAGGTGAAGCTGGAACTGGAGCAGTTAGAGATTTCATATTAAATATAAAAATATATGACCTTGAGTAGGGCATAAGATTTTGTAAGTTTGTCCAGAGTGATGGCCCAATAAATCCCAGAGTGATTTGAACAGCAAGTAAAAAAGTATTTGCAAAGTATCCTTGGGGGAATGGGGAGAAAAGGGTAAAATTCAACTTCCCCAAGTGGAGAATTCTTGATATTCTCACAAGCAGTGGGGAAAACCAAAGCAATAGGCTGAGCCCCCAATCTTGGGGTTTGTTCATATGAAACTTAACCCCACAAAGGATAGGTCAAGCCTACTTAAAATTAGGCCTAAGAGTCACTCCCAAGAGAACCTCTTTTGTTGCTCAGATGTGGCCTCTCTCTCCAGTCAACACAACAAGCAAACTCACTGCCCTAACCCTCTCTACATGGGATAGGACTCCCAGGGGTGTGAACCTTCCCAGCAACGTGGGACAGAAATCCTAGAGTGAGCTGGGACTCAGCATCAAAGGATTGAGAAAAACTTCTGGACCAAAAGGGGGAAGAGTGAAATGAGACAAAATAAAGAGTCAATGGCTGAGAGATTCCAAATAGAGTTGGGAGGTTATCCTGGAGGTTATTCTTACGCATTAAATAGATATCACCTTGTTAGTCAAGATGTAATGGAGAGGCTGGAGGGAACTGCCTGAGAATGTAGAGCTGTGTTCCAGTAGCCATGTTTCTTGAAGATGATTGTATAATGATATAGCTTTCACAATGTGACTGTGTGATTGTGAAAACCTTGTATCTGATGCTCCTTTTATCTGCCTTATCAACAGGTGAGTAAAACATGCAGAATAAAAATAAATAATAGCGGAAACAAATGTTAAAATAAATTTAGTAGATTGAAACGCTAGTGATGAGTGAAAGGGAGGGGTAAAGGGTATGGTATGTATGAATTTTTTCTGTTGTCTTTTTATTTCTTTATCTGAATTGGTGCAAATGTCCTAAGAAATGATCATGATGATGAATATGCAACCATGTGATGATATTGTGAATTACTGATTATATATGTAGAATGAAATGATCATATGTCAAGAATGTTTGTGTTTGTTGTTATATTTAAAAAAATTAATAAAAAAATATATGGCATATTTTTGAGTTCTGACAGGCAGTAAGCAAACAGAGGGTACTATTTTGTGCCCCTCAGTTTATCAATTTAGGAGGCAGACTAACTGGTAGTAGATTCTCTAAAGTACTTCCAAAACAATAACTAAAATCACTTGGCCTTTTCAAGTTCCAAGAGGGAATTTATAGTTGATTATGAACCAAACACAAAATTAGGAGTAGAAATTGTATTCCCTGCTCTGATTTAGTGTTCTTGTTAATAAAATCCATTTTCTCTTCTCTTGAGGGTAATGGCCAGAAAATTTCTTTTATTGTTTGATTTCTTAAGCCATTGCAATAAATTTTTGTAGCCCCTAATTGGAGCTTTCCAAATTTATAAAATTGAATCAAAGGGTGCCCAGGATATATCACACTTCTGTAAAGACACTTCATCCACACTTTTAACTAAAAATACCCATCAGCATCTAACCTTCTCCTCCAGGAAAATCTCTCACTCTGATAGAGATGTCGGATTGCATGTCATGCACTAGTGAACACCTGGGGCAGAAACTTATCCTTGTTTGCCCTGAGAGGATAAACTGCCTCTACTGTAGCATAAGGTCATGGAAAATTCTGTCCATATAAAAAATTTTCTAGATAGGGTTGGATTACAGCAGCGTACAGAATGCTATGAGGATATCATTTAGCCATGCCTAGAAAACCTTGAACTTAAAAAATAAAATCAGACATACGCAATACCTACCAATTTCAAAACTGCCATCAATCACTCCCACCAATGAAGAAGAGATATCAAATCTTCTCTCTATCTGAGTGATGGTGCTTTTCAGGTAGCCTTCTGTCAATGCTTTGGCAAAGTAAACAAAAGACAACGCACCAAGGAACATCTGGAAAAGATGACAGGACAAACTTAGACATTAGCTGGAAATACCATTGGAGACTTACTAAGTAAACTGACAAGTAGCATTACAAGTTAATATACAAAAAAGTTAATATATAGCATCAAGCTTTTCATTATTGAAGATTCAATTCAAACCTTTTGTAAGTTTCCCTTTACCTGCATGCTCATAAAAACCTCCAAAAGTTCACATTTTCATGGAAATAACAAATTTTCATTCAATGTCTGCTGACTTTTTTTTCTCCCCTCCAATACCCCTTCCCTCCCACAAGAGCACATTGAAAGAAGTTTTGCTTTGTAAAGGAAATGCAGTGGATGGTAGGCAAAGAGAGGAAGGAGCCATTCATAGTAAGAAAATAAAGCTAATGACAACCACAAGTCCCATACTCAACATCTCATAACAGTTCAACACTTGTGGTTATGTGTTTCACAGGGATAAGGTATGCACCAGCAGGGAACTTAATAGAATGAAAAAGAACTACTCTTCCTCATGCTGAAGTTGTTTTCAAGTTAAAGTTAAATTCAAATTCTTATTCAATGCAAAACATGTCTTTGATACCTGGCTTTTGCTTTTGTCTTTTGTGACCCATAGCAGCCTAGCATTTATATGAATAAGCATATAATTATTGTTGAGTCAATGTTTGGTGTAAAGAATGAACAGGAGGGCGGGCCATGGTGGCTTAGCAGGCAGAGTTCTCTCCTACCCTGTTGGAGACCCGGGTTTGATTCCCAGTGCCTGCCCATGCAAACAACAACAACAACAATGAACAGGAGCTTGAAGGCACACAGAGAATTAAAAAAGCAACCCTATCACTGTGAAAAAATTGTGGTGGCTTGGAGCTATGTAACCCAGAGACAAACATGTGCTTTAATTTAATCTGTTCTTGTGGGTAAAAACCCATTGTAAATAAGATTGCTTCAAGGGAAGATCTTTCTTACTTCATTTAAAGTGTGGTTCAAATGAATCAGGTTGGGATTTAATCTGGATTACTGGAGTCCTTTATAAACAGAGTGAAGCCAAATGGAGAGAAAAAGCCACAGAGGAAGCAGCCCGAAGCTGAAAGTCAACAGAACCCAGAAGAGAAGAGAAGACAAGAGAAGCCACCATCTATATTGCCATGTGATAGAAAAGCCAAGAGCCCAGGATCTCTGGCCACCAGCTCCATAGTACTATAGTCTTCTCAGAGAAAGCATTGTCTTATTGACACATTGATTTTGGCCTTCTCCTAGCCTCAAAACTGCAAACCAATAAATTCCTATTGTTTGAGCCAACCCATTGCATTATGTTTGCTTTAGTATCTAGGAAACTAAACAAAATGAAACTCAAATTTATCATTTATAAAATTGGCATAATGCAGTTATTTCATACGTAACTGTGCTTTGCACAGTATCTAGTACATAGTAAGTGTTCAATAAATATTAGTTTCTTCTTTCTTTCTCCTTTCTGTTCAGAAGGGGCATGAAAATAAGCCCAGGAAAGCAATATCTGGTAATTTAATTTACATGATCTGACAGAGCTTGTTTTCACTGCTTGGTAGTGTGGTTTTAAAAAATCATGCCTAAGATCACTTTTTAAAAAGAATTTAAAATTTTCACTTCTAGCTACATTATCTGGATAGAGAGCCAAGAACTTTCCAACTTATTCTTTGTTATTTTACCTTGAGTTTGCCACAGCAAGTTTGTTTTTCCTCTGATGAGGCATATTCTGTTTTAAAGGAAGGCCTTTCAACAGGTTGCACTGAATTTTTGCAGAATAACTGGATATTTTCTTTGGATGAAGTTTCCATTATGAAAATGTTCCTTGACTCTGACCTGCTAAAATAGATTTTTAAAGTTAAAAAAAAATTCATTTTAATCCACAAAATTCCTCAAATATTTTATTTCGCTCTAGACCACAACTCTATAGATGTGATCTTGAAAGGAAGCTAACTTTTGTTACCACAGTAAATTGGCAAAATTTTTCAATTAAAATCTGCCAGGATATTTGATTAATTAGTCCTGCTATTGGGACTCTGTAGCTAGCATTCTTTCCAAGCCCTCCAGTTTAAGCCTTATTATGGCAAAGAATACATTTAAATGTTGCCTTTGGAATGAATAACGAGGCAGAATTTTGCTAACTTTGTGGTCTTGCCAGCTTTCCTACTAGAAGCAAGCAGGAAAGGAAGATGAGGAATTCAACCATCTGAATAGTGATTCATTAGAATTAAGCCTTTAAATCTATCTTCTTAGCAGAATGGATAAAAGGGGTTGAAACCCAGCATATATATCTATAGGCACCTCATGATTTCTATAGGTCTGGAGACCCAAGTAAGGCTTAAAATAATGTGAAAAAGAAGCAGGCCAGTTTGTGTGTCATTTTAGTTTGATAAATAAGACAGTAACATGATGTGAGCCTCAAGCTTAGATTTAATTCAGGCAGAACTACAGTCTGTCACCTGCCTAAATGTAAAAAAGATGGCATTCCTTCCCATGTTTGTTTCCCACCCTCCCCTCACCCATCTCTCCCTACTAAGCCTGGACAGTAGCCAATATTCTGTCCCTATTTTCTCCTTGCTTATGTCAATATTTATATATCCTACTCCCCACTTCTTTAGGACTCTGCATACTTCAATGCCTGCCTGATAAACTAATCTAAGTGAAGGTATATTCTTTATCACCCTAATAGATATCAGATGATACAAGTGTATGCTAATAGATCTTTCTAGCCTTATTATATTAACTAAAGAAATAACATTAAGAGTAAAATTTGCATATACTGTGGTGGAAATTTAGGCTTATTCTACATATGGACATACCATCCTGATTTTACACAAGGAAGTACATGTTGCTCTGTGTTTACTAAACCTCATCCTTCCTAGTTTGAATTTATAGATAAAATCTCAGACTGAAAGAATCAGGAAATAGTTGTATAAACAGCTTATTTTGAAATATAGAGGTAAATATCAGAAAAGTCTAAACTGTTTAAAAGTGGATTCTCAAGGATTTGGAAAATACATTGAGAAAAAGTGGAGGGGGGAGTTTTTGGATTGATTTTTTTTTTAGCCTTGTAAACTATTTGACTTTGTAAATATATATAACTTGCATTTTAAAATAGACATTTTTCAAAAGGAGAGAAAAATGAGTGAAATAGAAAAATCTATACAACAAACATGGTTAAATAAAACAAAGGGCTGATGATATTAATCAAGAGGAAAAGATAAAGAACCAAGAATATAATATTAAGAAGAAAGAAATAGAGATGTTTAAGACCATGAAATAGGACAATTATGCAGAAAATTCCGAAATAACTTTAAAATCTTGGCAAAATGGATTACTGTCTAGCAAATATTATGCTTGTATTCATGCAAATCAGAGGAGAAAAATAGCCAAGTCAAAAAAAATACTCTAAAACTATTCCCTAAGTATGTACTAAGGCAGATGATAGAACAGAAGGGCTCTATTAAGGCATATCCTTCAAGGAAAGATAGCAGATAGTAGAAACAGCATAACTTCATTCATTTGACAGAGCTAGAATTATCTTCATAAATTTTCATGACGATGGCACAAAAAGGAAAACTTTTGACCAACCTATAGATGCTAAAATCCTGATTAAAATATTAGCAAATCCAAATTAATCAATTAATATGCTAAATTAGAATATATTTTAAAAATGCAACAACTGATTAACATTAGGAACTTTATTAACCTAAATCATTACACTAAGCATTTAAAGAGAGAAATAAGAAAACCTCAGTACATGCAAAATCATTAGGTGATAGAATTCAACATTCATTCCAGATATCTAAAAAACAAATTCTAGCAAACTAAGGATATAGGCATCCTTCTTTATCATCTGGTACCAACAGCCATTTTCATATATCCATAGAATCCCTAAAGCTACTTTTCCAGAACAATGTTTTTCTAAGAACAAGGAAAGGGGGTTTGAGGAAATATTATTTATTCAATGCTAAATAGGTTTCTTTAATAACCTGCTGCATATAATTAAAACAACTAAATGACCTAAATGTCCAACAAAGTGTGGTATATCTAGGTAATGAAAATTTGAAGCCATTAAAGATTAGTGTAAAGAGGAAAATACTGTTATTTAGATGTGTGATTATTGCAGAGTTGATTTTAAAAGTACATGCTACATATTCCAGGTTACTAGGGGGTGGTGGGGGGGGCAGGGAGTCAGAGCTTAATGGGTGCAGAGCTTCTGTTTGGAGTGATGAAAATGTTTTGTAATGGAAGGTGGTATTGGTAGCATACTATTGTGAATGTAAATAATATTACTGAAATGTAGAAATGAAAGTGGTTAAAATGAATATTTTGTGTTTTATATGTTACCAAAATAAAAAACAAGAGTAAATACATACTTATGCAGTATGATGTCATAGGGCATTCCCCCGGTCGAATTAATGAGGTTAGAAAGAGGTACCTTTTAGCTACTTTATTGTAGAGTCACAAACACAAAAGCCTTCAGGGGATAGCCGCCTTAAATAAAAGGTAATGGGATTAAAAAAATACATGCTACAAAACTGTATATATAATATCCTATTTTATAAATGAAACATATATATTCACACTCATATATGCATAGAAACAAAAGCTTCTGATAGTTTATAAGCAAAAGGTTAACAATGATTTTTTTCCCAGTTGGCAACACTGCAGGCGATATTTTTTAAATGTTTTGTATATCTGAATTTTCTAATTTTTCTACAATGAACATGTTTCTTACATCAAAAAACTTGACATCACCAAACACGAAGCATTTTAAAATACAAATGAATTATATAAAGTCTAAAATGCAATCTTCTTCCAAGAATTAAGCTATGTAATTCAAATTAGCCTACATTTATAGGGGATCAGATATCATATCATTTACTTTCAGTCATAATGTTAAAGCCAATGACCAGGAAATGCAAATCGCTTAATTATAAAATATGCTCATTTATACTAAATCTGTCTTTAAAAGATTCAAAGGGTTTCTTTTAGAATTACTTATGCTAAAGAGAAAAAAATCACTTTGAAAACAATATACAAAACTGAGACACTAAAACCATTAAGTCATTTTATTTGGAGGATTTACACTAAATCACTCTATAATCTAGATATGGTAACAAAAACAAGAGAACTGTAGTTATTCTAATTGAGGTTGTGTTAGGAGAAAACGATATCCAGCTTAAAATATCGACACCGCACAATTTTACTGAAAGCATAATGTTCCATGGAGACCACATTTTATGAACATCAAACTTTCCATTCCCCACAAAAACACGGGAAAGCAGCTCAATGGCATGAATGGAAAGATCATTGGGGCATGCAGGCTCTCTCTCTCATTTGCCATTGCAGAATTAGAGCTGGAGCAGACAGAGTTATTTAGAGAGATTTGCATCTGGCAAATCCTTAATTGTTCTCCCACCATTTGAATAGAATCCTCCAGGAAAAGACTCAGAAGCAACGTTTTCATGGAGTACCTTTGGGTTGGAGGATAACTTACCCTGGAGGCCAAAGAAAAGTAGGCCAAGCAACGTTTTCTTCATTTTAGTTTTAGGAAATCAAATCCTCTGCTCACATGGATTATCTAGGTAATATATCATTCAGTCTTTCAAAGTGCCCAAGTGGCTTAGGAAGGTTGTAGCTGGATCTCTCAGCAGTCCTTGCCTCTGTGCTGCGATCCATTGGCAGAGACACTATCCAGCAGTCGGCCTTCAAATGCAGCCCAGAGGCAGCCATAAAGGCTGTTCCCATTCCTCTCTTCTCTTATAGTTGCCTCTCATGAACATTTCTGTACTAGCTTCCCCCTGAACATCAGGATAACCTCCCTTCCCATAGTCTAAAAATAGCCTTATGGTACTTCCTAAGAAGGAGCATGTGTTGCTTAGAAAGCTGATCCCACAATTCAAACAATTATTTGTGACAGATGTGAATTTAATAAGTACTATTTATAAGCCAGGTGATTTGTGTCCTGTATTATTGTCAAAACAACCCCCACAAGCTAAGCATTAAAATTCTCATTTTAAAGAAAATGATATGTTCAAAGAAGTTAGTGACTTGTCAAAGGCTAGTCAACAAAGAAGAATCAGAGTCAAAATGTGACCCCAGATATGAATTTATCTGGCTTCTTTAACCAGTCTCCTCTCCTATTTCCATCTACCTAACAAGGGGCCCATCTTGCAGTGAGAAGTGTTAGGGAATGAACACAAAGGAGTGTAGACATTAGGGTTTATAAACTTCTCTCCTGTGAGAATCTGATGCAATAGTCATAAAATACAAAAGAAGAAAGTTAAACCTTACCTGGAGGTGGAGATCAAAGACAGTCAGTTCCTCTGAAAGTGCTCAGTAAGAGGCTGGACCAGAGTTCTCAGACTGAAAGAGGAAACTGAAGTGAATTCTATGAGCAGTTTTCCAGGTAGGCAGAGACTGGATGGACAAGAATCAGACAGAGCAGCCTAGGGGAGAGAAAAGATGAAGAGCAGGGTCTCACCCTGATCAATCTATTCTTTTTCCTCTTCCTCCTGGCCCGTTTTCTCGGGCAGTCTGCAGGGAATTGCCCACGCTGGCAAAGCCACTGACGTGCATCTCAGCTCCCAGGGCACAGAAAGAGCTGAAGCCTTTTGAGCCATTTCTTTGCAATTTGCTACAAGTTTAAGGCCACACGTGATAAAGCTTTCTTTATGGGAGAGAGTGAAAAAAAAGAAAAGACCACTTGTGATCTTACTTGCTGATTCCCAGAAAACACAACTCTGCATGGGGCAGAGGGTAAGGGAACAGGAGCAGGAGGGGGCAATAGAAGTTAGTAACAAAGATCCCTCCTTCTCCTTCCAAGAAGTTTTTAAGACAGATGCTCCTTGGGGAGGTCACTGGGAGCCTTCTGTTTTTTTATTTTTATTTTTTATTGTTTTTTGTTAAGGCTCTTGTGCGAAATCTCTGCTTGATGTTTTCTCATTGGGATTCTACAATCTGCAGGGATTGCATATCAGATGGTCCAGATCAAGAGTCTATATAGTGCTCGCTCCAGAAACAGTTGATTCTCAAGGAAAAATGATCAGGTTCTCATATTCACAATTTCTATGAGTTTAAAAACAGAAAAATTCCCACAATTTTCGGCATCCAGTCATTTATCCTACCTAATTCTAACCCTAAGGAAAGAGGACTCCTTGCATTGAGAAATTCTACAATTCTAATAATTTTTTCTTCCAAAAGAACCATGTTAGAGAATTTAAAGCAATATTAGCTTGCATTTGGTTTATACTAATAAATGAATTTGCTACCAGAATTATCCAAGAGCCACCATAATCTTAAATGGCTGTGACTGGACTAAGGGCTTAACTCGACTCTCATACTTCTTCCTCTGCAAAGCAGAACTTTAATTAAAAAAAAAACACAGATTCACAGAGTTATTATTTTCTTCATTTTCAACAGTTTTCTTCAGACATCATACAATCCAATCTACGTAAAACATCAATGGTTCCCAATATAATCTCATAGCCATAACTTCGCCATCAAAATCTCTATGACAGCATTTCTTTTTCTTCCACAAAGAATACTTTACCCCTTCCCCATATCCCTTACTAATTGACATTTAATTTGGGCAGATTGCCTTTGTTACATTTAATGGAAGCATATTACAATGTTACTGTTACCTACAGACCCTAGTTTGCATTGATTGTATTTTTTCCATATACCATCCCATTTTCGACATCTTACAATGTTGACATTCATTTGTTCTCTCTCACGCAAAAACATTTTATGTTTGTACATTTAATCACCATCATTGTCCGCTATAGGCATTCCTGAGTTATACCATCTCAGACTTTATCCTTTCTCATTCCTTTTGGTGTCATTCATGCTCCCAACCCTTCTCACTCAACCATACTCACATTTAGTTTCATTTAGTGTACTTATATTATCATGCTACAATCAGAGAGTATTGTGCCGTCCATTTCTGAATCTTTACAATTAGTTCTGTTGCACATTCTTGTACTCCTTCAGCACAAAATGTCTGGTTTCTACCCTCATTCTATCTCCTGATAACCTGTGTTCTTAACTATAACCATCAAAGTTCACCCATCAATGTTAGTCATAATAGTGAGACTATATAGTATTTATCCTTTTCACTCAACATAGTGTCCGCAAGGTTCATCCATGGTGTTACATGCGTCATGATTTTATTCTGTCTTACTGCTGTGTAATATTCCATTGTATGTACATAGCTCAGCTTGTTTAATCACTCATTTGTTGATAGGCATTTGGGCTGTTTCCATCTCTTGGCATCATGGCTAATGCTGCTATAAACATCAGTGTGAAAATGTCCGTCTGTGTCCCTGCCTTCAGTTCCTATATATGCCCAGTAAGGGTATTACTGGATCATATTGCAACTCTATTCTTAACTTCCATTAGGAACCATCAACTGCCCTCCAGAGTGGTTGCACCATTCTGCATTCCCACAAACAGTGCATAAGTGTGCCTCTTTCTCCACATCCTCTCCAGCACTTGTCATTTTCTGTTTTTATGATAATGGCCACTCTAGTGGGTATGAGATGATAACTCATTGTAGTTTTGATTTGCATTTCCCTAATAGCCAGCAAAGTTGAGCATCTTTTCATATGCCTTTTAGTCATTTGTATTTCCTCTTCTGAAAAATGTCTGTCCATGTCTTTTGTCCATTTTTTTTTAATTGGGTTGTTTGTCTTTTTGTTGTTGAGTTGTAGAACCTCTTTATATATTCTGGATATTAAACTCTTATCTGATATGTGGTTTACAAACATTGTCTCCCATTGCATAGCTGCCTTTTTTGCTTTCCTGCCTTTTATTAATACATAGTGTCCTTCTTTGTCTCTTAATTGTTTTACATTTGAATTCTAATTTGTTGGATATTAGTATAGCTACCCCCACTCTTTTCTCATTGTTGTTTGCATGAAATATCTTTTTCTGACTTTCCACTTTCAATCTGTTTTTGTCCTTGGGTCTAAAGTGAGTCTCTTATAGACAACATATAGATTGAATCCATTTCAAAATGGATTTAATCCATTCTGCCAGTCTATGTCTTTTGATTGGGGATCTTAATCCATTAATGTTATTACTGTAAAGGCAGTACTCTCTTCTATCATTTTGTCTTTTGGATTTTATATGTTGTTTTGGTTTGCTAAAGCTGCCAAGATGCAGTATACCAGAAATGGAATGGGTTTTAAAAAGGGAATTTATTAAGTTGCAAGTTTGCAGTTCTAAGACCATAGAAATGTCCAAACTAAGGCATCCAGAGAAGATAACTTAACTCCAAAGAAAGGGCTGATGAATTTTTGGGTAACTTAACTCCAGAGAAAGGGCTGATGAGTTTTGAGGTTTCTCTTTCAGCTGGGAAGGCACATAGTGACATCTGCCAGCTTCCTCTCCTGGTTTCTTCAAATGGCTTCCCAGGGAGTGTTCTCTTTATACATCTCCAAATGTCTCTCGCTGTGGGGACACTCTCAGCTCGGTCATTTCCTAAGCTTTTTCCAAAATGGTTCCCTGTTAAAGGACTCCACCCTTGAATGGGTGGAGACACATCTCTATGGAAACCTACCTAATCAAAAACTCCCACCCATAATTAGGTGGGTCACAACTCCATGGAAACAATCAGAAAGATCCCACCCAACAATATTGAATAAGGATTAAAGTGCGGCGTGGGGCTTGCCTTGCCCGACCGCACTGGGGTCTCGTCCTTGGATGCGGTTTGGCTGGAGAGCGGCGTCAGCCGAAACCACGGGGCTCGAAGGTCTGGAGGGCATGCGAGCACAATAAACCGAGAGCAAAGAATATTTGCAGCAGTTTATTGCAGGGGTAGCTCGCGGAACCTAGCTGGCTGGCAAGGCTTACAGGCTAGGCTCCCGAGAGGGGGAAGCACAGGGTATATATAGGGTTGGTGAAGGGGCGGTAACATAGGCGGGGAAACTTTGATGGATGGCTAGTATGGAGTATGTGGATTGGTTAAGGGGGTGTGTACATAGTCCAATGAAAAGGAGGTGAAAAGGTGGGGTGATATATGCTCAGGAGTTGCTAGGCAGAGGGTCAGATTAGCACGGCTTGCAAGATCGAGAGATGTTTGGACATGTCAGGGCATGTCAAGGCAAATACGAGGAGGCAGTTTTTGAATATATGCAGCATTAAAGAACATGGCTTTCTGGGGTACATAACAGTTTCAAACCAGTACATTCCCCCTTATGGAACCCAAAAACAAGACATGTTCTTTCCATATACAAAATATAGTCATTCCATTACAACATCATAAAGGCTTAAATCATTTCAGTAACAATACAAATATAAGTCAGAAACAGTACAAAATCTCATAAAAGTCAGCTACAGTCATGGTCTGTCATAGGACAAAATTCTCCTCTAGCTGTGGACCTGTAAAACTTAGAACAAGTTATCTGCTGCCAGCATACAAAGAAAGAACATTATAGAATACATGTTCTGTTGCCTTAGGCAGAAATTGGAAGGAACACACGGTCACCAGACCCAAACAGTTCTGAAAACCTACAGGGAAAATTCCATTAGATTTCAAACTCTGAGAGTCACTCATCCTCGGGGCTTTAGAAAGTGGCAGTCTCACCCTTTCCAAGGGCGTATGCAGTGGCCCTGTTCTCTTCAAATGCTGAGGTAAGTATTGCAACCTTGGGGGACATTGAGGAGACAACCTTTTTCTTGGTTCCACCCTTTCTAAGCACAGGGGCAGAATCTAAGCCCTCTGCTATTTCCAGGGCACACACTCAACCCCCTCAGAACAATGGGTGACAGCAAGGCTCTCACCAATCCCCAAGGAATGTGCTCTACCCTCTGTGAGGTCTGAGGCACCAAAACTCTTCCAGAAAATTGAGGCAGAAGGCCCACCCTCTGCCTTAGGGACTGACCCACCCTCTCCAAATGCACGGTTAGATCAGCAATCCTGGCCTGAGGTTCCCTGGTTTCAGACCTTGTCTTCCACGGTTCTACCTTTGAAGTCATTTTTCCTTTAATCTGCCCCTTTTCTGTCCCTTTTAGTCTAGACAAACAGTGTTCCATTTATATAGACCCCAATACTCTTGCTGATTCTCTATGTAGTTTGCAGGAACCCTAACTATCAAATGATAGGGCTTTCCACAAATCCTTCCTGGATAACTCCAACTCAAATCCTGACTTTTTCTGAAATGGCTGACTGGTTCCAAGTTTGGTTAAATCCTCATGTAGGGTCCTAGTCTCTGGGTCTCCCTTTCTCAAAGCCCAGAATTTTCCAGACCATCAATTTCTGGTTTTTTTGTACCCAAGAGTTCAGTTCTCGGCTATCTTTGCTTCTTCCAATTTCTCCCTATGTCAATGGGAACATATATTCTATGACTCTTCCCCCTTTGTATATTAGCAGCAGATAACTCATACTGAGTTTTACAAGTCCACAACTAGAGGAGAGTTTTGTCTTAGGACAGACCATGCCTGTAGCCAACACTGATCAGATTTTATACTGTTTCTGACTTGTATTTGTATTGTTATTGAAATGATTTAAGGCTTTGTGATATTTTAATGGTTTCAAGGAGAAATCAGATCACACTTTCCACACTTAATTTCAAAATCCTTCACCTAAGTACCGTGGCTCACTACTTTTAAATTCTAACTTCCATGCAAAGTCAGGCCACAATTTGGCTAAATTCTCTGCCACTTTAACACCAGGATTGCTTTCCTTCCAGTTTGAAATAGCACATGCATCATTTCTGTTTAAGGCCTTATCAGAAGTATCCTTAGAGTCCACAATTCTACCAATAGTCTCTTCAAAGCATTCTAGACCTTCTCTATCGAGCTCCTCACAACTCTTCCAGTATCTTCCCCTTAACCATTTAAAAAGCCATTCTAACATGTTTAGTATTTACAAACTGAAGCACCCCACTTCTCTGGTACCAAAATCTGTTTTGGTTTGTTAAATGCTGCCAGAATGTAATATACTAGAAATGGAATGGTTTTTAAAAAGTGTATGTATTAAGTTGCAAGTTTATAGTTCTAAGGCTATAAAAATTTCTAAACTAAGGCACCCAAAGAAATTACCTTGACTCAAGAAAGCTGATGGATCCAGAATACCTCTATCAGCTTGGAAGGCACATAGCTGGTATCAGTTGGGGTCTTTGGCTTCTTGTTTCAAACAGCTTCCCTGGGTGCATTTTCCTTCTGCATCTCCAAAGATCTCTGGCTGTGTTGACACTGAAGCTTTTTCTAAAATGATTTCCTCTTAAAGAACTCCAGTAAGCAACCCCACCTTGAATGGGTGGAGACTCATCTCCGTGGGAACCACCTCATCGAAAGTTCCCACCCACAATTGGGTGGGTCACATCACCATGGGAACAACTTAATCAAAAAGATCCCACTCAAAAATATTGAATGAGGATTAAAGAAAATGGTTTTTCTGGAGTACACAACAGTTTCAAACTGGTACATATGTCATACCTTCTTTGTTTTCTTTTTTTACGTTTACTGATAGTCTTCATTTCTATACCCTTCTCCAGACCTCTCTCGCCTTTTCTGTCCCTTTTAGTCTAGACAAACAGTGTTACATTTATATAGACTTTCTTTTCCTATCTACTTTGTGTCTTCTCTTTAGTATTTCTTATAGAAGTGGTCTCTTAGTAGCAAACTCTCTCAGTGACTGTCTGAAAATATTTTTAAATGAGCAGGCTCTGGGAGTCGAACCCAGGTCTCTGTCATGGCAGGCAAGAACTCAGCCACTGAGCTATGGTTGCCTGCCCAAACCCCCTCATTTTTTAATTCAATGCTGGGCATAGAGTTTTGATTGGCAGTTTTGTTCTTTCAGAATCTTAAATATATCTTACCATTAGCTGTTCACCTCCATAGTTTCTGCTGAGAAATCTTCACATAGTCTTATTGAGCTTCCCTTTTATGTGATAGATTGTTTTTTCCTTGCTCTTGAGAATTCTCTTTGTCTTTGACATTTGACAATGTGATTAGTGAATGTCTTAGAGCTGGTCTATTTAGATCTAGTCTGTTTGGGGCATGTCGCACTTCTTGGAGCTGTAATTTTATATGTTTCATAAGAGATGAGAAATTTTCAGTGATTATTTCCTCCATTATTCTTTCTGCTACTTTTCCATTCTCTTCTCCTTCTGGGCACCCATAACACATATATTTATTGTGTATTTCATGTTGTTATTCAATTTCCTGAGATCCTGCTCATATTTATCCATTCATTTCCCTATCTGTTCTTTTGTGTGTAGGATTTCAGATGTTCTGTCCCCTAATTCACTATTTCCTTTCTTCTGCTTTTTCAGATCTGCTGTTGTAGGTCTCCATCATTTTTTTACAACTCCTCTATTGTGCCTTTCATTTCCATAAGTTGTGCAATTTGTATTTTTTCAAACCTTTGAGTTCTTTATATTCACCCAATGTCTTCTTTATATCATTCATCTCTTTCACCATATCTTTTCTCAACTTGTTGATTTGATTTTTGATGTAATTTTGCATGTCTATTAGAACATCCTTAATTAGTTGGTTCAACTCCTGTATCTCAATTCAAATGTTGGTTTGCTCCTTTGAGTGGGCCTTATCTTTGATTTTCCTAGTATGAATAGTTATTTTTTCCTGGTTTCTAGGCATTTAATTTCCTTAATTAGTTTATTCAGCAGATAATTTCCACTCTTTTACCTAGTGTTTTGTTTTTGTTAGTTGACTTTGTTCTCTGTCTATTCTTTGACATTCAGTTCAACTTATTCTAGATCTCCACCATAATTTCTGTTTAACCAATAAGAATTTTTCAGCTCTTGATTTTCTTGTCATGCCTATGTGGAACTGTTTTTTGAGGAGGGTCTCCTCAGGACTCCAGTCAGATTTTCCCAGACCAGACAGGCCCACATATCAGGAGGGGGTGCATAACCAGTATAAAGTTTTCCTGAGGGTGAGATCTAGCAGGTTATCAGACTTTCCTATGAAGCCTCTAGACTCTGTGCTTTTCCTATCCTGCCCAGTATGTGGTGCTTGTCTGCCTGTGGCTTCCCACCAGAGTAAAGTGATGTAGTGCCTTTGATTCTCAGCAGCCTCTCCCTGACAGTGGTGTGGTTGAGAAAGAAGCTGAGGTAGTAGGCGGGCTTAGGTTACTTCTGTTTTCCAGAGCCTGGGGCCTGAATTCCCTGAAGGAGGGCTGTAGCTGAGCTGAACCCTGCCCTCTATTTCTTGGGAAAGGTACACCCTTTAGGGAATTATCCCCATTCACCTAGCTAGTTACCTTAATTCTACCCTTGCCTGGGGCATTATTGAGGCTTGAGAATGCTCCCAGTTCTATTTAATGAGCTAGCTGTTAAGAAGTTTAAAAAAAAAAAAAGAGAGAGAGAGAGAGAGATAAGCCTTTTCAGAGTCAGACCCCATTTCCCTGGGTTTGCCAATACAGAGTTGGAGTTGGTACATGGCTCTATGTGCTCCCAGGCTCCATGTGCCCTCTTTTCTTGGGGGCCACACCTTTTCTAGTATTTTGTGCTGTCCAATTCAAAAAGCCTTTTTTTTTTTTCTGTCAGCCTGCCCTTCAGGGTAAAAATTTCTGGTTCCTTTAGTGCTTACTCCAGGTTTATCTGTGCTCAGACATGTTTCCAGGTTTATGTGTCTCAGGACCTGTTTTTAGCAGTCTGAATTTGTTAATTCTGCAATTGGAGCTTGGTTGAGTTACCTTCCTTGCCCCATGTAGGGTCTGTTTCTTTACCCTTCTGGGAACAAGCCTGCTGTGCCCATGGGGGAAGGCTGCCAGCATCTACAGCTTGGAGACTTATAGTTTTATGTGGGATATCAGCTGTTCCACCCATTCCAGACTGGTGTGCAATGTGCCTCCAGTCACTGATGTGACTGCAACAGTTGCTCCAAACAATTCTTAGGTATTTAATAGCTGCCCTGGAGGTTTAACTAAATTCCACACCTCACTATGCCCCATGTTGCCCCTCACAGGGTTGTTTTAAGGTGGAAATTATGTCATGTATTCAAAAGCACTAAATAAATCACAAAGCACTAAATGAGTAGTAGGTATTATCCTTGCATATATCATTTCAGCTTATGTATGGTCAGGATGGTTAATCAACATTTATTAGCTTTTTTTCCCTACACATACACACACACACACACACACACACACACACACACAAACATGACTAGAATGAAAATAAGAGCTTATCTTCAATCTTACAATGAAGCAATACTGTGTCCAATCTCTAAAAGACCATTTATTTTATTTTAGCAATCAAACCAGTCTTTCCCATCAGAAATAATGAGCAGATATTTTACAAGATCTTATATTTTTCAACATGTCTAATGGGTGGCCTTGGGTCCATTAGAGGACAAACAGAATTTACCAGCCAAATTCACAAAGGTCCTAATCTCTCTCACCAAAAAAAGTGCAACTCTCCCCTGATAATATAATTTGGTTTGTTCTCAATATGCTCAATTCCATTCTCAAACATTGTTCCTTTTTTTTTTTACCTCTTCAGTTTACAGTTAATATTAATATTTTGAATGCACACACTACTACTTTGCATGATATTCAGAGCTTCCCAAATACATACTTGCATTGGATTGCATCTTTTCATCCTCCCTCAGCTCATTTTATAGACCAGGGGTCAGCAAACCTTTCTGTAAGCCACCACATAGTAAATATTTTATGTTTTGTGGGCTATGCAATCTCTGTCACAAGCACTCGACTCTGCCACTGTAGTACAAAATTAATGTGCTCCAACAAAACTTTATTTACAAATTTGGGTGGTTGGTCAGACTTAGCATCCAGTCTATAGCTTGCCAACCCCTGCTCCAGACCTTGGGGATTATCAAATGCTGCACATCATCCATAATCTCAACTTCAATTATCCTACTTTATAATCATATTACATACTCCAAGTTCATTTCTTTTAATATCCAACTCCAGTGTCCTCTGACATCACTGAGTTGTATAATATGTTGATCCTTCAGTCATGTCCTATTCTCATTTTCCTACTCCCCTGAGTTAAATTTCATGCAATTTTAATCCTCCCTTTCAAACATGCCTGTTTTGGCTTGCTAAAGCTGCTGGAATGCAATATACCAGAAATGGATTGGCTTTTATAAAGGAGATTAATTAAGTTACAACTTACAATTCTAAGGCCATGAAAATGTCCAATTTAAGGGACCAAAAAGAAGATACCTCTTGGAGGAAAGGCTGCTGGCATTTGGGATTCCTCTGTCACATGAGAAGACACATGGTGATGTCTACCGGTCCTTCTCTTCAACACATCTCTCCTTTAAAGGACTGCATCACAGTTCTTTGAAGCGACCTAATCAAAATATTAGGGCTGGATCATATCTTCCTAGAAATCAAGAGGCCCCACCCAGTAATAGGTCTGGTCCAAAAGGATTGGATTAAGATAACATAGGCTTTTCTGGGGTACATAACAGATTCAAACCAGTACAACCCTCAATTCATTTGTCCTTGTTTCAGTTTGTTATTCTTCCTTGGCAATCTCACCTAGGTTAAATCCAACCTTCCATCTACTCCAGGACTGTATCTGTTTTAAGTGGTTGGGTGACAACTCACTAAGCAGTGGGGTACTATTTTAGATTTATGCTAACTCTCCTCACTGGGCCTCAGAGATATTGTTAAACATAATACCTTTTAATGGTCCAATCACATCTCTTCTGTCTTAGATGACTTCTCAAAACTTCAACACTTCTTTCACAATCCTAACCATCAGTTGACATTGCCAAGGGAATTCCCTGAGGAAAAAGGAAAAACCAGGATAGAAATTTCACAATCTTCCATCACCACATCTACTCTCCACCTGCATATACACTTAATGTTATCTGTCTTCTTACCTGTTCATATGTTCAGGCTTCGAAGGCCAGGTTTTAGTCCATATTGCTCATCTCCAGTTCCTCTTCTCCAATTCTCTTCTGCCAGCTCTAATCAGGTTTTTTCCCTCCACCATTTCAGCACAGTTGCTTTCATCAGTAACAACAAATATTGTCGTATTAGTAATTCTAGTGATCAATTCTCTGACTTCATTTTAACAGCTCTATCGGTAAAACTGTATGTTATTGAGCATGTCCTTATCTTTGATACAATTTCTTCATGTGGTTTTCAGAAGACAACACTCCCTTGGTTTTTTTATTCTACTTTAGTGGTCATTTGTTTTGTCATCTATTTCTTCATGAGTCAATGTTGGTTGTCTCAACTCCTTTAACTCATTTAAAACACTTTTTTTCTTTTGACTCAGCCATATCTTCAATTTTCCTAGTATGACTTGTTGTTTTTTGTTGGTGTCTAGGCACTTGATTTCCTTAATTAGTTTATTCTGAAGATCTTTCTTATCCTTTTTACCTAGTGTTTTATCTTGGTTGGTTTTGTTGTCTGTCTGTTCTTTGGCATTCAGTTCACTTTATTCTAGACCTCTACTGTAATCGATCAGAATTTTTCAGTTTCTCAGCCTGCCTATATGGAACTTTTGAGAAGGGTCTCCTCAGATATGATTGACTCCAGTCAGATTTTCCCGGACCAGACAGACAAACATATCAGGAGAAGGGTGTAACCAACAACAGTTTTCCCTGAGGGTGAGACTCAGTAGGTTGTCAGACTTTCCTATGAAGCCTCTATACTGTGCTTTTCCTATCCTGCTCAGAATGTGATGCTTATCAGTCCACAGCTTCCCACCAGAGTAAAGTGATGTGGTGTCATTGAGTCTCAGCAGCCTTTCCCTGCCAGGGGCATGGTTGAGACAGAGGTGAGGTAATAGGTGAGCTAAAATTGCTTCTGTTTTCCAGCACCTGGGACCTGAATTCCCTGAAGGATGGCTTCACTTGAGCTGGGTCATGCTCACTTTTTGGGGGAAAGGTATACCCTTTAGGGAATTATTCCCATTTACCTGACTAGTTACTTTGTCTCTCAGACATGCCTTAATTCCACCCTTGCTTGGAGCAGTGCTGAAGCCTGAAAATGCTCACAGTTCTGTTTAATGAGCTATTAAGAAGTTGAGAGAGAGAGCACCTTTTCAGAGCAGGAGCCCAGCTCTCCAGGTTTGCCAATCAAGAGCTGGAGTTGGCACATGGCTCTACATATTCCCAGGTGCTATGTGGCCCCTTTCCTGTGGCCCAGGCCTTTTCCAGTACTTTGTGCTGTCCAACTCAAAAAGCCTGTGGGTTCCCCCACCCCACCCCCGACATCCCCCACCCCCTATCAACCCTGCCTCTGCTGGAGCAAAAACTCCTTTAGTGCTTACTCTAGGTTTATCTGTGCTCAGGGCCTGTTTTCAGCAGTCTGAATTTGTTAATTCCACAACTGGAGCTTACTTGAGCTACCTTCCTTGCTCGTAGTAGGGTCTGTCTCTTTTTTTCCTGGGGAACCAGCCTGCTGTGCTCATGAGGGAGAGGTGCCAGACTCAGCAGCTTGGGAGACTTACAGTTCTATGTGGGATCTCAGCCATTCCACCCTTTCCAGATTGGTATACAATGTGTGTCTGGTCACTGACGTCTGTCCCGCTAATAGTTGTTTCATATAGTGCTTGGCTCTTTATTAGCTGCCTGGATTATGAACTAAATCCCACTCTTCCCAATGCTGCCATTTTGCCCCTCCTCTATAGTGGTCATTTGTTGTTGTTGTTGTTGTTTGTGGGGGTGCATGGTCTGGGAATCGAACCGGGGTCTCCTGCATGGAAGACTGGCATTCTAACCACTGAACTACCTGAGTGGTCATTTGTTTTGTGTCTTCATTATTGGAATGCCCCACAGCTCAGTCCTTGGAATTTCTCTTCTGCTTTATTTATAGATACTCTATTAACGACCTCATCCAGTGTCATGGCCTTAAATGTCATCTATAATGCAAGATCAATAAAGTTAAGAAAAACTCTACAGTCTCAAATTTGAATTAGAGTTCCAGTCTTTATTATAGATAGATATAGATATGGATATAGACACAGATATGTAGGTATAGATATACAGATATAGATCTTTCCTGACTGTCTTCATCAAGAAGACTGAGAAACAATTGGAGGCTCTAAGTACCACTGATTAATAAAAGGAGCCTTGACTCCTTGATATATGATTGATATCTGGTTTGGGGTCATAAGATGTCTGGAGTATCTATTCATACTAGAAAACAAGGAAGCCTTGAAGACTAGATTGTGTTGAAGGACTTAGAAGCCAACCTGAACAAGCTCTTACCAGTCAAATATAGGACAAACTGAGCATCGATAAGAATAGTAACTGCAATGGTTGAAACATAAAATGTTCAAATTCATAAGTTCATAATGGCACTTAAAAAAAAGCCACATGGTTACCTCTGGATGATTCTATGGAACAACGTCAATATTCTAAAAATTGGTAGATTAGGGGAAAAACTTGTGCATTTATCTTTCCTTTCCTATTTAATATGTTCAGTAGGATTACTAAAGAGTAAATGCAGGCAAATTTGTATCTCTTCCAACTAATAAACAAAGAAGGGATGATGGATTTAGAATATCATAATTTTCAAATCCCCAATGAATTAATGAATCTAGGTAATGGTTATCAGTGACAAGTAATACCATAAAAGAAAAATAGGCAGACCCATTGACAGAAGTTAGAGACTTAAATACCATCTTTGAAATAATACTTATCCTTACCACCGTACAAAACTAATCTTATCCAGCTTCAAATCAGATCTAAGTACCAGTTAACAGGAAATAAAGAGAGGAGAGGAACGTGTCAAATGACACTATAAACATGCCATCAGCAAAATCCAAAGAGGAGAATTTATCATTAGGGACAAGCAACCCAGATATTTCTCAACCACATATTGCAAGCAAAAAAATAAGAGATGGAGGGGGAAATTGTACATTAAAAAAAGTAACAACCTATGGCAAAAAGATTTTACAAAGCTTTTGAAAAATGTATAACCTCAGAAATGTGAGTATTTTATGTATATATGATATTTTAAGGAATCTGTTAGTTATTTTAAAGATAATAAAGGTGTCATTTTTATTGGTACTTGTCTTCCCAGATAAAGAATGAGTTATCTAGATATAAAATGCTAAGTGCTGGATATTTTCAAAATAATTTTGGAAGGAAGATTTAAGTGTTTGGAGGTATAGATGGAACAAAAGTGACCATGCGCTAATAATTGCTTGAGCTGGGTGGCTGGTATATAGGGTTCAGTATACTATATTCTCTAATTTGAAAATGTTTGAAAATTTCCATAACTGAATTTTAAATAAGTAAATAAACAAACAAAAAAACAAATAAAAGTTATTTGCAGATAAATCCCAATTTTATATCTCTGACTCAAGCCTCTCCTCTGTCTTTTCTCAAAACCTGCCTTCTCAGTGAGACCACCCCAAACAACCCATTTACAAAGTCATCCCTCCCTCCCCCTGAATTCTAATATCTCTTAATCCATTTTATTTTTCTTCATTGCACTTAGCACCTTATACTACATAATTTTCTCAGCTTTTATATATAGTACAAGATAAGCTCCATGAAGGAAAGAGTCTTGTCTATGTTTTGCACTGTTGTAAAAGACAAAAGGAAAGTGTGTGAGAGAGAGTACACAGGGCAAGTGGTCAGCCTCATCCACACTTTTGCTGCTTAGCATTTTATCTCACCCTTCTTCCCATATTTAATTGTATGAAACATCAACAATCACATTACATTTATCTCAGACATGATATGACTGTTCCTCATGAAAATGAAGACACTATCACCCAAATTTCTCAGTGGAAAATCTTGACCACTCTTTTAGTTGGTGACATTTCCACCTGCAAAATCCAGAACCTAAACTAAATTGGAAAGTTAACATCCACCAAATCTCCTTATTTAAAACAGTAGCAGGGAATTATAAAAGAAAAAAAAAAGGAACATGAAAACTAAATTGAAAAGTTAAAAATAAACACTAACTTTCTTATATTAAATACTATAGAAAAGGGAGAAGGAAAAAAGAAAAATAATTGGGTATTAGATAAACAATTATGTATAATAGCAGCAAGGAGAAAATGTGCATTGTTGTTGCAATCTTAATTTTTATAATTGACCAAGAGGTTGTAAAACTTTTTATTTCCACTATTCATTCTATGTTTTCTTTGCGTTCAGCCAACACTTCAGCTGACCGAGGTTATTATTATTTTTTAACTGATGGGATTACCCTGAACTTTATTCCTGAAAGTCCAAGTGTCCTAAGTGATCTTGCCTTCGTTGTGTTGTTCTAGTTTCCCACTACATTTAACACTCCACATGGAAGTACTAAGAGGTTCCACAGAAAATCCTGAGTTCCAAATGCTATTTTTCTTTGGAATATAGAAATATATTCCAAATATATTTGAATATAGAAATATAAATTTTTAAATTTCTGCCTCTATTTTGTAGCAGAAATCATATATCAGCTTGATAAATTGGTATCAATCACTCCCTATCCTAATGATTCTGTGACATAGAGATAAAATTGTCAATCTATCCTACATTAGTGTAATGGAACAATCCTGTTCTCTGGTGAAAGTACCTCTCCCTTGGAAACAAATCCCTCTAAACAAGCAGAACCAAACATTTCAGACAGGAAGCAAAATAACTTGGTTATTAGATATAATACTGATAGTAACAATTCTCATGCCCACCCCTTAATTCGGATACTTGTCTATTCTTTTAGGAGAAATAACACATATTGGTAGATGATTAAGAACATACATGCTATATCAGACCACACCCCACTCTCACAGGGGTTATAACTGACACTTTAAATCAATTTTTAATAAGCCTTTCCTCATTCTTAAGACTGGGCCTTTCCTGCTTTATCTGTGGCTATTGTTGACTTTTCCATCAAACCACCAAATTCACTAGAGGCATAAGCTTCTCTTATGTGGAATAGCTGTGTAGCTCATCTGCCTTCATCATCTTCAATCTGTTCCTCCCTCCTTTTCTTCCTTTGTGGAAGACAAACTAATAGCCCCCAAAGATGTTCAGCTCCCAATCCCCAGATACCGTAAATATGTTTAATTACATGACAGAAAAGTCCAGGCCAGTGGACACCAGGATTTCAGTCTTTTGAAACCCAAATCAGAGAATCCAGCCAAGACTGTCTGGACTTCTGACCTACCTACCTTGTCTTAAGTCACCAAGCTTTGTATTTTGCTATGACAGAAATAGTAAAACTTACACATTATCATTGTCTACTTCAGAGTCCCTGAAGATAGCCACAGGCATTCAATGAGTTTCCCTCTTAACTTCTGCTAGGGAAAAGCCATTCAAATTGACAAGACACCAAGGAGTAGTTCCACCTCTCTGAGCTAACTACAAAGCGTGAAGCAATAGGCTCTCCCAGTCAGACCCCATGCCCGCTCCTACCATATCCAGCTCTGTCTAGGCCCAGTAGCTCAGAGAATCCCAGAGAGCATGGGGGCCAAAAACAACTTCAAATCTGACAGATAGCTGCAGAGGAGAGCCTGGGATTCCTTTCTTACTTCAGAAGTGATGTCAGAAAGAACACTCAGGACACAAAGTAGCTCTAGCACTGTAAAATAAGCAAGACTTTCTTAATTGTGTTGTAGCAATCAGACAGTTTTATAATAATTATTTAAGAACTGATTTTATTAATTTTTCTTTTCATTGTCAGGGTCTGGTACCTACCCCAAGCTCTGTATGAGGTACACAGAGTATAGGGGTGGTCTGAAGGGCTGGACAAAGTATGGGTTAGGATGACAAAGGTCCTGCTGAGCTTATATCTGAGGATTTCTATTATGGAAAGAATAGAATGCCTTCATGGCCTCTTTATGTTCAGCCTGGTTAGCAGACTCCATGGAACTTAACTGTCTTCACCAGTGCATCCTTACCACACAAATTGACCTGACCTTTCAGACTGGTTGCCTGATTACTGTCTCCCCTGAGATGAGAACCAGTAAGAGGAAAGCCCCAGGAGAGGGACTGAGATCACAACTCAAGCAGATAAAAAAAATACAGCCAATCTTGCTTGATTGAGTTGGGAATACCTGGAAGAGCATGTGTGTATGTGTGTGTATCAGACAGGCAGGGAGGGTGTGTACACATACTGCGTATAAATACTCCACTGATATAATTTGCCAAAGACATAGAAATATAACTAATAGAAAGGTTAGTTTCTTTGGGGGAGGGGAAATAGTTTGGGGCCAGACTAAAGGGAGCTTTCAATAATTCAGACTTGTCAGTTGGAATTTTTTCTCATAGTTAATAGGGAAATCAATATATGTAGATTACATTTTTAATTCCTTGGGAACTTACAGTAGAAATCACATTTTATTTTTGTTTGTTTCTGAGGACATTTGAGTTAATTTAGTCCTTTAAGTGCATTCATTCATACTCCTCTGAAGTTTCTCAAACATGGAGAATAAAAATAATACCATTGACTTCATACAAACAAATGACTCCACGTGTTGGGTACCCAAAGACTAGCTTTATAGGACATATTGCAGCACTGTGTAGTAACTCCCAGCACTGTACATTTTATAGGACCCTGAAGCTGAGTGCCAGAGTTCTGGGGACCTTAGTTGTGGTGCTGTTTGGTTGGAGAAAGGACAGATGATGAGAACAATTCATCTGTGATAGGGAAGAGGATGTGACTATGAGACTATAATACTGCCCCCCCACCCCCCACCCCCTCAATGGTCCATGGAAATCATTCTTGTGATTGCACAAGAATGCCAATGGATGTCTTACAGTAGAAAGTGGGGTAGGGCACCAAGAACTATATTTGAGTGTGAGAGGAAAGGATGCTTTCAGAAGAGTGGAGGACTTAGGTTGCACAAATAACTACATGAAACATGATACCACAGAATTATATTTGTATTGTACATTATCTTCACATTGCAACATACACATTGATCATCTATGATACACAGTTCTAACAATTTTGAATGTATATTTACTGTAATATATATAACCAAGAGGCACTTCCAGTAATTCTGGCAAAAAGGGAGTATCATTATAGTATCTAAACTAAAAAATAATAAAAATAAATACAATTTATCTTTTTTTTCTGTACAGATAGTACTTTTTACAAAATATTTATCAGCTATTAACTAGGTCACTTAAACATTACTTATGATGAATGATACTAAGTATTTCTACAGATATTAAGTATAATATGCAGCTGAGAGCACAAGATTTATAGCAGTGGCAAAATGACCACTTGTATTTCAATGCCTTACTTGTAGTTTTTCTAAAAGTTGGATAAAGTTTTCAATAAATGTATCTAGGATTGTACTGTCACTTTAGTTGGCAGTTATTTGAAAGTATTGCTTTGTAGGAACACGAGATAAAGTTCATCCAACACTCTCTGGTTTCCAGATGTCCTATAATGTCAAATATCTGGGGCATGTTAATTAGAGCTTTCCAATGACAACTTGTCATCAGGAAGAGGTAAAAACAGACCTACTGTTCCACTGGGAATCAGAACATATTTTAAAACCAAAAACAAAATCAAATTGACCAAACCAACCCCCCCCGAATTACTCTAGATTCTGACTAAAGTTCTTTCAGCTGCATGTCTGATATCATTATAAAAAACATGGAGACGATTGTCTTTATTATTTTGCACTGAGAGCTCCATAATATTTATAAAAGCACCAATTTTCATTTTGTGATTTGCATGATAAAAATTTCTAGGACAAAATATTGGGGGGAGGGGTGAATTCAGTGATATTTATTTCCAGTGCTTGTCAACTAACAAATTGTTCTTGTTGAAACAAAATTGGTATGCATTCTTCTATGAGAATATATTAAGAAATACACAGATACTCATAAATGGAAAAAATACTCAAAACATTAGTTGAGCAAACATAATATAGTAAAAATCCCATGCAAGTACTTGACACAGAGTTAAAAATCTTAGTGAATTTTTCAACTAATGAACAAGTACACACTAAAAGTTAAGCCAATAAAACCACACTAACAGGTGCTATAGAGATATATAATAGAAATGTTAGTGTTTTTTTTTTAAGATAGCAATGTTGTAGTACTGAATTATATTTATAGATAGCTAAAACAAAATATGCATATGTGATTTTGATTGATAAAAATAATCATTGAGGAATTTTTAAAAGGTGATGAGAACATTCGACCAACCAACAAGTTATATGCATAAAAAGAACATTTTTAAACAATTACTTTAAAATTCACATTAAACATCTGAGTACTTTGATATTATATAGGGAGCAAAATTACTAGCATGAAAAAGAATCCTTCCCTTCAAAAGTGATTCAAGCAGCAGTATCCAAGCTCTATGGGCTAATTCACATTCAGAAACGTGTAGAAGTGCTCATTGTAGCAAAAAAAAAAGACAACAGTGTTGAAAGAAGGGTCCACTAAATCACTTTACTCCAGGGTAACTAATAACTAAATTGGTTTGTCACAAAGATGGAAGAGTGTTCTGGGATGGCCATTCAAGTTTTGTGCATTGTTCACTCCCCATCCACAGCCCTGCTTTTGGGCTTCACAATGAAACTGGGTAAACTAGAACTTGAGGTAAAAGGCAACCTTGCTCATTACGGCAGGGGAGAATATTCCCTTTACAATTTTGAGTTAGAGAATTTAAATTGAAGAGGACCATACTTTTCTCCTTTTGAGTTAGATTTTGCTTTTGTTTTGTTTTGTAAAAAGAAAGAATAAAGGGACTCCTTGCTGTAGTTTCGGTTTCATTGGAAACAGGTACTATCAATGACACTGAAAATTTGGTGAAAGCATTAGAGATGTAAAAAATATATATATTTTACTTTCTCACTTCTGAATTTCAAATTCTAACCAACTCTTCCATTAGGGTTGGTCAATGAATGTCGTGATGGTTTATTGACTTGTCAGTGAGTGCTTCATTTGTAAATAGCAAAATTAATAAGATTTAATTTTTCTTAGTAGTGAAGATAAGTATTTGGGTTTTTAATTGTGTTTGAATTTATTAAAAGAAAAGTATCCTAATAGACCATCTCTTCATGACAACCTTAACTATGATAAATTGCCGGGTAATAAATTCCTTTTTTCTTGGCATAACTCAGAAGAACTCAGGAATCTTTAACACTCATAGTTAAATTACTAGGACTAAATTTATTTTTAATCTATCTCACGTGCTTACTGCATCCTTCATAAAATATCCCCCGAGACATGAAGGATGTTAGAAAATCCTTAAGTATTCTTCCCAGTTTTCTGTTACTTAATACTAGTTTTTTTATTGTTTAAAAATATTTACCATTTCAGTACATGGAATGTAATTTCATGGGCTTCATTTTAATTGAAAAATAAACATTTTAGAAACAATTTGGGCTCAAGAAAAGAAATCATATTTAAATATTCTCAATACTACTTATATATGATGATTTAATAATTAGATACTATTTAATAGTGTCTTTGAAGAAATTTCTATTTGATTGGATTATTTGTATGATGAAGGCTTGGCTTTCTTTTCTGTCCCACATCTCTTCAGGGAAATGGTAATCCATGAGTACCAATGCTGTTTAGGGAATGAGTTTTAAAAGCATGACGTGGAGCAGAATTAGCTTTTTTGTTGGTTTGTCTTTCAATAAGGGATTTAGTTTCTTGTAAGAGGTTAAGCATACTTAAAAATGAAAATTTTGTTTTTCATGTATGCACCGTTCCATATTCCTTATGGTCTCACCTGAACTTAAATAACTTATATGGGCTCTGTATTTTTGAATCAGTAGATTAGGACTGATAGCATCCTAAGCAGTAGATTTATTTCTTGTCACCATTGTTAACCTGCTGCCAGAGGGATCTGATAATGTGAACATAAAGGTCATTTCAGGTAAGGTGGAAGCAACATTATTTTAGCAAATGAAATGTGTTTGGGTATAGCACAAATGGTCTAATACCTATGGTGTATAATACAGACTGAAAAGTATATTCTCCTTCTCTGGCCATGGATCATTAGTGTGTAACAAATACTTATGCAAACCTCATTTAAGTTCTATCAGTCATAATTTGTAATTTACTCAATCACCCTATTGCTTGGAGTTTAATCCAACCCAACTGAATTTCTAATAAGTATTTGAATATTTTATAGAGGAACAAACAGATGGCTGCTACATTTCCTTCCGATTAGAAATTCTAAGAACTGTTTAACTTCAGAATACTCATCTAAAAAGACTGATTGGTGTCCTAATCTTTAAGTTGAATTTGGTTGAATGGATCACAAAAATGGTTGACATCAGCAAATTAATTCATGGGGAAATCATGAGAGAAACTCATGGCCTACAATGGTCATAAAATTTCTCGTTCCTTGTTAAGAGAGAAGGTTACATGAAAGAAATTCACTTTAATTTCAGAGCCTATAGAGATTTAGCTCTCAATCATCTGAAGCTGGGCTATCTGCATGTGAATTTTTTTTTCAACACATTAGCTGATAATCCCCAGAATAAAGAGAATCTTGATTTACCCTAGACTATCAAACTTCATGGAACTCTATTTTACTGGAAACTTTTGCCAGTTTGAAAATGCAGTCTATTTCCAAAATTGTATAAAAATCAGGAATCAGGGTTAGGATGGAAGAGAAGGACATTATGACCCTTGTTGTGATTTTCATTATTATTTTAGCAATATTGTAAATGATGAGGACAATGTAGATCCCCATACTTACTTAGAAGCACCAAAAATACCTCCCAAAGTTGAATATAAGTGATTTTTTGATTAGTCACCTCTGCATTAGTTCATCCCACAAATCGGTCACTTTTGTAAAGTTGTCATTTCAAACTTTAGAGTTTATTTATATAATGATAGTTTGCATATCTTGATTACTTAGAAAATAATTTATATATTTCCATCATTTAAACAGAGAATAGGCCTGAGTCTCATGCCTTTTGCACAGATTTTACCTTTAAAGAAAGTTTTCTGGGAAAGAGAGGTAGGGAATAAAGGAAATCGTAAAACAGTGTACATACATCTATTCTGATGAACATTCTGCATGACATACAATCCCTTTCTTTAGTTTTACTGTGATTGCAAGGTTAGAATGTGCTTTGAAATTCAGTCATATTGGAACAGACAGAATTAGATATTCCATTCTTAGAAAAGTGATAGTTTCTGAAACATAATACAAAGGAACTCCTTCACTTGTCAGATGAAGAGGGACATAAATGCTACCGTCTTCATCTTCTACCAGGGACAAAACCAGATCTTACATACATGACACCCACAAAAAAGGATTTTGTAATTTAAGAAAAAACAGCAAAAGTGGTATTTTCACCAAAGAGACAATATTCTAATGGTTGGCTTGGATAGATAACTGGAAAGGGATTCTATGACATCAGTGACCTAACAGTGTGTCCAACTGACAACATGGTAACCAGTTTCAACTTTTTCTACCACTTTGTGGTTGCATATACAACTATCCCTTTCCCTAAATGGACTAGAAATGCCTTCATTGGAAAGACCAGCGTTTACCTAGCAGCACCTACAAACAGGCTCATCTAGAAATGTAGTAAATTTCAGTAAATGCACTGGCACCATAAAGAGCAAGCTCTGGAGTTGGAAGTGAACAGTAATATTGCTGTCACCAAGGAGGAAGCGACCATCACTAGAATAAGGAAACCTTTTATGTCTCTAGGCATTCTTTGGGATGGAAGTCACACACATGATAAATCCTCACCCTTTTTTTCTTTCAGTTGACATTTAGCTATAATATACTAGCAATTTATTTTTGGAGAAAAATGAACAATATGCCTAGATTGATGAACACAATTTTGGGACTAAGAGGTTCTACTTGCTTTGGCCACTGTTAGTCCTATTATTAGATGTACCTTAAAACAAAATCAAACAAACCAAACAAAAACCAGGCAGTTTGCTGACTTCCATTGGGGCAGTGGGCTGTCTCCAATTAGAGGTCATGAAGCTTTGAAGAAATGGCTAATATAAGATTGTGAACTCATAACTGTTTGGTATATTTTTGTCTCCTGACATCCAACTTGCTCCAAACCTAGAGAATTTTCTCTGACTTATATTTATTTTAGAAATGAAGGACAGTTGGAGAAGGGGAAAAGATTAATTTTGTTAAGTAATTAGATACAAGGGGTATGTAAGTATATATGCTGGGTTTTAACATTATTATTATGTGCAAAAGAAGGAGAATAGTTAAATTCATCAGGAAAATGTATTTGACTAGGTAATTTTTGCAAGTATAGAGAACACAAGCATTACTAAGAAAATAAAAAACAACTCAATACATCCTAAGTAATGAAGACCTGGTGTTAATCCAGAAAAATACTGAAATGTATTCTAATTATTCAGGTAGAAATCTGTGTATGATTCTTTTCACATGTTCCACACTTACTGGAAAATGTGGCTTGAAACCATATTTATTTTTGATTTGTATTATATTTTTCTTATTTGGAAAATACCATGGATTACTATAAAACTATTGCTTTGGAAGGGAAAAATACAATATTCATTTATGAAAAGCAAAGGCATTTTTAATATAAATGTTCCTTTCCATAACTTTAGAGGAAATAAAAAGTAGCAATCAGAATCAAAGTTTACTTAGAAGCTAAGATTGCTTTTATGATAAGCAGGTATACAAAGTACTGCAGCAAAAATTATAATCAAAAAGTGCTGGGAGTAGATGGATGTTAGTTATAAAAATTCTATATTGGATAAGAAATTCTTTCATCTGAGAGACATGGACACCAAAATCTTTCAGATAGCAAAAGTTACTAGTGAAAAATCATTCTTTGCCCCACCCTCATTTTAATTGTCATAAAATAATTATATCAGATTATCAGTTAAATTAGAATAGGTAGATAAGTGGCTGCCCATAGACCTCTATGCAAATGAATCATCACTGTCTTACTGGGCTTGGAGATGGCTACAATGTATAAAAATGGTGATTAAAATATAGCTTTATAAAAATGTTTCCCTTCCCCCCCTTTTTTTTAAAAGAGTTTATTATCTACAGGAACCAAAAAAAAAAAAAAATCTTTATATTTACAAGATAGCTAGTCATGAAAAATATAATACTATGAAATAAAATATTGAAAGTGAATATCAGCTTTTTAAATAGAGGTTTGGCTCACAGCATAAACACGTGTAGATAAACAAATAAACAAGAAAAAAAAAGAAAAAGACTTTCAATGATAGGCCCAATCCCTAAATAACAATCCTTCTATAATCCTCCCTGCCAAAAGAAGCACAACTGTGGGCCAGAATGCAGACAGAAGCTATGCCATCATGCAGCATGTGGAATACCACAAGAGGGGTTGTTGGTGGGACCTTCATGTCCCACTCCCCCCAAAAAAGCCAAACTTCAATGAAATCAGGCTTTCACTGGGTTAATACCACCAGAACACTAGGTTGAATTTTTTCTTTTATCTCTAGCTAAATACCCCATACGGGTTTCTGTTTGCCTTTCTTCTTTTTTTTCTTTTTCTCTCATACATTTTGCAGCAAATTAAGAAGACAGGAAATCGCTGTTAAATCTCCAAGGCCTTCTCTAGCAACCTTTTAGAATTCTAAGTCGATTAAAGGACTCAGCCCCAGATCTCTCTTAGGTGGTTATATATAAAGAACACCATCCCTTTAAATGGTGATTGGATTTGGGTGAGTGACACAGGTACTTTTAGACACACAGCTCCTGTACGTTCATTGAGTGAGTAGATTGGACAATGGCTCAGGCCTCCAAGTTTGAGGCTGGTCATAGAGTGCCTCCAAGTGGTGCACAGCAGTAGTACCAATCACATGGCCCTCTCATCCTGCTGGTGAATGCATTCCTTCTGCAAAGGGATCTTTATTGCAGCTAAATGGAGGAGGGCGTTTGGAATGGCTGCCTCTCAAAGGCACCCCCAAAGGAACTTCTTTCTGTTTGTTCACATGTACTGAGTCATGTGCTACAGCTATCCTATGAACTACTAAAACTACAAAAGTCTCCTTTTACATACACACCCACACACACATAAGCACCCTTTCAATCCCTACTTAAACACACACACAGACACACACAAACACACACATGATGTTGGCAGGATGGATCAGAATCCAAATAATGTTTTTGAAATTTATCCCACAGTATTAAGAGCAAAAGCTGCTTAATTGGTAACCTACATTTGCTGCACCTTTTCTTTGCTAAGCCGCACCATTTCCATTGTAATTTGTTTTCCTTTATGATTAATTATATCACGGTGACCACTATGTATCTTAATATGAACGTTACTAAATTGTGGAACCAGTAAGCCTGGCTTTCGGTGCATAAATGTATATACATGTGTGCATGTGTGCGTGCATGTGTGTGAATATGTTCACATGTGTGAGCTTATATAAACACACATATATATTTTTCCTCCTCCTCCTCCTCAAAAAAAAAAAAGCCCTCAAAGCTGGTGTTGCAGTGTGAAAGCTTCTTCAAACAAGGGTTTTAACAATGTACCTCACTGTAAAAACTGAACACAGAAAATGTGAAGAATCCCAAAATCCCATAGCCATTTGCCCATCTTCTCCTATTTCTACAGTGTTGTGTCTAAGGGTTGTGCTGACTTGAAAAGCATCTGTGACAAGTCCATCTGTTTGGAAGCACAGGTTGTCCCGTCCGTTGTCACTGGTTTGGCTCTGGAGTTGGGATCTCCTCTCCTCTTGGCTTTCCTTTCTCTTCATCTTCTTCCCTGATGGCCTGGATCTGCTCTGATGAGTGCTGCGGAGGGGGCGGGTCCAGGCATTTCTTCTCCATTCCCACCGACCGCTGCTCATCTTCAATGACCTTCTTCCACATCTTGTGGTTCTGCAAGAGGTGCTGAGTTATTTGGCAGTAGATTTTCCTCCTTCTGAAAGCTTTCTTTCCTGAGAAAACACCAAATTACACTTCTTTATTTTGTGCTGAGCACATGAAAATTACTTCCTTTCAGATCACTAACAGTTGTTAAGTACCAAATGGATATATATATATAGTCATCACCTGATTTGCGTTTCCTAAGAACGTACTTTTCAAGAGTGAGGAAACAAGAGGAAGAGAGTGAGAACGCATCATGCATTGGTGAGGATTAATGGTGAATTGCATTCGACACTTGGTGATGTCTGAACTAATGATCCGCTGGTATCGTGGCCTTAATCCTACCCCATTCAGAAAATCAAGACTTTTCACCTAGTCTACTGGGATAGCTTCTTGTTAATGCCTTCCCCTTCACTTTGCCAACCAATTCAAGTCACAGAAGTCGACAAGATTGATTTTCTTACAAGATGGTTATGATATTACTTTTCTGATTTATGGGGACCATGAAACTAATTCACACTCCATTCAAGGTTCTCCCACAGACTGCCACAAATATCCTTCTGCAGTGTCTGCCTTTCTGCAACCTTCTGTCTGGCTGTACTTAACTGTCCTGTTTTCTATATATTCACTGAACTCTTCTACTTTCAAGCTGGCACTGTTCCCCCGAAATTCTCTTCCCACCATCGAAAGTGCAAGACCCCATCAGATTTTACTTACTTCCTCTTCTTAGCAACAATCTCTCTATTCTAAACTCTCATGTTACTCCACATATTCCTCCTAAGAGTAGATATAATTGCCATTTATTTCTCATTATCATTTTCTCTTCTTCTGGTAACTGCACATCTCAAAACATTTGTCGGGGGGGGGGGCAGCAAAATTCTCCTCCTATGAATTATGCGACTGTAGAAAGGACTGTCAGTCCTGGAACTCCACTTCCCCACACATCTCCCAACAATACAAACTGTCACAATGACTGGCTGATGGGCAGGTATGTGATCCAAGCCAGGCCAGAGTCCTTGCCTGCAATTTTCCCCAATGACAAAGGGTGAGTGTGGGGGACTGGACATGCTTTCTCTCTGGTTGTATGTCTGAAGTGATATGACTCAGAGCTGGTTATAGTGCCAGCCTCCTGAAGAAAGCAAGGCTGAAAGAACAAGCTGTCAGGAAGGTAAAGAGCAGGAGCAAAGGAGCCCCGATACTAGCTAACCCTAAGTTCACATGAACAAATAATTTTCCCTTTCTATATACTCATTGGATTGGAGTCTTGTTGCATGTAACAAAATAATGTTCTAAATATTGTATCTCTTCTAAGGAACCTATTTTCTTCTTACGTATGCTAGGCATTAGCTCCTCTACTAGCCCATAAATTCCTTGAGGGAGACTTGTTCAGACCTCATACGTGACAAGGTTAAGCAAATATGTACTTGATAAACACATTACATTTTATCACCAAATCATTTCAAGTTTTCAATATGGAAGTAATAAGGACAATTTTAACATTGCGTCTCTGGATCCAGGAAGTATAATAAAATTAAATTCAACAGAAGAAATAGTTTTTTTTTTTTTTAAAAAAGAAGACATATGAATTGATGTCATAATTCACTATTTAGGCTTCCAATTTCTTACGTATTTCCTAAACACCCAATGTGTACCAAGGGCTATCTGCATTCTGGTGAGTGACTGATAGACGAGACAGACATGGAGTCTCTACTCTAGATAGAAGACAGAGAGTGAACGTAGGTACAATTAAACTGAATAATCCAAACTCTGTGAAAGGTGGCAAAAAGAAAAGGAAATGACCTACTTGGAGGATATTTCATGAGGATGGTGGCTTGGATTAGGATGGAGGTGGTGGAAATGAAGATATGTAGATAAATGTGAAATATGTATGTGAGGGAAAATCAATCTTAGAATTTGGTGACTGATTAGAAGTAAGGAATAAGGAAAGACAGAAGAACGAAAGATAACTGAGCTTCCTGGCTTGATCAGTTGGGCAGATGCCAATAAGTTGTGCCGAGAAAGGGAATACTTCATGAGGAACAGATTTGAAGGGTATGAACGTGGTTATGTTGAGCTTGCAGTGTCTGGGAGTAATTCATTGGAGAGGTAGAGTAGACAACTGGTCTTGAGTTTATAAGAGGGATCTGTTCTTTTCTAAGCAACCAGGTTGTAACTCTCAGCACCTTCCTTTGAATGACCATTTTAGACTTTAGTCCAAGAATTTATAATGTTAGCTAAGATCTTCTCAATAGAATATGAACTTCCCTAAGGACAGCTTTTCCCTTTTTGTATGTGCATTCACAAAGCCTCCCAGATTTTCACAGTAATGCCTTATTAAATGAGTTATTCTCGCTCTAATTTTTGCACTACGGTTCCATGTAAATTGTGCACTGTTGATAAATGGTAAATATGATGATATGAAAAAGTGGTCTACAGGAAATCATGATCTACTTAAAACTATGATAAAGAGTTAACAGTATAAGTATCAGAATGATCAGAGGGGATGTTTGTAGTTAGTAGGATGCAGTTAGTCTATTCAACTAACTAGTCACGGTTTACAATGCATACTCTGGGAGGAAGAGAAAAAAAACTGACAATAGGAAAAAAAATGCGAAGTGCCAAAGGAAGTACATCTCTCAGCATCACCTGCCAAAACATTTGTGTAACTGCTAGTGATTCTTTTAACACTTTTACTATATATATACTACAGAAACTTCTTGCAGTTCACAGGGCAATGCAATCAATTTTGAAAACAGTGTGGAAAAAGGACATTGTATCACCTTGACTTACTTCTGAACCTATACAGGCACACAATGAAGATTATTAAATTGAATGATTCCTGCTGGGGGGTGGGGTGGGCCATGGACACAAGTAGAATTAGAAACAAGACAAAAAAATCTTTATTGTATTTATTTTATGCAACATATGGATCCATCAATCAAAACTTCTACTGACCAACTATTAACTGAGAAGCACTTTTCTGGGTTCCAAGGAAACCAAAGCCTCAGAGTTGACTTAAAGTACTTAACAGTTGATACGAGAGAAAGTGAACATGACAAAGACTGAAACACATGTGCTGTTTTATGACAGATATACACAACCAAACACGTCAACACAAAAGACTCAGTCTGTGAGGGAATAAAGTTTTTTCAAAGGGCTGAGTTGAGACATAAATGATGAGTGTTAACTACACTGGGTGCAGGAGGGGCTGGCAGCATTCCAGTGGAGTGAGGGGCAGGTGCTAACAGATGGGCATGGGGCCCCAGGGTATGACTTCTTACATGAATTTCCTAAGGCAGAATAAAGGCAGAATGCTTTAAGGCATTCTTTCAATTAAAGCCAATAAAATGTATCAACACATTAGATTTTTAAAAGCAAAGTGTAAAAATTACTCTTCTACCTAAGCCATCTACTTGTCTGTTCTACTTCATTTTTATTGCCCTTAGTACAAATCAGCTTCTTCAAAATTTGAAGAAAAATTTTGAAATATTTAACTTTTTAACCTAATCCTTTGAATTGAGAGGGTTATAGATAGCCATTGGCTAAAGGACAGGCTTGAGCTACATTTATAGGACACCCTCGACTGCTCAAGGTGATTATTCCATCTGAAAGTTATATATGTTCACAGTGGTACACTCATAGGGATGAAGCTGACAAAAGCTAAATTTTTCTCCTTTTCCTTTCAAGGCAGCCCCCTTGAGAGCAGCTGTTCTCTTATTAATGCTGTTAAACGTTAGCAATAAACCTCTCTGGAATTATTCTGAATGAACTGACGTAGAAGAAAGTTTGTACCAAATAAATTTGCGTAGATTAGAGTCTGCAGGTGGTCAAAAACATGTCTGCATTGGGAGCCAAATTGTTCAGCACTGGAACTTTTCGAAATGAGAACAAAGAGCCTTTCATTGCTCCAAGTCTAAATGCAGCTTAGTACTTCATTAGAAACCTCTAAGTTCACTGTAGGAATCTTTCATACTTAATTATGAGGTGGGGAAAAAAGCCTTCTTTCCCTGGGATACCATATTGAAACAATTTTATCCTGCATTTCCTGAAATACCTCCAAGTTTTGTAAATCTCAGAAGTTATCAGTGTGTATTTAGTTTTTTTTTTTCAAATCTAAGTATCAGGCTAAATCAGGGTAACTATCTTGGGCAAATAAATTCTATAATTAAAATTACTAAGTGCCAAAAGCAATGGAGTTAAAAATTAGGAAACCTGGGTTCCATTTCTGGCTCTACAACTTTGGAGATGTGATTTAACTTTCTTAGCCTCAGTTTAGTCTTTTGCATAATGAGGCAGCTGAAGTGGATTATCACTGATTCCTCTTCAGTTCTAACATGGCCAATTTTTACTAAATATTAATATCATCTTACATTTACCATTTTCTTGCTTGTAAAGAAATACTTCAAAGATAATTTTTCAAAAGTTATGGTATGCAGTCATTGTTGATGGGATGCCTGAAATTTCAATGGAAGGTAGCCAGTTGGCATTTGGCAACATTATTGAAGGGAGTACTTCTTTAGTTAACTAGTTAAGAAGAGGCGGGTCAGGCGAGTAACAACACATCAGAATTTGGAAGTCAATGCAGCAACCCAACCCTACCAGAAAAGAAAGGAATAGAATACATGGATGTAGCATTTGCTGCAAAAACATACGTTGACAAGTTAAGGCTTAAATATCTTTGCCTGAGTCCTTCAATCCCTCTTGCCTGGAGTCAGTGCCTTGCTTTTTTTTTTTTGCATGGGCAGGCCCAGAAATCGAACCTGGGTCTCCGGCATGGCAGGCGAGAACTCTGCCACTGAGCCACCATGGCCCTCCCAGTGTCTTGCTTTTAATGTGTTTAAGTTCAAATAACAATCTGTTAGGGCCCAAGGGAAGAAAATTTCTTCTGGAAGCTAAGCCACACCACTTTTCCATACTCTTCAGTGGAAAATTTATCTTGTCCTTAGTCAGGCAGCAAACAACCTGGTTCTTTGAAATGAAAACAAAGTAAAAAGAGGAAGCTAATTTGTGCTTATTAACTGAACAACTGAACGAATGATCTATGAATTTCAAGTCTTCACTCCTAGTTCTAAATCCCAGGACCAGCACACAACTTCTAATAGAAGTCTCTATACAGGTATCAGAGAAGTAAAATAGAATCATTTTAACAGTGGGATAGTATAAAAAAACAACTTATAATATTTTTTTCCCAATCTATATAGGGAAGAAAATCTGACCTAAATCCAAATTTGCTAAAGTCCATCTCAGAAGTCTATAGTTGCTAGTGACCTCTTTTTCTAGACTTATAAATACAACAGGGTACTTAGATGAGGGCAAAATGAGTCAATACAAAGTTGGAGAATCTCTTTGCCTGGCCAAAATGAACATGTCATGCATTTTCCTGGCTCTAATAAGACAAGAACAAACTGATTAAAACTTCTTTCACTGGTAATATTTTTCACAAGGGCTTTGAAAAATATTAAGGTTGTACTTTCTTCACATGTGAAGGAAGACAGAATTCACAAACTATTTTCTCAGGAACAGTATTTGTGCAATATTACTGCAAAGGTCATGAGTTTTATAATATTACTCACCACTTTTTTTCATGGCAGGAGAACTAGGATAGTATACTTAAAGGCATGAAGAAAAATAATCTGTGTGTATAGCCAAATAACAATGAGGTTAAACCAATTAGAACCATTATATGATGGACCCCAAACCAATTACCAGATGTGACCACTTCTCATTTTTTTCTATTGCCCTGATCCAAAGCCACAATCATCTCTCAGCTGGATAATTTGAATAGTCTCCTAACTGACCTGCTTATACCCTTGCTACACCCCAACTCTGAAAATATTCTCATACAGCAGTGAAGCAATCCAGAGAAAACATAAGTTGTCAACTAATGCTTCTGCTCAAAACCTTTGATGGCTTTACATCTTACTCAGAGTAAAGCCAAAGTCCATACAGTGACCTACAGACCTCTACATCACAAACCTACATTTTCCGGTTTTCCACTGACGCTCCTCAGTGCCACTCCAGCTTTTCCAGCCAACTCCTATGTCAGGGCCTTTGCACATTGTGCTTCCCCTCTCCTTGGAATATTCTTTTCCAAGACATCCCCACGGTACACTCTGTCACTTCTTATAGGTCTTTATATACAGACAACTTATTTAGACCATCTCTTTCTTAATTAGACCTTCCCTCACAATCTAATCTAAAATTTCAATGTTTCTCTGATACATTTCACATCCCCCATCCCTTTTGCAAAAAAAACAAAAACAAAAACAAAAAACTAATGTTTACAAGTACCTAAGAAACTACAGATTTACTTATTTGTCTTGTTTAGTGTCTGTTACCCCCATTAGAGCATAAGGTATGAGGGCAAGGATTTTTTTTCACCCATTTTTTTTTCTTCATGGCTCTAAATCCAGTACCTGAGAGAATGCCCGGCATATAGTAGGTGCTCAATAAATAAGTGGTGACTGAATGAATGAATATTATCTCTTACCACTTCACATGACCTTTCCCTAACCAAGCCAATAAAAAGCACATGGTTAATCTGTATGGTAACTGAAATTCCTTTCATCTCTAAATCATTAATATATTTTCCTTCTTCTCTTTTTTAATTTGTGACAAACAACATATCTTTGTATGATACATAGTATTACTATAGATTCCATAATGTCTAATTTTTATTATTATGATATTGGAGAATGGGGCTATCCATAAGAAAATCTAGCATGTAACATTTGGACTCAAATATGTAATTAGTGAGAAGCATAACATTCATCTGATCCTAAGTATGAAAACAATCCTAGGAAAAACACACTAGAAGTAAGTTTTATAACTTACTTGGAGATTCATTATTTTCACAGGTTTCCTCCTCAGTTGGTGCTTCTTCTTCCTCTTCTGGGTCATCAGTATCTCCTGATTCGTCACTGTCTTCCACCCATTTCCCTGGCATTAGTCCTGCGGAGTCATAGGAGTTGCACAACGGACCCACAATGTGAGAGATGAAGGATTCCTGAAGGTTGGCCAATTGAGGAGCAGAACGGTCCATGAAAGGGCTTATTGGTAGCCCAAGGCTGGCCTCTTCATCACCCTAGAAATAGGAATCAAATGTGACTCATTACTACAAAGTTAAACGGACAAAGAAAACTTTAAATGCAAGTCAATATTCACCTGGCATCTAAAAGGTGCATGAACCCAGACAAACTGTGCCATATTATCTCCTTCTTGAGATTCCTATTGAAACACTGTTGCCATTTACCACTTTTATGAACTTGAGGGTTTTTTTTTTTTTTTTTTTGTATGCTGTATGGCCGGGGTCACATTTCATTCTTTCTCCATGTGAGTATCCTGTTATTACAGCACCATTTGTTGAATTTTTGTTTGTTTGTTTCAGGATGTTCATGGGCCAGAAATTGAACACAAGTCACCTGCTTGGTACTACCACCGAAATTTGCACCAATCAATTTTGGCTTTTAATTATGGAAAAATTCAGGAAATGGTTCTTAATCTCTCAGTTGATGATATTACCTCATCATACTACTGAGAGTCTGTTATATTAAATATAAATGTAGTCTAAAATGTAGTGCCTAAGAGTCACTTGAAGGGCCAGAGAAAAAAATATGGAACTATTAAACTTTCCCATTTGGGAAATCCCTGAAACTCTCTCAGCATTAGGGACTCCCAAGTTAATAGGCCAAGTCCTTGATCTTGAGGTTTGCATCTTTATCTGTAATGGAAAAACTAAGATTACCCATAATAATAAGCTAAGTCTACTTAAGATTTACTTCCAGAGAACCTAACCTATTTTGTTCCTTGGATGTGGACTCTCTCTAAGCCCAACTCTGAAAGTTAAATAATTACCCTCCCTACTATGTGACATGATGTCCAGGGGTGAGTCTGGCCCTGGCACTGTGGGAACAACAACGCCTTCCAGACCAAAGGGGTAAAAGAGATAGAACAAAATAAGGTATCATTTGGTTCCTAGAGACTGCCCACGCCAAAAAAAAAAAAAAAAAAAAAAAAAAGGTATCAGTGATTAAGAGATTTCAAATAGACTCAAGAGGCTTTCTGGAGGTTACTCTCATGCAAGCTTCAGCTAGATGTTGCTAATTGCCAGGGTTTACCAAGCCCCAACCAACGGTATTCCTGTAAACCCTAAAAGAATACCCAGGGCTCTATCTGAGGCTTCATAAAGTTTTCATTCACTAAGTTATTTTTCTGAAACCTATAACCTCCAGATGGCTCCTAAGCCAGATAAGCCCTGAGACCCAGAGTTAATAGTCTCTCCAGAGCATTAACCAGTTGCAGTTGCATCCCCCTACCCCGTAATGTCAACACCCTGTTCAACATGAAGTTGGCCATTGCTCAAATACACTTCAAGAGTTGGAGAAGGATCAAAGGAGAAGGAGGAGCTGTATCAGAGAAGATAGGATTTAACAAATACATATGACTACTGAATCATTATATTGATATTTCTTTTTAGTCTCCAGTGTCTTAGATCTTAGAGCAGCCAGAAGGAAATACCTGAAATGCTAGAATTGAACCCATACAGTACTTTGAAATTTGTTCTAAACTTCACTTGTTAAAATGTACCTCGAAATTTATTGCTTATATATATATGTTATATTTCACAATAAAAACGTTAAAAAATGTAGTGCCTAGAATAATGATCAAACAAATATATCATCTATAATGGTTCCCTTCTTCCCCTTGGCTTCCAGAAAGCTTAAAATGTTTTACTGTTCAGGAAAGTTGCCACTTTACCCTGGGTTTGGGTTGAATTATTCCTTTTTCATCTATGTGTTTAATGGTATTATTATATATGTATTTTTATTTTGAATGGCTTCAACTCTTTCTGAAAAAAATGAGCAAACGAGATTGTACAAAGAAGTTAACTAGAAAAATTAATAAAGGATATATGCCAAAGTATGTAAAATGGTTATGCCTCTATAGTGGGATTATAAATGGATTTTTCTTTTTCTTTACATTTCTTCTGCATTTCAAATATTTCAGGAGTGATTAGGAACTAATCCCATTGCTAGGAAAGGCAATATATTGTTTTTTAAAAAGCAAAAATCTTTTATACATGAATCCTGTCTATAATATGCATAAAGTTTCTCTTTCACCTCTGTATAAATATGTCCAGTGACAGGCAATTTATTACTTCAGAAAGTGTCTCATCCTATATTTGGGCACCTTAAGGAATACAAATTTCTTCCTGACATTGACCAGAAATCCCATAACACCCATAGCTTGTTCACGGACATGCTCTTTTTAGGGAAGAGGGAGGGAACTAACATTTCTGTAAATCAGGTCCAACGTGAAGTACTTCAGATAACTAACTTTTTTAATCTTCACAACAACATAATAATAAGCATAAAGCTAAATTTGTATGCTGATCTTTGAGTGTATGAAGACATATTATTATATCATCTCTACTTTCCCCCAGTGTAAATCTCCTCATTCCCTTCATATCCTTGTCTGTGCTCCATTACCTCCACATCCTTAAGACCTTCAGTTCACAGTACTGAACACAACGCTTCAAGCAGAATCTGATCATTGTGGACTAACGTTGGGAGGGTCATCCATGTCTGTGTTATTGTGGTGGGTTTTGACTTACATTATCATCTAAAATAAAATGTCTTGTTGTATCTTTTTTTTTAGTTTTCATATATTGCTGCTATTAACTCTATCAGAACGGCAAATGAAATTAATCTGATGTACATTTCTCCACATAAACTTAAACTAGCTTCTATTTAAAAAAAAGAAATCTACAAAAGAATAATATTTCAAGGGTCTTCCTAATGTCTCACTAAGTTATTCCATGATCCCAGTATCATCTTGCTTGCAAATAACTTGACCTTAGAGTTCTATGGTTACAAGTTAGTCTAGTTCCTACACATGCCATTTCTACCCTCTGATTAAAATTAGGAAGTGTATTTTCTGATATAAGTATGGACACGAAAGAGAATGATCACAATTTTGGGAACTTTTGGAAACATTGGTGAATTCATGAGCAGCCAAGTACAGATTAAGAGAGATTAAATAGTTAAACTTGTTACCTGTTCATAGAATTCATTGACAATACCCTCTGTCCACTGAAGATGGAGTTCTTTACATTTGGCTGGCCCATTGATGTCAGCCAACTTTATACACATTTGACAAACCAGTAGACGGTCATTTTCATTGGTCCAATCAATTCCAACCTCATCATTCACCTGTTTGAGGGATAAAGTTAAAATGTGATTTGCTGTAACTAAAACACATTTTGAAAAGGAGAGTAAACAACAGAATACTTACTGTCTTCCTACCATGTGGGGATCAGAATACCAAGCATTGAGGAACTTATCAGCTATTTAAATTAATATTACTGGCATATATTAATTAATAGTAAAATAGCTCATCAAAAAAGTAAAATAATGAACAATGGATAAAATATTTAATTACTAGTAATGGCATTGATCAATAAATGATAGCATATATTATCAATGACCATTTAAAGAATGTAGCTACAAATGATCATTTCCTTGAATTAATATTTGGGCGTTTATGTTTGATTTATGAAAGTTTGCTTCAGACTTATGACCTTTACTATTTGCTCACACCATAGAGATGAGAGCAAATGAAATGAAACAAAAAGTGAGAATTTTATTATTCTCCTGTAGCACAAATTAGAATATACACAGAGAGCTCCTCAACTTCTTGGGTTTCTAGATTGGGACATGCAACTATATAGCCTATATACCTACAACTGATTAAATATTTTATTTCATTTCATTTTTACACTTGACATATAAGAGTGGCTAGAATGGAGTTCAGTTCAACACTTTGGTGCCATAACATCTTTTAATGCGGCCATAAAATAAAGACTGATACAAATCTAGTTACCTTGGCATTAAATTTGGCTACAAAGTCAAAGTGTTTCTTCAGGTCAGTGGCCAAAATTGCTTCGATGACAAGGAAACGGAAATGCTTAAATTCCACATGATCAAGGTTAACTAAGAAATTATACTCTGACCGGGACATGAAAAGATTCCATGCAGCAGCTGCATGATGGTTCTCCAAAACTGAACGATCATTATATAGCACCGCCTAAGCAAATAAGGAAAAGAGTTAAATGTTCAACTTTTTAAGGGAAAAAAAAGAATCACGGAATACAAACAAGAATTCGCAATGTTTTTGCAATTTCTTTTCCATAGAATTCAGAAATGTAATCATGTGGCTTCTTGTTGTTAATTATTACTTATTACTACACATTTGACTGCTGATTATTATTAGTTTATCATAAGATACATTTCTTTTCCTTGTAACATTATTCCAAACTCTTGCAGGTGAAATGCACTACCCAGTCAAAACAGAGTTAGCTTTTTTCAAAGTTTATTTGCAGGGCACATGTATTTAAGCATAGTATATGTGACATATATGTGTGTATATATAATGTGTATATATATGATATATTGGAATATATATATCCCAGTATTCCTAGAAGATCTGATTCTGGCATAAAATTTATCTTTTATCTAAATATATGTAAATAATAAAGACGAATGGAATCACTAAGGGTCTGACAATTTATAACATTCTCACCCTACAATTAGACATGGATATGTCACTTACTCTCTAGTAATTGAGAATATATAGTGTTTATTTATTTGGAATTCTCAAATATGCTGAAAGAAGCTACAAAAGAAATGGAAAATGCCCATAAGAAGCATGAAGACTAGTGTATAAGATAGGCTACTGGGGTGGGGGGTAGACATAAGAATTAAAAGGAAAGCTTAAGCACAGGGAAATTAATATTAGGGTAAGTAAAAACATACAGATGGGTAGGAAAATCTGAATAGTGAATGGTACTGGCCTGGGGATTTGCTTGACTATCTTTAGGGAAAATAACTCTGTATATAGAAGACGCATTGAAAGAAGGTAATATGAGCAGGCAGGAAAAACTGCTAGGCTATTTTTATTATATATAGATTAGAAGAATATTCTGGGCTCGTCTATAAGGAGAAACTGCAGAAACGGATGGGAAAGGGATAAAAGACAAAAGGCAAACAAAAAGAAAGAAAAGAAGTAAAAGCAAATAGGGTACCAGATTGGCCTCTAAATCCTCTATAAAGAAGAAGAGAGGATCTTCCGATGTTTAGTAGCCTGGGCCCATCTGCTTAAAACAGGGTGAAAATAAGTGAATTTGATTGTATAAGAAATGTCTTGACATCTAGTAATCAATTTTCAACTTAGATTAACTTCTTTAAAGTTATTCATTTTGGAACCTATCTTCAGATTAAAAAAACTTCCCACAAACAAATGAAAGAAATTGATTTTTAATTCCTATTAACCAATAGACATGTTATAAGACTCACAATCGTAAGGCATATATTTCAAGGGAAAGGAATGTATATACAAAGAAGTCATATCCTTAGAGATCTAAGAAAGAGCTGGGCTTTCTTTCTTTCTTTTTTTAATCTTTACAGAAAATGACTTTGTATTGGCTGGATTTTCTTTCTTGAGGAAATTCCTTAAAACTAATTCAAGCAGTTTTTCTTCCTAAGAAGAAACTGAAAAGGCATTTCCAAGGAAGATAAAGAAAGTTGCGTGCCTGCCTGTATCTCAGTGCCATCCAAGACATCTTTCCAGAATGAGCATGGTCTCTGAGGATTTTCTCCTATGACTGAAAAAGCTTGGCTTGTATTTACCTGGTGGTCTATTATAGGCCAAATTTAAAAAATCATTTTCTCTGGAAAAATATCTAAATTGAATTATACCTTCCAACCAGAAACAAAAGATTTACCTGAGGAGCACTAGTTGCAACCAGAAAAGCATTTGTCCTGCCTGGGTGATCAAAATCATGCATAGCCGCAGCCACATACAGTGCCATCAACTCTAGGGCAGGGATATTTCCAGACAGACATCCATATTTATCATCTGGTACATTATACGTTTTTGAAAATACATATCCCATGTGTCCATGTGTAAATCCACTGTCAGAATCTGACAAGAGAAAATGTCAGCGATAGAAATCAAATGAATATATTAAACTATCATTTGCCTTGGCCTTTTAAAAAACCATCAGGAGAAGCAAAACCCAAACACTTTTGTTCCCATGTGTCACAAGGGAACACAGATGCACTTAATACATACCTGAATCACTTGCTGATCCGTGATCATTAATCACAGTTGAGAGGCCTGGAATAGGTTGAGTAGTAAGATACCAAACAGCATGTAAGACATCTGTGGCATGGATTCTGTTATGATCTGTAACCAATGCAAAGGAATTATCTTTAAACTGTGAAGTTTGGGGTACAAGGACTAAGAGTGCCATCTATTGGATAAACATTTAGTCCTAACATTTTAATACTCCAATAAAAGCCAGCCAAATTTTCTAGGACGAATAGTCTTTGACTGCTCTTCTGTAACTCCATAATATCCCTAGTAACAAGAACAGCTAACAACACAACATTCATTATACATGCACATGTCAGAGGTGGAACAGCCTATGCCCAGAATTTTTCAAAAACCTACATACATAGGAAACTCACTATGTAAACAACTGTAATGTTTACTTGTTATTTCCATGCTCCTCTGGAAGACCATGATAAACTTCAACTTAGGTGAGACCAATGGTCCATACTACTCAATATTTCATCTCTGAAAAAAGGCGCTCAAGCATAATCTGTGAATAGAACATAGTACTATACATCTGCATCAAACTTCAAACACTCTAATAAAATTGAATAATATATCTCTAATATGTAGATTAAATTCACAAAGCAAATACTAAAATCAAAATCAAGTTAAGTTCTCTGATAAGGAAATTCTAATTTGGGAATATTTCCCCAGGAAATATGGAAAATTAAAACCTCTTTGTACAATGATGTAGACAGATGAACCATTTGGAAGGTCAAAAATCATGGAAATAGTCAATTCCCTGGTTATGGTGTCATCAACTTAGTGACTGCATCCTATTCTATGTGTGAGGTTCAACTTCTATCAAATTCCTATCTATCCAAATTCCTAGTGTGCCCTTGGCTCACCCTCTTTTTCTGGAAAAATTCTTCTAGACTTTTATTTATCAGCCCCTCCATATATCTCACCGATTGGTATGCTTTGTCACTAGTGTACTAACTTCACACATTTTGTTTCTACTATGATACAGCTTCCTTCTTCAACTTAATATATTATTTTTCTGAATAAACCTCAGCAGATGAGATGAGAAAAAGAAAAGAGAACAAAAAGCAGGAAAATGGGAATATAAGAGAAATACCTGCTTCTGGCTCTGGCCAGGAAAGAAAAGAAAAAAACCTATGTTATTTGTGGAGTTGGCAGAACCCGGGAATACCATAGGCAGACGGTGCCTGCTTTGCTACACTTCTGGCAGTTCTTAAGAGTCAGGGTGAGGATGTGTAGCAAAATCTCAAATACTCCAGGAATTCAATCAAGGGGTCTAAGTGTGTAGGCTCCAGAGAGGATCTCCTTAGAATAACTCTGGGTAACAGACCTTCTAGGCTCCCAAGTTGGAAATTGAAAAACCTGTGCCCCTATGCCAGTGCTAGATAGAGCTTAAAACTGATATTATATAGTACTTCAAAGAGCAATTTTATTAAAATTGGGATCTATATCATGATGTACAGAATATCTCAAGTGATTCAAGACAATTATCTTTTATGTCTGTACCTGTGCCTCATATACAGTTGAGTAGACAAGAATTTTCTGTACTTTGGGCAGATGTGGTTTTGCCCTCTGCTTTGCTATTTATCATCCATGTTACTGTGGGTGAGTTACTTAAAGCTCTAATTCTGATTTCCTTATCTTAAAGATGCAGAGATAATAGCGCCAGTTTCATAGTATAATTTTAAAGGTTACATAAAAGAATATTGAAAGGGTACATAGTAAGCTTGCAATTTTTTAGCAATTTTAGTGAGATTAATTCACATACCACGCAGTTCATCCCAGCAGTGCAATCAATGGCTTTCAGTATAAACACTGTTGTGCATTCATTACCACAATCAATTTCAGAACATTTTCACTACTTCAAAAAGAAAAGCCCCCACCTCTTAGCAGTCACCTCTCAATACTTCTATCCATCCCCAGCCCCATACAATCACTAATCTAATTCTGTCTGTATAGATTTATGTTTATAGAATACTAACATATTACTGTTAACTACAGTCCATTGTTTGCATTAGGTGTATTTTTCCCCACATACCACCCTATTATTAACACATTCTAGTGGCATATATTTGTTATATTCATGAAAGAACATCCTTATATTTGTACTATTCATCATAGACATTGTCCACCACAGGATTCACTATGTTTTACAATCCCATGTTTTATACTCTAGCTTTCCTACACAACCCTAAACTTCCCCCTCCAACCACATTCACACATAATTCAGTGCTGTTACTTATATTCACAGTAATGTGCTACCATCACATCTATCCATTTAAAAACATTTAAAATCAACCTAAATAGAAATTCTTCACAAATTAAGCATCAGCTCCCATTCTCTACCCCCAGTTTCTCTCCTGGTGACCAAAATTATAGATCCTAACTTTATGAGTTTGCATGTTATACTTAGTTCATATTAGAGAGATCATACAATATTTGTCCTTTGGTGTCTGGCTTCACTCAACATAATGTCCTCCAAGTTCATCTATGTATGCATCAGGACTTCATTCCTTCATTCCTTCTTGCTGCTGAATAATATTCCAATATTCCATCTTATGTATATCTCACATTTTGTGTATCCATTCATTGGTAATAGACACTTGCTTCCATCTTTTTTTTTTTGCACGGGCAGGCACCAGGAATCGAACCTGGGTCTCTGGAATGGCAGACGAGAACTCTGCCTGCTGAGCCACCGTGGCCCGCCTCTTTCCATCTTTTGGTAATTGTGAATAATGCTGCTATGAACATTGGTGTGCAAATGTTTGCATCCCTGCTTTCAGTTCTTCTGGGTATTTACTGAGAAGTGGGATTGCCAGATCACATGGCAGTTCTATACTAATATTCCTGAGAAAATAAACTGTCTTCCACAGCAGCCATACATTTTAAATTCCTACCAGGAGTGAATGAATGTTCCACTTTCTCCATATTCTCTCCAACACTTGTAGCTTTGTTTTTTGACAATGGCCATTCTAGTAGGTGTGAAATAATATCTCACTGTGGTTTTAATTTGCATTTCCCTAAACAGCTAGTGATGTTGGGTATCATTTCATGTGCATTTTGGCCATTGTATTTCCTCTTTGGAAAAACGTCTATTTGAGTCTCTTGCCCATTTTTAAATTGAGTTGTCTTTTTATTGTTGTGTTGTAGGATTTCTTTATACATTCTGGATATTAAATCCTTAACAGAGATGTAGTTTCCAAATATTTCCTCCCATAAGCTCGAAAGTTAATGGTAAGTATTATTCATATAAAGAATTGATGCCTGTTCACAAGAGGGTGAACTGGTAGATCACCAGTTCTCTCCAAACAATACTGTTGCATTTGCGAGGATATTATTGAAGAGCTAAAATGAAAGCTGTTCTAAGTCTCCAGGGAGGCAGAAGGCAGTGGTGATCTGGTAAAGAAGAAAATGACAGCCTGGCCAGAGGATGACACTTTTGGGGGAAATGCTGGAGCTTCTGAGTGAAGTTATTTTCTCTCTCATGGTTTCAAAGTTTAACGCACACATTTAACTACCATTACCATTGTAAGTCAGAGAAACCTAAGCACAAGCCCAGCATTGTAAGGTGGAGTACATAGAGGTAAGGGAGTTGCCTGAATCTGGTTGTGTAAAGAATGGACAAGAAGTAAGATGAATTTGTAGTTCTGGAACTGGACTGCTCTTTGCCCTGGCCCCACCCTACACATGGTCAGTCACCTTTATAGGTGATTTTTACAAACTTTCAAGGAACAAACAATGCTATCTATGTAATTTAGTTCAGAAAATAAAAAGAGGGGAAACTGCCAAACTAATTTTATGTCACTAGTATAATCTTGAGTAAAAAACTAAAGACAGTATATAAAAAAATTACACACTCCTTTTGCTTATGATTATAGGTTCGAAAGTCCAAGTAAAAACAATAACTAACCAAATCTAACTTTATTTAAATATATGTGTCTAGGTATGTGGTTGTTATATAGGAGAACTGTATCATCACCAATTGCTTAAACAGAATGGAAAATAATCTACTTTGTAAGCAGGCAATAACATATTTATTTTTAAAAACTTACTAAACATCTGTTGGGGATTGAATCGCATCCCCCATGAAAGGTGTATTTAGGGCCCAACCCCTGATCCTATGGGTGTGAACCCTTGGGTAACCAGGACCTCTGAAGATGTTATTAAAGGTGTGCCCAAATGGAATGAGGGTGGGTTTTAATCCAATATGGCTGAAGCCTTAGAACAAAGGAAACTGGACAGAATGTGAAGCCACGGGAAACAGTCAGAAGCTGGAAGCCAAAGGAATCTTGAAGAGAAAGGAGATGTTGCCATGTGCATTAACATGTGAGAGAAAAGCCAAGGAACCCCAAAGATTTCCAGAGAGCCAGAACATACTGACCCTGGGAGGAAGCAAACTTTCTAGCCTCTGAAACCAGAAGCCATAAATTCCTGATATTAAGCTAGCCCATTGAATAGTATTTGTTTCAGCAGCCAGGGAAACTAAAGCAACACCTGTGATGTGCAAGCATTATGCCTTGTACTAGTTGCTCCTTCCATTAACCCTCTGATGATCCAACTCAGGAAGCAAAGGCACCCAGGAGAGAAGCCAATTAGGTCAAGGTAGGGCTCAACAGCTTTCTTTAGGATACACAAAATGCTTGGATTCCTTTCACTCTCTGGCATTGAAGGGAATTGAGAAAGATAAGGAATGATATTAGAGCTATCCTTATTTTATCTGTATCAATGGTCTCCCTCTTCATTTCTGCATTTTGGGCAATCTCCTATCCTCTTGGTGACCCCTTCTCCCTTTGGATGACACATAAATGCACATATACACATTAACATATCACACACCTTACCTCTTTCCTAGAGTCTGCCTGCCTCTCTCTTCAATGTTGATAATTTGTTTTCTCAACTTTCACTTTTTCCCTCAAATACAGAGATGAAGTGTATGGAGGGTTGGGGTTGTATGTAAAATCTGTAAATTTCTAGAACCAATTTATAGATTTTCTATTTAAAATTCTGTCTGTGCTCCTATGTATCATAGAGTGAGAGAAAGTATTAAAGTGACACTTTAAAATATTTTTTTTCTTTATACTACAGTTAATACTGCAGTAATATTTCTGCTTTTCTAGCTTGTACCATGCCACCCCAATATGTAGATTTGCAAACGGCGGCACATCATATATAGATTAATTAACTGAACCAAACTAAACATACACTAAGCAAGACTATTCTCATGTCTGTCATAGATAGCTGGATGAGAACAGGCACTTCTGAGGTGGTTTCACAACTTCTCAAAATAAAATAATAAGAGTAAGAAGTACTAGAAAGAATGTATTTGGGGGATGACAGTCTTTGAAAATAGAAAAAGCTCTCTCAAAAATTATCATGCATCTATGTGATGATGTTAAGAATTACTGATTGCATATGTAGAATGGTATGATTTCTAAATGTTGGGTTAATTTCTTTTTTTTTCCCATTAATTAATAAAAAATAAAAAAATAAAAAAATAAATAAATAATAATAAAAAATAATTTCTAGTCCATGAACAAATATGACCTGATGATTTATCTTCTTTTCTAAAGAGATTGGCCAACCTTTTGAAAGGGACTATAAACAATGTCAGACATATTTATCTCCCTGTGCAATTAGGTACTGACTATACCTTAATTTAACCTAATCCTTATTGAACAAATTTTTATTACATTTCTATCAGTGAATTGCCTGTATTTATTATCGTACAGCTACACACACACACACACATATTAGACTCTAACCTACATATAGTCTAGATTCTTTAAATTTTAGTCAGAGTTCTGGCTGTAAATTTAAAAGCTTTCATACCTCACTCTTCTTTGAAAATTATTAAAGATATGACCAGAACTCTAGTAAAAATTTTAGTTTCTAATATTTTATTTCATTTCATATTAAAGTCACTCCAACCCCATGTTTACTTTGGTTACTCTTCAAATTTTTTTCAATTATGGATTTTTTAGATAAAGCCATTAGAAATACAGTTTCCTAAGAGTAAATAATTAGACATGCAAGAAATTGTGTATGCGTATTATAATTATAAAATATTTTAATAAATCTCCATTATTAGTTTAAATTTACAACCCTAGCACATATGAGGTATTATTAATTTAAAATGCCCACCAATCAACTAAAGCTTTACTGTGAGAAGATGTACATAAACTCGCTAATGTCAAGTGTCTTAGATTTCTAATAGAACAAGCAGTATTAGTATAATTTTTTTGTACAAAAATGAATTGGAATCCATTATCTCAAGAAAAACAAATGCAAAAATGTAATAAGAACATGTAAAGATTAATACTAAAATTTAGAATCTGACTTTATATACTTAAATATTGGTCACTTTTCCCTAAAATTCAATTATATACTCTTTAGAGACAAGTTAGTTTGCTGTATTGATGGGGTCTAGTATCAATTTGAATTAAATGTTACTTGGCTATGGCTCATTATATTCCTAAAATACATTTGGAAATAAAACACTGTTAAGGAAATTTAGTCTGGTGATTAGCAGCTCTTGAGCGTTTTCAGTGGCTTTCTTTCTATAATAGCTTTTTTATGTAACTCCTTAATATTTGAGAAATTACTCACACTTAGGTCAATCACTGGCATCCAACCAAAGTGGGTCCTGGGAAAACTGTATTAAGACAGCAAGGCTTATCTTGAGATCCTTTCAAACTGTCCCCTTTCCATATCTGTCTTCCAAACCCATGGCTGCATCAGCCAGACTTTCCCAAGGGGCTCAGTGCTCTTAAGCACTTATTTTTCTTCCTTACTCTGTCATGTGTTGCCTGTATAAATTCACCAACAAATTTCATTTATAGATTAAATTCTCCATTCTCCTTTCCCATCACATACCACTGGCTATGCCTTTTTATTCTAATGTAGCATGCGGGTGGCATTTTGAAAAGACATGTTAATATTGGATTTCGAGGTTAATGTGCTACTCCCTCTGGGAAATACTTGTGCTTTATCTGTATCCATATATAACTTTTATTTAACTTCAGCTCTTTGCAAGTATAAAAAGAGGTGGGGTTGTAAAGCCCAAGACACACACACACACACACACACACACACACACACACACACACACACACACACACACCCAAAACAAATTAAAACATGAAGAGGTTGAAATGAGATAAAAAAATATTTGTTTTAGTGACAAAAATTTTGAAATGAATCAAAATCTTCTTTACAAAGGATGGATTTTTAAGGTCTTATCAAAATTTCATAGAGAAAAACACCAACATTTAAATATACTTCTAAAGGAAGTATTCATTATCAGCATATATTTAAATAATACAAAAATCTCTGACTTTTTAACATTCCTTTCTGAGCCTCCTTTTCCCTTTCACTCCTAAGTGACTTGTTCTAACCCATGTACTATGGAGCAGTTTGGAGCTATTATGTACTCCAGAAAAGGCCATGTTTTTTAAAATCCATTCTTGTGGGTGCAGACTTATCGTGGGTGGACTTTTTGGTTAGGTTATTTAAATTGAGAGGTGACCCAGCCCATTCAAGGTGGGTCTCAATCCTTTACTGGAGTCCTTTGTGAGAGGATAAAAGAGAATAAAGCCCGTTGAGGAGCAGAGAGAGTCACTGACATGAAAACCCACTAGAGAAGGACCTCCAGACGTTGCCATCTACCATCCCATGTAACAGAGGAATCCTGGAACCCAGCAGCCTTTTCTCAGAGATGGTATCTTTCTCTTGTTGTATTAACTTGGGCATTTTCATGGCCTTAGGACCATACATTTGTAAACTAATAAATCCCCATTGAAAAAGCCAACCCATTTCTGGCATATTGCATTCTGGCAGCTTTAGCAAACCAAAACATATTATGTTTGACTATTTTTCTTAAAATACATTGATTCCCTTGAATACTGTATGACTTCTACACATTTTCACAACTTCCATGGTTGGACCTAAGGATACTTTCTTCAGTTCCACATATTTTATAGCATGAAGGACAATTCTAACCTGTGTGTTCTGATGATATCTACATATCATCATCATATCTGAGATACTGCATATTAAAAATTTAACATATCTGTATTTCTGTATCTCATTATTATAAATGGCAAACATTCTCACAATACTCGAAGTTCATATGCTTGAATCCTTGATTTAATCTTCATCTTGGGTCTTCACATTAGCCTTTAAAAAAATCTTTCCAATCATTTTTTGATAATCACTTGAAGATGTGTTTTCTTTTCCATTTTATTAATTAGACCACCATCTTCTTGTGTCTCTACTCCCAGCCATGTTTATTTTACATTGAGAAAACATCAATATTTAGTTTTTAAATAGGTACTTGTCAGATGCCAAACAGAAGTCGAATTCACCCAATGAAATAGGCAGAATATAAAATAAGCAAAAAATTTAACTACGTTTATCAAACACTTAATCCATTTAAAGTTATTACCTCATTTGATGCTCATAGAAATCCTATGAAGTAGCTATTATGATCCCCATCGATGGATTAAGAACGAGTTTTGCAAAGATTAAATAAGACTCAGGGTCACCAGTTAATAAGTGAAGGGACCAGGATTCTAAAGCAAGCCCTGTCTCCTGATGTGGCAATACTGAATGTCTACAATATATAAATTTGAGCTAGTATTCCATTAATAAAGCAAATTCAATAGACTTTAGAAGTATTATTTCACAAATGACATATACTTACATGGAATATCCCTGTATCCAATCTCTAATGCATGGAAATAATTCATAAATTCTCTAACTGGGATCTTAAAAGCTTCGAAGAGGCCCATGTCCTCAAAAAGTCTGTATGATACCTGTAAAAGAGAAAAATAAAACCTTATAAAAATCCCTGAATGTGTTAGACCCAAAAAGAAAAAATGGAAAAAATAAGTGTATATTCCAGCAACCATATTAATTTACTGCCAGTAGAGCACACTTACTGGAAACAACAGATCAAGTGTGTACTGAAGAACACCATGTGCCCATCCTCTTTTGTTCCTGACCACAAGGGGTTTGTTTACAATCTATTTCTAAGGGGAGACACTAGACATCCACTCAGAAAACAGTCAACTAATAACACAGTACACATTATAGCAACATAGCAGTGCCTAGAAGAGCATTAAATTGTGTTACATCAAGAATTAGAGACAAATACATACTAAAGTAATAACTGTATGGTATACACCATAAGTACTAAGTAAAGAATGAGAGGGAGAAAGGTTTTAATTTGGACTAATTTTGTTCAAAAAGATTTCTGGCAGATGAAGGACTCCGAATTGTTCCTTAAGTAAATGATAAGCGGAAGGAATTAAGGGAGAGAGGGAAAGGCTACATTTATCTAAAATATATACATATTTATATATGTTTCTTATATATATATATATATAAGATTTATTCTAAACCACTATAAATAACAGTGCCGAAACTATTTCCCTCACTTTCTTCTTTCTTCCTCCTCTGAATACCTGTTTTCCTTCCAATTACTTCCACAGCTCTGAGAATGTGAGTCAAGCGAATATTGTTGGATGCAATTGGTACATTTGACATGCAAATGATGAAGAAAGAAGAAATAAGGAAGGAAGGAATAGAAGACGGTAAGGGGGAAGAAATGGTTTTTCAGTGGCAGAGTGGAGCACAAGTAACCATATAAAATAGTGTTTCTTCATGTCACAAAGGCAGAGTGTTGATAATAGTTCAGGAGACTTTAGGAAAGAATTACTCAACATCTTTATTCTTCACATTTCTTCTTAAAATTCTTTTGAAATATTTCTTCAAAATCTTTGATAAATCACTTTATAGTTAAGTGTTTATCTTTTGTTTTCAAAATTAAATCTATTCAAATTGACTAATATTCTTTAATATATTCATTGTTGTATGAGTCATATATATTACACATACATCCCTAAAACAAGGTCTCATTCATTCAGTGTACATCTATTGTGTTCCAAGTATGTAGGAGACAATTTTCTATGCAATTATATGCCACATACATAAGTGAACCAAAAAATAGTTTCCATCCCGGAGGTTTTGATCTAACAGAAGAGGACATTAAAGGACAGCCATAATAGATGAGTAAATATACACAATGACAGAAGGTGATAAGCCAGATGGGAGAAGAAAAACTGGAGCAGGGATGAAAGATTAGAAGTGCAGGGAGAGCATGGTGGGCGTCATCTTAAATAAAGTGGTGTGAATAGGCATATTCAGGAAGTGATATCTGAGTAAAGTGCTGAAGTAAGTATTGGTGAATTACATGGATATCTGAGAAAAGACATTTCCATGCAGACGGAACACCCAGGGCAAAGGTCCTGAGTTGTGCCTGGCATAGTCAAGAAACAGCAAGACGGCCAGAGTGGCTAAAACACCACGAATGAGGGCATTAGCAGAAATTTAAGTCAGAGAGGTAAACTGTGTGGTGGGGGTTAGGGGCCAGATTGACCATTTTAAGGCCTTTTTTAAAAAGCCTCAGTGAGATAAGTTGTTGGAGAGGCTGGAGCAGAGTAGTGTTATTTGACCTAGGTTTTAAAAAAAAGGAACCCTCTAGCTGCTGGTTAAGAATAGGTTGTAAAAATTTATTCATCTCAACTTCTGTGTGCTTTTCTCACTCTGACTGGCACTTGTATTTAATTTTGTCCCTTTTCTGTGTAATATAATATCCCCATCTCCTCTCTTTAAAAATGCAGCAGAAAGTGACGTTTGTGGTTTCTGTCATATTTCAAGCTATTTTCCACTTACTTGTTTTTTCTCTACTATAATTGCTTTGGACTATATCTGAGTTCTTGTTTATAAGCACCTGGGATATTTAATTATGCATGCTACTTCGATAATAATATCAGCGGCAGCAGCGCACACCCAACACATACAGAGCATTTAATAAACGAGAGGTATACATTAAGTATTTTACATATATCAATTCTTTTAATATAATCAATCCTCACAATGCCTTATGAGATAGGTGCTGTCAATTACTAACATTTGACAGCAGAGGAAACTGAGGCATAAAGGAGTCAGGTGACATCTGAGACCGCATAGCTCATACGTACCCAAGCCAGAAATCAAGCCAAGCATTTTGACTTCAGATTTTGTACTCTCAACTGCTTCAAACCCTACCACCATTATTTGAAAAGCAATATTATTAGGATTGCAAGTAATTAAAGTTTCCAATTATTCTCTTAAACCATCCAACTCAAAGACAAACAATAAAAATATGAAAAAATAAGATGACCGATTTCATCAAGAACCTGCTAAAATCAAGCATTCAAAATTTTATATAAATTATGTTAATCCCAAGCTCATCAACAAACAAAAGACACCCTTAACCAATGGTTAAGTTGACTATAAAAAGTTATTCCAAAATCTGAAGGATGACTTTTAAAATTTTTTTAAATAAACGACAATTATCAAAAAAAAGGCAGTTTATTGAGGCTGAGAAGCCATTTCTATTGCATATATCTCTTTAAAAATCTTTTGCAGTGAGACTTTTTCACTGTTGCCTCAGCCAAAAGGTGATTTCTTGGAATGTTCACATTAATTCATTTCAGCTGTCCTAAAGTTAGACTAAGGAAACAGAAAAAAAATGTCTTCCCATAATCAACATTTCATGAAGTTTGTGCTTACAAACTCAAAATCAAAGAACAAAAACCATGACGTTCTACTTAGGAAGGCAAAAGATGACGCATTTTCTCAAAGACTAATATTTTGCAGATTGGGAAAGGAACTAGTAATCTAATTCAAGTCATGGAGAAATATAATTCTTATTTTAAAAGAGGACTGAATAAAAAGATATGTAAATGCATTTACCTGAGGTCTAATTGTTAATTATCTATACTCTTCTTCATGTCCTCTTGCTTTGCAGAACTCTTAGGAAACATTTTGTCTCAGAAATTCAAGGGGAACTAAGGATCTGCCATGATATTTGGCACTCTGTCACTTGTGCTACAAAACCAACTGTTAGAACGGACCATTTTAAAATTTTTTCAGACTTCCCATCTGGAGAGTTTCAAGATACATAGCAAGTGAATATGTATTATGGGAAGCCAAGAAGCAACTGAAGTGAATGTATCTTCTGAGGTGGATAAATCTGCATCGGAATTGCAGGGCCATTATTTACTGTGTGACTTTGGGAGAATGGTATTTCCTCTTTTACCCTTAGTTTCTCCTTATGTACAGAAATTTAAAAAATGCCCACACCAAAAGTAACTATGCAGATTAAGTTGAAGGATTTAGGAGAATCTGTGACAAATACATGAAATACACAGCAATGTGAGATTTCTCTCTCCATAGCAGGGAACATGTAAATGAAGAGAAAGACAGTTTCCTGGCCCACAGCCACATGTTCTCATGGCACCGTTCCAGGACTCACCCTCAGGAGTAAGGCTAAGGAGCACTGGCTAACACGGCTGCCCTTAACAGTATCCTCATGATCAGCTAGCACCAAAGAGATTGCTTAGCACGGAGGAGAATGGAAGACAAAGGAACTGGAATATTCACTCCTAATAATGTGCAAGTACTGTCATTCTATTCCTGAACAGCATGAGTCTAGCAGAGGCAAAGATTGTATATTATTTAGATTTTGTAATTATTCTGAACATCTTATTCATTCCATCAATAATTCTGACATACTTCTTTCATATGTATCAAGTGGAACTGCCATTATCTTGTCACATATCTATTTCCATACCAGACAAGGAAAGTTTCTTCAGGATGAGGACATATTTCTCTCCTTAAAGGCTATCCTATTTCTCTGTGTTTGTGGAACTGAATACTAGAAGAAAGACACCTTATCTTCTTCCTTTAAATCTGCACTGATCAAGAATCCCCACCCTGAAGCTTACACACTCAGACACTTGTTGAGAGGTCTGAAGGAAGGCTGTCTTGGAAGCATAAAGTAGAAATGAATGTTACACTGATTCCTGTTCTAGTGTTTTGAAGAGAAATATAAGATCCAATAAATCTTGCTTGAGTCCTGAATTCTTATCCTATAGTCTCAGGTGAACAAGTTTGGTAGCCTTTGGTATTTCTGTTGCAAGAGTTATTCAAATTTTTAAGAACTCACCTAAAACATATTAAAGTAAGTTGATTTCCTATATGTTGTTGGATAGGTGCTTGACAGTACAGCAAACACCATTTTGGTTTGTTTTGTAGTTTGAGGACAAACATGTTCAAATTCCTTGTATGTGTATAAATTTTCTTTCTCCCTCAAGGAAATAAATATATCTTTATTTGGGAAGCTATGAAATTATTCTAGCTTACCACAAAAACAAAAACAAAAACACTGCTATGCATGCAGTAATATCAGTTTTTATTCTGTATTTCTTATGATAAGGTGTTTCCCATATCAAAATATGGAGACTTCTATTTGATTTGTTTTTCACAGCATTTGGGGGAAAATATACTTCTGCATGAGATCTTATTTTTGATAGGGCCTAAGCACTATAATATTCAAAAGTTAAAAATATAGACATGGAAATAATTACAGATAATAACTTTGTGTTTATACTTTCTAAAATATCACCTTTCTTCCTTATAGGGTTTGTGTAAGCTTTTTTTTTTTTACCATCTTCTATGACTTTTAAATTATATAGTAATCTTTCTTATGTACCCACCCCACCCCTTGTCTTTAAAAAAAAATTCATGTTTTAATTGCAGAATATGGGTTTTGATTTACTTGAGAACTACAATTCCTTTGTTAACCCCATCACCAGGGAAACTACAGAATGTTTCGTGGTAAAGATTTCTTTTTTCTATATAACACTCATCCACAGATGTTAAGAATCTACATAGGTTTAAGCAACTGAGGAATTGTTTTTTCTACATTTAAAGTCATACATTGGTGCAAAGTTTGTTTGGGGTGATGAAAAAGTTTTGGTACTAGACAGTGGTGATAGTGGCACAACACTGTGGATGTAATTAATACCACTGAATTATGCAACTGAATGTGGTTAAAAGGGGAAATTTTAGGTGGTACATAGGTTGCTAAAACAAAAATTAAAAAGAAAAAAACAGCTTAGGACTGTGCAACACAAAGAATGGAATCCAATGTAAACTATGGACTATAGCTAATAGTACATTGTAATATTCTCTCATCACTACTAACAAAGGTACCATACTAATGCAAAATATTAAATGTGAGGGCTGGTATGTGGGAAACTCTGTATTCTATGCATGATTGTTCTGGAAAACTACAACTTCTCTAATAAAAAAATAATTTAAAAAATCATATGTATGACTGCATTTCTTACCTGACTAAGAATACGGCCACATTTTCTTCCTATCTTTTCCACCAAATCAAAAATTGGAAAATTCCATGCATTCAGCTGCTCCATAATTGAGTCCAGGTTATCCATGACAAGAGGTTCAGGAGCAAGAACTGGTTTGTCCTGTAATTAGGATTCAAATATTTTAACAACATGCAACTTTCTCGCAAAGTAATTTGTGCTTTAAGTTCAATTTAGCATGTGAGGTTACTTGAAATAAATGATTTAAAAATTCAGAGAGAATGAGTGGTCTTTAAAAAAAAAAGTCAAGATGAACAAGACACTGTCCTCAACCTAGGAGGAAAGGGCCCAGGGAACTTTGCCTTATTTGATGATCATGTATCACTAGTTCATACCCAGCAGAGCAAAAAGTAGATGTGTCTGCCCTAAGTTAACACAGCTGCTTTGTGGTTTAGTGCAGGGTTCTTAAATAAAGATTCATGCAAAGACTTCAGAGCACTCTGAAATTGCATATAAATTTATCTTTAAATGTTTATGTAAATTTTTCAGACAAGGGGTTCTTGGATTATATTGGATTCTGGAAAGAAATCCACAAGTGGGGAGGAGGAGTTATTCACCCCCACTCTAATTGGTCAAATTTTTATTAATGCTTCAGAATTCATATTATTTCTGTGGAATGACAATAGGCACAAAATATTTTCAAGGATTTAAATTTAATAAATGTGATAAACCACTTCCTGATAAACATGCATGTAAAAATAAAGCTGTAAAGACATGTTATAACTGGTCCCAAATGAGAATAATTTTAAGAGTACATTCACCAACATAAAGAAAAAAAAAGTGAAGAATGATAAGTTCACATATGACATTATTTTATCTGACAATTGAGTGATTTAAATGTATAAATGGCAAACAGATAAAAAAAAAGATAGCAGCAGCAATTGGAAATCATTTAATAGGCAACTATTTTTCATTTGCTGCCTTCCCCAAATTAATTTTACTCAAACAGTTGCACTCATCTTCTTTAAAAAGTCCATCATGCACTAAACAAATCATCAAAGAAGAATATTTTAATAGCTAGCAAGTGGCAATTTAAACCCGTTCTATTAAAAACTAAAATAAATATTGTTTGTTTTCCATATCAAGGATGTGCTCGAGAAAAACCCACAGAATCTTGAAGGCAACAAGAGAAATGTAAAATAAGTGAAATGTATACTTACATATATCTATAGATACTATATTTAAATAATTTAAAATATTGTTTACTGAATAAAAGAACTCATTTTTCCTACAGGTATTTGAACTTTTTGATTTGGTTAAGAAATATCTGTAATCATTTGTGGAGATGAATACTTATATTTTTAATCAACAGATCATAGACCTATCAAGAAACCAATAAGCATAAGAAGAAAAAAATTGTATTGATAAATATGAACAGACTACCGAAATAAAATGTAAGTCTAATGATTGCATTGCTAAGCCAATCTGTATAGGAAATGCTAATTTCTCAAGTAAATGAGAGAGGTAGATGGTATGGGGCTACCAGGAATATCATGGTCTCAGAGGTGTAGGTGCTGCAAGCCGACTCTTTGCTCAGAGGTTCTCTAGGACACTCAGTCTCCTCTTCATTCTGTACAATATCACTGCTGTCACTGTTGTTATTGGTTTCATAATCAGAGGTAACTTGAGCTGTTTCATCTGCAACTGAAAGGTAATAGCTTATTATGAGACCTGCAATAGGAAAAGGGGTATCACACAAACAGGTATTTCTGAAATGCTTACAGTAAATAAAGAGGCTAAGGATATACTGCCTTCACGAATGTATGCATCAAGAATATAGAATTGTAGCATGGGAAAACTCTATAATTTTTTAACCCAAACAAAGACATAGGAATTATGATCTGTGAGCTATATGAAATTCAGTATGTTTTAGATTAGTAGTTCATCTCTTTTTAAAATCCTATGACTATTTTCTTTTCTTTTATTCCTGGTCAACACACTAAACTATCAAGTCGTTGACTTAATAGTTACTAAAATACTAGCTCTAGAGTGGGCGCATGGGTGGGAGAAATTGAGTTGCTACAACAGGAACAAAGTGGCCTGGAGGGCAGGGAGCAATAGCACGTGCTTAAGAGGCTGAGGAGGTCCTGTGTGCTCAAGCCAGTTTGCTTGGAGTTTGTGGCTTTCTTCTTTAACTGCCTCTCTCTGTAGTCTCCCATCTGAGTCAGTCATAAACTGTGCCTGCTAAAAGATGGCTCAAATAATACCAAGTGTCTAAAGAAGATGCTTCTGGGGCAAAGATCTTAAGCAGCTTTATAGCTGGATAAGGTATTAAAATAAAAATTATCAAGTGCTTGCTATGAGCCTAGAACCACTTGAAGCATTTATCTACATTAACACGTTTAATCCTCCCAACAATCTTATGAGGCAGATTATATTGACTTCCTATTATCCTTACTTTGCAGATAGAAAACTGATGCACAGAAAGGGTAAGGAAATTGCTCAGTCACATAGGTAGTAAATGTTGCCTCCAAAATTTGAATTCAGGAACTTTGATCCTAGTTCCTGCATTCTTTACTTTTGAAGAAGTCTAGTATTTTTTTTTTCTTTTATGATTATTGCTTTCCATGACCTGCTGAAGAAACTTTTGCATTCCTCAAAGTCATGAAGATATTCTCCTATGTTTTCTTCCAGAAGCTTTATTGTTTTAGCACTTAGGTCTATGCTCCATCTAAGCATAACATTTGAAATAGTGTGAGGTACTGGGGTGAAGTTCATTTTTTTCCCCACACCATTCACTGAAAGGCCAATCTTTTCTCAGCTGGACTGCTTTGGTATTATTGCTGAAAATCTAACAACTTTATAGGGAAAGGCCTACTTCAGAGCTTTTTATTCTACTCCATCTATTTGTCAATCCTTTTGCCAGTACCATACTGCCTTTATTACTGTGACTTAAGTCTTGAAGAAGTGAACACATTTCTTCTAATTTTCTTCTTTTTCAAGACTGCTTTATCTATCCTAGTTTGCTGCATGTCCTTATCCACTTACATAAATGATTTTTCTTAAGTTTCCAGTGAATAATGGCTTTTGGTAAGAAAGCTATTCTAATCAGAAGTATCTTGCAGGACTTTTCCAAAGACCCATCCTTCTCATGCAACTGCTTCTACTTTAGAATTATCAGTATGAAATACATAATTGCCAATTTCATTGTCTATTCCCTACAATCCAGAATCTGTAGGGAAAAACAAGAGCCAAATGTGGGCCTGGAGAAACCAAGGCAAAGGCCATAGCTCTATATGAGGACACAAAGGTGATGAGAAATACACACCTTATTCTTTCAGCCCAATAAAACTAGAAAAGATCAGGGACACAGACAAAGAAATATGCTGAGTCTTCAGAAATGCTACACCATCAGATGATGGTTCATACAGAATTCTCCTTTTGAATTTTCCTTGCCTACATCCCACAGCATATGACTCTTTTAGGAAAATAATCAATGAAAACTTATGGCATGTCTACCAAGGAATGTTGGAAAAAATAGTCAGAAGTCATTCTTAGGTAGTTCTATCACCCTGAAGTCTATAGGTGGTAGAGAAAAATTTTCCCACCCTTTTTGCACCTGTAGAACTGACAGAAGCAAGTTTTTAGAACTCCATCAAAGAAAAAAATAAAAATAATTATGGTAACAGCAGAAACCATTACTTACAGTGACCCGGACACTATATATCTAAGTACTTTACATGATTTAAGTAACTTAATTCTCACAGCAATCATGTGTGATAGATACTATTATCCCCATTCTACAGTTGAAGGAACTGGGACAGAGAGGTTAAGGTTACAAACTGGTAAATAGAACCAGGATGTGAATCAGGGCGTCTGGCTCCCACACCTATGTTTTTAACCCCCCCACAACACTGCTTCAGGAAAACACTAAGTTCACAGTGACAGAGGCAAGTCATTTCTGAGGGTCTGTCATGATGATCTCCAGGGATCATGCTAAAATGGGTGACCCTCCAATGTCTGTGCAGCAAAATACAATAACACTTCTATATTGTTCTTTATGTTACGTAAAATGACCCTTCATGTTTTTGTTAAAAAAATAGATTTCCGTATAGATGCAGGAAACCACCTTGGACAAATCTGTACCGAAATTTCATTAGTGATTAAATCTAGAGGACTAGATTATGGATGATTATGATTTTCTTCCTTGCGGGCTTTTTTGTATGCTGTATAGCGGAGTCACATTTCATTACTTTTCCATATGAGTAGTCTGTTATTATGGCACCATTTGTTGAATTTTGTGTTTGCTTGTTTTGCTTGTTTTTTTGGGGGGGGGGGGTAGTGCATGGACCAGGAATCGAACCTGGGACTCCTGCATGGCAGGCAAGAACTCTACCACTGAACTACCCTTGCACCCCACCTTCCTTGTGCTTTTAAATTCATAATTTTAAAAATCAGGAACACATTACAATCTTGATCAGGTCAAACATCAGTAAAGTGATTTCCATTTTGAAAAAAAGAATTCAAAATAAATGAATTACCCATTCTGCGTGGTGTCTGCGGGGTTGCACTGCTTCCCTCCAGTGGTCTTTCAACAGGATTCCCTTGTGAATTCGGTCTGCCACAGCTGAGAAATATCGGAGCGTCTGTAAGTATAACCTTCTCTTTTCATAAGAGCATAGGCACATACCATTTATGTGTACATCAAGATATGAAGATAGGTAACAATAATCAAATTATTCTACCCTCTACTCACTTGTTTTGTAGAAAACCTTCATTTTATTTTATATATGATGCTGAGACGCCTTATACTATTTTCATTTTGTGAGAGAATGATCAATGCAAAGAGTCAGAAATTCTTTTGACTCTCCTTCTCCTCCATAGTCTAGAACAGACTGGAGGTAAAATTCCTGGCAACATTTTGTTATATTATTTAGAGAATACTGGGATAGGTTGCTATCTATTTATAACAGTGATTTTGGAAGTGCTGACATGTCTTTGGCCAAAAAATATCTTCCCCAATGGAATACCCTAGTGCCTGCTTAGAAAACACATTACAAGGTTATTTCTTTGGGTTGGGACATTTTATGTCCAAAGAACCCTTTAAAAAATGAATAGGTTAAAATAGGACGATAGCAGGCTAATTTTGTTTTTGCCAGAAAATAAAAACAAGTTTTTTTTGTTTGGACTGGTCGGATACCTACTAAACCTGCAAAGAAATTAACAAAACAGAGGAATGTTTTGATGAAGAAGAACTGCAAGAACGATAGCATACGATGCTGGGCGGGTAGAAAAAAAAATAGGTCAAGGAGGCCTAGTGTAGGCAACTGAGAAAAATGAAGGCATTGGATAGGTGAACAGTTTTCCTTAACAGAGGAGGTTGCAGAATGTAGGCTACTTTTGCTTTCTCAACAGTTTTGACTGTTTTCTAAATTAAAAAGTAATGTCACATATGGCCTGACAAGGTCCCAAAATGTCTCCTCTCTCATTTACCATACTTAGAGACCTCATGGTCAGATTTTAATTCTGTATTTTGCTGCTGGGTTCTCTTTCTCTCTCTCTTTTTCTTTTTGCCTATTATTGCAAAGGGTCTCAGAGGGCTTTTCTTTGTTATTTAACCAAAGATTAATCACTCCAAAATGAGAAGAAATAAAGATAGTTTATTGTTTAATATCTTAAGTGTTTTGTCACTTTTATTTTCTCTGAGTTGTGCTTGTATGTATACTAGAGAGAAATTGCAAGAAGCATTTTCCAGCTAAAGAGTAACTTCATACTAAGTAAATTTGCTTTTCAAGCTTTGAACATAAATGGAAACACATTCCATGCAAAAATAGTTCTAATTATGAAATCCTGTAAGTCTGATGTAGGAAATTAAAAGAAAATGACAGGACTAAAGGGGAAAAAAAAGCAGATACAACTGTCATTGAGGGGCTTATATGCTCAGATGAAAGTTGGTGGGCTCTAACAAGTATACATTATTACTTTAAAAAATGTTTATTGCAAGATAATACTTATATGGAACATTTAAATTAGTAATTCAAATATACGAGCTCTCATGCCAAAAAAATAGCTTGTTGCATAGACATTACAGCAGCCAAGACACTAGGACTCAATGCCAAACCCTTTGAGTTCAGCAGGGGAAACCACAATAATTAGTCGTGTGTTTCTGGAGCTCTCTGTTCCTACAGGGTGGCTGCTTTGAAGGCAATAAAAAAACCTGGATGGAATTATAGATTTATAAAATCCAAACAAATAAAACACACACTACTGGATTTATAAACATTACTGAACAAGTAGGCAGTGAAGTCCCTTGTTTCAAGTTCGTCCTTTTAAAAGAATTCTCTTAAAAAACCCTGTTACATTCTTTCAGTTAAGACCCCTCCCTGCCCCCGCCCCCCCCAAAAGACTGATGAGAAAAGCTATATGTAAATGTAACCAAGAAGTTAGGATTAAGGGATGATTATGATTATTGGATCATTATATAGATACTCTGTTTTTGCTTTCTGGTATATTTTACAGAGTGAAATACCTGAAATCTCTGAACAGTAACCCAGCTGCCTTGATCTCTGAAAATGATTGTATAGCCCTTATCTTGTGCCCTTGCAATGTAAAAACCTCACGACTAACCTTTACCAGTGCCCACTTCTCCAGTTTTTTGACTTTAGTGTCTTGTGATCAATAAAGACAGCCCCTAATGTTTATTAATAAAGGGTCTCGGTCAGTCCAGAATTAACCCATCCCAAGAGAAAGTTATCTTGATATCTAAAACTGCATCTAGCCAAAATGGGCCATCCTGACGTGCGTAGTAGCTTAGACTTTAACCTTTAAGTCACCTATATCTCATTATAATGTTAAAAATCACATTAATCATTATATTAAGGCTGCCATTTTCTTACATTTTCTGTAACTAAGCATGTAATTAATGTATGCATGCCCAATAATTAGATCACCTCTAATTTCATCATCAGAAGCCACTGTGCTCATTGTTCTAAAATCTGCCCATCTTTTGATACTATTATACCATCAGAGCAGTTCAGGAAGACAGATTTTTAGGGTAATAGGCCATCTGATCTCCTGCTTTGCTCCTAGCAATAAACAGTTTCTCTGAAATCCTGGTGTCTCCGGAATCAGTCATGTGAGCCCATTGGGAAAAGAACCCACTGCTTTGGATATATGATGAATAGCAGATATTTTTTGAACATCTCTCTTTTTCCTTAAGCTACTTATTTCCCACAAGTCTGGAGTCTACAGTGGGAGATTTACCTAGAAAAGCTAAAAGCAGATATCCTTGACAGAGATTATTTCACTAGGTTTCATATTGGCTCAGGTTATATACCACACAACAATATTTCTTAAGTGTGTTTTCTAAACATGAGATCTATTGGCAATTATTGGATGGTAATCTAAAGAAAGAAGTTCTGTGGTCAAATAAATTCTGAAATAAAAAGCACTAGATGAAACAAATAACAGGCATTCTTTTAGCAGGACTTCTCAGAGCTTTTAATAAAGTACTATGCATGGTGAATCTCTAAGAGGGAAATATGGTATATCTCCCAGATAGTCTATGATAGAACACACCTCTATGGGAAAAGATGGGATTAATATCCCTCAGAATTTTTAAAAATAAAAACCTACCATAGAAACATCACTAGAATAACTTTTGGACAGTAGAATAACTTTTTCTGGCTCTGGCTAAACAGATAAGGGTGTTTAAATATATTTGACACCCTTTTAAAAATATTTAGGAAGTGAAAGGAAGTAAAAGTAAAAATTATGAAATGTATTTAATTTATAGAATTCATGAACATAGCCTCTGAAAATGAACCTTGTAAAACTTAATATGTTAGCTTTTTTCCCTTCATTTAGTGTACTTATATTACTGTGCTACATTTAGGTAGTATAGTGCTATCATCCATTTCTGAATTTTTGCAATCAGTCCTATTGTACGACCCATATTCTGTCAGCACCAAATGCCCAATCTCTACCCTATTTTAGTCTTCTGACAACCTGTGTTGTTAATTTCAACTCTCAAAATTCACTTATTAATGTTAGCTCATATTAGTGAGACCATACAGTATTTGTCCTTTTGTTTCTGGCTAATTTCACTTAGCTTAATGTCTTTAAGGTTCATCTAAAATGTTGCAGGCTTCATGACTTTATTTTCTTACAGCTATGTAATATCCCACCATATGTATACACCTCAGCTTGTTTAGCCACTCATCCACTGGTGGACATTTGGGCTGTTTCCGTGTCTTGGCAATTGTAAATAATGCTGCTATAAAATCAGTGTGCAAATGTCTGTTTGTGCTCCTGCCTTCAGTTCCTCTGACTATATACCTCGTAATGGGATTGCTGGATCATTTGACAATTCTATACTTAGCTTCCTGAGGAATCACTACACTGTCTTCCAGAGGAGTTGTACCATTTCACATTCCCATTAACAGTGGATAAGTGTGCCGCTTTCTGTGCATCCTCGTCAACACTTGTTGTTGTCTGGGTTTTTTTTTGATAATGGCCATTCTAGTGGGTGTCAGATGATATCTTACTGTGGTTTTGATTTGCATTTCCCTAATAATAGCTAGTGAAGTTGAGCATCTTGTCATGTGCCTTTTAGCTATTTGTATTTTCTTCTCTGAGAAGTGTCTGTTCATGTCTTTTGCCCATTTTTTAATTGGGTTGTTCATCTTTTTGTTGTTGAGTTGAAGAATCTCTCTTTATAGTCTGGACACTAAACCCTTATATGTAGTCCCCAAATATTGTCTCCGATTGCATAGGCTGCCTTTTTACCTTCCTGACAAAGTTCTTTGATGCGCAAAAGTGTTTGATTTTGAGGAGATCCCATTTATCTATTTCTTTTTCAATGCTCATGTTTTGCATAGAAGGTCTAGGAAACTACCTCCTATCATAAAATCTTTAAGATATTTCCCTATATTTTCCTCTAAAAGTGTTATGGTTTTAGCTCTAATACCTATGTCTTTGATCCATTTGAGTTAATTTTTGTATAGGGTGTGAGACATGGATCCTCTTTCTTCTTTTGCATATGGATATCCAGTTCTCCAAATAGCATTTACTGAAGAAAACTGCTCTGTTTCATGTGGGTTGGCTTGACTACCTTATCAAAGATGGATTGTCCATAGATGAGAGGGTCTATTTCTGACCGCTCAATTCAATTCCATTGGTCAGTATATCTATCTTTATGCCAGCACCATGCTGTTTTGGTCACTGTAGTTTTATAATATGTTCTAAAGTTAGGTAATGTGAGACTTCCCACTTCATTCCTGTTTCTCAATATATTTTTAGCTATTTAGAGCACCCTCACCTTCCAAATAAATTTGGTTATTGGGTTTTCTATTTCTGCAAAATAAGTTGTTGGGATTTTAATTGGTATTGCATTTAATCTATAAATCAATTGGAGTAGAATTGACATCTTACCTATATGTAGTCTTCCAATTCATGAACATGGTATGTCTCCATTAATTTAGGTCTTCCATGATTTCTTTGAGCAATTTCTTGTAGTTTTCAGTATACAGGTCTTTTGTATCCTTACTTAAATTTATTCCTATATATTTGATTATTTTGGTTGCTATTGAAGTTACTAGTTTTTAAAACTGAATTTAATAAGAAAATCTAAATCTGTGAACCAATATTTGATACCAGATGACAAACATAATACTAATTAATCAAATATTTACCCTTGTTAAACTTAAAAATAAATGTCATTTTTATTTAAGGCCCTCTCTTGATTATACTTAGTTAAAAAAAAAACACCCAATTCTTTACTTAAAAAAAAAATCCTGTAATACTTTAAAGTCAATTACTCAAGCTCTTACTGAACAACAACCAAAACATATAATCAGTAAGGAAGGTGTTTTCTAATTAGTGACATTATTGGAAAAATAATTACTCCTGCTATGCTAGACCCCTTTTCTGATCCTCAGTGCCAGACAATATTTTTGTAATTGTTTCAACATGATACAGCAGCATAAGCCATAGGTTAGTTGCAGTCAGAGAAGTATTTGGATCCAGTCATAATATGCCATGTATTTTTCACACATTTTTAAAGTGCTTAAATAGGAAATGCAAATAAGATAAAATACCTTTAAAATGATTATAAATACTCCCCAGAAAACAACTAAGTTCCATTCCAACAAAAATCAAATTTTATCAAATTGCTTGATATAATTTTTAAATTATATATTATATGCATTCTCCACCAGTAAGCAGACAAAACACCCAACTAATGCATCATCTCCAAAGTATGAGTTTCTTTTAGTATGAAACCACCTAAAAATTAGGTTTCTATTATAGCCTATTTAGTACAAATCATAGTATCTTACACTTTCTTGTCAATTTATCTGTCAAACTTACACATTGCTGTGTAGACTGGTGCTTAGTGTTCCTATAGGGAAAACGGTTTTAAAGTCCAGTGAATTATATAAACCCTTACCTGCTACATAAAGCAGGTGGAATCAGGATCTGCGGGGATAGGTCAGGGGCACTCTGAGTGTAAGTTAAGGCCCTGTGAGAACCCAGGCCTTGTCTGGCAGTTTTATCTGCAGATTCTGGAAACTGCTCTGCAGAAATTTTGTTGACCGGGCTGCTAGTTGGCATTCCTTGGACAGGCGAAGAGGAAGGTGATGAAAGAGATGAAATTTTTGCTAGGGCACCTGAAAAAGAATGATAGTTATTAAGTCACTAAATAAATTATTTGAATGCAAAATTGCACCTCAGAAACTTTGCTGTGGAATCCTGTTAACTCAATGAAAATGGTATGCTCAGGGCATTGGGCAGGCCCTGCCACGTCACCATCTTGAACAATGTGTGTTTCGGTGTCTCCACAGCATGAAAGGAATCATCATGAAAAATGTGTTGGCAATGCTGAGAAACACGATTAAAACCTTGGTGTCCTGGAGGAACTTCAGACAGAAAGATATTATCTTCTTCTTCCATGTCTGTCTCTTCTTGCCATTCAGACATCGTGATAATGGTTGAAATTTCTCATGTGTTTGTCTTGTTTTAAACTGATATTAGAAAAGCATTTTACAGGGCATTGAATGTGTGAGATGTATAATAAAGAAGAGGCAATTTGCCTTATTAATCATACACATTTTCAATAAAACAGTACTTTTTTAAAGTGAAACAGTACTTTGGGTGTGAAACGGTGCTTTGATCAAAGTAATTTCTGGAGAAAACATTTAAAAATGTTATATAATCCCTTTCAGACCAAAACTACAGGCTTCAAGCTTAAATTTTAAAAAATATGGATATTTGTGCCAAACTGTTTATGCTTACTCTAGATGGTGAGAATTTTACAGGACACTGGATTAGATTTCAAAGAACTGATGCTGGAGTTGAAGGATGATGTTGTTTGAGGTTGCTCTCTCCCAAACAGAGAAGACAGTATACTCTTAAACTTGAATGGGGAGGAGGGCAGAGAGAGAGAGAAAGAAATAACATCCGAACGACTACCTACTTACTACTTTCATAATTTTACAGTTGAACAACCTACTGTAGAGCAAATGAAATGAAATCATTAAAAGCCATTCTCTGTTTGTCACCACTCAGGGGAAAGTTACAGCAGAGGCTTTTACATCATCAGATAATATGTGTGGTTAACTGGCTGCTGGCTTAGAGCACAGTTTGCTTCAAATTCAAATGTCCAGTTTCCTCAAAAGTTTTATTTGTCATGCCCAAAGGCTTTTTGGTCCATTGAAAGTAATATTTATCTTCATGAAGGCTTTTTTTTGTAAATTTTTTTCTTTTTGAATCTTGTTGGCATTGTTATTTCTTTTGTTTTGTCTTAAAAAATGAGAACTCTCACTTTTCTTTCAGTGTAGATAGCAGCAACCCCACCTGGATATTTTCTCCATTTCTATTATTGATTCTTGATCAACTCCCCTGCCTTTCTACTTAACAAATGAAGTCACTGAGACCCAAAGAGGTTCAACAAGCTTCCCAGGATCACAATACTAGTAAGTGAAAGAACAGGGTATGGGCAAGACTGTTCTTAGTAAGATGTGGTTTATTAGTCCATACATCTAGCAGTGACTGCCAAAGGGAAAGAACAATCCATTATGTATCAGGAGAAATTTATATTGCTCTCTATGCTGACAAGCCTTATGGCTTTTATTTTTACTTCTATTGAAAAGACAGATATTTTGCCAGAGATACTAAAACACTTTCACTTTAAGAAGATTCAGTTAATAGTCTTCTTGGTCAAAAGAGAAACAAATTCACTAAATTTTAAACCCAGAGCTTCCCAACCCATGCAACATTGTGGGTAGCAAGTGGGTTACAAAGAGTAGGTGCTCTAGTGTACTAACGGTTTCAAGTAATTTTTTAAAATATGTATTTTATTTGGAAGTTCAGGGATAAATTCATTTTTTAATATTATCACTAATATTTTATAGTTAGGTTCTTCTTATTATATTTTCATAATTTAAAGGAAATGCATTTTCACCAAGCTCTAAATTCCCTCCCACTTCTCCACTGCTACATAACATTTTCATATTCAAAAATACTATTACACACATATGCACACTGTAATGTTAAAAAGGCTGAAAAGGACACCCAGATATTTGCCTAAATGTCTTCCTTATTTCATCAGGCCCTTGTTCAAGTTTTACCCCCTGAATGAACATCTTACCTAAATAGCATTTCTGTCCTCTGTTCTCTTACCCTCTGCATTATAGCTAATTGTGAGTCCGTAGGCAGTTTTCTACCACTTAAAATTTTTTTTTAACAGAACTTTAGTTCAAAACCTGTAGAACACATCTGTCTTGACATGGTATATATTCTGAGGGCAATTTATGAGAAGAGTGTTCTTTTCACTGCTAATTTTCAGTAGCTGCCAGCTGATAGCCTCAGAGAAATGCAATTCACTCTTTAACACAAATCTAAAAATCCACACAACCAGTAGAGTTCTTGGAACTCATGGATTAATTAAAATTTAAACAAATAAACAGACTTCAAGATTCAAAATGTACCGCCTAGAATGAAATTTAAAGTAAAGCCTGCAACAGGGGACAAGTTCTATGCTTCTGTAGCACCATCAGGCTACATATTTTTGAACACTGAAGCATGGGTCTTGGCACTAACCATGAGAACTAGGGATATTTTTATTCTGTAGGTGAGAAGAAAAAGGTACAAACAAATAGATTCATTCTGTCCAAAACCAAGCCACTATTTCTCATGGTGTGTATTATCATAGCTCACTTAAAATTTAGAAAACAGGAATGCGGAAGGTAATGACTTCCTCTAAAATTAAACATATTCACAAGTAGTCATCAAATAGTTGGAGAGATATAAATGCAGACAATAACCAAATATTCTTTTTCTCCTAGAAATGATCAACTACAAAGAAATGATTGTGGACACAGGGACACGATACTCCAAGGACATGGAAAGAATGGCCTTCTTTGCAAGGCTTAAAAAACATTACTTTCTAAGATATTTTAGGTGTACTCATGTCTAAAGTTGGAGGAACGAACTTGATGACTTTTAAGGTCTCATCCAACATTCTATTGAACACACGCACATATCAGTGAAGGGCTTCAGAAAAACATGCATTCCTTCAAATATATTTATCTTTACTTTATAACTGAGCAATCTTAAGAGATCCCAGAAAAAAGACATAGCTCATGAAATATAAATCCTTGTATGATTCAAACTGCCTTAATAGGAAGTATTTAAAATTAAAGCATTTAAAATTGAAAAATGTATAATGTACCTGAAAAATAGTCTAAAACCCAATTCTTTGAGTAATTTGCTCTTTAATTACTTGTTCCCAAGAGCATGCGAAAATGTGTATCAAGACATAAGGAACTCTGGGCAAACAAATAAAGATGAACAATACTGGTGGGAAATAATTTAAGTAAATCCATCTATTTTGTGCTGTAAAACTCTCTTAGTTTATTTTTAATCAAAGAAGAAAGGAATCAGCATACATGTAAACAAATGCTTCTTTTCCATGCCCACAGGAAAATGGCCAGCCCTAATATTTTCCCAAAACAGAAAATAAAGAGAATGCAAAAAAACAACAACAAAAAACCATAATTTAAACTCTCTCTCAGTGGAAATGTAGAAAAAACTCAGTTTAACTTTTAAATATCTATAATAATTTTAAAAGATAGCCCAAACTTATACAAATCCAGGAAGGGACTCTGTAAATAAGACAGTATGAATTTGAGAAATTTTAAAGGCAGAATGGCCTAATGGTAGCTTCACATTCTCCAAGGCATAAACTAGAAAAGAAAACTTGAAAATGCAAATTAGATTTAAATCTCCTCTTTTTATGCTCCAAAGGACTCCTACGTAATTTCTCCATTTATTTTATACTAGTAGCTGCGTAATTGTAAATAAACTGCTATTTACAATTGATAATGATTATAACACATCATTACTTGTGTTATGTACACAAGTACATACCATTTACTTGATTTATGCAAAGAACAGAAACATTAGCCCTCTCTAAAAACAGGCCATTTATTTTTCAGTTTTTTCTATTCTTTACTTTATGCTTGCTTCTTCCACCTCTTTTGCCTATTGCTTCTTAAATTCCTCCTCAGACTCTCCTCATGCTTAAAAAAATTTCATTTGCTTATACTCATTACCAAATAAAGAGTTTTTCCCAGGCCTTTGCACATAGTTCACTGAAAACTAGGGGGTGTCAAGAGTCAATTAGATCAAATACGACACGCCTAAATGAGGCATGTCAAATAAGACATGCCTAAATGAGCTAAATTTACCCAAAAGAGCCATCAATACAGGGAAACAAGAGTTTCAAAGCAAGAGACCAATATGACCAAAAACTGCAGTCTATGTTCAGCTCTCTGCTTTTTGATAGATATTTTTGCTCTTTTCAGTAGATGTTTAGACATTTGTTCAGTTGAATTCAGTATGCATAGACATAGGTTATTTTGCAAACATTCAGCTCTGCTTTGACAGCAAGTCTAAAGATGCTACCATATAAAATCTCTTCCGAAGTAATTATGACAGAGGTATCTTACATAATTTATGGCAAAAACAGAGGGAGGCTCTTCCTAGGTCTGTGGCTCCAATTTCTATCTTGCTGGCTATTCAATAATAAAAAAAGGGAAATCTAGAGCCAGCCTCAACCCCCAAGTTTCTCTATTCAAGAACTGGAGTTGCTTCCCAGGTCTGTGTGGCCCTTTCTTGAGGCTTAGCCGCTTTTCAGGACTCTGAGCATGACTCCATAATCATCTATCTTTATTCCTTTTTATTTCAATTTTTTTTCCCCATCAGCCCTGTCTCTTCTCTGTTGGGATTAAAAACACAAGTGGAGCTTGGCTGAGCAACTTTTACTGGCTCACAGTAGAGACTACTTAAAGAGAATTACCTGCTTTACCTGACTAGTTACTTTGTCTCTCAGACATACCTTAATTCCACCTTGCTAGGGTCAGTGCAGAAGCTTGAGAATACTTGTAGTTGCATCTAATGGGCTGTTATAAAGTAAAAACAAAAATAAAAGCAAAAAAACAGGGAGGGAAAAAAGTCCTTTTCAGAGCTGGACCCCAGCCCCTGGTGTTTGCCAATCAAGAGCTGGTGTTGGTACCCAGCTCTCTGTGTTCCTTTTCTAGGGGCCCAACCATTTTCCAGTATTTTGTCAACTCCAAAAGGCTCTGCTTTTGTCTTTTTTTTTTTCCTGCCAATTCCTCATCCTTTTTGTCAAGACAAAACCTCCCAGATTCTTTTCTATTTGCTCCAGGTTTATCTGTGCTCAGAGCTTGTATTCAGCAATCTGAATTTGTTAATTAATTCCACAATTTGAGTTTGGTTGAGCTACCTTCCTTGCTTGTAGCAGAGAGGGCTTCTTTATTCCCTCAGTGCATCCAAAAAGCCTGCTGTGCCAGTGGGGAGGGCTGTCAACCTGCTCCTGGGAGACTTACAGTTCTGTGTGGGATTTTAGCCATTCTATCCATTCCAGACTGGTTTTCGATATGTGTCTGGTCATTGAAGTCCCTCTAACATTTGTTCTAGACAATTCCTGGCTATTTGCTAGCTGTTCTAGAGTAACTAAATTGGACACCTCACTGCACTGCCATCTTGGCCCTGTACCTTAGTTCCTAATCCTTACATATATCTTAAAATCTTTTATAGTTTCTAATTTCTTATCTATGTTCTACTCTGGGTTATTTCTTAACATCTCCTCCTTGTGTACTAATTCTCCCTTCGGTTTGCTATTATGCCATTTAATTCATTATATTTTCTTGGTTACATTTCCAGAAGTTACATTTAGCTGTTCTGCAATGATATCTTCTCTCATTGCTGTTAAATTTTGGGATACCATATTTTTCTTTAAATATAAAAGTACTTAAAAATTCAAAATTAAATGAAATATTTAGATATTTTAGAATTTAAATACATTAATCCTTTTAGAGGTCTAGAAGAATTTTTTGTTTCTGTTGACTCTAACTCGTGAGGCTTCCTTATGTGTTTAATGATCCCTGTTGGAAGATTTGTTTGAACTTCATCTTTGAAGATCTCATCGTCCTTGACTGATGATGATCTCCTCCAGAGATGCTCAGCATATAATCTCGCTGGGAGCCAAGAGGTCAAGCCCACCTAGGACCATTTTAGTGTCCCTTTCTGAAACTCAGGTTTGGAGTGAAATGCTCAAGTTTAGTTCCTCCACCTGACTGGCATTCCGGATTAATGTCACTACAGAGTGAACATTTGTATTTGCCCTCATAACAATCCGAATCTAAGTATTTGCCTGTATTTCCCTTTTCTTGGCCCTGGTGTAATCTCAGTTTTATTTCCAATGTTAAGAATAACTTCTAAGTAAAAAAAAATAGTAGTGAACATTTCTAAAGAGCAAAGAGGTCAAGATCAATTGCTGAAAAAATCAGATTACTCTTAACAGTTTCTTTCAATAATGTGATTTCAATGAAACTGCTCATTCCTACACTTAAAGTGAATTAAGCAAAGTAGGTGATAGATTAAGATAGATGATCTTACAGATAAAGAAAGTACTAAAGTACTAAAATTACTACCCTATTAATGTACACTTCTGCATTAGTGTGGCATATTTGTTTTAATTATTGAAAGAACACTTTCACAATTGGACTATTAACTATAGTCCATGGTTTACATAAAGGTTCACTGTTTTTGTTGTACAGTCCAATGCTTTTTTTAAAAAAAGTATTCTAGTAATATATATACAACCTAAAATTTCCCCTTTTAATTTAATATATTGAATTATATTCAAATATATAATTCAGCACTATTCATTATATTCACGATGCTCTGCTACCATCACCACCACCCACTACCAAAAGTTTTCCATGACCCCAAAAAGAAACTTCAATTTAAGCATTAACTCCTGATTAACTACCACAACTCCAGCACAGGTGATCCATACTCTAGTTTCTAGCTCTATCCATTTGCTTATCCCAATTATTTCATACCAGGGAGATCATAAAATATTTGTCCTTTTCTGTCCAGCTTATTTCACTCAAAATGATGTCTTCAACATTCAGCCATGTTGCTGTATGTAACAGAACTTCATTCCTTTCTACTACTGAATACTATTCTATTGTACGTATATACCATATTTTGTTTATCCATTCAGTCCACCCATTTACGGACACTTGGTTTGCTTCCATCTTTTGACAATTAGGAATAATACTGCTTTAAACATTGTTTGAAAATATTTTTTAAAGTCCCTGCTTTCAATTCTTTTGGGTATATACCTAGAGGGATTGCCAGGTCATGTGGTAATTATATACTTTGTCTTCCACAGCAGCTGCACCATTTTACATTTCCACGACCAAAGAATGTCTGTTCCTATTTCACCACATCCTCTCCAAGGTTTATTTTTAATTTTTTAAATAGTAATCATTCTAGTGGATGTGAAATGGTATCTCATTATACTTTTGATTTGCATTTCCCAAATGGCTAGTGACATGAACAAAAGCCATGTGCGTATTAGCCATCTGTATATCTTTTTTGGAGAAATGTTCACTCAAGTCTTTTGTTCATTTTTAAATTGGGTTGTTGGTCATTTTGTTGTTGAGTTTATATATTTTGGATATCAAACCTTTATTGGATATGTAGTTTCCAAATATTTTCTCCCTTTGTATAGGTTGTCATTTAATTTTCATGATAATTTCCTTTGTTGCACAGAATATTTTAATTCTGGTGAGATCCTGTGATACTTAAAAGTTTATGTGTCAACTTGGCTAGGTCTAGTTGCTTAGTCAAGCAAGCACTGGCCTGACTGTTTGTGAGGATACTTTGTGGATTTACCTTATCTATAATTTGATTACATCTATGGCTGATTATATCTACAATAAACTAAGGAGATTGCCTTCAGCAAGGAGAGAAGTCTCATCCAATCAGTTGAAGGCATTAAAAGAAGAAGAAAAAATTTCAGCAACTAGATGGAAGAATCTCCATCTCTACTTGAGCCAGCATCTCTAAGGGAATTCATTGAAAACCAACAGTTTCCAGCTTGTGACCTGTCTTATGAATTTGAACTTGCCCATGCCCACAATGATGTGAGTAAATTCCTGTAATAAATATCATAATATTTACATTACATATGCCCTGACGGTTCTGTTTCCCTGGAGATCCTGGACTAATACGGATTTGGTACTAGAGGAGGGATAGGTAAGAAGGTTTTACATGATCAATTTACCCTTACATTCCAATCTCTCTAAGCCTTTGGTTACCCTCACCCACATTAAACTGGGAAAGTTTTGGCATTTCAGTTTCAGGCAATATAGGTCACTGTTTAGTTTCCTGGGCTGCTCAAGCAGGTACATGCAAAGAGTTGGCTTAACCAATGGGAATTTATTAGCTTAAGTTTCTGAGTTTACAAGAAAGTCCAAATGAAGACATCATTAAGGAAATGCTTTCTCCCCCAAAACCATAGTGGTCTGGTGCTGGCTGCCACTGATACTTGGTCTTTAGCTTGTCACATGGTCATTTTTATGGAAGTCTCTCCCTTCTCTTCTGGGTTCCACTAATGTACAGCTTCTGGCTAATCCCTCTGTGGCTTTCTCTCTGTCTGTCTAAATTTTACTCTTCTTATAAAAGACTATAATAATAGGATCAAAACTTATCCTGATTAAGGTGGGCTACACCTTTACTGACATAACCTCATCAAAAGGCCCTACTCACACTGGGTTCACAACCACAGGAATGGATTAAATGTAAGTACATGTTTTCTGGGATACAGCTTCAAGCCACCACAGCCATCTTTTGGCTACCCAGATAAATGGTTAGAGCCCTTTATAACCACTTGAGCTACAATGTTGAATCAGAATCAACCTCTGTTTAGTGGGTCCATGTCAATACATTCAGCCTGATCCAGTCCCTTACATCATTATCCCACACCCATAATATCCATCCCCACACATATTCCCCTGATTCCTGTCTATATAAATTGGAAAAATCATGCACTTATTTTGGAGTACAGTGTACCCCCTCGTGGGTGACAATTTGTACCTTACCTTTTAGGGCCTATTGGGACTTCAGTCTAGTTCTAGGTCTGGGAGGAAAAAAAATAGTGGTGGGAGTGGGCCATAAGAAGAATCAGACATGTCTTTCAAAGCCAATTACCGCAGGATATTCCATTATGGTTTCATCTGGTTGAACAGGATTAACATCTTCAGACAGAGCTGTGAGGGCTGTTTCCTCAAGGGAGGTGGTTATAGGTTTATCAAATGTAACAGGGTTATTATTTTCAGTCCTCCACCTGAGAAGGATGGACACTGATTCTTTAGGACAAACTGGAGATTGGGTGGCTGATTTTCAGGGCAAACCAGTAAAGGTTCATCTGGCAAAGAAGATTCAGGAGAATCTAGGTTTTAATGTCCCCACTGTAATTATTATCAGCCCATTTATTTCTATTCCAATTTTTAGGATCCCATTCCTTTCCAATTAGTGCCTTCACCTTTACAGCAGATACCCTGCAAGACCGGGAATTCAAACTCATGTTGTAATTCAGCCACCTGCAGCATGAGATTCCAGGTATGGTTTTCAGAAGTCTCAAGCCTGTGGCTACATGAAATAAGGTTATCTCTCAGGGCACACAAAGAAATTTCATGTCCTTCAATCAGTGCTTAACCTGGGAATTTGAAGCCATGAGCTCATTCCTTCAACAACGGCATCTAGCATATTTGGTAGCAACCATCCAATTATCATTATATGTTTTAACTCCCCAAACCATGTTAATGTGTCAATACACTCTCACCCAGAGCCATGGCTCTTATAAGCATTTGAGTGGCCATATCCAATGGGGATATTTTGCATGTCTCCACAGTTAACTCATGGGAATATCATACCACCTTGATTATTGGAAATAGAGTCAGTTGAGCTTTGAAATCCATGGTAGGAAGGTGGGAAGCTACTGAAAATAACAACAGTTTTCTGCAGTACTGAGAAAATGAAGTTTGGAGAAGTCCAAGAATGAGAGTCACAGTAAACACCCAGGCAAGCTCTCAACTGGGACTCTAGGAAAGGAGGCAATCAAGACACAGAAAGAATCTTGCAAAAACTGTATCACAATCTGAGCACAAGTCATAACTGAATGATGTAATATTCCCTAAAATCATTTCACATTCCTGCCTAAAACCTTGTTATTAATTGATATCCAAACTGCTTATCATAGCTCACCAGGCCCTGCACCATCTGGCCTCTGTCTGCATATTGGTTTTCATCTCCAGTATCCTTCCCTTCCTGCTTGTCAGCCTTTCAAGCAATTTATAATCTTAATTTATACAAGTTCTCTCTCAATATGTTGCAAACCCGCTCTTTGCCTTCTGTATCTCTTTTCTTCTCTTTCATCATTTGAAAGTCTTCCCACATTTATGTAATACACTGTACAGTAATAGCTACTGATTTGTCAATATTCTCCACTAAAAAATAAATTCTGTGAAAAAGGAATAAGGTCAGTATTAATCATTGTCATATGCTTGAAATTAGTTCAATGTCTGAGACAACGACTATACTACAAATATATATATATGTATATATATATATATATTTTTTTTTTTTTTTGGGGGGGCAGGGAGGTCCATGGTCCAGGAAACAAACCTGGGTTTCCTGCATGGAAGGTGAGCATTCTTCCACTGAACCACCCATGCACCAAATATATTACAAATATTTGTTGAGAAAACAAAGCTTTAGGAAAGTGAAATGCTGCTGTTTAGTAGTATATATGATACACTGACTACAACCTGGAAATCCCCTTGCAGTTGTTAGATGTGAGATTCTGGATGGGAGAATTCATATAAAAATTTCAGTAATTGTACCTTTGTGAAGGAAGGTAAATCTATCCCTAATATTGTTGGGGTATTATGGTTTCTGACTGTGGACTTTATCAACAAGTTCTCAAAGATTCTGAATTGTAATTTCTTCAATTTAAATACCTCTTCTTTTCAGCATGTATATATTTTGGGGGAATGGGTGACATAAAGGATTTATTTGGAAAAAAATTATAATAATGATAATAAATGCAGTATTTTCTTGAACTCATATGCATGCTATACTCCTGAAAAAAACACTTTCTTTTAATAAATATTAAAAATAAAATTGAAATTTTGAAAGTGCACTATTAGCACATATAGTAAAAGATGAAGCTTCTGGAAATTACCCTCAATGGTGACAAGGATTTCCCATTTATGCAGTAAGGTCAAGATAGGTAATTTGGTACAGCAACCTTGAAAGAACAGATATCATCACAATTCATGGGAATTTAGGTAACTAATTGGCGATTGAGGCTTTTTCTTTTCAGAACAGACAAACCAAAGTCACTCAGTGTAGAGTGCCTTCAGACTCTTATTTCAACACTTAAGATGGTTCATTACATGACAGCATAACCAATTAATAGCTACTGACTTGTCAGTATTTGCCACTAAAATGTAAGTTCAGTGAGAGAAGGAAGGAGGTCTTCTCCCAAATTGTTGCTTACCTAGTCGATTTTGCTTTTTAGCCTTTACGTAGTTAGCTGGAGAAAGAGCATAGGAAGAAGAGAAGGATTTGCTCTTAGTGAGGGTCGTCATCACTGGGTTATTCCAAGAATCAGGACCAACAGCACTGTACAGACAGGATATAAAGAAAAATGAATAAAATTACTCATCAGTTATTAGAGCAAGTCTTGCCAGAGCTCAAGCATCACTTCCATAATAGACTTGCCAATCTGTATTGGCTCCGTTTCAATGTCAAACCCACTTCATTTCTAAGTGGGGAAAAAAGGTCCTCTAAGCTCAATATCTCTTGTAGAGATAAAACAGTCACTCATCAAGCTACTGGTTTAACAAAAGAGGAAAGATAACATTCCTATGTATGCAATTAATAGGAATAAAAAAACTCAGCTAACCTACTTCTATTTCTATGATTATGGATCTCATAGACTTCCTAAAAGAACGTTGCAGATTAAGTGGTTAAAATGTAGACAGATTTGGGTCAGTTATGACTGTCACGATGCTTCCTTCGGTGCTTGATATTATTTATTATTCTTGTTATATTTATGTTTAAATGTTAGATTCTCATAAAATCAGTTAATGACAATGTGTTTTGCAGAATTGTGAAGTAGAAGCTTAGCAACAGGACTTTAGCATATTGTTTCTCTTTGCTGGTGAACTCTGGAAAGTTCACTCTTATAAATATATTAATGATAAACCTGCTGCTAATGGTATTTACTAGAAACAAGGTAACAGAGAGTATTCATCTGTGGAATACTTTTAGTATGATGTACCTCCTTTCTAGGTTGTTTACAATAAATAAACCTGGAATGAATAGATCTATGAGGGAGTTGGGCTAGAAATAAGTCATGTAATTAATGGTATATAAATTTTGGAGTTGTTCCAAGCCAAAATTTTTCTGCATGCATTGCTCAAAACCTTACATGTTAAATCTGAACCAGAACCAGTGTGGGAGAGAAAGGAATTTAGGGAGTTGTGCTGATGATCTTGGGCTGCTCCAAAAGAAAAATGCTTGGGCTGTCTGTGTTTTGCTAAGACTGGTATCCTTTGAACTTTTAATACATTTGGTACCTAATAAAATCTATAATTTGTATAAGTCTAATTTGACAATTTGACCGTTTGCCAATCTTAAGTTGGCACTGAGTGTGCAGGATATACCTTGTCGATTTGGGTGACTTATTGCAAATTAACCTGAAATTGATGAAATTATGGGAACACAAATGGTTGGAGGGTGACATGTAAGTGGTATAATTAATGAAGTATAATTTGGAGATGTTCCATGAGGAAAATGGCTCCCTTTGTGAAGGCAGCATTAGGTATGCATTACTTAAAACCTGCATATTAAATTCAAACCAGAACATAACCTAACATGAAATAAAAGCACTTTTAGGGAGATGCAATAATTATCTCAAACCTCTAAAGGGAAGAATGCTAAGTTTGTGCTTATTATTGCCTGTATCCTTTGATTATTAGAAAATTTAGCACTGGGTAAAAACTATAATTTGTGTTGAGTCTTATTTCATACTCTGACTTCTTGCATTATCTCATTTCTCCTGCTCTTTTAATTTTCAGAGAGATTTTTCTTCAACTGTTGATCCAGCCATTTAAAATTATCATTCTTTCTCCTTACTTAAAATAGCAGTTTACAAAATATATCATAAGGGAGACATATGAGATGCGAATGAACTTCAGCAATTATTAAATACAGTTAAAGAAAGCATACAAAATAACATTTGTTCCATGACCTTCTTGGAAATCTCTTCCTAGGCATTTCACAAATGCTTGGAATTTTAGAAACAAGAAAACAAAAAAACAAAAGTAAATTTTGGATCTGAAAAAGATAAATCCATTAACTGTTCCCTTTTAGCACTGTTCCCTTTCAACTCTTCTTGTATGCTTAACTGACATAAGATCTACTGTGAATATATTTTGTATAGTGTTTGTATGCCCCAGGTATTTTTCATTTCTTAGCACATACAATAAATGGGTTATTACATTTCTAAGTAGTTCTTTTAAAAAAAGCAAGCCCTCAACATTAACTGGATTGATTTTTTAATATCTCAAAGAGATAAATTATGAAGACTAGTTCAAAACTGTCTACTGTGGTTTGATTTTTTTCAAATAAAAATATTTAAAATGTGCTATTTTGAAAGATTTTGAACAGTGATATGTAGAGTACCTTTAAAGTAGGAGGATTTAATGAATTTCAAGATAAATAAAATCATAGCCATATCTATATCTTATTCTCAATATAATCAATCATACTATACTAACATATTAGTTTACATGCACTTTCAAATGTATTACTTTGTGGGATCTTCACAATAACTTTTAGCTTTGCACTGACCTGTATTTTCTCTTAGCTGTTTAGATCTTAGGAATATGTACTAATTTGGATTCTGGAGAGGAAAACAGCTTGGGGAAACCAATGCTTGGCTTCCTCGTTCTGACACAACAAAGGAAGATTGTCCGTGTGTCTATGGTGGAAAATTTGAACCCTCCTCTCTAAAAGGCAAATTTTATAACAACCTCACCCCAGTTTCTGAAAGAAACAATTTCTATTAAACAGTTTCTTCAACAGACTTTACAGCCTCCTTTCTGCCTTATATATAGAGACAGAGGCCAGTTCCAAGATAGACTTGGAATTATTTAGATTAAGATTTACTTCAGCCTTTTCCATTTTTTTCAAGCCTATTTTTTAAAGTACTTACAAGTAGTCTTCCATCTAATTTACCTCTTGAGTACAGTAGTTCCCCCTTTTCCTAATGATACCTTATAGTGGTTATGGAGGCTCAGGCAGATAATAACTTGCTTCTCTTGGTAGAGCCAAGATCCTTCTGATATTGGCCCAGTACCTTTCTACCAGGCTATAAAATTACCCAGGAGAAAATTATTTAGCTCTATAACTAAAGGGATGCAAGCTGTGGGTTGGTTTCTAATCTTCACTTCCAATTATTGTTCTCCTTTTGATCACTTCAGCTCTCAAAGAGTGTCAATCAAAGAATAAATATAGAAGGAAAGAAATAAAACTTACAAGGGCTAAAACTCAAATGAGTTTTGAAATCAATCAGCAGTTTCAGAAACAGGTTTGCTGAGCAAAGAGGGCTTTACCTTTAGTTTGTAATCAGGGCTGGAGACCACCTGTGTCATCTTTTTACTTCTTTCACCCACTATAAAGAATGATCCAACCAAAACTAGTTGTATTAATAGTGACACTATTGCCACTTAATTATATATGGTTTTCCTTTAAGGGGCTATAACTCCGTTCCAAAGGAATTTCATTTCTTTATAATGCTGAAAAAAGTTGCATTACTATCAGGATTTTTTTACAGGACTATGAAATTAAAGAATAGTAATTTTGGGTGAAAAAGTATACCCAAGCAAGATATCCATGAGTATTTAGAACGAATGGAGAGTATATGCTGTTCTTTGTGCCTTCTGAATTTATTTGAGTATGAGCATTTAGTTCATAGAGCAGAATGACAGGATCTTTAAAAGGATGATAAACTCACAAAAGCTATTTGGAATGTCTTCCTCTTCATTATTTCAATTTCAGGCCCCAATTGCTTTTTATTGACTAAGAAGGGAGGATAGAAGAAAAAGAGATTTGACCAGAAGTAACAAAGAATAATAAAAAGAAAGAAGGCATTGAGAATCTCTGAACATATTTTTAGTGGAGTCATTCTAAAGAAAGAAAGCCACAGAGCCCTAGACAGTAGGAAATGTGGCAGGTGTGTGGGTAACACAGGGGCCTCTCTGACAATTTACATTGAGAACATAGCTGATTTTCTTGAGTATCAAATATATAAGTATAATACTATTAAATACCATTTAACAGTATTTGCTGCTGCAAAAATTAACAGTGGCCAATATTTCCAGGGGAAAATATTACCAATGATCTATAATTTCAAACTTTAGGGAATGTTTATGAAACAGATTGGGTAAGGTCCTCCTGTGGTTGTGATTAGAAATTTTCCAAAAGCCCAGGTAATAAGATGGAGGGGGATTACACTGATATATGAAAGAATTATACTAGTTTACATCTGCCTCCTTAGGATTATTAGACCATGGACATCAATGTGGAAATAACCAATTAAACATATTTTTAATCAAGAAAGCATGAAAAGTTAGCAGCCATTAAATTCTTATGCTTTGAAAGGTTTCCATTTCTCTGTCAACCTCATTTTGGTGACTTATTTATATTTAAGGCCAAAGTCAGGAGAAAGTCACTCCTGATACTGCCATTATGTAGTCCACTAAAAATGTGGCTATTTTTCAGTCATGAGACCATTAATGAAACTGATATACATGTTTCAAAAATCTGAAATCATACGGTAAGCGTTCTCACCATTATTGAATTCATGTAAAGTATGCTAATTTCATCATAAACAGAAGACAAACGCAATAGTTCCCTACTAAAAGTACCTCTTACATTCGACATATTCTTCAAAATTGGTTCTAGATCTTAACATTACCTTTTATTTAGCTTTGGTAAGTCTGGCTTTGAAGTCATTTTGTAACATTGGAATTAAAATACTAAATGAAGTTTAAATGATCTCATGTTTGAATATATGTAAGTGCTCTTAGGATCATGATCTACATGCTCTTCAGGGTAGCTAGAGAGATCTAAGTCAACGACAAGTGTCAGGCTGGATGCCTTTGATTTCAGGGTCTCCGTGTGGGTCTCAATCCTGTAAGTAAAATCTAGCCTACCTTCGTTCAGGGCTCCACTCCCCATGTAAGGTCAAGCTGGCAGAAATCACCTCGACTTCTCCTGTCCATCTGAGGTCATGCAACAGAACTGAAGCCAACACACCTGATGTGAACCCCCATACTATTCTGCATTTTAAATGATGCACATTTTCCATTTCCATAACTGGCCTCCAACCTATTCTTCACCTTCCTCCCCCCCCTGAAATTTATAACTCTTTTTCGGTTAGAAACTTCCCTAAGAGACACGAAGCTAGCAGGAGCATTGCCTAACCTGGAGGACGCTGCTTCAGGTAGTTTGATGCTGGCACTACGGTCCCTCCTTACTGGTGCAGGCTCCAAGGTGGGCAGACCTGTGGCTGAGGTGGTGGTTGTCCAAGTAGATGAAACTCGTCTCAACAGTCCAGTGGGCAAATTCTTTCTCAGGCGCTAGGATGAAGGAGTGTTGATTTTATTACCAAGCATATTTTACACTTAAATTGTTCATAACATAATGGAAGGGGTCTGGTTTTCAATTAAAAGTATATTAATTAAGCTATATTGGTTGAATATAGCCCATTTAAATGTTGGGTACTAAGAAATTCAATATAAGAACTGAATTTGGCCAATCTCTGGCTGAAATGAATGAATATTTACAAATAATATTTTTGGGGTTTTGTTTCAATGTTTATACAAATATGGGATTTTAGAAATGAGAGTTGATTGCCCATGGGATAACTTTATAGGATTTATATACCTACTTACACAAATCATGTTTATTATTATGGGCAGACAAGTTTCCTGAAAAGTTACTTGTTTAGGGTGTGGATTAAGTTATATCATCTTACTCAATAGTTTATGCACTCAAGTGTTTACTGATTACATTTTAATTTTTAATTTCAAAATGATAGGGGTTAAGTATAAGAGCTTAACTCTTTTTCATGAAATGTTGCATTTCTCTTGTTATAAATGTGACTTAGACATCAGGGATATGAGTAACATCATCAGTACTAACTCCTCTTGACAGAAGACCTTGCTGGTTCACCAGTTCTCCCCTTTATTGTTTCTTCTTCCACCATATCCTAAGCAGGCTATTAACATCAGCAGCACTATGGCAAGATTCTGGGCTCCCTAGGATGAGCAACAGCATTCTAAAGTGTACTCTTAACCTTAAAAATTAAAGTGGAGGGATTCTCCTAATATGATTTCAGCAATGGTCATAATGGTTAGAACATCAACGCACTTTTTTTTTTAAGGTGCATAGTTCGGGAATCGAACCCAGGTTTCCCACATGGAAGGCAAGCATTCTACCACTGAACCACCCGTGCACGCAACATCAATGCACTTTTATGTGTGGCTAATTACTCCTAGGAGATCAACTGGGCAGATCTGGTTTACAAAGACATATTCTGCTCTTCCAAAGATGGTAAAAAATTTTGAGAAGTGAAGTAAGTATATGGCACCTTTGGATTCAAAAATAGCTCTGATACTAAACAGTTTCCTGTATCTCTTAAAGATCAGAATATGCATCTTAGGAGATCTTTTGATAGGAAGAGATATGGCCAAGCACTGGAAAATGTCAACATTCTTGCCCTGAATCTGTCACTGACCTCAAGTCTCTTTTGAGACCTCAGAGGAATCCAGTTAATCTCTCTCTCTTCAATTTTTTAATGTCCTATCATGCTAAAGCATATCTTTTTCAGAAAAGCCCATTGTAGAAGGGAAAACCATGTAAATACCTAATTGACAAGGCTGTTAGGATGATATTCTTGGGTCAGGAACTCACAATTGCAAGAGTGTGGATGTTACTGACTGACCACCAGCTCAAGGAGGTAAGCTGCTTGTCTAATAAATAAATAGCCATGCTGGGTGTACCAGAAACCACCTAAATTCTTAGTCTTTTTAGTCTTTAGTATGACTAGTTTCCCACTAATAAATGAGGTCTGAAGTGACCACAGGAGTTTATCCCTACTGCAGAACTTGAGTCTTCAGTTTACTTTCATAAAGCTCTCATATTCTATATGAAAAAAAGTAGGAATTATATAAATCACTGAGGCCATCTTTCACTTCAAATAATCTACAGTCACACAAACTATTCTTATTAAAGACTGGTTAGGTTCGGAAAATCTGTGTGGGGTCTATGAAGGATACCATACTAAGAAATCAAAGAGCAAAGGAAGCCTGAGTTTGAGAAAGCAATGGTTTACAATCAGAAACCACCCTAGCAAAGATTCTTGTCTGTTTTCTCCCATGATATCCTAGAACCTAGACCAGGATCCAGCTCATAGAAAGCACTCAATAAAAACATCCTGGAGAGCTGAATAAAGAAGGTAATGGAGGCTTCTATTTACAGACAGCCCTTAAGTTTTAAGGACAAAAGTGTTTCCTTATGTTTAGAGTTTTATTACTTTTGCCACCAAAATCAACACATCCTCACTGGGTCACTGATAGGAATCAGTACGCGGGTTTGAGTGAGTGGCTGGAAAGAGACTGAAAGAAAGTGTTTCAACCTTTCCAGAGAGCGCTGTCAATACCTACCTTGGGAATAGTGAGCTTGTCTTTCTCAGAGCTTTCTTCAGAGTCAGAACAGGCGTAGTTCTCACTAAGGGAGGCGACGGGACTCACTCTGGGCTTGTGCATCGCCTGCAAGGTGAGCTGGGTGCTGAGCAGGTTGCTCACGGCCCGCAAGGACGTGCACACATTCGGGGGCAGAGACGGGTCTGCCAGGAGGTCGGTGATGAGGCCATGAGCCTCGCCCATCACGGCAATATCCACGGTGATGCTGGTTCCTGAAGACTGAGATACCAAACGGACAAAAGGTCAGGTAGAAAAGGCCCGATCCCGGAGCCACAGATAATCAACTTTTCTTTTTTTCAGTGAAAAGTTAACCAAGTTGACTGCAGTGCTTCCATTACAGTAAAATTCAAATTGCATTTCTGTCTCCAAATTTGCCAAGTCTCTAGCCCACGGCTTTCAACCTTTGTATGTCCATGACATATTTTTTTAATACTAGAACACGAGGAAAGGTGCAACATATTCAAAGAGAAGATAAAGCTAAACATTAGCCTAAAAAAGACAAGTTTCAGAGAACTGGGAAAAAGTTCCTATCAATTGCTCCTTGTGAAGAGCTCAACATTTTATATTAATATTATTTAGAGATCTAATTCTGAAAGTAGCTTTACAGACAAAATAATTTAAATTTTAGTAGTATTTTAATGTGATACTTGAGCCTGATGTTTTTGAATTATTCGACTAATAATAGAGAAAGACACAAAAAGCAATTCAATTCATGTTCACTAGCTGTCTGTCTTCTTGTGGTTGATAAGAACAGAGATTTCAGTCCCAAAATTTTGTGCAAGCCAGGTATGCTCTGCCACATGGCCTGTGAGAATCAGTCATTACCCTATATTTAATGAACAAATGAAGAACATAAAAAACGGGACAGGAATGTTTCCCACACTGCCGATCAAGAGAGAAGACAAGCGGGAAGAAGTGAGCATAAGAGTGAGAAGAGGCAGAATTAAGGCCAACAGGTAGATGAAGTCTCAGGACAAGACAGAGAGAAGCCTTTTAACAGCGGAATGTTGTCACTGCATGAAGTACAAGGAGCCCATATAAATTTAAATAGTGTAACCCAGTTTCTGATTGGGAGGAGAGGCTGTGGAATTAAGCTACTTACATACAAACCCTGACTCCTGACTACTACTGCCTAGCTGCTCTGTCTTTGGCAAGTTCCTAAGCCCTTGTGCTGTGATTTAACCATATGTAAAATGGATGCAGTGATACTAGTCGTGACCTCAGAAGGTAGTTACAATAATTAAAAGAGATAACATATAGAAAGCATTCAATATTGTGCTGGCAATTTGGGGTTCATAATGAGAATGACACTAGTAACAACAGTTCTGGAATTTTTCAATAAGAAGCAATTAGGCAGTTTGGCTATTTGGAAGAAAATAAAGTTTTGATCAGCGTCTCACAGCAGATATAAAAATAAACTGCACAGAGATTAAACGTTTAAATGTATAAAAGAGTAAGATTGATAAAAGAAAATATGGGGGGCTGCTTTATGAACTTGAAATTATTAGGAAGACTTTTAAAAATCAATATGAATGCAGAAACCACTGAGAAAAAATTAAAGATGTAAACTTCTATATTGGAAAATACACCATAAGCAAAGATAAAAGACAGTCTGTGAGAAAAGATTTGGCAAACAGAGAGGACAAAAGACATCCAAATAAAGGACTCCTAAGAAAACCAAAAGATGATGATATTGGATAAAAGGAATGAAGTGGCAAGTCAAAGAAAATGTAAATAATCAAGCATATAAAGTTTCTTACCTACATGAAACCTAAAATGCAACTTAACATAATGGAAACTTTTTAGCTTGGCAAATTGGCAAGATAATGAAAGATTGAGAACTCCAAGCATAAGAGATGGTATAAGGAAAATAACAGTCCCTTTAATGGTAGCATGAATGTAAAACAGTCCAATATTTTGGAAGAAAATTATGCTGAGTATATTAATTTTTAATATACACACACACACGCAATAATTCAGCAAAACAAGTTAGATGCCTAACCTAAAGAAATGCTTCTGGAAATATATAAAAATACAAAGGCAAGGACACAAATGGTTATAACAGTGTTCTGATTTAAAAAAAACACTAAATGTATGTCAGTAGAAAAATTGTTTTAAAAAGTTTTAATATAATTATATTATAAAGCATTTTGTACTTGTTTAAAATATTTGTGTAGATATACAATGATTACTTGGGAAAAGGCTCACGAAAGTTCAGTGGCAGAAAAGAATGGCATAGAAAGGCTGAACATACTTGTAATTGGAAAAATACAGTAATTACAAAATACCCACCATTCATGAATATATCTTAAATAACTATGTGATGGATAAATTATTCTGTAAAGGTTATCACACAGAGCAGTTTTACCAACAGAATAACAATAACCTTAGTAATAACAATGACAATTGATATTTATTAGCATATGTTTACAGGGTAGGCACTCTTATGAACTTCATTTCAGAAATAACTTTCCAAAATCAGAGCACTGGGGAGTAGAAATGGCAGTCTGTAAATAGCTCAAGTGCTGAACAAGTGCACTGAAACGAACTTTTTCATTTTATGTTTCTAAATATACCTGTAATTATTTAATGCATTATTTAATCACTGTACCCATTTTCCCCACTGTTCGTAAGCATAAACATCCATTATGAAATGACATGATAATTTAAGTGCGCTATTATAGTTTTAGGATATATAATTATGCACATTTCATGTATGCACCCATATAGTTTCAAAATGTTAATGAAAATGTCTTTGAACTAGGTTAAGATTCTCTCTTAAAAACATGTATTTTCAAATATGTCCTCATTTGCTTTTGAAACTCACTCAGTGGGAACCTCAGAAATGGTAATGTTAATTTCTAACCATGTTATTTTAATCTAAACTAACATATTACTGTACTATTTCCATAAAGATTGAAATCTTAAGTGAAACTCTGTTTTCAGGACATAACATTTTAAGACTTTTTGATAATAAATTAACATTTTATGCTCTAGATATTGATAATTAAAGATGTTTTCTCAAAATGTACATAAAATCTACAATTGTGAAGATAAAGTTAGAACATGCCCATTGACAATTAGAACTATAATTAGGATTATAATTTTAAAATGGATTATAAGTGACAAGCCAAGTCCTTTTTATAATTCTCTAATGTTATATCTTTTTTATAATACATTTTTCTTTTTTTTCTAAGCAACGCATGTATTATTTGCACCCAGAAAAACAAAAATACTAAAAATGTAAAATGTAACTTTAAAATAAAAATAGAACCGAAAAATACATCTTTTCAAAGCTATGATAGTACAATATGAATTAAGAAAATAAACCCATTATAGATGCAACGTCACTTATGCTGAGCTTTTTGAAACCAATGAAAAATTTCATTGAAATTGAATGAAAACAAAACCAGCATTCAAGACATAAAGAAGCAAATTACCTGTACTGGAATTGGCTAAGAAACCAAAGTTAACAATTTTATGCTGAAAAAACCAAGAGTTGCATCAAATGCAAGTTACCACTACTTTTAGGCTCAAAAAACTAAAGTCTTCAATGAAGCATGAAATCTAAAACCAATGATCAGATTTGTTTGTCATGAAACCACCAAGACTAACCACACATGAAATGCTGAAAGACTGAAAGATAGGCTAGTTGCTATTTCAGTAAATGGTTGGCAAATATAAAGACAAGAGAGCCACTGGTAAAGAATTTGAGGGCACAGGGGTTGTGGTTGATGATAGAATTTTTTCATCATTTGATTTAACATGTAGAACAATTGAAATTTAGAATATAATCAAATTTCTAGGTGTACCAAATGATATGCAGAGAAATACTTCACTTAACTGGTGAAATCTTAGATAATGATAATAAACACTAAAGGTTAAGTTTATACAAAAGCCACTTTAAAGGAAAGTCTTAAAATAACAGCCTGGAATCATCTTTGAGTGTAGAAACAAGTATACTAAGTGCAAAACCGCAGTTGAGTCTTTTTATGGTGCAGATGATCAAACAAATGTTTTTCTTTAAAAAATGTTACCAAGCAATATGAAACATTCTACTTCATAGGCTCTCCTTCTAACAAAAATATTTATATTCAACTTTTAAGAAAATGCAAGTATAATTCCTTAGGCACTATTTAAATGACAAGCAAATTTGGATTGACATTTTAAAATAGAAAATCTGGAATTTAAGTCCAATAAACAGAGAAGGAAAGTGCAGTATTACATATCAACCCCCAAACAACGGATTCTCTTGGTAAATACTCTTGCACTTTTCAATGCACCCAATTTTTAAACATTTTCTTTTTCCCCATTTATCACCATCCAGTTTACTACACCATTGCCAGGGTGCGTTCCCCTTTGCAGGCTTTAGATATGATCTATATTGTTTCCAAGTTACTAACTTGAAACCAAAGTCCCTGAAAAACAGTCCCAGCCATCTACTGAAATAGCAACTAGCCTATCTTTCAGTCTTTCAGCATTATCATGTGTTAGTCTTGGTGGTTTCATGGCAAACAAACCTGACCGGTGATTTTAGATTCCATGCTTCATTGAAGATTAGTTTTTTGAGCCTAAAAGTAGTGGTAACTTATATTTGATGCAACTCTTGGTTTTTCAGCATAAAATTGTTAACTTTGGTTTCTTAGCCAATTCCAGTGCAGGTAATTTGCTCCTTATTGTCTTGAATGCTGGTTTAAACCAAAGTTCCAGAAAATCTGGGGGTACAGACAAGAAATAAAAAATACAGATACTTATAATCAACAGTAAATATAATTCCTAAACTAGAGAAGGCACGAGTCAATTCAGTTTTAGAAAATGTGTTTTCATTTTACCACCCCTGCGCTAAAACTTTGTAAATTACTGTACTGGTATAATAAAGGAGGAAGCTTTGAGTATGCAGGGAAGTAGAAACAATTTACATTTAATGAAAGGGTCCTAGGTTTCTAAATTATCTTACGTTGCAAATTATAAAAAATTCTAACAAATTTGTCTATGTGATCAAATTACTACTGAAGGTAAAATAAAATTATATAATTTTTAAATAACTGAGTTTGGGTTTACATTACAATATTACTGAGGACTAGAAAGTTTCAAAAAGGCGAAATCCTTAAGGAGGTTGAAGAAATAAAACAAGGATTAGATAGATAAAAACAAGCAAACATTATTTCACTAAGAAAAAGTACAGATGCCAACGGGAAAAATCAGAAAAGGACTGAGGAAATGTTGGTGTCAAAAGAAATTTGCTGTTTAAAAATGGTCAGGGGGATTATCTGGTATGGAGGTGGGGTGAAAATAATGTGCCCAACTTTTGATAAGTTGGGTTTGAGGTGGCACCAGTGTATCTAAATTAGAGCTCTTCTTCCTACACGCTTTAAAGCAAAGGTTAAAATAGATAACTTAATGAAATATGTTGAATACTGCCCAGAGGCAGACAATTTAATAATTCTCAAGGCTTCTGACTTGGTGAAATCATTTGACATGTTATTTGCTTTGGAGATTAATTTATTCTAACTGGAGGAAAAGAATTAGAAGCAACACAAAAGTCTCTCTTCCTAACTCTACTGGAAACTCAAAGGTAGGTTATAAATGCTAAAGGACTAGAATTGAGAACTATCTAGAAAAGCTAGCTGAAATACTGTCTGTCTCAAATTCGGCACTTTCTCCCTTGTTTAATCTATTAAAAGTTGGATGATTGTTTCCCAAACCAACCACAGCACTTCCCACAGTCAATACCACATCTATTGGGTCACTCAGGCTCTCTGAACTGGGCTGTGTCTCTCAAGTACTCGCCCCAGAGTATGTGTTTGGTAAATATTATCTATCACCATCATTAGTATTGCACTGAAAAAAGATTGTGTCACAGAAGGCATATTGTGCATTTGGGTGTCTGTCCCCTACATGACTGGGCCAGTAGCTCCTTAATAAATGAGGACAGCAAAAACATATGGTTTCCTACCAACAAAACAAAAATCCAAATATGTTCAGTTTTTAATTTTAGGGAAAATACAGTCATAATGATTGCGCTCTCTACCCCCATCCAGTCAAAATAATTCTGAGATTAATTTTACAGTCTTGAAAAGTAATTGTATGAAAGTCCTGGTTTCAGTTAATATAGTGAATTGCACTGGCATGATTAATAATCAGCATGTGAAAGGCATCCTAAAAGCCCGCATCTTAGCTCCATTGTTGGAAAATTTTTTTCCCTCTCTTTTTAGTCATCCTGGGAGGCACATGGGAGGCAAACATGGCATGGGAAGAACATTCTCAGGGTGAAAAGGGAGTTGGGATAAGAGAGGAATAAACAATTAAGGGATGACACATAAAAGGAAAGAGTCACTGGGATTTTTCTTACTCAACTTTGGTCCTTACTGCTGGGGAAAAAAAAAAAAAGACGTCTCATGACGCTTGGAAGCTGCCTTCTACACCTCTGTAGCACAGATTGCTGCCCCACCCCCTCCATATCTTTGCCTGGAAGGCTGAATGTGATACTAGGAAGTAGTCTCTTGGTCTTTAATGTACCCAATTTATTTAGAAGATGAGCTGGATATGATAAACTTATCTTTGCTTTATTACTGGTTCTGACCTCAGAGCCAGCAAAATTGCATATGTGTTTATACTTTCATAGGACCCATTTATAATTTTAGACTTCAAGTTGGTTGGGAAATTTTTTAAAAATGAAATCATGTGAAAATTTTGCAGTAACTCATTGTAGGCTGAACCTTGGCTAAATGCCACCCTAAGGAAGCAGATGTTTGCTTATTTTAATTTTCTGGCAGGGACTATGAGTTTACATTTGGATTTTCTCAAGATAATATATATGTACAGTAGGAGGAAAACATATAGGGCCCTTCATCAAACTGCTTTCCAACATTGTCTCTATTGGCATGCCACATTTGAGATGTGAGACACAGCAAACTGCAGCAGTTATCGAAATTCATAACTTTCTTCTCTATTGATGTCAAAGAGAATTCCGAGTCACCAAATAAAATGCGTTACATGGCCTCAGGTCCTTATATATTTCCCTAAAATCTATCTCCAAATAAGTGAATAATTGCTAAAACATTCCCTTTTTAATATTTTCTAAGTCCTTTCCAGACACTAGCAAATTTACCCAACATCCTAAAAAATAACAATTATCACACAATATTGCTTTTTTTTTTTTTTTTTTTTAGGAAGTTAAACATACTTTTAAATTGCTTACTCTAGTGAGCACTCATATTTCGGAAAAGACATTAGCTGCCTGTTGTCTCCCAGGCTGGTCTTCTCTTATTCTTAATTAGAAAAGATGGGGCAGCAATGACACGAGATGTTCAGGTATTGACCTGTTTATGTGACTCCTCATGCAAGTGATGGTGGGAAGGCTTGGTTAAATATAAATTGTTAAATAAACAAAAAGCATTATTATTTCTGTAAGAGGAAGAAATAAGAAACAAAGATAACTGTGTAGTATTCCCTGAAGCCATTATGAAAGTGTAAATTTTATAGGAAAAATTAAGAATCTCTGAAATAAGCATGAATTCAGAAAACTGATGAAATTTGGGTAGGTCTCAAACTTTAAGAATTGCTATTAAACTTGAACTTGAGACATGTTTGCTTAGCCAAAAAACAATTTCAGTGAACAACAGATGGCAGTATTCTGCTTTCGTAAAGAACTCTAATTGTCTGAAGGTCTCCTTTTAGAAGAAATACTGTTCCCTCATTGACAGGCAGCATTTACTTTTCTTTTTTTCACATACAACCCAAATAAACTCAAAAAGAATAACTGATGTAAGACTATTGGCAGAGATTAATCAAAAATTAAAATTTTGCCAAATTCCTTAGGATTCCTGCTGAAATGAAATTGTAATTCCATAATTAAATATTCATCTAAATTACAAACATTTCAGTTCTGTCACCTTTCTACTGTGATTAAAATATTCATAAACTAGTCAACAACAAAGTCAAAGATAAGCATTCTAACAATGGTTTTGTGTGTCTTCACTGGCATTTGCTGTAATCATATTGTGTTATCATAGAGTCCTCATGTAGCACCCAGTGGGCACTCACTCTTGCTACCAATTGGCTATTTACTTCTAGGCTAGAGACTGTCATCTCCGGACCCCCGAACATCCAAACTGATTCCAAAGTAGTGTCTGTCGGAGCCTTCCTTTACTTCAAACACTGGAAACAACCAAACCAAACCAAACAAACAAAAAGTCTTGGAAGTTGTAACATCTGAGAAACTCGGTATCTCTGACTGTTCTCACATGTGGCCAGAGTACCTCTGCCATGGCAGTTGCTACAGTTCTCATGTCAACTCTGATGTGTGATTATTGGATCAAGGTCTGTCATCCTTCTTTAGGCTGAAAGTGCCAGAAGACCAGGGTAATGGTAGTTTTTCTTCCCAGTTTAATCCCCCCACAGCTATTATAGTATCCAACACTGCATAGGCACTGAAAAGTATTATGAACGAGTGATTTCATGTATGGTGGAGTAGAATAGTCTAAATCGCCACAGGTAACTAAATTTCTTCTCTACGATTCTAAGCCTTAAAGAAATGTAAAAAGGCAAAGAAATTAGAATGTCCAGGATATTTTCTTAAAGCAAATAACAGAATTCTCTGGAAGTCATTCCCTAATATTTCACCTCCTAGCACAATTTCACATTCTAATTTCAAACTTAAAATCAGAAAAAAAAAAAGAGAGTTGCTAGAAAGAAATACTGGCCATGAATAATAACTATATTTAAAAAATGGATTCTGGAATTTCTAGTACCCAGAAAGGAGTGAAATTGCTCAGAAGTATAAGTACTAATAAAAGGAACTAGCTATTTATGCTTTCTATAATCTGGTACAAACATGAAAAGAATAAGAGGAGGATGAGGGTGTGTGGGGGTTTTCTGGCAAAAAAAAAAAAAAAAAGTACATTGTATAAGAAAAGCTTATAAAAAAGCCTAGAAGTAGAAAAACAATATCTTTTGGGGGGCAAAGTTCAGGTGAAGTACACAATGCTTCGTGTTGAAAAGGGTGAGGCTAAAGAGGTTTGAGGGAATACATCATGACAGGAACATAAGGTACATTCGAGAGCTTTAACTGCTGGACAAGTGAGACACTGTCCTTTGTATATCCCGCGTGTGAAGGAGAAAAGAGTAAAGCCTGATTTTAGGGCTTGTAGGGGATCAAATGACGTCCCTGGCCCTGTGGATGTGAACTCATTTGGAAATAGGATCTTTGAGGATCCTATTAAGGGAGGTCAAACTGAATCGTGGTGGGCTGGAGTCCTCATAAGCAGGGGCAAGTTGTACCCAGAATGGCAGGGGTTGGTGACACTAGGAGACAGATGGCTATGAACTGGAGATGGAGACTGGGTTATGGGTTGCCAGCAAGCCACTACCAGGCACTAGGCTTCAGAGGAAGCATGATCCTGCTGACAACTTAATTTGGGACTTCTCAGCCGCCAGAACTGTGAGACAATAAATTCTTGTTGTTTAGATCAACTACTCTGCAGCACTGTGTTACAGCAGCCCTGGCAATCCAAAGCAAGGTTTATGGTTTGGGCAGATGAGTAGCTAAGGATCTTTCACTGAGTTTGGGATTCAGGGAGGAGAAACAAGTTGTAATGGGATTGCTGGCACTGTTTTTTTTTTTTGTTTTGAGGGGGGGATACATGGTCCCGGAATCAAACCCGGGTCTCTCACATGGAAAGTGAGCATTCTACCACTGAACTACCTGTGTACCCACTGACACGCATTTTTAAATTGCATTTTAAAATAAATGTGTGATGCCCATAGGATGATTCAAATTGCGTATCAGGAGAGACAACTGAACTGGAAATACAAATTTGGGCATTGATAACAAGTATATGGTAATGTCAGTAACATGCTACCAGGAAAGGGTGTGAGGAGAAAGGAGAAGCAGACCAGGGCAAAGGCATACGCCATACCAACTTTTAAGGGCAAGGCAGAAGAGAAACTCACAAAGGAAAACGAGTAGGAACAACTGAAAACTAAGAGTACAGGGTTTGAGGTATATGTTTGTCAAGAAGGAAGGACTATTGGGCAGTGACCAATGCATGTATTCTGAAAAAAACCCATTAGTTAAGTCCTCAGAAGGTCACTGACAACATTGGAGAGAAGAGTTTCAGAGCAGTGAGGCTGCAAACCAGAAGACAGTCAATTGAGCAGTGAAAGGAAGATATGAAGACAGCATTGACACCTTTTTCATGAGAAATAACTGCAAAATGAAGAAGAGATATATCAGGTTCATTCTGAAAAACAGGGTCTAAAGAGTGGTAGCGCACTTGAGCAAGCATAAATGTTGAAGGGGAGAGCCCACTAGTGTAAGAGGTTTCAAGTACAATAAAGACAGTGGGATAATAAATAAAGGTCCATGAAAAGGGAAGTAGAGCGTAAAGGTGCTAGCCATTCACGAGAGGGGGGATACCTTTCCCATAAGAAATAAAGATACTTGTCCATTTGCAGGCGGGAAGTTGAGGGAGTTCTTATACATTGGCTTTTATTTACCCTGTAAATTGGTGAGTCCCTTACTCAGAACTTGATGTGTGCTATGTTGGTGCAAGAGGTAGAAAGGAGACAGCTGACTATTCTCAGGCAATGCTGAAGGGCCCAGCAGAGGTTGGAGATCATGAACTCCAATAGGCTAATTTTGTACTTTGTAGTGTTAGCAAGCAATTTCATGGAAAAAGGCGATGAAGCTAAATCGGAGGTATCTAATAATATGGGAAAGAAAGAAGACAGGCAAATGGTCTGGAGATCCTTGTGAGGTAGAAGAACAGATGCAGAGAGAGAAGGTGAGGGACGAACAGAAAGGTGCAAAGAAACATAAAGTCAGATAGTGGGATGTGAAGATGAGAAAGATGGATGCAGGATTAGCAGACTCTCTCAGATATGGAAGGTTTCTGCTTTTGATTAGATGAAAATAAGTTTAAAAAGGAAGTATGAGGCCAGGTTTCAGATGCCTGTGAATGAAAGACAAGGTTTTCTAATTCGATTAACTGGCAATTGAGTGATGAAAGATGTCTGAGAAGGCAAATGATGTAATCACAGAGTATGCAGGACTTGGGGAAGATCAAGGTGCAGTGTAAGAGAAGGCAGATTTGACAAGCCACCATAACAATGGCAGGATGTCTGCAGGGTGAACGTACAGCAAGGGAAGCACGAAAGCAACATTAAAGGGAATTGATTGCCCTTATAAACTGATTAGATATGGACACAAGAAAAATGCAAAGTACTTACTCCTGAAATAGGCTTCTTTCCTCTGTCTACAATATTCTCTCAAATCCTTCTTTCAGAAATGTCTTAAAGTGCCCTTGACCTCACAAAATAAAATGTGGATAGTGCACATGTGAGTGTAGAAAAGCCATATGGTGTCTGATGAGTTGTCTAAGAGAATGCTGTCTTTATTACATTAATCCTCATGATATTACAACTGTGAGGTGGACACTCTCTGATAGTGCCCAGAATACTTTAATACAGTATTACACAGTTCAGAAATGCAAACCTAATTCAATCCCAGGTTCTCCAACTAATCAAAGGTACCATAAATTAAGTCATAAGGTTTCCAACCTTATAAACAGATATTTGAAAACTCCACTTGTAAATCAAAAATTTTTTGGAATTTAGAATGCATTTTTCTAAAGAAACAATGATATAGAAGCAACGAAGTTCCTGGGAGAGCTCACAAAGCTTATGTAAGCCACATAATAACAGATACGGTATCAGTTTTTTTCCCAATGGAAATGTATCCCATTTCAACTGTATTATACTAGTTTCAAATAAAAAATACACTTTATCAATTATGTGATGCAAAATGGGAATACAGGGTCACTGGGGAAACATGTTCTTCTGCAGCATTTATGCAACAAATATTAACTGAAACCTGGTGAACATGGGAACTGTCCGTCCCTAGAGCTATGGAAGGAATGCAAGTCGTCACGCGCTTGCAGTCTAGTAGAAGATGTTCATGGGAGTCAGAGGATAAAACAGGGAATGGAGGTAATCCCAGATGTATCACCAGTGCCCTCTGGCTACAAGGGGAGTGAATTCAGTTATTTCTCAATGCACCAGTCTCAAAATACCTGCATCCATACATGTGGTGAATTCCCAAACAAAGTTTGAAAACGGCTACTCTGAGAGATTTGATTACCCTTATCATCCATATCTCTTCTCAAGGTAGGATGCAAATCAGAATTCTCCAGAGAAGAAAATCATGAAGTTCCCTTTTAAGGAAACAGAGGAAGCTAGGACATGAAGGTATGCTCGGGGGAAACAGAGAAGCTAATGGGTGTAAGGAGGGCAAAGGACATGTTATGGACATTTTCATCATTCAAATACAAAATCCTTGTTTTTTTGTCATTTCCCTCAAAATCTTGAGCCCCTAGAACTTTCATAGACCCAACACTAAAGTGTCACCGTTGAAATACGGACTTCGGTCCTCTCTATTTCCCTGTTCCCTGCTTCACTCAATAAAAAACTAAGGAACTTAATGTTCCCTCACCTCTCAGAATACGTGAGAGTCTGGCTTTTTGATAATTCATTTTAAGGGAACTTACCTGTGAACAGTTTGTCACATAGAAACATCTTCTTGCAAATAGAAGATTCGTGTAAAATACAGAAAGTCTGTAACATCATTTCTTGATTTTTCAGAATGCAACTTAATAAAATCTTAATCTGTTGCTTTCTGCCTTCATGTGAACAAGAAAGTTGTCAATGAAAAGGAAAACAAATTCAAGCAAAGCTTATTTTAGAGAGCAGTTTCCAAGGTAAACCTTACATTACTTTTATATTCCATATAATAGACAGTGTTCTAAAGTGATAATTGATGCTTTAAAGGGTAAAACATAAGAAGCACTAATTTCTGAGTTAGTTCCACTGTGTTCCATATGTTGTCACTAACACGAAGATAGATTATTTCATTTTCAGCAGATCTGCTGGAAGACTGAAGTCACAATAGGTTTACGAGATTGTTCTCTATTTCTGCTAACTTGTTCTATTTTAAACTTTGAAATAAGAATCTAAACAACAGTTGCTAAGTAATTTGACATCTCAGTCTAGAAAAATGCAATCTAGGAAAAGATAGGATTAAAATTTTCAGGAGTAAATTTAAGTATAGTAAAAGACAACTTAGCTAACATAGTTCTGAAAAGTTATATTGTAAGGGTAATTATGATTAGTTTGAAACTGGTACAGAACACAGTGAATGAAGAGGTGCATTCAAACCTAGGCAGTCTGGTTTTAAAGTCTTGGACTATTAATCACAATGCTAAAATACCTGTCAGAATGTTGGGTAACTGTTCCTATGTATAGTCATATACCTTTGCTGATCTGAAAATATCTTACCCAATTTGCTATACATTGCTCGTTTCATAAACTCTTCCTCCAATTAATTTTCACCAATTTAGACTCTCATTATCAAGGATAACTTGTTAACATCATCAGCAGACCCCAAGATTTCCTTGTACACTCCTTTCCTTCAGTTCCTCCCAGAACTCAGTCTTAAGGAAGGCCTTCCTATTAATATTTTTCTACCAAGAAAAATGCTATTATTCTCTCTTCCTATTTCCTATATGCAAGCCAGATCTATTATGATATTTGCCCCTGGACAGAAACTAGTAGTCTCTCATGGAGAGGCTAATAATAGGAAGGTATTTGTCTTCATTTTTCCTTTTAGGTGGCAATGAAAATGAAATTTTTAAATGTATCTTGTCTATAAGTCTGGGTTAATTACCCCAGTTGAAGAAACTGGTTTCAGGTATAATCTTATTATATGCAGACTGTTATTAAACAATTAAAAAATCTGATTATCCTAGGGTCAACAGGCCAGGGGAGCTCAGCAATATATTTAATAGGCAGATGTTGGTCCAGATCACCAAAGTTTTGTATAATGAGCATTTAAAAATAATGTTCCACCCTCTCATATTTAGCAACATGTTGCTGTGTAAAGAAGGAAATTAGACATTTGGTCAGAATGAAGAGTCACTCAGACTTTATGGTATAGATTTGCTTTCTTCCCTATAGAACATTTTTTTTCAATTATGATTGCTAGTTCAGTCAATGTCCCATATATCATTAGTACAGCAATAATAGCATATTTAAGAAATATAAAGTGCCAATAATTTGCAGGGCTCCAGCACTAATTCTTTAAGACACAGCTCTTAGCAAAGAATACAAAAGAACTCCAGGAATAATTTTATAAGACATAAATTTATAAATTTATAAGTCAATTTTATAAGGTAATATATTGCTGATTAAAAATGTGAATTACTTAATCATTTATTTCCTGGGGATCAGGAGGAAGAATCTAGTCAGAAAACGGTATTGAATTTCTCTTTTGCTCTCATTTCAGTTTATTTTAGCTTTATTTCCCCTTAAAATCAAGAGATGAGAAACTGAGTATAGAACAAAAGTCTTAATTAAAATGTCCCATAGAAATAAATAAGCAAAGCTTTAAACAAACCAACCAACCAACCTAGAACAGAAACAATGAAACCTTTCAGGTGCTGGTCTTGATGACAGACTAAAGACTATAAAATTAACATAGACTGTTAAAGCTAAGAATAGTCTCAAATTATCTCCCTGCTAATTTTGAAATTTCTTTACAAATAATTTTTGCTTACCGTTTCATATCTATCACCAATCATGGTCTAGCTGGTCCAAAAGATCACAACAGCTTTGCAGAGTATGTCTCAAGTATGTCTTATGACGGCTGGAGGAAGGGACAGCCTCATTTATCTGTCCCATGTACTACAGGAGCATTTTGGTATCAAGGCAAATAGGTCCCCAGGGACATCTAGAAAAGCCGCAACTCTCAACCGTCTTCCAAGTTTCTGCAGTGGATGTCCTCATAGACTCTCTAACACAACCAGAGTCATTCCAAACCCTAGCAAGTGATTTTGTCAAGCCTGAGTCGATATGGATCAATGAAACAGGAGGGGAAATTTGCATTGTGCTTCTAGGAAAGGAAATCCTCTCCCTCTAGATGCAAACAAGGAAGCTTGTGGTTGCTAGCAACCATCTTTTGATCACATATGGAATCAGCTGTGGGATGAAGCCATTAATTCAGACAGAGACAGCATAAAGAGAATCAAAATCCTAGTCCCCTAACAACATTGCTGAGTTATTGAATACACTAATTGTGAAGCCTGCCCTGCTCTGAGTTTCTCACGAGAGGTGATAACATTTTTTATTGCTAAGGCTAGTTGGAGTAAAGTTTTCTCTTACCTATGGTCAGAAATATCCCACCCATACTAGCATAAAAATTTCCCAAATGGGTATTAATGAGTAGAAAATAAGGCTACTGAGAGCTATGACTGCTGACTGCTAGCTAGTTTCACTCTGGCTAAATGACTCACTTCTGCACACAGGCGCCGAGCATAGCATTCCGATCCACGCCTTAACTGTAGATTACTACATGCCATGGACTTTCAAGGTGACTTTAATAGCCAAAAAGCCCCCATAATCTTCCTATGCCAAGACACCATATTACCCACGTATGGATTTTAGTGACCTCTTTTATATTTATTTTCCACCCTCCACAGCTCCCTTTTCCCAGGCTCAGCACAAGGGTGCCTAATTAGTTTAAATGTAATGTCCTTTCTCCAGTTCTTGTTTGGTGGTAAACATGCAAAAAAGTTATCTAATCCTTTATTGCAAGCTTTTTAGCTTTATACAAACTTTTCAGTATAGATATGACTTCATAATTCTGTTTACTTCTTCCCTATTGTTTCAGGAGAGCAAACATTCTTCTTTTTTAATAACAATACCCTCTCTCTGTGCTCTCAATCTCATCCTTCTAATATAGATAGCATATCTGTTCTTTAATTAGTCCTTTTCTTGTTCTCTTTCCTAAAGCCCTCTCCCTCTCCGCCTAACTTAAAAATATTGCTAGCATTTCTCCTGCTATCAAAAATGTTCCTTAATGGGTACGAGGGTAGCTCAGTGGTAAAATTTCCACCTGCCATGCGGGAGACCCGGGTTCGATTTCCAGCCCATGCACTTCTCAAAAACAAACAAACAAGCAAACAAATGAAAAACTAAACAAAAGCAAAAACTTTCAAGAAATGGTGCTGCAACAAGGGGATACTCACATGGAAAAAGAATGGAATGTGAGCCCGCCATACAGCATACAAAGGAAAAATAAATAAATAAAATGTTCCTTGACCCCATATAAAACTACAATCCATTCTTTAAAAATTCTAAGCTACTAAACCCTGGAAAAAGCGCTCTCTTCTCACTTCCCACCCTTTCTCATAGTCTTCCATCTGCCCACTGCAATCTGATTTCTGTCTCCACCTGATAGAATAAAATATTCTATCAAATGTAATCAATATCTGAATTAAAATATCCAAAGACAACATTTCAAGGTCTTACTTAGACTTTGGGCAATATCGATGCTCAGCACTGGAGCATTTTTTTTTCTTTTCCTGGCTCTGACGTGAGTTGGCTCCTCTCCAGCCTCTCTGAGGACTTTTCTCTGTGCCTGCTTTGCAAGTCTTCTTCCTTCCTAAATTGTCCCCGTCCTTTTATTAATTTTCCTCATCTTAACCTATGCCCTCCCCCCCCAGCTCTCTCCCTGTGATACTGTATTCACTGTAGCATAACGAATACCTGCTAATCTGCAGCTGCAGCACTGACCTTTCCAGAGCCCGCGGCCAGTGTTCTTATATTGCTCACTGGACAGCTCTACTCTGACAATCCATAATTATTTCACACTCACCTTCCAAAAGAGAATACTTCATCTCCACCATTCGATATAATCTTTTCCTCCTGTATTTCCTATTTTGGCTAACAGAAATACTGCTCACCGAAACTAGACACCTTGATTTTTCTTTTCTTTTTCTTACTTTTTTACTTTGTCACAGCCAACTGCCTGCAATAAACACACTCAACCGGCCACTAGCGCAGGACTGCTGTACTTAAAGAGACTCTGTCATTCACCTCCTCGTTAAAATTCCTCAATCCCTGCTTTAATCCTTCCCTCATTATTGCCCATGAGGATGGCGGTGCTTTTTTTCAGTTCCCTGTTTTAATTCCAACCACAAGTTATGTTTTCTTCTAATACAGAGATATGAATATGCTGCTCTGTTTGTTATTTTCTTCGATGGTTTCCTATAGTAATAGAACAAGATTCTATTTCTTAGCATGGTTTTAAGAGCTTTAAAACTAAACCCTTAAACTCCTTTCCCAGCCACACCTCCAGTCATTCTTTTCTGTTCCTTGTACCCCACCCATCTCTCTCCTTCCTGTCCGTCCTGGATTATTTCCCCAAATGTGCAACCACAACCCTTGCTTGTGGGGCTACTTCTGCCCGGCTCTTCCTTTCTCTGGTGTATTGTATTACTGGATCAAGATTTTAAAATATAAAAACATTTTTCAGCTTCATTCCTAAACTGACACCAAATTAATCACTTCAGCCTTGAAGCTGCCACAGCACTTTGTTCAAACTTCTATTATCATATAGTGCTATGGTTCATTATTCGTGACAAAATTTCCAGACAGCTCATGAATGTGAGGGCAAGAAAAACCTCTATAAACTTAATGCTCAGCATAATGTAAGAACTCAAAACTTAATAATTAAATGAACGAGTTCTAATTGCCTTCTAATACAATGCGCTGTTCTTACAAATGGTTCCAAAAGTTTGGAAGATTACAGGCATTTTACTCAGTCTGAAATGTGTGCCTTTGTCTAGTCCTTTTGGTCAAACAGGACCCCCGTCTGGTCTTCACAAGCTCCTACTGAGGATCATGTAGCTTAAAGCAACTGCTGGCACTACACACACTCAGTTCACTGGCAAATAAGATTCCCATGAGCAATGAACAAAAAGGGAGTGTTGTAGAAAGGAGAGGCAGACTGTACTAATTTCCTCTGGATACTCTCCCTGATTTCATTAGTCCCTTACTACGTGGCACACTGCTTACTCTCACTGCTCTTTTATGTGTTAGTACTCAACATCAGGGCACACTTCACAGAAAGTGACTTTCTTTTGTTGTTATGACCCCCTTATTCCTTTGGAAAATGTTGGAACATAGAAGGAAAAATAAGTAAGATTTTGACTCATTGTTAAAACAGAATTTTGATACCCTAGCTTTTGTAGAATGATAATTCATTTTGCTTAGTACAGGGGGCTCATGTACACCTTCAGAGAAGGGTAATTTTTAAGCTCTGCAGTCAATCCTCCTGCCCCCACTCAAACCAAAATATTATTACTCTTTCAGATTGCTACTCTGATAGGCATTTCACGTGCTTATATAAGAAAATGTCCATACTTACTTCAGATTGAGAAGGTGGAAAACAATCCTCTTAAATCATACCTAGCATCTTTAAATAGATGAGTTCTACTACGTAACCTATCTAAGGTTGTGAATGCCTGCCTTTCTGCTTGGGAGACATACTGGTACTTGCAATGCAATTTTAGGCATAAACTGAAAATGTCATTTTGTTAACTATTAATATACCTGTCATGAAGAATGTTGTATAGCAAATATTTTTGCTGACAGATAAAGAAAAGGAACAGTTAGATTAGATAGATTAGAAAGGAACAGTTGGAAGGCAAGATCTTGTTTCAATGCAACTCAAGCACTCCTAACCGGCCCAAACTTCTGAGCTTTCAAAAGAAGCCGGCAGATTGGAAGGCTGACAGTAACCGTTTTAATCACTGAATCCTCTTTACTAAGAGATTACACGTACAAGCAATCTCTGATACGGTATCTTCCCCTCAGTCTATAATCTACTCAGGTCTCCTCTCCCTTTTAGATACAGTCAAGTTTCTCTTTTGCTAGGATATTACTTCTTTAATCCCGTATTCTTTCCCCAATTTCCACACCCTTGTTAGTGTCGTCTAACATTTCTTATCCTTCTTACCCGAACTTTTTTGAAGAACAGTTCATATCAACTGCATTCACTTTCTCACTTTGCATTCATATCCCAATCCAATGAAGCTGGACTTCTAGGACAAAGTTCTGAAAGGTAATGGTTCTTCCCATCATCACCAGTTTTTAATTGCCAGATTCAAAGGATATTTTCCAATCCCTGCATTACTGGGTTTTGGACCACTTTACAATATTGGTAACAGTTTTATTCTGGAAATCCCCTCCTTCCTCACTTTACACGCTATGATGCCCTTCGTTTTCCTTTCCTATCTTCTGAATATTCTTTTCCTGCCTCTTTTCTGGAATTTCCCCTTCCTTTCAAATCCCTCAACATTTTAAAAAGCACTCCCCCAGGAACCCACTGTTATTCTCATTCTACAGACTCTCTAAATTTTTTCATGCACTTTCTTTAGTTCCATATCATTTCTTCCTGCTAACAAGTACTAAATTATTTGCTGCCTCAAATCTCTGCCTCCCGCAATATGTTATTCCTGCACTCTATGGAGGAGATTGCAGCCAGACTTCTCAAAGCCTAAAACCTCCATCTCACATTCCCTGACTCTCCCACTCTGTCTATCTCACTCTGGCTTCCACTGAATCCTCCACGCTAGCAACCCTCAGCTTCCCCTACTCACTTGCTGCATTTCATTCATCACTGAGTCCTGCCATTTTTACCTCCTATATATCTTGCCACTCTTTTTCACAACTGTCGCTGTAATAACACTTATTTACTTATGGTTCCCATATGCTGTTTTTTTAAGCATACATATACATTGAATATACTTATTTTTGTTTCTGATATACTACGCTCCCTGCTCTCTACGTCTCATCACTAACTTCACTTCTTTTTTATTCGTATTGATTCACTAATATTTAATTATCCTAAAAGCATCTTTCTTAACCCCAAGCTGGGTTAGATACCCATCATTTGTACTCCTATAACACCCTCTTTATATCTCAACTGCACTGAAATTGAAACAATGTGCTTACATATCTGTTTGAATCGCTAGATTGTGTGTTTTATTCAATTATCTCCAGTGCTTAGCACATTGTATGGTACCCACTAAAGGCATATAAATATTTGCTGAATTAATAAATGCATCTGTTTATTCACTGAATTGTTTGCCTAGGTAGATTTTCCTACTTGGAAAATACTGAATGGCTAACATAAGTCTTATGATCTATTTGACAATTGTATTTCTTAAGAAAAAAAAATGATACACTGACATTCTGGTTTATTAATCAGCCTCTCATGAGATAAGTTAATTAAAATGCATAAGTTCTTTGAAACCTGAATATTCTCAATGAATTTAGCATATGATTTTTGAATCTGGAGGTAAAATTATCACATCAAGCCTGCCCTTAAACTAGACTAGTCTTTGCTTAGAAAGTCTGTAATCATAGTTTCATGTGATTCCTAAAAGTGCACATAGCTTGGAGATTTGCCTCAGGCATTAGAGGGGTATATCTGTAGTGTTAGAATGAAAACTCTTCTCTGTAAAGTGTAATTGTGTTTTGGATCTTGTATGGGCATTGAGATACCAATCCTAAGTGAGTTCAGATGGTGAATAGGCTCTAAGGGGGCATGAAAATTGATTATTCAATTATATGTCACAACAAAGGGTACAAAATATACACACAGATATACAGTCTTAGATCAACAGATAGATAGATGAATAGAGAGATGGCTTTTTACTATCTTTGAAGTATAGCACTGCCTCATGTATATACCATATTACTGGACAATCAAAACCTCATTTATTTCATGACTAGGGGAGATAAATTAACAGAACATTATTTTTCTACTGCTGAGAAAGAAACGAGACATGGTATCGCTATTGCAGGATGTCACAGGGAAAAAGAGTAACATGGAAAATATAACTATTTAGCATCTGACGTTACATTTAGGAACATACTGTTTTTTCTTTCTGGTGATATTTAGATTAGCCTTAACATTTTAGCATAGTGATAGCAAATAATAATCATTATAATATCAACAATGATAACACGTATGCCTGGTACAAGCTCTCTGTATTTTCAAAGTGGACAGGGAGAGAGAACATGTAAAGTAGAATATTGTGTTATTATCACGATAGCTTCCTTAATGTTTATTCTTGGGGAAACCTGAACACAATGTATAACTGACCTATCATGATTTGCACACTCAAGAGATTTAACCCAATGATAGTCAGTGTGAAATATTTATCCATGAATACATTTCTGTTCCCAATTCTGTCTGTCTAACACCTTGGTACTGCCTGGGATGGGAACGGGGAATTTATATTTGTAATCCCTCCCCTTTTTAGTCTCTACCCTCCTGTGTATTTGGATCACGTTTTGATACTTCCTTTCTGATAAGGGTTATTCTCTGATGCTGGTTTTACACCTTCTTTGCTACTGACCTCATACCACCTCTTGGATCTAGAATATGCTCATGAATGCAGGCTACTGATACAAGAAACCCCTACACTTATTTTTTTGAATTGGCTCAGGGCATTCTGCCATCAAGGGAGAAAATGAACCAGAGGAAGCCCAATGGTGAGCCTCGAAAATTTTCTAATCTTCACCATCACCTCCAAAATCTCATAAATCCTACCGGAGAAGCATAAATTGAATTGAAAATGAGCCGAACACACTTTCCAGCAATGCCACTTTGACTGTTCATATTTGGAAAATATTACACTGCAGAGCCTATGAATGCTTTTGGAGCCAGAAATGGTAATAGTAATGCTTCGTTTGTTTCAGTCACAGCATAACAGAGCACATGGAAAATTGCTATAGGTTTGCCCATCCCTCAAGTCTGTGATCTTAACTAACACTCAGGTTAGGTACTGCAATGGGCATGAGATTGTTCAGTAAATTGAGATGCTTAGTCCCTCTGTAAGGGGACTATTATCATTGCCTGTTACAGAAACAAGTGAGTTCCTCAGGTAAGGGTTTGGAAGAAAACAACACAAGTCAACTTTATAGGACAAATTATTTCTCATGAATAATATGAGCCACAGCAACAACGACAAAATCTTTCCTTGGTGTTAGGTAGTTTATGTTACCTTTTTTTTTTCATTTTCGAACTGGATCTGAAATCAATTCATCCAATTAACTGTCTAGAAGAGGCACATTATAAAAAGAAGATACTTGATAACCCAGTGAATTCAAAGTTTGAGAAACTCCAGGGATTAAAGTAAAACATGAAAAATTCTGCAATGAGAAGAGTTGGAGTATGAAGAGGAGTCAGTTTGGCCTGGGAGTGTGATTCCATGTCAATTTCTGACAGCAACTCCCAGAATTTCAAAGCACCTTTATTTTTCTACATATGGGTCCAAGTATTTCCCAAAATGCCAATTTTGTTTTTTGATTTTTCCTGTCCCCAGAAAAGGGTTGGAGCTGACAAGCAGCATGGAGCAAAAAATGGTGAGCGCAAAGTTATTTTTGTTTGTACAGATGCACAGGTCTGTTGTACATTAGGTACGCGGTTCCTGGGATCAGTTCACAGAACCTGTGTTTTTGTTCTATAGTCCCCTGACCCAGTTCAGACCCTCAGGTGCTACTGAATGGTTTCCAAGGCTGTCAGGATCTACAAACGGCTTTCTGGAGAGACTATTTTTTGAATGATCATATTATATTCCTAATTGAAACTGAGCAGTTCATGGCCCTCTAAAGCTGACAGTGAAACATGCCATTCTCTGAGCATGTGTCCCTTATCAGAGCCACTTAAGGTAACAACATCCTACAAAGGGCCCTCCAGGTCTGTGAAGGTACAGAGCCCGTCATTACTCCTCCAGTTAGTGAACGCTTTAGACCACTTCTGGGAATGCAAATGAATGAAACCCCATGTGACAGCTGTAATAAAAGGCTCCTGTCTTTTTGCAAAGCATTCAAATGCCATCTGGCAATTTAGTTGACGTCAGCAGGCACAGAAAAACAACTGCCCCCACTGCCTTCTACATCATTTCCCTCCACCCTCAACTCTGCTCTCCCCTCCTCCCTGGCAAAAAAGCTCCAACTTTTAGTTATGGAGAAAGACAGGAGGCAAAATAGCCTTTTAAATGAATAGATTTTCTCTATTTTTCATCTGCTGAATTTTTAAAAAACAGCTTTAGCATCAAAGTAGCACTGGTATTTTGTATCCCAGCTTTCTAAATCCCAGTTAGTTGCATAGATCGTAACAGTAAAATGATAATAATAATGCCTTTTCTACTTATGTGTTAGTACTGAAAGTACATATATGCTGAGAGGGGGGTGTTAAAGATAACGAATAATCTAACTGTTGATCTAACACATGGTCTCTTTGATCACTGTAAATGAACACCCAGTGTTGCACTGACACGCAGGCTGAATGCATTGGCTTGAGAACTTACACATCATACATATTTCTTTCAACTATTCATTGGAAGCTTAGATGGCCAGATTCCCCCCCCACAATGTTTTAGTCATATGATACAGTTATTAAGCTATTTTGCCTTAGATATATTCCATGAAAATTTTATTTTTCTAAATTACTGAACAAAAAGTAGGTCAATTGAGTATTTGTGCCCTTGTCAAAGAAACAGTAGAATTCTAGAAGAAATACCAAACACAAATCCTTTCCAGAAGTCTTGATTAAAAAAAAATCCACCCTAATATCTGCATGAAATATAGGAGGGCATAACGTCTGCCTACTATGTTTTTTTATTTAAAGGGAGAAGCTAAATGCTTACAATACCTGGCCTGCTCTTGGAAATGGGCAAGCACCATTAAGAGTAAGAACAAAAGGGTCTTGTTAAAAGCCAACCAATCAACCCCTTTTCAGGCTTCAAATGGATTATTTCTCAAGGTAAATGAATAAGCATTTGAATGAAATCCCATAATTTAATCCATAGCGCTGATGTCTATTACTTATCTAATCAGACCATCATCGATAAAAGTGACTTTTGAAAATATTCTACAACAAATTCAGAACAAGTCTATGTAAGATTAATCTTAGAGTGCTTAGACACCTTACTGCAGACCTAATTCTTTGTCTTTTCTGAGTTTCTCTTTTTTACTTTTTTAAATCTTAAACTTTGTAATATTCAAGATAACTTTTAACACCACTGTTTTCCAATTATAATTTCACAGAAAAATCCATCCATCACTTGTTTGGCGAATAATTTTAAAGAAGAGATATAATGACAGCACTTTCAGGCTAAAAATTTTTCAGTAGTTCCCTCATATAATGAACCTTTTTATTCCTCCCTAACTCACCAAATGAAAACGAAAAGTCTCTTGAACAGAAATGGCTATGGCAATAAAGGACACTTACGGAGTTGGAATTAGGCGAAAAGGAGTAACATGAGGGCTGAAAAGTTTGAAAATCTGCTCTCACCAACTTTAAAGAGGAGGATGGCACACCCGATGGAGGCCCTCTATGGCTGAGCTCTTGTCTCCTCACCATTTCCTCCTCAACTATTGCAATTCTTTCCTTTTGTATGAAGTGCTTGGGGGTTTATCATCTCAATGGGTATTTCTTGGCTCTGTGTCTCTGGATCAGGTTGTGTCCTTTGCACAAAAGACCCACTCCTTGTTGATTTCTTTCTTACCATCCTTTAAGGTTTAGCCCAGACATTCTCTTACTTCAGGTGACCTTTGCTGATTCGTCTCTGCTCTGCTTTGAAAATGCTCTGTGGACATTATTCTCAGTTTGTTTTCTATACGTTACTGCACACATCTATTTTCCCATGAAACTGTGAACTCCATTCAAGTCAGAAAACTATCATTCATCTTTGTAATCTCAGTGCTGAGCACAGTGTTAAGTGGTCAATATCTGGCTGTGGAAGGAAGGAAAGAAAAGGAAAGGCAGGTACAGCAAAAGAATAGAAAGGAAAAGGCATCAACCAAAGTCAAAACTGACCCCCAAAAAATCATAGGATAACTTGTTACGGTTGAAGGAAAATAGCTAAAATTTATTGAGAATATATGTCTAAAGGCATGTTAAGTATTTTCACACATTATCCCATATAACAGTAAAAAATAACCTGAAATATGGGAATTGTTTTTAGCATTTACGCACAAGTAATCAGATTCAGAGAGGTTTTGTTATTTACTGAAGGTCACTCAGCTGGCAAATGTTGGTAGCAGAATGGAAGACAGGTCTTTCCACAGTCTAATGTTACAAGATACTCAATGCCTTACATTCTTTTTCTTAAGGCAGGAAAGGAGAATGATAAGAGAAGGCAAGATGATGAATAATAGCATTTTGTTAAAGTTGAAGGGAGTTTTGAAAATTCTAAGAATAAATCCTTCAGGGCATAAGAGAAAACAAGGTACATCAGAGAGACACTAACTTGAGGCTAAGCCAAAACTGCATGTCAGTTCCAGGACGTCTTCTGGATTTCTAACAGTTCTCTGGAACAAAAGGTCATTAGTAGTTGCTGATTTAGAGCTAATGTCTTTGCCGAATGTATAAACTAATGAAGTCCTAATGAAGTTCTTCAAAAAAACCCGTCACTTGGTAACTACTGTTTTTTTATGAGCTATGCATATGTATTAAGGAATGGAAAATGAGATTCTGAAGAGGCTTTGGCAGATCAGCCAAAGGAAATGCCAACTAAGCAACTGATAAAGGATAGAGATCGAGGAACTTTTAGATTTATACTTTAAAGCTTTTAAAAGTGTGCAAAAAAGTCTAACAGATCATTTCTAAGGCGTATAAAATAAATCATAGAAGCAAAGAGCCTTACCCAATCATAAGTAAAAGTCATTGTTCTTATGAGATAACAGACAAATCAGTAGAAACGACTCAAACTGTCCAGAAAATGGTTAAAATGTTCTTAAAGGGAGGGAAAGTGAGGAAATGAAAAAATCATTAAAAAAATGAAAATCAACAGAAAAAGAAGACATTAAGAATTTTACTCCTATACTGGAGTCAGTTCCATTTGACAGAATAGGTCTTAACTTCTCTAAGAACTAGTTAAAGTTCAAGGCACTATAAAACATCTCCTATTCATAGTCATACTTTTTAGAATTATTCCTATAGACTGGAAGGTAAGAACTGTACAATCGAGCTTATTCAACAGTCTCAGAGCCAGTTTATCCTACTCTCACATCAGTTTCTGATGAGTTTAGTTATCCTGAGTATTTCAGAGTTTGATTTTCTAGCTTACTAAAATGAATTTCTGGTTCTTCAGAATCCAGGGCCATGATTTTGATAAGGGGCACTGCCCACCTGCATGACATTGCTCAAGAGAGTGGCCAGTCTTCTCTTGGTTGAAAGCAGTAAGGAATTCAGAATTTTCCAAAACAGTCTCTTGTGTCCTAGAGCGATGGTCATTAGAAGATTCTTCCTGAACCTGAAGCAAGTGCTGCTTCACCAACCATTTCTAGCTATATTCTCATAAATTAAACACCTTTTGTACTTCATAATTCCTCATATAAATTGAGCAGCTCTCTTGTTCTTTCTAGCCTTTTGCATCTTTGGATTATACCTATCATTCATTATACAGTATAACTTTCTGTTTCTTTCTTATCACTCTGACATTTTTGGTATCTCCTTTAAAATGGGATGTCTAAACTTGAATATAAAACTCTCAGTGTTGTCTGACCAGCAGAGGGCTGGTGCCTCCTTTGTTTTGGATGCTATACTATTAATGAAGGCTAAGGTTCTAATACTATTTTGGATACATATCACATTTTTCATGTGCTTTGAACTTTATCCTATGCATGTTTATCACATAACACATTTAAAATAATAAGAAATTGACTTTGTGGGCAAATAGGTACTGAAGTTCACATTTAACCATATCAAATTTTCTTATATATTTTTGTCCATCACAATCTTTTGGAATCCTTAATCTCTGATTCAATTACTTATTTCTTCCAGTCGTAAATCAACAGCAAATTAATGCCAATGCACAGGAATCAGATCAAAGCTTAAGGCCTATCTTTAGAGGTCTTTCTTTTTAACACTGACCCTTACCTCAATTATGTAACAGCAGAATTGTTCAAGCAGTTAATATTCTACTAATTTCATCAACATTCAGTCAATGTTCTCCATTGCTCTCAACAATTTCAGGTAGAAATTGTTTTTCCTGCCTCTTCAAATTGGGATAGCTTAGTTAATTTCTTGATCAATAGAATGCAGTAAAAGTAATATTCAGGGATTTCTGAGGCTAGATCATGAAAGCCTCACAGCTTTCATAGGGACCTCTTAGAACCCTTGCTCAGGGGCGGGTGCTCATGTGAGAGTCTGCCTATCAAAGACCACCAGGCTTTAGGGAAGCCCAAGTTAGCCATGGGAGCCCCTGCATGGAGAAGAATACCTGTCCAGCTCAAGTTGTTTCAACCATGCATACCTATGTGCCATATAGAATAGAAGAGGCAATCCCAGGCACTCCAGACCCAGCAGACATAAGTGGAAAATTACCCAGGACCAAGGCTACAGACATATGTTCTTAGCTGAACTGTCCCAGCTATCTATAGCTATTTGAGCCACCCCAGATGAAATACAAGTCATTGTGGAGATGAGAAAAGCCAACTTCTCTTCCCTGCACAAATTCCAAGAAAACTATAGTTTAAAAAGATGGTGTTTTATGCCACTTATTTTATGGGTGTTTTTTAATCACTCGTAAAACAAACAAAAACTAGACTTTACAATTCTCTACAGGGCCCTACTTAACTTTTTCTCACTTGTACCCTCTTGTTTGTTCTGTTCTGGCTACCCTGGCTACCACGAAGTTTCCTGAACATGTGAAGCATGCTCCCATTTCAAGACTTGCACACCAATAGTTCTCAAAATATTCTTCCCACAGGTATCTACGTAGTTAACTTTCTCACCTCCTTCAGGGTTTTTCCCAATGTTAAGTTCTCTCATTCTATTTAAAATCTCTGATCAGGACCCATACTCCCCATCCCTCTTCCCTACTTTGCTTTTTCCTCTACTCCATCATTTATTTTGTTTATTTTCTCTATTGTCTGTCTTTTCCCATTAGAGTGTGAGATCTACTCGGGCATGGATTTTGTCTTTTTTTCATGTTCCTTCAGTGCACAGTTTCCCTCACATTGTGCTTGCTCAGGTAATACTGCTGAGTGTACGAATTCTGTATCCTTAGGTTCTAGAAAGCATGTGAAGAATTCAATACAGGATTTACTGAAGACTGAATTAGTGGTATCTATAATTCCACAAAAAACTGTACCTGCAAGTACAAGGGAATATAATAGCCTGGGACTAGAAATTTAAAGCAGCTGGATTTTTTTTTTCATTTTGTTTTTGTGTGTGCAAATGTGTTTACTCTTTTTAGTTTGTTTTAATTAGAACAGTTGTAGTTTTACAGAAAAAAATCATGCAGAAATTAGACAGCTCACCCTTTTTAAGGCTGCCAGAATACAACATACCCAATGGAATGGCTTTTATAAAAGGGATTTATTAAGTTACAAGTTTACAGTTCTAAGGTCTTAAACATATCCAAGCTAAGGCATCCAGAGAAAGATACCTTGACTCTGAAGAAAGGCCGATGTCTGTCACATGGGAAGGCACCTGGTTGGCCTCTGCTCTTCCTTAGTCCTGGTTCTGTTGCCTTTAGCTTCTGATTCCAGTGGCTTTCTCTTTAGGCTTCTGTCTGTGGGTCCTGACTTAGCTGCACTAGGGCAAAACTCTAGGTTTCATCTCTCAGCTTGGTATCTCATGGAACGGCACATGGTGATGTCTGTTGGGCTCTGGTTCCTGTCTAGCATCTATTGGCTCTCTCAGCGCCTGGTGTCTTCTGGGGCCTTTGAATTTCCAAAAACCTGTGCCTAAGTATTCTCTCCCAAGTGCTTCCCTGTGTTGGTTCTTTGAAGGACTCTAAGTAAACTAATCAAGACCCACACTGAATGAACAGAGTCACATCTCCATCTAATCAAAAGGTCACACACACAACTGTGCATGTCACACCTCCATGGAAACATCCTAATCAAAAGGTCCCAGCCTACAGTATTGAATCAGGATTAGAAGAACAAGACTTTTCTGGGGTACATAACAGTTTCAAACAGAACACCCCCTTCACAATTTTCCCTATTATTAACACTTTGCATTAGTGTGGTAACTTTGTCACAGTTGATGAAACAATATTATTTTACTACATGCTATAGTTGATAGCTTCCATTAGGATTTACCTTGTTAAATAGTTACATGGCTACTTTTTAAAAAATTATTCTGGTTATATATATATATATATATATACATATATATATATATATATATATATCCTAAAATTTCCTATTTTATCCTCTTTCAAATATACAATTCAGCGGTTAATTACATTTACAATGTTGTCCTACTGTCACCAGCATCCATTATCAAGGATTTTCTATCACCCCAGACAGAAACTGGATGAATTAAGCATTAACTCCCCACCCCCACCACCATCCCAGCCCCTGGGAACCTATATTCTAGTTTCTGACTCTATAAATTTTCATATTTTAATTAATAATATCTAAGTGAGATTGTACCATATTTATCTTTTAGTGTTTGGCTTATTTCACTCAATATGAGGTCTTCAAGTTTCATCTGTGTTATCACATGTATCAGAACTTCATTTCTTTTTATGGCTGAATAATATTCCATTGTATGTATATATCACATTTAATTTCTCCATGTATTTCTTTTTTTTTTTTTTTTTTTTAAAGTTTTTTTTTAATAGATTCCCCTTTTATTTATTTATTTTTTTTTTACATGGGCAGGCACCGGGAATCGAACCCCGGTCCTCGGGCTTGGCAGGCAAGCATTCTTACCTGCTGAGCCACCGTGGCCTGCCCCTCCATGTATTTCTTAATGTATACTTGTATTGCTTCCATCTTTTGGCAATTTTGAATAATGCCTCTAAGAACAATGATGTGCAAATATCTTTTAGGGCCCCTGTTTTTAATTCTTTTGTGTATATACCTAGAGGTGGATTGTAATGCCACGTGGTGGTTCTATACTTAACTTTTTGAGGAACTGCCAAACTGTATTCCAGAGAGCCAGCTGAATATTCTTTTAATAGCTTATCAAGCCTTTTGAATTTCTGATTCAATGCATTAGTTTGGAAGCATGCGACCTCTTGCAATAAGACAAATAAAAGATATTTTAAAAAGCCTAAGACTCACACTTGGATATTATAACAGGATTAATGTCTATCTCACACCATTTGTGTTTTCTCCTACATTTGTGGGCTATAAATTAAAAATTCTTATTTTGTGGGAGCATTAGTAGCTTCTTAAAATAATTTTCATCCCTCAATTAAAAAAAAAACAAGCAAAAAATAAAATAACAGTTAAGTAAAAACTAGCATTTATCGAGAGTATGTCGTACCAGTGACTAGTCTATGCATTTTATATAGAGTACATCATTTAGTCTTCATATCACCCTTGGAAGTGGGCACTAATATTCATTCACATTTTGTAGATGAGCTAGTAGAGATCACCTAACTTAGCAAAATCCAACACAGAAAAGAGATTCTAATCAACATTCTCATTCCTAATGAAATTAATAGTAAGAATTAAAGTAGGACAAATAAAGCAACTCTATGAGGACAGCCTAGAAGGTACTGGAAAAACCATATACCAATACTAAGTGATTTCCAACTTCAAAGCTATTTATTTATTGAGACTCCACAAAATGTGGATGTTTAAAATAATTTCTTAAGTTTCTATATTTTGGGTTTTTTACACTGTGAATGAGGCATCATAGGAGGTTGGAAAAAAAAAAAGTGTTTCAGAATCTGAGTCCTGAGATTAAAAAAAAAAGCCAGTTCACATCCTCAGCAGGGTCTTGACTGAGTAGAATTTGGATAAATCACAAACTAAAGCCAATTCTCTCAGAGAGTGATGGAGGAGAGGGACAGGAAGGGAAGGAATTAAGGAATGACTCTACAGTTCTATTTTGCAGAACTGAAAATTTCCTCAGGGGATAGTTTTGCAAGAATAGTTAAGCTTTAATGATTTCTACAATTATAAGGTTTTTCATCAACATATTAAAATTGTGGGAGAATATTATTTCTAAATATCCTTCCTTCTCTTTTATATTCCATACATATGTGTATATAGATATTCTATATATAGTAGTAATGAATTGTTCCAAATTCCATCTTGTTACAAGGATCAATGGTGATGAACCATTCTAAGTTTAATTATTGTGTATTAAAAGGTATACATATTTATATCATCATAATTTTATTCAGTATTCTGTAAGAATTTTAAAATAAAATTTAACAAATAAAAAATTTCCCTTAGATAACTCAGAATGTGTTATTTATAAAAATGATTAAAATTATTTCTATCGGAATAATTTTCTTTTCTATCCATATTTAAAGTACAGATCATAGAAGGATATTTCCAATAGATTTTAATTTGGGGGGAAATTCAGTCTTTTTGTAAAAATGCATCTTTTAGAAGTCTCTGAATTAGAAAACAGAAACTTGACAAGGGTATGAAAACTAAAAAAGATGCAAAAATTAATAATTCAAATATACATTTTTAAATGTAGAATTCTTTGAAACAAATTTCTCTTCATTATCTTCCTAGACAATGAAATTGTGCCCATAATACAAATCATTCTTCCTTTTTTTAATCGTCCCAAAGAAGAATGTAAAATAAATGTGCTTTACTTAGTGTTTTATTTAAAAATTGGACTTTATTTATGCTACTAAACAGCTTAATTCAGTAACATTTTTTGATATTCCACAATTTCTCTATTTTGTGTATATGTATAAACTATGTGCTTAACCCCAAAGAAAGAAAAAATTACAATTGCAGATTATCCTATTAGCAATGTCTAATGCTGCATGTGTTCAACTGGTTTAGCAACAAATTCTAATATAGGAAAATCAACGGATGAGGTGTAGATATTTGGCTCTAACTACAAAGCACGTTCTGCTTAGTTCCATAACCTTTTCACACTTCGAACTGAACTGAATCAATAGGTAATATGCATTTGTTTCTTGATGATAATTTAGAAAAAAAAAATCTAGAATTTTATCTCAAAGTCATGAGAGTGAATACACGGGATGATAAGCATTCCATTTGACATTAATTTTTACTTGCTCTTCTAATTAAATTTAATATTTTTATTGTCTAGATAAATCATTCCTGATTTGCCTTAATCTGCTGGCAATGAAGTCCAATATTCTGAATGTCTTTAATAATTTTAAAAGAAAATTTAGGGAAAAAACCTGTCTTTTGCTATTTTTTCCTAAACGAAATTGGTTCATTGTAAGGAAGGTTGTTTGAAAATCTCAGCAATAAACAAACCTAGAGGCTATAATTTTCTTGATAGTGGAACCCTCCATTTTATGCCTGAAAGTAGTAGGAGGGCAAGTCATTCTTCTTTCCATTTATTATTCATATTTCAGCACTGTTTTTTTTACATGCTAAGTAGCTTTGAAAACGCCAGCACTAGATTCAGGAGGTTAATTTATACCATTAGCTGTCACTTTTCAGAAGCATTTGCACATTTACATGTTTGTCAGGGAGACAATGTATGAGCGTGTGGTGAAGGGGTGGCGGAAAATTACTTTAATACTAGGCTGTACATTTATTCTTCTTAGCACACACTTTTGTTTTTAGTATTACACACACAAAACATAGCAAAACCTATCTTGCAGTAAGTAATTTACTTAGCCCCATAATCAATAGAAATAGAAACAAGAGAATCTGAAGGCCCTTGCAAATGCACACAAATTCATTGATTGCTATGATCATAGTACTAAATTGACTAAATATATTTGGACTGTAGAATATTTTAATATTACCAATGTGATTACACAGTTGAATTTTGGAATGATCCTTTCTCCTCTCCCATCCCAATTACATAGTGTTTATCCTCCAAAGCTACTGGCTTCAGAGAAATTATTCCTGAAGTCTTCAGCCTATACAGAATTTTCTCCAACTTCCAACTACCATAGCCAATTTTAGACTATTAAAATATTATACTAAATTCTCATAACTGTTATGTGTGCCTTATTTTTAAAATCTAAATTGTAAGTTTTGTGGGAAGAAGCCATGTCTTCAGAATCTGCAAGAATGAACCAGGAATTCTCTGCTCCCTCTCCAAAATCTCCCATCCTCTATAAACATAGCCTTGACACAATGGATTTAATATGATTCTACAGACATTTATTTACAATCTAGGCAATTTAATTGATTATGTTCTTTTATATTTATTACATTTTGATCTAATATGCATAGCCTCATTTCTACCTTTCAAATACCAGGGCTTTTCTTAAACCCTTTGTAATTTCCTTTGTGAATGAATCAATTCTAGGCTAACCTTCTCAATTGATCCTTCTGTTACTGCCAAAGAGGCCTTCACCCATCCATTGTTACCAGCTCTTCAGTTGTTTTCCCTGCACTACAGGTCGAACCCATGATCCTTATTCTGATTTTCAACAAAGCACCAGCTAAGGCTCAGCTCAGAATCACTATAACACTGCTGACGCATAACAGGAAAACATTCAGAAACTAGCACCCAGAGTGGGACATAGTGTAGAAAATTGCTGACATACAAGGCAATGGGAAGGGCCCTGGTGGCAGTTGGTGAAGAACCAGGCTTTAGAGATTAGAAAGAGGTGATCCATTACTGACAAGAGAAGGAACATATGGCAGCACCACTGCCCGCGTTATCTAGGAAGACAGATAATGGATTTATTGAACTTGTAGCTCTAGCAGAAAGCATGGAAAACAGGAGGTTAGTAGCACATACTGGATACTGTTAGTGTATTTGAAGGTATGACAAGAAACAGATGAGCTAAGAAAACACTAGATTTGTTTGCAAGGATTAAAAAAAGGGAAATAGAAAGGACCAAGAACAGGAAAGAGGCAACTGCTTCCCATTATTAAGTAGCAAAAGAACATACTGAGGAGGACACAGAGCTAAAAATGACAGTTACAATTCAGTCTTGGTAGGGATTAATCAAGAATATGTTTACACCCATTTATCAAACCTCTGAGTGGATTACAAGTGGATTAAGTCTTAGAACAAAATCAAATTAAGGTTGCAGTACTCAAAATATCCTTTCACATGAAAGAAATAACTCAGGAAAAAGAAAATAAAGTAATCTTCTTCAAGGAAAACTTGCTGTGCTCTCCGAAAAAACCTTGAGGGTCTCAAATTACTTGCATCTAAATTGGGAGTGAGAAGCATACGGCTTCAAGGGCAGAGAGGAATAGCATATCTAAGAAGCATCAGAAAGAACTATAGGTGTTGTTATAAGTAGCTGAAGTTCACTGGAATCAATCAAATGAGGAGATATTTTTGAGAGAGCTGAACTACCAAAAGAACTACTGTTCATACTTCAATTCACAAGGATCTCTGAGTGGGAAGCAATCAGATAATGATGCTCAATGTTTTTCAATGTCTCCTTTACAGGTGGTCAAGAGAGTAATTAGGCCAGAAAGAACCTCTGAGGGTAAAGCCAGGGGCCCCGCACAGTAGGCATTATTCCCAGGAAGCAGAATTGGGGTCTAATTAAAAAACACATCCTAATCCAATAAGGGACCTCAAAAAGGCTGCCCATGAGATTTTGGAATTCTTTCAGATTAGAGATGCTATATGACTTCCATGCTTCCCCTTTCAAATGATTGCATTTATTGTGGAGATTCTGTTCATTTTCCATGTGTGTGTACTAGTTAGGGGTGGAAGAAGGCAGGACCTTCTTTTTTTACTTACAGTTCTTTGGATCAATAGCAGACTCATCCAAATATGATATAGAAATTACTGCACAAACACTCCCCAATGAAAAAAAATACTATGCATTATCTGGATATTATTGGATGGAAATACTGGGTTGTCTCCCTTGAGAATGAGATCGTGTATTTTTCTTGCACTGGGGACATTTGGTGACAGAAGGTCAGACTGAGGTGGGTCATTAGTGCATCTATCAAATATTTCTGACTACTACTTCCTTCTGGGCACATGGGAGGATTGCACTATCTGGCTCCTCTGTGGTTGGGGTGAGACCACATGACTAGCTATGAGAAAAAGTGATGTATTACTTCCAGTGTGGGCCCACTGCCAAAGTGAGACCCACCAGAGTTCTCCTTCCCTCTGCCAACATGACTGGCGATGTCTTCGATGGTCGCTGCTCCATCATCTCCATTCTAGAGCAAAGACAATCTAGGTAACACATGATGGGCAATACATGACAGTGCAAGATAAAAGCCTGGTGGTTTTTTTGTGAATCAGGGTCTGTTTAATATTGCAGTATAACCTTATCTATCCTCACTCTGTTCTTGAATTAAAAATAAAGATGGTGGGCGGGCCACGGTGGCTCAGCAGGTAAGAGTGCTTGCTTGCCATGCCCGAGGACCCGGGTTCGATTCCCGGTGCCTGCCCATGTAAAAAAATAAAATAGAATAAAGAAAGAAAGATGGTAAGGAATATAGCTTATTTATGAAGACTTCCTTAGGGAACATATTTAGACTGCCTTCTACCTTGTGCTCCCTGTGATTTGTGTGAAACTTCCGGAGATTAAGTAAAATCTAAAACCTAAATAATCTTTAAAATTTTTTTCTGATTCCGTTATCCCTAAACTGTCCAGTTTCCTCCCTGAAAAAAGTAAATACATGAGTGGAGTTCTCATAAAGCATCTCTTCTCACATTCTGAAATTTTTGCACCAATATTTATTTGTTACTAGTTTGTTTCTAATTTCACACCTCTATTTTCTTCCTAGCTTTTGAAAGCAACTACTTTGATTTTCTTACTGCTTTCATCAGCTTTCTCTCAATTATAAGACTAACTAAAGACCTTTTACTTAGTTTTCAGTAAATAAAATGACTGCATATATCCAGTATATGTCAGTTTTCATTTCCTTGACATATACATCACCATAAAATTTTAAAGCAAGCAGGGACAGTAGAGATAATCCAGCCCAAATTCATTACTTTATTAATTAAAAAGCTGGATTATAAAGAAGTTATTTGCTTGGTACATGGTCATGCAACTAATTAGGGAGAAAGTCATCTTGGTTCCAAGTTCAGGTCTCCTGATTCCCAGTGTCCTATTAGTTATACAAAAATATATATGAAACTGAATAAGCACTGCTTCAAAAGACATTGTGCAGGGGTATTTAAATGTAGCAAACTTTTCTTGCTTAAAACCTTCAGTGACTTTATTACCTATCAGCTGAATTCCAAACCGCTTAGCAGGGCAAACAGGATGGCCACAGTGGTCCCTATCTAACACACCTTTTCCCTCACTTTCCACCATTCTTGACTAACGTGGGCCACATCCTCTAGGGTGCTGCCCTAGCTTTGTTCATTTATTCGTTAGGTCTCCAAAGCACTATGTTTCATGGCTAGTCTTGTAACTTTTCTCCAGTTAGTTCTTCAGCACTGGAAAACCCTTCTATGATTCCTTGGTTGGGTGAACTCCACTGCCTATTGATCTGACAGGCAGATTTAACACTTTCCCCCTTTAATGTACATCTAATGTAGTGCTATTGCACTGAATGCAGTTGTGCTGGGTTGCAGGATGCCATTCTGTCATCTTCCTCGCCATTTGGGTGACCTCTTGTAAACAATGGGTCAATTAAATACACTTAAAATTTCCAGATTCCTATCTTGACTGGTCCTCCCCACTGAACTTTATACTTTTTTTTGAGAAATTGACTCCCATATGTGATGCCTTTCAAGTGAATCTATGTCTATGGGCTCAAAATTGAATCCATATTTCCCCCCTAATTTTCTGCTCCTCCTGTAATTCCTATCTCAGAGAGTGGTTATATCACACATCTAGTTGCCTCAATTTAGAAATCCCTTCACCTTTCCTTTATTTATACCCATAAATATTTATCAAGCAGTTAGATGTGCCAAATGCTCTGTTAGGCCTTGAGAACACAGTTGTAAGCAGGCACATGTGGGTTTAGCCTAGTTACAGGTTATAGTCTAACAGTGAGAGAAATGAGTAAAACAAATATTCTTAACAAGTTATGGTAAACAGACAGCTGCAGTCATGAGTAATGATGTGTGGGGAAGTGTGTAACCTTCTCCTCTAAATCTCTACCACTGCACTTGGTGCAGTTCATATTTTATCTACACTATTTACACAGTCTCCTAACTGGTCTCTCTCCCTCGAGTCTCTTGCCTTCTATTCCATCTTCTTTTGAGTGTTACCAGGATGACTTTTCAAAATTACTGATTAATCCATCTTCTACCCAAATTGCTACAACAGTGATCTTCCTAAATTGTAGATAGGACTGTGCCAGTTTCTGACCAAAGACCTTTCAAAAGCTTTAGGAATGCCCCTTCTTAATACAAGGCCCCACAAAACATGCCCTCCCTGAGGCTTAGGGCCACTTCTTGTTACCTCTAAGCTTTCATATACATCTGCTTTGCCTGGAAAGTCCTTCACACCCATTTCTTTGGCTATCTCCTGGTCAACTTTCAAATATCAACTCAAATGTAACCTCCTTCCTACTAGGCATTCTTTAAATATCCAGTATATTTATATATCCTTCTTAAGATACTCTTCAGAGCCTACTGCCAATACAGTCCAGCCACACTGCACTGTATATGTGCTATCTATTAGATTAAGAACAAGACAGTTCCTTTTTTATGTTTCTATCTCCAATGCCTTCTACAGCATCTGCCATGCAGAAGAGGCATAATCAATGCTGAATGGATGACAACGAATGAATGATGTGTGCCTGTTTTTCTCTAGGGTGCTAGAGAAATGCTCGTGCCATTTTCGTCTTTATCACACTCTGTTCAAGATAGGCATTTGGAGGATGTTTTCTGAACAAACAAAAGAACACTAATAGCTACATGCAATAATGGTAATGTAAAAATAAGCCTAACCAAAAATTCAAAAAGGCTAATTTTAATTTTATAAAGGTCTAAAAGTAAAAACTGGAAAGCAGACATTCATTCAATATTTATCAGTTTCTTTTTTTCTTTTATTGCTTTGTATAATTCTGCGTTACTCTTTCTGAGCTGCTGAAACTTGTAGTCTTACAAATGGACATTCTATCTGAAAAATGAGAAAGATGATTTGGTCCAATAAAAGTGCCTAGGTCAAGACGGACATATAATACTTTTGTTATCAGTGTCTTCAAGTAGCAGACATGAAAACTGTTTTCTACGTGACAAATTATATTTTTGTGAATTTCCATAAATTGACTATACTTAAAATGGAGACTGTCTGACTAATCTCATTTCCATCTTTAAGTGACTGTTTAATGCTGACAGTCAGTTCCTCTTTTCTGTTTATTACCAGGATTTAATCCTTTCACATCATGTAAGGACCAAGGCAATCCTTATTTCCTGTTTTCCAGATCTCCTATTACTCCTGCCAAACTACTCATCCCTCTGTTTTTAATTAGTTCGTATACAGTACCACCTTTCAGAATTTTCGAATCTTTATTTTCATCAATTTTACTGTCTATTTCCCACCAATCTAACATTCAGTGGATTTAACATAAAATGATAATATATGAAAGTCTCACAGTTCACTTAATATTTTGTGATTAATATGGTTATCAGTATCCCTTGCTGCAAAATGGGTAAAATATTTTACTCTAAAACCATATTTAGAAAACTTAAAGATGGGGAATGCTAAAATTTAAGCAATTCTCCCAATAACAACCAGGTAATAGATTAATTAGTTTGGTGAAATAAAAGTTCAAGTGGTCATAGTTTCTAGGTATAAGTTCTTTGATTTATCAATATATACAAATTTTCACCTAATTTCTACTAACTAGTTTTATGCATTTGAATTAATTTTACATTGCAAAATCTTCAGCCATCACATACTTAAGAAAACTAAGTGAAATGATTAGATTATAATTTGTAATTAAAGCTCATATGCTAGGTCAAATAAAGTACTTAAATTATACACACACACACACACACATACACACACACACACACGGGATTATATATATATATAATTTATATATATATATAAAGGATTCCTAAACACACCACACCCAAAAAGCCCCACTGTTAACACTAGACAGCACTGGTTGATTTCTAAAGTTACCTACTTAATTAGCTAAGGTTGAAACTGTACATCCAAACCAACTGTAAATTCACCTTACTATAGTTATTTAATCAGAACTTTTCTTTCCTTCTTGCCCTTAACCAGATATTTTTACAGCTTAATCTGTAAATCCATAGCTTAATCTTAAATAAAATATTAACAATAATGTGATGGTTAGTTAACTAGTAAGTAAAGTGAAATTTACTTATTGTAGGTTCACATTTTGCTTGATGCCAAGTAAATAGAATGTCAATTTACAAGTCAATTCCAAGTCTAGTAAGGATAATTAACTTAATTTGTTTTATAAAATATAGGACATAAAAATTAGATTTGCTCTGAAAACACCTGAGAAACAGTTTATGGATGATATATTTATCCTCATAGATTACTTGAGAAGCAAGCATTCAAATTCAGAAAAATAATTTATCTTGCCCATGTAATCAGCAATAACTCAAAAAATAATATGTTAAATGGCATTTATGGAATCTTGGGAAGACATTTCCATTTTGGAGCTCAATTGTGATGCCATCTCTCATGTATATAAAAATAAAGCTATACAATGGCATGTTCCTACCAATCATCTTTTTCTTTAAATGTTTTTTTTTATTGTAAAATCAAACATACATGCAAAGCAAATAAAGAAAAAAGCAGTAATTTTCAAAGCACACTTCAATAAGTAGTTACAGAACAGATCCCAGAGTTTATCATGGGCTACTAGTCCACCTTCTCTGCTTTTTTCTTCCAGCTGCTCCCAAACTAAGAGAGACCAGTTTCTCCAAGTTATCAATTAATTTCAACCCCCTATCCTTTGTGTGGACATCGCTTCTCAACATGCCAATCATCTTTTTAGTGTAATAGTTCACCTTTTCACGAGACAGTATGATCTCTCTTTGCAGAAAAATGGTTCTGAGATACCTTGCTGTCTTTGGGGAGAGAAAAAAATATTTGCTAGTAATCTTAGGTTAGGGATACTTAGGCAAAGGTGACCCAGTTCGCTGATTCTCTGTGGTCCAAGGGTCGGGGAGTGGCACTGGAGGATCAGAAGGGACAGGAGGCCTGGGCCATCAAGCTGTGGGGAGGGCTTGCATACCAGTGACGGGATTGGCAGTCGTGGTGGCGGTAGGAGGAGGCTTATGCTGCTGCTGATGTTAAAATTGCTCTATTTATTCCAGAAACTCTTTTTGAGTTAATGCCTTATGGTATATTTTATCCAGGGAACAACCCTACAAAGTAGATATTACCTCATTTTTCTGATGAGCAAGCCATGACTTCCCAAGGTTAAATATCACACAAAGGTCACACATACTTACAATGGTAGAGCTGGGATCTTAATTACTTCAAAAATCATTCTCTTCACCACCAGATCAACTTGTTTCATTTCAGTTTGAGTGGAAACCTGCAGGACAGTACTCTAGAATTTGCCATTTCATGAAATTCCAGGAAAACTTAAAAATACTCTTTGGCTTTGATAGATGTGAAGTTTTAAGAAGATGAGGTATAGTAAATTTTACCTCAGTGATATGTTGCTGGCTAAATTAGAGCCTGTAGAATTTTTAGAGGTCTTCCAAAGTTCATATTTAAAGGTAATTTCTACCCCATCATAAATAAACTAACCTTCTTAGCAGTCCTACTGCATACGTGGTAAAGTTAAAATGTTAGATGGGTTTGGAGTAGAACTTTTCATACACTGTACTAATAAATCTAATTTACTTAAGTCAGGCTTGACAGCAAAAAATGCTGGCTGAAACCACATTTCACATTTTTTTTTTGACCACTCTTGTCAAAAAAAATAAAGCTATTCTGAAAAGTTTAGTTCCTGCACATTCATAAGACTGGAAAGCTCACTACTCAAAGACTGACCGTGCAGCTATTTAAATCTTACAGACTCTAAATATAGCTTCCATCACAGTAGGTGGGTTATGTTTCTAATTAAAATTAATGTTTAGTAATTAATTTAAAAAATGAGTTTACCTATTTTAAACGATGGTAATTAACATCATTTTAAAAACTGAATTTTTACTTTATCTGGTAAAGTGTTTTGACAGCTGCAGGATCAATCAGATCTGAAATATGTTTTAGTGAGAGGTAGTGTATTAGCTAGGGTTCTCTTAAGGAACAGAATCAGCAGGAGATATCTGTAAATATAAAATATATAAGAGTCTCACGTAACCATTGCGATGAAGAGTCCAAGGTCTGTAGGGCAGGTTACAAGCTGGCAGCTCCAGTGAAGGTTCTCAACGAACTCTCAGGAGAGGCTGGCTGGCTGAACAGACGGTCACTTCTGCACTCTTCTTAAAAGCCTTCCAGTGATTATATTAAGTGTCACTCATCGCAGAAGACACTCCCCTTAGCTGATTACAAATGGGATTAACTATGGATAAAGCCAATATAATCATGATTTAAGTCCAGGAAATGTCCTCATAGCCAGATAGGGCAGCTCTTGCCCGACCAGACAACAGGGCACCATCACCTGGCCAAGCTGACACGTGAAACGGACCAATCACAGGTATATAGCACAAAGCAGCATTTTGAAGTCAGGCAGACATGGATTTGTTCACAGCCTTACTGCTTTCCAGCTCTGTGACTTTTGGCCTGTCATCTATATTGCTCAATCTATCTCCTCATTTGTAAAGGGATGATAATGTTATCTAGAGCTCTACAACATGAGCTTCAAAAAGGGCAAAAACTTGTCTGTCCAGTTTCCAAAAGTGCCTCACCAGTAGCACTGTGCTCACACCCAAGAAGCTGCTCAGAAACCTTAAGTAATCTCTCAGAACTTGTTTGTAGATTAAAATAAATTATATGGATGAAGTAGCTAGCAACAAACAGGGAAAAAATTCCATCAATGTTAGTTTCTTTTTCCTTGAGTCATCTCAAGATGTTTTTAACATTTTGTTTTAAATACAACTCTGTATCTTTTGTTATAGAGAGCAATGAGGGATTATTTATCAAAGGAAAAAAATGCCATCAACATCAAGGAGAAGGAAAGCCACAAGGAATCTGCAGCTCAGCACTTTAGGCTAAGATGAACCAATATCTTGGAAAGTTCAATAGGGAACCATGCAACAGTTATCTTGACTGCTAAAGATTAATACCAAACATTACAATATGGCAGAAAGCTATTACACAGTGGCATTTCTGACAGCTTACTGCATATATGTTACAAAGATAACTGCAAAGTCAGGTTTCAAATACAAGCCTGAACTACAGAACTGAAGTAATTGTGGTGATTAGCAATTATGCCCAAGCCACTAAAATCCCTTGTGTATCCAACATATAAACTACTTGTTCACTCAAATGGTTATTCTTTCAACAGATGTTTTATACTCCCAGCTACAGCAACTTAAAGAAGTTAAGTTTTATACTTAACTTTTAAGAACTATAAAAAACTACTATAAAAAAGTATACATTTTTATGTTTTCCTATAAATTTTAACATAGAACCTGAAAAATTCTAAGCATGCAATCAGTGCAGAAGGAAAGTGGGAGGAAGAAGAATGAAGAACAGTGTCAATCATTAGAAAATGCAGATTTGGTAGTAGATTAGATATTATAAAGTTCATGATACTTTCATCTTTACTTTTGGGGGGATTTTTTTGGGGGGGAATTTGGTGACAGGTTTAAGCTAATAAAATATTGTTTAACATTTTAAGATATTTTTATAATACCTTAAACTTTTTATTTTTTTAAATTTTTTATTGTGAAATATTTTTACAGAAATGTGATAAATTTCAAAGTACAGTTTAACAAGTAGTTATAGAGCAAATTGCAAAAGTATGGAATGGATTACAATTCCACAATTTCGTGTATGTCCTTAAACTTTTGTTGCTATGTTGTGTGTGTGTGTTTTGGTCCCACATCATATTTTATACCCATTAAAAGTTAATCTAATTAAATAGTTAAGAATTAAATTGACCAAATTAATTATAAACTTGACCCCCACTGCTATCTGGATTTATTTTTAAAAGAGCTTTTCAACTATCCTTCACTAATATAACTTCTGTTAAAAATCATTCTATAATAAAAATGTTCTTCATACTCATTACTAGTAATGGCTCTACATTTTGGAAAATGCTGTCACCACGTATAATCAGTAATAAGATTTTTTTTAAGTTCAGATTCTATTAGAACAATTCTTATTTCTTCAAACTATGCTTTTGAAAGTACTGACTGGGACTTCTTTTATCCTCAAATTAAAGCAAGGACATACCATAATCTGAATGAAAGTTCTGTGCACTCAGACTTCCCACAGTTTGCCTCATTAATTCATTCAATGAATCAACATTTCTTGAACAACTGCTGGGTAGCTGTCACTATGCAGGTTTCAATCAAGATTCAGTCCCTGGATATGAGAGGCTTTAACCTAGAGGGAAATTGTGCATTGTAGGCTAAGTTCTATCACAGATGCAACATGGATGAAAAATGTGTTGTTGGAGCACAGTTAATGCTTAAATATGAGCTAAGACTGAGATAATGTTTCAACTGTATTGAGGAAGGATTTAGGAGGATAAAAAGGAATAAGGTATTTATTACAGGCAGAGCAAACATGCTTGTAAAAGCACAGAGGAGTGAAATAGCCTGATGCCACTCAGAACACAGAAAATCTAATCTATTTTGGAGAGAGAGGTTGCTAGAAAACCAGGAGTCAGAAAAGAACAGGCCTTGTGTTTTTTTCCTGAGAGTTAATGGGAGTGACACAATCAGGTTTAGATTTTAAAACATTCGTTCTGTTTGTAATGTAGAAGTAAATTTGAAGGACCAAATGGGGCCATGTGTGGAGCTGAGCATGTTGCTACTGTGTAACTCCAGAGAGCATCATTCATACAGTTCATAACGCAAAGGGCTCTCCTTGGAGATGGTTTTGCTTCCTTCATCTATGGCCCCAGCAACATTCTTTCTCTGGGGCCAGAGATGAAGGAAGCAAAACCAGTATCAATCCTCAGTGCTGTTTCTGTCTTTTACTTTCAGTACCACACCTTAATTTCTTCACCCTTATCACTTCCTTAAAAACCATTTTCATTATCCTTCATCTATATTAATGAACTAATGACTAATATCAATATAAATGTAAACTCATGCATGAATAGTTTAGAAATAATGAATTGGTAAAGAAATTTAGCTCTAACCCTAGAATTTCATACAAGATTGAGCCAAAGGCAGTGAATCCATTCATCATCCATTCCATTTCATTTGCCAATGACTTAAAAACATGTTCACTCATCTTATCACCTGGGAAAAATGCATATGATTTCCTGGCTCCATCTAAAACTTTGAGTCAGAATCCTGGCAAGTGGAATCTAAAGAATCAGTGTAATTGGCAAGCTCCCTAGGTGATACTAAATGGATCCTGGCAGTTCATGAGAAAGTCCACTTTAAAATCACTCCATATAGGGAATTGATTCTTCTACTCCATTCAGAGTGCAATTTAAATCTGAACTTAAAATTTATGGTTTGCCTAGATTTGAAAACTTCTATCAAATGAAGGGCACAATAGCAGGGCTTTTCTCTGAGACACACTGAAATATGCTCTAATTTAGGAGAGTAAGATTTTAGTATCTTGAATCCATCTGTTCAATAACAAATGAATGGATAAACATAATGTGGCTTACATATGCAATAGAATATTGTTAAAGAATAAAACGTTCTGATGTTCTCCTGATACATGCTACAACATGAATGAACCTGAAAACACTGTGCTGAGTGAAATAAGCCAGATAGAAAAGGACAACAATTGCGTGATTCCACTTACAGGAAATATCAAAGGACATAAAAGTATGTTAGAGGTTTCCAAGGAGGAGGGGGGATGGGAAATTATTGCAGGGTACAGATTTTCTGTTTGGGGTGATGAAAAAGTTTTAGTAATGCACACTGACTCAAGGTAAGAAACAGAAGATCTCAACAGACCAATAACATGTAAAGAGATTTAATCAGTAATGAAAACTCCCCACAAAGAAAGCCCAGGAACAGATAGCTTCACTGATGAAGAATTAATTTTCAAAGAAGAATTAACACCAATTCTGCTCAAGCTCTTCAAAAAAATGAAGAGCAGGGCATGCTTCCTAATTCACTGTATGAGGCTAACATCACTTCAATACCAAAGACAAATAAATATAATACAAAAAGAAAATCATAGACCAATATTCCTTATGAACATGCATGCAAAAATTCTCAACAAAATACTTGTACACCAAACCAATGGCACCTTAAAAGAATCATCTACTGCAATCACTGAGATTTATCCTAGGAACGTTGGGTGGCTCAACATATGAAAATCAGTTAACTTCATATATCACATTAATAGAATGAAGGAAAAATAAACACATGATCTTTTCAATTGATGAAAAGGTTTTGACAAAAATCAAAGACCTTTTGTTGATAAAGGATATATATGAAAAACCCACAGCTAACATACTCATATACTCATCCACAGCTTCCTGAGATCAGGAATGGGGCAAGGATGCCCACAGTCAGCAATGTTATTCAGCATTGTACTGAAAGTTCTAGCTAGAGGGATTAGCTAAGAAAACGATATTAAAGACATCCAAATTGGAAAGGAAGATGACGTAGACTTTTCCTACTTGCAGATGCCATGATCCTACATGCAGAAAATCCTGAAATATCCACAATGAAACTACTAGGACTAATAAATGAATTTAACACAGTGGTGGGGTACAAAATCAACATGCAAAAGTCAGTGGTGTTTCTATACACTAGTAATGAACACAATGAAGAGGAAATTGTTAAAAATTTCATTTACATTAGTAACTAAATGAATGATATATCTGGGAACAAATTCACCAAGGATATTAAGAACTTGTACACAGAAAACTACAAAGCATTGCTAAAAGAAATTGAACACCTGAAAAAATGGAAGGACATTCTGTGTTTATGGACTGGAGGACTAAATATTAAGATGCCAATTTTACCCAAAGAGATTTACAGATTCAACACAATTCCAGTCAAAATTCCAATAACCTTCTTTGCAGAAATGGAAAAGCCAGTCACCAAAATCATATGGAAGGGTAGGTGGCCCCCCAAACCCCAAAACATCTTGTTTTGGAATAGATATATGTATATCTAACAGATACATACATATATCTATTCCAAAAACATCCTGGAAAAGAAAAACAAACTTGGAGGACTCACACTTCTCAATTTTAAAAGGTGTTACATAGCTACAATAACGAAAATAGCATGGTGCCGGCACAAGGATACACATATAAACCAATGGAACAGAATTCAAAGTTCAGAAATCAACCCTCACACTTATGGTAAACTGCTTTTTGACAAAGGGGCAAAGATAAATCAATTGGGAAAGAAAATTATCTTCAATAAATAGTGTTGGGATTATTGGATCTCAACTTGTGAAAAAAAAAAAAGAAAGGAAGACATCTACCTACCTCACCCCTTATACAAAAATAAGCTCAAAATTGTTCAAAGTTTTAAATTTACAAACTACAACAATAAAAATCTTGGAAGAAAACACAGGAAAACATCTTCAGCACACTGTATTAGTTAATGGTTTCTAAGATATTACATTAGAAGCAGAAGCAACAAGAGAAAATAAAGATAAATAGGAATTCATCAAAATAAAAAATTTTAGAAAGTGAAAAGACAATCTGTAGAATGGGAAAAGATATTTAGAAATCATTTATCTGATACGGGTTTAACGTCTAGAACATGTAAAGAACTCCTACAACTCAGCAACAAAAGGACAAACAACCTAATTGAAAATGGTCAAAGGTCTTGAATGCACATTTTTCCAAAGAGATATACAAATAGCCAATAAGCACATTAAAAGATGCTCAGTTTTATTAGCCAGTAGAGAAGTGCAAAGCAAAACCACAATGAGATACCATCTCACACCCACTAGGATAGCTACTATTAAAAAAAAAAAAAAAACAGAAAATAATAAATGCTGACAAGGATGTGGAAAAATAAGGAGCCTAGTATATGTTAGTGGAAATATAAAATGGTACAACTGCTAAAGAAAACAGTTTTGTGGTTCCTCAGGAAGTTAAGTATAAAATTACCTGGCAATCCCACTTTTACGCATATACAAAAAGAATTATAAGCAGGGACTCGAACAGATATTTAAACCCTGATGTTCACAGAGGCATTATTAACAATTGCCAAATGTCCATCAATGGAAGAATAGCTAATCAAAACGTGATGTATACATATAATAGAATATTATTCAGCTATCAAAAGGAATGAAGTTATGATGCATGTTACAACATGATGAATCTTGAAGACAACATGTTGGGTGAAATAAGCCAGATACAAAAGAACACATATTGCATGATCTCATTTATACGAAATATTTAAAATGAAATATTCTATATGCAAATTTATAGAATCAGGAATTAGAATAAACTTGACCAGGGGCGGGGTAGGAGTGGGGAATTTGGTGTTAACGTCTAATGGGCACAGAATTTCTGTTTGGGGTGATGGAAAAGCTTTGGTAATGGATGGTAATGTGTTGTAACCATTTACAGCACAACTTTGTAAATGTAATTATGCCACTGAATTGAACATTTAAAATGGTAAAAATGGCAAATTTTATATGTATTTGTATCTATATATATCTATATATATATATGTATGTATGTATGTGTATACATACATATATCTACTGTTTGTCAGAGGTTCTCTTATCTACTGCTTCTGGGACACAGTTTCCAAAAATATTCATCTTTGTGAGTGTATCAGCTTTTCAATATCCTTCCTGAAATCTGGTATTCAGAATTGAACACAACTCCACTGAGGTTAGCTGGTAAGTGCAGATTTTACTGTAATAATCCTTCTCTGAATATCAGAACTAGTACTGCTAAAGAAATTCAAGGTGGCAACTGCTGTTAGAAAAACCTCATCATATGAAGCCTAATAATCCGTTATGTCTTACTCTTTGTTTCTTCGTTTATTTATACACAGATAGGCAGACAGATAACACTCACTTTCTATACCAGAATTTTGTCAGAATTTTAAGTGCAGAATTGTATATCCCTCTCTTCAGTCTCATCTTGTAGTTTAGAACTTTAACTGGAGTTTAAAGGAAAATTCTCTTAATTCTTTCTGCCATCTACACATTAGCTATATATACCACTTTTTAAGACGAACATAAAAGTATGCATTCTTTTGTCTGTATTAGTCATTGTTTAAAATGTTAAAGGGAGTTGCGTCTTAATAGGAGTTATGATTTTTATTTTATACTGTGCTTTCTCTATGCAAAATCTGTTAGTGTGTATATGAATATGACAACTTCTAAGTGGCTATGAAAGAAGAGACTCATATACTACCTATAACCATAATTCCCAAATAAATGATTACATAAAACTTTTAAATAAAAATATGTAGAACATGTGTCTTTCAAGCCTTTAAAATAATCATTAAGTATATGCTACAATATGTAGAAAGGAAACCTTAAGAAAATAATGTATTAATAGATAACACCCTCAGTTTTCCAGTTTTATAATTTCTTTAAATGAAGCCGTTTAAAAAATTTGATCTGATGGCCATTATAGTGACAATTTTCTTAAACAGGACTTCAAAAAACCTTAAGTGTAGTCAAGAAAGCTAGCCTTTTTGTAACAGAATATTTAAGATTAATAAAAGAATGTGGATTTTTTTCTTCACATCTCCAAATAAATCACTATTTTATTTTTAATACAGGTTATAATACATGCTTAGAATTCCACTCATGCATTTATATTGACACATTTCTCAATGCACATTTACTTATATGTTAGTTATATATAAGATTGTTACAGGTGATATTAAAGTATATATTACTTGCATAAACATTTATCAACGCACTAATTAAAAAAAAATCAAGCCATTTTTTTCTGTCTTCAGGAAAAAATAATCTTTCCATCTTCTTTTCATTGTCCCTCATTCTTTTCCATAAGGTCAAATACAGTGGCATGAATTTAATTAAATACCTATTAATGAGGAAAATGTATACATCATGAAAAAAGCTTAATAAGAATATTTCAAATCCATCTTCTAACTCTATCAATTAAAAATTTAAAATCAAATATAGCAAAATGTTAATATTTATTAAAATCTAAGCGATGAGTATGTTTTTGTACATTATTCACTGTATTTTGCCATATATTTGAAACATTTCATGAAAAAGAATAGGTCTCAAATACTTGATATTCAATGCTCGCAACTATGTCCATAATTTGTAAAAGGTGCTTCATTCTTGTAAAATTGTTTACTTCCTCTACTGTATCTATAAAATAAATTGTTCAGGACCACTAGTGTACAAGATGATTAAAACAAAATTTTCTTTAAATTTGAAGTCATAGGAATTATTTATATGCCTTTTTTCTTATTAATATTTCATAGAATTTCACTCCAGATGAAAATGGTTATTATTTTTCATTGTTAATGTTTATAAAGCACTTATAAAAGAGCTTAACATTATTAGCTATGACTTTAAGTCAAATGCTTTTCCATTGTACTATAATTTATCAGTACAATGAAAAAGCTATGATATCTAGCCATCATATTAATATATGGTTATATTATACCCATAATAAAATGAAAGACTTCCATTATACATGGCTAAGTATAGAAACTGATTGAATTCTAAGGAAATATATCTTTACTGTAATCTTAGGGATATATTTAATTCTATAGTTTTAATTCTAAAAGATACTATTTCTTGTTTAAAAACTACATTGAATTAGTAGCAATCTCTATTGCAATTATAAGAAAATTAACAAATACTGTTTTGGGGAGTTTCATTTTGGTATGATTATTTATCTTGTGAAGTCAAAATAATGCTTTTTCCTCTCCCTTCTTTTTCCATAAACAAACATCACAGTGCCAAGACCAAAACATAAGAAATAGTAAAAATTATATATTTTTCTTCTTTTTTGAACTGAAATAGCAATGCCAAGTTCAGTTTGTTCCATTGGTTTTAGGTCAAATAAATAGCAAAAAATAGTGAAAAGCCTGGTTATATCATGCATCATAAATTTCTATTAACGTCCTTATATAAATCTCAGATCCCTGAACTGCATTAGTTAGGATCACTTCTGTGCTTAAAGACATACGATAAGGAAAAAGGAAAAGGGAAGAGAAGGAATGGAGCCACACTGACCTTGAGAATTAGAACATATATTTCTTTATAGAAAAGTGTATATTTAAATAATATTTTCCCCTTAATAAATACCAACGTGACAAATTCTTCTTCACACCTTAATGTTAGCTTACAGTAAAAGTAATACAATACCTTGTTACAATATGACATCATAGATGCTAAAATGAAGGAATAGTACCTTCCCTGTAAGATTTACAAACAGAGAAGCCTGAAGGCAGAGGAATCAAATCAAATAAAACAAAATGTTTTTTTGCCTTATTATCTGCTTTAGAACTAATTTCACTAAATCCTAGATTGCCACTATGTTTTATTTTATGTATTAATAGAAAATTTTCAAGACTACTGGTTCAGCAAAACTTGTATGAATAAAACTGAACTCTAAGTTCATAAATTCTAATATGTTTTCATTTATCTTTGAAATATTAATTGAAAATATAAGAAGTGCTGGGTTTCCATCATCCATATAAAATAAAATTGACTGCTGGGATAATATTACTTAGCATAACTTATTTAAAGCCATGTCATTTCTACATGAAGAACAAAATGAAATTATCCTACAATTGGCTTTCACAAACTTACATGGTGAATTAGAATACTCAAAAAAAAAAAAAAATCATACAAAGGCCTGAAAATACAATAAACCTACAGCAAACTCCAATTGCTGGGATACCAGAAAAGAATTGCTGGCAAGTTAATAGCAACAAGTCACCATAAACTTGACTGGGACACTGGACAGCATAACTGGGTTTAAAACATGCAAATTCCCAAATCATGATTCCCAGAATCGAAGCTTTTGTATTGACTTCTAACCTTCTCAACACAGTGAGCTGCAATGGGTGTCTCCTCATCTTGTTCATGAGATGATCTTATCTCTATTTACCATGCCTTTTCCACTGGGTCTCTTCTGCATCATCTTTGACATACAAGTCTTTCCAATCTTCCCCTACCAATCCTTGGAGAATAAGAGCTTTTATAGCTGTTTGCATTTTTTCCTCTTCCTGACTGATAATGTTGCTTTACTTTTGAGATCTCCACTCCATCTGTTTGTGTCACCAACAATCTTCTTCTGAGAGCTTTTATTCCCAAACTTTTTATTACTGCTTTTTTAAATGTAACACTGGTACATTTTTAAATGCAACTTTCTTCAGATTCAGGGTTAAAATTATTTGAAAAGAAAAGAACCTGGATATAAAATTCTAAAATGGAAATAGTTGTGGAGATCCAAATGTAAATTGTCACCCAGAAGTATTCAACCATAAGGGTGATGGCACTCAGCAAGCAAACTATTTTGATTAACATTTGATAACCTGCAGATTTCCAATCAGAACAAGCTTTAATTTGTAACATTCGGAGTTTTTCAGGAACTGGTCACTGTGTAATGCATTACCAAAAAAAAAAAAGAAGCCTGTGATCTGGAAAATCAAACCTGACAAGAAGCTGCATTTTTATGACTTTTGAGGTAATTTCAGTTTATGAATACCTCTAATGTCATTCCAAAGTTTTGCTTTGTAATTATTATCATTAGTTGCTTAGATTTATCTTAATTTTACAGGATGGCTGCATGCTATACAAAATAGGAAAATATTTTAATGCTGAGAACAGAACTGCCAAGCAATCTTTGCTCCTTAAACTTTAAAAAAAAATCAGTTGCTTTGATGCCAACATCTTAAGGGAAACTTTTAAACAGTCTTTTAAATAATTTTTCATCTAGAAAGGGGTAAAAGAAAATTTCTACATTGCAAATAAGATTGTAATGCTCTATTAGAAGTAAATACTTATACAAATAACCTGGATATACATTATGAGAAACTAAATTAAAAACATTCTGTCCAAATTCTATACATTATACTAAAAAATACTAAAAGCCTACATTTTTATGCTTTTGTTAATACACCAAAGCAGGTATCCTTCTTTATCAACCATTTCCCACAGTCCTTTACCTTAATTCATCCCCTATTTAACTGGCTTTCTAATTGCCATATGACCCACTTCACTTTACCTCCCTTTACACTACCTTCCTATTTGATAGTTTGTTCTAGTCAAAACCTAGTCATGGATTTTTGTCTCCTATGAGAATCTGATTCTATTTAGCACACACCTTTTTTCATCGATGGAGTAACAATAAAAATTCATCCCCCAATTTTCCCTTGTACAGTACTTTTTTCCATAAGTGATGAAGAACATGATCACATTCTATGCCATACATGGCATAAAATCACCCAGCACATGATTTAAAACTGTTTTCCTTTATCAGATACTGAAAAGCAAAGATAAATTTAACAATCCACAAGTTAGCATACCTTTCATCTAGTAACCTAGCAAGTGGGCAGCAAAACTTTCGAGCTGCAAAACTGGTTTCCAAGATATGTATACTTACTTTAGAGGAGCTTAGATTTAAACTATTTGCTTAATTTGTTAATTATTTTTTCTTAATATTTACATTAAGAAATCTGAAAAAATAATATAAGAAAACCTGCAACTGGAAAAGTAGTCAGAACTGCCTGTGGTTTCAAGTGCTGAATATTATTATGGGTTTCATTTCTCTCAAAGAATGCTTCTGTACACTTAACGCACGTGAACATTGCTTAAGTCATTTACAGTTTCCGTAGATAAATGCCTATGTCAATGGCTGCATATTTCACTGCTTTGTTTTCTCTCATATAATGTACCAGAAGGTTCTGATTTGGCAAAAACAAGCATAAGGCAGGGCACATGTCCACAGTCCCCAAGAAAAGAGGGTTATTCGATAAGTATTAGACAATACATCTACTAATTTATAAATGGGGGGGGGGAGGAGGCATAAATGCCTGCAGCAATTTTTCTTTCATTTCTGTGGACTTGTCTTATTCCTATTCATCAATGCATTTTAAGAGAGACTGGGGCCTTTAATAGAGTATCTAACTCAAGGCCATTCATCAGTTCAACAAAAACACACGTTCTTGCAATGCATGTGTAAACAGAGCCACATTCTCTCTCTCTAGCTGCTCCTCGGAATCACTTGAATACCTAAATGTAGAAAGAGCACATTTTCTCCCTAGTTTCTAGGTCGTGATTGTACTGTGAGAAAAGTATCTCACAATGAACTACCTCACTGTTTAAAATTGCTGTTTGGCAGAACGAAAGATAAAACCTAGACTCCTCAAAGAATAATTGGTTGAAGAAGCATTTTCCCAAATGAAATGTTAAAATTAAAACATAAATACTTATTTGCTATCTTCTATCTGCATAGCAGAGTTCATGTTGTAATCTCAGTGGTTCTCGACCAGAAGTCATTTTATCCCCCAGGGACTTTTGCAATGATGTGGAGACGTTTTGGTTTTCACAAAAAGGTGGGGGGACTGACATTGGTATCTAGTGGGCAGAAGCCAGATATGCTGCGAAGAGTCATAAACCAGTGGGTTCACCTGAAAGAGGCAGTTATCTCTTTCCTAGCAACAGACAAACAGAAAGTTCTCCGAGCTCTCTTGACATATGCGTATTGTGGTAATTGTCATCAACATTCCTACAAGGACAGATTTTATAAGGTTGTTTTTGTAAGTTTTCAATGCAAAGGAAAAAACAAAACAGTAAACTGTAATGGGGCGAAAGCAATTCCACAGGCTGGAGGCAAAGGTAGAAAAAGACTGTTAAACAATGTCAGAGTAAAAACTTAAAACATCTAGAGCGAATTTAATGGATAAAATGGTTATGATTTTTAGGTTCCTTCCTGCTTCTATTGTATGAGATGACAAAGCCACCCCTACTATATTTGGGGTTTGGACAAACATTTGTTGTGGAGTCTTTGTCCATATAAACAAACTCAAAGAAATTTCACAACAAACCAACTCAAAGAAATTCTTTGGCGAGAGATGCCCAAAATGGAAACATTATTGGAACAAGTTCTAAAATAGTACTAACAGTACTATTTATTGATAGATGGAAAAGTGAAAAAGAAGAAGTACGAAGAGAGGATATGTTTATAGAAAAAGTAACATGGAAAGTCAGCTTTATAATGATTGTGCTAATTGCTGTATGACTGAATTAAAAAAAAAACCCATGTGAATTTTATGTTTTTTAAAAATTTAACTTAGAAATGAATTAACCCATCACCAAATTAGATGAGTAGGCAAATGCTTTGGTTAGTCAACTTCAGTAGCTATTATGAACAGACCCATTCTCCTGTATACTTAAGTAGACAACTTAGTGAGGTACAGTGATGTCTCATCAGAATTCATCCTTGTGACTTCAAATAATACTACAGAAACTAACTGAACTAGATAGATCCTTCTTATTCCAGAAGTTTTCACAGTTTAGAACTCCAGTACTTGGTAGAAAATTGGCAGCAGTTTGCCAAACAGGTCACAGGGTCGTTTTAAGTATACTGATGCCCTACTGTATTTAATAACTTTTTTTCTTCCACACTTGAATAGTCAGAACTTTATTTTGCATATATAAAACTTTAATTATTTAGGAATATATAAACCAGAATTTCATTATATAAGGAAAATTTTCAATCATTTAAAGCCTAGACGAATCATACCCAAAAATTATTTCTTTGGCAAGGAGTCTTAAAAATAATTGATAAGGTCTGGTCGGTAGACAGTTTAAGTCACCAATAATATATAAAAGATTGAAGAACCTGCAGGTTTCTAACATGGGTAAATAAAGGACTGCTGGTATAGTACATAAAATTTTAGGAGGTTTACAAATTCACAAATTGAAGTATTTTTTTTTCCTTTTCCCACAAGGACCCTCACCAATTAGAAATTTTCTGCTCCCTGGAATCCTCTATCATGTTTAAGTTTTCCAAAGGAGAACAATTTTTATTGCCTCTCAATTTCTCATTGGAAAATCTTTCTTCAAGAATGTGAAAAAAAAAAAAAAGGAGCTAATTGCTTCCTGGGAAATTCATCCTTGGACCTTCATTTGATATTACTGGAGACACAGCCAGATAAAGAGTTCTCCTAAAAGTTTATCATTTAGCATCTTTCCTATATTTGGATTATCTTCTTTTTGAAAGTATAAACTTTAAAACATGAAAAGAAAATCAGCAAAGAAATTGTGAGTGAACTGACAAATTATGTCAGAGAATTACTGATAATACAGTAGAATAAAACAATTTGAATAAAATTCTTGATGAGTCTCAATAGTCATATGCAATTAAGTATGGAATAATTTAATTGAAGCGAGGTGTGCATTTTTCTATATGACTATTTGGTATAAAAGGTACACCTTGTTATCATCTGTGATAATACACATATGAATTAATTTTGGAGGACTAAGGCAAATTTGAGGAAATTTCTTTTTATTAAGCATCTAGTGGGCCTAGGCAGCTTAACTTTCTCCTAGTAATGATAAATGCCTCAGTACTAGCTGATATTTTTTGATCCTCTGAGCTAAGTAAGACTGACTTTGGACAAAGCTATGGGCTGCTTAAAGGTCAAAGCTGTTGTTGACTTCATTTTTTGATTCCTCAAACACTAAAAAAGTACCTGACATAGATTTACATTTTTTGGAACCAAAATAAAATATGTTAAAATTTGACTTGCAGGCCACTCACTCACATCTGAGGCAACTCTCTGCTCTCCCTTAGGTATTTTTTGATGCTGAGACATCAAGCCAGTTTCCTTTTTGGGCACCTAAAATTTTTCATGCCATACATTTTGTAGCATTCAAGATTTCCCACTATTACATTTCCATCTTTATGCATCCTTTTACTACTGATAAAACTGAAGCCATATAGTATTTCTTTCATTTTGTATATCTGCCCCTATTTTCTTTCTTCTCTCTTCTTTTAGCAGGGATTTCTCTACTTTTTCATCTGTACTTTTTGTTGGATTTATCCAATAGTTCATTTCAAAACATGACCAATTTCTCTGAACTTGGGTGAATGGTGGGGTGGGGGTGGGGGTTAGGTAAGAAGAGAGAAAAACACAAGGACAGGTGACACAAGGGCCACTTTGAAAAAAAGTATCTTTCCTTCCTTGAACCACACTATTCCCTGAGTCCTCAGTCAGTTCACTCTTGAGAATTTTCAGTGTTTCCCTCTCCACATCGACTCCTTCCTCTGCCATTAAGAAGCACACATCTCACTTTAGCATAAGAAGAAAGTTCACCTCCTTCTACTACCCCCTCTTTCTTTAATCTAACCCTTCTTTTAAAATAAAACTCCTGCAAGGGACCTCTCTCGACTAATATTCTCTGTTTTTACTCTTCTTGCACCTCTGTCTGTGGTCTCGGCCCTCTTCTCGGTATAAGATGAGGGGACACCACTTTTGATTCTCTATCATCTCTCCTCCAGCTGCTCTGCATAGCACACATGCACTCTCTCTACAGACGCCTCCCAGCCCTTGCTGTTTGTGTCCCCTAAGAACCAGCCTTTCTTCCCTGTTTATCTTGTTTACTGCTCTTCTTTGAAGAATCTATCTTCTGGTACAGTTCAATTACCACATAGCTGATTAGTATTGGCATTAACATCTCCTGCTCTTAATCTCGCAACAGAGAAGCAGGCAGGCATCTCAAGTGTTGGCCTGAAATTCCCTTTTGGAATTGTCGTCATCACTTCTCACTTAACATTGCTAAAACTGAACTCATCATCTTCCCTCTGAACTGGTCTGTGTTGATGGCATTAATCTTCCAAGTACTTAGTTTCAAACTCCTGACTCTCTCTATTTCCTCCTTGCACTTAATCTGTAATTCATGACATTCTCTAGATTCTTCCCTCCACAGTAGTTTCTGCAACAGTTCCTGTCCTACAAGTTTTTATAAGGCAATTTTAAAGAAAATTTGCACACATCCAAACATGCCCCACAGTCCTCTTTGCTGAGACTTTTACTCAAGATTTTCCATCCATTTCTTCCTCCTCTATTTGTACTTTTGAAACTTACCCAGCTTTCATCTCAGGTATCATTTTCAAGAAGAGTCTGATTGTTTTAGTAGGGAGAAATAAATACTCTCTTCTCCCAAAACTGCCATCAGACTTTGCTTATATATTTAAAATTGCATCTGCCAGTCTGCTTATTGGCAAATTACGTATACAAGTGTTGCTCTATTTCCAACCATAACTTGTTACTGCTTTGAAAGCAGTGACCTTGTGATTCAGTTTTTTTCCCATGTTAGACTTACACATACTAAGTGCTTAAACACCGATCCTAAATTAAACAAAACTGAGATGGATTTCAGGTGATCTTCAAGCATTAATGCTGCCTGTCTGAGAGTCACTTTGAAAGGCTCAAAGGCTTTAGACAGTATTCAAGGAAATGAGAGCAAGATAAGAAGGGATCATTAACCTAATGTAAAGACAGCATTTTTTTTTTTTTTTTGAGTGGAAGAAGGAGATCAGAAGAAAGGTTATTACTTAATGACTTAATGTCTAATTTACCTATCTGGAATTCCTTAAGAGAATAACTTGCTGCTATTGTCACTGTTGTGTGTTTGTGTATTTGTGTGTGTCTTTGCTTTTTAGCTTGACAATTCTTTTCTAAGTTGAAGAACAGATGTGGGACAAAGTTACACTACATTTAGAATAATTATTCTTCTTGTTGAGAGATCCATGAAAAAACCTTGACATTTATAATAGTTAATTCAAGCAAAAAGATTCTAATTCTTTGGCTTTTCAGAACCACCTCTGAATTGCAAATACAATCAAATTTTGTTTATGAAAATATTGTTTTGTGTGTGGATGTGGAAGTCTGAATCTTTTTAGCTGTATGTAATTACCTAGACTATTTTAAATTTTTACTCGATTTTTTGTGTTTAAAGTTATTATGGGCACTGTTGTATTTTTATTAGTTTTTTTCAATGTATATTGACAGTCACCAATCCAAATGTGATGATAAATGATATCCAAATAGGCTATTTCAAGAGTGTATAATATATATTTTAAATAATAATTTTTATACAATAGTGCATTGTATGGCCAGATCTGCAACCCACTACATGGCTTCATTTGATTGTAAAAGGTCTTTGGTGGCAATGACTAGAATCTGGTGTGTTCTGTGATTTTACTTTTGTTCATCATCTTTACTTTGTTTTGGTTTAGGGTCACAAAGCATTTACTAGACATTCCTTTCACTGTTGATACCTATTTAACAGCATAAAAATATTCAAATTCTGATGAGAAATACTGTAGATGTGTACAGAGGTAGGACTGCCAGAGAAAACAGAGGGGAAGGGAGAGGAAGGGAGGGACAGAAAGCCAGACATACATTCTTTTGGATAATGCTAATTTAATGGATTAGTTTATATTATCAAACTGATATATCAAACTGATAGTAGACAAAAACGAAATCTCGGCTCTTAAAAGTACTTGGTTTTATTTTCCAGAGATTAAGTTAAATGCAGCTACCCATACAAACTTAATGACAACACAGGATCACGACAGCTTTGTAGAGCACTTAAGAGATGCTCATATTTTCATACTCTAAACTTTCATATACAGAAATGAACATTCAACTCTATTTCTTTTAACAATGTCTTTTAATGCCAATACAAAATGCGAGCCACAGAAGTAAAAATGTTCCACTCGTTTAATTTTTATTTGGCATGTTCACAGTCAGGTAAACAGGCTGCTACGAGATAAATTATTTTTATGTTTCTTCACAATGTGCCCTAGGAGAAGAGATAATTTTCTTACTTTGAAACTCAGTCTTTATTCTGTCAGGCAAAGTAATTATGAAAGCAAAACAAATCCACATTGTCTAATTAGGTCATTAAGAGGCATAAATGCGTCATGGAAGCTTTTCTCTTTGCCTAAGACATAAAGTAAGACAATGAAAAGTCTGGTAATATAGAAAGGTTTAGAATTTGTTTCTGTTCAAAAATAATAGTTCCTTTCATCTTTCTATTTCTCTAAGTCTAAGACAGCTAATTTAGAGCAAAATCTGTAATTAGTTCAGGATTTCTTCTGATTACATTACAAAATATTTAACCAAAAACAGGAAGATAGAGAAGAGAAGAAAAAACATAGAAAAATTATCAAAGAAAGCAAATGAAATCAAGACACTGGATTGTTGATCAAAATTCATTCTGCAGAGACAAGATGATTAAAATATCTATTCACATAAACACAACCAATCTAGGATACCAGAAAGCTCTTACGAGGAATATACTGGCGTCCACCTCTGTTTTTGAAATCTAGACTTTAATTACAGTTAACCTAAATAAAAACAAATGGTATGTTGTTTCGCCTGTTTCTCTCTCTCCTTATCATTATTTCTTGAGTTTTAGAAAAATCATGGCTCAAAGTGTCAAGAAACAAAATAAACAAAACAAAACTTACCTGTGATCCTCTTGGTCCTCGCTTGTGATCCCATTCAGAATGCCCCATGAGCTGTAAAGATAATATAATAATTTCAATAAATTAAATGATACTTATTGTTCAATGAAATATTTTCACTTTTTCTTTTAAAGAATAATCAGTTTTGAAATCTCTGAATAGTAATGTCTCAAATAGCCACTGAAAACAGATGGTTAGACCTGAACTAATGAACTTCTGATGTGATAGCTAACATTTCAACTTTTAACTGTTTGGGGGAATTTTAATATTACTATTCGGCAAAGCGAGTCTTTTATGGTATATTTTTACTCTTCCGTGTCAGGAATATCCTAGATAGATGTTAAACGACACAAAATTTATTTGTATATCATTAAGCTTCTACTTCATTAGGAAAATATGCTGAAGTAGTCTGCAAATATAGTCATAAGTGACAAGAACCAGAAAAATGAAACTATTATAATTTCAAAGTTCAGTTCAGATAATACCTCAAAAATATGAGCGTTCTATAGAATAAAATTATTGTGTGAAATATGCCCCCAAAGTCTTAAAATGTAGATTGTCATAAAACAGAGACTAAAAATTATCATCAATTTACTTCCATAGTTGTAACAGCCCTGACCTACATCAGTGATGAAGTCCCATTTTTATTTATTGAGAAAACAAATTTGACTAGAGGAATATTAAGGAAATACAAGACATCAGTTGTGAAGAATGAAACCATTCATCTATTATACTCACTATTCATGAGCATCAACTGAAGGACTTATTTGTAACTAATAAGCAAGCATGACACATGGAAGGCTATGCAATATATTTATATAGATATTTAGCTTTTCTACATAACAGTAAGACTTCTTAGTAGATATAATGAAAGACAAAAATTGTTCACAAAATAAATTAAAAAATAACAAACTTTTGAGCAGTATTATCAAGAAATGTATGCTAACCATATATAGAAAAACTTCCTGAGAGATAAACAGTGCTTCTGGCTACCAAGACTGAATTCTATAAAATCATTATTCTATTACATCATTAAGAATTTATTCCTACCCAAACATATTTATAGGCATAACTCAATTTCAATCAAAAGCTAGTGACAAATTTTTTTAGGAAGCTGAAAAAACCAAAACTTAAATTTTGTGAGGGAAAAAACATAAGAATCAGTTGGAAATACTTGAAAATACCTTTCCAGTTACTCAAATATATTATACAAGTTTAATAACCCAAATTATGCAATAATGGGTTAAGAATCAAAATATAAATTGAGACTTAGCACACAGTTTGGAAATAAACTCAAATACATGTAGCAACAAAATATAGAAAAGAAAATATCTAAAACCAATGGGTACTTGATAAATTATTCAACAAATGAAATAGAGAAACTGACTTTTTGGTAAAAATAAATTTGAGCTGAACTATCAAAAAATATATAAATTATAAATAGACAAAACATTTCATTTAAATAGAAGATGAATTCATAAGTATAAAATAGAATAAAATCTAAGTAAATATTTCACTTATCTTGGAATGCAAAAAGATTTTTCAACTTAAAACAAACAAACAAAAAGCATGCAATAAAAAATCTATTGATCAGGGGCGGTGCGACGGTGGCTCAGTGGCAAAATTCTCACCTACCATGCTGGAGACCCGGGTTCAATTCCCGGTGCCTGCCCATGCAACAAAAACACAAAAAAGCAAACAAAAAATCAATTGATCTGCTACATAGAAGCTTACAGTGTCTGTACAAAAGCAACACTGTTAAAACATCTGTAGCAGATGGTAGATAAAAGATAATTTCCTCTTTCAAAAGTTTCATCTCCTGGTTCACAAATTCAAGCAAAACACAGCTTTAGTAGAAAATTGGGGGAAGGATAAGAATAATTTATAGAAGAAATATAAAGTCAATAGATTTATGGGGAAAAGTTTAACTTCCTCGGAGGTGAAAGATATTCAATATAAGCAATAACAAGATAATACTCTTCTCAATCAAATTAGCAAACTCATAGTACTAAATATTTGGTAAGAATCTAAGAATATAAGTTCATAAGCATACACACACACAAACACCCTTATATACGCTACAAATAGAATATACTGATATATCAAGTAGTAATCTTAATACATATCAAATACTCTTAAAAATCCATATTTCTTGAATACAAAAGAATACTATACAGCAATTAAAATCCAACTTCTAGTGCTTTAAAAAATCTAATTTTTTTAATGCTTTATGAGTAACGCTCATAAGCCAAAAATTTTAAAAGGTAATTTTAAACTATTCAGTTTTAGCAAGACAGAATCAATCATTTCAAGCCTTGAAACTATTATAATGATTTCATTATAGTTTGGCTAGCAAACAATTTTGGGCAAATTAGACCAGATTATTATTGCATAAATTGCTTGCTTACATAGGTGGTATTTCTTTAATGCTTTTAATATTTTTTGAAATTTCTGAATTTATTGGCATTACATTTACTAGTAAATATTTATTATATAATATAATTTATTACTATAATGTACATAAATTACTATAATATAAAGTTGCATATATGGGGACTTACAAACACTAATGAAATGGTCTGATTTAGGAATCTATAAAGTAAGACCATTAATTTGCTAGAACTATCAAAAATGATTCTTGACATCATTCAAACATCTGCCTTATGGAGGCCTTGAAAATACCTCTCCATCATAAGAAGAAGACTAGATGCTTGTTTCAGACAACTTTACAGAGATGATAAATGAGCAGGATGCTGTTAATTAGAAAAAAAATATTTCTAAGCACAAGGTTTACTTCCAACTTTCATTCTTTTGTCTAAATCTTTTGAAAAAGTACTTTTATTAAGGCTGTTATGATTATTATTCGCTTTGCTTATGAGATTAAACTAACAGGATAACTAGGTAAATTCTACTCTGAATGGTTATCACAGCAAACAGAGATTAAACAAACCTCAGACACATATGCTGATCCAAAATATAACATTTTAAAGGAGGGCATTTGATGATTATGGATAGTAAGTTAAGATGGTAACCTTTCTCTGGGATCAGAACTAATAAAATAAGAAAAGCATGGAATTCATTGCTCTCTGCATTTAATTGTCTTAAAGATGATGAATTTTAGTCAAAGAAGAAAAAGAAATCAAAATACAGACTCATTTTGGTCATGACACTACAGAAGAAAATTCATTTGGCAATTAATCAACCAGAATTTATAAAAGAAACCTCCAAAATACACTCTCTAAATCAGTCTTTTTCTTATCAAGCATGAAATACAAAAAAAATATCAATTTCTAAAAGAATTAATTCCTAGCCTTATGAAATAAACTAATGAAAGAGATTTAAGTAAGGGAAATTATACTATAGCTTATCACATCCTATTATACTATATAGTAATATAGTTATTACATTCTAACTTTACTGTATTCGAAAGGTGTGCATGTGGTAATATTTTTTAAATGTATATTATCACTACTTTTTCAAATTAATAAAAAAGTTGCCAAAATCTATACCCCATGTGAAATATAACCAAAAAGGAATGGACTCTGTTATAACAACTGAAATACTGAAATTATATCTTTCAATAAAAGTATCAAAGGAATCAACAGATTATCCCCCTTTGGACATGAAATTGTACCAGGGTTTCCCCATAGATTCCTCTCCATGATGACAGTTCAGTGGCACAAGATTGGAAGGATCATGAAAGGAGGAAAAGGAATGAGGAGAGCATATGACAGCATATATATTTTTATCTTATTTGCACATATTTATTTTATTCTTTAAGGAACACTGACCACAGATCATGGATCAAAGACAAATACGAACAAAATGTTTTCAGTTTGCTGTTAAAAAAAACTATCCCTAGTCATACTAGGTTTTCATACTAACTGAATGTATTTATTTAATACTGCACACTGGTTGAATTAAAATTCAGCATTTGGGCCCCTGTATGTATTCCTGTTAAAGAAGACGCATTTTTAGAAAGTAAGCAGACACCTCCCTATCTTCACTCCCTCAACTAACAATTACATTACGAAAAATAAAAATTATTGGCCAGTTATAATATACAGTAAAGAAGAGAGTGTGCAAAAAAAGTCAATGCATTTCAGTATTAAGTACAAATTGACGCTGAGGTTATATCAATGAAAAAGTCAAAACATCCTTTGCTTCCAAGAGGCAGGATTAGCATTAAGTTCCAGATGACCAAAGCCATCCTTCGAAATTATCATGGGATTAGATAAATGACATAAATGGGTCACGGACAATGAGGAACAGAAGTAGAAAGCAATCTACTGTGGGGTTATTTTTTCTTTCTGCAAATTCATCTGGACTAAAGTTTCATGATAAATGAATAGCAGCATGATACCTAAGCAATTCTGGGGAAAAAGTCAGAAAGTTTATTAACATGATACAATATTCTTTTTGGCAGAGAAATACCTGTGATTTTAAGACCACTTATATGAAGTTGCTAGAAATGTAAAAGAGACAGAAAGACGGGAGAGAGGGGTGGGGAGGGAGAGAACAAGAGAGAAGCACTAGAAGTGTGAATTAAAAACAGGAAATTCAAATATTCTGGTTGATGAAAAGTACAGGGCTATTTAATTCAGGAAGAAAATATGCTTGTCTCTCACCATCTAGAAAAAAGATTCTTTTGGCTATTTAACTAAGATGACTCCTCTGGGTAATGATATTTTAATAAGTATCTTACCAGAAGTTCTGGGGATATATAAGTCACCAAGATCATGCCTACACATGGCAAACAAAATGTTTCCATCTGCATGAAGTGATTCTATAAAAAAAAACAAAGGATCCATCCTCACATCTTAGTTCCAGATAACCAGAACAAAATGAAATTTATGGCTTGAAAACATAAACGTGTTTCGAGGTATGTTTCCTCGAAAAGAATCTTATTATATCCTGCTATATGAAGCATTTTGAAAATCTCAACTTCCTTGACACTGTCTAGGCTATTTTCACACTTATAGTTCTTCTTCTCTATCTCTCTCTTTATTTTTAATAATAAATTTCTACATTACAGCCTTTAGCGAACAGTATGTTACACAGTACTTGCTTCCAAGGAAAACAAAACTGCTGCCAAACACAGAATTTTAAAAGTTCACAGGAGAAGCAAAAGAGTAGTCAGCATGGAAACAAAAAGGTTCTATCCAAGCAGACATATTTTTAATAATGGCATGAGAAATGACAGTCATTGAAAAGTATATTTGTGTAGGTAAAATAGGGTCCCTTAATGCTTTTATATTCTTCCAAGTGTTAATTTATTTGTTGTTTGCTTGTTTTTATAAAAATGAATGCCTTTTTAGAGACTTTTGAAATAAAAAAGTTGCAGGAGAATCACAAGACATGAAATAAAAAATGATTTTTTGCGTGCTCACAATGAGGCAAGAGGTTTTATAAGTAAAATATGTAATGACTAAAGTTAGCTACTGTTATCTTCATGTGCCTCTCAAGAAAACCATTCTCTTTTCTCACTTGTTGAAAAGTATCAGAACATTGTTGAAAACATAAAAATAACATACAGATAGGGATGTGAAAGTTATCTTACAACCACCTTTTTCCTTCCTCATTCATTCATTAAACATATTTATTATTTGCCTATTATGTGCTAGGTGCTGTCCTAGGCACAGGTTCTCGTTAATAAACAATGAGGCTCTTATGTTCTAGTGAAGGAAGAGCGATGACAAACAAAAATACGTATTATAGACCACGCGGTAAGAGAAGCTATGAAGAAGCTTAGGGCAAAGTAAGTAAAAGCGTGGAGAGTGAATGATGGCAGTTGGGGTTGGGAGAGGGGCGAATTTTACGTAAGTAGATCAGGGTAACTCTTCCCCATAAAGTGACAATTTATCAATGAACTCTGTGACCTGAGAGGAGATACACAGATCTCTTGGGTGAGACTCTGCCAGGTAGAGGAAAGAGAAGATGCAAAGGCCCTGAGGCAGGCAGGAATGGTACATATGAGAAGCAGAAAAGTGTCCCTAAGTTAAAATTGAAAAAGGAGTTGAATCTTTTTAATCCTAGATATCTTTTTGGTATTTACTCCCTTTCCTTTGCATGAAATTGGAAGAAGGTTAATCACTAGCTCCAAAAATTAAAAGTTATAAAAAGCATTTCCTAGGTAAAATGCCAATGGACCAGGTATTTTCCCATCCCAAAACTCTTATTCAATTTTATCCACTACTACAAGATTTATGGAGCACATATGACAACCCACAAAGGTGCCTTTGTGTCAGAGTACATGCCATGGTCTTTACAATTTTACTGCTTTTTACACATGTACTTTACTTTTCAAGAAAATCATAAAATACTTAAGAGCAAAGACTTTGTTTTTTATTAGAGAACTTATGAGTTTACAAGACAACCATGCATAAAACACAGGATTTCTACTCACCACCCCACCAACAACACCCCGCATTGGAACGGATCATTTGCTACAACTGATAATAGCAGTTTCACAACTATACTATAAACTCAAGTCCATGGTTTTCTTTAGGGCTCACTGTGCATTGCTCAATGAATTTTTAAAAAATTTATATTCTGTTATATATACAATCTAACATCTCTGCTTTTAATCATATTCAGACATACATATTTCAGTGCCATTAATTATATTCACAATGTTTACTAGTATCACCTCCATCCATCATCAAAACATTTCCATCATTGAAATTAGGAACCCTACACACTTGAAGCCTTAATTTCCCTTTTCCTATATCCACCCAGTCGCCAGATAACCTACATTCTAAATTCTGACTCTATGAGTTTGCTTATTCTAATTATTTCAAGTCAGTGAGATCATACATTATTTGTCCTTTCAAGTCTGGCTTGTTTCACGCAACATGATGTCTTCAAAATCCATCCATGTTTTTGCATATATCATGACTTCATTCCTTTTTTACAGCTGAATAAACAATTCCATTGTTGGCTGCTTCCATCTTTTGTCAAATGTGAATAATACTGCTAGGAATATCAGTGTGCAAATATCTTTTCAAGTCCCTGATTTCAATTCTTTTGGGTACATAGACCTGGTAGTGGGACTGCTGGTTCATTTGGTAATTCTATTACTGAGTTTCTGAGGAACTGCCAGACTGCCTTCAAGTGGCTACACATATTTTTTGTTGCAACCAGCAATGAAAGAGTGTTCCTATTTCTCTGCATTCTCTCCAACACATATTCTTTTACATTTTTTTTATAGCAGCCATACTAATGACTGCGAAATGGTACCTCATTGTGGTTTTGATTTGCATTTTCCTGATGGCAAATGATGCTGAGTGTCTTTCCATGTACTTTCTAGCTACTTATCCTCTTTGGAGAAATATTGGTCCTTTTCCCATTCTTAGAATTTAGATACTTATCTTGCTGTGGTTAAGCTGAAGGATTTCTTTATATATTCTGGATGTATCCCTTTATCGGATATGTGGTTTCCAAATATTTTCTACCATACTGTATGCTATTGTTTTACTCTCATTATAAAGTACTTTGAAGCACTAAAGTTAATTTTGATGCACTCCCCTTTATCTACTTTTTCTTTGGTTGTTTGTGCATTGGGCACAAAGTCTAAGAAACCATTGCCTAACGCAAGGTCCTGAAAATGTGTCTTTATGCTTTCTTCTAGGAGATAGTCCTAGCTTTTATAACAAGGTCTTTGATCCATTTTGTGTTGGCTTTCATATACCGTATGAGGTAAGGGTTCTCCTTTTTTTTGCAGAGAGATCTAGTTTTCCCAGCAACATCTGTTGAAGAGCGTATTCTTTCCCAGTTGAGTGGTGTGCTGCTTTGAAGCTGTTATGTACCCCAGAAAAGACCATGTTATTTAAATCTGGAATTTAATTTAATTCTGCAAAATTGAGATGGGACCCACCCAATTCAAGGTGGGTCTTAATACTCTACTGAGAGAAAAAAAAGACAGAAAAAGTTGAGAAAGCTCAGGGAGAGAAAAGCCCAGAGAAGCACGCTAAGACCCTCAGAAGCTGAAAGGGCCAGAACCTGAAAGTAATGAAACCTAGGAGCGAAGGACCAGCAGATGCCAGCCAGGTGACTTCCCATGTGATAGAGGAACCGCGGATGCAGCATACTTTCTTCAAAGAAGGTATTGCCCTGTTGATGACTTACTTAGGACATTTTCATGGCCTTAGAACAGTAAATTTGTAAAGTAATAAATCCCCAGTACAAAAGCCAGCATATTTTTGGTATATTGTTCTCCTGCAGCTTTAGCAAATGTAAATAAGTAATCTTTGCCACCTTGTCAAAACTCAGTTGGCTGTAAACGTGAGAGTTGATTTCTGAGCTCTCAATTCTATTCCATTGATCTAAATATCCACCCATGTGACAGTACCATGCTGTTTTGAATACTGTGGCTTTGTAACAGGTTTTAAGTTTGGGAAATGTCAGTACTTAGCTTCATTCTTTTTCAAGGTAGCTTTGGCTATTTGGGGTCCCTTTCCATTCTGCATGAATTTGATGATTGGCTTTTTCATTTCTTCAAAGAAGATTGTTGGAATTTTGATTGAGATGGCATTTTTTTCATATATGCACTTGATTGTTTTGAGGAGGTTTCTTTCTATTCCTAGTGTTCTAAATGTTTTTATCAAGAAAGAGTGTTGTACTTTGTTAAATGCCTTTTCTGCATTAATTGAGATGATCATGTGTTTTCTGTCTTCATTCTATTAAGATGGTATATTCCATTAATTGATTTTGTTATGTTGAACCAACTTTGCATATGAGGGATAAATCCCTTTGGTCATAGTATAAATTTCTTTCAATATGCTTCTGGGTTTGGTTTGTTACTATTTTGTTTAGGATTTTGCATCTGTATTCACAAGAGATGTTGGTCTGTAGTTTTCTTTTCTTGATAAAGTGATCTTTATCAGGCTTTGGTATGATGGTGATGTTGGTTTTGTAGGATGAATTTGGAAGTGTTCTTGGTTCTACAATTTTTTGAAAGAGTTTGAGCAGAATGCAGTTATTTCTTCATGGAATGTTTGGTAGAATTCCCCTATGAAGCCCTCTGGCCTTAGGCTTTTCTTTGTCGATAGGTTTTTGATGACTGATTCAATTGCTATACTAATAATTGGCTTGTTGAAATCTTCTATTTTTTCTTGAGTCAATGTAGTTAGTTTGTGTGGTTCTAATAATTTGTTCATTTCATCTAGGTTATGCAATTTATTGGTATAGAATTGTTCTTAGTGTCAACTTATAGTCCTTTATATATCAGTGGGGATGGTAGTAATGTCTCCCTTTACTTCCATAATGTAAAAAATGTAAAATGAAAAAAAATTTTCATTATTTTTATCCCTCTCTTTTTCAGTCTAGACAAAACTTTTGGTTTTGTTGATTCTATTTTTGTTTTGTTTTTTCTTTCTATTTTGTTTATCTCTTCTCTGATCTTTATTTCCTTTGTTCTGCTCATTTTCAGTTTAGTGTGTTCTTTTTTCTAGCTTTTCCAGTATTGAATTAGAACCTTGATTTGAAGTCTTTCTTACTTTTTATTGTAAGCATTTAAAGCAATAAACTTTCGGCTCAATACTATTTTCACCAATCCCATAAATTTTGTCATGTTATATTTTCATTTTCATTCACCTCAAGATATTTCCTAATTTTGCTTCTGATTCCTCTTTAACACATTGGCAGTTTAATAGGATGTTATGTTCCACACATTTATGAGTTTTCCATTTAACCTCTGTTATTGCTGTCTCTCTTCATCCCATTGTAGTCAGAGAATATACATTGTATAATTTCAACATTTTAAAATTTATTGACTTGTTTTGTGACCCAACATAGGGTTTATTCTGGAGAACGGCCCATGTGCTCTCAAGAAGAATGTGTATTCTATTTTTGTTAGGTGCAGTGTTCTGCATATGTCTGTTAGCTCCAGTGCTTAGTGTATCATTCAAGTTCTGTATTTCCTTATTGAGCTTCTAAATAGATGTTCCATTGAGAGTGGCATGCTTAAATCTCCTATTAAGGCAGAATCATCAATTTCTCCCTTCAAATCTGTCAGTATTTGTTTCGTCTATTTTGGGGCTCTGCTGTTAGGTGCATATATATTTATAATTATTACATCTTCCTATTGAATTTTCCCCTTTATTAGTATATAATGACCATCTTTGTCCCTCATATCTGTTTTTGAATTAGAGTTCATTTTATCCAATTTGAGTACCTGTACCCCAGCTTTCTTTTGGTTCCTACTGTGTGGTATATTTTTCCTTTGTTTCATTGTCAACCTACTTGCATTTTTGACTTTAAGATGAGTCTTCTGCTCACAGCATATAGCTGGGTCACGTTTTTTATTCATTCTGCCAATCTCTGCCTTTTTACTGGAGATTTTAATCCATTTAAAGTCACCCCTGATAATACAGGACTTTCTTCTTCCATTTTGCATCTAGCCTTTGTAAGTCTTATACATTTTTTTGTCTATCATTTCTGTCGAAGCCAACTTTGTGTGTGTGTTGTACCATATTCAGTCCCCTCTCATTTCTATTTGGATATGGTTTTCATCTGTTTACCTGTGGTTACCACGGGGTTAAAAATTGACATCCTAAATGTATAACAATCATATTTGGTTTGGTACTAATCTGACTTCAATATCATCAATATCATAGGCATATACTTTTTCTATACTCCTGTGCCCTCTACCATTTTTTTGTACTTGTTACCACTTATACCTTTGTACAATGTATTTCCAAAGACCTAGATATATCATTTTTTTTTATACATTTGCATTTTAGCACCTGCAGGAAGGAAGAAGGAGGTTCTATACCAAAAAATACAGTACAATAATGCTAGCATTTATAATTACCAAAATGGTTATCTTGACTGTAGGACTCTATTTCTTTATGCTGTTTTGAATTCCAGACTAGTGTCCTTTCCTTTCAGTCTGAAGAACTTCCTTTGATGAACTCCCTCAGCTTTTGTTTATGTGAAAACATCTTAATTGCTCCTTCATTTTTTTTTTTTTTTCCTTTTTGCATCGGCAGGTAACAGGAATCAAACCCCGGTCTCTGGCATGGCAGGCGGGACTTCTACCTGCTGAGATACCATCGCACCACCCACTCCTTTATTTTTGAAGGAATGCTCATTGCGTGTAAAATTATTGACTGCAGTTGTTTTCCTTCAATACTCAAGTTTTTCAACCCACTGAATTCTTGCTCCCATGGTTTTTGATGAGAAATCAGCACTCAATCTAATTGTAACTCCCTTGTATGTAACACATGACTTTTTTTCTTACTGCTTTCAGAACCACTTATCACGTCCTTTGCATCTGTATAATCAATATATGACAGGGTGTCTTTTTCTTTCTGTGCAGCTGGTTTGGTGCTCTCTGAGTTTCTTTTATTTTCACATCTTATACTAAGCTGGGAAAGTTCTCTGTCATCATTTGTTTGACAATTCCTTCTACCCTTTTCTCATTTTTACTATTTCTGGGATTCCCATAATATGGATATTGGTGCACTTGGTGGTGTCTCACAGCTGTCTTAGACTATTTTCACTTTTAACATTTCTCTGTTCTTTCTGCTCCTTAGTCCGACTCATTCCAAGTGTCTTGACTTCAAGCTCACTGATTCTTTCTTCTGTAATCTCCAATCTGCTCTTGAAACTGTTCTGGGTATTTTTCATTTCAGTTATTGTGGTTTTTAATTCCAGTAGTTCTGTTTGTTTGTTCGTTTTATTTTCTATCTCTTTCCTAAATTTCTCAATTTCTCCCTCATTGTTTCCTGATATCCTTTAGTTATTCTTTGTATTTTCCTCCCTCTCACTAAGCATTTTTAAGATCATTTTTTAAAGGCTTTATTCAGTATATCCACACACTTACTTTTTCATTTTCTTCATATTTATTCTGTTTCTTTGGACAGGCCATCATTTCCTGTTTCTTTGTTTTTTACTCTTTCGTTGCATATTATACATTTATATATATACATGTTTTTTTTTCCTGTATGTCGTATGGCGTGGGTCACGTTTCATTCTTTTTCCATGTGAGAATCCTGTTACTGCAGCACCATTTGTTGAATTTTTGTTTGTTTTGGGAAGTCCATGGGCTGGGAATTGAACTCAGGTCTCCTGCATGGCAAGTGAGAATTCTACCACTGAACTACCCTTACACCCCCATTTTAATATTTTAAAATGGTTAACTTCGATTTACTCTCTGCAATGTCTGACCCTTTGTTTTGTAATGAGCTGATAACAGAGACTTTCCTGAGCTTCAGCCCTCCTAGCAGAAAGGTCTTTCCAAGGCTTATGCAGTATGCAGGGTTTTCCCTGTCTTTTGGGGCCTCTGCCTTGTCCTGGGATTTTGGTTGTTACTTGTTTTGGAGTTCTACTGTTTATAGGAGTTTGGTTGTCCTTCTTCCATGTATTTGAAGCTGCTAATCATTTGTGCAAGACCCTCAACCACTGCTATAGTTTTTAACAGTCCTTTAGTTGTCTCAAGCTGCTTTGTTTTTAACATACGGTAAGATTTAATTTACATAAAATTATAGGAAATGGAAAATTAACTGTAATTACAGAAAGCAGAACATGATCGCCTGAAGATAGGGGTGGAGGTGGGATTAGAGGTTGGCCAGGGGGGAAGGATTACAGAATGCATGGGGAAAGTTTTGGCAATAATGACTCATTCTCTTTATTGTGGTGATAATTTCAAAGTTGTATTCAGTTGTTATTTTCTACACTTTAAACATGGTCAGTTTAAATGTATGCCAATTATATCTCAAGAAAACTGTTAGAGAGAAAGCCACAAGATTCTGAGAGAGCAGATAACGCCACAGAACCACTAGGCAGAGAGTACCCCAGCCAGTGATTTTTGGAGATGAAGAATGGAAACACCTCCCAGAGAGTTTCATGGAACAAGAAGCCGGAATAGAAAGCCAGCAGACTTTGCCACGTGCCCTCCCAGCTGAGAGAGGAACCATGAATGTCACTGGCCTTCTTGAACCAAGGTATCTTTCCCAGGATGCCTTGAGATTGGACATTTCTATAGACTTGTTTTAATTGGGACATTTTCTCGGCCCTTGAACTGTAAACTAGCAACTTAATAAATTTCCCTTTTTGAAAGCCAAGAAAAAAAAAGAAAACTATTAAAGAATAAAATAGTTTCTTGGCATCTCCAATCTAATATTAAATTAGGAAGCTTTATTTTAATCCACTCACTTTCAGAGTCATGCTGCCTTTGCCTGGAGGGCAAATTCTAGGAGGAGGGTACTCCTGAGAAGATTTTTCTAAGTCATTCTTTCCCTGGCAACACAGGATCAAGGATCCACAAAGGGGTGCAAACTGGCTCAAAAATGCCCTGGGGCGCCCAAATCTTCTCTAATAGCTCCTCAAAGCTGAGTTTTCCTAGCCTACCCAGCAAATGTAGCCCTTTGGCTAACTCTTCCCCGTCACCCTGATGAAGCATTAGGCCTTAAATCACCACTATCTCTGTCCCTGTCCAGGGAAGGCTGAAACAATGGCTACTGCTGCCTTTATGGGGGCAGGCAGGTTTAAAACAACATCTGCTACTGCCTCTGTCTGGGGTGAGTTGAAACAACAGCTGTCCTCAGAGCTAGCATCCAGCAATCTGAATTTACTAATCAAAAGCTGTGATGAGAGATCAGCCATGCACACCCCTATTCTTGGGGATGAGGGTTTTTATGTCACTTTGCACCACCAGCATAGCCCGGGATGTCCCCACAGTGACCTGTCATGAGGGTGGAGAATGAGTACTGGTGGCCGCTGCACAGAGAAAGCAATTTACAGTCCTTTACCATAGTTTTTCACTCTTCCTCCTACTCCCCCCTGGGTACTGTACAGTGCTCTTCTGACGTCTGGGGTTTCAAAATAGCTGCCTCTTTAATAGCTGTTTTGGTGGAAAGACCGAGTGCTGGACCCCCCTACTCCATCATCCTCCCCAGAAGTCTCCAAAGGCCTGTCTTTTAATTCCACATTTATTATTATGGGCATGGAGCTTTTAATTTGATAAAGAGATTAAAAGATGTCCTGTAATCTTAGCATGGTCGATTTGTATTCTACCCTTGGCATACTCTGTTCCTTCATCTTCTATTTCTGTTTTATCTGTCAAGAGTTCCATGTGAGAAGATGGGCTGAGGGTTCCTTGCTATCCCTGTCTTCAGGGTCCATTAGAGAATAGTCCAGGTACTGGGAAGTTCTATTTTGGTCCATTTAGGCCATTACAGCTCTTGTCTAGTCATTTCAGGGCTATTGCTCTTGTTCCTTGATATTTTTTTTTTCCTTTAGTTCTAATCAATGGCATAAGAAGATCTAGACTACTTTGTATATTTTGGAAAAGGTACAGTGGAGGCTTGCATTCAGAGGTCAAGGGACAAAAAGAATCTTGAGGGCTCCCTCACATTGTCACCCCGGTTCTAAACTGGTGTTTAGGGCCTAGCAAAGGCCCAGTATAGGTGGCACTGAAAAAAAAAGTATAGCCTCCTTTATAATTTAATTCAGAAACAGGTAGGCTATATTGCCTTTCTTAAACTAAAATGACCAGCAACCTCAGCTGTTTTCCACAGTCTACCTTGAAGCAAAGCTGGGCATTTCACTATATCTCCAACCCAAAATCACTCTGAGCCTACAAAGCAACAAATGGTGTTGATTTCATAGGAGGGCAGAGGGCATGATCACTTCAAACACAATACAGCAGAGAGACATACAAACATCCACTAGCATCCCTTGGTCTTCACAAAGGCTATTTTCTTTTTCTTTGGCATCTAGTCACCACTTTTAGCCCTATACTCTTAGAATGGGGCAAATGAAATGAGTCTTTTTCAGTACACTCACCCAACTGAGCCTTTCCTGCCTCCAGGATCTAAATCTTTTCCAGGATCTAAATCTTATACTTGTCTTTCTCAGAATAATTTAGCTTTCTCCTTTACGTCCCATTTTGAACCTTCAGACATATTAGCAGGAAAGCATCCAGAGCCTGAAATTACTGAAGCAACGTATGACTAAAATTAACCAGTACTTGTTTTTCTTTTCACAATTGGTTGATAACTACTTAAATTTTATGCACTTGACAGATACTGAATCCCTGTTCTTGTCTCCTAGGGTTCCAATCTAGGAGCCATTACAACTTTCATAATCATACCTGTGGAATGATGCTGACTCTTATTAGACACATAATCTTGACAAGTTAATGTCTCTGTACTGTACTTGATATAGCTCTAGGATTTAGAATAGCGTCTAACTTGTGTGGATTTGGGGAGCATTAAATAAATCATAATATGAAAAAACTTAATGTATTATTTGATGGATAATAAAGGCTTAATAAATGTTATATATTAATTGTATCACTATTAACATTTGCATAGTATTATTTAGGCATAGTTTCAGTCTAATATTTTGAGACAAGAGCAATTGAGGTGACATATGTGATTACTTTTTATTAAAGTAGAATATCTTATCAAACAGAAAAACCCATTCTTGACCATACTGTCACAAAATTCACAAAAATTTGATAAAATATTACAATTTAAAACAAAATTTCATGTGCTGTAACTCACAGTAACATATAACACAGGTGACTGATCATGAGGTCTACTGAATCTACTGGATCAGATGCAGATTTTCTGCATAACAATGAAAAAATCCAAATTTTAACATTACCAGGTCCCTCTGGAGATAAGAGGCATGTAGTAATAAAAACTGGGATGGCTTAACTTTCCTAGGCATGAAAAATGACAAAAGGCTGAGAGTTAAAAAAAAAAAAATGCTTGAAGAAACCTTTGGGGCAAAAGCTAGGAGGGAGTTCCTTCAATATGGAAAGGACTTCTACCTTCAGATGCATCATTTAGTAACTGGAAACAGGCAAATTTCTAATTCTAATAGTATTTAGGCCTGAATGTCCTAGTTTAAATAAGTAAATAAATAAGCAAACCAAGCAAAAAAAAAATGAAAAATTCCATACAAATGTTTATAAAATAATCACATATAAAAAGCTTTTAAAATCTGAGCAAAACAAAATGCAGTTTTCTTATGAAATACTAAAATAAGGACTTATGATTTTAATTTATTAACTCTATGAAATGTACTTCAGATGAACCCCAGTTTGAGCACCACTGAACGTGACTATAAATTTACATTTTCCATTCTATTAAACTACCTCATATTTTATCTGCCAATTTGGGTAAATGAGAAAATACAATTGAAAAAAAAAGGTCTCATTTATTGTTTGTAGCTTTTCACCCACTGTATTAGACTAGCATGGTAATATTTTTCAACTTTCCTGTATGTTCAGATTCAGTTTGTACAATGCTTCATGAAAAGCACTCATTCAAGGCTATTTTCCCCAGATTATTATTAAAACTTGGGGCAACCCATTATTGGGACAGCTTTAGGAGATTAATTTGTAAATTTGATCTCTTTTCTTAGAAGAAAAATTTTGAAAATCCCAGGGAAATAACAAAATTCAGACATAGCCTCACTTGTGGCGAATGCTTTAACTCAACAAGATTTACAAGGTCTTGCATCTGAAAATTGTTAATTTCTTTCTTCTCTTTCTTAATCAAAAATTCTGATACATTGCATTCAGTATAAACAACATGAAACTTCTTAAATCATAACCATAAAACTAATCATTTTAAGCTATTATTAAATACAAGAAAAAACAGACTAAATATATAAGAGGGAAATTCACTACTTAAACCATTTTTAGCAATAAGCTTTACAAAAAGCAATAAACAGAGTGGTTTTTAAAAAATAAATCTCAATATTCATGGTTGAAAAAAACGAACTCATTTAAGTTTCACTAATGACATATAATACTGAATTCATTTTTATATAATTTTCTCTTAATATGATAATGACAAGATACCAAAAGTCTCTTTTGCCAAATTTTTAAAGTCTAATTTCATTCAATGCTTAACTACACTTTCATGAGTGCCATGAATACTGAAGTAAAATGAGAAAATTCCAAACATTTTCCACACCACTTCCTCTTCCCCAATCAGCTTTACATTGGGAATTGTTGAGAAAGGGATAGACTAAGTGGCAGAGAACAATATGTGTCAGTCTAATTCCGTGGCCCCCGGGGTTTCTCCTTTTTCCTATGAACTTGCAATTGCCAAAATTACTTCAATTCCATCATCTACAAATTAGTAGGTTTTAACAAGAATGGACATTCTGTCACTCAGCTTCTTAAATGTTACTGGAAATTACAGTAAATTTATTATAAGGCTTTAAGACTTTTTTTTATTGCATTTAAGGTACACTCTAACCATGCCCCCAAATTTGGCTTTGCCCCTCAATTCTCCTACATGGCTCCAACGTCCATTTGATAAGCAGCAAATTAATTTATCAGGTTTATTTACATGAAACTAACATTCTTCTGAAGAATGAAAGAAAAAGATCACTACAAATTTCTTTCAGATTTACTCCTTTTGGGGATCTCTCTTTGAGATGAGGGAAAACAAATAGAAATATAAAATGATGTGGTGAGGGAAAAGGCAGGGAGAAAAAAGAAAAGATAGAGCATGATTTAAAACTGTTTGTATTTAAGTAACTGAAATGGGTTCAGCAGGTAGAAAATATTTGTAGAGGGGCTTACCATGAGGAATTTCTTATTCTTCTCTGTCTCTGTTCTTACCTCAACTAGTAGAGCTGAGAAACTTACTCAAACTTATTTACTCAAACTTTTTGTTTCCTTTTAAAGCAACTACCATGTACTGTACCAAAATCCATACCAAAAATAAAAGAAGAACCTCTTAAACATGAATCTGGAGAGGAGAAGCAGAAGGAAACAGAGAAATTCAAATTCATACAATTTAACGGCTATGATTTAAGCTGCACAAGACGAAGTTCTATTGATATATTGGCTGACCTTGTCAGTTAGCATCGATAATATAGAGGGGATGAGATTCCTGGTTTATTTGGTTATATATCTAAATTGAAATTTTTTGAGAGTTAGGGGACAACTTAAGTGAAGCAGCTGATGAAAAAAATCCATTAAACAATTAAACATGCTGTCTTTGCTTCCAACCATACGGAGTATTGAATATTTCACTGAGAAACGTGTTTCAACATAAATTGTATTTCGGAACTGGGGAAGGGTGTAACTGGATAAATTTATATGTTTTGCACATCATAGTCATGCTAAAGCCAAAGTTCTTTAATGAAATGTCTGTAGAAAATTCTACAGTTTCTCATCCTTTGATGAAAGGATTTAAGAATTAGAACTGTGTGATTCAAAAATGGACAGAAATTCACATTTGAAAACTGAAAACTACTGTGAGTTACAGGAATTTTGGGGTGATTTTCCTGTTAGTTTATATTCTAGTTTACTAGCTGCTGGAATGCAATATACCAGAAACGGAATGGCTTTTAACAAGGGGAATTTAATGAGTTGCTAGTTGACAGTTCAAAGGCCGAGAAAATGTCCCAATTAAAACAAGTCTATAGAAATGTCCAAGCTAAGACATCCATCCAGGGAAAGATACCTTGGTTCAAGAAAGCCGATGAAGTTCAGGGTGTCTCTCAAGTGAGAAGGCACATGGCAAACACAGTCAGGGCTTCTCTCTTGGCTGGAAGGGCACATGGCAAACATGGCATCATCTGCTAGCTTTGTCTCCTGGCTTCCTGTTTCACGAAGCTCCCCAGGAGGCGTTTTACCTTCTTCATCTCCAAAGGTTGCTGGCTCGTGGACTCTCTGCATCTCATGGCTGCATCATTCTGCTCTCTCGGAATCTCTCATTCTCCAAAATATTTTCTCTTTTATAGGACTCCAATAAACCAATCAAGACCCACCCAAATGGGTGGAGACATGTCACCTAATCCAGTTTAACAACCACTCTTGACTAAATCACATCATCCAGGGAGATGATCTCATTACAGTTTCAAACATATAGTATTGAATAGAGATTATTTTACCTTTATGAACTGGAATTTACATTAAAACATGGCTTTTCTTAGGGGACATACTTCCTTTCAAACCAGCACAGTTTACATTTCTCATTTCTTATGGGATATTGGCTGCTCCCATGCTGTTTCTGATGCAGGGTGTGCTCCAAATCCTCAAGTCGACATCATCAGATGTCCAATTTAATCTATTGATGCCTTACATTGGCATCAATAAATTATGCAAGGTATAGTCACAACTTTAAATGTATGCTCACATTGGGTTGCCTGGCTTAAGCTTGGCATGTTGTTTTTCCTTATTTAAAGCTACTGTTTCTAAGTTACTTAAATTTTAAAAATTTCATTACAACCATAAACCAAACTCTTTAGAATAACCTAGTTTATAATTCATTGAACAAATACTATTATTGGGTAGAGGATACTCTGATCAGCTATATTTTCAATTCTTAAGTTGCTCTAAGAGCATGTTTAAAAAACTGAGTCCATTAAATTGACAGAAATCTCATTTCCAGGCTCTCTCTTTCTTGTCGAATTAAAAACTGAGGTCCTTCTATGTGTGTTACTGCACGTATTATAGTATATTTATTGAGTCATTACAATGTTACACAGTGTTTGAGGGTAGACTCTGGAGTTGAATTTCTTGAAAGTGAATCCCAACTTCAATCTCACTAGCTCTACTATCTGGGTGAGTCATTGTTATCATTTCCAGGTTCCTTTTCCTTAGTTATAGAATGGGGATAATAATATTACCTGCTTCACATAATTTTTATGATGAGCAGATGAGAAAATCAATGTAAGACCAGTTAATGGCTTGTCATTTCTTTTAGAATTAAATCTGAAATCACCGATATAATCTGCAAGGCTTGGCATGCTGTTTACCCTGCCTGGAATGAATTTTCCCATTTCTTAGCACTGGTGGCTCATGCTCATTCTTCAGGTTTCATTTCAAATGACACATCTACAAAGACATTTTCTATGACCAACCAATCAGCCATCCATCCATCAAATCAACCATTCATTCAACACCAACAAATATATATATTGAGCACCTACACTGGACTAGGCTCGATACTGGGTGCAGGGGCTGGAGAGTAAGTAAAGGAGCTCAGTGTTACTTTCACCTTCCTGCATTACTCTTCACCACATGATCATGTCTTTCTTGCACTTATTGCAATCTGAAATCATAAATCTTTTATCTCTGTATTTCTTTACTTGATTATTGTCTGTCTTCCAATCTAGAAAGTAAGTTTCAGGATAGCAGAGACCTTTTCAGTCTTATTTGCTAGGTGCACTGTGCTTGGAACCAGTTAAAGCCAAGCCCTAAATAAATATTTGTATAAAGAATGACTGAAAGATTTGTTCAGGAAAAAATTAAGAGAAGTCAATTAGTTAGGAATTTTAATAGTGAGGAGTTGATTCCAAATTGCTATACTTGTGAAAACACTTAGCCTCAGTTTCATCTATCTAGAGCCCTCTTGGCTATAAAAAGATTTTAAGAAATATATAGGTTTATAAAATTATAATGAATAAAATGCCTATCGTGTTATCTTTAAAATTCCTTGGCACTTCTTGATCTCAACGTAGAGGTTCTGCCTTGCTTGAAGCTTAGGGATGCAAACAAGAGTATAAAAGTAGAAAAGAGGCTTTGCCCCTCCACTCTAACTCAGAATTTTCTACTAGACTGTGAGTTTCCCATACCATATATGTCCAACTGTTCTTCTTAATTCACAGTACCTGAATTTTAGTAGGAATGGCAGTTTCCAATCTTCTTTCCGTTATAGATCAGGAGGCTATAGCACATAGGTTATCCAATGAGATGTAAACAGAAATAATTGGGGGAAACTTCCAAGAAAATGCTTTAAATGCAGACAGACATGGCTAACTTGTGCGTTTTACCCTCAGGCCTTCTATTCTTTCTGCCTGGAAGAGATATAGGATTTTGTAGATGGAGCAATGATCATATGACACGAAGCAACCATGTGGAAAGATAATTGTCTCTGTCCCAACATCCTGAAGCCACAAAATGTCATCACTGAGTTCTATTTGAACAGACATCTATAAATGCAAACCACTCACAATTTCTTACAGAAAAGTAGCAACGAATGGCAGGAAACAAATACACACTGGAAACAGCTATGGAAATGCAAGAGAACAGACCCATACATATGACCAACTTTGGATTCATTCTGGCAAAAGCATAACCTTCTGACTACGATTGATACATTGAGGGATAACTTATGCTATTAGTTTGATTCCAACTATATATGTGGCACGTATATCAAACTCAAACTCATGAATCAAACAAATATGACAGAAATGTCATGTGTGTCTGTTCCTTTATTGCTATATTTTTGATTCTAGAATAAAAATGAGTATCATGACTTACAAAAAATAAAGGACAAATGCTTGTAGTGCTGTTGAAAAGGTAAAACTAATTTAGAAATTAGATTAGAACAATGTTTTTGAAACATGTTCTGCAGAACCTGGTAACTAAAGTTGTTTTAAGGGAAAAATGACTAAAATAAATTTTGGAAATGCTAAGCTATAGAAATTTTTATTTTTTAGAGAAATTTTAGGTTTATAAAAAAAATCATGCATAAAATACAGGATACCCATATACCACCCTATTATTAACATCTTCAATTGGCATAGTACATTTGTTACAATTGGTGGGAATGCATTCTTATAATTGTTCTATTAACTATAGTCCATGGTTTAACTTAGGGTTCACTGCTTGCATAGTGCAGATTCGTGGATGTTTAAAATTTTTTTAACCTATACCCATATATATAATATAACATTTCCCCTTTTAATCACACTCAAATACATATTTCAGTACTGTTAATCATGTTCACAGTGTCATGCTACCATCATCACCATCCATAGGCAAAACATTTCCATCATTCCAACCAGGGGCTTTGTACATCTTTTTAAAGAAAATAAAAATAAAAGTTAAAAAATCACCCAAAACATCCCATACAGCCCATGTTATTTTTCAAGACAGAACTGCACATGGCTTTTAACACTGTGACCTCAAAGTGAGAGATAAAGCAAATGGCATTTTCTTAAATATACTTTATCTCAGAAACTGAAAATATTTCTCATGGAGCATCTTGTGTTTGATAAAGCAGTGTGGGAAACAATGAAATGAAGAATTCTGTTCTTCAAAATTTAAGCATTTTAATTCAAAAGACCAGAATTTCAGAGGTGAATAACAAATTTTTACAAAAATAAACATGAGTCATGAAAATTAACATTAAACTTAAAGTCTTGCCTTTAGAAGAAGTTCCTAATTTTGGTTTTAAAAAGCATATATACAGAGAAGGTGGGGCAAGATGGCAGCACAGTGAGGTGTAGGATTTAGTTCATCCTTCAAAGCAGCTAGTAAAGAGTCAGGAATGGTACAGAACAACTGCTAAGGGAACACCAGTGTCCAGACAAACAGCATACACCAGCCTGGACCAGGTGGCCTGGTTGAGATGCCACACAGAATTGTAAGCCCCCTAAACCATGCCCTTCCGCAATGGGCAAGGTAGGCTGGTTCCCCGAGGGAAAAAGAAACAGACTTTACTAGCAGCAAGAGCTTAACTCAACCAAGATACAACTGCAGAATTAATTAACAAGTTCTGACTACTGAAAATAGGCCCCGGAACAGATAAACCTGGAATAAGCACTAAAGGTACTAGGAATTTTTACCCTAGTAGGAAAGGAGCAGGGCCAAAGGAGGAAAACAAAACAAAACAAAACAAAAAACAAACAAACAAAAAAACCCAGAGGACTGTGAGCTGGACAGCACAAAATACTGGAACAGGGATGGGCCCAAAGAAAAGGGGGCACAAAGAGGGTAGAGATACACAGAGCCATTTACCAACTTAAGCTCTTGACTGACAAACCTGAGGAGCAGGGGTCTGGCTCTGAACATGCTCTTTTTTTTTTTTTTTTGCTTTTTTTCCTACTTAACAACTGATTAGATTGAAGTAGAAGACATCTCAGGCTCCAAGCAATGCCACAGGCAAGGGACAAATTAAGCTTGTCTGAGAGACAAAGTAACTTTTCAGGTGAAAGGAGTTAATTCCCTAAAGAGTGTGTCTTCCCCAAGAAAAAGAGGGCCCAGCTTAAGCGGAATCCCTCCTTCAAGGAATATAGGTAGGCCCCAGAGATGGGAAAACTGAAGCAATTAAAGCCACCAACAACATCACCTCTGTCTCAAACACACCCCTGGCAGATGTGTTTAATTTTTGCTGAAATTAAAGGTACCATGTCACTTTGAGCTGGTAGAAAGCTGTGGGCAGACAAGTACTACATGCTGGGCAAGACAGGAAAAGCATACAGTCTAGAGGCTTCATAGGAACGTCCGACTACCTGCTGGATCTCACCTACAGAGAAAACTGATGCTGGCTACTCTTTCCACCTGAGATGTGGGCTGTCTGGTCTGGGAAAATCTGACTGGGGTCTATAATATCTGAGGAGACCCTCCTAAGAAAAAAAAGACTCCATATAGGCAGGGTAAAAAAACAGAAAAACAAGGACTGAAAAACTCTAATCAGTAAAACAGAACCTAAGGCAGAGGTCGAGAATAAGTTTGAAGTGAATGTCAAAGATCAGACAGAGAACAAAGCCATCCAGCAAGAAAACCTTAGATATACGAGTGAAAACAACCTCCAGATTAAATTAAGGAAATAAAATGCCTACATGCCAGAAAAAAACAATGAGCCATACTAGTAAAATCAAAGATATGGCCCAGTCAAGGAGTAAATCAACACCTCAAACAAGATATAGGAGTTGAAACAACTAATTCAGGATGTTTGAATAGATATGGAAAATCTCATCAAAAATGAAATCAAGAAGGTGAAGGAGGGAAAAAGTAAGACTTTGGGTGAACAAAAAGAAGAACTCAAAAGTTTGCAAAAAAAAAATCTGAGAACTTATTGTAATGAAAGGCACAATAGAAGAGATGAAAAAAGCAAAACAATGGAAGCCTACAACAATAGCTCTGAAGAGGCAGAAGAAAGAATTGGTGAACTAGAAGACTAGACATTTGAAATTTGACAAACAAAATAAAATGTAAGGAAGAAATGGAAAAATATGAGCAGAGTCTGAGGGAATTGAATGACAACATGCAGTGCAGGAATATACATGTTGTGGGTGTCCCAGAAGGAGAAGAGAAGGAAAAGGAGGAGAAAGACTAATGGAGGAAATTATTACAGAAAAATTTCCCATCTCTTATGAAAGACATAAAATTACCAATCTCAGAAGCACAGCATACCCCAAGTAGACATACTCCAAGATACTTAATAATCACATTGTCAAATATCAAAGAGAAACAGAGAATCTTGAAAGCAGACAGAAAAAAGCAATCCATCACATACAAGGGAAGCACAAATAAGACTATGTGTGGATTCCTCAGCAGAAACCAAGGAGGTGAGAAAGCAGTGGTATGATATATTAAGATCCTAAAAGAGAAAAACTTCCAACCAAGAACTTATAACCAGAAAAACTGTTCTTCAAAAATGAGGGAAGGGTTAAAATATTTTCAGACAAATAATCACTGAGGGAATTGTGACTATGAAACTGGCTGTGAAAGAAATACTAAAGGGAGTATTATAGGCAGATAAGAAAAGGCAGGAGAGAGAGGTCTGGAGAAGAGTGTAGGAAGGAAGACTAAGGGTCTTCCTAAAGGGTAAAAAGAGGGGGAAAAATGAGGTGTGACATATAAAGTCCAAAAGACAAAATGGTAGAAAAAGTACTGCCTTTACAATAATAACATAAATGTTAATGGATTAAACTTTCCAATCAAAAGACATGGACTGTCAGAATGGATTTAAAAAAAGGACCCATATATATGCAGTCTACAGGAGACTCATTTTAGACCCAAGGACAAAAACAGGTTGAAAGTGAATGGCTGGGAAAAGACATTCCATGTGAACAACAACCAGAAAAGAGAGGGGTAGCTATACTAATATCCAACAAATTAGCCTTCAAATGTAAAACAATTGAAAGAGACAAAGAAGGACACTATGTGTTAATAAAAGGAATAATTCAACAAGAAGACATAACTATAAATATTTATGCACTGAGCCAGAGTGCTCCAAAATATATGAGGCAAGCACTGAAAGCCCTGAAGGGAGAAATAGACACCTCTAACATAACAGTTGGAGACTTCAATTCCCTGCTCTCATTAATGGTTAGAACATATAGACAGAAGAGCTAAAGAAACAGAATTTGAATAATATAATGAATGAACTAGACTTAACTGATATTTACAGAACATTATACCTCACAACAGCAGGATACACATTTTTCTCAAGAACTCCTGGCTCATCCTCAAGGACAGACCATATACTGAGTCACAAAGCAAGTCTCAATAAATTTAAAGAGACTGAAATCATACAAAACACTTTCTTGGATAATAATGTAATAAGCTTGGAAATCAATAACAGGCAGGGGCCAGAAAATGCACAAATAGATGAAGGCTAAACAACATACTCTTAAACAACCAGTTGGTCAAGGAAGAAATTACAAGAAAAATCAGTAAATATCTTGAGGCAAATGAAGGTGAAAACACAAGATATTGAAATTGATGAGATGCAGCAAAGACAGCGCTTTGATGGAAATTTATTGCCTTAAATGCCTATATTAAAAAAGAAGACAGAAGAAAAGTCAAGGAATTAACTGTTCACTTGGAAGAACTAGAAAAAGAACAATAAACTAACCCCAAAGCTAACAAAAGGAAAGAAATAATAAAGATTAGAGCAGAAATAAATGAAAATGAGAACATGAAAGCAATTGAGAAAATCAACAAAACCAGATGTTGGTTCTTTAAGAAAATCAAACAAAGCAATGGGCCCTTACTAGGTTGACTCCCCCACCCCCGCTAAAAAAAAGAGAGACAGAATGAAAATAAATAAAATCAGAAATGGAAGAAGATACATAAGCACAGACCCCATAGAAATAAAGGAAGGTATGAGAGTATGTGATGAGCAAACTATGCTAATAAACTAAATGCTGTAGAAGAAATGGACAACTTCCTAGAAAAGCATGAACAACCAACATTGACTCAAGAAGAAATCAACGACTTCAACAAACCAATCACAAGTAAAGAGACTGAATCAGTCATCAAGAAGATTCCCAGAAAGAAAAGTCCAGGACCAGATGGCTTCACATGTGCATTTTCCCAAACTTTCCAGAAAGAATTAGTATCAATTTGACTCAAACACTTCAAAAAGCTTGAAGAGGAGGGAAAGCTATCTAACTCATTCTCTTTTTTTTTTTTTTTTTGCATGGGCAGGCACCTGGAAATGAACTCAGGTCTCCTGCATGGCAGTAAGAACTCTGCCTGCTGAGTCCCTGTGACCCACCCTATCTAACTCATTCTACAAAGCCAACATCACCATAATACCAAAAGCCAGACAAAGATACTACAAGAAAAAATAATCATAGACCAATCTCTTGAATGAATATAGATGCAAAAATCTTCAACAAAATACTTGCAAATGGAATCCAGCAGCACATTAAAAGAATTACACACTAGGACCAAGTGGGATTTATTCCAGGCATGCAAGTATGGTTCAACATAAGAAAATCAATTACTGTAATAAGATACCATATCAACAAATCAAAGCAGAAAAACCACATGATCATCTTGATTGAAGCAGAAGAGGCATTTGATAAAATTCAGCTGTTTCTTGATGAAAACACTTAAAAGGATAGGAAGAGAAGGGAACTTCCTCAAGATGGCAAAGGGAATATACAAAAAGCCACAGCCAACATTATCTGCAATGGAGAAAGACTGAAAGCTTTCCAGTGAGAACAGGAAGAAGAAAAGGATGCCTCTGCCACCACTGTTATTCAACATTGTGCTGGGAGTTCTAGCCAGAGTAATTAGACAAGAAAAAGTAATACAAGGCATCAAAATTGGAAAGGAAGAAGTAAAACTCTCACTGTTCAGAGATGATATCATACTATATGTCAAAAACCCAAAAAAATCCACAACAAAACTACTAGAGCTAATAAATGAGTACAGCAAAGTGGCAGGTTACAAGATCAACACCCCAAAATCAGCAGTGTTTCTACACATTAGCAATGAGCAATCTGAGGAGGAAATCGAGAAAAATAAATCCATTAACAACAGCAATGAAAGGCTCAAATATTTAGGAATAAATTTAACTAAGGATGCAAAAGACCTATACTCAGAAAACTACAAGAAATTGCTAAAAGAAATTGTGAAAGACCTAAATAAATGGAAGGGTATATCATGTTCATGGATTGGAAGACTAAATACAGTTAATATGTCAATTCTATCCAAACTGATTTACAGATTCAATGCGAGACCAATTAAAATCCCTACAATTTACTTTGCAGAAATAGAAAAACCTACAATCAAATTAATTTGGAAGAGTGAGTGTCCTGAATAGCTAAAAATATCTTGAAAAAGAAAAATGAAGTGGGAAGTCTCACACTACCTGACTTTAAAACATTTTACAAAGCTAAAATGGTTGAAACATTAGCATAAAGTTAGATATACTAACCAATGGAATTGAATAGAGTGTTCTGAAATAGACCCTCTCATCTATGGACAAATTGATCTTTCATTAGACAGTTAAAGCCATCTCACATGGGACAGAGCAGCCTCTTCAATAAATGCTGCTTGGAGAACTAGATATCCATATGTAAAAGAATGAAAGCGGATCCATATCTCACATACTATACAAAAATTAACTAAAAATGGACCAAAGACCTAGAGCTAAGACCATAAAATTTTTAAAATAAAATGTACAGAAATACTTAAAATATTGTAATAGCAGGCAGTTTCTTAGACTTCATACCCAAACCATGAGCACTGAAAAAAAAAAAGATAAATGGGAACTATTCAAAATTAAACACTTTGTGCATCAAAGTACTTTGTAAAGAAAGTAAAAAGGCAACCTACGCAATGGGAGACAATATTTGGAAACCTCATATAAGGGTTTAGTATTGAGAATATATAAACTGATTCTTTAACTCAACAAAAAGAGGGAAACAACCCAATTTAAAAAAATGGGCAAAAGACATGAACAGACATTTCTCAGAAGAGGAAATACAAATGGCTAAAAAGCACATGAAAAGATGCTCAATCTCACTGGCTATTAGGGAAAGGCAAATCAAAACCACAATGAGATATCATCTGACACCCACTAGAATGGCCATTATAACAAAACAGAAAACGGTAAGTGCTGGAGAGGATAAGGAGAAAGAGGCACACTTATCCAGTGTGATGGGCACACTTAGTCACTGTTGATGTAAAATGGTACAATGCTTTGGAAGGCAGTTTGGTGGTTCCTCAGGAAGCTACAAATAGAATTGCCATATGATTGAGCAATCCAATTACTAGGTATATATTCTGAGGAACTGAGGTAAGGACACAAACAGACATTTGCACACCAATATTTATAGCTGCTTAATTTATGATTGCCAAGAGATGGAAACAGCCCAATGTTCATCAACGATAATTAAAAAGTTATGGTACATACATATGATGGAATATTATGCAGCTATAAAACAGAATAAAGTCATGAAACATGTAACAAGGTAGATGAGCCTTGAGGACATGATGCTGAGTGAAATTAGCCAGAAACAAAAGGATCAATGCTGTATGGTCTCACTAATATTAATTATCATTAATGAGTAAAATTTTAGAATTGAAGTTAAGGATACAGGTTACTAGGAGATAGAAATAGGGGAGAGATTGGAAAATTGGTGAAGGAATCCAGATTGTGCAACAGGACTGATTGTAAATATTCAGAAATGGATAGCACAATACTACCTGATTGTACCACAATTATACAAGTACACTGAATCAAGCTGAACATTAAAATGATTGAGGGAGAAGGGCTGGCAGCACATATGAAACCAGAAGGAAAGACTGAGGATAAAGACTGAGACGGTATAATTTAGGAATGCCTAGAGTGGACAGTGATGGTGATTAAATGTTCAAATAAAAAAATGTTTTTCAATGAGGAAGAACAAATGTCAACATTGCAAGGTATTGACAGTGGACGGTATAAGGAAAAAGTATAATCAATGCAAGCTAGGGTCTATACTCAACAGTAACATTGTATTATGCTTCTACTGAATGTAACTAAGGCATTATTCCAAAGTAAATGTCAACAGGTGGGGGGAGCATGGGGGAGGGGTATGGATTGTATGTGGAAGAAAAGGAAATGTCTTCATATAGATTATGGGAGTGAAGGCATATCTATACACTTAGATTGGATTGTATGATGTGTGAATAAAACTGTTAAAAAATGAACAGAGAGAAACAAGTGCTAGAGAAAATGCAGAGAAAGAGATGTACCTAGTCACTGTCAGTAGGAAAACTATAGAGGTGCAGCCCCTTGGAGGGCAGTGTGGTGGTTCACAGGAGGCCGGGGATTGCCATATGATCTTGTTATTGAGTGTATACCTGGAGGAACTGAGTAAGGGGACATGAATGGACCTTGGGGACATGAATGGACATTTGCACACTGCTGCTTAGGTGCAGTGTTAGAGATTTGCTATGGATAGAGGTGCTCTAAGGGTACAATGACTGAGGAATGGAAGGGGGAACCATGGTGTATACACACAATGGACTGCTGAGAGGCCATGAGAAAGAATAAAGCTGTGAGTCATGCAACTAGGTGCAGTTTAAAGACTGTATGTTGAACGAAATGTCAGGAACAAGAATAGTATCATGCTCAATCATATGGACTAACTATAATACAAAAATTGGGGGAACTGAAGTCAAGAACATGGGCTATCAGGTTGAGACCTAAAGTAAAGAGTCCTAGATTGTAAGCTCTAACAGCAGTCACATATATTCAGGAGTTGTAACTGTTATTTCTAAATTTGGAGCTACTGAGCTGTTTTATACAACCTGGTCATTCCCAGAAACTTTGAGTATTTATATGACACTTGAGATTCAAAGTTAGAGCTCTGAAGCTCGGAAAGTCAACAGTACCTCATACATGAACTGCTTAAAAAGTTGCAAAAGTGATCAAACTTCAAGTAGAAATATGAATGAAGCTGATCTGGATAGGACTAATGTAAATCAGAATACAGGGTAAAGGATGATATCGTCCATATTTTAAAACTTCAACTTTTGTGTGAGACCAAAGGGAGACATGTTTATTTGCTGCAAAATTTACATTTTGGGTAGTGCATTACCTAATTTAAGTTGTATGGTCAGGTTATCTAAATACCATAAGAACATGAAATCTTGAATAGGGCATAAGATTTTGTTGGCTTGTGTAGGTTGGTGTGACGCCTGATATATCCCAGAGTAATTTGTGTAGTAAACAAAGAAGAATTCGCAAAGTCACCATGAGGGACTGGGGAGAAAGGAGGAAATATTCAACTTCTCCATTTGGAGAACTTCTGATATTCTTGCAAGCAAGTGAGGACAATTAATTCCATATTCCAAGCCCTCGATCTCATGGTTCTTCCCTATGAAACTTATTCCTGCAAAGGATAGGCTAAGCCTACTTAAAATTAGACCTAACAATCATCCTCAGAAAACCTCTTTTGTTGCTCTGATGTGGCCTCTCTCTCTCTCTAGGCCAACTCAGCAAGTGAACTCACTTCCTTCCCCCCTCTACGTGGGACATAATTCCCAGGGGTGTAAATCTCCTTGGCATCATGGGACAGAACTCCTGGGATGAGCCAGGACCTGGCATCAAGGTACTGAGAAAGCCTTCTTGACCAAAAGGAAAATGAGAGAAATGAGACAAAATAAATTGTCAGTGACTGAGAGATTTCAGAGTCAAGAGGTTATCCTGGAGGTTCTTCTTATGTATTATATAGATATTTCTTTTTAGTTTATGCTATATTGGCATGGCTAGCGGAAAGTACCTGCAACCCCTGAGGTGTGTGTGTTCCAGTAGCCTTGATTCACAAAGACAATTGTATAACAATATAACTTTTACAGTATGACTGTGTGATTGTAAAAACTTGTATCTGATACTCCCTTTATCCAGGGTATGGACAGATATGTAAAAAAATGGTTAAAAAAATAATAGGGGGATAACAGGAAAAGTAAATTGGGTAGATGGAAATACTAGTGGTCAATGTGAGGGAGGCATAAGGGGATGGGATATATGAGTTTTTTATTTTTATTTCTTTTTTGGAGCAATGCAAATGTTCTAGAAAATGATCATGGTGATGAATACACAACTATGTGATTATATTGTGAGCCACTGATTGTACACCATATTTGGACTGTATGTATGTGAAGACTGTCAATAAAAATATTTTTTAAAAAGTATACACAGGTCAATATCATCCATAAAGGGAAAATCAACCCACAGAATGAAAAACATATTTATAAGTCATTTATCTGTTAAGAGGTTTGTAGATAGAATACTTGCATATAGAATACAGGTATTTATATCTCAATAATAAAAAGAAAAATAACCTAAGCAATTAATGGGCAAAGGATTTAAATGGCATTGCTCCAAAGAGAACAAATAGCCAGCAAGTACATGAAAAACTGCAGAACATTATTAGCTATTAGGGAAATGCAAATCAAAACCACAATGAGATACCACTTCTTACCACAAGAATGGCTATAATATTATTTTTTTTAAACACAAAAAATAAGCATTGGTAAGGTCATGGAGAAATGGGAACTCTCACATTTGCTGGAGGGAATATAAAACAGTGTAGCCTCTATGCAAAACCATTTGACAGTTAATTTAGCTCCAAGAGAAATGAAGACATGCCCCCACAAAAACTTGAACATGAATATACATACCAATATTATTTTTAATAGCCCAAAAGTTGAAATAATTCAAATGCCACATTATCTAATCACTGGCTAAAAAACACATGGCCTATCCATACAATGGAATTTTATTCATTAATAAAAAGGAATGAATTACCAATACATGAAATTATATGGATGGATCTTGAAAACACCATTCTAGGTGAAAAAGGACAGTCACAAAAGGCCACATATTGGTTGATTCTCATTTATATAAAAGGTCCAGAGTAGATAAATCTATAGACAGAAAGTAAAGTAGTGGTTGCCTGGAGCTAAGGTAAGAACATGGAGTGACTACTAATGAGAACATGATTGCTTTTTTGGAGTGACGAAGATGTTCTAGAATTAGATAGTGGTAATGGTTTTGCAGCTCTGTGAATATACTAAAAATACACTGAATTTTACACTACATATTGATAAATTTTATGGTATAAGAATTACATCTCAATAAGGCTGATTAAATACATGTAAACACACACACATATCCCACACGAAAAGAGCTCCTTAAGGAAAAATTTGATAAATTTCAGATCCATCATCTATATTTAAATCAGAGATGCGTTGTTGAAAATAGTGTGGAATTGACCATAGAATTATCATTAAGTAGTTCTTACTGTAGAAGATATTTTAGAGGTAGTAAACATTACATATTCCTATGGATTGTTTCTAATAGAAGCGATAACTATGTGCATGGTTATCAGTCTTATTAGATCTCTTATTGGAGACTTTAGAATCTTTCCACTTATACTAGTTATACCTGCAGAGTCTGATCTGAATTGAACTTTTTACGGAGTTTTATTGCTTTATTTCCAAATTGGACCCAGAAGTAATTCTCCACTAAAGAGATGCAATTTCTAAATTTTTTTAGTTATTATTTTAAACTATGGTTTACAAAGTGGCTTTAATCTTTTTTTCTCTCTGAACAAAATCTTAAAACAGTTGCATCAATTTCAGCATTAACACAGGTATTTAAAACTTATTTTAATAATGTTAATGTTTTGACTAACATGTGACCTTTCATACATAACCACATAAGCCAGTATTTTTGCCAAGAGCTATTAGATGTTGTGTGGGCAAAGAAGACAGAGATGAAATACTTGCTGCCTCATTTTAATAGGGGAGAAAGATACATAGGTAAACTAGCAAAAAACATAAGCACATAAAACATTTGTTTTTCCTATAGTGGTTAAGTCCTTGTTGTAGGCCAGGCATGCACTAAGTGTTTTTTATGTCTTATTTCACAAATACTCGAAATAACCCTCTGGCATAATATAATTTCCCCTCTTTTATAAAGGATGTAACTGTAGCAAACAGAGAGCTCTTTGAAACACTAGATCTTATCCTCTACATGTCATTCCTCCAAATATCACAAATAAATAATTTGCTATTAAATCATAGATATGGAAACAAATAAATTCTTCCCTGAGAAGTAGGCGGCATCAATAAAAGCTGAATTAAAGATAGGATGTAGTGTTTGTATTGGGTTTTAGGGTGTGTACAGGGATTACTGGGTCTGGGGAGAATTTTAGATCGGTTGAGGTCAAGACATACAGAACCTTGGACATGAAGGCAAAGAGTTCAGAACATATTTTAAAAGCAGGAGAAGATACCACACGTTAAATTAAGAATCAGATGAATATATTTGCGATTTAGAAAAATAAGCCTATCAAAAGAATAGCAGATTGTGGGATGGGGGAATTTATGGGAAGGAATTTGCTGGCAAGGAGATCATTTATTTAGAATACCCCTGTTAAAGGGGAGTTAAAGTAACATTGTTTATTAATATTCATATTCATTTTCTTCAAATGAATATTTGAAGAATATTCCCACAGGGAAAGACCTAGTCAATCCAAGACACTTGAATTGGAATGCAAGCGTCTCACCCTTTCACATTCAATGATTAATTTTATGGAAAATATGCATGATCTCATGTGTGTTTTTAAATGAGTTTGCAACTGTGTCAAAAGGTATAATTAACCAAAGAAATAAAGACCTAATAAATTAGAAAATCCAAAAAAGGAGATAGAAGATTGACCTCTCAAAGGGCAAAACAAAATACAACCTTTTTCTTTTCTTCAATTAAACAGGTTATTTAAATCTCAATTGCAACTTCATCATCCTTAAAGAATCCACGAAACAGAAATTGTGTAGACATCGTTCAGAGTGGATGCCAAGCACTCAGATTCCCATTTCTTTAATTACTCAGATTAGGGTGAAGTTTTGATTTACTCAAGATATCATACTTAATGTATAAGTATAAATATGGATGTGAAGATAAAAAATCAATCCCTGGGTGGGCCACAGTGGCTCAGCAGGCAAGGACACTTGCCTGCCATGCCAGAGGACCCGGGTTCAATTCCTGGTGCCTGCCCATGTTTGAAAAAAAAAAAAAAATCAATCCCATGACTTATATCCTTCAAAGGGATCAACACAAATGTTTTGCTACTGGGGTCACTGCTACCCATCCGAGGTAAATTTGTCTCCCTTACCAACCAGAGGGGGCAAATAAGAGGGCTCTGGAAAGAGCTCAAAAAGCAAAGGGTTCCTGGTGCCTGCCCAAGCAAAAAAACAGCAAAGGGTGAAGGCCTTCAGAGAGCCAAGAATGCACATGTTTTGATGAGGAGAGCCATTTTACATACTTATCAATCATTCCATAGTTCAACAATTATTGAATATTTACTACCTGCCAGATACTGGGTAAGTAAGGAGATAAAAAAGCTGAATGAATTTCTTAACTGTCAAGGAATTCTAATTCCTTAGAGAGAAAAAAAGAACATAAAAATGAATCATAATATAATATTACGTGTCTCTACCCATTTGAGTGAGTCTTGATTGGTTTACTGGAATCCCATAAAAGAGGAAACATTTTGGAGAGAAAGTTAAAGATTCAGAGAGAGAAGAACAGAATGACATAGCCACAAGAAGCAGAGTCCACCAGCCAGCAACCTTTGGAGATTAAAAAAGGAAAATGTCTCCTGGGGAGCTTCATGAAACTGGAAGCCAGGAGAAGAAGCCAGCAGATGATGCTGTGTTCACCATGTGCCCTTTCAGCTGAGAGAGGAACCCTGACCATGTTCACCATGTGCCTTTCCAGATGACAGAGAAACTCTGACTGTGTTTGCCATTTGCCTTCTCACTTGAGAGAGAAACCCTGAACTTCATTGGCCTTCTTAAACCAAGGTATCTTTCCCTGGATGCCTTTGATTGGACATTTCTATAGACCTGTTGTAATTGGAACATTTTCCCAGCCTTAGAACTGTAAACTAGCAACTTATTAAATTCCCCCTTTTAAAAGCCATTCCGTTTCTGGTATATTGCATCCCAGCAGCTAGCAAACTAGAACAATGAGAAAACATGGACAGAAGCTCTGTTTCCAGCCCTTGGTCTGAAACTCCTCCCCTCAACCCTGGGAGAAAGTACAGAGACCTGATCCCTGCCTGGGGGAAGGCTAAAGACTGGGACAGCTGGAGGTGTACTCTGCTACAAATAAAGGGGGGAGACACAGACCCATATTAGACACATTTTGGCCAGCAAAGAGAGAAAACAGGAACCCTGCAGTCAGTCTGACCTGGTGAGGTGCAGGCTGTGCTCTAAAGGCATATAGCTCTGAGAATGATCAAGGTATCAAACAACACCATCCACTGGGAAGAACAGTAGGTGCAAGAGAATTAAAGGGCTGTTTCAGAGACCAAGAAAATTATTTCAGACTTACTGGAGTGGGTCAAGACCCGCACCATGAGGACCCACTCATATTTTGGCCAAGAAACTCAGACAACCCAACTATTAAAGCAGTGGCCTAAAACAGACTCAGGTCTTACAGGACAGTGAAAAAAAGAGCCTCACTGGGGACAGCATGCCTGTTCCACACACACAGAAACCGCTGTTGTGCCGAGTGCCTCCACCCATCTCTGAGGCAGGCTGCTGTAGGTGCCTGGAATTTGGGGGAGACTGGGAGGCAGGACAAATCTGACAACTGGACACTGAGAAAGACAGATAGAAAACAAATCTAACCAACAGGAAAATCATAGGAAAAAGAGAGAAAACAAACTCTAGAATAAACTGAGCAAGAAAATCAGATGTCTCAACATGAGCAGAAATTCATGGCTTATTCCAGGAAGAATGGAGACATGGTTTAACCAAGGAACAAACTAACACCTCAACTGAGATGCAGAAATTGATACAATTAATAATGATGTTAAAAAATATCTTCTAATGAATTCAACAAGTTGAAGGAAAATATGGAAGAAGACATGAAGATATAAAGAAGACACAGGGTACCCATACAGAAGAACTTGAAAGCTAGAAAAAACAAATGGCATGGAATCTTGAATAGGGCATGAGACCTTGTTGGTTTGTCCACGTTGGTGGTGTTTCAATATATTCCAGAGTGATTTGGATGGTGAATAAAGAAGTATGTGAAAAGTCCCCTTTGGGACTGGAGAGAAAGTAGGAAATATTAAACTCCCCCGTTTGGAGAATTTCTGATATTCTCACAAGCAGTGGGGACAGCCAAAGCAATAGGCTGAGCCTTCAGTCTTGGGGTTTGCCCCTATGAAACTTATGCCTGCAAAGGATAGCCTAAGACTATTTAAAATTATGCCTAAGAGTCAGCCCCAGAGCACCTTTTTTGTTGCTCAGATGTGGCCTCTCTAAAGCCAATTTGGCAGGTGAACTCACCGCCCTCCCCACTAAGTGGGACATGACTCTGAAGCATATAAATCTCCCAGGCAACGTGGGACAAAACTCCTGGGATGAGCCGGGACCTAGTAAAGGGATTGAGAAAGCCTTCTTGATCTAAAAGGGGAAGAGAGAAATGAGACAAAACAAAGTTTCAGTGCCTGAGATTTCAGAGTTGAAAGGTTATCCTGGAGGTTATTCTTACACATTATACAGCCAACCTTTTTCAGTTTATGGTATATTGGAGTGGTTGGAGGAAACTACCTGAAACTCTTGAGCTGTGTTCCAATTGCCTTAATTCTGGAAGACAATTGTGTTAACAATAAAACTTTTACAATATGACTGTGATTGTGAAAACCTTGTGCTGGTGTTCCTTTTATCCAGGATATGGACAGATGAGTAAAAAATATGAATAAAAAATAAATAATAGAGGAGATAAGGAGTAAAATAAATTGGGTAGATGGAAATACTACTGGTCAATGAGAGGGAAGGGTAGGGGTATGGGATATATGAGTTTTTTTATTTTTATTTCTTTTTCTGGAGTGATGAAATTTTCTAAAAATGATCGTGGTGATGAATACACAACTATGTGATGATTTTGTGAGCCACTGATTGTACACCATGTATGGGTTATATGTGTGTGAAAATTTGTCAATAAAAATGTTTAAAAAAACAAATGGCAGAACTTATGAGAATGAAAGGCATAACAGAAGAAATGGAAAACAAAATGGAGATATACAACCACAGATCTTAAGAGGCAGAATATAGGATTGATGAACTCAAAGATAAGACATTTGAAATTCCACACACAAAAGAACAGAGGAAAAATGGAAAAATTTGAGCAGGGTCTCAGGGATCTGAATGATAACATGATGTACATGAATGTACATGTTAAGGGTGTACAAGAAGGAGAATGGAATGGACGAAATGATCAATGAAAATTTCCCATCTCTTATGAAAGGTCCAGGAAGCACAGTGTACCCAAAACAGAATAGATCCAAACAGATCTATACCAAGACACTTATCTAATCAGATTGTCAAATGTCAAAGGAAAGGAGAGACATCTGAAAGCAGCAAGAGAAAAGTGATCCATCACATACAAGGGAAGCATGTTAAGATTACATGTGGATCTCTCAGCAGAAACCATAGAAGGAAAAGGGCAATAGGATAATATATTTAAGGTACTGAAAGAGAAAAACTGCCAAGCACAAATTCTATATCTGGCAAAACTGTCTTTCAAAAATGAGGGAGAGCTTAAAATATTTACAGATAAACAGGCACTAAAAGAGGTCTGCTCTACAAGAAATACTAAAGGTAGCATTAAAGGCATATAAAAAAAGACAGGAGAGAGGGGTTTGGAGAAGAGTGTAGAAATGAAGATTAGTAGCAAGCGTAATTAACAGGGTTAAAAGAGGAAAAAATAAGATACAACAAATAAAATCTAAAAGAAAAAATGGTTGAATAAGGTATAGACTTTACAGTAGTAACATTAAATGTTGATAATTAAACCCCTCAATCAAAAGATACAGACTGGCAGAATGGATTAAAAAGAAAAAAACAGGATCCATTTATATGATATCTAAAAGAGACTCACTTAAGACCCAAGGACAAAAACAGGTTGAAAATGAATGGTTGGAAAAAGATATTCCATGCAAACAACAACCAGAAAAGAGCAGGGGCAGGTACACTAATATCAGATAAATTAAACTTCAGATGTAAAATAATTAAAAGAGACAAAGAAAGACACTTTGTATTAATAGAAATGACAATTCTTCAGGAAGATATAAGAATCATAAATATCTATGCACTGAGTATGAGTACCCCAATATACATGAGTAAAAACACCGACAACACTGAGGGGGGATTTTAACATTTCTATATAATAGTATTTGGAGACTCAATAAACCATTCTCATCAATGGACAGAATACCTAGACAATGGCTCATTAAGGAAACAGAGACCTTGAATAATACGATAAACTAACTAAACAGACATTTACAGAACATTGCACGCCACAACAGTAGGATACACATTCTTCTCAAGAGCTCATGGCTCATTCTCAAAATGTTGTGGCACAAAGCAGTTCTCAGTAAACTTAAGAATAAAGGAAATAATTGAATGAAGTTGAAAATTAATAACAGGCAAAAAGTCAGAAAATTCACAAATATATGGAGGCAAAACAACCCATCCTTAAGCAACCAGTGGGTCAAGGAAGAAATTACAAGAGAAATCAGTAAATAGCTTGAGGTAAATGAAAATGAGAACACAACATATCAAAACTAAGGGGATGTAGCAAAGGCAGAGCTGAAAAGGAATTTTATTATCCTAAACCCCTATATTAAAAAATAAAAAAGAGCAAATATTGAGGAATTAACTGCTCACCTGGAGGAACTAGAGAAAGAATGGCAAACTAATCCCAAAGAAAAAAGGAGAGAAATAATAAAGATTAGAGCAGAAATAAATGAAATTGAGAACATGAAAACATGGAGAGAATCCAAAAAACCAGAAGTTGCTTCTTTGAGAAAGCCAACAAAATACATGAACCCTTAGCAAGGCTGACAAAGAAACAAAGAGAGAGGATGAAAATAAATAAAATCAGAAATGGGAAGGGGGATATAACTACTGACACCACAGAAACAGAGGAGATAATGAGAGTACAATGAGAACTATACACTAACAAATTAGACAACTTAGACAAAATAGACAACTTCCCAGGAAGGCATGAACAACCAACGTGACTCAAAAAGAAATAGAAGACCTCAACAAACCAATCATTAGTAAGGAGATTGAATTAGATATCAAAAAACTCCAAAAAAGAAAAGTCCTGGACCAGATGGCTTCACATGTGAATTCTACCAAACATTCAAGAAAGAATCAGCACCAACCTTGCTCAAACTCTTCAAAAAACTGAAGACCTACCTAACTCATTCTATGAAGCCAACATCACCCTAATACCAAAGTCAGACAAAGATATTACAGTAAAAGAAAATTACAGACCAATCTCTTTAATGAATATAGATGCAAAACTTCCCTACAACACACTTGCAAATTGACTCCAGCTGCACACTAAAAGAATAATACACTATGTCATACCTGTTTTATCCCAGGTATGCAAGGGTGGTTCAACACAAGAAAATCAATTAATGCAATACTCCATCAATAAATTAAAGAGGAAAAAAAACACATGATCATCTCATAAAAGGCATTTGATAAAATTCAGCATCCTTTCTCCATGAAAAAACTTCAAAGGATAGGAATAGAAGGGAACTTCCTCAACATAATAAAGGGAATATATGAAAAACCCACAGCTAACATCACCCTCAATGGGGAAAGAATGAAGGCTTTCCCTCTAAGATCAGGAACAATATAAGGGAGCCCAATCTTTCCACTATTATTCAACATTGGGCTGAAAGTTCTAGCTAGAGTAATTAGGCAACAAAAAGAAATCAGAGGCATCCAAATTGCAAAAGAAGAAGTAAAATTTTCAGTGTTTGCAGAGGAAATGATCCTGTATGTAGAAAAATCTACATTAAGCTACCAGAGCTAATAAGTGAATATGGCAAAGATGCAGGATACAAGATCAACATGAAAAAAATCAGTTGTGTTTCTAAACAACAGCCATCAGCAATCTGAGGAGGAAATTTTTTAAATTTCAATTTACAATAGCAATCAAAATAATCAAATTTAAGGAATAAATAGAACCAAGGACAAGAAAGACCTAACACAGAATACTATAAATCTTTGCTAAAAGAAATCAAGGAAGACCTAAATAAATGGAAGGACAAACCATGTTCACAGAATGGAAGACTAAATATAGTTAAGATGTCAAATTGATTTATAAATTCAATGTAATACCAATTAAAATCCCAATGATTTGTTTTACAGAAATAGAAAAATGAATAATCAAATTTATTCGGAAGTGGAGGGTGTCCTGAATAGCTAAAAATATCTTGAGAAAGAAAAATGAAGTGGGAGGTCTTGCATTACCAGACTTTAAAGCATATTACAAAGCTACAGTAGTCAAAACAGCATAATACTGGCATACAGGTAGGTATACCAACCAGCAGAATCAGACTGAGTGTCCAGAAATGGAACGTCACATCTATAACCAATTGATCTTTGATAAGGCAGTCAAGGCAACTCAACTGGGACAGAGAAGCCTCTTCCACAAATGGTGCTTGGAGAAATGGATATCCATATCCAAAAGAATGAAAGAGGACCCCTACCTCAGACTGTATATAAAAATCAACTCAAAGTAGATCTAAGACCTAAACATTAGACTAAGAGCATAAAACATTTAGAGCAAAATGTAGGAAAATATCTTAAGGACCTTGTGATAGGTGATGGTTTCCTTGACCTTATATCCAAAGCATGAGCAATGAAAGAAAAACCAGATAAATGAGATCTCTTCAAATTGAACACTTCTGTGCATCAAAGAACTTCGAAAAGAAAGTAAAAAGGCAACCTACACAATGGGAAACAATATTTTGAAACCACATATCAGATAAGGGTTTAATATCCAGAATACTTAAAGAGATCCTGCAACTCAACAATAAAAAAGCAAACAACCCAATTTAAAAATGGGCAAAAGACATGACAGACACTTTTCTGAAGAGGAAATCCAAATGGCTCAAAATGTATGAAAAGATGTTAAATGTCACTGTCTATCAGGGAAATGCAAATCAAAACTATAACGAGATATTATCTCAATCTAATAGAATGGACATTATTAAAAAAAAACAACAGAAAACAACAAGTGCTAGAAAGTATGTGGAGAAACAGGCACAGTTATTTACTGTTGGTGGGAAAGTAGAATGGTGCAACTGCTCTGGAAGGCAGTTTGGCAGTATCAGGAAGCTAAGTATAGAACGGCCCTATGACCCAGCAATCCCAATACTAGGTATATATTTGGAAGAAATAGGGCAGGGACACAAATGGACATTTGCAAGTTTATAGCAATGTTTATAGCGGCATTATTCAGGATTGCCAAGAGATGGAAACAGCCCAAATGTATATCAATGGACTAGTGGCTAAACAAGCTGTGGTATATATATACATACACAATGGAATATTATGCAGCTGTTAGACAGAATAAAATCATGAAGCATGTAATAATGTGAATGAACTTTGAGGATATTATGCTGAGTAAAATTAGCCAGAAAAAAAAGTTCAGTTACTGTATGGTCTCACAAATATGAGCTAACATTAATGAGTGACCTTTGAGAATTAAATTTGAGACCACAGATTATCAGGAGACAGAAAGAGGGTAGAGATCAGGCATTTGATGCTGAAGGAATACAGAATGTTCAAGAGGACTGATTGTATATATCCAGACATGGATAGCACAATATCATCTGATGGTAGCACAATATTGTAATTATATTGAATTAAGATGAGTGTGAGTATGGTTGAGGAAGAAGGGCTGGGGGTATGTATGACACCAGAAGGAAGGATAGAGGATAAAGACTGGAACCACATAACTTAGCAATGCCTAGAGTGAACAATGATTGTTATTAAATGTACAGATATAAGAATGTTTTCACATGAGAGAGAACAAATGAATGTCAACATTGCAAGGTGCTAAATGGGATAGTATATGGGAAAAATATATAATCAATGCACACTAGGGCCTATAATTAACAGTAACATGGTATATGCTTCCAATGAATATAGCAAAGGCAATATGCCAAAGCTAAATGTCTATAAGTGGGGGAAATGGGGGAGGAATATGGGATTCCTGTATAAAAAATGGGAATGTCCTCATATAGATTGGGGTGGCAAAGGCATGGCTATGTGATTATAGTGGGAACCATGATTTTTTCCTTAAGTTGGACTATGATGTGTGAATAAAACTGCTTAAAAATGAAAAAGAGATACAAGCGCTGGGGAAAATGTGGAGAGAGAGAGAGATGTGCCTATTCACTGTGCTAGAGAATTAGAGAGATGCAGCCCCTCTGGAGAGCAATTTGGTGGCTCCACAGGAGGCTAAAGATTGCAACCCTGTGGACAGAAGTTGGAGGCTGGAGGAACTGAGAGTGAGGACACAAATGGACATTTGCACACCGGTGTTTAGGGCAGCAGAGATCTGCAATGGATGGAGATGACCTAAGGGTACTTCAGCTGAAGAATGGAAGGGGGAATGCTGGTGTATACAAACAATGAACTATTGAGTGGCGGCAAGAAGATGGAATGAGGTCGGTCTTGAGGCATGCAACTAGATGAAGGAAACTTGAGGACAGTATGTGGAATGAGATAAGCCAGAAACAAAAGGATAAATATTATTGCACCTCACTGATATGGACTAACTATAATATGCAAACTCCAAGAATTGAATTTGAAGAGCATAGGTTTATCAGGTGAAGGCTTATTGTAAAGGTTCCTAGAATGTAAGCTCTTACAGTAGTCACATCTGTTCTGGAATTTTAACTTATTTATAAATTCTCAGATGCTGACCTCTTTGTGTATACCCTGGTAATTCCCTGGAACTTTGGGGTATCTATGTTACACCTGAGACTCAGAGTTAGAGTTCTGCAGCTATGAAAGTCAGCATTACCCTATCCAGTAACTGTTAAAAATAATGAAAATGTGACCAGACTTCAATTAGAAGCTGATGTGGGTAGGACTAAGGGAAAGCAGACTAAAGGATAAAGGATGATACTGATTGTATTTTAAAACTTCAACTCCTGTGTGAGACAAAAGAAAGAGAGGTTTTTACCGTTTGGTGGGATACCCAATTAGATCCCGGAGTAATCTGGGCCCCAGATAAAAAAGTATTTGCAAAGTCTCTCTGAGGGACTGGGGGAAAAGGTAGAAATATTAAACTTACCCAACTGGGGAAGACTTGATATCCTTGCAGTCATGTGACTGCCAATTTGATGGGCCAGGCTTGTCCTTACGAAATTTACTCCTGCAAGGGATATGCTAAGCCTATTTATGATTATGCTCAAGAGTCACCCTCAGCAACCTCTTTTATTGCTCAGCTGTGGCCTCTCTCTCTAAGCCAACTTTGCAGGTGAGCTCAATGCCCTCCTTGCTATGTTGGACATGACTCCCAGGATGTAAATCTCCCTGCCAAGTGGGACATGACTCCAGCCTGGCCCTGACATCATGGGAGTGAGAAAGCCTTCTTAACCAAAAGGAAGAAAAATGACGCAAAATAAAGCTTTAGTGGCTGAGATATTTCAAATAGAATTCTGGAGGTTATTCTTATGTAGTATTTAGATAGGCCCTTTTAATTTTTAGTATATTGGAGTAGCTAGAGAGAAATATATGAAACCATTGAACTGTTACCCAATAGCCTTGATTCTTGACGCTCACTGAGTAACTATAGAGCTTTTAAGATGTGACTGCGTAATTGTGACTGACACTCCTTTTATCCAGGTATGGACAGATGAATAATGAGAAAAAAAAGACAAAAGATAAATAAATAATAGGGGGAGGGGCTATAGGATGTTTGGGGTGTTCTTTTTCACTTTTATTTTTACTTCTAATCTTATTTTTACTTTTTGTAGTAATGAAAATATTCAAAAATCTATTGTGATGACTAATGCATAGCTATATGATGATACTGTGAACCACTGATTTTATAAGTTGGATGCTTATTTAGTCTGTGAATATGCATCTCAATAAAATTGCATTAAAAAAGAAATAAGAGACTATAGGAAACTCATTTTATACACAAAACAGCACTGATAAGGTCTTGATAAATGCTGATTACAGTAGTTTAAAATAATTTTCAAAAGAAAATTAAAAATTTTTCAAACAGATGTACAAGATACCCAGTAATGACACCATACTAAATAATATGACAAATGTCTAGAATTCATATCTTCATATTCTATATACAGATTCTTCCCAAAGTTTATCTTTTAAGTAGTCCTATTCATCTATAATTACTTATTTTTGTTAGATTACTCTATATGTGCAGTTACTTTGATTTCAGATAATATATTAATAAACATAAGTTAATTAGAAACAAAATCCTCTAAGTTCTTCAATGTGTTTGCTTCATATTATGCTCTTTGTGAAGTATATCACTGAGGGCCAGGATTGGAAGTTAAAGGTTTAAAACCATCCGTTTATCAACTTCAGGAAAGAGATATATCAGACTTGAGTTTGGGATAGAAGATATGAGAAAACATGCTCTTATTTCATAGTTCCTAAAATGCATCAGAATTGAATCCTAACAGATGGCATACATACTTTAAGGATCACTCAGAATTTTCTATGTAAAACAAATCCTCTGATAGTAGTCTAAGCATTCAAAAAACTTTTTAGTTAATTTAGAAAGTTTTACTCTTGTCAAAACATTTGGTACATGCCTTTAATAATTCCACAAGGCTTTAACAGACATCTTGATTTTCTATTGAGGCTATATACCTCCCAAAGTTCACACAAAATGCTACAGTGCACATTATTTCCCTTGACGTAAATTTCAGGCTGATTTTACGTCAAGGTTGTACTATAAAACCCACTATCAGAAATTCATTTAGCCACTTTAAGCCTCAGTTTATAAGTAAATTTGGGGTACTACTCGTCATACCCATTTCATAGAGATTTTATGAGAGAATTAATGTAAAAGTGCATTCTTACGTGGTGTAACAAATTATGAGTAGAAGAAATGTACTTAAATTGTGAAGCAATTCTTAAAATAATTGCCCATGATTTTGTAAATTTAATGTGAGATCAAGCATCTGAAATATAAAATTATTTTTATATTTTAAGATTACTTTTCTTCATATTGAATAAACATTGTGCCTGATAAAGATGAAATAAAAAAGGTAGCTGCGTACAATGTGCTACAAACCATCCTGCAGAAACAAAAATGGAGAATGTGTTCACACGGTTTCTTTGAATGCCAGAGCACTGATTTTGCTGAAATTAAAGGCAAATAACGAAGCAGGATTATCCAATGAGGTCAAAACAAATGGAAACATGTCTAATGTGCTGAAGATAAGAGAATTGTATATCAGAAATATATCCTGACAAGGAAAACCCTTGTAGCTTCTGGGAACTTCAACTGGCATGGTTAGTGCTGATATTTCAAAGGAACAGACCTCTGGATTATGATAAGGAAAGATGTTTTTCTTAGCTGAAATGTGAATATACAAAACGAAATCTCTTTGAGTTCTCACGACCCCAATTCTGACTACTAAGATTTTAATACACAGCCAGAACTAACACTGCACAGATATGTTTAAACCCCAGTCACTTTCTATAACACGTACAGAGTATTATTCCATTTAATGTACACAGATAAAAAGGCGCAAGGGAACGCTTGATTGATCCATGTTGCAGTTCCTAATTTGTTGAGCTTAGTAAAGCATGTACAGTTCTCTTTCAATTTACTAATTAATTTTTTTTTTTTTTTGCATGGGCAGGCACCGGGAATCGAACCAGGGTCTCCGGCATGGCACGCAAGAATTCTGCCTGCTGAGCTATTGTGGCCTGCCCACTAAATTAATTTTAACTTGAAAAGTGAAGAAAGATTTCTTAGGGGATTTTCCATAATACCAATTCTTACTACAACATATTTTATACACATTAAGATTGATTTGTAGGCTCACATTCAAGACTTGAAAAATTATATTTGAATCTATCATTTGGTACTAACACCAGTGTTATCTTAAGGAATGAATATTTTGAGTCTTGGCTCTACTTTCGGGAGAAAAGTATGCTCAGTTTGGTTGACCCTGATTCCTTAACTACTATGGACTGTAACACATTTTATAAACTATCCTTTGAGTTTTCACTACAAGTAAAGAAGAAATAATAATAATTTTTAAATTTCATTGGTGCACTACGAGAAGTGAAATAAATGAAGTTTTTACCTCCTCAAATTTGATTCATTGATTTTAATACATGAAGCCTGAGCCAGAAGTGATTAGATTACAGGGACTTGTTATATATGAAATGATTCATGCACAAGGATAAGTAAAAACATAAAAAATGCACAAAAGTAAAATGTCAGTCCCTCATAATAATTTGTTATGTATAATGCATTTATTTTATAGGGAAAGAAACAAAACAATTTACTTTATAGAGAGTGTTACAAAGAGTACTGACCTGGGAATCATGCAAACTGGGTTCTAAGCTCAGTGACATTATTAATAATTCCTCGTGAGACCATAATGAGTGGTATCTATGGATATCAGTTTTCTCAACTACAGTAGTTTTCAAAGCTAACTAAAGGAGATCCCAACCATTTGTGGACAAAGCAATTTTCATTTTCAAAATAAAGAATATGTTTGACGAGTGGTGTTAGCAGTACTTGTTGAATGAAAGATTCAGAAAAAAGCTGTGCTGCCTCTGTACTTTCTAGAAAAACCTGAGTAGGATCAGTTACATATGGTGACTGACCATCTGATACTTCTGGCCAATTTCATTTACAGATTTAGGACTTATGGATTCAGAAGATCACCAAGGCCCTTCTAGCCATCACTTTTATGATTCTATATCATTTTTTTAGACTTGCATTCTTATTATATAGATGAAATCAATAAACTAAGATAAACATCTGTTCAGCTCAAGGAGTTTTAATATGAGCCTAAAAGTAAGGGGGGGGGGAACCCTCTCTCATAACTCAGAATACTTCCAACAATATTATTAATACTAATGTTCTTCAATTTCTGAAAATGAGTCTATTCTTCACAAACACTGTTTCTTCTGTAGACTATCCCTTCTCAGGATATACACAATTCAGTAAACTATAGTATTTATAAAAGTGCCAATGAGGGGGTACAAGGGTAATTCAGTGGTAGAATTTTTGCTTGCTGTGAGGGAGACCCAGGTGCAATTCCCGGTCCATGCACTTCCCAAAAAACAAACAAGAAAGCAAAAAACAAAAGCAAGCAAACAAAAATTCAACAAATGGTGCTGCAATAAAGGAATACTCACATGGAAAAAAAATGAAATGTGACCCCACCATACAGCATACAAAAAAAAAAGTGCCAGTGAGCGCCTATTCACCTGATGTCAGAATCCCATTTCAGCCTGGCCACAGGACATGTACTTTCTAGGAAGAGCATGTACCTCCCCCTGCCTCAGTTACCTCAGCTGTCAAATGGGGTATTAAGGACAATCCTGAAAGGTATGTACAGTAAGCATGGCTTATTTAGCAATAACTTATTACTAAGTTATTATATATGCAATTAAGATTAGGAAGATAATGGCCATACCAAATATTTGAACATTACAAATATCATCATGGTTACAAAGAATGCATAATTAAAGGAGATAATCACATGAATGAAGCAGAAGCATCCATTCATTTACCGTGGCTGGGCAGTAGATTTACCTACCTGTTTCCGTGTCTGTGATTCCAGTGCCATCATTCCTCCTGAGTAAGTATCCACCCCGTCCCCATCATCAGTACATTTATATTATTCAACATGAGTGTGCTATTGCAGAGCCACAAAGGACCACAAAATACATGTTCTTAGTAACGCTAGTAGCTGGAATTTGACAAAGGGAATGAAATGATAGCAGGGCTGCTTTGAAAAGACTGACAAAGAGCAAATCAAATGTAAATCAATGTGACAACCTCCTGGGTTGCAAATTATTCCTAAACTATGTTTTTTTGCCATTGAGAGTTACTACTCAGATACAAAGAATAACAGCAAAGACTAGAAGAAACTATCAAAGCTGTCAGAGCATCACAAAGCCCATGTGTCCTCTGACCATAATTTTTAATACTGTTCAAAAGGACCTGGTCCATTCTCACTAACTCCCTCCCTTTAAATCTGAGCCTGGACTTCAGAACGTGGAGCATCAAGCTGGGGAGACAGAGCCTGAGAAAGTCTTGTGGCTTTTGCTTTTTTTTTTTTTTTCCTTTTAAAGTTACATATACACACATAAAATGTCTGCTTCTCTATTTTAGCCACCTCAACATATGAAATGATGAGGTTTAAACAGTAAAACAACAATATAATGGGGGGGGGGCAGCCTTGCCCCTGGCATAGGGTATTATAAACATCAAGAAGTGCCAGTGTAAACCTTTATTCAAGAGACTGGGTTCTTTGTCAAGCAAAGCCTTTCTTCCAAAACATCCTTGCTGCCATATGTCTGCACCCAGCCAGCTGCAGATCTAATAAGAAAGTTCTTATTCATGCTGTATAATGTTTTACAGGTTTGCCACGGGGGTCACTCACTGTGAGTCCTTTACGTCAGAGTCAGAGCTCTAACAAACACAGGGCAGGAAAACGGCAAGAAATGCAGAGTGGGAGGGGGAGCAGGCCGAGGAAAATGAAAGGAAACAGCATATCAAGCTCACAGCCTTTCTGTTTATCTTGTACTCACTTAATGCCAGAAGCAGTGCTTTTATTATTAGCGAGATGAAGACAGGAAAGCGGGTAACTATTAGGTTACATAAACATTATCATCAAATATAAGGTTAGAAATGCTTAACTAACGCTCTCCTGATTATATTTAGAAAGGGGAGAAGCATTCATCTTTTCAAATATTCGGTAGCTATTGAACTATGCTTTTGTTGTATTATTCATCATGCTAAAACTACAAAGCAAAAAAAAAAAAATTAGCTTCCTAAGGGCCTTAAAACATTAACATATCTGATCAGGTTCATAATTTACGTCAGTGAAGGGTCTTGGATACATCAATTACAAATACTATATTTTCAATAAAAACTTGTGTTGATGTAAAATGAAACAGCAAGTAAAAAATAAAACTGATGTAAGACTAGCACTATACAAAGGGTGCTAAATGTTTACAACACTACAATGGATTAATGGATGTTGGGTCATGGGAGCACAACACTGTGAATGTAATTAATACCATGGAATTGTACAGTTAGAAAAGGTTAAAATGGCAAATTTTAATATAGATATAACCTCAATAAATTTTTTTTAATGACACCTTTTATTGAATCTTCACTATTCCCACATGGTTCATCGTGAACTCAGTAAGTAGATTTATAGCACATTCGTGGAAGAGGGATCAGGGATCTCTGCTTCAGATATTTAGAGGTTCAGAGCTCGTCACACATGCCTGTATCATTTTCTCTTCCTATGCTAGCATACTTTAATTGCAGTTTTTTTCTTTGACAAAGTTAATAGTGAAAGTGAATTTTAAGATTCAAGATGGAGGTGGAAAGCTTAATCATAAGCAAGATGAGTTACAAAAATTAATATAATCACAATAAAACAGATATATTTCTGGGTCATTAAAATATGAAATCTAGAAGCATCCAGAGTTGCTGACTAGAAGCCAACCTCAGGATAATATCAGAAAGGAGAAAAATAATTTTAGTGGGGAAAATTGCATCAACTAAAGAGAAGATGAGAAATTTCTATTAGGTGCCAAAGCCAATGCTACAAAGGAGGTAAAGGTAGCTACCTCCCAACAGCAAGTGAGAAGTCCAGGTTGCAGGAGAGATCACAGAAAATAATTTCTGTGTGAACTGACAGAAGAAAAAGTAGCATCAACAGTTACAGAATACCTTCATGGTAAATTTTATATTACTATTCAAAGTCTTCCCAACTTTGAGACAGTTTCCCTGACTAGGAGAGTATTTTATTTTACTTAGAAACTTCTTTGTATTGCATCCTTGCTTAAAAATACTCAGACAGGGTGGGTCACAGTGGCTCAGCAGGCAGGGTTGTCGCCTGCCATGCCAGCGACCCGGGTTCGATTCCTGATGCCTGCCCATGCAAGAAATAAATAAATACTCAGAACACCACCCCCCACCCCAAAAAATCTCCACAAGGGAGTTCTTTGGCTCTCAGTAAGTACTGAGATATAAGAATATGGTAGTAGGTTTTAGTAATTCATTCTTTTGCTTTACAGTTTTTGTTCTGATATTCCCAAATCTTGTCTTTTGCCTCTTTTCAATCACTTATCCTCTCATACTCTTAGAAGTACTCTTTAGTACACTCAGCAATAAGCCTAAAACCCCCAAAACCAAAATAATCTTTTGCAAAGCCTGTCAAATTTTAATTTCATCCTTCACTGTATTCAAAAGTAATCAGACAACACTAGTGGTACAGAACAAAACAGAAAACTCTTCCTAAGACTAAATCTTACATGGCTCACGAATGGTGATTTATTCTCAAATAGTGACTCGGCCATACAAAAGTCTTTGCTTAAATAAAGTTCCAAGTTGCTTCAGTGAGAGCATCTTAGAAAGATATTTTGTAACTACACAGGGATGAAGTGAAACAGATAGTGTTAAAAAAAAAAAAAAAGACCCAAGAGAAATCATCCCGCAGGATTTGAAAAAGGAACAATAAAATTATCATTTTTAAAATCAACTTCTAGTCCTTCAAACCTCACCATTTTGTCAGGCCCAAAGTTCCTCAAATATCAAACTCAGCATGATGGCGGTACTAACAAAATAGTAAAGATTTACATCGAATTTGCTACACAATAAACTTTCCTAATCATGCTAAAAGACCATATTTAATCATCACAACAACCCTACGAGGTAGGTATATTATCAGTTCCTTTATACAGATGAGGAAATTGAGACCTGGGAAGGTAACTTGCGCAACGGTCCAGAGTTGCCACATGGTTCCACGCTGATAATCCTAAGCATGAGAAAGCGGGGAGCTGGATTAAGTGTTCCCTGGGGCCATCCAAGATTCTGGAATGTTCATTTTTCACACTCAGTGGTTGGTACATGGGTTCTCTTTTTATATTTTATTACTGTTGTTACTATTATCTTAAATATATACTGTTAGAATTCCTTGGGACCGTCAAACCCCCACTCTCCCACTCTGATGACGTATCTAGCCGTTAACATATGGCTCCACACTGCAGTTACAGACACATTTTTGCAATAACCCTTTGACCCAGCATCCGCTCTCAGGCAACTGCATGCCTCTGATAAATCCCCTCGTTCACTGCCCGCCAAAACTCCGGCAGTTACAACCCCACCAAAGCTATAGCAGCGTTGAAATTTTAAACCCACCAATGAAGGGTTCACAACTTCCCGCTTAGTCCCCCCATTTCTAACCTGACCATCAAAAACCCACCAATTTCCCATGCCCGCCAAAACCCTCAGTCCCTCTACTATAAAGGGTCTTCCCTTGCCCACCGCAGATGGGCTGGAGTTTACACTTCATACAATCCGTGTGCGCTCGCTAATAAATCTGCCTGTGCTCGTCAGTCTCTGCATCCCAGGGTTTATCTTTTTCCTAATATACATGTTTTAATACTCTCTTTAATGTATGATATATTCATGATTTTCAAAACTTAAAAGGAGAAAATGGCTATTATACAAATTTTAAAAGCTGGCATAAGTAGCATCTTAATTGAATTTGACATTTAGGAGATGGATCTTGCCATCTTTTAGTGAACACACTGGGATCTTTTGTCACATTTTAAAAGGAACCTCCTTGACGAACCTAGATTACAGCAAAATCTTCCCTCCAGCTAGCCTCACAGTGCTCAAAAACATCATTCACGTACTCAAAAAACATCTTTTTAAAGAGGCCTTCACCGACCACCCTATCTAAAATCGCACCATTTTATATGCTATCTTCTCCCTCTGCTTTATTTTCTTCACAGTACTCAGCATTTCTTAGTATACTTAATCATGTCTTTCTTAACTACCTTTGCAGCAGTTCTCAGACTTGCTAACTGGAGGGCTTATTAGAACACATATTTTGGGGGCCCTATTCCCAGAATTGCTGATTCAATAGCTCTTGGGTAGGGCCTGAGAGTTTGCATTTCTCACATGCCCATAAGATGTTGATGCTGCTGGTTCTGGGCCACTCTTGGAAAAACCCATCCTTTAGGGGTAAACTCCAGGAGAGCAGAGACCTGGTGTGGATCTGCACTATATCCTCAGCATGTGGGAGTCTCCCAGCCCAGCACACACAGATAGACTCAGTGATACTGGCTGAACAAATGAATGAAAACTATGTTTAAACTGCTAAACATCTTCATGAGCAATAATTCATGGCAAACATTTCTGAAACAAAGTATAGTACTATGTAAATACATACTTCCATCTTTTTTAAAAGGACTATTCATTAAATTGGGAATCTGGGCATTACCAATCTAATGTGCTGATAATCGTGACCGTGGAGATACGGAAGGCATATCACTTCCTTAAATGATATGTGCTTAATAATCATTCATTCACAACTGAGTAATCAGCTTATTTAAACCCACATAACACTCAAAATCACTAGATAAAATACCTAATTGCTTTCCTCACCTACGGTTTCCTAGACTTTTTTTTTTCCTTTCTCTATTCCTCATGGTACTACTCTTCTTTGCTAACATAAATTCTTACACAGAAGCTAGATTTTGCAGCAATGCCTGGCTCCAAAAGATGTGTACAAATTTAAAAATCATGCCTGCTGTTTCCTTCCTGTAAAACCAGCCTGTTTCTGGATCCCTGCATGTTAATCTGATACTTACCAGCCCAAGGGAAAGGGAGGGCACTAGAGAGATAGCCAGGAGCTGGACAAGAGAAGCATTTGAGAGAGAGGAGGGAAGAACATGCCAAAAATAAAAAAAATAAATAAAAATAAAAAATAAAAAAAAAAGGAAAGGTAAAACATGTCACTACACTTGGAATAAAATATTTTTGTATCCACGTGAGGATCGGGGGCCATGCTTGTGTCCAGGCTGTGGGTGGGCGTGAAGAATGTTCCTTCAGAGAGGGAAAGGAACATGCATGCTCGAGTCATCTCGATCCCCACCCTTATCAACCTCGGCCTCAGATCCTCATTCCCTTCGTAACGCACGAGGCCCACACGGACTGCCAGACAAACAGCAGGGAGCTGCTCACTCCGCAGAACACACATCAGTACTTCTCAGAACAGCACTTGGCTCCAAGTTTCTACTGCCCTGACTGCCCCTGCTCCTCATTTTGCCAGGGGCTGCGAGGTCATGGTAGGCCAGAGCTGGGGAATGGCAGAGGGATCACCACAGGCAGAGCCAGGAGAGGGAAAGGAAAACATTCATGGGAGCGAGCTCAGGGTTAACTTTTTAAGTGGAGCCAGATAGGAAGAGTTGAAAACGTACAAATCCTGTCAAATTTACACCGCATCCTAGAAATGATTTCTCAATTGATCACATGCTTATTATCTTGTTATCTTATGTTTTTTCAAAAAAAAAAAGACAAAATTTGGCAAAAAGTTCCAGTTTCATTGGCAGGCGTGAAAAGCCTTTATAATTATTTTCTTAAGTATCTTCATGTGTCTCTTGGCTGACTTATTCACGGTGAATTTTTACTCCTATTCTGGCTGATATCCAGCACACACCAGGGAGGAACTCAACTATTTCTAAGGAACGGTGCATTCAGGAAATAATGAAGCCAATTTTAACAAAAGTTCAAGTAAAACAATTACCTAAATCTGCTGTTGATTTTAGCTCCTGAATTTCTTTGGGAATCATGATGTCACTGCCTAGCCTAAAACTAACCCCTAAATCTAACTCCTCCTTACTTACAGAATAAATTCCATCGTATTCACAATGGTGCAGATGAGTTTGTCATCATTTCAAGCCTTACTCTACCTCTTTAGATGCATCTCCTTTTCATATATGTGCTTCAGTGTTATGGTACTACTTGAGTTTCTCTAAATATGTTGGGTTTTTCATTACTGACACTCATGCTTCATGGTGCAGCACACAGGTTTTGGAGTTAAACAGACCTAAGGTTCAAAGCTTGGCTTCCTTACCTACTAATGATGTGATTTTTGGGCAAAGTTCTTAAATTCTGAGTCTTGGTTACATCAACATAAAATGAGGAAGGGATACCTATCCCACAGCAGTACCCAGAGAGCTGAAATTAGATGTTTCTAAAGTTTTCTAAAGATCCACCTGGTGCCAGGCAGGCCTCACCTTCCTTACCCATTCTTATGCCAGTTCCGGCTTTCAAAACCACCTCAAGAGTCATTTCCCTAGGGAAGCCTTCCCTGCCAGTGTTCCCTCCATTTTTCCTTCAGCCAGACAAAAAAGCACTTCTTCCTTTTCTATGAAAAACTATGCCTTGTTGATTTTTGCACTGCCTCTTTTTCACAATGTAGCCCATTTATTTACACTCCCATCTTCATTAATGAGAAGTAAATTCCTGTGGTAGCTTGGGGCTATGTACCCCCCCAAAACCGTTTTTAAACTTAATTCATTTCCATGGGTGTGAACCCATTGCAAACAGAACCTTTTGATGAGGTTACTTAAGGTGCGGTCCAACTGGAATCCTACGAATGGAATCTTTTACAAGCAGAATGAAATTCAGAAACAGAAGGAGAATACCACAAGGAGCAGACAGAAGCTGGAAGTCCACAGGACTCAGAAGAGAAGCCAGGAGGGGCTGCCATGTATATTGCCATGTGACAGGAAAGCCAGGGACCAAGGATCACAGACAGTCAGCTGTGCTCCAGAATGCACCTGTCTTCTGGGACAAAGCATCACCTTGATGTTTCCTTGATTTTGGACTTCTCCTAACCTTAAAACTGTGAGCCGATGAATTCCTGTTGTTTGAGCCAATCCATCACATAGTATTTGTTTTAGCATCCAGAAAACTAAAATAGTACCTAAAGGCACTAGGGCACTTACTCTGCCTAAATTATCTTTGCAATTCAAATACTTAAATCAATACTTACTACAAAGTAGATATTGCATGAATGTGTAACAAATATGAACATAGAGATCACATTTTATACAATGTGTTCTGTTAGCACATAGAAATGAGTTTTAAAAAACACTATCCTTTACTATAGATATTTAAAATTGAGATACATATTACTTGTTCCATTCAACAGAGATTTAACGAGAACTGACTACATGGTGGACATCATATATAAAAACAAGCAGAACATCCCCAAGAGGAGTGGCAGGGCTTAAAAACTTGCCATGGCTGCTACCTACACAACTCTAGGAGGTATCATTCATAATTTGGTGGTTCCCTGTATAGCAGAGCTAGTCTCCAGACACACTCTCTGACATCTGCTCGCTTTCAAGGGGGACTTTCAAAAGGAAAGTATGTAGAGAAATATTAACTATCTCCATAAGTATGGCAAAGTCAAATAACTTTCAACTCTCTTAAAGAAGTCAGGTATTAGTCCTAAAGTTATGGAAAAATATATTTCACAATTTTCTCCAGAGTAACACTTTCCAATACAGTAGCTATTTGGCACATTTGGCAGCTTACATTATAATCAATTAAAATTAAATACTCAACTCCTTGCTTGTACTAACTACATTATTTCATGTATGCAATAGCATGTGGAACAACTAGCTGCCAGACTGAATAACATACACATAGAAGATTTCCATCATGAAGAAAAGTTGTATTGGACAGTGTTGTATCTAGAAAATTAAAATGAAAATCTGTTTTTTAAAACATCTAACTATTATCTTCTATCCACTTAAATTCATCAATAATTGGGCAATAAACTGTTTGTTACCAAAAAAGAAAAAAAAAAATTGGTCACTATTAACCTCCTCATGGAAAAGAAAGAAAAAAATCTTCAGGTCTGAACCATCTATTAATCTTGGTTTCACTGTTTACAAGCATGGCATTTTTCTAAATCAGCATTAGAAAGATTTTGCTTGACAGCAGAGCCGTTTACTTCATTTTAAGACGTCATTTTCTGTTCATGTTTTGACTGTTTTGTTTTTTTGGGAATTTTTTTTTTTTTTTTTTTTGCTATTTTTTAAATTCACTTATTTTCTTAGGAACAGGCAAAGGACTAAAGATGGTTATATTTGAAGCTCCTCTTCCAAGTGGATATTTTTTTCCAATATTAAACATCCCCTGAAGTTTTAACTGAACTCTCTAAAGGTTCAGTCATTGTCATATCAAGGATTAGAAAGCCTTCCAAGTATCCCCTCCAGTTATAAACATGAATTGATTCTTAATTTATTCATGCAAAAACTTCTGTCCCTATAATCTATTTAAATACTGAGAGGATCTCTCTTCATAAAGTCTCTGACTAATGAGCAGCTAGTCCTTTCTGTAGTGCGCTGGGGAATTCTAAAATCTGCCCTTTACTGTCATGGGGCAAATTAACTGCTTCTCCACATTGGTAGGGAGATTTAAATGTCTAGGTATTTTTTTTTTAAGTGTATAGGAATTGCCTGTGGCAGAGTAGCTGCTCCAAAGAAGGTAGAATCTTGCCCTTGTCTGTCTTCAGAAAAAAACATGGCATAGTTAATGTTTCTCAAAATGTGGCCTTGGACCACTTACAAGGTGTGGCCTGGGATATGCATTTGAAAGTTAGCAGTAGACTGGTATGCACATTTTAGTTTCACAACCTCTGTTTTAGGAGTAGGACCAAGGGAAAAGGACCTTGCAATATATTACCCTGACATACTGGGCTTAGACCTGCTGTCTAAGGTAATTTCAAAGATCTTCAACACTAGACTGGCAGAACACATTCTAGTGATTCTTTACATTGTGTGTGTGCATGCATGAGCATGTACATGTACATCATATGCAAAGAATATCCAGTAGAGTTACATCATAATATATATTCAGTTTGCTACATGAGGGAGCTGTAAAAAACACAGCAGAAAAACAGTCAAGAAGCCTATATATGTTGTCATTGGGACTATCATGGATTATTTGTGTCCACCAAAAACATATATTCAAATTCTAAGCCCAGTGCCATGAATGTGAACTTATTTGGAAATAGGATAGTTGAATATGTTATTCATTAAGTTGAGGCAAATCTGGATTACAATGGGCTCTAATCCAATATGACTGGTGTCTTTATATTGAGGAAATTGGACACAGACAGAGAAGATAGCCATGTGACAGAGGCAAAGACTAAATTATGCCACAAGTAAAGAATGCCTGTCACCACCAGAAGCCTACAGACTTCAGAGAAAGCATGGTCCTAATGACAACTTGATTTCAGACTTCTAGCCTCCTGAACTGAGACAAACTCCTGTGTAAGCCACCCAGTTTGGGGTACTTTGTTTCAACAGCCCTAGCAAAGTAACACATTGCCCATTATGTAACTGAGGAAAATATTCAAAAGGAGGCTCTACTAGTCACTCAATGTTTGTGAAACCAAGCAATCTAAACAGACTCAGAGTGAAAGTTTACCGTTTTCTCCATACTGTTCAAACAGCCATAGTAACCCCTATTCTCCAATCCCTCCTTCATAGTGTCAAATGGCCTGGAACAGAGAGCCTTGTCTTGTTCTGTTACTGTGTTTTATTTCTGGTGCCTGAACCACTTTGGTTGTTAAACCAAACCTTGCTGAATGGATGGATGGATTCATCAATGATAACAAGAAAATAATTGGCACCTGCTGCTCTGAAAAAAATATCAAGCAATTTCAAAGATACTTGCTATTCCCCAGAACTGCAACAGAAAGCATGAAATAGAAGGAAATATCCCTGACTCGTAGTCAAACAATTTGACTTTCCTTTCAACTTTGCCATCCACTAAATGCCTCCCAGAGATATGTGTTTTCTCAGGGCATTGCTTCCCAGCTGTAATACGAGAGACTAGACAAGATGATCTTCTGCTTTGAAATTCTTTAACTTATATTGGGAGAAAATAGCTTCTCATTCTAGCTATTGCATTCAGCTTTTTTTTTTTTCCCACAGAATAAAATAAGTTCTCCTTTTAGCTAGATTCTTTTGAATGAAATTTATCACTATGCAATTTATCTTGGAGATTTATTAAAATTCCTTCTGGTTGTTGTAATTAGTTAAGCTTAATTACATAAAGCAAAAAGTAACTTGTAAGTTATTTTATAAGTCTTTTGAACAGCTTCACTATTAATTTAATCACAACAAAGACAAACTGAAAAGTTCAATGAAATCTCTTTTAAAGATAACTTGAGAGCCCCATTTGCTGAAAAAGAAATGATTTACTAGAGACAAAAGAGATCTGAGGCTCCATTTTTCACATATATAAAGAATTCTACACTCTGGGTGATTATGTTGATTAAACTATATTTCAAAACCCAACTAGCTACACACATTAGATGATTATTTTACTAGCACTGTGATGGATGCAAATCAGATAAATCACAGTTTAGTTTTACATTTAACTATGCACATTACCTGGTTATTTTACTAACACTTTGATGGATGCAAATCAGGTAAATCATAGTTTAGTTTTACATTTCCACTTATTTTAAATGCTACTCTATTAAACAAGAAATAAAGGAATTGTATCAAGAGTTCATTAATTGACCTCACATTAAGCAAGGTCTGGGGACACTATTATCTAGCGAAGGCAAAGACAGCACTTAAAAGACTACTCACATTAAAAAGAATATTCACTATTCATCCTTTTCCAGGGTTTGAATAAAAAGCCATGAAAAAAAAAAAACCAATGTGCCTTTCCTCATATTTCCATAATAATTATTATCACTTTTTCTAGTGCTACCCTAGCTGAACACAAGTCAAAAATTTCCCTAGTCCTGGTCTGCCCAGAGGGCATTCAGCAAGTCAACTCCAGCAACAAGCTTTCTACATCACCCAGGAGGTTTGGGATACCTTCATCTGCTTTGGACTCGGGTTAGATAGAATACTCCAAGCATCCTACAAAAGATCACAGCTATTTTGGGTTCTCCTCATGGCAACCCAACATTTTCCAGACTTATAGTTGTGATATTCAGAAGGCTAGAACCTCCAATCTGTGAGTCATCTAACACAACACACTGGATGTCTACTCATAACTTCTCAAATCATCACTAACAGAAATATAAAAGATAGAGGTTTTACTTAAGGAGTCTTAAATCTCTATTAACACTTGGTTTGTCAAAAAGGAATCAATGTACTTCCAATTTAACACATACTCTGATGCCATGAATCCAGAAGCACATTTTGTGTCATAGGTATATTGTAATTATCATCAACAATCATTTACTGGGTATCTATAATGTACCAGTCTTCTAGATCCTTAACAGATATTGTCTGATTAAATCATTATGATTCCACTATAGATACTATTGAAATGATTTTACAGGAACTCAGGGTAGGTCAGAAGCCGAAGCCATACAGCTGGGAAGACACTGAGCCGAGATATGAAGCCAGATCCATCTTCAATGCCTGCATTTTTTTTCCACTATATTTCACTGATTTAATCTCCAGCTTTGCCACAATGTTTAATTCTCAGTAAACACATAATTTATACAAATGAAGTATAGTAAATCAATAATGGAAAAGCTTAAATAAAATCACAGACCTCAGATACAAGGATCAGAAATTTGAAGTGATTTTTTCAAGGTCACACAGCTATAAATGTGTTAGGACCAGGACTGAGACCCAGGTTGTATTTCTTTAGAAACAAATCCTAGGGATACTAAACCTTCTGCCACAGCATATATTCTCATATCACATATTATCAACCATGCTTTACTTTAAATACTACACAAAGAAAATAATCCACATATGCAGTGTGTGACCTTCTTGGGTCCAATGATTTTTGAGAAATTGAATCAAACTGAAATTTTGAGAAGTTTATTAAAAGGATACTATTCATCACAGTATATCATTAATATCCTAGATGATGTGAAAATAAAAAGGTAGCTAAAAGTTAGTATTTGCTATAGACTAAAATGTTATTTACATATTTGATTATGCCCTGAAATTTTAATTTCTTCCTTGAAAAATTCAAATGTAATTATAAATATATTAACAAGAAAACTTGACAGCCACATTCAACAGAGTGCTGAAGAGGAATAGAATAAGACTAGAAATCATGTACTCTAACTCAAATATTTTACCCATAAGAAAATGGGCATGTAGGAAGATATAACAACTTGCTTTAAGACATTAAAGTTCTCACTCTTGGTTGTATATTGAAATCACTTGGGGAGGATTAATAAGCGTGACGGCTGCGTTCCACCTCCACAGATTCCGATTTAACTGACATAAGATGCAGCCTGGGCATTGCAATCTTTACATCTCCCCAATGATCTTATATGCAGTGAAGATTGTAAAGCACCCTCAGATGACAAGGGGCAGAAATGGGACTAACAAGCAGTTTTCTCACTCCAGTTTACCTTATTCACTACCTCCTTTTGCCTCTCAGTTAAAAGAAAAAACAAAACAGTAGCAGTACTTTGAAATTGACAATATTGTAATTCAGAAATAGCTTAAACTCATTTTAATCACATTATTTAAATTCATATTGATGGGTAAATTGACTAAAGTCAATTTAAACAATTTAAATTGTTTGACTCATATCTCAATAAATCTTAGTGGAATTTGTATCTGATGTAACTAAACTGCCCTATATGTTCCTCTGAAGGTTTAATACAAGAAATATATCAACACAATCTCCAAATACAAGAGATAGAGCAGAAGGTTATCGAAATTTGGGATTCTTGAAAGCCCTAAAGCAATCTATGAGTATATAGTTCCACAAATGTCACATGAAACAACATAATTCAGGAAAAATATTATCTGGTAGTTTATAAATTAAGGAAGATAATACAGTATCTATGCATAATACAGACTCACTCCACCCTACAACTATCCCAATAGCTGAAAATTTTATCCAGAGGGGGGGAAATGTCACTGATGGCTCGGTGGTTTTTTTTTTGGCTAGTAAAAGATACTAAGAAGTCTTTACTAATAAAATAGTTTCTTTTCAGATGTTCATAAACAAGTTCTCATTTAAAAAGTTGCAACATTGATATTTAAAAGACCCAGGCAGTGCACGGGCGGTTCAGTGGTAGAATGCTGGCCTTTCCTGTAGGAGAGCCGGGTTGGATTCCTGGACCACGCACCCAAACAAACAAACAAACAAAAAAAGCAGGGGTTCCAGCTGCCTGCCCCTGCAAAAGAAAAAGAAAAAAAAAAAAAAGGCCAGGAGGTAGTTGCCATTAAAAAAGACCGGTTTTTCATGATTAAGATCATCTGTCTATTTCAAAACTTTTTAAAAGTTGCTTTAGTGTACTTTCAGTGGAATGCTGGGGATTTTTAGCAATTCTTCTGGGGATTATCTATAGGAATGTACATCTATTTTACAACCCTAGGGATAGATCTTAAGTAATAGAAAACTGATGGCAATGCAAAAGTTTTCTCTTCACAGCAATGAATATGATTCCAGTTCATGGCAATGCAAATTAATTATATCTGGCCAAAAATACAAATTTCTGAAAGTCAAATTCTCATTTGAACATATTACTGGTTCCCTCATTAAATAATGAGGTAAATAAAACCTTTGACTACTGTTCATTTTATAATTCTATGGAAATTTGACCTTTTTGGAAATTTTATTTTAAAATAGGAAAAATGGGCTATATATTCCATATTTATGTTTTGTGGAAATAAAATGTATTATATGAGTATTTAATACGTTCCTTTTAGCTAAAAGGAATCTAGCTCAATTTAGTCAGCAAAAAAATCTTAAGCATTACTTCAGATTTTCTTACTAGGCTCAAGTTGATAAAAACTAACTCTAAACAACACTTCAAATGTTTTTACTAATCTAACCAATGGATCAAAGCAAGTGACTTCATAGAATGATGGTCTCAAATAAACCTCTTTCTTAGAAAAATCTGATGTTATCCTTCATATTTTTTATACTCCAAAGCCAAGAGATTCATCCTGAGCTTAAAAGCTTTGCTGTACATTTCCACCCAAATGTCCCTCATAACCTTACACTAGAATTCAAAATTCAAAATTCACCATACCCCATACCTCCCAAGTATTGTGTCAAACCCATCCCTTCTTTCTGTGTTGTTTCTTACAACAGGTGGCATAACACTCCTAGCCACCGACCTCCAATTACACAAGTTGAATCCTTTCTTCAGCTCCATTCATCTAGATATAATAACTCTCCAATTCCATTCCCACTCTAGTAGTTAAGAGCTCATCATAAATTCATTGCTTATTTCACATTCATGGTCCTCATTGATCACTCAGCCAGAATGATCTACTATAGCTATTAGAGCAGTTTAGAAACACCACTCTGACTTTGGCACAGCCCTGCTTACATCTCTCCTTGGTTTTCCACAACAGGATAAAGGCTCTTAAACACAGTGCACAAGGTCCGCCACCCCCTGTACTTGTTTCCTTCTGCATCTCACCTGCCACCACACGTACTTACACTGTTTCTTGCCTTTTGCTCTTTCTGTATTGAATATTTCCTTGCTCCCCTAAACCCTCACCCACTTCCCTGGTTACCCTTCTAAAAACACAATTTATATCATCTCTCCCTAAACAGCTTTCCAGGCCAACACCTATCTCAAGGCTCTACTATTTAAAATATCACATATGGGCAGGCCATGGTGGCTCAGCAGGTAAGAGTGCTTGTCTGCCATGCCCGAGGACCCGGGTTCGATTCCCGGTACCTGCCCATGCAAAAAAATAAATAAATAAATAATATCACATATATTTTGGTGATTATACCTAAAGAACAAAAATGATTATAATCATCTGCTTAAACAAATAGCTTCCATTACTGGCCTGGGATCTCCTTTAGGGCACAATTACATCAATTCTATTCAAATCATTATAAATTTTCAAAGTCTGCTACATATATTGTTATGTTCAGTTCCTAAATACATTTAAGCAAATATAAGGACTATTAGGTGGTATATCTATTTTAGATTCCTTCCTAAAATGTTTGCACTGAAAATGCAATAAGAAATATATATATATATATACCTATTTTTTCACTTAACATGTTAAACTTTCATGGTGCAAAGGCTCTTCTGTTGTCATTTTCAAGGAACACCCTAAAACAACAAATAAATTGATATGCAGATCAAGAAATGGTGTCTTAGAGTCTCTTTCCCAGTGATATTTTTACCACCAGTGGGACATAAGGCATTTTTATAAATATTACTCTGTCAAATATTCTCTCAATCCCCATTTTAAATGTTTTTTTAACCATGATTTTCATTACTTATTAAGCTGTTTTTAATTCATGTTGGTTGGTTGCAACCATAGACACTACATATTTCACCAATTCTTCCATCTTCTCTGTTGCTCCTCAGCTACCTCAAGTATTTTTAACATGTTATGTTAACAGAGTTCACTACTAAAATTTTATATCTTTATATGTATGAAAGATAAATAAAAATATATACGCTGGAATACCTATCACAATGTTTTGATTTAATGATAGTGGAACCCAGAATTTTCAATAGAGTAAATATTAACCTGTAAAACATAAAGGATCAGGACATCACGGCTCAAAGGCATAAAGCTTCTTACAAAGAAATTATTAGGCAGGAGATGACTCTCAGCAATATCTGTGATAAGACAGAAATCACTCTACACAAATCTACAAAGATAACAAAATACGTTCATTCAGAAGAAGCCCAAAGGACTAAGAATGGGGAAGAATCCAGTGATTTCTAGTATGAATAATGCTATATTCTTAAAAGCATATATTAATATCATGATAGTACCAAAATAATGCTAAATTATCAGCTTTCATTGAACCTCTTTCTTCTCCTAGTGCACAATGTCCTTAAAGTACCACATTTCCAAATCTATGATCCCTCTCATGGCACAAAAACAATAGCTAATATAATGGAGGAGCAATTTCTGAAACAGTACTGTAATGCCCTAGATCCCGTTAAATGTAGGCCTTAAACATGCCTAGAAATTCCTGGAAAGTCATTTTGTTCATAATATAAAATGTGCTATATTCTCCCAGGTAACGCATCTGTAATCAAAATGCTCATTGTGCATGAGATTTCCAAAGCCCCAAATACTGACATTCGCAAAGATGGATCTTTCCACCTGCTTCCTTTGTTGAAAGGTGAGAGAGAGACAAGATAATATTCCATCAGCCTTTGGAGGTCTCTAAAAAGAAAGCACTCAATAGATCAAATTTTTAATACTTGGATGTTTCTGCATCTCTTGACATATGGATGGTTTCATAATTACCAAACATATGGCATGCAGTGTGACTTTTTATTTATTTTTATAAAAACTTTTAAATTTAATAATAGTTTAATAATAATAGAAAAGTTGTGAAGATAGTACAGAGAGATCCCATATATCTCCCATCAGATTGCCCCCTATTATTAATGTTTTACATTACCATAGTACATTCCATCACAATGCATGAACCACTATGATACATTATTCAAGTCCAAATATTATTTAGAAGTACTTAGTCTTTATGTTGTTGTTGTTCTAGGATCCTACACAGGATAGCAAAATACATTTAGTAATTATATCTCCAGTTTCCTATTTGCTGAGTAATTATATCTCCAGTTTTCCTGACTCTTGTTTTTGATAACTTTGACAGTTGTGAGTGCTGGTCATGTATTTTATAGAATATTCCGAAATTGGGGTTTGTATAATGTTTTCCTCATGAATAAAATGGTATTTGGGGGTTGGAGGAAGAAGTACCATCAGCACAACTCCTCCCTGTTGTTAACCTCGACCACCGGTCTGAGGCAGTGTTCCTAAAAGTAAAGTTACTTTTGTGTCCCCCTTTCCACACTATACTCTTTGAAAGGAATCATTACGTACAGCCCACATATAAGAGATGGAGAGTTTGCTCTAACTGCTTGAGAGGAGAGTATTTACAAAAGTTATTTGAATTATTTCTGCATGAGAGATTTCCCCATTCTGTGACATTCAATCATTTATTTATATCAGTATGGATTTGTACATATCCGTTTAAACTTTGGGTTATAATCCAATACTATTTTGTTTCATTTGTTGCTCAGATTGTCCCAGCTTTGGCCATTGGAAGTTTTTTCCGTTGGTACCTGTGTCCTTTGAACTTAGCCTCCCTGATGTGCACATATGTGTGTTTGAGAATTTCCTTACTCTCTGACACTAAAAAATGCTCCAGGTTCATCTTTGATATTCCCTGTCTCAGCCCTACAATCAGCCATTTCTCCAAAAAGTTCTGGTTCCTCTTATTGGAGACGGTATTAGAAACCAAGACGTGGGTGCTGTGTGTGCTCATAGCTGTTGGGGCATGGTTACTTCTGGCCTTCTCAGCAGACAGAACAAAGACTTGTGTGTATATATATTGGCCCATGTTTATACACATAATGATAAATGTTTCTATATATATCCATCTCTTTTTATATTGCCTTTTTTATTTTGTCATCATCAACCAAACTAAAAATGTTTCTCTCCCAGAACTGACCACCTAGACAATGAGATTCCGTTTTTTAATTGATGGTGGTTTTGATGTTTCAGTGCAGAACTTAAGAGTTTCCTATTCTAAACCCTCCTTGTGGCTGCCTCCTTGATTCATAGTAGAATGGTTTGGCAGACTTCACTGTGTACACTATTTTTGGTCACTTTCCTTGGTCCTAGCTTGGCACTTCGCATATACAACATTCCACAAGTGCTTGTTGAACAAATGCATAAAGGAATGCACACACGAATAACACCTAGCACTTTCCTCTTCACTCTCAATGTGCTTTCATCCTCATTCCACAGAAGAAATTAGAAGCCATTTTGTGGAAGCTGCATATAGAATCATGTTAATATTAATTAATATTAATACTTAAAATGCTAATGAGCAGACAAGTTACAAAAGAGAAAACACAAATACTAAATAAACATAAAATGTTCAGCTTCATAAGTAATAAATGTTAATTAAGTGAGCTATTCCTTTTTACCTCTCAAATTTGTAAATAATTCAAATATACCTCCTAATTTTAGTAACTATGACTTAAGACCAGCATTTTATTAATGGCTTTCAGACACTAGTAGAAATACATATGATTCCTATTTTCTATCCTACTCATTTCTGGATTTTCTAAATTGCACTGAAGAGAAGAAAAGACATTTAACAATCCAGAAGAAAAAAAAAAAACAACTAAAATCACCCAGTAATCATAATATTGGAAAATATAAAATTATAAATTCCAGGTCAGGCATTTTAACACAATGGAATAGACTAAGATACTGGCTACAATTTTCATAGTATGAAAAAGGCCACTTCAACGTAATTCTTACACCAATTCACTTCAATTTGATTTTTAAGGAAAAAAGTCTTCAATCAGTAGGAAATTAATTTTTTTAGTATTTGTAAGCAATTGCTTCCAGGATAAGTATTCACACTAAGACATAAGAAACACAATAAAGTGTTTCTGCAAGAGAGCTCTTAATGAGGGGAAAGGAAGGTAATGCATTAGGGACTCAAATGAGACAAGAAAACCCTCTATGGGGAGAATCTGACGGTAAACCAAAGGCCTGGAAAACTGAAACATGCTTTGCCTCATATCTAAAACTGTGTTTTATGTACGTAATGTTTAAAAGGACTTTGTCCAGAATATGAGCCTATGGGTTCTTTCCTAAAAGGAAGCAGCTGTTGACACAGATGTGGTCTCGTTCTGTTATTCAAACTAAAGCCCCACTGGATAGAAGCAGGTTAATATAGCTTTAACGATGGCAGATTAGATATTTGGCCTGTCTGTTAGACGTAAATGAATCTGCTTTTTTGAGAACAGCTCTTGATGACGCACAATGTTACAAATCCAACATAAGAAGGGCAGTTTAAGGCCTGGTGACAAAATGCATATGTTAGTGGATCAAAAATGTTGTATGCATGAGAAAGACATATGTAAAAATATAACGCTGGAATTTTTAATTTTTATTTGGAGATAGGATTCGAGATCTTGAAAGGATAGCCTTTCTAAAGGGTAAAATAAGTGACCATATTTATGGGTTTTGATGCTTAAGAGAAACAAATGCTGGAGAAAATACTGAAAAAAATCAAGATTTTTTTTTCCACATCAACTATAGGGCTAATTATTTTAATTATTCCGATTGACAAAATAATCAGGAATGTGATGATCTCAAAGAGTGCTTTATGGGGCAGAAGCAGGGATCAATTCCAGGTAGTCCAATTGCAACACCACCACCAGATCTTAAACGCTTAAGCTATGCTGTTTCCAAGTTGTTTTCCAAATTGCAAACTGGATTCTCTAAAAGATATTCTGTCTGAGTTTCTTTTAAAAACTAGCTCAGGATGAAATATACCAAACCCTAGGAAAGCGTTCTTCTGAGCTAATTATTGTTCACCCAATTCATTTGACAGATATTTGTTGAGCACCTAATATATGTCAGACACTGTTCCAGATGCTTGGAAATATCAGTTATCAAGACAAAAAAAAATAGTTATAATCGTTGCTAAATTCTAGTGAAAGAGACAGGAAATAAATAATTAATCATAAATACATTCCTATCATGTATTAGAAGGTGATAAGTGCTCTGGAGGAAGAGAATAGGATACAGTAGATTGGAAGTGGAGGGGGAAAGTCAGGATTTCAATTTTGTAATGGAGAGGTCAGGGTAAGCTACACAGGCAAGGTGATAATTGGTCAAAGACTTAAAAGAAATGGCAGACAGGAAAGGAACAATAAAGATATCTGGGGAGAAAGTGTTCCAGGCGGAAGGACAGCCAGTGCAAATGCCTTCAGTAAGAGTGTTCCTGAAACACACAAGAAATAGTAAGTTTAAGTGTGGCTGAATCAGAGTGAGTGAGGAGAAAGGTAATAAAAGATGAGGTAATGACACAGATAATGGGGCCCAATAATATAGAGTTCTCTATGTGGTTAGAAGAACTTTAACATTTACTCTGAGTGACACAGTAAGCCATTTCTTGGGGATCAAATCATGTTCTCCGCAAGAACATGTTCAGGTTCCAACCCTTGTCCCCTGGGTATTAACCAATTTGTAAATAGGACTCTTAGAGATGTTATGAGTCATGGTGAGCCCCAAGTAAATGAGGATGGGTCTTATCCAATATGGCTAAATCCTTATAAGCAAAGGAAATTGGATGTTGAAATAGAGGTCAAAGGGAGCAGCCAGAAGCTGGAAGTCAACACAACAGAGAAGAGAAAGGAGAAGACACCACCATGTGTGACCATGAAACAGAAAGTCAAGGACTAGGGAATCTCCAGCAGCCAGCCTCAGAATGCAGAATGACACAGTCTCCTGGGAGAAAGCTTTTATGACACCTTGATCAAAACCATAAGCCAATAAATTCTTGATGTTTAAGTCAACCCATTATAAGGTATTTGCTTTAGCAGCTAGGAAACTAAACCACCACTGGAGGGTTTCAAGCAAAGGAATGACTATGTCAGTTATGAGAATCACTCAAACTACAACTATTGTGAACAGACAGGAAGGAATGAAGAGTGGAAGGAGGAAGAATAACTGAGGGATTTTTGCAGTAAGCAAGAGGCATGATGCTACCTTTGACTACAGTTGAAGTAATAGAGGTAGTAAGGAGTTATCAGATACTGCATTATTTTGCAAGCATAATCAACTGAGCTTGTTGGTAGATTGAATGTGATGTGAAAGAGAATGAGAGGAGGCAAGGATGACTCCCAGACAACTGGAATGACTACCAGCAGAGATTAGGATGGTGCAGAAGAAGCAGGTTTGGAATCAACGATTGGGAGTTCCATCATGTAAACATGGAATTTGAGAATATCCAAGTCAATAGATCAATGATTGCAGGTGGCTATATGAGTCTGGAGTTCAAAGGGAGTGATCTGAACTGGACATTTAAACTCGGGAGTTGTCAGTTTGTTCCTTAATTTCTAATTTCTAGAGGAAGGAAAGTAAAGCACTCATTCATCACTTAACGTGTTATGTACTGCACCATGCACTTTCACATACCTTTTCTAAAAATTCTTACAACATTCCTGTTTTTACAGACTTGTAAATTAAACTAGGAAAGCCTAAGCCAATGCCTTGTGGCTAACCAACTTCCATTATGGCTATGAATTTTGGAAGAAGCAGAGCTTGCATCATACACAGGTTTTTCCATTAGCTGTATAATCTCTCAAGGGCCCAATACACAAAGAAATGTAGCTTACATTGTGGCTGTGATGAAGAAAAAAAGGACTCCAAAAACTGATACAGAACTGTGTATAATTATCCTCTCATATTATAATAAATGCCTTGAATGATGCTGAATGGTTGCATTTACAATTGTATTTTGTAACCCTCTGTAAAGAAATAATGAAAGTATACAAGGCCTTTTACCAAGTTCAATCAAAATATTTAAAACATTTTACAGTTTTGTTTCTCAACTTGTCTTCTTGACAAATCATCAGTTTTTCATAACATTTTATTTTGATGTCAAATATTAACCAGATTGTGTACACATATGTAAAACATTAAGTTACATATTTCTTTAAAACAGAACATAAAATAATGGCTTATTCATTTGATGCCACATTTTCCAAAGAAAAATACTAAAATTCTTTCTCTTCCCAATCACTTCACTTTCAAAGTTTCAAAATACTTCTATTGTACTGTTTAAGTACATTAGTTACCCATGATGGAGACCTTTCTTAGAAAATTAGCTAAGTAAAAGCATCAAATACCAATGTTGAAGAGATATTTATGATCCAAATTATAAACTCCACTATAAATGTAGAAACCTGACTACCAAATATGCCATATTTGAACAAAATAGAACCACAGGACTTATTACAAATGAATCTAAATATGTTACTATGACAACTCTTGCCAAAATTTCCTTTAGTAAGACAGTTAATAAAAGTTTAATATACTCATTTATATATTAAATTCCCAAGAGCGAGACTTCAATATCATAAACTCTATTCATGGTAGACAGAAAAGAAAATAAAAATTTGTAAAATTATTCAGTTTATAATTTAGTAAAATATCATATATATAGCACCTATTTTATGAATATACAATAAAACTCAAGAAAATAATTTTAAATGCACATATTCACATGGGTTATGGTTTTATAGGAGGGGTTGACTCAGAAAACAAACACTGACTTAGAAACAGATTTATAAAATAAACTTGTGGAGAATTTGTATTTGTTTAACCAGTTCTATACACACAAATCCCACACATCTTTATAGTCCCTTAGCTCTCTGACCCATATCTAATATATATTATTTTGTACCCTCTAGTATTTACTAAATAGTTTTCAAATAATCTTTGCTTACCAAAACCATAGGATTTACAGTGTTGCCTTAGCAGACTTTCAAATGTGTGTTTATTGGGGCATTAACCCATGGGACTTGAGATGCCTCTCATCTCCCAGTTCAGCCAGAGCAACTCCATTTTCTGTTTTGTATATGGCAGTTCCTAGTAATAATGTGCTGCAAAAAGACTTCTGTCTGCAGAGTTCTCACCTGCTATGCTGGAGACCCAGGTTCAATTCCCGGTGCCTGCCCATGCAAAAAAAGAAAGGGGGAAAAAAAAAGACTTCTGTCTGGTGCTTAAAAAATAATTTGGAAAACCATAATTGTGGAGATTTCCTAACCAAAATAATATTTCAATTTATTAAGACATCGAAAGTTTCACATTGATCTAACAGAACAATGGAATGAAAAGGGGGACCAGCAATAGACACTTGGGATTAATTTTACTTCCCCTAAAAGAAACAAGAGCAAAGTAAATGTGCTTTGTGTAATTTACCAGAAAGTTTAACATTTGAAAAATATCAGTTTTACAAAATGCTGAGTTATTTTCAGCAGTGTGGAAAGATTCACCATGGGGCATGTTTACTTCAGAGGACAGAAAACACTTCAGAACAAAAAGTCCCTTTAGTAAGGTCTAGAAAAATGCCATCTTTTTAATTGAAATCTTATTATTTCTGGGAATTGAGTAACAGAGTTATAATTATATACAATTTATAGACAAGCAAATGAAGAGCAGTGACAAAAAAAAAAAATTACAAGTGTTACAAAGTTAACGACCCTTGCTAACAACAAGTAGAGGGAGACTCCTAGGTCAAGTTTCACAGAGTTGCGCATGTACCACATAGAATCTTGTTACTGTGTGATAAATTAATGTGTCATGAACTTACTATAATTGGGACTCAAGTTATAGGCCATAAATACAGACTGCTGGTTATGCTTTGGAAGGACATCTAAATTGAAAGAATGGAGCTTTTCTTTTTTGAGCTAAAATAAACCTGTCTTCTTTCTTTTTGTATGGACTGCCAAATCATTTACTTTTTCCACCAAGAAGTCTCTTCACTTCATAGCTACAAGGAAAAGGTCTTTCAGCCACTGGCAAATCCTCTGTGCAGCAGAAATAATGCCCTCCACCCCACCCAGCTATCCCCCTCCAAATCCCAAAACCCATGAATACGAAGCAAAAGCGACTCCATACATGTGGTTAAATTAAGGACTTAAAAATGGAGAGATGACCCTAGATTATACAAGTGGGTCCACTGTAAATCCCAAGGGTCTTTATATGAGTTGGGAGAAGACGAGAGATATTAAAATGTGCAGTTATTTCTAAATTTTACTACTGAGAGGAGGTCTGAAGACAAGAAAGGTCAGAGTGAGGCAAGGAAAAGCTTCAGTGCACCTTTGCTCGCTTTGAAACTGGAGATCTTGGCCACACCCAAAGAGAATTGGGTTGCATTGAGCTACAAAAGGCAAGGAAATGGATTCTATGAGAAAAGAATGCAGACCTGCCAACCACATCTTGATTTTAGCCCTATGAGGTTTGGTGTCAGGCTACTGACTTACAGAACTGTGAGATGGTAACTTTGCATTAATTTACCACTAAGTTTGTGGTAGTTTGTTACAGTAGCAATAGAAAACCAATACAGTTGGCTTACACCAGCATGGTTTATTTATAAATGAAGAAATATTTTTTAATTAATTCAAGAAATCTGCACTGAAAGTCTAAAATGTGCTGGGCTCTAGGCACTGAGATTGGAAGAAGACTAAGATGTATTCTCTGCAGTCAGGAGTAAATAGTTCTCCCACACACATGAATTGGCTTCTGTGTACATATTACATGTGGGTACACAAGTGTTTATCTTCATGTAGAATGTTAACAGAGTAACTTAAAAGAAGAGATTTTAGATATTATCTTAAGGCAACTGTATAAATGAGGCAACTATAGCCAAGAGAGGTCACAATTTGCTGTGCCCGGGAAGACAATTCTCCTATTCAGGAAAGTTGCATCTGTTTTCTTAGAATCAACTGGTATTTTTTTGCTTAATTAATGAAGTGGAAGCAACTTGAAGCCTAAGATTGAGATATAAACACTCCCTAAGGTTAGATTATGAATTAATCAGCCTGAACTACTCTGAAGAAAATAAGCTCCAACAAAAATTTTTGATATAAGAAAGTGTTTCATATTTTCTAATAACAATAAATTATTACCAATTCCAGTATTTTGAAAAAAATGCAATTTAAAGAAAACAGACCTCAGAATGTCATATAAATGATAATGACTATTAAAAATGTAAACCCCAAATAAGCAAAAAACTATCACACATAGAATTATAGTGACATGGCAATGATGACTCCTTAAAAATATGCAACTGGAAAGTTTAGTCTCTTATTTATGTGAAGTTTTCCACATAACTCTAGGATCAAAAAGCAGAAATTCAAATTAAATGACACTTCAAGATATTTGATCTATACGTATTCCAACATTCATCTCTGTCTAGAACATTACCTGTGTCATCTTCTGAATGGCTCCTGACTGGTAAAGATTTTCTATTTTTGATAGTTAATTGTTAAGGAGGAGATAAAAACATTTCCTTCTCGCTTATTTTTTCACAGATGTAGTTGCCAGCATTTGCTTATTTCTAAAGTGAATTAGGAAGAAAGAGAACAGTCTTTCTTTCAAATACTTGCTAAAGCCCCAGGAATCAGAAACATTGGCTTAATAAATATTTAATATTAATTGGTATTGTAAACCAGTGCTGCAACTAAACTTCATATTAATATCATTGAGTATTCTAAACATGAATACCAATCTAATAAACTTCATTTATCATCTCTGATTAATTAAAGAGTCTTAAATATATTAAATTCAGGGAACACTTGCATGATTTATACAATGACTAAATGGTGGTGGTGACGATCCCCAATGACAGCAGTACAGCTAACTTTCACAATAATCCAAAGAGATATGCTTCTCCTCTATTTACAGGTAAGGAAAATGACCTAGAAGGATTAAGTATCTTTCATAAAGTCATAGAACTATAAGTGGTAGAGGTGGGATTCAAACTCTGAACAAAGCAAGGTCTCTAGCACCCAAATATCAGTCCATAACCCTCTACTACCTCATCTCTTGTAGGCAAAAGTCAGTAGTAAATAGGGAACTACTGAACTGAGTATTTGATTCTGGTATTTCCTAAACCCCTAGCTAAAGAACACTGAAGATATGAATTAAATCATTCTTAGGCATGTTATGCCTTTCTGTAAATTAGGAAGTTTGGATTCAATGATATTAAATATTAATTTATTTAATTCATTTATGTTTAAATTAATTTCAAAGATACATTCTGAGTACTTCCATGTGCCAGAACTGTTCTAGGTGAACAGAACAGAAAAAGGCTCTGATCTCGTTCTATTGAGGAAGATAGATGATGTGGAAATAAACATTTTTTTGGTGGCCTTCCCCAGGGAAGGCCCTTATGATAAGGGATATTTGAACTGTGACCTGAATAGGGTAGGGGATTAAGCCATAGGCATATGCTAGGGCAAGAGCTTTCCAGACAAGGAAACTCACTCCGATGGCACCTTCAAAGTCTAACCATGTTGGACACTCTTTTGACTAAATGATTTTTCTGTATGATTGTGGGATTCACACTTTAAGTGATAAATTTAACATGATAAAAACGTTGGAATTGATTAGTGGTATTCTGTTTCCTAGGCTTTTTATCCCTAACTGAAAATCTATCATTTGGAAAAGGAGCAAATCATGTGATTCAGAAAGAAGCACCAAACTGGTCACAGTAACCCTTACAAAAAATATGAAGTATTATATATGTATATGTACTGATATAAGTAAGGATCATCTTCTGGATTAATATTAATTATTTTGTGAATTATCATTTACAAATGACTAAACAACTATTTTCATTCCAAAAGTTTTCAAAGTTCATTCCATGTGGAAATTAGAAAGCTTGACAAGTACCAAGAATAAATTCTACCATATAGTTAATACTATAAGAGAAGAAATGGCACAAAGTTAGGTGAGTTCTTGAGCATAAAACTCAAATAATGACAACTTAATGCACTAAATTTGATACATCCAAGACAGTAATACAATGATTTACATTACTATTATTCTGACAATTTAGCATCCTTTCACAATTTTACTGCCAAACTAACTTGGATTTTATAAAATAGCCTGGAATGATCACTTAGAACATAGTGGCTAAGATCACTACAATATAGATTCATTTCTATAAGTACACATTAGAGGATTAAAAGCAATGCTTTTGGTTTAATGTGTTAGGGAAATAAAAATAATGAACTATTAAAAAAATAATGAGCTGTAACTACTACCTTCTATGGATAATTTCAAATCATTTCTATTGAACTAAAACAGAAAAGTTGATATGAACAAGTTGGGGGAATCATCTGATATCTATTTAGAATAGTAATATCACCCATGGCTGGTGTGCCACTTTGAAAGTATTACGTATCCTAGAAAAGCCATGTCTTAATCCTGATCCAGTCTTGTGGGAGTAACCATTTCTTTTAATCCTGACTCAATACTGTAGGTTGGAAACTTTTGATTATATTATCTCCAGGGAGATGTGGCATACCCAATTGTGGGTATGACCTTTTGATTAGACAGAGATGTGACTCCACACATCCCAGGTGGGCCCTGATTAGTTTACTGAAATCTTTTAAAGGTGAAAACATTTTGGAGAGAGTCAGAAACAACAGAAGCCTCAGAGTTGACCAAGAGTAGATACAGATGCTTGGAGAACAGTTGCTTCTGAAAACAGAGACAGAGATGTTTAGAGATGCTTGGAGCCCAGCAGACATCACCGTGAGACGTTAAGCAAACCAGAACCTGGAGCGAGCCAAAGAAAGCCAAGAGATGGAAGGCAACCCTGGAGAAGCAAAATGAGGAACCCCCACAGGAACAGAGGCCGAAAGCAATGGAGCCCAGGAGCAAGGACCAGCAGGTGCCAGCCACGTGACTTCCCAGCTGACAGAGCTGTTCCAGACTCTCAGCCTTTCTTGAGTGAAGGTTACCTCTTGTTGGTGCCTTAATTTGGACACCTGTACTTCCTTGGAGCATAAACTTATAACTGATTAAATTCCCCTTTTTAAAAGCTGTTTCAGTTCTGGTATATCTCATTCTGACAGCTCGCAAACTAACACAGCTGGCTAAAATGCAAAATCACTTATTCCCTCTATAACTCAAAGAGGGAATATCACTTTCCAAGGAGTAATCAGACTTGAGCTTGGTGCAGGGGTTACACAGACTTACCTTTAGAGAGACAAAAACATTACCTTTGATGAATAGCTTACCTTTTCCAATTTAGCTATTAGAGCTAAATTTTCCAAAACTTTTGTAAGTCCAAAGTCAGAGAAAACAAATGCAACTCCTTTTTTCTAGTGCTGTGAAAACATATCATTTAAGGAGAAAATGCGTATACTTGAACCAAGAATCTACACTAATATTTATTTTTCTTTCTACCTGTAACATTTAAATATTCACTATGGTGAAAGAATTAAATCTTTTTTCACTTTAAACATTAAAGAACAAATAAACAGAGAAGCAAAGCCCTCCAGGAAGATATATATTTTTTAAAGAATAGAAACTCATTTGAATAAACAATTTCATTATAGAGTTCTGTTTAGTGAACTGGCTGAGAAATGGTTCAGATAACAAACACGAACTTTTTTTTTCAGAAGGAAAAAAGAAAGAGTATTAGATACAATGAACAGGAAAAAGATCTGAAGCCCATATCAAAATTGGTTAGGGGACCAACTTTAGATTTTGGACCCTTCAGTAATTCAGATCAGTATTCTCCTCAAGAGTGGAAAGAATAATCACTTTCTTCTTTTAATGTATAAATTAACTGCTTCTTTTCATTTGGATATCAAAACATATAGGTATTAGATGGAAAAAAAATGAAACAAACAACACATAATCCAAAATAAAGTTTTAAAAAATGCACTAAATTCTAATTAGAACTGTTTGCTCATGATATATTCTACTTTATTATAACATATAACACAGTTTCTGTTTTCAAGAGGCCCTTTTCACTTACAGGAAATCTTAAATGCCTCTCTCTAATGGCTTATATCCTATTTTGATTTAAATATTCTCACAAAACAGAATGTACTAAGAGAAGTTTGACTGAGACAATGTGTTTCAATTTCATCAATGTGAAAAAAAAACGTTGAAGCCTAAGCCAGAGACAGGAACTCTTGCTTCTCTACAGCAGCAATAGAGGGGTACTGTGGCCAAATGTACCAACTTGTATTCTAAGCCAGGCTCAACCACTTAGCAGGGAGAGTGACCTTAGGCAAGTCACCTTGCTGAACTCAGTTCTCCTTTGTAAAATGAGAATAGTAGTAGCGTGAGACAGATGAAATTTTTGTGAGGATTAATAAGCATATGGGTAAAACCTTCAGTACAGCATCTGATGCCGGTTATGACTCAGTTAAGTGCTGCATGCTGTTAACGACGGTAAAAACACAAGATGAGAGAATATATGCAGTTCATATCACCTGTCAAACTCACTGAACTATAGAATAAGACCCGTCTATCTCAGTGCATTTAAACTGTACTTCGATACAATCACCAAAGAGAACTTGGATAGGTAGGGGAACAGGAGTGAGGAGAGGGAAGAGAAATAAACTACTTAATTCTTTTAAACTGAACAAGGCTAATACAAGTGATTTCTTTGAAGATGTTTGTCTTTGCATTATTATACCAGTATTTATACAAATACTAACTGTTATTCAAATATTTCTTTACATATTCATAAAAATTATATTGCTAATCTCATTATAAATTTTGAAACAGACTAAGGAACAACCTTAAGAATATTCAGCAGTCCATTTATAATTGTCATCCTTATAAATCTCTTCACTGCCCATCCCCAGGGATTTTGTAGGATTACACTGAAATGATATATTAACAAAGAAGACCAGGGAATACTAACTTCAAACAAGACCATGGGTAGCTAAGGAGAAGCTGCTGCACAGTGCTCACAGTTTTATACACTTTACATGTATTTTCTCATATAACCTTCCATCCACTTTACAGAATGATGTTCTGTAACCTATCATATAAATATGTAACTCCAGAATGATTAGAGTTAATACACCGTTCCGTGTCACAGAGTTTGAGGTGTCAGAGGACGAGCTTGACCCCATGTCTGAGTCTCAGGCTGTGATTTTAATCACTACTTCCCACAGGGCAAAAAAGTACAAAACTACATAGATGTGCCAAATTACCACCTATAAGTCAAATGCACAATGTGATCTTTGGTCCATCTCTTTATATCTCAATGTAAGGAAGCAGTCAGTCATTTTGGGTACCTGCCTTTACTTCTGTTCCTTTCTGTGTCTATAGTTAAGGAGGGAGGGAGGGAGGGAAGAAAAATAACCAAAAATTGATTTTCATTATATTCTATATCACAGATACAATAGATTTTAAGTATAAGAGATGAAAGGAAATTTAAGATGAAGCTTGAAGAAGTCAAAATAGGACTTGGAAGATTTTATATGTATATTTTTACCTTTTAAAAGTAATTTTAGATTCAGAAAAGAGTTGCAAAGAAGTACACAATTCCTACATATCCTTTACTCAGGGAAGCAGCATATTTTAATCTACAAACTCCACAGTGCCCACCGATTTAGGAGACCTGAGATTTTATTTTATTTAATGTTAGACTAACTTTTCTAAATTAACAGCATGGGTATAGTTTTCACTTTACATGACAGAGGCTGGAGTAGGAAATGCTTAATATGGATAAATGAGAAAACTGTAGGACATAGATTATATGATTTCTTTCTGTCCAACCTCCTCTTAATCTACCATATATTCCCAGCAAGTATTTTTCTGCAACAATACATATTTCTGTAGAGGAAATTAGCTCAAACACAAGTTGTAAAAAGTGAGATAGCAAAAGATAAATTGGTTTACACATGATCTTTTTCTCCAGCTGGTTAATGTTTGACCACCAAGCTATGCATAAAACCCAAAATATACTAACACAATCAAATAGAATAAGACATGGAGTAATGCATTACTGTACCTTATGCCCATTTGCTCCCACCCCATTATTCATCATTCAGTTTGACTAATGGTCCTCTCCTGGAAGTGTCCAATGTGTTCTCCCTACCGCTACTACTCAAAAGCCTCTTTTGCTTACATCTCTTTCTAACAATCTACTATCACAGCTTATCTTTAAAAGTAACAATCGATATTTAATGAAGGATTTCTTTACTTGAAACTAAAATGTATTTCTAATGCTGCTGGTATTTTGTTGAGGATTACTATTGTTTCTGTTAGTCTCTAACAAGGTAGCATAGATTTTGGTGGTTTGTCTCAACACAATTTTTCTCATATTCCCATTTTGCTAGTGTGTTATTTGCAGAACCCCTAGGTTTTCCAGGGACTTATCACACTATGATAGAAAAATTTGCCCATTGTTTTATCATTTTAACATAGAAATACAGGAGATTTTCCAATTAAAGACCTTCATCATGTTGAGAGATTATCAGAAATTCACTTTAGAAGATATAGATATTTGAATATATAAATATATATTCTGAAATGTGCATATAAAATGGCACAATTGTATTTTTGGTATTGATAGGTATAAAGTACTTAATCAGTTATGTCAGAGCCACATTAAGTTGCTGTTTTTTTTTTTAAATTTTTATAAGGATGTTTCCTAAATAAATACACCTTCTTTAAGGAACCATCTCTCGTAGTTTCCATTATAGGGATCTGATAGTCCTCCTGAATGGAAATATCTAACTATATAATTTTCATTAAATAATAAGTACCCATCTCAACATGCAAAGTGAGCAACCAAGATAAAAGTGAAACCCTCAGATAATATGGCTAGCAGAACCCAAACATAATGGGTTTGGAACTTCATGGAACTTCTCTTTTCTTAGATTTTCTAGACCCACTCCTTGCTTGTGGCAGGGAAGTGTTGAGGGCATACTAGTTACATCAATCATCCTCTTCTGTGTGCATCAGGTAATCTAATTACCCTTCTAATCTCCTCTGCAATGTTCATAGATCATTTATATGTATACGTCTCTGCAAAAAAAAGCCAGCAGCCATGGTTGAAGACTTTCCTCCTTGGGCACAAAGTCCAACTCAATGAGAAGCAGAAGCTAAAATCTAGAATCAATACTTCTCTTCTATATAGCAAAGCAAAAAAATAAATAAAACTACATTTCTCAAGTCTTACAGGCAGGCACTTAATTTTGAATGATTTCCAACAACTGAAGGTTTTTGTGAAGAAGGAAAATAATATCTTAGTATGGTTCTAAAAGGACTTTAGACATTGAGGTGGCAGAGAGACGACCTGGAAGAGCCTACTTTCCTAAGAACCTCAAAAATCAGAGTCAGCATGTCGGATCTCTGACACTGAGGTCTGTCTGTTTGTTTCTTTGTTTTGGGGAGATTTCTATTACAGCAACCTGAAAGGATTTTTAAACAGGTTCTAACAAACATAATTCTAAGTAATCAAATCTACCTTTATCTGTGGTAAATGGGGTTGCCAATCTATATCACTTCTGCTGAAGGAGAGTTTTGGGGTTTGAATGTCAGCAGAAGGTTTATAAATTAATCACTTCATCTGTCCATGCATCCATCCATCCATCTGTTAAGTGTACTAAGCACTAAGTACCAGGTACTAAGATATCACTTTCTTCTCCTCTTATTAGGCAGGTACTGACGGCCAGTAAACACATTTCCTCTTATCAGCACAAAATTAATTTCCACTTCTCTCCCCTGACTCTAGTCTAAAGAAAATGGGTCAAAACCCTGGTACACTATTGTTTAACCTCTGCTTATTTCTATTGACATCAAGAGTACAAGGGGATGGGGGAGGAGAATAAAATTCAAGGTATAATTGTGGCCTGGCGGCTTAATGAAGATAAAAATAACATAGTATAATTTATTTCAACATGTAGAATTCCTTAACAGCAGTAACAGAAATTCAATATATTCATCTTGAAAGCAAAATGTCTATAGAGCTATGTTCCATCTTGGTTTAATAATTAAATGCTGTCCTTTTGCCTTCTCATCAAACAAATCCAACAAAAAAATTACCAGGCACTCTTTTACATTGTTAGTAGGAGCATGAATTGATACAACCTTCTTGGAAAGCAACTTGGCAGTATTTATGGGGAGCTTAGGAGTATTAATACATTTCGTTCTGGTAATTCCATGTCTTGGAGTGTTTTGTAAAGAAATCTTCTGCAATTTGAAGAGATATTTTTCTATACAAAGTTTTTATCTCATTATTTTGTGTTATAGGGAAAATTAGGAAACAACGCAGATGCCAAATAAGAGAGCTAGTTATGTCATGGCCATAGAATGAATTGGCAGATGACCTTTAAAAATGTTTTTGAATATTCAAGGAAAAATGCTTGGGAAGTAGACAGTATAAAATGAGTAATCAAAATTAGATACACTATATTGTTTCATCTAGGTAAAATGTATTAAATTGTGAAGACATATAAGACGTTAATTGCTTATCTCAGAGTCATAAGATTGTAAGTATTTTTTCCTTTTTGGTGTTACCTTAACCTTCTAAACTCTCTACATTGAGCTTTTGGCTATAAATTACAAAAATTCAACATCCGGTATTTTGAAAGCACTTCAGGTTTGGTTGAATATTATGATAGGTGCAAGGGATAAAGATTACAACCTAATCTTAGAAGCACAGATTATCGGAAGCATGTTTGAGGATGACAAGAAGGGCAAAAGAGGCCAGGAAAGATGATGACTGGACAGAATTCCAAGTAGGCACTGAGTGAACATATTTCAGAAAGTTAGAGTTACGTCAAAAAAATACCACATGAAACATTCTCTTCTCTATTGTTTTTATGGAAGAATTATCAAATAGAATAAATTTAAACAGAAGGTATGTTTAAATAAGTTAATTAAAATTTAGAATTTGACCTGTTATATCAACCCTGTTTGTGTTACATGACTTACTGATAAAAGACTGGTGCTGTATTTGGACAGCTTGTCAGCAATGTCACCAAAAAATGTTTTTTTATAATATTGTCTAAAACATTATTTTCTTTCATTTTCTTCACTTTATCCTGAATAAATACCAGGTGGAAACTTTCCCCTCTCAATCTAAATTTTCCACTGCAGGGCAAAATTATTTTAATGCAGAATGACACCTATTGCTTTCTACCATAATTCTGCCCAAAAGTAGGAGAAAGGTAAACAACTGTCAATTTTTTTTCCATTCTTGATCAACTGAAATTTATAAAATGTACTCCATACCAAAAGGAAATTTACTTTACACTTCTTCATGTAATGACAGAAAACTTCTAGATCCAAATTAAATATACAAGTAAAAATAGTCACAAGACACATTATTTCACTAAAACACACATGCAGCATCATAATGAAATTCCAATCACCCAGAAATGTACTTCTTCAATCTTATTAGAATGAAATCAACTAGTTCAAACATTCACCCCTGCATTTAACAGAATTATCAATATTTTGATAATCTATAGGACACCTAAGTGCATGGAATATCATGGTACCAAGAAAATATTATTTTAAAAAAACTATCATTCAACAAACTTAAAGGTCATGGAAGACACCAATAACTTTCTTTCTCTATAAAACTGAATAGGGGGCGGGCTACGGTGGCTCAGCAGGCAGAGGTCTTGCCTGCCATGCCACAGACCTGGATTCATTTCCCGGTGCCTGCCCGTGCAAAAACAAAAAAACTGAAAAGGGTTATGAACTTAAAAAAATAAAAGGCCTGGGCCACTTCCTGAACACTTGTACTAATGTCACTCATTTACATTCCTTCTCCTTAGAGGGTGGCATGAGGATGATTTAATCTGGATGAATCAAAGTGCACAAAATGTACTTCTCTCAAATCTAGACTTAATGGTCAAGAGGCCAAATGGTACTATAGTATTTGTGCATAACAGTGAAATATTGGGAATGATCCAAATCCCCATCTAAACAGACATATTTAAATACATGATGATATGCCCACACAACGGGGTACTGTGAAGCCATTACAGTGCAGCGCGTAAGGGCAGTGCGACAGTGGCTCAGTGGCAGAATTCTTGCCTGCCATGACAGAAACCTGGGTTTGATTCCTGGTGCCTGCCTAGGTTAAAAAAAAATGCTGTAGTGTGTGAGCAGGAAAGAAAAAGTGTATGTGTGAAGAGAGAGAGAGAGAGAGGTGGCTGTGTATTTGTGTGTGTATCCATACACACGGAGATAAATCAACCTACATTGCTACATAAAAATCACATATTGCTGAATACTGCATATAACATTAATTAATAATCTTTGCTGACCAGTTTCTAATCAGGAGGATCTTGCTTACACACTTTGTAAATATTAACACATTCCATCCTCGTCACAATGCTATATTATTGGCTCTGTTATTCTCCTAATTAAACAGATTAGCAAACTGAAGCACAAAGTAATTTGTTAATAATACATTTTAGGACACACAGCTAGTATGGGTTTGTGTTTGTAATTCTGCATTTATCCCCTGGGCCTTTCCACCCTCCTCAGCCCCAAGAGGTTGATTTTACAAATTACACACACGGATTCTAAAGTCCATGGGTCTCATCTGGTTTTAGCTGCAGGGAATGACCATAGGCCAGTGGGAGATAAAGGGAAGGAAATTGAAGTTTTGGGGTAGTTATAACCAGCCTCAACTGCCCTACACCCTCCCTCCCCTGCACGGCCACACAGTAATCCAACAGTGACTGCATTTCTCTACCCAAGACCACAGAGCTCCAGCTCAGAAATCCCCTTCCCACAGCTGCTGTTTTCACTGGGTTTTAGTAGCAGCTCTTTGTCTTCAGACCTAAACGCACATTGCCTCACCATTGTTGTTGTTTCCCTAATATTTTTGTTAATAGTTCCTTCCTGAAGGTCTGCAGTGAGCCCTGTAATCGGGTCATCTATTTCCTGCCTCATCCAGTAGCAGAGACAGGATCCAAACCAGGCAGTCTAGGACCAGAGTCCACTCTCCAGATACGCCAGCAGATATGTTTGTAACACTACCTCCTCACCGTGCTGGCACAAGTGTCTTTATTTTTTTAAGAATTTTTTCATACATGAAATAATTTATGTATGAAATTATTGATTTGAATTATATTTGGGAAGTAGGGTTAAAGGAGGGAATTTAAGCTTTTCTTTATGTATTTCTATAATATTTGAATTTTATTTTATATTTTTCATAAAATGCAGTAAAATATTATAGATTAAACATCAATGGGATTTGATTCTGTTTACTACTATTGTTTACACAATTTTGACTATAAGGTTCTTATAAAGTATGGATAATTTTTCTCTTCACTAGAGGTCTAGACGATGTGCTATAATTTGATACTCTCAGCTTGCAAAAAACAAATGCCTTGAACAGGAAAATATTAGAGGATTATCAAATTACTATCTCTCCTATTGCTGCTAATGTACCAAAGAGATACTGGATATTAGCTCTTCTGATGGGATAAAAACCAACAAAATGCAATGTTGAACATCACATTTTCAATATTATAATCCAGAGTTTAATATTCATGGAATTTTATAGTTTCCCTCCAAGATATTACTGATGTAAATTTATTTGATAGTACCAAAATTTATTTGATAGTAAATTTATTTCAAATTCATCAGATCTGCATGGACACATTACATAATCAATATTTCATAGGGAATTGGAGTCTAAATCACACCCCAACCTTATTATTCTCTGCTTAGCTGCAACACAGAGAAGTTCCCCTTTTCTGTGTTGCAAACACAAATTCCCACACTACTCTTATGCTCACAATGAGTTTTCCATATTATAATGGCACCTAGCAAGAAAATGATATTCAATATTAACAATGCTACCTCATAGCTAGGCACTTTGGAATGCTTTCTTTCCAAATATTCAAGTGTAACGGTTGTAATTTTCCTTGACAGGAATAGAAATTTCAACCTTTGTTTTTAAATGGTAACTAATAATAGATAAGTAACTATTGAAGTGGCTCAAGCAAATTTTATATTGGTAGCTGACAGCAAATTAACTCCATTCAAAGGAAGCAATCATAGAAGGTCAGTCTTTCTCCTCCAAGCCTTCCAATCTTTCAATTTTACTCAATGTAAAAATGTTAATCCCACCCATTGCAAATGTGTTATTTCCTAAAAGCCGAATCTAGCTTCCCAGAAAAGAAAGCAAACCCAGTATTCTCCCACCCCTAGGCATAGACGTGTTCCAGATGTCACTCAAACCCAACTCCCCTACCAAAGACTTATAACTGAATGACTGCCAGCAGAGAATACACTATGGCCCCAAATCCTTCTGCCTCTGTGACGTCAAAGTCTCCAGAGTCCTGTATTTCCTGAACAAACATGTGGAAAAAATTCAGGTCATTCATTATTGGAGCGTAAATGCTAACAATCAATGCCTCCAAGCCATAGATGTTATCCTGGCCTAAGACCCATCTGTCATCACCATTCCAATCAATGAACATTATTGTCAGAGTTGGTTTTTTACTGGAATAAAGCTGGTCTGCAAGTGAGACAGGAATAAGAATTAACTATCAATTCTAATTACTTGATATTTCTTCTGATCATACATGGTTTCCTATGATCACAAAGTTCAGTTAAACATTAATATATAGGCATAGATTATTTTCCTTCCTCTATAGAAGTGAATAGTGAATTATACATTGACTTTTCATTTTTCCATATAAATAATAGGGACTGCACATAGGATAATACAAATGGTTAGTTTCTCTCATTTTACAGACTATTAGTAGTTTACTTAGCCCTAATACAGCATTTCTTCCCCATCAAAAAATGTAATAGACCCTGGCACAAAGAAGGCCATCATTTTTCATGCCACCTCATGGGTATTTCATGTTGTCAGGGGCTGACTGCCAAGCCTGCTAGCTATATTAACCTGACCCCCTAGATCACATCTAGATTAAAGCTTCAGGAGGAATTTTCTATATTAATCACTATAGAAGGCAGAAATGAGTACTTCCTTGCTCTTGTGTTGTAATCAAATCAAGGAAAGAAATAACATAAATAAATAGCTGTGAGTAAAATTATTTAAGAGTGAACAGAAAATGAGTTCATTAGTAAATAACCATATTCAGATTCAGAGTGTGTTACACTGACAATGACCTCTCCGATAAGTCCTGTAGACTTTATTAGTTAAAAATATTTATTAAAATACCAAATATCATCTTGATCCTGGATGCTTCAGACAAAATAAAGTGACAGAATATTGGAAACGACATTTTACTTTCATTGCTAAAGAAGCTAATACCCTTAAAAACCTGTTCATTTAAAGAGTTGTCTCATGGGAATGATAATAAAGATGATTTTTTTAAAAAGTGAGTGTAGATCATATTAATTTGGGAAAGCCTCTCACTGGCAATTAAGTAGAAGCTTTAAAGGTAAATGTTAATAATTCTCGCTGAACAACTCCACTGCATGCATTTCTGAGAAGGTTTCATGTCACTGGAATCATGAGCCAAAGCAAGAACTCCCAGACTCCAGAACAGAATGGAAATGACTGGGGGCCAGGGAGAGAGGGGTGAGGGGGAGTAGGGAAGCGGAGGTGAGGAGGTGGGAGCTGGGATGGAGCACGGGGATGGGCAGAGAACTGAATAGAGCACAAGAAAGAGGCAGAGAATGGCCAAGAAGAGGGATGTGGAGGCCAGATAAAATGCCTCCTCCCAGAGTAAAAAGAGCACAAGGTAAGACTGTTTTTGTTTTAGTTTTGTTTGTTGATGTCTTTTATCATGTTCATGAGTAACCACGTGGATAGTAGTGATGTCAATGAGAAGGAATACAAGTTACCGTTTTATTTTCAATTATATTAAGTTTGGGTGAAATACCTGTAAAAGGATAGTTTGGATTAGCAAAAATGAAAGACAAATTAACATAAACCCACTGTGCAGGGAATTTGTGAAAGAATTTAAAATGGACAAAAATGAGACAAAACAAAACAAAACAAATTAGTGGATGCCCTGACTGGTTCACTCATCCTCCTTATCTCTGGTTTTCATTGTCTTTGAGCCATTTTGCAACTCTGTAAATTGGAAAAAAACAATTTGAGCCAAATTACTGTCAGAAAACTGAGAGTAATAGAAAAGAACCATGGGTTCTTCTGTTTGAGTTTGATAATGCTGCCAGTGTACAATATACCAGAAATGGAACAGCTTGTAATACCGGAATTTATTAAGTTATAAGTTTACAGTTCTACATCCCCAAAATGTCCAAACTAAGGCATCCAGAGAAAAATACCTTGACTCAAGAAAGGCTGATGGCATCTAGAACACCTCCGTCAGCTGGAAATGCATGTGGCTGGCATTGGCTGGTCTTTTGGCTTCTGGTTTCAAACAGTTTCCTCGGAGGCATTTCCTTTCTGCATTTCTAAATGTCTCTCCATCTCTGTTGGCTCTCCAAGCATCTCCAAATGTCCACCTATGTCAGCTCTGAAGCAACTCTCTCCTTTTAAAAGGCTAAAAGTAAACTAATCAAGACCAACCTTGAAGGGGTAGAATTGCATCCCCATCTAATAAAAGGGTCACACCCACAATTGACTGGGTTAATCTCTATGGAAAAAATGTAATCAAAGGTTCCACTATAAACATTAGGTCTTGCCCCATAAGACTGGATCAAAATTGAAAGAAAATGGCTTTTTCTGCAGTACATAACAGTTTGAAACTAGCACAGGTCCATTGGATATAATTGATTTATCACCCGGGTACAGTCATCAGTTTTGCATCTATTTGTAAATTCATTTCAGCATTTATTATCTGACTATAAATTTGTGATTCTTAGATGGCTCCCCTGAATCACTTGAACATCCTACAGTTCCTTAAGTAAATAAATAAAATCTCTGGCAGACATTATCCTTTTGTATGAGTCATGATTTAATTTTTTAGAATTATCTTTTTTTTCTTTTTTGGCATGGGCAGCCTCCTAGGATTATCTTTTAACTCTACATTTATTCATAGGCATATACAGTCACAGAGCCATTGGCCATAATATCTAAGATTAGCTCTATTGTGGCTGGATTACAAGTACTTTTGCAGAAATACTTATCTGTTTCATGGGCATGAATTATTTTAATAATTTAAAAAGTGGTTGTAAAAACTTAATTCCATCCTGACCAAATGGGGAAAAAGAAGTGTAACTAATAAAGTATCAGGGGCAAAGAGAGTTCAAATAGAGTCAAGAGGCTACTCTGGAAGTTGCTCTTATACAAGCTTCAGTTAGACCTTGCAACCTATCATGACCTGCTGACCCCCAAAACAGGACCATTCCAGCCAATCCTAAAGAACGTCTAGGGCAATAAATAAGATTCCACAAGGGTTCCATGCACTGGAGGTTGTAGGGTTTTTTTTCCTGTGAAAATAAGGAAATAAGGTCCTGTTTGGGGGTCAGCAGAAAAAAAAAAACTACAACCTCCAGTACATGGAACTCTTGCGGAATCTTATTTATTCCAGAAAACTACAACATCCAGATGGGTCCCTGGTCCAGATAAGTCCTGAAACTTAGAGGGTGCAGCCTCTCCAGAACATCAGCCAGTTCCATCTCCCTCCTACCCTTCCAATATGAAAACTTTAGAACGGCCACAGCCCAAATACCCCTAACGCGAGGGATGTAAAGATCAAAGGTGATGGTGAAGTTATTCAGTGAAGATACAATTTAACAAATGAATATGAATGCTGAATCATTAAACTGACGTCTCTTTCAGTCTCCAGTATCTTAGAGCAGCTAGAGGTAAACACCTAAAATTGTGGAATTGTAACCCATGTCAAACCCTGAAATATGTTTTACTACTAATTGTGGTGCTGTGCTTTGAAAATCATTGTTTTGAATATATGTTATTTTTCATAAAAAAGAAAAAAAGGACAAAAAGTCGATTGTGATGATAAAAAAAATATTTAAGTCATCTCATCTAGCTTCCTATATTCTGGAGTAGCTAGAAGGAAAAAAAATCTGAGAGGATCATATGGTAGTCCATGACAAACTCTGGGATCTGTCTTGTAACTACTTGTTGAAGAGGGCTTTGAAAACTATTGCTTTTTTATTTCTTTGCTTTATATATATGTTATACTGCACAATAAAAAAAAACTAAGGCCAAAAAAACCACAAAGTAACCCTCTGATGTCTCTACATTTTTAACCATATCTCAAACAAAACAAAACAAAACAAAAAAACCCTATGTTTTTAAGATTTATGATTAAGTGAACCACTCGGAAGATGCTAATTTTTAAAACACCAGACCTATTATATTTTCACTTTTTAAAATATGAAAAACAGACATGAGGAACCAAGGACTTACTAATACTAATGAACGTATCACTATGTCAATATAAATGTCAAGGCAATATATTTTCAAAGGCCTAAAGGTTAAAGTAAATTAAGAATTTAGACTTGTGTTATTAAAAAAGACCAAACTATCCCCTTGGATTTTATTTGGAGAAACAGTGAAATACCAATTAAACCTCAAATGGTGATGTCTAAGGATGAATGAAGTAACATTCTTAATCAGTCTCCTCACTTGATCCAAAGGGCTCATCTGAATCTCTTAGAGTTACACTTTGTTTCTGATATTTTGGTTAATACAGGAAAAAAAAAATTACTAGTTTCAATTGTTGAAGAAACTGAAGAAGAGAACAGGCTTCAATTAAGAATATATATGGCTGATCTGATTAGAACTAATATGAATCAGAATAGAAGGTAAAGAGTAATATTATCTGTATTTTAAGATTTTAACGTCCATGTAAGACCAAGGAGGAGAGATTCATTTTATCCGAAATCTGGATATTCTGTGGCACACTATCTAGTTTAAACTGTTTAGTCAATTATTTGAACAACTTAACTCAGATTTATTTAACAGGAAACTTAAATAGAAAATTAGATCTTTGGATTCTATACAGGCTGATTTAATACCTTGATTCATTTCAAAATGTTTTAAGCATTAAGTAAAAAAAGTATTTGTGAAGTCCCTTGAAGGACTAAGGAAGAAAAGCACAGAACTGTAAACTTCGCCCATTTTCAGGATCCTTGCTATTCTCAAGCTTATTGAAACTGTAATTAAAAAAAAAAAAAAACTTGACAAGGTCTAAATTTAAGATTCACTCCCATTAGAAAGCAAATGATCCTCATTTAAACTTATAACAGGGAAATCTATGAAAATAAACTCAAAAGTTTATGAATCATGCCAAATCAAAGAAAATATGCTAATGAGCCAAGTCCTCAATGTTGAAGCATGCACTTAAAAACCCTATTTCTGTAACAACAAAACTAAACCTAATTATAATTAATGCCTAAGAGTCACCCTGGGGAAACCTCCTTGTTACTCAGTGTGGCCTCTCTCTAAGTCAAACTGTGCAAATAAACTCACTACCTCCCCCTGCATGGTACATGACTCCCAGGGGTGAGCCTCCCTGGCACTGTGGGAACAGCAACACTTTTAGAAAGAGATCTTAATCAAAAGGGGAAATGTTAAAATAAATCAGCGTTTCTAGGGCCAAGAGATTGGGAATAGAGTAAGGAGGTCACTCTTGTGCAGTTCTCAGCAGATATCACAAACTGCCACACTCTGCAAAACTGTTCCTTAGGCCCTGGGGACATCCAGACATCAAAGGTAAGTCACATGCTACAAGGAATCAACACGCTCTCAGTGGACTCTATCTGGAAATACACGAACAGTTAAATCCACTTACAAGTCCCCTAACCATAAACCTTCTACTCAATTTACTTAAGTTTATTTCTCAGAGACTTTATGCCTCCAGATTGTTCCTGTGTCTACTGAACTCTCAAGTCCAAGGGTACACCATTCCCTCCAAGAACATCAACTTGGAACTCAAAAATATATCCACCTACAATACAAGCAAAGTAAAGCAGTTTCCTTCCTCTTCCTCATAATATCAACACCCCTTCTCAGCATAAAGAAGTCAGAGCAGTCATCACCCAGATATCCTTCAAGATTGAGGTACAGACAAAGAAAAGGGGAGAACTGTAACCAAGCACTAACAAATTTAATGAGAGTCACTGAATCATCTAAATGTTTTCTAATTTTCTGATACACTGTGATATAGCCAGAAGCAATTATCTGTAACTATTGAAACTTGCTGATCTGTAACCCAGATCACTTGCTTTTTTAATGATGATGCTATATTTTAATTAATGTATGGCCTTACCCTGTAACTGGGCAGTAACCAGATAACTCATAATTGGCCCAGCATGGATCCCCTTATCTTGTTTTGCACACCTAAAGTCTGATACTCCTGTGAGTAGCCCCTCAGTGTTTATCAATGAAGTAACATAAGGCAGCCCAGAATTGACCAAGCCAATACTGAACAGAGTTGGCCCATGTCAGACATGCCCAACCGCCTAAACCTTAAATTCCCAATGGGTTAAGCATGTATTCAGACATTAGACTGTCTCTAACCTCATCATCTAGAACTGCCTGTATTTAAATGCTATAGAACACTGAAAGTTTCTCCAACTCAGGGAGACACATTTAAAAAACTGTCATTCTGTCTTTGTGAGGTTGGCCTTTACTAAATGAACTTTTTCTCTTCTCAAAATCCAGGTCTCACTGAATTGATTCCAGTGCACACAGGGCAGGGACTCACTTTTGAGAGGCAAAAATGATACTTAAATTAAGTAAATAAATGCACAAAGGGAAATCAATATCACAGGTTACAAAGTCACTAATCTATGAAAGTATACAATAGGCAAAAATCTTATTAATTACTAATTTTCACAAATACCAATATCAACACATATTGACAAGAAATAACTTCATTTTATATCATCATGAAATTTCAGGCCATTTCCTACTGAATAAATAAAAATATTTGAATGGATATTTTAGTTTTATCTTATCTTATTCTGCGCATTCAGAATGAGAATAAAAGGCACTGTGAAAACTTACTAAAAATAACCCACAGTGGGATGAAGCAATGTTTCATTAATGTCATCTGATAGTCTAATTTCATATGCTAGTTGTGATCTCTATAATACGCTGAATCTTTGATATTCTTTAAGTACATTATTAATGGCTGACCAAGATATTTTCTCAAGACTCACTTCTTTCTCCCCCAGAACACAGACACAGACACACACATATACACACACTGGGAAAAAGAGAAAAAGAAATTTTTGCTGGGGGCACAGTACTTTTTTTTTAAACACAAATTGCAGATGACAACTCTGATCATCAGTTCTTCAATTACTATTATTAAATATGTTTCCATTGACAGCAGTTGCTTCAACATTTTACTGTTAACTTGTAAGTTTTAAGAATATTTCAAAGCTTATACTTTCTCTTAGATATCAAAAAATAAAATTAGAAAATGTAATAAAGAACAAAGGTTAAAGACAAAGCAGGAAGTTTAATACAGTTTATCCTTCAATTAAATACACCTAGATACAGTATCTCTCTATATCAAAAAGTCAAAGTTTTAATTCAAATAACAAAGAACTGATAACTGATTACTCTCAAAATATACAGCATTTTATATCTAGTGGGTGAGATTTTTTTTTCTCATTTGCAGGTTATCATAACTATCAAAATGTTTTGTGTGTTGCCTCAGCATCTTTCTTACTCTGCCTCAATAAGACCTTTGGCCCAGTTAAACAGCAGCTTTCCAGCCCTGGGGCATAAACTACCCAGGGCCCAGACCAGCACCTGTGGTCATCACCCACACACCTCATTCAAAACCCACAGCTCATCCTAAATGTTAAGTTCACCATCCCTACTGCCTTTGGATACCCAGTATCCTTTTCCCTCCTGTATTAGTTAGGGTTCTCTAGAGAAACAGAATAAACAGGGAACACTTGCAAATATAAAATTTATGAAAGTGTCTCACGTGACTGTAGGAACGCAGAGTCCAAAATCCACAGGGCAGGCTGCGAAGCCGATGACTCCCATGGATGGCCTGGATGAACTCCACAGGAGAGGCTCACCAGCCAAAGCAGGAATGCAACCTGTCTCCTCTGAGTCCTCCTTAAAAGGCTTCCCATGATTGCATTTAGCATTACTAATTGCAGAAGACACTCCCCTTTGGCTGATTACAAATGGAATCAGCTGTGGATGTAGCTAACGTGCTCATGACCTAATCATATGAAATGTCCTCATTGCAACAGACAGGCCGGCACTTGCCCAATCAGATGAACAGGTACCACAACTTGGCCAAGCTGACACCTGTCCCTAACCATGACAGTCCACCCCTTGTCAACTTGGCACCTATATATATATATATCACCTTAGACCATACTTAATTTCCAAATGGAAACAAATAAGCACACATTTTTTCTTTTACCTGACAATACTCAACTGTCCTGCATATAACTGGAAACACATTAAATCTCTCCAGAATAGGGTACAAATCCTTGGGCAACATTCATTCTTAAACTTGATATCTTACAACTTAAATAGTATAACACAAACAAAACAGCATTACAGAGGAATCAGCTGTGGATGTAGCTAACGTGATCATGACCTAATCCTATGAAATGTCCTCATTGCAACAGACAGGCCAGCGCTTGCCCAATCAGATGAATAGGTACCACAACTTGGCCAAGTTGACACATGTCCCTAACCATGACACCTCCTCATGCAGAGATCTGCTTTAAACTAACCAATCCCTGACTTCCATGGGAAATCTACCAACCTTCCCCGCCCACCGACTACCCTTAAAAGGCACAAGCCCAGGGGTCCACCTTGCTCTACCTGTGGCTCCCCATTTGCTGTTTGAGCCCCTGGAGCCCATCACGTTTCCCATTGACTCTCACAGCTCCTCTCTCTCTGGGACTAGTAAGTAACAACTTTTCCACATACATTACAGCCTTGGTTTCCCATTGTATCACACCTAACTTCTACCAGGACCCAAAATTAAGGTCCAATTAACTAAATCGAAACACAGGTCATTCGCCAGAGTTTTTTTCTAGACTAGAGTTTTTTTCTTAAGAGTACTGAGATTAAGACTCTTAATATGTGTATATCAAATCCCTTTGGTAATGTGCTCTCAAATGGATGTAGAGAAAAAGCCATCATGCTATACAGAGGGGGAAATTTCACTTTTATGTATAAAGAAATCAAGCAGAAACTTTTATTTGCCTAATTTGTACTTCATTACATACTTTTCACTTTCTAGGAAAAAGAAATCAAGGCTTTCCCTTCCAGAGAAACATAAAACACTGCTTCTGAAGACTGGAAGCAACAGACTAAAAATTAAGCAATTGTTGCCAATTAAATCTGTGGTACAGCTGCACACATTTAAAAAGAGCAGCTGTTGAAGGAATAAAAGTAAATTCTCTGCATCAAACTACAAAACACTAAAATACATAGTGACATTTGATTAAATGGATATTTATTAGAGACAGCTCCATATGGCTTTACACAGATTCTTTTACGTAAACATCAGCTTCTCTTTTTACACGAGAAGTCGAGAAGTGCTTATCTGTGAAACAGATACACTTTAGCTCTAATTTCATCCTTTGAGAAATAATTTTTATTTTACTTTGATATGTATTATATCTAGGCCAGCTTGATAATGTATAACCAGGCTTCAATGTTTTACATTTTTCAGCTCTTCTTCAACAAAAAACTCAATTTTTTCTTCTTTAACTTACACATGATTCTTCTTTACCATGTATTCTAAGTATTTCATTAGCCATTCATTTAATAAAAATAACACATCTGTGAAAACAGAGAGAATTTCTCTCTGCCATGGCTTTCCAGCAAGTCATACTGCAACAAAAATATTTCCATTTCTACATCTTTATACAATGCATAATTTTAATCACTAAAATAAAATATTTTTCATTTTACAGTTAAATGATCAATTACATAATAATAAATGCCAAAGTTGCAATGAGAGTCTAGCACTTTCGACACTTGCCTGAAAAAAATCAGTTTTGGAGTTTGTTTATATATGTGTGTGTGTAAGTGTTGTGTGTGTGTTCACATACATATTTGTGCAGTATATATATTTGCACACATACATGCATACATACCTGGCCACTTCCCACGAGATTCTAAAACAATTGTTCAATCCTGGAATCTCAACAGAGTTTTGGGGGTTTTGGAAGAGATGCTGTGAGCAATACATGGTTCATTTTATTATTAAAAAGATACAAGTAAATATTACAAAGCTTCTCCTCATTTAAGGTTTTGGCTGCTGCAACTAGCAAAGACTAGGTCCAGGGTATCCAAGGAATGGTTAGGATTAGGTTTAATCTAATCTTCTTTTCCAGGTAACCAGTACTGGTAGTTGGTTAACAAAAAAAGAGTTAATAAAGTTGAAAAATCCACTTAGGGCAGAGAATCATTTAAACAAATTAAATGTACATATCATAACATTCACTTTTAGCTTGAAATATTCATTATTCATACATTCATTCGCCAATCTTTTAATTGGTGATGAGCTAAGTCTCCTGCTTGGTATACTACATCACATTTTTTTTGCACATTTTTGTACCAACACTACATCTTCTCTAATTTACAACTTGTTCCTTGTTTAAAGGAATCTAACTTTAACTTCTGTAATGCAACAGAGTTCTTTGATCCTTACAGATCTCTAAATATTTTACAATTTTATCACCTGTATGTAATTTAACATAAATATTATATCCGTATTACCTTCTTTGAGCTTTTCAAATCAACCAAATTTTCATTGAAACAGCAACAATATTTTTCTTCTATTTCCACAATTTACATAATTTCTAATTAAACTATATAATTACCATATTAAATAGTGAAATAAACAGGTTGGTGAAAAACTGCAATTGATGGACGTCAGTTGGTGTTTTAGAGAGATGATAGGGAACATTGCTTAATCAGGTAAGCTAGTTACGGTGAGGTCAATGAAGAGAATTTCTCCTATGATTTCACTTGATAACCTGAATGATATTCTATGTAAGTGGTTAATGCTAGCTTTGGTTGATTGGTTGGTCGATTAGTTTTTCCCCCCTGGAATTTATCTTTGTGAAAAGATAGTGGAGAGAGCTTTCGTACATACTCCTCTCTTCCATTGCTCTGTTGTGGTTTGTAAACTGAATGGAATTGCTTCTGGGCAAATCATTGCTTAAAAAAAGGAGGGGGGGAAGGTTATGTAATCCAAAGCAAGCATCTGAGGAAGGAAATTCCTTTCCATGCATGAAAATAGTCAAGACACAAAGTAAAGGTAGTTTATTCCTAATAGACTTGCAACTAATCCAGACTTTAACAATAAGATCTTCCATGTCTCAATTTTGCAAATGTTATATTTTACTTATTCTAGAAATAAAACTTTTAGAACACCAGAATGATGTTAAATTTTGTAATGCTTAGTATATACAGCAGATCATCCATAATTGGAATAATTTTAAAATACTGAATAATACACTAAATGAATGATGAAGAAGTTAAAGAAATATTTCAAAGTTTTGAATAAGGTCCTCTGCTCTATGACTAAAAATTTTTATACAAGAAGGATATTATATTGCTTTGACTTGGAGTGCTACCCTGTGATTTTCTACAATTAAGTCATTATTTTATAGCAGTGACGTTAATTGCCAAATCCTTGGTACTGCTCAGTTACTGATGCACTTTGAAGTCCCACACTCTGAAAATTTTCTTCAAAGATAGTGGGATATATGGCCTTGTGGAGGGTGTGGGGTGGGGGTAGAGGAAGAAGGCAGTAATAAGAACTTCACAGACAGATGAACTCATCTTCATTGCCTTTCCCACAGAACAAGAAAAATCTCCCTAAGATACTTGTCTCTGTCAACAGTGATGAAAAGACTCAGATGGCAATTGCATCTTTGTCAAACCAAGCCTTTTAATCATTTTCTGACTTCAGTTTTGTTTTGTTTTTGTTTTTGTTTTGGTTTTGAATTCATTTTTTTTAATTGTGAAAAACAACATATATACAAAAAAGCAATAAATTTCAAAGGACACCACAACAATCTGACTTCAGTTTTAAACAATGAAACCTCTAGGTTTTATTCAGTTGCATATCTACTGGTGCTTTGCTGCACCAATCAACTTAACTATCAATTTAAGATTTTGTTATACAATGTTCAATTATTTACATGCAAAAAGATCTCAAGCTGTGGTGATAATCTTCTAAGTAATTCCAGCTGTAGAAGTCTCTGGTCCAAGTGTCTTCAGTGTCATGTGGATCGCTTTCCAACCATGGTTTTTACTGAGCTGGCCCCAGAAAGTTATTTTACAAATGTGCTCATGTTTGACCATAAGCTCAAAGGACCAAAATTTAGGAAATATGATGAATTAAAATATTTTTCTACAGCAAAACTCCTTTTCCTTAAGTTTCTTTAACCTCCAATATTTGTGTTAGCTATAGAGAACCAGGAGCAATTCATTTGGTGTCCTCAAGAAGAGGTATGAAATGCACACCAGAGAACAAAATGAAAACAGTTTAGATAAAAAGATATTTGGCCTTCTTATAATTAATACAGAGGAGGAGCAAAGCATGCCTTGGCCTAACCATGAAAAACCCTATATTACACCCTTAAAAGAGAGTAGCCCATCAGCACCTATTTCAATGAAGGTTTACCTCCAATGGTAACTTTTAGGAGATAGTGCATTTGGCAATACAACTCCTAAAAAGGAAAATGACCTAAGCAGTATTTTCCAACTTCCATTCATCTGTATCAGCTATATTCTAGGAGAACGACTAAAAGTTTATAAGAGGAAGAACAGCTAGAAATAACAGATGCATACATCAGTTCTTACTCCCGAGAAATATTGCAGCACTACCTGAAAAAATCTTAAGATAAATCCAAGCTAACCATCATTTTTCTAAGCAAAAGTTTAGATAAGATACCTAGCCTTGAGAAATACTGCTTTTAATAACTGCTGAAAATACCACAAAATACACTTTTAAACTGATAAAATTACTTTCAACCATTTTATAAAGATGGTGAGGAAAATGCAAGAAAACTTCAGTAGGCTGTTCAATTCTTCAAAAAGCTAGGCAAAAATGCAGGAGCCAAAATTTTAACCTGGAAATGATTCAGGATTCACAGTAAAAGAGGGAATGCATACATGGCTATCAACAATATTGGAATACAGGTTTTAAAACTTAGGCATTTTCTTGATTTTTATAAGGATTTTGTACAAAGAAGAAGTGCCATTTAAATTATATTTCAAATTAGGCAGGATATTTGAAATTTCCTGGAAATTTTTGGTCTTATAATCAACATTTACATACTTACATCCACAGGCAGGTTTTAGTTTTGTCAATACATAAAATGTTTATTGAGGGTCACACACTGTGTTCAATGGTAAAAATAAAAAAGAACAAGGATTTCCTGGAGTCCATGTCTGGGCTCAGGAGCCAGTATTTTCTAACTATGTAACATAACAAGTATTTTCAGTAGCCTGTTCCTAGGAGGATGTATAAATGCTTATGTGATTAAAAATTTATGTTTGATCACAACCATCAGTAAATTTATTTTCTCAGTATCTGTTTGAATCATTGCTCCTTCCAACTTAGTATGCTGGTTTCCAAATAGGCTCCCCTGTTTATTCCCCATGGACCAAGCTGTCAACAGGAATAACGTCCTTACTCTTAAGATCATTTTAAAATAAAAGTTTAGATGGATAACAATTCCTAATGTTAATTTTCCTTCTCTTACAATCACTTTTATGAACACTGCCATTGCTGACAATTTTGGGAAGAACATGGGTCATATGCAGACACTTTTAGCTTTACACATTTTATTTATTTGTTTGTAATTAATTATTTGAGAAACGAGTACTTCCAAAATTTTAAGAAGCCAATCTGTGGCTTCTGGCAGAAGATCAGATCTGGAAAGAATCACTTACTCTGGTGACAAAGAAAAAGGCAAGCTTTTGAAGCACAGGAATCACAAAAGACTATTCAAGCTACATTTGTAGCAGTTTTAAAGGAAGAAGTGGGGCTTGGTTGCTTTTCGAAAAGGATTTATTTGTAGTTTAAGGCTCTCATTCCCCAAAATAAGACATTTCATGACAGAGCAAAACAAAATCTTTCCAGTGTCCTTCCCTTATATCCAATGATGCTTCTCTAAATAAAGAATATTTTAATTATTCTAACATGTGGAAATCTTTCACTCCTTTTGAACATGTCTAGCATACTGAGTTATATATGAAAGGGCACATGGGGTCTACACACAATTATAAATCACAGCATGTACACAAAAGCTATTAGGTAGGGCAGGCTTGGAAATGGAGGAATATGCATCCCTTATATATGCAACAAAACTACATGCTTGTTGACAAATATTAAAATATTTAATATAAAATATTAAAAAAGTGAGACCTTTGGTTTATTCCCCAATGCCATCTCTTCACATCGGATTTAGTTGATGTTACTCTAATCAGCACTTTAATTCACAAACTATTCAAAGAACATTAGCTCAACAATCATAATGATATATTAATATATTAGCACTAGCCAAAACATGGCTTCAAGATGTTGAAGTCTCTTTGCTAGAATTCAATAAAACAAAGCTTGCATATGCACTGAATTTCTTCAAAAGAAAGACATTGTTTTTCCTCCTCTAGAATCTCAGAATCAAGTAAAGAAGGTGATGTTAACAAAATAAAAGGCAATTATTTTTTTTTACAATTTAATGTAAAAAATGTTTTCCTTGGGAATATTTATGGCTTAAAAAGGAGACTTCAATATTTATAATAATAATTAGACTCACCAATTCCAGCCTCAAATTTTGGACACTTTTAAAAACCAGATGTAATGAACGAATACCTTTACTCCCTCAAATAGCATATCAAGAGGGAAAAAAATGCTGGAAACGAGTATAATTCTGAACTATACATTTTATACTAGAAATAATCCCTCCAAGGCTACTGGTGGTTTCTGCATTGCGTAGGAACAAATTTTTATTTAATATCAAATACTTTGGCCTATAGACAATAAAATGAAAGCACAAATTAACTGAAGCTGGTACCATTTCTATCCATAGTACAAGATGAAAAAGAAGCTTGTAATAAAATCTTTCTAATATCATATCCACAACTGTTATAAAATGTAGATTATTACTGAGTAATTACAAAAGCAAGATATGTTTTTCTGAGATACTTTCAAATGAACAGGAGAATGGTCAAGAACCAGGCCATATATCTATCAGTCTCAAATCATGTCCTCACATGTCCCCATTGCCCTTTCCCCACTCTCCTCCCTCTAAATGATTACCCTCACTTGTTTTCTGTTCAGGAGAAGGAAAACAACTCAGGGTTCTTTTTATTAACCTCGTCTTTATCTAGCTGGATATTGAATGATTTCTTTGACTAAGGACTCCTTAATAATTTTTATCTCAGCTAAAGTGCTATGGTTTAGAAAAGGTCAGGAACACATCTTTCCCTTTTTGTACCCTAATGTCCAGGAAGTTTTGTTGGAGGGAAGAATATTCCCAAAATAAGGCTCAGCTGTGAAAGTGGACAGACCAAGGGATTAACCCATCTGCACTAAATTGCCAGACAGTATTAGTAGGAGACAAAGGCAAATTCTCCCTGCTCTGTTTGCTAACTCATAACCAACAGTGACCCTGTTAGACCAGACAAATGATTCCTCAGCTGCTATTTCATTGCTAATGACAGACAAGAATATGGGACATTCAGCAATTAGAGTCTTAAAAAATTTCAATGTATAGTTTAATAAGTACTGACATTTTCAACCCACAGATTCAAAACAATTTGATGGAATTTGCCAAGGGTAATGATTTTGTTGACATCTCTCTTTGCTCTTTGGGGAGGGACTTTTCATCCAACCCCTAAGGCTTTTGGTTTGAATCTCCATGGAAGTGGGCATATGTTCAAGAGACTAATAATCTGTCCTTCGTAGACAATTTAGATAATCACATGGAATGAATTCTCCCTTAATGCTGACTGTACTCTACTTAGCAGGTTCATAGGATGCAAAATGCCATATGGAGGGACAGGGCAAGTGACCAAGACAGATTAATAATATGGAACTTTGCCTTTACATTCCCATCTTTAGAGCAGAAATGTTACTGAATTACTCATTTTGCTCAGTCAAGTTTCTTTATATGTGTCTTGAAATTTTTATAATAAATATTTGTATATACCAATGACACAGAGGTGAAAACCTCCTGTTATTAGGACTATAACATCCATCAAATCTATCCCTCAAAACTCTGCTATTTTAAAATCAAACATTCTGCAGCACAAAACCAATATTCTACTCGTTTCCTTTCTACCACCTGACATAGACACTAGTGTGGCAATGGTTTTTCCTAGCCCAAGGATATTACAGGCAGATTTTATAAGTCCATGGCAGTAGCATTTTTCTTGTAATAATAAGAACACTGTGCTAGTAGTTTTCTAAATATTGCCACAATCCTCAAAATAAGAGTAAGGTGAGCAAGGCAAAATGTGTCTTCCTTTATAAGGCAAAAGAAAGTACAATAAATGATTTAAAATGCAAGTGATTAAAGAAAAGAGCATTTAGATTAAGAAAAAAAAAAAAACCCATGATTTTAAAGTCCTTAATTGTAGCCTGACTAAAATACAATCTTCTTCCATATTTATTTGGCACCAGACTGCTGCATTTCTCCTGATGGTTCCAGTTTCTTCATTTATTAGTAGAGTCTGAATCTTCAGACCATTTAAATCCCAATTTATCTCCAGATACACAAAATCAAAGGCATTTTTTTCTTCATCATATACCAAACATGCTTAAAGATAATAGATCATTTGGCTATGCAAAGGCATTGCAAAAGATCTTCACCTCATTTCTCTTTCCCTTTACTTAAGTTATGCCATAGAACACTGTTCATATGGAAAAACAAGCATGAGCTCACTGAAGATACTCAGCCCAAGAACTTATAATCTTGCTGCTGCTTTCAATGTGTGAAAAGGAACAGAGCCCAGGAATTTGAAAAGACTACACACACACATTTTACTTATTTACTAATATAAATACATTATATATACATATGCATATAGAAATAAATTACTCATTTTCCCCTATATTTGGCATAAGTGGTAGAGGACAAAGAGGGGAAACAGTTCTACATCCTTACGTGACAGAACATTTTAGTCACTCATTTCTGAACAATGGTGACCTAAAAAGATTACTTAACAAATCTTTGGCTAACCCAGCCTATGAAGATACAATAATCACAGCAGCTCCCTACTTTCTCCCCAAATAAGTGAATAAATAAAAAAGCAAAAGATAACATTTTTCTACTCTGGTAGGTTGAATAATGGCCTCCAAAGATATTACGTGGCAAAAGGGATTTTGCAGATGTGATTAAATTAAAGGTTTGAGATGGGGAGATTATTTTGGGTTATTAGGGTGGGTTCTAAATGCAATTACAAGTGTCCTTATAAGAAGGGGATCTGGGGACAGCAGAGATGGAAGGAATGAGGAATGAAAGAAGACACGAAACTACTGGCTTTGAAGATGGAGGAAGAGGCCCTGAGCCAAGGAATGTACCTCTAGAAGCTGGAAAAGAAAGGGAAATCAATTCTCTCCTGGAGTCTCCAGAGGGAGAAAAGCCTTGCCAAAATCTTGACTTCAGCCCAATGAAACTAATTTTGTACTTTGACCCTCCAGAACTATAAGATAATAAATGTGTGCTGTTTTAAACCACTAGGTTTGTGGTAATTTGTTACAGCAGCTATAGGAAACTAATAACACAGATTAAACTTTTAAAACACTTTGTTCACCAAGATCACCTTAAGGAAAGTGAACATTCAAGGAAAAAAAACTAAGAAAATCATTTGCAATATATACAAATGACAGAAGATAAGTATCCGCTACACACAAAAGGTTCTTCTGAAATAGTAAGAGGACAAACCACAATAACGAAGTTGACAAAAAATACAATAAGACATTTCATGAATGGCTCCTAAATAAACGAAGTTCAATCTCACTATTAACTATGGACACGTAAATTAAAATCACAGTAATTTTATCTTAAACCTATCAGATTTGCTGACATTTAGAATTAGGATTCACACACCCTGGGGAGAAGATATCTGATTCCAATCATTTGGCAGTGTGGTTTGGTTCTAAGAGAGCTTCACAAGCAAATATCCTATGACCCAAGTGATCTCACTCCTGGTGCACACCTCGGAGAAACACACGTGTATACTAGAAGCCACATACAACTGCATTCATATTGAAAGACGGTAATATTCACTAAATACTGGAAACAACACAAAAGTCCATCAATATTAGTATAGATAAATACATTGTGGTCTGGTGGAACACAGTGGAAAATGGATGAATTACAAATTATGCACATAAAAAACAATGTTGAATGAAAACAGCAAGTCATAGAAGAATACAAATGATAAAATTCCAATGTTATAACATTCAAAAATAGAAAACATCAAACACTCTATTTTTAAGGAGCCCATCCTATGAAGACAAAGACAAGCAAAAGAATGATTTTCACAAAACTCAGGATATGGGTTATCTCTAGAAGGGAGAGAGGAGGGTGGAATCAGCATAGAGCCTCCAGGGAGATTTAAAGTCTACTGATAATATCTATTTCTTAATCGGAAAAGTGGAATAGGAGGGTTTGTTTTTCTTTCAACTGCACGTACACTAAGTCCAATTTTTCACATGTGTGTGATATTCACAAATAAAACATTTAACTACAAAAATTCAATACACAACTCACCAGAATTGTTATAATAGCAAATCTGATGTCATTTCTAAGATTGACCTTTCTATTTTAATTGTTCGTTATTGATTACTGAAAAAGCTATGGGTCTTACAGCCAACTATACGACCACACCCAATATGCTTATGCCATTTAAAATGTTAACTGAAACACATTTTTAAAATGTCCATTCTGGTACATACATTTCAGTTGATTTAAAATGTGAATTTGAAAATATACCCCCTTTAATGTCTTTAGATACTTAATTCTGTTTAGATATTAAGTCATTTATATTCTCAAATATTTTACCCTTTAATCAAAGCCAAATTTACAAATCCCCCAAAACAGGATTAAAAGCTACACATACCAACATCTAAAAAAATTCCAGAGGAAATCCTGATAAGATTTAGACTTTAAACCAGTCTTTATTTCTCCTCAGTACACAGAGTCGCAGGCTCCTTTACTGTTCTTCCGAGAAATCGTTCATAAGATGAGTTACAGCTGTGATAATGTGGTCATTTGGAGGAATAAAACCCCTGAGGGGAGACCAGATTCAGAGAGAGATTCAACAACTGATGAACGTAGGGGTTTTTATCTAACTGAATAGTTGTACATTTTAGGAGGGGGAAAAAAAAAGTGGCATTGCTTTTCAAGCTTCTAGAATTTTCTTCTGCTTGAGGACTGTGGTGGGAGTGAAGGGAGTGGGCCTGGGGTCACAGAAATGCACAGAAAATAACCCCCCAAGGATGCCAACCATCAGACAGTGGAGTTTCCATTAAACCCTCTGAAAGAAATGAGAGAAAAATATATGGAGTTGACTACAATTTGTTAAACGCACTCCCTACTGCGTGATGCCACAGTCCAGGAATCCCTTCCTGGTTGTCAGTTCTCATCGAATCTCCCAGGAAATATGTTAAACATGCAGAGTCCTGAGGCCCAATTTCAATCTACTGAATCAAAATTTCTGGGGGTTGTACACAAGAATCACCTAGTAATGCTGACATACATTAAAACTTAAGACTCTATAAAAAAGGCTATAAGTCACAAGATGGTACAGGTATATTTGTCTTTTTCAGTATTAAATTGAGAGCCAATATAAACCAGTTTGGCTGTTTATGGACTAAGTCCTTCTGACTATTCATATCAGAACCACACCGACAGCTAAATACTATAAATTTTACCTTCTCCTTATACACCGAAAGTCAAATACTACAGCCAGCAGGCATCTAAAAGGTATTCAATAAATAATTAAATACTGAGAAGTCCAGAAAAATAGCCTTAACAGAGGAAAACATATCATGTGCCAAATATTATTTTGATATAAGATCTAAAATTATTACTACATTGAAATGATTTATTTACATAAAAAATGCCAATTTACCCAGAATCCAAAAACCTAGAAAATGCACATACTTCTTCTTTTTTTTTTGAACACACATTATTTTTTTAGTCCTAATTCCAAGATTTTCCATACTGAAGAACTTGAAGCAATAGCAAAAAATCTGGTTTGTCAAACTGTAGCTGTGCAACTCAGAGCATAATAGTGAGGTTGATTTGAGATGTGTAAAGGGGCACCCAGAGGGAAGAGGGAAGAGGGAGTACTATCAGACCATGAGTCTCCAGAAAATGGGATTTACAGGGCAGAAGCAGAGGTAAAGGGATTAATTCAGGCCAAGGTTTTCTCCTTTGACTGCACGTGAGACTCACTTGGGGAGCTCTTTAAAAACGTCAATCACCTGGCCCTACTCCAGTTTTAATTGATCTGGGGTGGGGCCAAACATTTTTAAAAGTTCCTAAGGAGATTTTAATGGGCAGGCAGGGTTGAAAACTAACTGCAGGCAAATTAAAAATCAGATTGTTCTCTATCATAAATGTACATAGAAAATTGTATGGAGATTCTAAAGAGTTGAAAAACTAGGCTGCATTGTGGGATCAATCTGTTAACTCTTGAATCAACCTCCAGGGATAATGTCTGGGAACCTGCAGGCTTCTGCACTGTGATGCATAGGCAAGGCTCATACTTACAGATGCAAAAATCAGAGACTTATTTGATTCAAGACAGAAAAGAGAACGTTCTCTCCACCATTTCTAACCTCACATCCTTAAATAATTTTCCAATCCTGCCTAAAACACTTCAAGTGAAAAATTAATGCACTCTTCTGACAATTTCCAAACTTTTATAAGAGGCAATACAAATTACAAGTTAAGAATTTGAGTTTTGTAATCAGACATCTCTAGGTTCAAACTCCTAATAACAGTGGTCACACTTAAAACTAGGGAATGTTCCTGGGACACAACCCTCTCCCCTCCAATATGCTTCCAGGTTAGATGGCTTGCGAAACTGTGGGTCTGACCTTATCTCTTTTCACTGAGCCTAGATATGACCTCAGAGTCCTTCTTAACACAGCATTCCAGATTTATCAGGAACAACAATCAAGATGAAAACTATTTTCCATCCGTACTCTAAAAACTATTTATTGCCAGGAAGTCCAGCAAACAAACAAATATTTCTTCCATAAGACAAAGTTTTGGTACTAAAAAAAGATGACTAACTGTCCCCCTCATCCAAAATAAATAGTTAAGAAAAAAATGAGTGATATTGAATGATTACTGCTATGCAGACAGAAAAAAAAAATCTGAGTCTTGTTGCCACATGTGGCAGGGATAGAACCAGGAAAGACATTAAATTTAAGATATGATTTCCAAGAAGAAGTGGAGATGGAAGCAAATTCAGAAGAGGAGAGGCAATTTTCCAGAATCATTATTGGCAGAGTCCATCATTTATAGTTTTCTGAAAGCCCATAAAAGAATACTTCTGCATGGGAATTTCTACTTTGTCTATATTCGTTCCCTAAGCTGACCTTTAACTTCAGAATTTAGAACTTACTTACAACTACACTCTTTAAACTGTTAAGTAATTTACTCTGTGTTTATTTTCTAAATAACTTACTATTCCCCTACCCCTCCAACATATTCCCTTTCAGATGTCATCAAAACTATTTGTTATGCCTAAAAACATTATGTTTCTCTAAACGTTATTCACTATGTAATGTCCTTAAAAATTATATAAAAACCTATTGGAGGGTAATTCTAGGTGTATTAAAATTGAAATAGTTCCTAAGTAATTAGTATTAAAAATATAGGATTTGAATTATTTATAAAATTCAGAAAGCATCTATCAGTTTTAATGCTGAATAAGTTCCTCATAGATGTATTTTTTTTAGGAAAGTAACTGTGAGGAGAGTTAGGGAGAAGAAAGGAATCAAACGGGAAAGTCATTATGAGCATGATACCTCCAGATGGAGGTGACTAAAATGAATTAAAGCTGTAGGAATAGAGAGGAGATGGCAGACACAAAATGCCCAGGACATTACAATATATTAAAAATGAGGAGCAAAGTTTAGGTATAAAAGGACCTCAGGATACCAATTGTTCAGGTAGCTGGGAAAATCTGAACATTTCAGCCCCTCCCAGGGTTTGAAGAATGGCTTGGAAGTCTTTCATGGGTTAAACCCTAACAAATATGCCTCAAAATCTACCCCAAAATAGTAATGATAATGGTCTTGAATGAGCTCGGCTCTGCATTTCTGACTTCTCTCATTTTATGATAACTGACTTTCAAGCATACTATCACTGAGTTCTAAAGAGGCTTTGGAATGCATTTCCCAGGTTGACATGGAATTGTGAGGTCTCAGATAACTAGACCACGTTCATGATTCACTTAGTGACAAAGTGGCAGCCTCATATTGGGCAACTGAGCTATTTAATAACCTGTTCTCAAGAGTTATTTAACAAATTAACTCCTGCCAGAAAAGACCTTTGACATTTTGAGAGGATGTTTAGTAGTTCTTTTACCTTTTGTGTACAGAAGTCCTAGAAAACCCAGTTACATTGCTTGCCGATCCACCACCAGCACGCAGAGAACAAACACTTCTTAAATACTGGTGTTTTATTCCCCTCAACAGTAGTTAGATCAAAAATCATAACAACAGTGAAATAATTCTTCTAAATCAGGCACATTTGGAGCTGCAAATGGTGGAAGGCGAAGCTCAGAGAGAGATTACTCGTGTAAAGGGAAACACGAGGCAGACCTCCCTATCCTGTAATCTGAATTGCTTCTTGCATCTTTACATAACTACAGTTAGCAAGCACTTACCAGGTTTCTGACCCCATGCCAGGCAATTTATCTTTACCATTTCATTAAATCTTTACGATTCATCTTATAGATTGATATTATTTAATTTCACACATGAGATCCAGTGAAATTAAATAACTTGCCCAAGACCACAAGCTAGTATAGACTCAATTGTCTTTCTTAACTTTCAGACAAAAGAGTAATGGTAATAAGCAACAAGTACATAAAATGTAAAATATTTAATATGCAAAATGTTATTAAAAAGAATGAAAGCTTCTGAGACGGCTCAGAGTATAAAAAGGAAATCAATTGCAAATGGAAAAATAAATGCCATAATGACTTTATTTTGAGTTCACTACCAGTAGAACGACATTGCTATTTCAAATCTTAAATAATGCAATTTATTTTGCTAGAGCTTACAGGACAAAAGCATAAAGCTGGCTAAAAAAGCAGATGCAATTAATTTAAATAAGTGTTTTAAGAAATGTTCGCATCCACTGACAACATCCACTATATAATTAGCTCAAATATTCAGATTAAAGTGGATATCTTAACAATGCATAAGGAATAATGTCCAAAATCCAGTAAAAGATGAAGGATGTACTTCTGATGCTTCTAAAAGTGTATCGCATACTTAGAAAAAATAAATAAGAACGATCTAATGTCACATTTTAAAAATTCACCTTTATATAATCAACAGTAATGTTGCATAATTTATTTTCATAAAATATTTAGTGCTGAAACATCTAGAGCTATGGGGAAAAAGAAAGAATACAAGACAGGAATATAGGAAATCATTATGCAAAACTATGGAGGCTGGGTGTCCCTATTTTAAAAAGGCTAGACTAGATTATCTTTAGAATAAATTTAATAATTAATGATTTCTAAATATACAAATATAAGCAGTATTATCACTGATATCCTTTCCTTTTTCTTCTTTCTTAAAGAATCTCCCAGAAATTCCATATATGTATGATTCATTATTTTAAACCAAGTCTAGCTGCCATTTCTCAAATCAGACTTTCTTTAAAAAATTAGAACAATCAATAATTCAGAGTTTATGTTTAGCAGCTGTCTTTTATTTTCAATTATGTAAAAATTGAGCATAGTTTGTACTTATTAAAATAACACATAGATCAAGTGGTTCAACAACCAAGAAAAACCCTGGGAAGACATTTTTAACAAAGTCTGCCCACCCAGCAATCAAAAAGAGCAAAGATGATGTACAGTAAAGCCTACAAAAAGCTAAAGAAATATGTGCTCATTCCCACAAATCTAGTGCTCAAATCTGGAGCTTAAGTGACAATTTATCTTCTTCCCTCAGAAGCATACCATGGTGATTTGGAGCTCAATACCCCAGAAAAACATGCTCTTAAACTTAATCCCCTCCTGTGGGTGTGCACACGCTGTGAGTAAGATCTCTTCAAGATGATGCTTCAGTTAATGTGTGGCCCAAATTAATCAGATTTCAGAATTTTTTCTTCATTAGAGGAGTTACGGGTCTACAGAACAATCATGTATAAAATACAGGATTTCCATATATCACCCCACCATGAACACCTTTCATGGTGTAAAACATTTGCAACAACTGATGTTAACACATTTTTATTTTTGCACTAAATCATTAAAGCTCATAGTTTAAATTAGGGGTTCACTGTTTGTGTAGTATAGTTGCATGGATATTTTAAAGTTTTCTATTCTGCTACCATATACACAATCTAACATTTCCACTATTAATCATATTCAGATATATGTTTCAGTATTGTCAATTGTGTTCACAATGTTGTGCTACCATCACCACCATCCATTATCAAAACATTTCCATCATTGCAAATCAGTGAGATCATGCATTATTTGTCCTTTTGTGTCTGGCTTATTTCACTCAACATGATGTCTTCAAGGGTCATCGATGCTGTCACCTGTATCAGAATTTTATTCCTTTTTATAGCTGAACAATATTTCATTGTATGTATATACTACATTTCATTTATCCATTCATTGGTTGATGGACATTTGGGTTGCACCCATCTTTTCACAATTGTGCATAATACCAGGATGAACATCAGTATGCAGTTATCTGTTTAAACCCCCACTTTCAATTCTTTATGGTATATGCCTAGTAGTGGAAATGCCAGGTCATATGATAGTACTATACCCAGCTTTCTGAAGAATGCCAAACTACCGTTCACAGCGGCTGCACAATTTTATATTGTAACAAGCAATAAATGAGTATTCCTATTTCTCCACATCTTCTCCAACACTTATTTTCCATTTTTTTAATAGCAGCTGTTCTAACGGGTATGAAATTATATCTCATTAATGGTTTTGATTTGCTTTTCCCTGATGACGCTGAGCACCTTTTCAGGTGTTTTCTGGCCATCTGTATATCTGCTTTGGAGAGATGTCCATTCAAGTCTCTCCCCATTTTTAATTGGATTATTTGCCATTTTGTAGTTAAGCTGAAGGATTTCTTTACATGTACTGGGTATTGATCCTTTATTGGATACGTGACATACAAATATTTTCTCCAATTGGGTAGGTTATCTTTTTATGTTCACAATAAAGTCCTCTGAAAAAAAAAAAGTTTTTATTTTGTTGAGGTCCCATTTATCTATTTTATCTTTTGTTGCTGTGCTTTGGGTGAAAAGTTTAAGAATCTACTACCTACCACAAGGTCCTGAAGATGCTTCCCTACATTCTCTTCTAGGAGTTTGATAGTTCTAGCTCTTAGATTTAGGTCTCTGATCCATTTTGAGTTGAGTTTTGCATATGGTGTGAAGAAAGGGTCCTCCTTTTCTTTTTTTTTTTTTTTTTTAGCAAATGGAGTTCCAGTTTTCCTAGCACTATTTAATTGAAGAGACTATACTGTGCCACCTTGTCAAAATCAGTTGCCCATATATATAGGGTTGAATTGAGATCCCAATTCAATTCCATTGATCTATATGTCTATCTTTGTGCCAGTATCATGCTTTTTTTTTTCATTACTGTGGCTTTGTAATAAGTTTTAAGATTGGGTTGTGAGTCCTCCAACTTCATTCTTCTTTTTCAAAATGGCTTTAGCTATTTGGGACCACTTACCCTTCTATATAAATATGATGATTGTCTTTCCATTTCTGTAAAGGAGGTTGTTGGACTTTTGCTTGAAATTGCACTGAATCTATAAATCAATTTGGACAGTATTGACATCTTAATGATGGTCTTCTATTCCATGAACTTGGAATAACTTTCCATTTATTTTGGTCTTTTAAAATTTCTCTTAGCAATGTTTTTGTCATTTTCTGCATATAAGTTCTTTCATTCTTAGTTAGATCTATTTCTATATATTTTAATATAATTGTGAATGGAATTTTTTTATTGATTTCTTCTTCCAACTGTTCATTGCTTATATAGAGAAACACAATACATTTCTGGATGTGGATCTTGTACCCCATCACCTTGCTGAATTCATTTATTAGCTCTAGGAGATCAGATCTGTTGTGGATTTTTCTGGATTTTCTTTGTATAAGATCATATCATCTGTAAATAATGAAAATTTACTTCTTCCTTTCTAATTCGGATGCATTTTATCTCTTTTTCTTGTCTAATTGCTCCGACAAGAACTTCCAGTACAATGCTGAATAACAATGGTGATAGTGTGCATACTTGTCTTGGTCCTGACCTCTCTCGCTCCCAAACTTTTTTGTATGCTGTACGGCGGGGGTCACATTTCATCTTTTTCCATGTTAATATTCCTTTATTGAAGCACCATTGCTGATATTTTTTTGAGTTAGTACACGGGCTAGGACTCAATTGCCCTCATTTTCGAAAGAGAGTCTTGCTGGAAAAAATTTTGGCTGGCATTTGTTTTCTTTTAGCACTTTAAGCATTTTCAACACACTGCCTTCTTGCCTCCATGGTTTCTGATGAGAAATCAGCACTTAATCATATTGGGGCTCCCTTGTATATAATATGTTGCTTTCCTCCTGCAGCTTTCAGAACTCTCTCCCTGTCCTTTGCATCTGATAGGGTAATCAATAAATGATGGGATTTATTTTTCTTCATGTTTATGCTATTTGGTGTGCTCTGAGCTTCTTGGATGTGCATATTCATGTCTGCTTTGTGCTAAGTGTGGGAAGCCCTCTGTTCTTTTATCTTTGACTATTCCTTCTGCCCCTTTCTTTCTTATCCTTCTTGGACACCCATAACCTGTATATTGGTGCACTTTATAGCATTTCATAGCTGTCTTAGGCTATTTTCACTTAAAAATTTTTTTTTTTCTTTTCTGCTCCTCAGCCTGACTTATTTCAAGTGTAATTGTGTTCAAGTCACTGTTTCTTTCTCTTCAAACCCTCCTGGGCATTTTTTTCTCAATAACTGCGGTCTCCAATTCCAGTTGTTTTGTTTGGTTCCTTGTTAAAATTTCAATCTCTTCACTTAGACTCTCATATTGTTCATTCATGGTTTTCCTGATATCCTGTAATTCATTCTCTGTACTTTCCTTCATCTCCTTAAGCAATTTTAAGATAATTTTTTAAAAAGGCTTTGTTTGGTATATCTACACTGTCGTCATCTTCAATGCTGTTTGCTGTATTTTATCCTCTTCCTTCAGACAGCAATCATTTTCTGTTTCTTTGCTTGTCTTGTACCCTTTTGTCGCACACTGCACATTTTTTAATATTTTAAAATGTTAAATCCGGGATATACTCCCTGGGATGTCTGGTTTTTTTTTTGGTTTTGCAACCAGCTGGTGATAAGACAGAGATTTTCTCGAACTTCAGCCCCCTTATCAGGGCGGTCTGCACAAGGCAAATGCAGTTTGCAGGGTTTTCTCTTTCTTGCTGGGTTTCTGTCATGTCCTGGGCTTTTGCTTGTTAATAATTTTGAAATTTTCCTGTTTACAGGAGTTTGGTTGGCCCCTGTTTCCCCAGGGACAAACCTCCCTTTCCTCATTATCCGAAGCCAGCAGGCTTTGTCTGAGACTGTTAGCCTGTATAATTTGCTTGTTTTGCTATGCTGCATGGTGGGGGACACATTTCATTTTTTTTCCCCATGTATCTCACTGTTGCAGCACCATTTGTTGAATTTTGTTTCTTTGGTTTTTTGTTCGTTTGTTTGTTCACTTGTTTTTTGGGCAAGTGCATGGGCTGGGAATCGAACCCCAGTCCCCTGCATGGCAGGCGAGAATTCTACCACTGAACTATACTCCTTGCACCTCTCCCAAGCCTCTATAGTTTTTTACAGTCCTATTGCCTCACCTAACAGATTAAGTGGTTTCTATATTCATATTAGACTTTCTGAAATATCACTTATATAAAAAACAGAGCTAGAAATACAAAAATGGACAAAATGGTCTCTAACCATATGACATTTTAAAGTAATGGAGCTATTATTTAGTCTCAACATAATTACTTAACAATACTTTGAAAATAAAATTATAATTCATAGTATTATGCATAGCCATTTATTATATCACATTATTTTAGTCACCTAAATACAGCTTCAGGCACCTCGTTAGATGGCTTACCAATTGGCAACCCTTTCCTCTGCCACCTCTTCATCTTATTACATAAATGAAATGTTTGAGAACCGTTGCTTACCATTTAGCACAAAATCTGAATTACGATAGCACTTTTTTGATTTATGTGCTTTCTAAATCTGAATTTTAAAAAAAACTATTAACATAACAAAAAATTTTTCAATGACAGATCCTCTCAGTGCAGTGTTTGTGCTAAACAGAAGTACCCGTTTCTTTGCTTGACTTCCAAGAGTTTGGCTGTCAGGAATTGGAATGGGGACAGTTTTCATGTTGCAAAAAGAGGTCAGTATACTAGACAAAGAGTGGGGCCTCAGGACTCCCAGTGACTATTTGCATAGCTCTCTAGGGAAAATGCTTTTCAAGAGTAGGAAAAGAAAAATATAAATGGGCCAGAGGGTCAGGTTTTAACCTGCTAACTTTGTCCACTGGCTCCTCACATTTGGCAATGGCCTGTGCAGCACTTCCACTTATACACAGTTACTTATTGATCCAAATACCATAAAGGGATTACTAAGATAAGTAATTATTTGGCACAAATTTATTTATTTATATTCTCCTCTTCTGGAACATTTTTTTAGATATATTCTGTCAAATTGTAAGTAGGAACCATTTGTCCTATCTGCTTTCCCCTACAAGAATCTCAACTTTTCAATTTTATTTGGTACACATTGTCATTTTTTTTTAATTTTAAATAAAAATAGTTAAGATATTTAAAATTCTAAAACATATATGTTTACTTAGCTCAGGGAGTTGGTAAAAGGGAATAATATCAGAGTTGTGGTGATGGGCAATGCCACAACTTACTATGAACTAACATAGGGCTATTCTGTTCTTAGAATACTTAAACCATAGAAATGTAACATAGCATACTAAAGAGGAGAAGCAACTGTGTAGAGCAACTACCAATCTAATCAACTTTACTTTCAGATAGCAAGGTTTGATAAACTAAAAACAAAACCTAAAACTTTTATAAGCTATATGTAACTTCAGATTTCTTTTAAAAAAAGACTAGATAGATGGATGGATGGATGGAGAAAGGAAGGAAGGAAAGAAGGTAAGGAATATAAAAGCACAGCAGTAAACAGCTATATACAACAAACCGTTTTCATGGCTAAGCTTCTGATTTCACTTTCAAGATTCTCTAAATTCTCATATATTATTAACTGCTTCTTAATTCATAATTCAGAGATTTGCCTAGTGGTATAAATAAATGCAATATTAATTCAGTTCATAACATGGTGAGAGTGTTTCTTCCGAAATATTTGGTGCCCTCTCTAAAATACAAGTTTTGATGGTAACTAATTCATTATGACTAAAAAGCTTTGGAAATTATTTCAAAGATAAAGTTATCCACACATGAGAAACTTTTGTCTGTGCCTATATGTCTCATTTTATTCAACCATTTACAGTCCTACCGAGTCAATCTTTAAGAAAAAAGAAAATTTGTATCACACTTAGTGCCTATAGGTAAACAAAAGGGCTTTGCAAGTAGTTAAGATTCAGCTCATTGTAAGATATCTTACCAAAATAAGCCATCCATAATAAATAATATGATATATATTTCATGGGCCTGCAGAATGAAAGACTGATACCACAGTGAAATACAGAAAGGAAAATTATGGAAATTAGCTGACTAAAGAAAAAAAAATGATGATACCCTCAAAACTATAGTTTAGTTAAATACTCAAAAAGCCACATAGGGAAAAACGATTTGGATATTGGTTTATCAATTGGTAATGGCTTTATTAAGTGAATATGTTGCTTTCAAAGTACTCTGACTTCATTTTGAAGAGGTTATATTAAATTTATGGATCTATTGTAATATTATTTAAAACATCACATAACAGCCCATCTTAGTTTTATTAGCATACAGAGATGCCAGCAGTTTTTGCAAAGTTTTGTAAAGCTTACTGAGTAATGCTATATCTTTTTTTTTAGAACCACAAATAAATTAATTTTATTTAATTAATTTCAGGAATTTGTTTTATCTAATAATACTATAGCTGCCTATAGTTGTGTGGGGTTTTTTTTGTTTTGTTTTGTTTTGTTTTGTTTTTTTACCATTTTATTGTAATATACATACACAAAGAAAGAAAGGAAAAAGCAATAAAAATTTTCAAAGCACACTTCAAGCAGCTACAGAACAGGTCCTGGAGTTTGTCACGGGCTACCATTCCCTTATTTCAGATTTTCCCTTCTAGCTGCTCCAAAATACTGGAAGCTTTACCAGATAACGAAATCAGACAGTATCTGTCCATTTGTGTCTGACTTATTTCACTCAGCAGTATGTCATTAAGGCTCATCCACATTGTCATGTTTAGGGACATTATTTTGTCTTACTGCAGCATAATATTCTATCGTATATATAAACCACAATTTGTTTATCCACCTGTCTGTTGATGTGCACGTGGATTGTGTTGATCTCTTGGCAAGTGTGAATAGTGCCACTATGAACATCGTGGGCAAATGTCTGTTCTTGTCACTGCCCTCAACTCCTCTGGGTATATACTGAGTATGGGTATTGCTGGGTCATGGGGCAACTCAATATCTAGTTTTCTGAGGAATTGGCAAACTGCTTTCCACAGTGGCTGAACCTTTACATACTCCCACCAGCAGTGAATAATGTTCCAATTGCTCCACATCCTCTCCAACATCGCTATATTTCTTTTGTTCTAAGTTTCGGTCTACTATGAATAAAGCTGCTATGAATAAATATAAAGATATAAAGATTAAGAGAACTGTTTTGCCCCCATCTTGGTGCTTTTTGCATTTTCCTTAGTAAAGTTCTCATTTTAGCATAATGAATACAGGGCATTTTAGCACAATTAATACAGGGAACATTTTTAGGAAAGTCATTCAAAGATCAGAGCCATCTAGTGGCCGTGTAGGACAATGGTTATGACATCACATTAAAGTGAACATAATAACAGCATCAGTAAATATCATCAACCACCTAAAGTAGGCAGAAAGAAAGAAAATGGTTCTGATTTTCAGGAAAAAAAAAAAAGGAATACATTAAAGGCCAGCTATAAAAATGCATAATCTTCATGTAAAATGGTTCCTATTTTGTAAAATCAAAAAGACCAAAACAAGAAATACATACAAATGCACACACAAGTGCAAGATGGAAGAAACCAAACCAGAATGTTAACAATGCACAAGTCTGAGAAATGCGATAAAGAGAACTGTTTTGTCCCCTTCTTGGTGCTTTTTGCATTTTCCTTAGTGAAGTCATTTTACTTTTATCATTAGAAAATACAATATTTCAAAACATTCTTGCCAGGTGGCAAAAGAAATACTTTATCTCTTTTCATTTAGATATCCTTTTATTCCAATTCTAATTTTCACTTTTAAAAATCTTCTTGATAGATAAGTTATACTTAAAGTAAATAATATAAATCATTTGCAAAATAAAAAAGGGCACAGTTGTAAACTGAAACTTTGACATCTTGATTCATATTTATCTTTTGTGCACTTGGTGAACCAACTGGTCAGAACTCACCAGAATTTGCTACAAGGTTATTTTAACAGCAATGTTGATTTTAAAAATCAATCATAATCATCATCCCTTTTACTTACTGGGTTGAAACAAAGTTGAACTAATATTAATATAGATTATTAGGAAGAAAGTAGACAAAGATGATTATTTTAATCTAAACTTTCTAGATAGTCTAGGCTACTATGTTTTATATATCCGTTTAACAAGTAACTAGAAAGAAGGAAAATAATGTAAATGCACCATATAGGTCAAGGTTTCCAAAATTTCAATTATTCACATACCAATCACTTTCAGCTATATTATGAACAAACCACTTATATTATTGTATATTAATATTTTTCTGTCAATTGAAGTTTTCTTCAACTGGATTAATTTTTTTAAAAACATTTCATTACTAAAATAAAAACTCAGTAACACTTTACACAAAGTATAAACTGTTATGTACAAGTATGTAAGTTTAAAGTACCATAAAATCCAATTCAATGAGAAATAATGCTATGTCATGAAATTCTAGCAAGACCCTATTTCAGGAAAAACACCTTGTGCTTGAGGTCTGCTCTCCTTATTACAAACAAGATCACTAAGTGTTAGAGGGATGCTAAAGGCACAGTAACACCATACTGAGACTTGTTCCCCTAACTGTAATCAGAAGGATTAGAGCAGAACTGAAAGAAAAAAATATTTAATTAATGCATACTGTCTACAAGCATTTCTGGTTGCATCTAAACTAATGTTCTATATCGCTACTTGATACATTTCAAGAAACACAGTAGTATATTATGGTAGGCATGCATTTTCAGAAATGATGGTGGTGAAGCTAAAAACACAATGACATTGCTCTCGAGTCTGAATGTTCTAAATGACTGAGGGAGGGTAGTGCTTGACTATCTGAATAGGAGCAGTGAGCCAAAAAGGTAGAAGCTACAAAACAACTCTGAGACCACTAATTCCCATCATCCCACATAAATGGATAAACAACACAGTATTTTAAAACAATCTGGCTGAAAACATCTTTTCTATTAACATATGTTTAAGAAGGTGTTTTTAATAACCCCAAGAAGGCTATTAATTATTTCCCATATTAATAAAATACCATTAGATTGTTCTAATTAATCAATTATGTGAATTCTACATTACCATAAAGAACATTAACTTCCATATTCTGTAATTTACCCAAATTTGTGTTTGTCTTTATCTTGCCTTCTTCTGATAGACCATATATGATATACCATAGAGAAGTATGCATATCTTGCTTCTACTACCCTATTTCTCCAATGATTCACTTCCTAACAACATTATGCTTTAATAAATTACAGTATATGCTTCCAGCAAATGAATTGTCATTATTGCAGATTATTTATTGGCAGGACAGTTATTAAAGTAAACAGATATGAAAGAAGGAAATGACAAATAAAATGAACGAACACTTATGCAGGTCGTCTATTGGCTCTCAAACACACACACACCTTTCTGTTTCACAGAAGGCTGGAAGACTCCAACTTACATTTCCTTATCATAGGCTAGCTGGCTTCTTGTTCCGCCAAAGGGACTGGCTATAGATTGGAAGGTGGAAGGAAAGAAGCATGTTTCTTTTTTTTTTTTCCTGGCTTCTGGCAGAGCTAACAGAATCAGGGGGTTACTAAGAACCATTGAAGGTGACTGGCATCCAGCCACACAATTTTATAAGTATTAGCAGGATTGACTCCTGGGACAGCTCAGCACACAGCAGTGTTGTTTCCAAAGGCAGGAGCAGAAATAGCTGCACCTCTGGCAAGTCAGCATCTGGCATAGTTTTTTGTTTGTTTGTTTGTTTTTTAATAGTAGCTCATATGCTTTATTTTTGCACACAGGCTCTTTTTGGGGGGAGGGTGGCTGTTCATAGGCTGGGAATCAAACCCAGGGTCTCTGTCATGGCAGGCTAACATTCTACTCTAGCAGATTTGTGGCCCCCAGAACTGGGTGGTAGCAGCTTTCTAAGCTTTAAGTAACAATCCTTTCTCCCCTTTGCACCTCCAGTCCTGTTGATACCTTTCTAATTGATTACCTGCCTTCAATCCCTGTTCACTTTAGAGTGGGTTCTGACTTACTGACCAACCACCGATACACAAGAAAATGGGTACAAATCAAAAGCACTTCCTCTTCCTATCATTAGTAACATTAATTTGGAAAGTTTAGAAGCATTTATTTCTGGTTAATGCCACAAAATTTCTGAGTATATATGCATGAACATACACATCCATCCACTCAATTAAATATGAAGAGCATACTTTAAACATAATCTATTTATGGTCAAATTATGCATGATTTTCTTTCCATTCTGCTTAATATTTTCTATAATAAGCATATGTTACTTTACTAATAAAAACATTTAGATTTAAATTTTAAAAGATAAATTATGATAGTAAACTTTAAAATGCCTTTAAAGTGTTTACTCTATAATTATCTTTTAGCATATTCTGTGCCTTTCAAGCTTCCCATGATGATTTTGTTCGTAGTAAGAAGCATGATGTTCAGAGTCAGAAAGATTGCAATACTATCCCAGTTTGACCATTTCATAACTATTTAATCTTGAAAAAGTCTACCTCATCTAAATGTTGAAAGTTTTTCATGAAATAACATATACAGAATATGGCTTGCCTTTAAACTTTTACCCATTCTTTCCTTTTGCCTATAACAAATACTTATCACAATAAAGTTGAAAATCAGAAAGAAACATTAAATAGGGGGGAAAAAAATCACCTCTAATTCCTCCATCCAGTAAGGAAGCACCGACATTTGACATATTCCCTAACATCATTATTACTGTGTACTTTTATTTGCAAATTTTTATTCCCTTATATACTTATTTTCAAATTTATTACTATGTGATTTTATTTACGCATTTTTGCTCCCTTGTGTACCAATTTCTTTAAGTTCATCCATTTATCCTCGTAAGGTTTTAACATAAACATTTTGGAATTGCTGTGAACTCCTGTAAAGATCATGTTATTAACTATTTAATGTGATGAGAGACTGTCTTTTAACTGCCTCATAAGACTGCATCTGTTGGTTAGCATCCTAACCAATATCTTTTCTTTTTATTGGAAAAGTTCTCTGTTTCTGAATCTTAGGAAAGCAGCTTGTCTTCCTACTTATTTTCACACAAGTATAGCAAAGCTGGGGAACTGATTACAGGTTCATTCCAGTTCTAAATAGTTTGAGATAGTACTTATAGTTAGTGAAAATTCCTTGTAGATTTAGGCAATAGGTTGAATGCTAATCACAGTTTTCTACATATACCTCTTCCTGTATTTCTAAGGGCACTTTAGTAGGAATATGGGAGAGGGCTACTAATCAGATGATAGTTTTTAAACTATAATCCAGTTCACCCACAAACCCATGTAAAAATAATTCTACCAACATTATATATTCATCCCAATATAAGTTTTTGGAGGTGTATATTTGTATAAATTGATGAAATTTGGGATAAATAAAAGGACCATTGTTTAAAAAAAAAAAAAAAAAAAGAAATGGAAACTGTCACAAAAATCCTGAATCGAACAGAGATGAAAATGGCAGACAGAATCTCCACCTAGGAGGCAATCAGGAGGGGATGTCCCAAAACAAATAAACAACTTTGAGAAACAAGGACAAAGTCATCAAGCACTGTCCTTTTTAATTTTGTGCTAGCACAGCTAACTGGCTTATAAAAAATACATCCACACAAAATGAACATCTAAAGAAAGATGAAAATTCACCAGCATATTAAAGCAGCCAAGCTCCTTAAATTCAAAAGAAAAAATAGCTAGGGATATTTTTCAAGAAAAAAAAAGACATTAAACCAGGATAAAAACCACTAGTTAGGAACATTAATATCTAATGGAATCATCAGAATAATCAGAATCACTAACTATACAAAGAATATTGTGAAAACTTGTAGATAAGATAGGCTCAAGACGTTAGGGAAATGATAATAACCTTCTTAACAGTAATTTATCTGACATTTATTAATTTAATCAGGGAATAGTTTAGAAGTCGTTTTCTTTTTTTTTAATTTACAGCATTGTCATACACTATGACAAACTTAATTATATTGCAAGTTAGTTTTAAAAAGAGAAAATAATTCAGATAAGAAAATGTTCTAACTTCTACCCTGCCAAAAGTAGATTAACCCTTCTAATATCTTTGAATAGAGACTTTATACCCTTTTACTGTTGAATTGACAGTTGAGGGAAATGGCATTCTATTCTGAATCAACCACTTAGATAGTATGTAAAATAACATTATATAGGGTGGTGCGATGGTAGCTCAGTGGCAGAATTCTCGCCTGCCATGTCGGAGACCGGGGTTCAATTCCTGGTGCCTGTCCAGGCAAAAAATAATAACAACAACATAATATTATACTTATACATCAAACTCATCTTAAAAAATTATATGTATAACATTTACACATATTATGTGTAAAGTAAAGTACACATAATTAAGGTGTGTATTTATGTATTATGTTCTAAATATGTATGTACACACTTACATATGCATTATGTTCTATATATGTATGTACGTATATACCTACACAAGTACTATATACATTTTAATCTGCATATGCTGTCTTTTACCCATAAGTGAAATACTTTAAGTACAATACTATTAGGAGTCCTATTAAATCTGAGATACATACATCTAAGTTCTAAGTACAGAACTGTTATTAAAAACAAAACAAAATGAAAAAATAAAGAATTTCTTCTTAAAGTTAGACATATATTATTAGAATCCTTTTTCTGCAGTACTCTCAATTTTAGGGAGGGATTCCTTCACTCAACATTCTTTCTCAAAATTTGCTTGATATTTTATCTCTTGTGAATTTCCGGGGTTTTCGTTTTTGGAAACAGATGCATTCCTGGATATAAAATGATTGATAAGCCTCATATAAAAAGAGGATTAAAAGGATGTTCTGGGTAGGAGGCTCTGGCATCACGTAGGCCAAGGGAAGAAGAAAACAAAGATTAAGATGAGTTGACAAAACATCTCTGTGCTTAGCCTGCGAGAGAGAACATTTATTATCAGAAGATTGTCGTCAGCCTGCAAAATTATTCAAAACCTAAGTCATTTGGTTTGATTCTTGTGGGAAAGTCCACAGACTAATTCTTTTTAACTGTGACTATGTGCTACTCAGTAAAGACCCAAGTAACCTATAGGGATTATTACACTTTGACATCCACAAACTGAAAAAGCAAAATCACCTTAGTCTACTGTGTGTAACTAAATTTCCTCACTACGACGCAATGTTTGATAAGTCGGCCCGTTTACCTGCATACACCTAATTGTATCTCCAGTAAGTATTCTGGTAAGGATAACTTATTATCACTATATTGAGACTACTGTCCTGAGTTGGTCAAGTTTTTAACTGCTCTAGCTCTGGCCTTTTGTTTATTTGTTAGTTTAGCTTTATAAAAGCCATGAATTTAGCTTTTGTGGGTTAGGTAACTTTACAATACAGAGAAAGGCATATTTTCATCAATGTTTCAAGAATATAATTTACTAAGAAGTAGACTTTAAGTATATACATTATGGTTCAAATGCAAAATATTCTAATTCATTTTATTAAATCATCTCCCAATTCTGTTAGTATAGTAGCTCTCTTTGCTGATATGATATGTAAGCAAACAAACTGCCTGGGAACATACTTCCAAGTTCAGCATTGTAAAATTCCAACTGCTTCTGCATTTTAGTAAACTTAGATTACATGAGCTATTCCAGTCACTCAGCAAACTTATGGGGTCAGAACATGGTAAACAGTTCACATTCTCTCTTTTCTGAAATTGTGGACTCTCATGGTCTGTCAGAGGAGCACTGCTACTGGGGAAAGTCATTTCACATAGGAACCTACAGTTTTTCAAGTATTCCTGGATATATATGTTGAAATACACAGTTAATTTGTATTTATCTCCTAATTTTTTAGTGTTTTTCTTTATGTATATTTTTCACATTTTGGAAAAAAAAATCACCTTTTCTGTTCAAATTCCAATTGATTTACAACTGAAAATGTCACATTCATAGAATGTTCTAGGGGACTAAGCTTTTATGATGGTTTAGGAAGCTTGCTTCACATCTGTCACATAGTAAAAGACCTAAAATATGCTCAGACAGATTCGAGAGCAGACATATGAATGAATTATTCTACATTCTATCTCCTAGTCCTTTTCTCAACATTGTCAACCATATTTCTAAATATTGGTCTGCTCCTCACACACACACACAAAAAAAAAAACAACAAAAAGAAAGTAATAAGAAACTAGTAATTAAGTAGATGTGTTTATCTACACATTTATCATTAGAAAGCTTACCATCTTATTATAAACATACAGAAATGACAAGCAGCTTTTATTGTGAAGAGGATTATCATGTCATAGCAAATGCTGAGTGCTATAACAAACAAGAAAGCATGTACATGCATCTGTTTATTTGGCCAACATCTATTGCAGGTCTACTGTTTGCCAGGAACCCCATTCCACAAACTGTTCTTAGCACTGAATAAAAACAAAACAAAAAACAAAAAAACACCCTTCTCTTATTGCACTCACATTCTAGTTATGAAGACGTATATTAAGGAAATACACAACATGTGACATACGAACAAAACAGACAACTAAAGTTAAAGATAGAAGGGAGAGATGAAATTAAGTGTGCAGGAATTACTTTAAGTAAGGTGGTCTGGGGTAGACCCCAGCAATGAGGAAAGTATAAGCAGAGACTGCAAGGAAAGTGAAGAATAAAGCGTGTGGATAATGAAAAGTAGTACATTCCATGCAGAGGAAACGGTAAGAGCAAAGACCCAAGGCAAGGACATGCTTAGCAGGTTCAAACAAGGGCATTGAACTGATGTGATAGAACAGAGCGGGTATTGAGAAAGTGTTAGAAAATGGGGACAAAGCAGGTCGTGGGTGAGCCGAGACTGTGGCAAGAACCTCAAGGCAACTGCAAGACTGAAGATGGAGAAATCATACGACCTGACTCACCTTTCAAAGGATTACTTTTGTCACAGTGGATGAGTAAACCATAGGGAGGCAAAGGTAGAGAAGCAATTCCCTTAAAACTATTTCAATAATTTTAACAAGAGAAAATGGTGACTGAGACCAGGATGGTAACTGCAAGTAGGAAGTGATAAGGTTCTATATGTATTATGAATAGGCATTTTGCAGATAGATCAAATGTTATACATAAAGAAAAATACAGTTGAGAAGGATGATACCAAAGTTTGTGAACTGAGCAACTAGAAAAATATAATAGAGCAATCAATGACCCTTTGCTTAGGATCCCTGTATTCTAAATGAGGGCAAAACAAACAAACAAAACATCAGAAAGGCTTTCCTCTCTGGCCCTTTTAACCAGAAAGCTGAACTTTTTTATTTATTTTACTAGTTCTTAGATACTTTGACAAATCACAATTCTCTCTTCCCATTGCTTTTGCTATCTATATGCCTTTACCTAAATAGAAGCTGATTTGGTTACCCCTATACAATAAAATTGTCATCCCAAACCACTAAGTCTTAGGTCTAAGAATGAAATCCCATAAGCCTGCCACCAACTTTCATGAAGCTGTCTTTAAATCCCTTGCACCTATTGATGCAAACCAGTGGTGAAGGCAGGCATTAAATAAGAGTACTGTGGCACTGTTTCTGAAGATGCCTGAAGACAGAGGTGTCAACTGTCCAATCTTACCGAGACAGCATTAAGGAGAGCAGAAGAATAGCTTGTCTAGCAGGTCAATAAGGTATGCACTCTTGATTTTCTCCCATCTCTAGCTGGGGCACCCATCAACTAATCAAGGTATACTGGGGTGAAGTGCTGAAGGAGTGTAAGAATCAGAGGTCCTTTGCTGGGTAGGGCCTGTCATGTTTCCTTTTCAGGTGTTTGCTCTCCCTAGCTGATACCTATAATAAAATTAAAGCCAAACCATCCCCCAGTCCACGATGAGAGGTTGGCTGTTTCACAATCATTGTCAGCATTCCCCCAGGTGGGTTCCGAAGATCATTAACCACATAAAATGCTCTGAGACTAGAGGTGAGTTCTCAGATCAACAAATGTAGGAACTACTCTATCCTGTCTCTCCTGTAGAAATCTGCAATGCTCCTTCATAAAAGGCTTTGTCAAGTCATGTGGTAATTAGCTACTTAACTAGCATTTCCCAAATGTAGTCTACCGACAGACAAAAAAAAACAAGGACCTTAATTAGAGCAAATGAGAAGAGGATGACCATTTAGAGATACATGTCCAGGGAAAATGTTAAAAATGAGCAACTGATTTAATGAATGGTAAAGGAAAGGGGGATGTCAAAGATGACTTCAGTTCCAATGAGGAAGACCAGGGAAAGGGGAAAATCATATATTAGGATGATTCAGTTTTTAATTCAAAATCTGTCTTTTATTTCAGTTATACTTCTCAGGCATTTATTTAGTGCTTGCTTTTGTTCCATAACTAAACCAGGCAGATAAACAAAAACAACGGACAAGAAAGAGAACATTCTAGCCCTTGCACAACATCGTCTACGTGACATTACAACGCAGACTGCTCTGATAATGCAGAGAAATGCCATGTTTCAGGAACACTGACACTTAACTTGGATTTAAAAATGCGAGCAGTATTGCTCAAGGAGGCATTCCAAGATGAAGTCACATCTAAGCTGAGTCATGAAGGAACAGTACATGTCAGCCAGTTGATAAGAGAGAAGATTGTTCAGATGCAAGGACAAGATAGACCGAGCAGGTGATGGGCCCCAAGAGTCAGATGAAAGTACCGTAACAAAAAAGGAATTTAATAGGTATGAGCATAGCTCGCAGGCTGAAAAGAGGAGGAACTCAAAGAGATAAACTAGTGTCTATTATATTATAGTCACAAATATTTTTTAATTTAATATAAAACTTGGCTAAGTCCTAAAAACACTGGTGCTTAATCTCATAGGAAATTCTTCTAGACACCAGGATATCATGGAATAGGGTGGATTTAAAGTTTGGGGAATAAATTCCAATCTTTAGTTCTTTTGCTTTGGGATCTGTCAATTAAATTTCAAAGGGCTAATCACTGGTTCTTTCTCTCATAAGTAAAGCAAAACCTATAGGTGAATTAGAGATCACTGAACAGTAGACTTTAATACACTAAAGTCTGAAATTTTCTTGGACTGCAAGTTTGAAGCACTTTTTAAAATATCTGTGTAGTGATTTCGAGCTGTATGTGCCCCAGAAAAACATGTTCTTACATTTAATCCATTCCTGTGGGTGTGAACCCACTGTAAATAGGAGCTTTGGATGAGGTTATTTCAATTAAGATGTGGCCCAGCCCAATCAAGATGAGTAGTAATCCTATTACTGAAGTTCTTTGTAAGCAGAGTGGAATTCACACAGAGGGAAAGCCACAGGAAGCAAGAAGGTGAAATTAAAAGGAGCTGGGAAGAACATGGAAAGCCAGGAGAAGCTGCCATATGCACTGTCATATGACAGCCAAGAACCAATAATCACTACCAGCCAGCTCCAGAACAACTAGTCTTAGGGAAGAAAGTATCACCTTGATGGGGGCTTTACTGGACTTGCTTTTAGCCTCTTTTGAGCAAATCAATTCCCATAGCTTAACCTAACCCATTTCACGGTTATTTGCTTGAGCAGCCTAGGAAACTAAAACAATCTTTTACATTTACTTCTGTCTGCTAGAGCCCTTTTCAAGTGTTCAGGGCACATTTTCAAATACTAGAATTGAATTGCTGCTAACATATATGAAAATTTTAAAAGTCAAATACTAGATTTAAACAGCAAGCTTTGTAAAACTGAAACTTCTTTCTGTGGGTAACTATGTATTTCATTTGCTTACCCTTTACAATGCTTGTGCTTGAATTAAAAAAAAATATATGAGTATATTCTCTGACTGAGTCACAAGGGAGAATTCTCATTCCCCAAAATAAACACTCAATCTTTGTTACGCATCAGCTTGCTGTTAAGGTATACTTCTTAACCCCCTAGGAAAGTCCAAAATTCTGACATGCCTACCCATGGTATTATCTTCATTCATAACAAAAAATACATATGAAGTTTTCATCAAAATATGATCACATACCATTGATACATGAGGATGTGGTGAAATTTCAGGTGACTGTTAAAAACAGAGAAGAAATGATGAATATGCAACTATGTGATGATATTAAGAATTACTGATTATATATGTAGAATGGAATGATTTCTAATTGTTTTGTTTGTTAATTTTTTTAATTAATAAAAAATAAAAAGAATAAAAAATAAAAAAATTAATAAATAAATTTACTTTGAAATGCTAGTGATCAATGAAAGGGAAGCGCAAGCGGTATGGTATGCATAATCTTTTTTCGGTTTTTGTTTTATTCTTTTACTGTTCTCTATTTGTTTCTTTTGATTTCTTTTTCTGTATTGAGGCAAGCATTCTCAGATATGATGAATAAGCAATTAAGTGAAGATATTGAGAATTACTGATGATATAAGTAGAACGGGATGATCCCATGGTAATGTTTTCTTATGTTGATTATTACATGTTTTTCAATGACAAAATAAATTTTTTAAAACATAAAAAAAAAAACATAGTTAGACTACTTCTCTTATCATTTATATCCAACTCTGCATTTGGACAACTTCCTACTAAATGTTAAAATATTGCTCAAAGGGCCATCCACCATGACAGTTTTCCAGTTGCGGTTATGAGTCTTTTGTAGCATTTCATGACTCTACTTTTCTCTTTCTTCAGATAAAATCCTCAAAATGAAGTTTTCATATTGTAAACATAACTTTTAAAACATATTAGGGTGGAGCTGGCTCTACAAAATATGTGCAAATTCATTTCCATTTGATTGAGTGAAGGAGTTAAAAAAAAGGCACCATCTCTTCTATAACCCCTTTAAAATCAGAATTACCCAAACTCAGGAAGAACGGCTAATTGGTGCCCCTGGATTATGCATTCCTGGATGGCAGAGAGTAGGTTTTCTGTGTCCCCAGTCTCTATCATAAAACCTGGTAATGCTGGGCAAGTTGGTAACAAGGCAACTCTAATGGGCACTCAATAAACAGTTACTGAATAAACAAATGAATATAAGTCATCTGTATAGGTAACAGATTACCATAATAATTGATCATGGTTGTGAAAGAAAAGTCCTTGATTTGGAGAAAGAAAAATGTAGTTGGAATATTAAGCTATATTTTTCTTTAAAAAGTCTACTTTCTAAAGCAACTACTAACATGAATTAAGGATTATCTAGTATTAAATTGAATTGGAATAATACAGCTCATATAGTTTACTGAAGAGCAAAATGGGAGGGAAGATGATTCCTCTATCTTTCCACTTTCCATTCCTAGGGGTCTTTAGTGGTAGATCACTATTTATGTCTGGACTGTTGCATTAGTGAAATATAACATTGGAATGATTAAAGCACATCTTATATAGGCTTGCTTTGGTTGCTGTACAATAAATTACGCTTCTTCCCTACAGCACTGCTTTTATAAGGGCATAGCACACTTAGCAAGACAAGGTGATACAAGCAATGTGTTAAGAAAGGCAACAAACATTAATGGAGGAACCAGAGAACCAAAATAAACTCCATCTAAAGAGAATAACTGAATTGTTTACCAAAGTACTCTTTTAAAATGCATGGAAATAATACTGTATACTATCCTGTCTTACAAAAATGCAATCTGGATTCCCTTTCCAAATAACATTTTCAATAAAATTGAAAAGCACCAGTGTCAGCAATATCAGAAATTATTTGAATAAGTGCTTGCATTTGCATCCAAGGGCATGAAAAGTAATTGCAACCTCTCTGGTTGTGAAAACCAAGGCACAACATTAAAATGTCTTGACTCCAAGTTTCTTTGAAATACTTTACTCAGAAAAGTCATTTAACAAGAGTAAACTACCCATCTCAAATTGTTGGGAGGCTACAAATATGTAGCCATATTTTATTCTCTCACCAATTTCACCCCAGGTTTTTGCTTAAATCCACTGTACATTTTAAGAAGATGACCATCACTTTCCTAGAACTGATAGTTTTAAATTACTAAGAGATTTTTAACATATTGCTAACCTGATCCTCCCCATATCTTCCCATCCAATAAATGGTAGAGCCATCCCTCCAGTTGCTCAGGACACTAGTCTATCAGCAGATTCAGCTGGCTTTATTTTGGAGTATCCCCAGAATCTTCCCATTCCTTCATTGCCACCTTCCATCCAAACCCAGAGTCTCCCACTGGATGTTTTGAAGGAGCGTTTTCCCATGTATCCATGCCTGCCCATGTACTATCCACGTTCCACATTACTGTGTTCAAGAGTAAGAACAGCTATGTCATTCCTCTGCAATGTCAGAATGAAATTCAAAGTTCTCATCACAGCCCACAATACAGCCTCCTGGGTGTGTCCCCTGCTGCCTCTATGACTCTTACTCCTGTGCTCTGTCCTGCCCTGTAGGATTTACACTTGTAATTTTCTTTGCCTGGAATGCATTTCCCCCCAACAACAAGGCTCACACTGTTGCTTCTCTCAAAGAAAGAAGCAATTATCCCCTCATCAGTTCAATCTTCCTCGACCAATCTATATAAAACAGCACACATACCCCATAGCTACCTATAGATAACACTTCCACTGTCACATATTTTAGAAATTAGTATCATATTTTACAAATAAAGGTGAACAGAGTATTCATCTATTTGTTAATGGTAACCTAAATTCTTAGACTAGACTCTGGTACACAGTAGGCCCTCAATAAATATGTACTAAAAGGTAGAACTAATGTTTCCTTGAAAAGTATTGATAGACCAAGAACATAACAACATGGGGTATACCTGGGGTTCAGGACACAATCCTAGTGACTAGAAAGGTACCACCCCTGTCACTCATCAAGTTCTCCGCCAGCTTTATCCAAATGTGAGATTACCTCTGGCAGTTTATCATCTTGGGAAGCGATGGATTTAGAAATCATGGTTTGCAAGTATAGTGAAGAAGTAAGAAGAGAGCAGAGAAATAGTTTTCCTCCTTCACACCACCTCAAAAACACTCAATACAGTGTTCCTCACTCTGTAATAATAAATGGCCCTATCCAGAAGCATGACGTTTTTTATTTCACTGGAGAGAAAAGAGGAATACAAAAGATGACATGTTCTCACGATTTGAGTATACACAATTCAACCAAGGAAGGAGGCAGATATTTGCTATAGTAGGAAAGGCAGGCTCTTCAAACTCTCACAAAATACAAATTCCTAGCTATGCTTTGGATGGGAATGGCTTCATTTCAGGCATGTGGGGGAGAAAGGGTAGAGGGAAAATTGCTCAGACTGTGCTATTTTTAAGTTATTTGTTAAGAATGGCTATTTTTCTCTCTGATATCCTTGAACCATCCAAATGTCAAGCTGTCATGCCCTGCTGTCTGTATGCTATGAGAGGCACGGCTCTGAGGTGAGAGGAAGGGGTCATATGCTCACCTGCTCACATGCTGCTACCACTGCTGATTTTTTAAAAAGCTTTGTGACCTAGAAAGGAGATGTACGGTATGAATGATGCAGGGACTGCAGAGAGCATAAGGCGTCATCCGTCTATTTATACCTCCAGGAAGGAAAAAAATGAGTACAGGGCAGTGACTCCACTCCACGGACTGGATATGCAAAGATCGTCTCAAAGAAACAATAAACAACACAGCGAGGGAGGCATTTATGCCACCAGCGAGAAATGGAAGGTGAAGCTATTTTCCCATGTTCCTGGGAGTTTCAAAAATTCTGTTTGCTTTTAAAGAATTTCAAGTTAATCCCCTGATATTTCCCACTACTGTCAAATGCATCTTGAGTCCAAGTTAAAGATACTGCTACCCATATTTCAAAAACTGGCTTCACTCCATATGTGCATACAAACTTAACTTGGCAGTAATCTGCAACTGTTTGGACACACTGTAAATTGTGGGGAAATGTTTTGCAGGCTTAATAAAGCATTTGGAAAAGCCGTAACAGATACTTGTGTGACTTTAACTCCAAAACAAAACAAAATAAAAAAAAAAAGGAAAAAATGAGAAGATTTACAAAGATTTATATAATATGGTACAATTTTTTTTCCCCCAAAATATATGTAGTCAGTGTCTCTTAAGTGGTGAAATACTTCCAGGACAAAGCAAGGAACCAGCTCCAGGTGTTAATACTTATTCCTGCATCACTAGAGAATTTAATGCTGGGCCTTCCCTCTGGATTTCTATTTGTTTCTAATGTAAAGAGTATAACGTGGGCCCCAACAGCAATGACTCTCTGAAGCTTACCCATCTTGGCCTTTTGTAACCCATTTATTAGTATATTTTCTGCCCGTTTGATCTACTCTTGGAGTTGTTTTTACCAGCCAGAGCGATGGGTTTTCTGATAACTGGTTAATGTGTTTTTTAAGGCTAGAGATTAAGTATTCCCTAGAGTAAAATGTTCTGGTCCAAGCAGGGATCAAACCTGGGGCCCGGCTTCCTGACTGTAGGCACAAAATGATTTACCTTGAGTACACTCAGTGATCCCAGCGTAAACACTCTGCTTCTATCACTGCCCAAGTCTTCTCTATTTCTAGAGACAGCAGACAACTTAAGGGTATGCTTCACCCTTTCCCTTCATCGGCCAAAGTCACGTTTGGTTTTAATTTACTGAGCATGCTCTGGAATTCATTTTCACTCATTTCATCACATTCACTTCTTCCACAGTCTGACCTATAAAGGAGATGAAGCTGGGTCTTGAATTGTTCAGATCAGAGAGAATTAATGCTTTTAATTCCTACATTTCAAGAACTCACATGGTAACTTTTGAGCTTTTAAGTGTCAACAAAGGGACAAAGAAGGAAAACAGAAATGAAGGCTCAAGTCTCAGGTATCTTAAATTAATAGGTACTTGATAAACATTCGCTGGTTGTTTATACAATAGAAGGGAAGGAATTGTGTGCTACAACATCTTTGAACCCTCTTCTAAATATACCATCGTACAGAGAATAGGAACGTAATTTTCTTTACTCTTAAAGCTCTCTGTCCTTTCATTCCTCCTACGTAAACCAGTACTGCTATTTTTTTCCTTCATTCTTTTTCATCCCTCCATTCTGCCACACAGAAGCACCAAATGAGCCATCCTTTAAATAGAGAGAAACCCGGTAAATCTCCTGGATCCTTTGCACAAGCACAGTTATTCTTTAGATAGGTTAAGGAAGTACAAACACTCATAAAGAGTTTGAACAATTTGACAAATTTTCTGAGAACCAGAGGAATGATTTTTCCATAAGAAAAGTTGCTAAATGAAAAAAGCAGACCAACAATATGTATTTCTTCTAAAAAGAAATTTCATTTTCATGGAATAGATTTTTAAAATGATTTCTATATGTAATCATTAACTTATGTTAATTTATCTCTTTATAATTCTCAGCACAATTACTATGAGATGAAAGAAAACTAACAGACATACTATACTACCAACTTATCTCCACGAAATGATGGAAAGATATTCTTGTTCTGCAATAGAAACAAATAACAGCAAAACCTAATTACTGGTAAAAGTTTCTGAATCAAATAAGGATTTCATTGAGATCTCCTCTTGTTTTATCTGTATACCTGATCATACTGGCAGCCATTATTCATTCCAGAAAAATCATAAGGGATTTCCTAAATAACTTATAATTAAAAATAATTCTGATATAACTGTGATAATTCCTCCCCTTGCCTTTATCCTCTTAAATACATAGGCAGGTAGTCAAACTTGTATGTCCAAATTAGGGGTCAGGACTAGAGTGATTCAGTTTAATAATCTCCATGCATAGGGCTCAGTGAGAGTCTCTTTCCAATGCTACAGTCATATTAAATGCTTTTCCTCAAATCAATTTTTATAAAACTTCTTGCAAAAGGAAATATAAACCAGCAATTAATTTTGACAAAGCCAAGCCAAAAGCAACTAAATAGTAAGACAAATATTATGTTTTATAAAATTCTGCACACTTATAGAGTAGCAGTTCAATGGTGAATTTTAATCCATTCAGGTTCTGCTCATTACCACTGACCAATGAATTCTGATCAATCGTTACGACTCCTCTAAAAAAGGTGGGGAGAATGGGATTCCTTCAAGCAAGATATATATCCAAGGTTAACTCAACCTATTTTCTGTGGTATTATCTTTTTCTTAAACACTATCAGTAGACAAGATAGTTTAAACTCACTTTTTTTGTGCCCCACCCATTAGGTACTTAACATTCGTTAAGTTGAATAATGCGCTTCAGAATTCAAAGTTTTAAAATGAGATGATTTTAAAAGTCTTGCAATCACACACCTTAACTTAGTTTTAATTTTCAAAGAGCTAGAATTTTTAACTACATTTTTAAACATTTAACAAACATCTAACTACATTCATTACAAACTGATGAACACAAATTCCAAAAGATTCAGTAAAGAAATTGTCTAGAATTTATGATCTTATACATGATAGTATTTATATATATTTCCATATGTGTCCCCCACTTTCTAGCACATAGTAGGATTGCACTCTCCTCTGTCCCTTACTCCCAAATGAATAATACATGCTTATTTTCTAATTGCTCACTGGCACTTATTTATATACTATCTGCAGGCTTTTCTTTTCTTAGTTTTATTCTATTTTTCTCAAGCCACTATTACGTCTTTTTTTTTTAACTTTTTTTTTTTTTTTAACTTTTTTTTTTTTTTTTTGCGTAGGTAGGCACCAGGAATCGAATCCAGGTCTCCAGCATGGCAGGTGAGAACTCTACTTGCTGAGCCACCATGGCCCGCCCTATTCTTATTTATCCAAAAATGTCCCCTGCAGTACTTTATATGTGCCTTTAACTTGTTGCTCTTCATTACTGAATAATTCAGGGAATTAGTTCCAATCCTAACATACAAATTGACCATAATATATTAATATAGTCCTTTCCCTTATGCTACTTTTTATTCATAAAGCTTCAGAACCAACAATTATTCCATGTAACTGATAGTATTCTCCCTCATTTGACCTATAAATAGTCAAATGTTTAAATAAGTTACTTTTCTAAAATGGCATAGTATGTTGATGACAAATTCTAAAGGAAATTTTACCTTCTCTATTAGAAAATCCCCAGCCCCTTAAATCCAGGAGCAGAAAGCAGGGAAAGCAAAACTAGAATTGATCAGACAGCATTCTTCACTCCCACAGCTCTAAAGATGCCAAATGGCAGATAAGTTCTATATAAACAACTGACTTTTTCCTCCAAATTCCACCTCCAGGCAAACCTCCTGTTCCTTCGTATTCTTTGTTTCTGCTGTAGTAACCAAGCACTTAAGAAGGGTCCTGTAAGTTGGAATTTATTGAGAAATAGATTTGTACCTGAAAAGCAACACGGTACAGGAGTTTAATCATTGCAACCTGAAAAATATATGAGCCAGTCCAGGCCTCTTCTGTTAAGTGATCAAGAAAAACAAAAAGGGATTTAGTGACCAGTTTTTGCTTACCACCCTGAATCCAACTTTTTTGAAGTAGACCTTAGCTTAATCTCTTCCCAGGGACTTTTCACTAGAGCCAGCCCTGAACAATTCAGAATACAGGAGCCCTCACACCAAATCCTTTTCCAGTATAAATTACTTTGGAATTTGTCTCTTGTAGGGCAAAACTTAAAAATTAGATCCTACGCATTTTTATTCCACCAATTTCAATGCAGGTTGGGTTCCTGTAAGGGACAAGTGAGATGAAAAGAGAGCCCAAATGGGTAACCTGAGGAAGTAAGGCAGATATAGGGAGAAAGTGGGAAGGAAAATAGGGGTTGGGCATGTGTGGTAGACTTGGAAAGAGACAATAGAGTTTGAGTGAAACAGAGGGAGAGTAGAAGTATACAAAAACAGATCAACAAAATATAAAGGGGGGTAAAACTGAGGAAATGGCATTGACTAAGAGTATCAGTGGGGACAATGGAACAGAGGAACCCTAAGTTACTAGATTCTCCTTTCTTAATTTTGAAATTACCTCCCACCTTAAACGTACTGTATCAGATTCAGATTTCTCAATATTTTAAAGTCTTTATTATATATCTAAAATTTTTTTGTGCTTAGTGAATAATTTTACCATGTTTTACTATACATATTATACATATGCTGATGATATTTTATTCACAGTTAAAAATGAGTGTAGCTGGTTAAATAATATTTAACAGCCTATTTTCTTCCCTTATGTGATCTGTGAGCTATGGGTATGAGGGAGGATCCAATTAAGTATATGTTCTCTTTAACTTTCCTGTGTCCATTCTCTTTAAATACTAAAGGGTGGGCTGAATTGACTCTGAGATTTGTACCAAGAGCACATCTGTCATGTGAATAAACAGCTCAGAGAAAAAAAAAAAAATTAGATCCTAACTACTCCTTGTAAAACTAAAAGTAAGGCAGTAAATAAGTCACTAATTTTTCATACCTCACCAGAAATGTATCTCTTTCAAGTGTGCTTGACAGACTATCTCACATTCATTTGGTGTCACACCTTAATTAGATTTCTTGTGATCATACATCATACTATGATTCTTAAATTTTTCTTAATTTTTATAGCATGTCCAAATAAAAACAACAAAAGCAATAAGAATGCTAATTTTCAAAGTACAACCAAGTAGATAGGGAAATTATAATTTACATGTAGTTCATTTGACAAAAAAAGTGTTGCAGAAGCAAATCTCCTATGAGATAATGCTAGCTGTCCATTCCAATTTTTTTTCCAGATTGACTTATGCAACATCTTGAAGTTTAAAACTCTTCTGTCATGGAAAATCTGCCTCTAGGGTAGGGGGAGGGATGGTGTCCCATTTCCTTTTTAAAATTATAATTCAAAGCAGATAATTTAAAAATACAATAAATTTCCTGTACTTTGCAAACATTTTGAATTATATATCACAAGACTGCAAGGTAAAGACAGAAGTACATTTTGAAAGTAAAAACTTAGCAAGTATCCCTTTTGCCCACAGCACTGACTATACATTAAAATAAAAAATATTTTGCCTTGCAAGATAAGCAGTCAGCAATACTCAGTGGTCTGAGTGTTTCCACGTGTAAAAAATCATAAATCAGTGTTTTTTTTATGTTACTGTAGTATTAAAAGAGGGTGACAATGATTTTCCCTTTTGTAAATGTAAAGAATCAATACTGTGGGTCATAATAAAATTTCATTCATGTTTCTCCTTTTTCTATGTTGACTAGAAGATAAATTGATCTAAATAGATAGAATTCATCCTCAATGTCATATGCGAATGTTAGTACAAAAATAAACAGATTATTTTTCCAATGTAGCCTTTGCCACTTCAGCAATTACTTACTACTTCCAACCCATTCCTTTCAAAATTACTTGGGATAGCTGAGGATTTTAATGTCCCAGTGTCTTTTTACAGATGATTATCCATTATCAGTAGATAATGTACTATTATAGAAAAATTATATTTTAAAATAAAGTGAAATTTCACTTTTTTTAACTTTTCAAATAGATTTAAAGATAAAAATATTAAGCAACAAGAATATCTAAGAATCAGGGATCTGGCTCAGAGATTAACAGCATTTCCTTGACTGGAAGCAAGGCACGTCATCTCTGAATGTGAGTCCTGTTAAACAGGAAACATGTTAACTCAGAACATAGCACAGTCCATATCCTATGTTATGAAGACATTAGAACACAAAGCTGGTTGCACCACGTTTCCACACTATAGTACGTGTCTGAATGCACACCACACATATCCGTACTATGGCTTGCTTTGCTTTTCAGCTGAATGACGTTTGAACTACATTTTCTCTTATTACTAAAGTGTTAAGTGCAATATCAACATCTGAAAGTAATTATTTCTGTGTATTCACATAACCTTGGAATGCTGAAAAATGTATTTGGCTTAAGACACAGCATGACAGCCTTGACAACTCTGCCTTAATATTATATACAGCAGACTTCTTTTAGGGGAAGAATTACTATGTGGTTTTATAGTGTTATAATAAACACTCAAAAGCTGGTTGTGCTGAAGATAAACTGAAATTTTAGGAGGCTGAACACCTTTGGAGAGTTAGGAGCTTCCTATAAAAGAAATTGGAGTAACTTGATGAACTCTGGAGAAAATGGAACTAATTCTTTCTAGAAACATTCTCTAAACCTTTGAACAGGAAAATTCTTTCCTAGAAGGAATCAAAATAGAGGAAACCTCATGAAGAGTCTTCAGGTTAGCAATTACTTTGTATGAGCCTGCTCTAGAATTGTAATGAAATGATTACCTGCTTTAACTTGCAGCCTTATGGGGGAAAAAATCCTTTTTAATTTTTTTAGTACATTAAAGGAGGTTTAAAACTGGAAAAAGTTGTAATATGAGGTGTGTGGTAGTAACCCTCAATTAAATTAATTTCAAACTTTCGGACTATGGGCTTGAAAGTATGTCTGTGATAAAATGTAAGTTGAGTGCAAGTCTATTTTTTAGTATAGTCCTAGTACCCATAATATTACTAGCACATAGTAGGGGCACAATCAATATTTGTTGAATAAATAATGAAGGCAGATTCAAGTACAGCACAGGTTCCCAAATGCTGGTCACTAATCTGTTAATTGGAAAAACTGGAAACTTTTCCATGGGCCATCTACTAATTTCTAGTTTCATGGTGATTTAACTTGCCTCAGCCAATGCATAATTTTCATTAGTAGCACAGCCCAAATATGGAATCAATAATCACAAGAGTTACACAGCATCTAGCTCAGGTACTCCCCTACCCAAATACAGGACATAATTATCTTAAATTTTATCCAGAACTCCAGGCAGGAGAAAAAGAAAAAGGGGAGAAAGGAACAAAATCACAATTACTATAAACGCACAGGAAGAAAAATAAAAAATTTGTTCACCTATCCTGCAATGAAAAATGCTGTTCTAAAGGGAACACTAGTTCATTTTTATTTAATCCTAAACCTTCCTAAAACTGGTAAAGTGAGGGCTAATTTGTGATTACTTATACTGCATAAATAAGTAATCTGAAGTAATTACTGATTCTGCATGAATGCAGAATCTGAAGAACTATTTCTACTTTCAAAAGTTATATGATCTTTACTGAGAATTTAAGTCTCTGGCTCTCAATTCCCTCCATTCTTCCCCTCTGCAAGAGAAATGAAGAAGATATGTTTATAAAACTCCCTGAACTTCTGAGACTGTATGCCTAATCACCCTCAGATCAGGCAAAGTAAAGCAGCTTATTCACAACTCTCAGAGAGCAAAGAAACCAGAATCCTAGAGATGAAATCATACATATCTCCTGATAAATTCCCAGTTCTTCTGACTAAGTATTTCCCCCCATAATCCCAGACACTATAACTGTCAGTCATTTTTGGTCTGTTATTCCAATATGAAAATGTCCAACTTAAGCACCATAAAAGTCTTGGGAAAAAGACTTTTTTTAATGCTGGTAGACTCAGGGGACTGATAATGGAATTAGGAACCTTTCATCTTAAAATGGTTCCTTGGGAACAGAAAGCAGCATGCATTTTTTCTGGATAACCCATCCCCCACTCCCCCTTTCTCCTCAGGTGGTGCCAAAACATCTAGAAGGCAGCTGTAGTCAGTATTTCCACCACATCCAAAAATCGAGCAGGGTAGTCAGATACCTATCAACTCCAGTGCTTAAGAAACTGCATAGAATCCCCTGGGGATTTTGTTAAAATAGGGATTATGAGTCAATAATCTGGGGTGGGGCCTAAGATTCTGCATTTTTAGCAGCTCCCAGGTATGCTTATACTGCTGATCCATGAGCCTTACTTTGAGAACCAAGGATGGAGTCTACGTTATCTATGCGATTTAATTTGAGAGACCACAAAAATTCTACATCACCCAGAAATCTCACTCTTTGCTCACCTAGGGCAGTATCAAAAATACCAAAATAAAAAAAGACGGAGAGGAGGGAGGAAAACAAAGTCCAATTTCCTTTATCTGTTTGCCCAGATCTAACACTGTATTAGATCACACTTACAGGCTAAAGTTTGACTAGTTCTAGCTTTGTACCTACACTACAATACTAAAGCAGCTATGTATTTGTCACAGGATCCTAACAATAACTGTGAACTAATGCAGAGCAGATTTAATTATTATGTTAGAAAAGGAGAAATTGATCAAGTTACATAACTTGCTCATGGTCTCTTGACCCCGGAGGAGTCAAATCCAGAAATCATTCTCAAGTTTTCTGATTCCAAATCTAGAGTCTGTCTTCTCCCAACCTAGACAATTTTTCTTTGATATTGTAACACAATTGTTCTAGCTGTTGCTACAGCAATAACAAATATATCAAAGACATATGGGGTTGTACATACTACACCCTAAATGAGTTGTGTGTTGTTTTTTTACTCTGGAAAATAAGCCTAAATTCTTTTGGATAACATATAGTGAAATAAAAGAACTAGAATTCTCAAGATTTCATTCAACTATGGAGAGATATTTTTGATCAACAATGTTAATAAACAATGTCAGTTATCAGGTCAAAGTGTTCCACAACTGAGAATCCCAGAGTAATTCCACAATAATGAGGAAGGCAATGGGGATTCCCTATGACAGAGTGAGAAATGAGACGCACTCCTCACCCCATCCCCACCCCAGTCACTGACATTCTCAAAGAAAAGCTGTTTCTGGGGTGTGAGTTCAACGGCCCCAGCACCCAGAAAAAATATCTGGTAGGTAGAAGGTGCTCCAAAAATATATATATTTTTTATTGAAGTCTTATTGTAACAATAATATGCAGTTTAATAAATGTCATATTTATTTTGTTTAAATATGTGATACCCTAACATTTCTTCCTTGATAAGTGGATTATTTTTCACATTAAGTGGGTTAAAAGTTGTTTTGAAAATCTTAATCCTTGAGAGAACTAGAGACACTCTGCTCTTTACAAACTAACTAAAAATTACCCTTTAGTATCTTGAAAGATAAAACCTAAATGTAATAAATCCTCCTCTACATAACATCATGTTGAATCAAATAAGATAAAAAGAACCAATGGCCCATGAGTATTTCAAGCCTGCTCTTCATGATACCATAGTGGTCTAATTTCTGATTTTCTTTCAGATCTTGACTCAAACAGCATTTCATGACAAAAGTTCCACATGGCACCATATGCCTCCCTTTCCATGAGGCTTCAGGTAGTATAATGTTTAGTATCTGTCCTACCTGTCTCCGTGATTAGACTGCACTCCCTTTGCAGACAGGGTCCATGTCTGCTTTGCTCACAAATGTATCCACTGCACCTGCCTAGTCACGATCCTCACTATGGCTAGGAGTTCCTAAAAACTAGCAAACTCCTTCTAAAATCATTTCATTCTGCAAAGTCTCACTACCTTCACACAAAGAAAGATGGGGACAGACATTTCTTCGGTAGATTTCACAGAGGCACACCACACCATATCATACCACATGGATTCAAGCCCTCTAGGAAATTTCAGAAGAAATCAGTTGAAATTCACAGCAATGCAAATAAAATATAAGTTCCTATTCTGGACCACAGAAGACCTGGGGTACATGGAGTAGTGATGAGCAAACCCACGACTTATATAGTAAGAGACAGAAACTAAGCTGAAATGCAGAAAAAAGAAAACATCACGTTTGACACTTAAATTCGGATTTAGTAAATAAAATAAAAAAACATCACTGCAATGGTATTTTAAAAAACATCAGTGTTTTACACTGTTTTTAACAATGCAGGAGGCTCAAACCACCTTCATCGTTCGCATTCAGCCTAACAAAGAGCAAATCAAATTCAAGTTAATTAAGAACTAATGCCAGAGTGGGAACAAAAAATTGATCACCCAAACTTGCTATTGGCAATTCTTATTCAATATTTGTCAGAGGGAGGGTAGTGCGATGGTGGCTCAGTGGCAGAATTCTCGCCTGCCATACCAGAGACCCAGGGTCCGACTCCTGGTACCTGCCCATGCAAAATAAAAACAACATAAAAACAATATTTGTAAGAGGGAAAAAAAGACAGCCATACTTAAAATTTAAGTATTTAAGCCATACTTAAAATATTGGGACCATTTAGGAATTTCACCTATGCATGCTCTTTTCCCACAATCCATCTATGAAAAAAGTCATTATTTGTATAGCCTGTAAATAGAAAACAGCCTATAAATGAAGAATCTGAAGGTAAAATAGTGACAAGACTTGTGCTTTATCTTCATAGGTACATAAATACCTTTCCAAAGGCACATACTTTTCTTAACCTTACTAAAATGACCATTTTCTGCATTTAAATTTTTTAAAAAATGTTTTGTGCTATCCTTACAACTCTATCTCTGAAACATGGTACAATATTTATAAAAGATTTTCCTTAATTACGTTTTAGATTTATTAAAATGAAATTGCTGGCTAAGTACATTGGAAATAAACAGCTTTAAGGAGAGAATAGGATTAAATGTTTGTTAAGTTTTTTCATACTGTCTACCAAAAAACCTCCACCCTCATACCCCAATAACTAATGTCATTGCTATGGTTATGTGCCACTTATGATTCCTATATATTTCAGCTTTTCTTCCCTACATCTCTGCCCTACTTCTTCCTTCTGATTAGGATGTCAATTTGTCAAGGTGTTTACCCATCTCCACCCAAATATTACGGGTCAGTTGTTTCCCACCACAGATCAGTTTGGACAGGGGATGATACTATTGCTCTTTAGAAGAAATGGATCAGAAAAGGTCATCCAGGCTAGAGAGATGAGAGGATTTCTCCCAGCCACTGGGAAAATTGTTCTTCACTCTTTTATTAGCATTATGCTTGGATGTGAGCCCCGGAAGTGCTTCAGCGACTTTGCTACCAACCAGAAAAAGGCAATGTAAGAGAATTCCAGGGAAACGGGGCCAGAACTCCTTGATGAAGTCCACCTGAGACTGCTAGACTTTCACTTGTGAGAAAATAAACTTTTGTTACTATCACGCATAGCAGTTCCAGTTGGATATTCTCTCTCCTCTACACAAAAGCATACTAAAGGATACATTCTCATTACTTAATAACTATTCAACTAGGTTTCAATAACAATTTTAAGTAGCAAATAACATGGTGCCATTTGCTTTCAAATACTGCTTTTGAAACATAATGCATATTATGGTTCAGGAACTAGATGAAATTAACTAAGGAATTAGCCTCCTGACTTCATATGGTTACAGGGAAAAAGAGAAGAAGGGAAAAATAATTGAGGTGCTTCCTTTTTTTCTTTAGGCAATTTCCCAGCAACTCATAAAATCTCACAAACACAGTAAAAACTCAAATGTTTAGAAAATAAATTCTTCTCTTTTTTTAGCATAGAGCAAAATATTAAGTATCTGGTGAACTGGGAAAATCAGAGAGGTCTGGTTCTGTGACTAGGAAAAGCATTTAACTACCTTAGGGTTTAGTTTGTTCATCTCCAAATAAAAGGGTTTTTCTGATTCAAACATTTCATCATTATTGGTATATTATCATGGCTGTTTGCAAAAGATTTGTGAAGATAAAAGAAACTGTGCTCTAAAGTAACTGATTGTTAAAAATGCTCACAGATTAATAGTTGAAGTCAGGTCACCAGGACACTCAATTTCATTCCTTTTAAAACTTGGCATTAATTCTCAACAATCAGAAAGTTATGTACCCCACAGCAGTTATGTGATATGTTTTTAAAATAAGGTATTAAAGGCATATATTCTCTTTCAAAGGTTAACATATAACTGAAAATATAAGGTAGATAGATTAATTTTGATTTCATGATTTCCTCTTAATTTATTTTGTTCTCTTGAAGTGAATTATGAAGAACTGAGATATAATGTAATACAACAGAAAATTTAGACATTTTATAGCAAATGGAATATCTATATAGCAGCAGTGTGTTTTTTTTTCCTGACCATTCATTATTTAACAAGTACAGTGTCTTAACACTTTACCTATCTGATTTAACTTAATCCTCATAGCAACTCAAATGTCACCCATGTTAAGCCTAAGGAAACAATTTCAGATAGGCTAAGTAAATTCGCAAGGTCAGGGGACTAGTATATCTTTCACCTCCACCATCATATTATAAATATCCCCTTCCTCTCAAATAATGAGAACTTTTTTTTCCCACATGAGTTTACATGGTAGAACAACACTTCAGTGGACATGCACACAAAAATCATCTCATGCATTTTAGGAAGGAACTGTTTACAGGATTTATATTAATCACTATAACCTTTCAAAAAAATCATTTATTACTGCTTATATGAGCCTGGTACCTTATACCGCATGTGAAGAGCCAGGACCAGTTAGCTATAGGGAGAATCTCCCTTAGCTTCGTCTCATTCTACAGCTCTTCATTTTCAAAACATCAACCAATCTGCTTCAGATTGCTACATGGATAGAATGGCAGAAAGACAAAAAACAAATTTAAAAACCTATACTTGGGTGGTGATGATGATAGGCAGATAATGTTTCTCCCACAATTGAACTTACCTGAGGAAGGCTTTATTACTCTCTAAGGGTAGAATAAAGATGTTTAAAGATAATCCAGAACATCAGAGGGCTTAAGAATTGTGGCAGCAACTATAGTACAGAAAGCGACTTGTCTGGAGTTGAGGAATAAATCACCTGCAACCCTGGATGGGAATACAGATTTAAGGTGGTTTTCCCACTAAACTTACCCTCTCTGCAGAGAACAAAGCAACAAGAAAGAGAAGCCATAAATATTACCTTCACAACAACAAAATTCTTTCAAGTTCAGTGACACTGTGTTTATATGTATTAAAAGTATGGGATGGAGGCCCCCAGAAACTTAAGGAGCAGCCAGTGCTGCATATATAGGAGGGACCGACCTGTGGCAGGCTTCAATTATTTGTAGAACAAAATGCTAAATTTTAGGCAGGAGCCCATTTCAGCTTTGCTCATTTATATGGTTTAGCATATCTTTCTTTGAGAGCAACACAAAAATGTTACTTTTGTTCCCATATAGTAAAACAGTGCTGCTCTCCTCTCCTCCAGATTTATAAACGAAGAACAAAAAACTTGGGTAACACTCCAGAGCAAAATGACGAATTTCCCTTCCAACAAAAGAAACAAATGTTAGAACAAGTAGACCTCATTTAAAGAATGGTCTTTATCAAGAACTAGAGGATTCTATCAAGTTATTAATACTAGCAAAAACTTCCCTGGGTAAAAAAAAAAAAAAAGTCTCCCTAAAAGAAATAGTTTGTGATATTGTCACACCAACACAAGTACTTCCTTCCTCCTTGGAAGAGGGTCCTTCTGTAGCACAGCAGAGAACAAAGAGAAGCATTCATTTGTTGCATTCCAAGTTTATGTGACTCTAGGCATCTTTTGTGGGTCTCTGTATGTGTGCAGGTACTCTGATGTATTAGGAGAGACAGCAAAATACAAAAGAGCTTTCTCAGTATAACATTAAAATAATAATAAAGGTTTTCATTTGTATTCTCTTTATTCACTAATCTTTGGTATGAATAACATCAAATTCATTATCAAAACCACAGTTTTCCAGTTTCTATCTTTTAAAGCAGTTTTTCAGAACTTATGCCCATGGTAATAGATTAACCAAATCACCTCAGTGTAATATTTATCTTCAGCCCACTCTGCCCAGCAGCAGGATATTCAACGGTTCAAAAAAATCTTATTGTAATTTTACAATCTCTTACACTAAAATACAAGTGGGTCTTCTGCTCTTTTCAGATACTTTTCTCTATTTTTAAAGGAAAAAGAAAAGCAGGGGTGAAGAATGGCTTGGCAATTAACCACAATTTCAATTAACAGCCCTGTTGCTGTTTATCTCTGATAGGCATGAAGTTTCCAAGATTATGTCTGCTAAGCTCATTAGAAGGAGCTCCAGGAAACATTAGCTTCATGACATACAGTATTTGGATGAAGCATTAACAGAAAACACAAATGCCCCAAGTCACCAGGATCTTGACTCTACAGCACTCATCACTTCAACAGATTCTTGCATGGCTAAAAGCCACTTGTGTCCACCCACCTTCATTAGAGCTGAGACATGGGGAGACCACCGGGAATCTGTCCCTATGAAGGCTGCACCCGGTAAATCACTCACCAGGATTCAGAACACCTGGATGCAGACTGACAGATTTTTGGCAGCTTTAGAAGCTTTTCAAGCTATGCGAGGTGATGAAGCCACCTGTATCAGATAACTTCTATAAATAAGCACAGAAGAAATCAGAGTGATGCAGAAATGGGCAGTATTACTAGTTGAAATCTAGCCATAAAGGAATCACTATTAATTTTATCCTATATTATTTAGTAGATAATCCTGTGTGAAATGCTTAACACCTAGAAAACAAATTTCTTAAACTAATAGCTTTTGTGTGTAAGTTTCCATATTTGAAAGGATTCAACCATGTTCTTCTTTCCATACCTTGAAAACAGACCTTATGTTCAAGATTAAATTCCCACATCTTCTCTAAAGCAATCAGCATTTTCCTTTTCCTGAAGACATGCAAATGGTATTTAAGCAAAACATCTTCCTAGACATTTATATACACACACTTTCTTTTTGAGGAAAACAGCAGGTTCTTGAAAATAGCCAAAGGATTGTATTACATTATTGTACCAAAATCCAAAATTTTTAGTAATCTTTGGTTTTTCATTTCGTTTCTTTCTTTCTTTGATTTTCTTTCTTGACAGTGGCATTTTCCCACTTAAAATACAATAACTAGAGGACTAATAAGTTTTCTATGGCTCCTGATTATCATACATGTACATGCTAGAGTTAGCTCCCAAGTTTATCAGAATTTTAACAAATGACTTAAAACACTGAGATGGTTTAAACAGTGACTTCCTTTTACCCTTCCTAAAATTGTTGTTAAACTGAGCTAGGCATTTACATGCATTATTTATCATTCTCACCAAAACTTTGCATTAAGGAAAGTATAACCATTTCCTAGATGAAGTAACCAGATCTTTAGGAATTTAAATTACTTGCCTAAGGCCACAAGGCTGACTAATTGGTAAAGCTAAGATTTGAGCCCAGTTCTGTTTAGATCCAAAGGCCATAGGAAAATACCCTCTTGTCCCATTAACACAAACATGACACGTGAGCATATTAGTTAGAAAACGGAAGACAGATATCATTAAAGATGATATTTCTTTCTCCAGGCTTAGAAATTTCTGTTTTATAAACTTCTTATGGCAGAAAAGATCAGTCTACAAACTTGTTTTATTACCGCTTAACGGGAATGCTCAACGGATTCCCTAGGGAAGGCACTTGAGTACACTGGTAGAGAACCTGGCAATGTTTGATTTGGAGAAGTCACCACACTATTTTCTTAAGAACATCTTTGATTTACAGTCGGCATCTATAATTTCCCTCTAGACGTCTGCAGCGCCGTTTATGATTCAGATAGCACACCTAACACTTCACACAAACATGATCTTAGAAATCACAGTTCGTATTGTCAAAATGCATTCTACTCTCTGTATGAATTTGTTGTTGCAGGGCTAACAGAGTTAAAGAAAGCTAGATAGATGGCTTTTCTTTGTGATAATCTGGATGAGGTGAAAGATATAAGAATTCAGTGGATTATTAAAAAAATGAAAAATGACACTAAGGGCAAAATTCATGGCAAAAAGTTTACATTCCAGTAGGCCAGAAAATTCCAATTCTAGATTTATGTTTGATTATGTTTTCAGACTACATGCTGATGGCTTTTAAAAGTGCAGGGTTGATACTGGCTGGCTGCAATGTCAACTGATTTGATTCTCTTCTGTTAGGGGCAAATATTCAAGAGGAAAAGTCAAAAGGTCATTTTGGCTTCAAAACTTTTAAATACTTATTCTTTCCTAAGGGTTAGTTATTATAATGAGTGTTGAAACACAATAAAACAATGTGCTAAGCCATATATACTTTAGCTTGTCTAGACCCATGTTTTGGCAGTAGAGTCACCTTAGGATAGTTTCTCCTAAGTGCAATGCTCTCTACAAAAGCCTTTGTACAAATATGTTTACTTGTGAAAATGACACTAGCAAATAGTTAAATACCATATGCCACAAGTCATGGAAAATAGAGTTTAACTACAGTTCACATAAAACTGAGAACTCGAAGAAGGTTATTTTGAAAATGTACACAAATAAATTTTTAAAACATTTAAGGGCATTTTGGAGTTCAAACTTACAACCGTGAGGCTAAAAGCAGCAGATGCTGGCATTTGGGTGCCGGGTGGATGCCATGACAACATAAAGAATCACGGTCTAGGAGAGTGGGGACATTGATTTAATGCTTCGGTATTTGAAATAAATGAGACATTGAAATGATTGGGATGGAAAAATAAAATATCAATGATAACCTCAAAAATATAAACTACTTCTTTCTACTGGCCAAATTTAAATATATTAACTTTCTCTTTTATAATCCTTCCCTCTCAGAGGGCTTTGCATGTAGTAGGTTCTTAGTAAATAGTTCATTCAGTGATACCTCACTTCTCATTCAAATTGAGCACATTATATGATTTAGGATTTTCCCATCCACAGGGTTAGCTGAATGAAAATCGTTCTTGGCTAGGAGAGTACCTCATTGAACCTAACAAACACAATGGGGCTCAATATAATATTCACCTCTACACAGCCTTGTACTTCAAAACAGTCTTCATCTCATAAAACATGCAAGGCCTATTTTCTCCAAGTTTTAACCATTTGAAAAAGGACAGTAATTCACAGCACTCTATGAGAGAACAATTTAAAACATTGGTTAAAAACTAAACAAGTAGCCAAAAAGTAATCATTTGGAGAAAAAAGAAAGAAACTGGAACTTAAAGCCATGGATACTATTTTCACCAAACACAATATTAAACAATAGAACCTAATTATACTTAATATTTTTTTTATTTCTAAGTATTTTAACTTGAATTATATATACACATATTTACCTACACTAGTACGCTAAATACTATTTTGTCATGTCCGCTGATACACAACATTATATGGAAAACAAAATTTCTTTTCCTCTGGGTTAACAAGCATTGGAAGGCAAAAGAAAGAAGCATTTGCAATGAGGAATTTTATATCAGAAGGAAAGAAGCTGAGGTAGAAACATCAACAATCAGATCAGTAGATGGTGTCTACATTTGTACTTAAAAAAAATAAGAACCCTAAATTCAGTTTGAAATAGTGGTAAATGAAAGCGAGAGGTAAGGGGTATGGTATGTATAGTCTTTTTTTTCTCTATTATCATTTTATTTCTTTTTCTGTTGTCTTTTTATTTCTTTTTCTAAATCAATGCAAATGTACTAAGAAATGATAAATATGCAAATATGTGATGATATTAAGAATTACTGATTATATATGTAGAATGGAATGATATCTAAATGTCTTGTTTGTTAATTTTTTTTAATTAATAAAAAAAGTTAAAAAAAAAATAAGAACCTAATAATTAGTCTTAGTTAAATTGCTAATAATAAAATTTTGCCCTGATAGGTCTGGTCACAATGTCATGAGGTAAACTGCAACAGACTTAGTCTAAATTTCGCACTTGAGAGATTTCTCAATTAAGAAAACATTAATTCCATTTAATACTCAGTTTATACTTAGGTTGTAGGGACCTAGAATTCTCATTCAGGTTTTTGGAGGTAGTTAAAAAAAGCTTTCTTCATATGTGAATATCTAACCTCAAAATAGTAAAAGTAGAAAATGCTGATTTAAAAAACTTAATCATGCTCAAAGCATGTAATAAAAGTTAATGTAAAAAGTTGGTTTACAAACAATATGAGTTTTTAGTTCTATTCCTTTCAACTTCAAAAATGAATTTTAAAGCAAAACGTGCAAGAATCTTGAATTACCTTGTTAGAAGACTTTTTCCCTCAAAGATTCCATTTAGGCTTACTTTGCTGTTCATGATCTCCAGTTATAAATGTAGTCACTTATTTCCACGTGCCATAAAGATGATTTCCCCAGTAACAGTATTTGAGTAAGCTGGTCCAGTCTTAGGATGCAGCCCACAGTCAACAAGCTCCTTATGAACAATCTTCTTATCCAGTACTTTGTGCACTGGTGGTGACCCACTGGTGGTGGGTATCTGTTAAATACAGCAGTTGGCTCATGAGTATACAGTCCTGAAGAAAAAGATCCACTCTGTGAAGATTTGAGTAGCAAAGTCAAAAAATGTAGAGAATGAAGCATGATAGGCCCTGTAATCTCCAAACTAAATTGATCCTTGTATCCAGAATGAATTTGTTTCTTCACATTTACACTTCGTGCCTCAAGCATTTGCATTTTGGCACCTCCAAAAAGCTGTAGGGGATGAGAGGGTTGGTGGAAGTCCTGCCTGTGGACTAGAGGCAGCAACGAAACTTTCACAGTTGATCAAAAAATGGAGTAAAGGTGTTACTTACTTTCACCAATACAACAGACTCAGGTCTGCGATTCATTTGCACTTCATGTTTCTCTCTACGCAACTTGAGAGTGTGCTTGGTTTTCTAGTTTTGCCTTGCACACCCATCTCCTCCAGTCAGGAAAAACTTTCCTCTATCTTCCTCACTGATTACTTGCTCTTCCCCGGGTTGAAAGCTTGTTCCAGATGCTTTCTTCTTTTTATGGTCATTTTCTTTTATTAAAGGCAGAGAAAATTCAATACCTTCATTTTTCATAGCTTCTTTTCAACCTCTAGTTGTGGGAGATACGAAAGGTGTGATTATATCATATCCTGCTGCATGGGCCAGGACAGTAAACCGGGAGGTACAACGTAGAAATGGAGGCAAAGTTTTGTCTTCAGCAGATTACATAGAGAAGTAAAGCTCACAGACCAGTCGCTCATTAAAATGCGTTGTAGGGCTTCATCATTTGACCAAGGGCTTGTCTTTCCAGCCTTCTTTTTTATCAGCTCCAATACGAGGAGAAGTGGTAGCCGGGCAAGGAAGGACGGAGCCAAAACATAAGGCTCTGCTGGAAGGCGCGGAGCTCAGTGGACGGTTCGGGATCCGGTATGCTCTGAGGCAAAGGAACTTCTGTTGCCCTACAAGTGCTGGACAAGACCTTGTGCCTCTTCCGGACTTGCAAATGATCTTGGGTAAATGAGTAATGGTTGTTCTTTCAGGAAACGGCTCCTCCCACAGCAAATCATTTTCATGATGAGAATCTCAACACGGGCCGGGCGCCTCCTGCTGGCCGCGGGGTCGGCCCGTCCGGGCGGTCCGCGAGAGCAGCGGCTGGTGGTCCAGGCGGGCGAAGCGGTTCCTCCCAGCCGCGGGGTCCGCGGGGTCCACGGTGCCGCCTCTGCCGTCCGGACGGGCCATTTTTAAATGAAATTATTACTCATACTATCAACGAAGGCCATTTTCCTCTGAGATCCTAGTGGAAAACTCATGCGGAAGACATAAAACCAGAGAACAGGAAAATGGAAGGTGGAAAAAACCAATGGCATTTAGAGTCAACGTTTTCCACAAATTTTCATTTTATAGATGAGATTATATTAAAACAAGGTTTTTTTAAGAAAACATTCCAAATAATTAAACCCTTTCTGATGGGGTTCGTCCACTACTTTTTTTTTTTTTTTTTTTTTTTTGTGGTGCGGAATCGGTAGCCCGCCTGGAAGGTGAATATTCTACCATTGAACCATCAACTACTTTTAAAAGCGAGTATAAAGGCAACAATTTGTAATCTGAGCCTTTGGATGCACAGGCAATCTCATCACTATTACACCTATCTAGTATTGCATACTGGAACATTAAAAAAAAAAAACCCTACAAAATACACGGATTGCAATTTATATTCACATCAGTTACATTTCAATCTATTTTCTTACCTACACTGAAAAAATACAATTTTTATCAAAAGTTAAAATAATGAAAATTAAAAAAAATAATGAAAACAAACAAGATGGTTGATTTACAATGCTTCTTTGTAATTTAACAGATTACAAAAGGAAATAAAAGCTCTGTGTGGATGGACCATCACCAAGTGTTAGTAATTCAGATTGGAATAATATCAGATGCTTGCTAACCAACCAGAACCACTAGATGGATGAGGAGAAACAATTCCTAAGGTGTATCTATTATTATTGGTTTGAATAGTTTGGTAGGACCATAATATATTCTAGATTATAACAAACTCATGCTATCCATCACTGCAGCAGAAAACCTAATATGAAAGTGCCTTTTAAATTCTGGATTTAGATCATCCTTCTTTACTTCTCCAATATTCTATCCTATGTAGAAATACATGTAATATATGATTAAATTCATTAAATGAACTGAAAAATATAGTGCGAATATTCCTGTCCTGTTTGAGAACAATGTAAAGTTACCAGGTCAATTTCAATGCCTTTTTAAAGAAACTGGAACAAATTAATGTACCTGAACATAATCTAATGCTTGACATGTGGTATTAATACAATAAAGGTAAATGTTTTGATGAGTTGAAAGGAATTCTAAGACCTATCAGACAATAAAAACTTATATTCAAAGACACAAGAACGGAAACTAAAAAAGAAACATGGCTACAAAACACAAAGTCACTTTCCGGAGCCATACCACAGCTATCTTCTATTATATCCCCCATACATTTTCATTTGCATGCAATCTTTAAAGAACACTTACTTTACTGGAATGAACCTTATAAATTGTCGATATATAAAATGAAAAGGCCCATAGCAGATCTGCCCATCTCAGATTATAAGCAACTAAATATCAGGGATAAGAAACATGGGTTTCCTCAGATCAGATCCCAACATCAAACCATTTCTGCTGGCATACATATAAAGAATTCTTACTAACCGTACTGAACCTAAATTAAAAGAATTTTTGAAAATTGGGGAAACATATCACCCTGTCTTCCTTGATTCACCCTTAAATAAGATTTCAAAACTAGACTGAATAAAAATGAACCAATTATAGTTTTTTTCTTCTTTTGGTTATGTGGAGTAGGCATAGCACATTAAATCTAATGTAACCCTCCATGTACTTATGTAACAATCTTGAAATCTTAATGAATTTCCCAGGGATTTAATTTCTTTACTACCCAAGCCCAGTGAGGACATGAATACATAAGCTTTTTTTAAGTCAATGTGAGTCATCACATCCAAGCTTCAATTGCATACTGTAATTCTTCTCATAGTATTCCTGCAAGAACCAGCTTCTGTACTCATTGTTAAGCAGAACATTATGTTATAAAGCAGCTATGCTCATTACTGGACATTCTAGTTGTTAAAGTCCCTACCCTCACCCCATCCCCACCAATTATTGCACTTAAAATACTTAATACATTAAAATCCATTACATTGATTCTACCTCCGCTTTCTATAGTAATACGCAGGCCTTTTTTTAAAATGGCAACATTGTAAATAATTGGAAACAGGTGTTACGGTTCCCAGTCATCTCCTCTAGGCTACACATCCCCACTTCAACTGGTTTTGACAGGATTCCAGACTTCTGGCACTCTGGATCGTTAATACCCTTCTTAAAATTATGGTGTGTTGGACAGAATACAGTATTCCCACTGGGATCCAACCAGCATGAAGTACGTCAATCTATGACTTCCTATGATGTGGACAACCTTATTTCTATTTATACTTCCTAAGAAACTCTTAAGGTTTTTTTCTTTCCTTCAGTTAAGTGGTTGCATCATACAGTTGGCTCAAATTAAGTAGGTAGTCAAGTGAAACCTCCAGATGTTTTTCACAAACTGAAAATTTTCATATTCAGTTCTCATTTGGAGCCAGCAAACACTTGCTCCAGTGACAGACAGAGAATTCAAATGTGTAGCAGATTGCAGGAGAGGGGAATAAATATCTGGGATAATTCACTATATTTTGTTACAAAAAGTCTTAGTTGCCTCTCTCATTGCTTCAAATTTCATCCACAGAATTACATATTGTCCCTTCAATGAAGCCTATACATTCCAAATTATTTATATATTTATCTTATCACTTGTGCTTTATTTAGTATGTGCTGGTCACCACTCTAAGTGCTTTAAAAATATTAACTCATTTAATCTGGATAACAATCTTATGTATACACTTAGCAAATGAAGTAATTGAAGCATAGACAAGTTAAAAAACTTGCCAAAATAACTTAGCCAGTAAGAAGCAGAGTTAGGATTCAAGACCAGGTAGACTAGCTCCAGAATTGGTGCTCATAATCATTATATTACACTGCCTCTTTACCATAAATAAATGCTGAGAGAAACAGGCATGGGCCAAACATTTGGGATACCACCACCACCACCATCATCATCATCATCGTACTTCCCTATGTTTGCCTTAATTCCATCAAATAGAACCATGACAAGCACACAAAAATAGGTCATAGACATGCTGAACATGACTTTAAAATGAAACCTAAATATAAAGGTCACTTCTAGGGCTGTTGTAAAGACTAAATAAATTATTATCTATAAAACACTTAGAATAATGTCTGGCCCAACATCAGTACTATGTAAATGTTAGCTTTTATGGCTGCATTCATGACTACAAATATGAATGTACATTCATACTTGTAAATAAAGTTCCTTAGGTCAATGAAAAATTAAAATTAATTAAATTGTGATGAGACTTGATTTCAAAAAAGTGAGTTATTCCCTTAAGTATAGAAGAGAAGCATGATGAGAACTGAAAGATGCAGAACCATCATAAACATTGCATTATGAACAAAAACCAAAAATCACTCAACCTCCTGGCACCTATCTTCTAGGGGAAAGAGCCCTTCTGATTTTTGTAAGCCACCAACCATATTGGGGATTAAAGAGAAAATTACTCTGAAAAATATGAATTACCAGCAGACATTATTGGTCACCTAAACTAATCTAAAAGCTTGGCTCTTGTTAACAATCTATTTGTGTTCCTGGTAATCCAAGATATCTAAAAAAAAAAAAAAAGCTCATTTGTTAGTACTTTCAAATGAATGACATAGGATTCCACAGATTATCATTTTTGTTCAAGATTTAGGGCTATAAACCAGTAAAACTAAAAGCATCTGATCACTGGAATTTCCTGAGCACGCTAAGTCCTCATTCAGCTGAGAAGTGTGGTTGCTTTGCCATCCATGGAGAGGTAGCAGGACTTCCTGAGTACTGTGATGGTTGGAATTCAGGATAGGAGCCTATGTCATACTGCAGTTCATTGTCATGAGGTTTTTGTATTCTTCTATTCTAGATATACTATTAATTATTAAGATTTATCAGAGTCTGTTACTGGCTGTTTGGTTTACTCTATGGTGTATCATGATAGAGCCTGCATATTTTTTATGATAATTTTCTAATAAGCAGATATTCTGACGCATATGCCTAATAGTTCCACTGTATGTCATTCATTGGGCAGATGTAAACATTATTCCACATGACTTCCTTAAGAATTACTTATTTTGCATGGACAGAGGTACTTCATTATTGATTCATCTGTGAATTAATGTTAACTGACAATGAAAGAATATCTTTTAGAAAATAAAATCATAAGTTTACATTCAGATTTTTAGTTTATAAAGTAGTCAACAATTCACCATATGCTCCTCTACATCTATGTGTCCTTATTAAATTATTTCCCTACTGAAATGGAAGCTTGTGATCTAAGGGAAGTAATTAAAAGAGGGAAGGGGACAGGAAAAGAGGGAGAAAAGGGAAATTATTATTTCCAAATGTAAAAAGGGTAAGATGCATTGTTCCAGCTGTTTCCATTAATCACCACCTTTTCCTTTCTCAACTCTACCCTTTCCCTTCATAACAACTAAGAAGTGACCACCTCATCTTACAGTCATTTTACAATAAAGTGAGAACTAATAGGATTACTACAATACTATCAAGAATTCTGAGCTAAAATTGATTAACTCTTTAAAAGTTTTACTTTTGGTAATAACTATATATATTTTTAATATAGTACCTATGATTGTGCTAAGAAGTGCAAAAACCTCAATACTTTCTACTTCAAGTTAGCATCGTCTCTCACCAACTTCCACCTCACCAAAAGATACTGCTACTTACTTATACTAGCTATTAGTTATTACTATATGTATTATCTTCTCTTTCTATGTCTCTAGCATATGAATAAAAAATCCACCTTCTATCCCCAAATTTACCATCAACAGTCATACCTTGTGGGGGTTCAGAGGCAGAAGGTCATAAAATTTTAGGTGACAGGCTCTGCACACCACTAGGAGGCTACCAGAAGTTTGAGGGCTCTATTAGGCCACTCCTAAAATAGGAATCAAACTTTTAAGAAGAGGCACAGTAATGCAGGTGACATGGGGACAATGAAAACAAGAGAGAAGCAAAGCAAAAGCAGCCACTCACCAATACTATAACTTAACGCGTGGGAGTCCACTTAACTTCTGTAATTATTTCTAAACCAGAATTTATGATTCTGAAAGTTTTTGAAGTACACCTTTGTTTGTCCAGATGCATGAGGTTGTATCCCTTTGCCACAGGAAAACAAGTTCAAGACATATGAAAAGTGTGCACTTAAAAAAAACTTCAATCCTAGCTTTACGTGTACCATAAAACAGTTCAGGATTCAAGTCCTAAGAAAGAATTCAACCAAGACAGATATGAGCATAAATGTGTGAGTCTGTGTGTGGGTATGTGTACATTGTGACTATGAAAGAGAGAGAGAAAGGGAGATGGATACATTGTCAGGGGAAAGTGACTTCCTAACAGAGCTGTCTTTTTTTTTAATTAACTTTTATATCTATGAAGATACAAGGATTTATATAGACCTCTGTCTCACATATGTATATATTTCCTCTGTATATTTAATAAATGTTGTATATTTTCATTAGTGAAGGCCTACATTTCCCTAGAGACTTGACTATAGAAAGTGACATTATTATGAAACCAAACACAAGTAAAATCAAAACAGGCTTCGTTGGCTACATATTCCAGTGATTTCCAGTATAACGTGTCTAACATCACACAACTGAAACATTAAACCATTGCTGTAACAAAATCATTATAATAAATTAGATAAGGGAATCAATATGGCAAAATTATATTTTCAAAAAAATACATGCATTATATTCTGCCAGTCATGACTAAAAAAAAAAGAGGAAATTTTAAAAAGGCAAACACATTTTAAACCAAATTCCCAAAGTCTATAGTAGTTTTGTCAGAATACTATTTACTGTTTTAACAGCTGTTGCCAAGGTAAGATATGCAAATAATCCAGATTGCCTTATAAAGTTCACATCTTCCTAAATATATAAAAATATTTATAAGTGTTTTCCATCTGGGACTCCTTAGCACAATTAGCCTGTTTAAATTTTCTTGGAGGAAGGAAGAGACAATAAAGTATTGATAGGTCTACAGCTTTCTAGTATTCTCCTAAATTTAGATTAAGCTGTTTTCATGTCCTTCTCTATTTTTTAGAACATGACCTTGGTGGAAATAAGACTTTCTTAATTTTATTTCTGACACAAGTTAACATTGTCTGAAATAGGGCACTGTGTATGTTAGAATGGGAGCCATCCATGATAACATGTTTGAATGAAAGGTTTTTGGTTTTTTTTAACATTTTTTATTGTATAGTCTAACATATATACAAAGCAAAGAAATAAAAAAGCAATAGTTTTCAAAGCACTCTTCAACAAGAAGTTACAAGACAAATCCCAGAGTTTGTCATGGCTACCATACAATACTCTCAGATTTTTCCTTCTAGCTGCTCCAGAATATAGAAGGCTAAAGGGCTTAAATATTTTTTTAGCATCACAATCGACATTTTCTTCTTTTTTTGTGAAAAATAATATATACAAAAAAAAGCTATAAATTTCAAAACACAGCACCACGCTTAGTTGTAGAACATATTTCAGAGTTTGACATGGGTTACAATTTCACAATTTTAGGTTTTTACTTCAAGCTGCTCTAAAATACTGGAGACTAAAAGAGGTATCGATTTAATGATTCGGCATTCATATTCATTTGTTAAATCCTATCTTCTCTGTATAACTGCACCATCATGAAAGGTTTGTTTTTATTCAAAGACTAAGCTAACAATATGTCAGGTATTAGATCAAATATATGACCTAAAAATTATATTAAAATTCTTTGTTCTGATTCCATGTCTTAATTCCAACAAGCACTTCAAGGGATGAATTTTCATTTTCCTATATTAAACAACAGTTTGTGCTACCATAAATTTTAAAATAAAATGTAAAGTAAATACAGCAATAGCTCTGTCTCAAAATAAAAGTGGCTTGAGACTCTTCAGTTATTATTTGATAGGAAACATACACTATTATATTGGTAAAACTCTGTAATTTAGGTGGAAAAGGGAAGGAGAATTATAACACAGTCCAAATTATCCTAGGCAGGCTGTTTTCAGAGCTTGGATTTTCCAAATATTTGCCCACTTTTCACTGTACGTTGCTCATTACCAATCTATGTTTTTAGGACTTCAAAGGCAAGCTGTTCAAAGGAGCAAGAAGCTAGACAGACATGAAACCTGAATACCACTCTAGGAACATGGAGTGCTCTGGCCCAGCCACAAAACCAGGCCCCATTTTACTCTCCCACTTCCTGGTAATAGCAAAGGTTAGAAACAGATTCTGTTCCCAGGAGCAAAAGTCAGCATGTGTTTTTGTTTTGTTTTGTTTTGTTTTGTTTTATTATTGCCAATAAAACTGAGCAGTACACACAGGTACAAGTGTTTCATGCTACTTGCTTATTCTATACCAGAGTTATAAACCCTTGAGACAGATGGCAGTATAATTGTTAAATTCTACAGATTAACTTGGCTGCAATTAAAGCCACAAACCTCACAACCAATAGCATATTCACACAGCCTTGGGTTTTGTTATCTGGTGTGAACACAGATTAAGTCTGATAAAGACATTTAGAAAAGCATTAACTCATCTGATCATCAAATTTAGAGCTACCATTGGTATAAAATCTGCCCTGAGCACCAACACATTAAAATTATATTTACACAAAGGCCAGATTAAGTGGCTAAAAGTCAACTTTTGCAGAAGTAGAAAAGTATACAAATATGCATGCATACGAATAAATGCCATGTTTTAAGGTGGTTAATTCAATGCTTTTAACAATTTTTGGACTCATGGGACATATGAATTTATCTAAAATATCTTTCTTTGCTATTTAATTTATTATCACTGTTATGATTTTACCATTACCGTGTCTTCTATTTTATTCTCATCAAACTGTGTTTCAGCTCATTCTTAAACAATTCCTATGATCATAAGAAACATTTTTCCTTTTTTTTTTTTTTTTAACCTAGTTCTACTAGTTTGGGACAGTACTGAACAAGTCTAACACCTTTTATCCATACATCCTCCCTTCCCTTATTCCTACGAAGTATAATTCAAATGCCTACCAGTTCTAGAACATCTGAGTAAAGAGGAAGACATACCCCTTTTTTAATGGCTGGCATCTTATCTGGTGTCTGACAGCAAACTGAAGTAACTAAATGTTTACCACAGGAATAGTTTTTAAACTATCAAGTACTTCTCTGATCTAATAATCATGAGATTAAACAGGATGAACTACAAAAACAATGCTTACCACAGAATTACAAAATCAGAATCTCTAGGAGCAGTGTCCAGAAACATATATGTCTAGAGGTAAATCTGGCAGCCAGGATGGGGGCTTTATATAGTTACACAATCCTTCAGGGACTCTTGCTGTATAAAGCAATGGAATGCAAAGTTTAGGCTTCCTATTACTTGCTCTTGAAAAAAATATGTAACCGCCCTTCACCTGAGGGCCTCCTTGTCCCATCAGTACTAGTAGAAATGCCTCAAATGGCTCCAAATTCCAGAGTTAGTGAAAGCTCCTGACCCAACCTTTACTTCCAGCCAAGATTCCTGCTACCTATAAATATCAGATGAGGTTCCATTCTTCCTGGATGCTAGTTTATCCCAGGTTGCCTCTATTCCACATCATGTCAATTTCAGCATGAATCTTGGACCCTTCTCACACATTAATTAATAACGTAATACTTAGACATGGGCCATGTATGACTTGATTGAGTTTGGAGGATTGAAGCATGAAAGATTTTTTATAGGAGTCACTTAGAAGCTTTCTATCAGTCCCTGAACCCTTACTACTTAACACCTATTACTGAATATTCAAAATGTTGATGAATATATTACAATATTTATATTTTACTATAAAGCGCAACAAAAACATTAGCTGTATGAAGCCATACATCTTGACTATCCTTTTTTTATCATAACCTGAGGTTTTGAAATGCAACATTATTAAATAGCAAATAAAATTTCATGTGCTATAAGTAAAAAAGAAATATGAAAAAATTCTCTTTGGTGTACAGCTCTATCATCTAAATTGCAGCCACAAAGATATGCCAACAGAGTACTTTGAAAACCACTGCTCTTGGATATTAATATCTTTTTAAAAAGATTTGCTTCCAATTTTAATTAAATCATTATTTTAAAGCACAGAATCCTTAGTTTCCTAAATTCTGTACCCAGAATCTCATGTATAGAAATATATTTGGAACAAATAGAAATGAAAGCAAGAATTTATAAAAATATTTAACTCTGTATTATTTATACACACAAAACCAAAAATAATTGCCAAGTCTAAATAGCAACAGAGAAGTGTTTAAGTATAAATGACACAAACATAGACTATTAAAAATCTCTCAAGTGATGTTGGCAGAATTTTAATTTTGTGGAAAATGGTTATATTATGATGTTAAAGCAGATGGAACATCAATCAATAGATACACTATTTTCTCCTAATTGCATAAAATATACAAATATTGGGAAAAACTTGGAAAAATGGACCAAAATATTAACGCTAATCATTTTTATTTTTTTTACTTTCATTTCAGAAAGAATTTGAGCTAATGCACTTTGTAAAATGCAAGTAAATTAAATAAAACATATACAAAATGGATAGGGAAAGTTGATTATCAGAAAAATAAGAGAAATGCTCAACTGAGACAAGGGAGAGTGTAGTTCCTAAAAAAGTATGCCATGAATGTTCACCTTGAGCTGATATTGATAAGAGGGCTAAATTCAGCCAATGTAGAGGCAATTTTCAAAAACTGAATGGTGTATTTTGGTTTTGGTTTGCTTTTGTTAGCTCTTGCACTCAAATAAATCTGTCATATCACTAACTAGGTATAAACTTAAGGAACAGAGAGCTCAGGGACTAAATCACAGAGTAAGCAGTTTGAAAATATTAAAAAATACAGTGTACAAAAGACTACAAGACAAAGAAAGAAAGGAGGGAAGGAAGGAGGGAGAGAGGGAGGGAGGGAGAGGCAGAGGGAGGGAGGGAAGAAAGAAGGAAGGAAAGAAGGAAGACAGGAAGGCAGGCAGGCAGGCAGGCAGGCAGGAAGAGGAAATGATGGCCCTATAAAGGAACAAGATAAAAATGCAGAAATGATCAATTCTGGTTTAAAGAAGAACCAGACTTTAGACATCTTGGGAAAACATTTTAAAAGAATGTTTTCCAAAATGCTCAAGGAGATAAAGGAAAACAAAAGAATATCAGGAAAACGATGAATGAACATATCTCAACAAAGAGATACACATTTTTAAAAGAAACCAAACAGAAATAACTGAAATGAAAAATTCTCTAGAGGGTTTCAAATGCATACTGGAGCTGGCACAAGAAAGATTCTCTAAACATGAAGAAAACACAACTAAAATGATTTGGGAGGAAGAGTAGAAAAAAAATAATGGAAAAAAGTGAACAGAACCTGAGAGACCTTTGGGACACCATGAAGCATGCTAATAAACACATTCAGGGAGTTCCATTAGCAGCAGGAAGAAAAGGCCGAGAGAATATTCAAAGTAATAATGGTAGAAAACTTCCCAAATTTAATGAAAGACATTAATATGCACATTCAAGAATCCCAGTGAAATCCAAATAGAATAAACTTAAAGAGAACTACATCGTGAACATTAAGACATTCCCAGATAAACGAAAGCTGAACGAATTTGTGCTGGTTGAAAGGATTATGTACCCTAAAAAAAGCCATGTTTTAATCTTGACCCATATTGTGGAGGCAGCTGTTGCTTTTAATCCCTATTCATCACTGTAGGTTGGATACTTGATTAGATTATCTCCACAGAGATATGGCACATCCACATGTGTGGGTTTTAACCTTTGATTAGAGGAAGATGAGACTCTATCCATTTCAGGTGGGTCTTGGTTAGTTTACTGGAATCCTTTAAATGAGGAAATGTTTTGGAAAAAGCTTGAAAGCCCCAAGAACCCCAAAAGTCCATGCAGCCAGAGACTTCTGGAGATGAAAAAGGAATATGCCCCCAGGGGAGCTTCATGAAACAAGAAGCCTGGAGTGAAAAATAGCTGACATTGCCATGTTATAGACTTACTTTAACTGGGACATTTTCATGGCCTTGGAACTGTAAACTTGAAACTTAATAAACTCTCCCCCTGCCCCCAGTCTTTTAAACTCCCCCTTTTAAAAGCCATCCTATTGCTGGCATATCGCATTTCAGCAGCTAGTGAACTAGGACAGAGTTCATCACCATTAGACTTGTCCTATAAGAATGCTAAAGGAACTTCCTCACACTAGATACTATAAACAACTATACACAAACAAAATTAGATAACCTAGATGAAACTGAAAAATATCTAAAAACATACAACTACCTATACTAACTCAAGAAGAAAGAGAAGATCTCAACAACCCAATAGCAAGTAAAGAGATTAAATCAGTTATCAACCCATTCCCCAACACCTCTTCCTCCTCAACAGCCCAATAGCAAGTTAAGAAATTGAATCAGTCATCATCCACATGCCCAGAAAGAAAAATCCCAGGACCAGATGGTTTAAGGCTGAATTTTGCCAACATTTCCAAAAGGAATTAACACCAATTCTGGGCAAAATCTTCCAAAAAATTGAGGAGGAGGGAACATTTCCTCACTCATTCTATTAGACTAACATCACCCTAGAAATGAAGCCAGATAAAGATATCATAACAAAAAAAAGTTTACAGGCCTACATGCCTAATGAATATAAATGCAAAAAATCCTCAGTAAAATACAAGTAAAAAGAATTCAATAATAAATTAAAAGAATTATACACCATGATCAAGCAAGATTTATCCAACGTATGCAAAGGTAGTTCAATATCAGAAAATTAATGTTATAAACCACATTAATAGAATGAAGCAAATTAATGCATGATCATTTCAATTGACATAGAAAAGGCATTTAACAAAATGCAAACCCTTGATAAAAACACATAGAAAACTGAGAATGGAAGGAAACAACCTCAAAATGAAAAAGGCTATAAAGGAGAAAACCCACAACTAACATCATACTCAATGCTGAAAACCTCTAAGATCAGGAACAAGGATCAAAGATGCTCACTATGTCCACTGTTAGTCAATGTTGTACTAGAAATTCTAGTCTGAGCAATTAGGCAAGAAAAAATAAATAAAAGGCATGTAAATTGGAAAGGAAGAAGTAAAACTTTTCCTATTTGCAGATGAAATGACCCTATATATGTAAAACATTGAAAATCCATATCAAAGCTACTATAGCTAAAAATAAAGTCAGTAAAGGCAGGATTCAAGGTCAACATACAAAAGCAAGTAGTTTTTCTATATATTAGTAATGAACAATATGAAGAGGATATTATGAAAAAAACATTTACAGTAGCAACTAATGAATCAAATATCTAGGAATAAATTTAACCAAGGACATAAGGAATTTATATATGGAAAATTACAAAACATTGGTAAAAGTTTTTACCAATGGAAGTCCTTTCCTAGCTCATGGAAGCTAGGAAAATAAATGGAAGGCCTTTCCTAGCTCATGGATTATTATGATGTCAATTCCATCCAAAGTAATTTTCAGATTCAACACCATCCCAATAAAATTCCAATAGTCTTCTTGGCAGAAATGGAAAAAGCAATCATCAAATTTATATGGAAGTTTAAGTAGGCCTGAACAGGCAAAACATTTTAACAAAGAATTAAGAAGTTGGAAGACTCATATTTTCTGATTTTAAAACTTATCACAAAGCAACAGTTATCAAAACACCATGCTACTGGCACAAGGACAGACATACAGACCAATGGAATTTAATTAAAAGTTCAGAAATAAACTTCACATCTATGGCCAATTTATTTTTGACAAGCATGCCAAGTTCACTCAATCGGGAAAGAATATTCTCTTCAAAAAAATGGTGCTGGGTAAAATTGATATCCATATGCAAAGGAATGAAGGTGGACCCTTACTCACACAATAAACAAAAATTAACTCAAGATGGACCAAAGACTAACTGTAGGAACCAAATTATAAAAGTTTTAGAAGCATCTTCAAGACCTGGTGTGCCAGTTTGAATCTGTGGCAGACCCCAGAAAAGCCATGTCCTTTAATTCTCATTCAATATTGCTGGCTGGGAGCTTTTTGATTGTTCCCATGGAGAAGTGACCTACCCAATTGTGTGTGGTAACTTTTCATTAGATGATTTCCATGGAGGTGTATCTCCACCCAATGAAGATGGGGCTGCTTACTGGAATCCTTTAAAAGAGGAAACACTTTGGAGAGAGTCGCTTTCTAGAGCCACGAGAAAGCCACAGCAGAGATGAACAGAGTCACAAGGCTGAGAGAACCACAGAATCCACCAGCCAGCAACCTTTGAGCTGAAGAAGGAGAATACCCCTGGGAGAGCTTCATAGAACTACGACCAGGAGAGAAAGCTAGCAGACTTTTGCCATGTTCACCACATGCTTTTTTCCCAGTTGAGAGAGAAACACTGAACCCATCAGCCTTTCTTGAGTGAAAGTAACCTCTTCTTCGTGCCTTAATCTGGACATTTTTATAGTCTTGCTTTAATTGGGACATTTTCTTGGCCTTAGAACTGTAAACTAGAAACTTATTAAATTCCCCTTTTTAAAAGCCATTCTGTTTCTAGTATATTGCATTCTGGCAGCCAGCAAACTAGAACAGATTTTGGAACCAGAGTAGAGGGGTGCTGCTGCAGTGTGCAAATCCCAAACATGATGGAACAGCTTTTTAAATGGATAAGGGGAAGATTCTGGTGGAGCTATGAGGAGTTTGCTAGAGAAGGCCTAGAATGCTTTGAAGAGACTGTTGGTAGAAATGTGGACTCTAAAGACACTTCTGATGAGGCCTTAGACAGAAATGAGGAAAGTGTTATTATAGCCAAGGAAGGTGAGCCTTGTTTTAAAATGACAGATAATCTGGCAAAAATTACTAGTGGCTTTGACTTTAAGAAGATTTTAAAAGCCATGAACTCAGATATTTAGCAGAAGAGATTTGCAAATTAAATGTGGAAAGCGCAGCCTGGTTTCTCCTCACAGCTTATGGTGAAATGTGACAGGCAAGAGATAAGCTGAAAACTCAACTCTTGGGTACAAAGAAACCAGAAATTGATGCTCTGGAAAATTCTGGGCTTCCAAGAAGGAAGACTCCAGAGACTAGATCGCCATGTTAGGATTTAACCAAATGTGGAACCAGCCATCCATTTCAGAGAAAGCCAGGGTTGGACATGGAGTTATTCAGGAAAGATATGTGGAAACTCCTTATGTCTGATGGGCATGATCCAAGACTACCGCATAGAAAGCAAATGAGAGTGTTGCAAGATCTGCATAAAGAAAACCACTGCAATCAGGACTAAGAGGGACAGAGAAGGGACACATTAGAGGAAAAATAACTTCAGCAACAGAACCATGGAAGCTGAGGTTTCAAGTCAAGAAGCCTAGGGCTAGGAGAGTGGCCCTGCCCAAGCAAATGGAGAGAGTGAGTTTGCCCCTAAGGGAGAGTATGGGCCTTGTACCTCAGTGCAGTGGAGGAGTGGTGCCACCTCATGCTCTGGACAGGGTACAGCACACTCCTTGGGGATTGATTAGAGCCTGGCTGCCACCACGTGGAGGAGTTGAGCATGTGCCCCAGAGATGGCAGAGAGCACGGGTGTGGCCTCAATGCTTGGAGAGTGTGGAACCTAGAAAAAAGTGATCTCCCCAATGTCCCCCAAGCTCACATTCAGAGAGAGGTGGGCCACGGCATAGGCCCCTGGAAAGGGTGGGATTGCTGCTTTCTAAAGCCCTGAAGATAAAATGATCTCAGACTGTAAAATCTAATAGACTTTGTCCTGAAGGTTTTCGACACTGCTTGGGTCCTGTGACCCTGTGTTCTTTTCCCACTATGGAAATAGGTATATACATCCTGTGACTGTTCCGCCTTTATATGTTGGCTGTAAATAACTTGTTCTGGTTTTTACAGGTCCAGAGCCAGAGAATTTTGCCTTAAGACAGACCTTGCCAGTGGCTGACTTTGATGAGATTTTGTACTGTTTCTGACTTTGTATTGTATTTGTATTGCTACTGAAATGCTTTAAGGCTTTCTGAGCTACTGAAATGCTTTAAGGTTTTCTGATACTTTTATGGAATGAATGTAGTTTGCATTTGAAAAGAACAGGTCTTTTTGGCGTTCAAAGGGTGGAATGTGCCAGTTTGAATCTGAGGTGGACCCCCGAAAAACCATGTCCTTTAATTCTCATTCAATATTGCTGGCTGGGAGCTTTTTGATTTTTCCTATGGAGATGTGGCCCACCCAATTGTGGGTGGTAACTTTTCATTAGATGATTTCCATGGAGGTGTCTCTCCACCCATTGAAGATGGGGTTGCTTACTAGAATCCTTTAAAAGACAAAACATTTTGGAGACAGTCCCTTTCTAGAGCATGAGAAAGCCACAGCGGAGTTGAGGAGAGCCATAAGGCTGAGAGAACCAAAGAGTCCAGCAGCCAGCTTTGGAACTGAAGGAGAATGCCCCCTGGGGGAGCTTCATAACACAAGAAGCCAGGAGAGAAAGCTAGTAGACTTTTGCCATGTTCGCCACATGCCTTCCCAGTTGAGAGAGAAACGCTGAACCCATCAGCCTTTCTTGAGTGAAGGTAACCTCTTCTTGGTGCCTTAATTTGGACATTTTTTATAGCCTTGCTTTAATTGGAACATTTTCTTGGCCTTCAAACTATAAACTAGCAACTTATTAAATTCCCCTTTTTAAAAGCCATTCCATTTCTGGTATGTTGCATTTTGGCAGCTAGCAAACTAGAACACCTGGGGATAGGAACTGGCTTCTTTGACTACACCAAAAGCATAAGCAATGAAAGAAACAATAGATAAATGGGACTTCATCAAAATTAAAAACTTTTGTGTGAAGGACTCCATCATAAAAGTTGAAAGACATTCTACAGAATCAGAAAATATTTGAAAATCACACATCTGATAAGGTTTTAATATCCAGAATATATAATTAAATCCTATAACTCTACAACAAAAAGACAAACAACCCAATTTTTATAAATGGACAAAAACTTGAATAGACATTTCTCCAAAGAAGATATGCAGATTGCCAATAAGGACATGAAAAGATGCTCACTATCATTAGCCATTAGGGAAATGCACATCAAAACTACAATGATGCATCACTTCATACCTACTAAAATAGCCACTATTAAAAAGGAAAGAGAATATAAGTGTTAGAGACAGTGTAGAGAAATAGGAACACTTGCTCACTGTTGGTGGAAATATAAAATAGTTAAGCTGCTATGGAAGATGGTTTCACAGCTCCTCATAAAGTAAGGACAGAATTACCATATATAATTAGCAATCCCACTTCTAGGTATATACCCCCAAAGAATTGAAAGGAACTCAAACAGATATCAACACACCTGTATTGATAACAGCTCTACTCACAGTAGTCAAAAGGTATAAATAATTCAAGTTCCATCAACATATGGATGGGAAAAAGGGTGGCGTGTGTATATACACACACACACAATGGAGTATTATTTAGCTGTAAAAAATGAATGGAATTCTGGTACATTTGACAAAATGGATGAACCTTGAAGGCATCATATTGAGTGAAATAAGTCAGATACAAAAGGACAAATATATGATCTCACTGACATGATATAATTAAAATAAGCTAATTCAGAGTCAGAAACTAGAATTACAGAATACTAGGGCATGTGGTGGGGGTAGGGAATGTGAAGTTAATGCTTAATTGTGTAAGAATCAAACTAAAGTTCAGCTTTCACACAAGGTGATGCAAGCAGGGAAAGGAGAGGGCCTCTGACGCAAGCCTAGAACTGTTGCCAAATCTTTAATGGCCAGGGTCATTAAAATATAAAGCATTATCAAAGGGGGAATCTTTGGGGGGAAGTTCAAATTAGTTAGACTATCCAGATAGGCTGTAACTGCTGAAGTATCCAATCAGTAGAGAAACGAGGGTCTGCAAGCTAGGCACAGGTATAACCATTTTGGCATTCTATTCTTTGGTGAGCCGGCTACCATTTTTCCGGGTTGGCACCTGTTCTTGCAAGATCATGAATAAATTCTTTTCTCCTTCATAATCAGGTGAGCATTTATCCACTTTCAAGTACAGCATTTTTTTCTAACAATCTGGGGGCTCGTCCAGAACCCAAGGCTTCAGAGGGGGAACCCCAGGGAGGACAAAGGGAAGGTGTGCCCCGCTGATTGAGCAGTCTCAGACTCCGCCATTGGGGGTCCACCTCCAGCAGCCAGAAGGACTCAAGACCAGATGCTAGGATCTGCCAATTGTGAAGAAAAGAGGAAGGGGAAATCTGCCCCACAGTGACCAGGCAACTCTGTGCACAGACCAAGATAGGAAAAAGGCTATTAAGTATTACCTTGGTGGCCAGGATGAACTCTGATGAGTCCGGCAGTGAGTAAGACAAAGGAACCAAGGCAAGACTCAGAGTGGGTAGAGGCAGTCAGCCTACCAGGGAAAAAGAGAGGGGGAACTTTATAGGTTCCCCTGGGGGGAACATTTCTCTGTATAGTGCGGGATCTTTAAGGCCTCACTATACAGGGAATAAAATTGGCTATACCCAAATCTCAGAACTTAAATAAAGACTTTGAGGGGTATCAAGGAAAAGACAGTTTGTACTATCCAGTAATTTTAAGTCCTTAAAAGGGACTTGAAGAAAGTACCCAGAGTTACTGATATTCTGGTAATTTTCTAGTTTTGTCTGTTTGGTTCAATAGAACTATTCAAAGTGGTATGTGACAACTTGATGTAGAGTTTGGGTTTCTCTATAATAAATTCCTTTGTCAAATGCAGGAATTTGCCAAAAGCAGACTTACTACTACTAAGAGTGAAGCAAATGGATGAATAAAACTATTTTGATATGGGAGCATTTTCGTAGGAGTTCAGTGTCAGTGCAGGAATTGGACTCCTAGGAGGGTTACGGTTTCTTCCGACAGGACCTGCCAACTACTTCTGCCCAATAATGCTGGCATTATTTGAAGTGGCAGAAAAGAAGCCTGCTTTCTGATTTATTTAGACAAGTGGCTGAGCCAAGGAGAGGTTGGATGATTAAAGAGACATAAGGGATTCTTAGTTAAAGATGCATCTTTTCCAGCAAAATCTTGTTGGATATGATGGTTTGTTTTGTTTGGTTTTGAGGAATGAACTTAAACAAAACTCCCTCTGCTTAACCTGCAAAAGTTGAGGGACCAAGGAAAGAAATACTCAGGTAAGGACTCTTACTAGTCCTGTGGCCCAAGGATGTAAAGATGTCTTGGGCTGACATTCAGAAAAAGATCCAGAAAAATAGAAAGGTGGGAGAATAAACCACTAGAGGAGTTATTAAGAAAGTCTCAGAGTGTATTTTAGTTGTGATGTTTTGCTGTACTCAACTTTACTGGTGATGGTGACCTTTAAGACCCAATCGGGCTCCCTTCTTTGCTTCCACATTTTATTTTAGATGCAGGGTCATCTGTTCCTTCTTCCACGCAGGTGTGGACTTTGTTGTTTGTCTGCTCTGAGGCGTAGTATGAGCAGGAGGTGGGGAGCAGGTGGGAGGGGGGTGCTCAGAACTGCTCAGTGTCAGGGCTGTGAAAGGACAGGAGGGGGGGTCTAGGCTTCTAATCTGCTCTGGAGAAGCAGTGCGAGGGGATAAAATAGTCACTGGGTGTCTCCTAGGTGCCAGTTACCGGGACTCTTGTTTATTCAAGAGTGAAGCAGAAAAGAGGTGCTGAGAACAGGCTCTGCTTGCAGTGGCCGCGGGGCACAAGCCAGCCCAGGCAGCTCTGTAGCCATTAGCTGTGTACTGGTCACTACTGCAAGGAGGGACCTGTGGTCTCTGCTGAGCCCAGGAACCAGGGACACCTGGTAGACCAGGGCAGGCAGAGGCACCAGGGCTGAGAGCATGGGTCGACACCCACCCGGCTCCTTCCTCTAAGCCCCAAACCCCTCCACCTTGTGTGGCCTAACTCGAGGCTCCCAGGACTGCACAGCTGCTGCCCCTCTGGGGGTGGGGACCAGTGTCAGGGATGGGTTTGGCCGAAGGACCAGCACAAACACCGGCTGGATGTTCCCCAGGCCGCCCGCCAAATTCAGAAACCAAGTCACTTAGCTGAGCGGCTTCCCCTGCCGCGCCATCAGAGATAGTGGGATGTGAGAAGGGAAGAAGAAAAGCAGAAACAACAAGGTAAAGTCATGTTGAGCACAGTCGACCACATGGTCAAGAAGGAATTAGAGATAAATCAGGGAGGAGACACGCAGAGGCAAAAAAGAAACAATCTGAGCCAAAGGGGATAACGGAGTGAGGAGGACACAAGACTCAGCAGGGTGTTATCACTGTGGGAAACCTGGTCGTTTCAAAACGCCCGAATTTAAAGAAAGAAGGTCGGGGGATAGCCCTGATGAACTCTGAAAATTAGGGAGGTTAAAGCCTCCTCATCTCAAGAGTCCTTTGGTAAATCATCTCAGGAACCTTTGGGAAATCTATAGGTGGGCCCATGTCAGGGAGAAAATTTCATTTTTGATGGACACTAGGGCAGCTCGATCTTCTGTAACCCATGTCACAAAGGGGATTGAATTCTCGGTAGCTCCCTCACAGTTACAGGCGCAAAAGGGGATTGATTTAAAGTCTCCATTCTCAAACTGACTGTTATCAGTTGGGGAGATTACCATATTATAAACCCTCTGCTGTACATTCCAGAAACTGGGAGCAGCTTGTGGGGAAGGGACCTAACAATACCCATGGGACTGGCTAATGTACAGTAGTAGACCCGAAACGACTCTATCGAAGGGCAGCGAGAGTGTTGCAGCATCTGCATAAAAAAAGCCACTGCTAGTTGGGACTGGGAGGGGCAGGGAAGGGACCCATTAAAGGAAAATGGCTTTGGACACAGAACTATGAAGGCTGGGATCTGAAGTCAGAAGGCCTGGGGCCAGGACAGCGGACCCACCCAAGCACTTGGAGGGGGTGAGTTTGCCCTGAAGGCAGACGATGGGCCTTCCACCTCGCGGTGGAGGAGTGGTACTGCCTCAAGCCTTGGAGAGAGGGTGAGCACATTCCTTGGGAATTGGGGAGAGCCTGGCTGCCACCACGTGGAAGGGTTGAGCATGTGCCCTGGAAATGACAGAGAGCCCATATGTGGCCCCCATGCTTGGAGGAGGTGGAGCCGAGAGGGGTGTGGTCTCCCCAGGGTTTCCCAGGGTTGCATTCAGAGAGGCACTGCTGTATAGGCCCTTGGAAAGGGAGGGACTGCCGCTTTGTAAAGCCTGAAGATAAACGACTCTTAAACTTTGAAATCTAATGGAGTTTGCCCTGCAGATTTTCAAAACTGCTTGGGTCCGGTGACCATTGTGCTCCTTCCAATTTCTCCTTATGTAAATGGGAATATGTATCCTATGACTGTTCCTCCTTTGTATTCAGCAGCGAATAACTTATTCTTAGTTTTATAGACCATGCCAGTAGCTGACTTTGCAAAGGACCCCTTGCTTAAGAATTATATACTGGCTTTGTCCTCTGCTCTGTCATCCCTCAGGCACCTTGGCTTGCTGGCCCACACCCCACCTCTTGAATTTGCTGCCCGTCAACATCAACCTGGGAGTTGGGTCCTCATCAAACTGTGGAAAGAGTTTAAACTCCAACCGGCATGGAATGATACTGACAATTAAAATGGCCATCTGGACGGCAGAGAAAGGCTGGACTCACTACACCCAAGTGAAAAGCCCAGTACCTAAGCCGGATGGTAAGTACCCAACAACACTGTCCGATTCCTGGGAAATAATTCCAACTTTGGACCCTTTAAAATCATGTTAAAGAGACAATAGTTGGGAGGGTAAAAGAAGTTTTGGATTTGGAGTTTGGATTCTGTACTTTAACATAGTTAATAGTGACTCTTACCCAAGGAAGACACAGATGAGGGATCTGAGGCCCAATTTAAAAAATGAGAATAATTATACTAGTCATAGTGTTCCAAATTGGGGATGCAACAAGCCCTGTCAAATTGGTAATGAATGTAATTGAAGGTTTAAAGCCCCAAACTACAGTTTGATGAAAAGTAAACTCAGCAAACTCACCAAGAAGGAGGTAAAACTAAAGAGTTTAGGCAAAGGCTTTATTTCAGAGAAAAAAAGAGTCATCCGGGTAGCATTTCAAAAGAAAAAGAAAAACGCTGCCCCGAGGTGGTGGTGGGGGGAATAGGTTTTGTTTTTTTTTTTTTAAGGTTTAGAGTTAAAAAATTGAGGGGCAAGAGTTAGGCAAGTCTCTGTTGGCTAGTTTTCAGAAATAGGGGGCTAAGTTTGGAGCTGGCAGCTTTCCATTGGTAAAGTTTGAAATTTCAATGCTGCCTTAGGCTGGCAGGGTCATAAATGCTGGAAGGCAAATAATAAATAAGGGGAGTTTACACAAGAATGCATTTGCCAGAGAGGCTGAATAATGAGAAGTTAGAGCAGGAAGGCAGCGATATGGGGGAAGGAGATCTTGGGCTGAGGCAGTCTAGGGTAAGACAGGCTTTCTGAAATATTTGCCAGGGATATGTTACATCCTGGGGGGAATGGGTCCTGTCCTCCGGGACTAACGTTTGATATTTGGCAAATAACAGACTGGAGACTTAACAAATCAAAAGCAATTAAGTGGTAAAAACAAATACTTGGGTCCAGAACCAATAAGTGGGTGTTAAAAATTGAGTTTCTCATTGCCCCTCCTGGGATGATGTATGATGGACTACCCAATTTTAAGGATGAACCGTGAATCTGGAATTAATTTCACAACCTGAAGGTCGTGTAACCTGGTGGTGATAACCATAAAGAAAGCAGACAAACATCCAGCAGGGGGCAGGAGCAGAGATGGAATAACAGCGATAGAATATATGGGATGGGGGCAGACCTCACTGGAAAAACCCTCTAGGAAGGTTCAGAATACAAGTCCATCCTAACACCAATAATGCCCTCTCCAGTTAACTCTTCAATATCACCTAAGGACGCTGAGCTAAAAGTTAGTTTCCCCAATACAAACTAATCTCAAAGTTGTCAGGGTGAACAGAACAGAAAATCTGGAGCAAACCACAAGGGTAGGGACAGAGATACAAATGCCTGTGTGGAATGGATCAGAGTCTAAGCAAAAGCAACTGTCACACTTGCACAACAGGTTGACCCACTGTTCTTTGCTGTGCCCTTTCCGATGGGTCTGGAGGAACACGAGAAGGAATTTAAATGCATAGTACTCCTTTTTCAGAATACTACTCCTGGAGAAAATTGTAGTACGTTGTCCTCTCTTTTCCCTCCAGTCAGGGATGGAAAAGTCAAGGCCATACCAGCTTCTCACCTCGGTTCAAAAAAACACTCTGCCTGTCTGTCTAGATAGAACCTTGGGACCATGGTCTCATGTACCCAAGCATGGGATATGACTGAGGATAATGTTGGCAATTTCTCCAGTTTAACCACACCATAAGCAGGCCTTTGGTGGCACTGTAGAAAGGGCATCCTCCATCCAGTTTACACAAGAAGTGGAAAGAGACCTGTACTCTGGTCCAATCGGCCATCCCATTCACACTGGCACTTGAAAAGGAGAAAGATCGAGTTGATTTAGACAGTAGGGGTGCCAAGGGAAATTCCAAATGAGTTTAAGGCTAGAAATTAAGTAGCTGCAGGATTTAAATCAACCTTATTCTGATGGGTCACTATCAACAAAAGTGTGGATTGGGTTAATCAGATCAATTACACCAAGGATGCAATTAAGGGAAGAGCAGAAGAGTCGGATGCTACTAGCCGAATGACATGGAAGTTTAGGATGGCCCTAGACATGATGTGAGCCGAAAAGGGAGGTATTAGCGTTATGGTCAGGGGTAGTTGTTATACACGTATCCCCTATAATACAGCCCCAAATGGAACTATCACCAATGCTTTACAAGGTCTGAGAGCCTTATCCGAAGAATTGGCAAAAAATTCAGGCACTGATGACCCCCTCATGAGATGATTAGAAAACTGGTTTGGGGAATGGGAAGGGGCAGCACTGTCCATGCTAACTTCCTTAACCATCATAGCTGGGTACTCACAGCACTTAGGTGCTGCATTACCCCATGCGCCCAAGGGTTAGTTCAGAAACTCATCAAGAACCACGTTAAAGAGAAAGATCCCTATGATGAGGAGTGTGAAAAAGCTCTTATCAGGTTTGAAAGAGACTAAAATGTGAAAACTAAAGGTATGAAAAGACAGAGAGGGAGTTTGTAGGAATCAAGCTAAGTCTAGCTTTCATACAAAGTGATGCAGGCAGGGAAAGGGGAGGCCGCTGATGGAAGCCTAGAACTGGTGCCAAATCCTTAATGGCAGGGTCATTAAAGTGTAAAATATAATCAAAGGGGGAACCGTCAGTGGGAAGCTCAAATTAGACTATCCGGATAGGCTATAGCCTCTGGAGTATCCAATCAGTGGAGAAATGAGAGAGTCTGCAAAGTAGGCACAGGTATATAACCATTTCAGCATTCTACTGTTTGGCACACTGGCCACCATTTTTCTTGCAAGATTGTGAATAAATTATTTTCTTCTCCACAATCGGGTGAGTATTTATTCACTTTCAAGTAAGGCATTTTTATTCTAACAATTGGTACAGAGTTTCTGCTTGGCATGATAGAAAAGTTTTGTTAATGGGTGCAGGTGATGATAGCATAACATTGTGATTGTAATTAACACCACTTAATTTTATATAAAAATTATAAGAATGTAGTTAAAGAGGAAATTTCAGGTTACAAATATGTAACTAAAATTAAAATTAAGAAAAAACATAAGACTGTACAACACAATGAACCCTAATGTAAACTATGGATTGCAGTCAATGGTGTAAATACAGTGATATCTCATCAATGTTATCAAAGGTACTAAACTAATGCAAAATATTCATAATAGGGAAAATTGTCTGTGTGAGGAGGTAAGTATATGGGACTCAGTATTTTCAGCATGGTTCTTCTGTAAAGCTACAACTTCTGTAATAAAAAGATAGAAAAGTAATATATTTAAAAAAAATAGCACATCATCAAGTTTTGTGTACATAAACCAGGCTACAAGCTAAGCACGGATAGCCAGTGACAGCAGGCTCCACAGTCTTCTATGTGACAATACCAGTTAACCTGCATTGAGAGCTTATTTGTGCCAGGATTTGTGCTCAACCATGTACATGCATTACCTAACTTAATCCTCCAAACACATCTGAGATTGGTAGTATTATTATTATTCCGGAATACTTAATAGAATGAAAATTGTGACAAAGTAACTTGACTTAAAGCCAAAACCAGTAAGAGGCAGTTTAATAAGCAGTCCAAAACTAGCTTCTATTCCAAAATCTGTTGTAAAGGACCACTTACAAAGAGACTCTGGGATCTTTTTGGACTACCCTAGAATTTTTACACAGGAAAACCAGAACCTAGTGGAAAAAGAGAATGGACCTGTGATCAAGTTGCCTGGGGTTCAATTACAGGCTCTCCCAACTACTAGTTCTCTAGTATTTTAATAATAATATTAATAATTAATAGCAATTAATAGCAGTTGATATCATTGTTGTAAATGCCGAAAATTTCTAACATATTTATACGCAAGACACAAATACATGCTTTATATTAATTCATTTACTCTTCATAACAGAGATGATGTCGGTAAATTGCCAAGTAACATAACAAACACATACAAATATCAGCTTTTACTATTCCATGTTTTTCATATTGAATAGGTTTTATAAATTTTATCATTCCTCTTTATAATATTTATGGGGAAAATGCATACTTTCAGACATTTTTTTTTGATGTTCACTCACTTTAATAATAATACATTTACCATGTTATCACCATGGAATGTAAAGTCAGACAAGAAAATTTCACAAGCGCAGCAAAGCATTCTGTAATATGTCAAATTTGTGTATAATCCCTTGCCAAACCAACTTGTTCATAAATTACTTATCACCTTCAATACAGGTAATGTGTTTTAACATTTATGAATCTTACAGAGAAAATAAACAAATACTATACACATTTAAAGTCTTCATTTGCTTTTTGATTAGCACTTTATATACTTCTATTTAAAGATGACATTTAAAAGTTATTCTTATAACAGCAGTAAAAATATAATTCTGCAATTATGAAAGAGCTAAATGGAATCCCTAATTAAATTATTCTCATGTTTATTAATAAGCATGATTCTAAAATAAATACTACTTCTAAGCAGCTCTATTACCAGGTTTTTAGGTTTAGTTTAAACACACATATGTTCAGTTGTGGGAGACATTACAATGTTATATTCCATGAACTTCTCTGAAAGAGTTCTTTAAGAGTCAACCAGCCCTAGAAACCAAAATATAAAACCAGTGTAGAAGGTAGGCAGAAGAAAATTAAATTAATTTGGGTAAATAGCATTCTTACATAATAGCCAAACAATGTGATATTCTGCCTGCTGTCTTTTTCAGAACTAATTTCATCATAAGAGTTTAAGAATGTGGACATTTTACCATTATCAAGATAATTTGAATGACGTTTCTTTTGTGCTAACTTGATTTCCCTGAATGACCTAGTTAGTGGACTTGCTACCAATAATTTGGTCACCAGACAAATCAAGCCTGAAAGAGAAGAAGCCAATATTCAAAATATTGTGTCATTGTCTGAATGCACTCAAATAATTTATTTTCAGCATACATGTGTAACCTCAATTTGAAGTGTTTAACCAAAGCAAATACTTTCAACAAGACCAAGACATCATTTCTTCTTCCAAAGTTAAGGTTTCACCCAGTATTCGCGATACATGGAGTAGCCCATACCAAGAGTCATTGTTTCCACAACAAAACCTTGGGCTGCAACACACTTGTGAATCAGGTGAATGGGCATTTCAGTATTTCCCCTGCTCTTCAGTTTGTACAATCCATATGCAACAATTGCTGCAAGACCTGCCATCCCAATGGCGACAAATGGCACCTCTCTAGCTTTTTGGATAAGTTTAGATCCCTGATCTTCATCATATGAAGATAGAGAAACATCTGTGTTGGTTGATACAATGATTGAAGAATCTTCTACTACCTAAAACACCCATTAAGCTCTCCACTTTCAGACTTTTAATAGGCTTTGTAGGGCATTTATAATATATTAATTATCTAGGTCAGCCCTATTCATTCAGAAGCAGTTCAGACTGGAATTGGGTAGGTGAATTCAGAAACTTCTAGATGTTTCTTCAAGTTTAAGTAACCTTTGCCAGACAGAAGTCCATGCTCGCGGCACTTACACCATAATTTTCATTTATGAATTGCTGCCATAAGAAATTCAAAATTAGGGTAAGTTTTACCTCTCAAGACTTATTGTCAGTACAGTAATTTTGTAAAATATTCTCAAATATATGAGAATCTGAAGATACAATCTGTGATCCACTAACCAGTTTCCAATTAAACCCATTTTTAAAATCCTTATAAAAAGGAAATTGTATCTCTTGCCTTCCATGCCAGAGACCCAGGTTTGATTCCTGGTGCCTGCCCATGCAAATAAAAAAAAAAAGGAAACTATATCATTCTAACATTAGACTTAAAAATGTCTTTTTAATATAACAGTAATTTGTGTACTGCCAATTTATATTTTTAAAAAGTAAATCGGTTCTCACCATGGGATCAACAATTCCATCCTGACCAAAAGGGGGAAAAGAAGTGTAACTAATAAAGTATCAGTAGTGGCAGAGAGAGTTCAGAGTTGAGAGGTTACTCTGAAGGTTGCTCTTATGCAATCTTCCTTGCTACCTATCATAACCTGTCAAACCCCAACCAGGACCATTCCAGCCAACTCTAAAGAATACCTAGCGCAATATATAAGATTCCACAAGGGTTCCATGCACTAGTGTAACTTTCTAGAAACCTACAACCTGCAGATGGGTCCCTGGTCCAGTTAAGTCCTGAAAACTATAGGGCCTAGCCTCTCCAGAACATCAACTAGTTTCATCTCCCTACCCCATATTATTGACAGACCCTTCCAACATGAAGTTTGGCCATAGCCCAAATACCCCTAAACAGAGGGATAGAAAGATCAAAGGTGATGGTGGAGTTATACAGTGAAGATAGGATTTACCAAATGAATACGAATGCTGAATCATTAAATTTATATCTTTTTTAGTCTCTAGTATCTTAGAGCAGCTAGAAGTAAAAACCTAAAATTGTGGAATTGTAACCCATGTCAAACCCTGAAATATGTTCTACAACTAATTTGTGCTGTGCTTTGAAATTTATTGCTTTTTTGTATAAATGTTACTTTTCACAAAAAAAGGAAGGAAAAAAGTCAATTATGATGATAAAAAAAATATATATATATAAGCCTTCTAGCCTCCTATATTCTGGAGCAGCAAGGAGGAAAATCTGAGATGATGGTATAATAGCCCATGACAAATTCCGGGATCTGTCCTGTTACTACTTGTTGAAGAGTGCTTTGAAAACTATTGCTTTTTTATTTCTTTGCTTTGTATATATGTTATACTATACAATAAAAAAGTTAAGAAAAAAAAGTAAACTGGTTCTAAAAATTAAAGACTGCTACAGAAATACCATATAAATGGTTCTATTAGCTAATGATGCATATGAAGTACAAGGGAAAGGTTAAACTAAAGGCATTTACTTACAGAGTAGTTAAGCCCTTATTACAGGATGAATTCTAGTTGCAGGAACAAAACTTCTCACCATTTAAACATAACATATATTTTAGTTAAGGTTTGCACCATCATTTTGTAGAATTTGTATTTCTGTTTTAAATAAAAGGAAGCAATGTGTTCCCTTAATAAGAATAAATTTATAAGGAAAAATCATAATATCCCAACTGGTATTCTTTGAAGATAAAATTAAGAGGTTATTCATCTGAATTTAAATTATTTCACAGCTATACACAACATCTATTCCAAAAGGAGGGCTCTTCATAAACTAAAAGTGACTAAACATAGCCCACAGCGTATATTCATGTCCATCCACATTTGAGGTATGTGAGCAAAGAAGAATTTTCATACACACTAAAGACACTGACTAGAAAATTTAAATTTAAGGAATTTGGTAAGGTTCCTTGATTCTCTCATTATTTCTTGAGGGCTTTAGGAAATGATGTTCACATTCAGAGAAAGTCTTAAAAAGAAAACCTAAACTAGACATAAACCAAAAGTTATATTACTCTACACAGTATGAGGAAAAAACAAAACAAAAAAAAAACACACCTCCAAAAGTTGGAGGAAAATGTATAACTTTAGGAAATGTTATTTATTGTAATATTCCTGGCACATACAGTGGCTATTAAATGCTTTTTAATGTTTAATTCTGGTCTTATCTTAAATTGTGATCACTTAGTGACACACAATAACAGATATGTGCACACATCACAAAAGTGGGCTGCACCCACCTTTCATGTCTAAAATCATTCAATTATTACTTCACTTATTGACTGAACCATTATTTTTCCTTCTTTGCACACTTAAAATATATTAGATAGCTCTTGGGAATATATACTTCAGCAGAAAACAGTTTCATTTGATTTTAATATTTCTAAGTAAGAAAACAAACGTAAGAGTAGTTTTGTGTGGTTTTGTTTTTTATAATTTAGACCACTCATCATCAGACTCCTGCATCCAAGATGGCTTGGATAAGTGACTTAGACCAGTGAGAATTTTGGTCTAAGTCACTTATTCCTTCTGTGACCACCACAATTCACACGCATCTACACAAGAATTTGGGAAACTTCCCTGCTGTGCTAGAGATACTGTTGATGCATGAGTTCATGGCTCATATCTTAGATTGAACAATATTGATTTATATGTCTAAGCAAACAGTCATGGAGCTCATCATGTGTTTGTTTCAAATCCATTAAAATGATCAATTTTGGATCAAAGTTCCAAAAGGCACAGGGATACACATTGCTATAAGAGCACCTGGGGCTATCCAGGGCATTTGGATTAATCCTCTTCTTTCTACAACTAACTAGATGTGAGGCCTTGGGCAAACTACTTCAGTTTCCTCTTAGAAAAAATGAAGTATTAGATTAGAGGATGTTACTATTAGCTACCATTTATCAAGTGTTTAAGATATACTCCTTAGTGCTTTATACATATTATTTTTAACACTTGCAACAACTCTGTCATATGGTTATTATCTCATTTTATAGATGAGGAAGCAAACCCTCATAGAAATTGAATATCACAATCAGCGTCACACAGCTAATTTGTGTCCAAGTTTGAACTCAACCTCATTTCAGTCGAACTCTGAAGCCCATGCTGCCTCTTTGTCTCATCCCCAACTCTAAAGTCCCATGCTTTAGCCACATTCAATTTATAAAACCTTAACATAATCTATTAGCATTTTACTAAGGAATATGGAATTAAATAGGAGGCTGAAAACTTATTCAAAGTAAACCAAATATTTATCACAAAACAATCACCCTGTTTTGGGGTAAAAATGAATATAATCATTCCTTATGGGAAACCTGATGGATTGTAGCTTGGCCCTAACTACAATTCAGACAAGTGTTTTATTTGTCAAAGTAAGGATCAGTGCCAAACTACAGCCAAAAAAGGAGCGTGGGAAAGCCTGTGGGTTGGAGTAAGGGTCAGGGAAACAGCTGCTGTGGGCAAGATACACAAAAGAAAGCAAAAAATAGAAAGAGAGAAATCAGCAATAAATAGAACATAACTATCTCTACATTCTGTGGTTTCAAAAGACGGCCTTTAAATAAAAGATATTTTAGAGGGTTAAAAAAATGTGTCATTAACCCCATCAATAATCTAATAAGGCTTGAGCTTTAGGTTAAAAAGTAATGTGCAATTTTTTTAATCAGAATTTTATTATGTTTGACATTTTTTATATTTAATAACAGTATTTCCTTCTGAGACTCGATTTTAAAAACTCAACCTTTTGCTCTTAAAAATACAAATTTTGCCCTTTGTCTAAACCATGATAAAAAACAAGCTTTATAAATTAATAATAGCTCAACATAATTGTGTTGCTACTATGGGCAAATATCTGTACTTCGTCCAGAAGAAAAAAGAATAAGTGATTCTCTGTCTTTAAAAAATTTATAGTCTCATAGTTCTGTATGTTTCATCCATTCAGCAAACATGATTTACATTTTGCCTGGCACTGTGTTTTTCTGGATTTGGTGATTAGACTGAAAAGAGCAGCTGTTTTCAGGGAACTGAGAGTTATCAGGGAAACCTATAAGGACTATGAAAAGGAAGCACATGATACTCTAGTCACACAGAAGTAGCAGCATGAACAATGCAGGAAACCACGTAATGTTTTGTTTTATTTTATTCAATAATTTTTATAAGCGAGGACAATGCATATACTTCAACAAAGTTGATTACTTTACAGATATCTTAAATTTCAGTGTCACCAAAGAATATTAAGTGTGAACACAGGGAAAAAATAAAGCTTTCACCCCATAACTTCTAATTCAATGCAGACACAAAACTTTAAAAGGCTGAATTGGATTTAAAAAAAAAAAAACAAAAAAATCTACACTAGAAACATAGACTTGGGAGACTCTCTGTGTCCCGACTTGTAGAAAATCACTTATCCTGGGGGGATTTCAGTTTTCTCAACTTTACTGTGAATGTATCAGATTGGAAGACCTACAAGATTGATCCCTGCTATATAATTTTATATTAAAAGCGATCTGGGACAGGCAACGGTGGCTCAATGGCAGAATTCTTGCCGCACATGCCAGTGACCTTGGTTCAAAAGAAAAGAAAAAGTGATCTGCCCTCAGCAAACCTCTACACACTTACTAAATATACGTGTTCTGAAGAACTCTTCTTTTTCTACAAACTCCCCAGAGGATTTCGTTTATTTCCACGGCCTTCCTGGCCATCTGTGGGGGGATCATTCTAAGTTCTGGACCTTCAGTCCAGGCCTTGCTTCTCATCTCATCCCTGGTTATTTGTTAACTCTTACTGAGAGGTCTTATCCAACTCAACAAGAGCTGCCACAGAACTCCTTTTCAGAGTGCTCCCCAGAATCTGCCCTTTTCCTGGTTGCCACTATCTCAGGAATAATGTTCCATCATTTTTCATCTAACCACTCAAGACAGAAACCTGAAAGGTGTTCTTGCCTCCTGCCTTCCTATCACCCCTTGAGTATAACAGAATTCACAGACCATGTTTTTATCTGCTATTTAAATACCTCTAAAATATCTCTTTCTCCCCTCTCCCTACTACTATTACCCTAGCGCAAAGCGCTGTCATCTGTTGTTCAGGCTGCTGGCATTCCCACATCCACTTCTGACCCCTCCGATTTCATTTCCCACAATGTAAGTGAACAGTCATTTCAAAACACAAATCCAGTCACAATAGTTCCCCAATTAAGCCTTCAAATAGGCACAGGGCATCATTGGTATTCAATGAATAGTTATTAAATTGAATTCCATCAGAGTTACGTTCAAAATCCTAAACAGGAAGAACCAGATCGTGAATCATCCGGCTCACACCAATCTGTCACTTTTCAGGTTTGCTGTACACCTCCTTAAAACTTGCTCTCCAGCAACCACTCTCTCTGGCTCTCTGCATTCTCTCTGGCTCTCAGCAGGCATGCTGACTGCTTTTTAAATTTCCCCAACATTCTATAGGATAGCTCTCTCTCGCTCTACAGCCTTCAGCCTTCGCATATGTTATTTCCTCTATTTGAAAACTCTCCTTGCCTGGCTTCTTCCCGCTCAATCTACACATACCAACTGAACTGACACTTCCTGAGAAGGCTTTCACTGACCCTGTAGCCAAGGTAAAATTCCCTTGCTATGCTCTCCCAGAGCTATCAGTATTCTACGACCCTTTAATCATATTCAACATACTTGCAATCACCTAATATATTCCTACTAGACTATAAAATCCAACAAGGGCAGGTTAGTATTACTTTGTTCATCACTTTATTCTTAGCACAGGGCATCATTGGTATTCAATGCATTGCTATTAAATTGAATTATATTTCTGCTTTATGCCACATATACAGTATGAGCTAATATATCCATGAGGACTTTAAATGTACACTTCCTTACTCAAACTCGGTATCTCATTTTCACAGCTTATATGATACTGTTCAATCTTAATAGAAATTAGGGAAATCAAGGCCAAGCTGATAAATACCATCCACCTGAATTGGAGGAAAAGAATGTGTAAGAATCATCTTCCCACTCAACAGTGATCTTGAGTTCAAGTTTCAGAAAAGGACCAAGAGAGGTACAGAGAACACAGAGCAGTTCAAGAGAAACAAAAAAACAAAAGGGCAAAACAAAATTCTCTACACAGTACCCAAATTCCACCTATTTAAGATGCCCAGCATTTCACGTGCTAAAACAGCCGTTGCCAATAATGCTGAATCAGTTTTCTTTTCTTTTTGCCTTTCGTGGTTATTTAGCTGATGATCATTGTCTGTCTATCTACATCAAATCTTTCTAGTATTGGAATGGTGCTACACTAAATTTAGATTTAAAAGGTTGCCTGTGTGTTACTCAGTAGGCAAAAACAAACAAACAAAGAAAAACCTAGTAATACTTTCCTTCTAGGTTTTCTTTTTTTCAGAATTATGTTTCCTAACTTAAAAATCCAAACTTAAAACCATACAGCATAAATGTATTTGGATAGATCATGAGAAATAAGTTGAATTTTTTCATGTGAGAGGAATGGAAGGCAAAAAGGAAGAGGAGTATATGCACTGGTTTTTGCAGAGACACTTAAATGACTTTTGAAGTGAAAAGACTGAAATGAAGGCCCTTGGCTAATAATGATGGCGCATACATTTAAGTACATGGTAATCAGATGATAAAAGGAAAAGCGTTGAACTAGATTATGAAGCCTCAAACTTTAAGCAAAAGAAGCTAGACTAGATGGGGAATGTCAGGCAAGGAAGTGTCATGTTTTTAGCAAGAAGGGTGTTTGTGAGGACCTTTCTGTTTTAGCAATGCATGGGGCTCCATTCTCGATAATCCCACATTATAGGTTATGGCTATGAGCAGAGAGGGAAATGTCACAAACCTGTTAAGATATTATTTCATTAACTAAGACTCAGTGTGATAAAGACTTAAATCCTGCTGTTGTCAAAGGGATGATAAAGAAGGAAAAAAATGGTAAAATCACAACATAATGTCAACATAAGAAATGCCAGATTATGATGTCAGATAGGGATTAAAGAAAGAAAAGAATTTAAAATTCCTCTTAGATCACTAGCTCAGAAGATGGGGAAATGGTATGTTATTGAAATGAAGTGGATCTAGCCTGCCAGGGAAGAAGAGGACGAATTGTCAAATCTATTTGATGAGAACATCTATATGGAAATGTCTCATAGGCAGCTGGAGACACTAGATAAGGGCTCTGTGAATAGAACAGGAAATATGCTGGGTTTTAGTGCCACTATTTTTTGAGGGGTTGGGGGGGAGCATTATGATATTCAGTTCTGAGCCCTAGACTTAAACAGAAATGTTCATAAAATAGATTACTATATTAAAATATCTTTTCACAATTTTGTATCTCTGAATTGGGTGATCTTACAATGATAAGTATCCTTTTCTTTTAAAAGATTTTCATTCTGGTAACATACATACAACTTAAAATGTCCCATTTTAACCATTTTCAAGTATACAACTCAGTAGGATTAATCAAATTCACGAGGTTGTATCACCATCCTGATCATGCGTTTCCAAAATCTTTCGACACCCCAAACAGTAACTCTGCACCCACTAAACATTAACTCTCATTCCTACTCCACCCCAGCTCCTGGTAACCAGAATCTATTTTCTCTCTGTAGATTAATACCTGCATGGTCTAAGGGATCACATATAAGTGAAATTCTGTAAGATTTGTCCTTTGGGGATTAGCTAGCTTCTTTCACTTAGGATAATATTTTCAAGATTCTTCCAGTTGTAACATGTATCAGAATTCCAATCATTTCTATGACTAAGTAATATTCTACTGTATGTATATATCACATTTTGTTTATCCATTCACGTTTTGATGATGGATACTTGAGATATTTCTACCTTTTGGCTACTGTGAATAATGTTGTTATGAATCTTGATGTGCAAATATTTGTTCAAGCCCCTGCTTTCAATATTTTGTGGTATCTAGAGTACATAGAGAATATACCTTGGGTATGTCAACTTTCTGGGATACAGCCAAACTGGTTCACTGCAAGTTTCACCAACAGCAATGTAGGAGGGTTCCTAAATCTCCACATCCTCACCAACATGTGTTATTTCCTGTTTGTTGTTGTTGTTGTTTAAGATCCATTCTGGTGAGTATGAAGTAGTATCTTATCGTGGTTTTGATTTGCATTTCACTAATGGCTGGTAATGTCGAGCATCTTTTCATGTTTCTTGGCCACTTATGTATCTTCTTTGAATAAATGCCTACTCATGTCCTTTGCCCATTTTTAAATTTGATTGTCATTTTACTGTTGGATTATAGGGCTTCTTTATATTTTCTAGATATTAAATTGTTATCAGATACATAGTTTCCAATTATTTTCTCCTACTGTGTAGGTTGTTGACCAGCATCTTTTGATGAAATAAAGTATTGTAACAGAAACTAATTCTTAGATAGCTTAGAAGTGGGGTATGTCACAGAACCAGGGACAGGAACATAGTACAGCATCAGGGACAAAGTAGAACCAAGAATCCTAAAGTATATGAGATCTTTCTGTCTCTGCTCCTCTCTCTCTCCCAGTCTCTCCTTTCTTCCTTCCTTCCCTCTATGCTGATCCTAAATATCTTATTTGTTTTTTCTGTACATTGACTCCTCTGTTGCTCAATCCTATAGCTTTTGAATTTTAGAAAAGATCCCTTAATTCACACAGAGTCCTAAAACCAAAGATTTGGGATCAAAATCTCATTTCTCAGCTTAGTACCAGTCATGTAGGGCCAAGATAATAAGATAATGCCAAGCAAGCAAGCAAGCAAGCGTGGCTGCTAGACAAAGACTACAGTTAGTATAACCCAGTACCTCAATAAGATTGACTATAAGTACATCCAAGGGAAGAGGAAAGATGGCGAGAGATAAGAAAAACAGACAACAAAGGACAATTGCATTAAATGGTTGTCTTTAGCCTGGAGAGAAGACTCAGGAATCCTAAGAAGGAAATGAGAGTAGTCTTCCGTTTTTTCGAATGTATCAGGGGCTGCAGACTACAAATATCAGGAGGAAAGAGTCAGTTACCACAGGGCATATTTTGACTCAACACAACAGTCATCCTAACGCAATATTTTACTAAATAACTTTGTATGTTATAATACTTTAATTACTTAATTTACTTATATTTAAATTATCTCTCAACAAACTTGCAGAGTTGGGACTTAAATTCTCATTTAATAGAAGGAAAAATCCAAGTTAAGAAATTCAATGACTTGCCCAATATCAAATAACTACTAAGAAGTAGCAGAACCACAATTTGTATCAAAATCCAACTGATTCCAACCACCTTTTCTTTCTAATACACACATTGCTTTCTTACACTGATTTGAGTGTGGTGTGTTCTCTTTCATTAGAGACATCCAAGTAGTGGCTAAATAAACATTTGTCTTAGAAATATAGGAACAATTACTGATTTGGGTGGGCAGCTTAATATCTCACTACTCTGATAATTTCCAACTGTAATACTTCATATGTTTATTATTTTGCATTCAGTAGCTTCATTTTGAAAGTATTCCTTACAAGCAAAAATGAATACTTTTCTCTTCTATCATAGGGTTACAGTCTTGACAATTTTCAAAAAGAAAATGTTCTCCACAGATAGCATCAAAGTTGTTGGTAAGAAGTCTCTTCTACTTTTTAAATTTGTTTTTAAGGAAAATAGCTCTGTTTCATCTTTAAACAAAAAAGCTAGTAACAGTAAATATATGCGAGTCAGAGAACAATGTTTTCTAGGAAGAGCTCAAGAAATGACCAAAGCTGGTGAAAATAGTTAAAATAGAATAAGAGAAAGTAAAACATACTCAAGATAGAAAGTTCCCTGTGGCTTCAAGCTGTGTCACTGATTTACAAACATCATAACCATTAAGACCTCAAATAGTCCAGAAACAAATCATTTCTAAGCCCCAGATATCCCTCACCTGTGGTAGGGAAGGAGGAATTCAGTGGAGATGATGAAATGGCTGGAGGTCTGGGCCCACCACACTGCTTTAACCTGCTTCCATCAGAGGTTTTTGTTTTGTTTTGTTTTGTTGTTTGTTAGCCTATGTATTTGGGTTTTGTGTAGCATTTGAATTGAAACAAATGTTTCATTTCCAGGAAAAAAAGGAGGGAGGAAGGGAGGGAAAGGAAGGGAAGAGGGGGGGGGGGGAGGGGAGAAGGAAGGGAAGGGGGAAGGGAGGGGGAGGGAAGGGGAGGGGAGAGGGAAGAGAAAGGGGAGGGGAGGAGAGGAGGAGGGAGGGAGATTGGGAGGAAGGCAGGCAGGCAAAAGCTTCCAGGGCTTTACAGAGTCCAGGCTCTCAACCAATATATCATTCCACTTTGGGAATTATGCAGCAGAAATAAAATATGTACACACAAGTAATGCTGTCATAGATTTTAAATTTCCCGCAGCACCCAGAAAAGTCTGTTGAAAATCTTGAGAAATGTAGTGAATTAAATGAAAACTATGATGAGGGAAATAGTGATAATAAATTATATAACTCTGCAAGATTATTTATTTACTTTAAAAGTTTTTAGTATAACTTAGAGAATATAAATATGGATTATTTGAACAGAATATTCTGAATAGGAAAAAATAAGAACAGATGTTACATCAAAATAGTTACTTAAAAATTCATTTACTTTGGAATAAAATATCTAGAATAACTCTTATGAAAATAAACTCTTTAATTAAAGCTATATGCAAATTAAAGGAGAGTCAACTTAAACCAATTTTCCAAGGAGAATGTTCCCTTTAATAATGAAGTTTTTTCTAATATCTATGGCGCCAAACAGCAGTGCAAATACCAGTGTAAAAAACATCATTAAGAATATCAATTTTTTTTAACTAACATAAGCTTTCATTTAAAGTTCTGTATTAATATATTATAAAGGGAATATACATGTTTAACATTTTATCTTCATGCATGCTTTTTATAGATTTCTAAAATATGACGTTATATATAGGACTTTTCTAATCAAGTTTGGCTGGTAAGAAAAAAAGTGTTACTATATTCAGTAAAAGAAGAGACTGAAATGTAGTGAAATTCTACAAAAAAAAAAAATCATTTTTCATTACCAGTTGCTTTTCTTCTTCTAATCAATAAAGAAATATAATGCTGCTTACAGGTAAACTTACCGGAAGTGCTTTTAAAATAATAATCATAAATTTATAAAAGCTAACTTGAGACTCTGAAAGATCCCATAATTAATTAAAACTTAAATTCTAAGCCACAGAACCTTCAAGATTTTAGTGTCTTAATTTCCTTTAAAACAATCCCAACAAACTCTTCCATTCATAATACATTTATAAATCTAGTTATAATGGAGAAAAGGGCCCTGGATGGTAAATGCAATTGTGGACCACACATCCTAAGCTCTGTCCTACATAGTAAAGATATATTGCCATCTTCAGGCTTCCACCTGGAGCCCACTGACCTACAACTGTGAGTAAATACGACTGTTAATTTAGCAAGTATAGTTAAGTACTTTTCCTTGCAAAATTCCAATTCTTCCTAGCAAAGGAATCAAAGATAAAGTGTCTGCTAAACACACTGAACTTCTATGAGGGAGAGAATAAAAGTTTAAAGAGGCACATATAATAATACAGAAGCACAGAAAGTCGAGCCATTCAGCATCAGGCAAGCATCTCTAAGTATTTTAATGGTCTCTGAGAATGTTATTGTACTGCTGCATTTAAAAACGTTACAAGTTGGTAATGAAGACCTTGAGTTACCTAGAAAAAAATTAGTCATTGTGCATGCTGTGTACACACCCACACACTAAGAACATAAAATAAGTTTATCAATTTAACAACAACAATAAAAACCCATGTGATGGCATTCCTTAAGAAAGAGAAGAAAAAGACTTTGTTGCACATCTTAGTTTCCTGGTTGCTAAAACAAATATCACATAAGGGGCTGGCTTAAACAATGGGAATTTATTGATTCACAGTTTCAAGGCCAGAAGTCCAAAAATCGAGGTATCAGCAAGGTGTGATGGGTTCTCCCAGAAGACAGGGGCATTCTGGAGTCAGTTGCCGGCAGTGACAATCCTTTGGTTTTTGACTTTTCTCACATGGCAATGCACATGGCAGTGTCTTCTTTCTTTTCTGGGTTCCGCTCACTTCCGGCTGCTGCTTCTTTCTGTGGCTTTCTCTATGCCTGAATTTCATTTTGCTTTAAAGGATTCCAGTAATCCAGATTAAATGCCAAACTGATTCATTTGGCAACAGCTAAACTAAAAATAACATCTTCAAAAGGTCCTATTTACAATGGATTCACACCTAACAAGAAGGGATTAAGTTTAAGAACATGTTTTTCTGAGATACATGGCTCAACTACCAACACTATACAATGTGCAGGAGCTATATATTATTTCTCTATAACTTTCTTTCATCCACTAACTTTTATCCATATGCAAGACTTCTTTTCCTTTTTTGACTTTTAAATATAATCTTACTAGTACCCAAGTTTGTGTTTCCCTGAAACATGTGCTGATCCAGAATACCACATCATAAAGTATTTAAGACTAACAGCTCAGAGTTAAGATTAAATCAACATGACCTTGTGCCTCTGAGGGGTTATTCTCCTGCAATCAGGATACAGACTTATCTTGCTTTAATCATTAAAAAAGCAGGCACTTTTAACACTAGGATGAATTGCTCAATTGACATATTTTAAACTAATTGAGCTCATTACTCTCTGTCTTAGCTTCCTACTTATTCAAAAGTTCTATAGAGGAAACAGAATGCCAATGATTCAAAATTGTTGCTTTTAATCTTAATGTCGCTGTTAAATTAGGTTTAAATTCAAGGAGACTGTTGATACCCTCAAAAGGCCAACTTTTCAGTCTATACAAAATGTCTTTAGATAAATTCATCCTGTAAAGTTTTTTGGAAAAAAAACATGTGATTAATATTATTTATTAACAGAAAAAAAATCTAAATATGGAGATCTTGATTCTACTTTCAATTGCCTCTAGTCACTTACATTACCTGGTTTCCAATACTAAAATAATGGAGATGAATTGTATCTGTGGTTCTCAAACTGACTACACCTCAGAACTATAGCACCGAAAAGTAAAAATACTAACATCTGTTCCCATCCAGTCCATGAAATCAAATAAGAGGGGGTCAAGAAGTCCAAATTAAGAGGTGTTTATTTTATTTTGAAGGCAACAAAGAACCACAAACTACTTTCCTTCATCATTTTATCTTTTATATTAACATCATTTTATATTAACATTCAACAAAACTGCTATCTTTTAGAATTCTGTATCATAAAAATATAATGCAGTAGTGCAGGGAATGGACAAATATTTAAAATCTATGGGGCAGGGAAATCAGTTTAGGAAGCTGCCACAATAATCTGCTCAATATGATATGATGAGCCCAACTGGGAGAATGAGAGTAGAAATGGAAGGGACAGTCTTCATATAACGATTATTACTTTGAAGAAAGTTGTATTCTGGAAAACAGAAAGCCTTCAGAGCTGGACTCAGACAGACAGACCTGGACTCAAATCTGATATACAATGAGATCATAGTAAGTTACTCAGACCCGTTACATAAATAATAATACATACCTCAATCGTGTGAGAATTGTGATATTTGTAAAATGTACAGGATTTTTTAGGAAAATTAGCAGTACGGAAAACAACAAACAAGTGAGAGAAATAAAAGTGTAGGTAAAAATGTTAACATTAAAGAGTCAAAACGAGCCTTGAGAACAACGAACTCAGCTACTGCACTCATCATCATCAGTGTCTTCTCTTATTGCTCCTTGAGACAGCGACAGTCTCAAGACTTTCCGTTCTCCAGAATCTCTGGCTCAGGTACCAGCTCCTTATTCTTAAAAACATAGCTATATTTTTTTTAAAAATTTTTTAATTAATCAAAATATATATATATATATAAATATACAGCTTATGCAAGGATGTGCCAGAACACAGAAATAGACCTTAGGAAGGTAAAATGATAACTGCAGTCCTATCACCCGGATGCCACAGCACTTGAGACAGAAAATGGATGAGTGCTAGAGTAGCTGCTCGCGGATGCCCCAAAGTAGAAGGGAACATGTCAGGACTGACGAAGAACTATGCAGACAGTGCAAGCAGAGGATGCTTCCAAAGCGTTTAGACTACAGGAATTAATTTATTTGTCAAATTCAGTCATTCTTACACAAAGTTTTGTCCTGTTTGGAATCATTAGATTGAAAACATGAATATACAATTGAGTGTTTAAAGCAACATAGAAAAAAGCATGCAAAAGGCTCACCGTATATAGTTATATCATCCTTACAACAGTTTTAGGGATTGAGCATATTGTTATACTGATTTTGCAGCTGAAAAAAAAATCATCTCCTCCTTGCTGAAAAAGCATAGTGAAAAGTGAAGCATTGAATGTTTCTTTAAAAAAAAAAGTGTCATGTCCACATTCTTTTGTTATTTGTAAAGAGAAGTTTCTTTGCTTCTATAGTAGAAAACAACTAAAATCAGACTTTTCTCAGCTTTTCCTACCCATTAATAGTCTATAACTATGTGTAATGACTAGCAGAGCAATAAAATTTCAGGTTTATCTCAAAATGTACAATCCTAACTAATGTGCTAAAGCTGTCTCGTGATTGATTTTAGTCTTTTCCTATTATCTCTCAGCTTTCCATGACGAGGTGTTTGACCAGGATCAGTTTGGAAAAAGCAACATAGTTAAATAAATTCAGTGAAATAACTTTATCCACATTTGCTGAAGGTGTCTTTGGTCAAGTTAGTGGTTTTATATTAAAAGTTTTTGTAACTCCCATGTTTTAAGCAATTATAAAAATCTTCACCTAACACTGAAGCTTCTTAGGGATAATGGAAATCTAGGAGTAACTAAGCAAATAAAAGCTGTGTTTCAAGAATATCATAGCCAATCATTGGTGCTATAAAATTTGTTCCCATGTCTATTTTCATTAAATTCTTTACATGCATTTAAGAATAATTCTTCAGATGGCCCGCTTTCACTTTTATGGAAACATTAGGCTTTTCATAACTCAGATACTCATTAGAGATTTTCACAACAGTATTAACTTTTCTTTTCCCAGTGGACCAAGTAAATCTATTACTATGCAAGGTAATCAGGTTAGAATTTTTGGAGTGGGACATGAATGAATCAGAATGAGACACAAGATGTCTAAATTAAGAAAATTAAAATAAAAATAAGGTTTCGTTATTGCCTATACTACCAGAAGGTGGAAAACATATGTGAAAAAATAATAAATTTTGCAAGTTGGCCCTACCATTTCTCCTCCATAATAACCTATCCCTCTTCCTGCACCCTCCATACCCATGCCTCATAGACCACAAGGTACTTTCCCTAAGTTTGGTTTAGCCCTATTAAGAACTTCATTTGGATATAAAGGTAAGAGTGTCTGACATATTTAAAAAAAAAGTTAGACTCAGCTGTCTAGAGATTCCCAGTAATTCTGTGCAAATGAACATTCTCATGGACAGAGGGATATCAATAAGCTTCTATAGAATGAATTAAAAATCAGAATTCAATAAACAGCCATCAAATCCCCTAAGCTTCCCTACATTTCATCAATAATCCCATGAGCATCCCTCCTTTAATTTCATTCATTTGAAATCTCTTCTTTATCAGTATTCTTATAATCAACATTTTGGGCATTTAGGAAAATGGGCTGAGTCTCATTTAGACTAGGTTGCCCATTTTGATCATTTTGAATTAATGGATATAATTTATAAGCCATTTTTAAAATACATATCCAATGTCTTACTCTGTTCCACTGACCTATATATCTATCTCTGACAATACTACACTGTCTTAGGTAACTTACCTGTATTGTATGTCTTTAAAATGGGTAGAATGCAATACTAGGGGGCAATAAGGAGAGGAGAAGGAGCATGGGATGTTTAGGATTTTCTTTTTATTTCTTTTTCTGGAGTCATGCAAATGTTCTAAAGCTGATCATGGTGATGAATACACAACCATATGATGATACTGTGAACCACTGATTGTATACTTTGGATAGACTGCATGGTGTGTGAATATATCTCAATAAAATAACATTTGAAAAAAATACATATCCAACAGGATTTTATTTACAAGTTTAGATTTAAAATAATACATTTATTTCATTTGAAGTAAATGACGGTACAAAAGATTTTAGGAAAGAGTTGAAATCATTAATTTACATTAACTAAATATTTGAACCTGATATGATTTTATTATGCTTTTACTATATTAACCTGATAAATCATTGTTGGTATGTTTATAGGACACAAACTCTGCCCTGTGATATCTTGCAAATATAATTCTACAACCTTTATAGGTACCAAGGGGGCTCAGAAATTTTCTTGAAAGAGTCCAACTTGTAAATTCTGGACAAAGGTCATACAGGTAATAAAACAAATGGAACAGTGCCTGCGCATTGTATATAAGCAAAAACGTTAAGGTATTATTTACTGTAAAATATAAAGGAGTTATTTTCACTGTGCCTCAATTTCTTCAGCTGTAAAAAGGAGGTAATGGTACCAACCACAAAGAGTTTTAAATGAGGCTTAAACAAATTCATGCACTTTGTTAATTCTTATCATTTAGCCTGGTTTACAGTAAGCAATATGTAAGAGTTAATAATGGTTATTATTAGTGGCAGCATCTCAAACAATCCTTAAAATATCTCTACGGGATAGTTTTTATACCCTATTTGGGTGGTGGTGGTGCATGGTCTGAGAAATGAATACGCCCTAATTTTTATATAAGAAAATCTAAGCTTTGAGTGTTTAAGCACTATAATTTACCGAAAGCACCCAGTTAATATGTGACAGGGCAGGGATTTTACAAATTCCAGGTTTTCTGACAACTTTATAGTAGGCAACAGTCCTCTTAAAATACAGTGAGCAGGACTGGTCAGAAATACTACAAATGCAGACTTAGAATTCTGGCAATCAGGCTGCCAAAACCTTGTCTAAGAGTCAGCCACCTGATTGCCCTTGCAGTCAACCAACCTTTAGGTATTTATTATTCTTTCAACAGGTATTAGGCAATAGCCCAACCTCTCTCATCATGAAAGTGTACAGTTAGTATTTCTAAAATTAAATGTATAGAACTTTATGTTTCCTCCTGCTTAATTATATATTCTTAGCCTTTGTCCACTATTCAAACCTGTGCACATATTCAATCATCTAAACTATTACCTGTATCCCCCAGTTTTTCATCAACTGAAAATTTAGTAAGTATCCTTTCATTTAAGTTCCTAATAAACTATGAAAGAAGACCAGGTCAAGGACAGAATTCTGGCTTTAGAGAGCCGAGTTATAAATTCTCCTGTCCTCTTCCTTTACTCACCACCCAGACCAAATGCCACTAGCTTCAGTGACAGCACTACATGCCAACTTAAGAGATAAAGGCATCAATATGACCAGCTTTATCTTTCCAGTACAATTGTAATGGGTCACACAGCTTAACCACTTTTGGATAGGTGACTAAAGAGGTAAACCAACTAATAAGAGACCAAGTAGGAAAAAGGGGAACCCTGTAAATTAGAAGAGGAACATTTTACAAATATATTTTTGAACACTTATACTGGGAAACTAGGAGGGGCTTTGTTGTTATAGTTTTTGTTTTCTTAGTTATAAAACTTATATATGCTTTGTGGGGAAATAAAGCATTTAGAGCATATAGAAGAATGTAAAAGAAAGAAAAAAGAAAAGAAAAAACCCTAAACCCAACCTCTCATTTATGTCCTTTATTAGTAATTTGGCATTTTAAATGCTGATTTCCTGATCTTGAAGGACACATTCCTATACACTCCCTAGGTTGTCAAATATCCTCTTCTAGTACTTTAGATAGAAAGATATAAAATTGTAAATACTATATCTCTTCATTAAATTGTAGAAAAAAACCTTCTGAATACTTCAAGAAATTCACCTCTACTGATAACACTTCTCCCATCTTGCTCCCAATATAATAACACAGAGACACACATACATAATGCTGACAATCCAAAATACATTCTAAACTTAATGGCAGTGGTTATCATTTATGAAAATGTAATATCTTCCAGGTTGCAAACACCATTTTATTTCATTTCATGGCAAGTCTGCAAGGCAGACTGCATTATCCACATCTAATGAATGAACGTGCTTACTCTCTGAGAGGGATTAATCAATTTGCCTAAGAGTGAGTCTCTGAACCCAAATCTGATAACAAATCCTCTGTCTTAATCACTGAACTGTATTTGAATCCCACCACCAATAGATCCTGCTACAGTTATTTTCACACATAGAACAAGGAACAATACCTTATTCATTCCATTCATTTCATCCTTAAGTTCGACGATACATATCAAAGTAAACATACAATAGCGTAAGGTTTCTCAACCTTTGCGCTACTGACATTTGGGATCATATAATTCTTTGTCTTACGCTTTATAGGATACTTAACATCATTCTGAAGCCTCTACTAAGTATCCAGTAGCGCCTCTCAAGTCGTGACAACCAGAAATATGTTCAGACATTGCCAAATATCCCATGGAATACCAGCCCCAGGTGATAAGTAATGAAATACTGTATCTAACACATTTGAAACACAAAATAAACAAAGTGACTGACAAGTTTTCCTGGTATACTCTATTTACATTTTAAATTATATTTTCGTCTGTGGACATTATAATGATATAATTTGGTAATTCTGGAATAATATGTAGAATTCTGCACAATCAGAATGTTTTTCACATAGCTCATTAATTATACAAATCTATATTTAACTTCATTAAATAAAAATATTTCAGGTATAACTCTTTAATTTCATAGTACATTTCACTGCAATGTTAAATAAATATAAACTATCTTTTATTGCCCAACGTGCCGTTAGGCCTGCTTATTTATCCCAACTCATGAAAAAGTAATTCATACCATCTTTAATATAGAGATATACTTTTAGAATCAGTGTTCTAAGTACTCTCTACCCCAGTTTTTATGATTTCCTTATAGGTTGCAAACATGAGCCTATAAACTATAGAAAATAAATAATGAAGCATAATTTTATGGAGAAAGTTATTAAATAGTCTGCCATTCTAGGTTAGAAAACCAGTTAGTAAAGTCAAAAGTAAAATCCAAATGGCCTGTGAAAATACTGAGCCAAAAGTTGCCTCTTGTGAGAATATTTTGTTGATGTCAAATGAAACTCCAGTAAAGGCCCTTCCTCTAAGCTGTATTTATTTAAATCTCTCTTCACAGGGACTTTGTACAGGAAGGTAAATGCTTACTTGGTCCACAAACTAGGTTCATGCCCTACTTGGATCAGGTTTATAGGATTGTGATACGCAAACTTTTTTCCTCATTTCAACAAACCCAAATGGATATGACACATATACATACATACATACCAGTAACTAGCTCCCTACAGCATTGATTGGGGAAGTTTGGAGGGCTCCCTAGAGAAAACGTATCAGAACCGGGGGCAGGAAAAAGCCTACTATGTGAGAATCACCCTTGTAGATGACAAAGCACAATTGTTACTACCATCTCAAAGAGCCCACCTGAGATTAAAAGTTCATTCCACCATTGACATGGCCACCTTATGCTAAATATATTTCCCAAAGCAACCAAAACTGGGTGCACCAAATCTCGATTCCTTTCTCAGCTACACTTTAGGCATGTAAATATATAAGGGTGATAAAACGTTAATATTTGCACTAAATAATGGACAAAATGCTATATTGCCATATTGATTCTTTTCTCTAGCTACGGTTTTGTGCTAAGAGAACTCAAAGCATGATTACACTCCCTGCAGATTTCTATTGCATTAAAGGTCCATGTTGAATGAAGAGAAAGTGGATAAACAGAACTATTTTTAAATTCCCTGAAACCTGACCAACTTTCACATGCAGTTTTTCTTCCTCCCACCTTTTACTATTCTAGCAATACATAAATCACCAGAAGATATTTAATACAGTAGAAACCTTGGCCATCTTCCTCTTTTCATCTGAATCAAAAATAGGAATATGCCAAATGACAGTAATAAATACAAGAACATCAAGTCCAAGGTACTAAAGGCACAATACAGATAGACCTTAGTATATTAACTCATGTGAAGGTCTTCAAATTTTTCACTTACTTAAACTAAAACTAAATATAAATCTGTAAATTATTATTCTGACCCAAAAAGGCAAATGCAGGCTTCAAATGTATTAAGGGTCTCACTGTTTAGATAGTGGTGTCAGAAATCACACATTCTCACTCACATTTTGCTACAGTTTAGATCTAGAGTCGGAGCTCACGAAACCATATGTTGAAAAGGTCCATAAGTTATTTTGGTATGTAAAAGGTAACAATCACACTGTGCTTTGTTCCAATCAGACCACATCTAGATTACTATGCCAGATTCTATACTTCCCATTTTTAAAAGACCATAATATCCACAGGAGAGAAAGGATGAGGGTCCGTGAGAGGGGAGAAAGAAGAGTAAAAATGATGTAGAAAAGAACTTAGTTCCATTTTAGGATAGTGATTAAGCAAAAGCTTAGTGAGAATCATTGCAGGATTTCAAAAATTTGGCTCTATCTTTAATTTCCCTATCAACCCTATAACAGCAGGGATGCTCTCCAAAGAAAAGTCCTCTAAGAACTCTCTATGATATATATATATGTATGTGTGTGAATATACAAATACAAGTCTAGAGGACTATTGAGACTAATGAAAATTTTACCAAGTGGGAAACTTTACTACAGGGGCAAAAAAATGGAAATCACATAGCACTATAGAAATTTGACAAGTACTGCCATTACCAAATAAAGCCTAATTTATAAAAATAGGCAAGCCACAATATGCATCTATGATAACCCAGGAAAAATATCAAAGTGAAACTGAGTCTGTTAATTTTACAAGGTTGACTGCTCTTGACTACCTAGACTGTTTCAACTGATAAAATAATTTTTAAATAGTCATATAATCCAGCATTTATTTATTCAACGATAAGAACCTTGCCTGAAAGATCAGGGGTTATTACAGTATATCATCCCAGGGCCTGCCACAGGGTTACACAGAAGTTTCAGTCCTACTTTCTCAGTAGTCTGTTATGGTAAGATTCAGCACAAAGAGTGTAAACCCATGCCCTATAAGACCTAGAACCTTATTTAAAATCTTATCTTAAAATTGGGTGATAGTCTTTGTGATTACTAAAATAGCCAAAGCCTACACCTTTCTGTTTCCAATGATGGACTGGTACAAGAGGCTTCCAGCTTTAAAATGATGTATATATAGTGGACAAGGGGCGTGGTGAACAAATGTGACTCTGGTAGTAAAATCCGTTTTTCTGAACAAATAAAAGTGGGCACCTACAAGCTTGCAAGGTCAAGTGAGGTTGCAAAAGTAGCACATACCGAATATGTCCAAATCAGTCAACAAACAAATAACAAACACAATTTCCCTTCCCCCATCCTTGAGCCTAAAAGAAGCAAAGGCTGACCTTCTGATGCTTTTCTCTCAATGAAAAGCAGGATCATCTTTCTAGTTTCTCATGTTCATGGCTCTAAGTAATCCTCGTGTACTCTATAAACATCTTCCACCATCAATTACAACCTAAACCTGCCAATAATTTCTGTTAATTTTTCCTTATATCATCTTTCCTTTCTAACCCTGCTTCCCTAATAAATCTTCAATGTCTCTAACCACAACTATTAGAGAAGCCTCTTAAAATGTCTCCTTGTGTCCAATTTGCTCCTATATGAGTAACCACGATCAAAATTACATTTAAGGGCGGGCCACGGTGGCTCAGCAGGCAAGAATGCTTGCCTGCCATGCCAGAGGACCCGGGTTCGATTTCCGGTGCCTGCCCATGTTAAAAAAAAAAAAAAATTACATTTAACCTAGTTACATCACTCTTTCGTTAAAAAAAAAACCTTCAATGACTACTGTGCACACACAATGATACTTAAATTCCTCAGCCTAATCTTAAGACACTCCAATTTTCATTCTCTCTTGCCTTTTCAATTTTATCTCTTATTTAAATTTCTCACTACCCGCTTCCGCCCAACATTACAACCTAGGCTATCTTTTTCACGTATCACATCCAAAATCCAACACGCACTCCACACCTGGTATCCAGCTCCATGGTACAATGTCGTGCCCTTCACCCCCCAGCATTTGGGCTTCATGCCCACTGGGAAAATACTGTCATTCTTTTATAGGTACATTATTCATATTGTAAAGATGATTACATTCAGCTTACTAACATAAATACATAAAGTGAAACATAAATCAAAAAGAAGAGTCAGAAAGGAAGGGAAGACAGAATTTTTACCAGAAAGTCATGTTAAGAGGGTGATGGCATTGAGCATTAAATTTAGCTCTGACCTTTCTGGAAGACAAAGTTCTCATGACTTTCTGTATTTCAGTGCAGTTATCACTTGGCACCTGTTATCATTCGTTAATGTAATAGCTTTATAATAAGCCTGGGAAGTGGGGGAAGCAGGAAAGGTCCATCTTTGAAACACATCCCCCTCCCCCCACAACTCCCACACTCTCTGGCATGTTGTGGGCACTCTTCAAATGTGCTGGTGAAAATGCACAACCATTTTAAGTTTTCGAGAAGAATTCCCACAAGCCAGAGATTCCCCAGTCGCGGTCTAGGAGCCAACCATGCTAAAGGTGACTTTCCCACTAAGATACAGCATTTACCAGTGAGCATACGGTGCCCTGGTCTTCCTTACAATTAAATTCCCCAGTGCAAATTAACGACTGACATTCTGATTGATGAATTACAGTTTTATTATTAGAGTGCCTCAACAGTGGATAACCTTTGGGTCTATGGAAAAAGTGTATCTCTGAGAACTGGATTCCAGCCAAATGCTGACTTCACCCCACCCTCTACAAAGCACTCGTCAGGGAACTGCTTCCCAGCCTCTGTCACCTTAACTCACCAACTCAACCATCACAAGCTAGTTCTAACCCACTAAAACTCCCCTCAGATAGAACAGTAAAAAGCAGGTGGCATTTAGTCAAAGTTTTTTTTTTCCTAACTTCCATTTCTGATTCTACAGTATTTATTTCTGGAAAGATTTTTTTTTTTTAAGTGAGACCACCCTTAAAACCATTTTTTTAGATAGTTATTGAAACTGCTTTTATATTTTCAAATTCATTTTCACAGAAATTTGCAGCTCCTTAAGTAAGAAAGTATTCTTATATGTGGAAGCACTTTTTAAAAATATTACACACACACTGCTTTTCTTCCCCTTTCATTTATTTAAATAAACAATAGAAAATGGAAATGCACAGAATCCCTTCATTTTATTCCAGAAACAATCAACAAAATCTTGACAAGAAAAACCCAAAATTAATCAATATTAAATATAGTGAGACTAAGACACAGAAAAAAGCAAAATAAAAAATAACTCATAATATTTCTGCATGTGAGTTATGGCTGAAATTTTGAAGCATTATAAAACAAATTCTCATATTTTACTTCTAGATTGTGCACAACATACTAGAAAAATTACACTATATATTTAAGAAGTGCGTAATTCTTTTAGGCAAGAAAATTTTATTTTAATGTTCATTATCTTTAAAAACAATCATTATGAAGCTAATTTTTATCTGCAACCTAACTGGTCCGATAATCAGTGAGGTGGGTTCAACACTTTCCTTATATGTGTCTTTTTTAAAAATATCACTCCTTGGTAGAACAGTATTTATTTTCACATTCAGCTTAGTATATCACAGGTGTGGTAATAGATTTTTGCTCCCACCTTTTAATGTAATAAAGGTCAAAAAGCTCTCTGAAATTTGAAGCATGTTTCAGTACATGTATAGGTATCTCAGCACATATTTAAGCATATTTTTAAATAAAACTATGCCTGCAGATAAAATTAGTCAAATCATCTATATGCCAATCTATGCTTTCAGGAACTCACTAGGGAGCATCATATGCCAGTTGGGATCTTTGGTCTTATCGGAAGCTTTAAGCCTGTCCAGGCCTCTGGGTAAGAATCAGGAATGCAAAGGATTTTATTTTCAAATGTGCTTTACCCAGTATTGGAATGTCACATTACCATTTATAAAAGCACCTGAAGGTGTTACTTCCAGGACTGCAAGTCAAACCACCACTAGGCAAATGGTCCTGATAAATATCCTCTTAACATATCCAAAGGAACAATGTCCAATAACTATGTTTCTTTATAAAGTTTAAAAATTTTTTTCTTATTATAAAGTATGCGTGCAGGACTGAAAACTTAGAAAATACAGAAGAAATTGAAAAATAAATAAAAATCGCCCAAGATGCCCCCATGTACACAACAACGAGCATTTCCGATGTCTCGTTTCTGCTATGCATTTGTCTGCTGTAGATGAAAGCCTCCTATATCCTCAGGTTTGCTTCCTGACCTCCCCCTCTACTCATCAACGGTATTTTCCCATGTGATTAAAAAGTCTTCACTTCACATGTTTTAAAATTCCTCATCCTTTGTTGTTTCCAAGCAGTAAAATAATCACAGTGCAGAGTTAGCAACTCTAAAAAGTTATAGTGCAATCAAGCTACTGTAATTTAAATATTTAGATAGCACCCATCACTGAAGGGCTCTGTAGGCCGACAAATGTTTTGAGTTAATACCCCAACAAAATAGAAATATTTCCTCTATAGGAAGGTCAGGGATATTTTGGCACCATTCCTTGAAGTAGAAATGGGATTTTTCAGACCATTCAAAGACTACTGAGAGAAAGGCTTGTATCTCCCTTAATCGGTGAAATGTTCATGCTGTAGAACTTAAAATATTAGAACACCAGCTATCATTGCATGTATGTTTAAAAAGGAGAACACGGGAACACGAGAATGACAGTTTCAGCATAATTTGTTGAAAATTGTAGAGACATTTATATATGAACAAAATTTCAAAACTGACTTTTATTATACCAAATGTTATAACACTCTAGCAAACCAATAACTTTTTAAGAGTTTGGGAAAAGAAGATTTGACAGTATTTCTGAAAGTCAAGTTCAGTTTGTATATCTTTTGGAAGACACAGACAGAGGATAAAATTGAAAAAAAAAGAGCCAACCCAATCAGATTTTTAAAGCAATAAATGTAAGACATACAAATACACACATATACATGCATAAGCATATACATATTCTTTTCACATTAAGTCCTTAAATAAAAACATTTAAGGGACTCAATCTCTGTCGTCAAAGAGAAGATCAGTCAGTCAATTCCAGCACCTTGGTGGTAACTCCTCTATGCACAATCTGGTCCAATTTCCAATCACCCTTGGATTACTGCATAGTCCTCTACTTGGTCTCCTTCTTCCTTTCTGACACCTATTCACGCTCAACACAGGCAGCCTGAGAGATCCTATTAAACATGAGTCTAGGATGGGCAACAGTGGCTCAGTGGCAGTGTTCTTACCTGCAATGCCGGGATTCCCGGAGCCTGCCCATTCCCCAAAAAAAACAAACAAAACAAAGCATGCACCTAATTACATTCTTTTCCCACTCAAAAATCCTCCAATGATATCCCCTCTCACTCAGAGCAATGCCTTGCTATGGCCCCCAATGGCCTACATGATCTCCTGGCCATCTCACCTCTCTGACCTCTCTTTCTATATTAGAAGAGAAAACCATTGAATGTTCTGCTTTCAAACTGGAGAAAGAGATGACTACTCCAGGCAGAATTCCTACATTGAATCCAACAGCAGATAGCATGAGCCTACATGTGACTCCTGATCCTGCTGAGGCCAAACCAAAATAACCATGAGGATGGAAGGAAAAAAATGGTCATTCAGCATCAGGAAAAAACCAAAACAAAACAAAAAGCCAGAAGAAAAGTGGTCTAAGGATTGAGGCCAGATCAGGGCCTTATGAAGCTGATAGAAAGAGATATATCCTGAGGACTATTTTTAATAATTTGATTTTTTTTTTTTTTACATGGGCAGGCACCGGGAATCGAACCCAGGTCCTCTGGCATGGCAGGCGAACATTCTTGCCTGCTGAGCCACTGTGGCCCGCTCCTGAGGACTATTTTTATGTGATAAAATAAATAATCACTATGAGGGCTATTTCTGAGCCAGTGCTGTATTAGTAGTTTTACATAGATTATTTGAGAAGAACGGCACCATTGGTAAATAATGAGAAAAAAGGAAGGGTATCATTGAAATGAAAGCATAAAAAATTAAACTAAATATTCTGAAAATAATTTTCCTCTTCAAAACAAAATATGGATTAAAATGACAGCTATAAGACCCCAACCAAAACCATTCCAGCCAATCCTAAAGAACACCTAGGACAATATACATGGTTCTACAAAAGTCCCATGCACTAGGGTAACTTTCCAGAAACCTACAACCTCCAGATGGGTCCCCCGTCCAGAGAAGTCCTGAAACCAAGCCCAGCCTCTCCAGAACATCAGCTAGTTCCATCTCCCTACCCCATATCAGTGACAGACCCTTTCAATATGCAGAAGTTAGAATGGCCATAACCTAAACACCCCTAAAGAGTGTGATAGAAAGATCAAAGATGATGGTGGATTTATACTAAGAAGGTAGTTTAACAAACGAACAGGATTGTTGAATCATTATACTGCTATTTCTTTCAGTCTCCAGTATCTTAGAGCAGCTAAAATTAAAAACCTAAAATTGTAGAATTATAATCCATATCAAACTCTGAAATCCGTTCTACAACTAATCGTTGTGCTGTGCTTTGAAATTTATTGCTTTTTTTGGTACATTGTTTGTTTTGTATACATGCTATTTTTCACAAAAAGGAAAAAAATCAAGAAAAAATATTTTTAAATGACAGCTATATATAGCATCTCTTAAAGCACAAATCATGTTTTCGTAAGACTGAGTTTTAAGACATATTACTGTACAACTGACTCAAAAACATCATCAGCCATTTTTACAAAATATTCAAGGACTCCATCAGATTTCCTAAATCTGTATCTTAATTCTTTTTCATTCAAATCATTTTCTTCTGAAGCAATCTGTCACTATCTTGGTCAGATTTCTTTCCTTTCATTTTAACTTGTCTTGCTCTCCCAGATCTTCATTTGACTTTGGCTGCAATTTAAGCCACACTCTTAACATTTTAGTTAACTTCCAGAAAACTTACTTCTTTTGTAAGACTTGCAATTCCATTTTGTAACCAGTTTGCATTGTTTTAAATTGTATGCTTTGATATCTAGCCCGAACTTATTGGGTAAGCATAGACAATATTCTCTCTAAGCTGAAAGGATATTTGACAAGAACCCCTGTCCCATTATTTCCATTAACTTAACTATCACAACCTTGGGAAGTAAGAGGTATTATTCCTATGTTCTAGAGGAATTCCTATTATTCCTATAGATAGGATTACTGAGGTTCAGAAAGTTAAGAAATACATATACATTACAAATCTCTAGTCTTTTTCAGTCAGTGCATATACTCTATCTACTTAAGATCTGCATATCAATTTATTTTTATTTAGGCTTTAAAAAAGTCTCCTGAGATAGATAGAGAAACTGTTATTTCTATTTTACACAGGACTAAAAATTGATAATGCAGAGAAGTCAAGTTACTTCTCTGAAGTGTCCTTAAAAGGGAAATCAAAGTGAAAGGAATTATGAATGCCATAATTTCATACACTATAGTCTCCTCATTAGATAGAGCAATAGACAGACAGACAAATAGGAAGATAGACAGACAGAAATCATAGTTTTCACATGATACCAAGTCCTCTCACTTGAGTCAAGTGACTTTTTAGCTTTTTTGCTGAATCAGACTGAAAGTCAGACATTCCTGCAGAGTTTTAGTCAACAGAAGCTTTTAGTCCCATTTTTCTCAACTGGGGCACTCCTTAAAACTACAGATTCCTGGATCCCACCCTACATGTAACTAAATCAGAATAGCTAAGGGTAGGAACTAAGAATCTGCATTTTAATGTCTTGTCAGATAAATTTGTGTAAGCTAAAATTCGAGAACTGCAGCATATAGCTCAACTGAGAAAGTATCAGAAGATGGTAAGTATACATAGGTAAAGGTCAGGCAATCTCTCCACAGACTTTGGAAGTATCTAATGAAAGCCTAGTCATCTATTAATCAGAGACAATTACTCTTATAATCCATAAGCAACAGTTTGATTAACATGGCATTATAATGATCAATTAACACCAGGGAAACAGTCAGGAAAAAGAAGATAAGAATCTAGGCATACTGAAATGCTTAAAATATCATAAATATTTAATGGAAAATAAAGAGAATCTCGGGATCTTAAATAAGATATATTTTTTTGTTAGTGTTTTTAATCAATTCTCGTGGTCACATAAGGAGTAAAGATCTGTAGAAGACTGCCATTAGGGTAAATTTATAAGTCAGAGTGATAAATCTGATAAAGAACTAAGGATACTTCAGAAACAGCATAAACAACCAGTTTCACAGACTACCACTAATTGCTTTTGGTCTAAGGGCAGATTGTGAGCCAATGTAGGGTTGACTTCCTGTACACTCTCCAGGACTGCTTCTCTCAGGCCCATTCTCTCCAAATCATGAGGAGTTCTAGATTTTAAATACATCAACCTTACGTCCCCAAAAGATTACGTAATAAATATTTTCAAAAACTCATGGAATTATGCACTTGATTTTGATCTAGTCTCCTCTTTGCATAAGCAAAATACTAACATTCATTTTTTTCCACTCATTTATTGTATGTAGTTTCCATTTCAGAATGTCACTTTTTTTTTTAATAACTTACTTAATCAGTGTTCAGTTATATCTGTACCCAACACTTCCAACCTAATCCTCACAACTTTTCATTTAGGATCAGTTAATTGCTTGCAGAAGTTGTACTGAAAACATTTAAATCTCTAATCATAGTTCTCTAAAGGGGTTAATAAAATAAATCCAATTAAAGTAAAAAAAAAAAAAGAAAAGAAAAAAGAAGAGAAGAGGACAAAATGAGGCTAGCGCCTTAATAATTATACTGCAATTTTAGGTCCCATTTCTCTAGCAAAAACAATTTCAATTATAAAAAGACACAACACTAAGAGTGAAAACAAACATTATTAAAAATTATACAGATACATAGCCCCTCCTCACCAGATAAAAATGCAGCTAAAATATTTTATTTATAATATGTTTTATAAAAATGTCAAATTCAGAAATTATTTATTTACAAGGATTATTTTGATCATCTCAAAATATGGATATTAACTTGCTTGTTTGTAATTTATTATATTTCTATATTTTTGCAATTATAAAAATTCAGATATTTAAAAGATAACAGATTATTTAAATCAATTTCAAACTCTGATATTTGTCAGTAATGGCAGCATTGCAGAAAAATCTACATATGAAACCATTTGACACTATTAGACTTGAAGAAAGTTGTCACCATGAATAAAATTGAAAATAACTTTTCCTAAACATTGTATTTCCAATTTCTAGTTGATCTAAGATCATAATTTGTTTACCATACCAAACAGATGTCTCTAGTTTCAGTAAGAGGATATGACAAGTTCTTCACTAAGTATTAAAACTGCAACAAAATGTTTTTGACTTACAATTTTCTCCTTTAACAGGTCAAATTCTATTAAAAACTAAATGAAACAAAGATAAGTGACTGGATAATAATAAAACTTCTCAAGAAAAGCTTATGCACTCATTTTTTAGCAAAAATTTCATTTTGACTGTGAAATTACGCTACCAAATTTCTAGATTATTCAGTACAATTGAGCTAGTTTTGTAGTTGCATTGAAAAAAAGAGCCAGTTTCACAAAGTTATCCCTAGAAGCAAATGGTTCAAAATATATTTTATAGTTGATCGCATTTAAAAGATACAATAGCCATAGTTTATTTTACATTAGACTTTTCAGGAAATGTAGCAATTCAATAAGAAGCTCAAACAAGAATACACAGGAATAAATTGTGAAATGCCTGTATACCTATCGTGTTGAAGAACATGTGCCAGCTGTTTGTAGAAGGTGATGGAAGCAAATAAAGTAAAAATATGCTTTCTCAATTTATTAGTTGAACATAAAAATGGCTTGAATTTTTATTTTCTGAAAACGCACCCTAATTTCAGAGAGTATTCTTAAGATTCATAGAGTTCCTAGATCGTTGTAGTATGAATCTTTAAAATACTCTCTGAAATTGAGAGTGAATTAAAAAATAAACACCTAGGACTCGTGCTGAATTTGGACTTTTTCTACCACTAAGGGCACAAGCAAATATTAGCCCCTCGTGGGATACATATAAGAGAACATTTAAAAACTATAATAAAATAAAAATACAAAATTCATGTATTAGAAATATAAGTCCATAAGCTTATTTATAGACTATTTCTTTATCTTCTCAATAGAAGTTGATTTAAATCAATTTAGTCACTAGCTCAATCTAAGAGGATTGGGAAGGTAAATATTTCAGACTACAAGTAATTTATTTTCTATCCATTTACCCTGCCAGTCAGTCTACAACTACAATGGGCAAGGCCCTGTGCCAGAATTTTCTAAAGAAATATTTATGGTGGAGACAAGGAGGCCTAGAAGTTTGATTCCTTTTATAATGAAAACAGTGATGATTTCAATCTGACTTTTTAGATCATGAGCCTGGAAACCAAATTCTCAGTATAGCACAGACAGCAACTGGCTCTCTTCTTTCCAAGTTTCTGATGGGCTGTTGCTGATGCTGAACCACCCCCAATAACTCCCAAACAAGGGGATGTTTCATATGACAAGGGCAAATGCTGTTTTCAAGGAGCACTTCTTAAGCAGACCTGTTAATTTGATCTTCTAAAATACTTAGGGTCAAAATAAAGATTTCATTTATTTACATTCACGCTAGTTTGAAAATGTACTCAGGATGCTGACTCCACTTAGCTGCATAGTAGTTGCCACAAAACAAAAATTCCCCACAAAATAAAATTTCTACAACTTCGGACCTCCATATAACAGGGTTATTTAAGTGGATTATACTTGGAAAGGAAGAAATTCTTGCCACAGACACAGCATAAATATTTAGTTATTAAAATTTACTTCAGAAGACAGCAATATTTTATTAAAATCCTATTAAATCAAAACCACAAGCTTTTTGCATGAAACTATTTCAATAAACTTACAATGTTCTGTGGAAGATAGAAAGGTGTTCTTTAATTTTTAAACACTCTTTATGGGGAAGTATCTATTAGACAAAATGCCAATGAAATGCATTTCTGTAGTATATACACAGCAGATAAAATACATGCGTGGTAAAGAAGAAAGATTGGCAAAAAAAAATTATAAACCAGCATTTCAAGCAACTTCAAAATTACCAAGGGCAAATGACTAGCTACATTCAAACGCAAATTCTTTCAAGTTAGAGATATGTACTACAATGGTATTTTATTCTTCAGCTAGCTCTTTTAAGAAGTCTAAATTAAGCCAGCTTCATCATCAGCGAACCTGAGTTTATTTCATTTTAGCCAGACATGCTTCTTTATTTACCATGATTCTATTGACTTTTAATTTTTTTCAGGTTATTTCCTAATTGATATGTGAAACTCTATAGATCTATTTTTATTCTGTAATATAAAGATAATTTACACTATCATAAAAAAGGAAATTATGTCATAAAAGTCACTATAGGCATCATACACATTAATAAACCATTAGACAAAATAAATACTTTGTTAAAAATCATTTTATATGTCTAAGTGTTTAAAGAACATATATATAATTTGCTCATTAATTCTTTTTTTTTTTTTTTTTTTTTTTTAGAGAGAGGGAGGAAGGGAAGGAAAGACAGAGAGAAGGAAGGAAGGATGGAAGGAAGAAAGGGAAACATCTTTAAACATTTTCTTGTTTTTATTATATTTTGTTTGTTTGTTTGTTTTTTACATGGGCTGGGCCGGGAATCGAACCGGGGTCCTCCGGCATGGCAGGCAAGCACTCTTGCCCGCTGAGCCACCGCGGCCCGCCTCATTAATTCTTAACGTAGCATTGAGCTATGCCTAGAACTAATAAATTCATAGCATTTAGGGAGAGCAGACAGAGGAAAGGTAACCTTTAAAAATAACTGTCTTCTTTATCTGCATAGTTTCCTGAATCAATCCTACAGTCTGATATCAAGTAAAGTCACAAAAGCCAACTAATCTCGATTTTAAGTTTAGAAATTCCACATTATTAAAATCTTCAATTCCTGCTATATTCAAACTGGAGCTGTTAAAGGGAGAAATGTCTATTTGATGCAATATTTCTATTTTGACTAGTGCATTTCCTAATTTAACTTGTATGTTGAACACCATAAATACATGGAACCTTGAATAGGACATGAGATTTTGTTGGTTTGTCAAGGTTAGTGTGATTCCCCAATAAATCCCAGAGTGATATGAACAGTGATTAAAGAAGTACTTGCAAAATCCCCTTAGGGGACTGGGGAGAGAGGGGGAAATATTCAACTTCCCCATTTGGAGAATTCCTGATATTCTCACAAGCAGTGGGGATAATCAAATCAATAGGCTGAGTCCTCATCTTGGGGTTTGCCCCTATGAAATTTATCCCTGCAAAGGATGGGCTATTTAAAATTAGGCCCAAGAGTTTCCCCCAGAGAACCTCTTTTGTTGCTCAGATGTGGCCTCTCTTTCTCTAAGCCAATGTGACTCACTGCTCTCACTGCTCTCCCCTCTAAGTGGGCCATGACTCCCAGGGATGGAAACCTCCCTGGCAACCGCAGGGCAGAAATCCTGGGATGAGTTGGGAGTTGGCATCAAGGAATTGAGAAACCCTTCTCAACCAAAAGGGGAAAGAGAGAAATGAGACCAAATAAGTGTCAGTGGCTGAGAGATTTCAGAGTCAATAGGTTATCTGGGAGGTTATTCTTACATATTATATAGATATTTCTTTTTAGTTTATGGTGCATTGGACTGGCTAGAGGGAAATACCTGAAACTGTAGAGCTGTGTTTCAGTAACCATGTTTCTTGAAGCTGATTGTATAATGATATGGCTTTTATAATGTGACTATGTGATTGTGAAAACCTTGTGTCTGATGCTCTTTTTATCTAGGGTATGGAGAGATGAGTAAAAACTATGGATAAAAAATAAATAAATAATAGGGGGAACAATGGTTAAAATAAATTGAAAAAAAAACACTTAAGTATGTTTGGAAGAAGTTGGGCATGCAAATCTACTTTCCACCTGTAAAACTGTATGAAATCTAAGTATTTCTGATTAAAATATAGTGTCCAAATTGAGATGTACTGTGAGTGTAAAATACAGACTTGATTTTGAAGCTGTAATATGAAGAAAAAGAATATAAAATACATTATCAATAGCTTTTATATTGATTACATGTTGGAATGATAATATTTTGGATATAATAACTTAAATAAAATATATTATTAAATTTTTTTTAAATGGAGTAATTTTCATTTTCTCTCCTTTCAGGGGGTGTTTACAGAAGCAATAATGAGAACACATCAACCCTTTACAGAGACTGTTATACTTTTTACTCATTAATGCTACTAGCAGGTTTGTCACCTTAGGTTCCTAAGTTACAAAGATAATGACCTGCACTATCACCAGAAGCACTCCGACTTCTAAAGACACAAGAGATAACCCAATTACAGACAAATCACGGCAAACATGTGTTCACACTAGATGCATAAGCAAACACGGTTACATACAAATCTGAAAAGCAAACTTAAATATTTAACCTGAAGTCCTAATACTGTGCTATTAATCACATTAATATTAAGTTTCTTCTACTGTGCTATTAATCACATTAATATTAAGTTTCTTCTTTCAGAATGCTGTTCAACTCCCCCATCAATTAAAATATGATTATTTTAAAATATGTGAAAAAATGTGAAATGAAGAAAAGGATAAAAACCGACTTGCAAACTCAAAGTAGTTAGTCGTATAAAAAATAAAGTATCAAGATTACATATGAAATGTGAAAGGTAGGTATTAATGTTATGATGATTTTATATTATAATTAAAGAGGCCTTTCATCTCATTAAAAATCTATAGCTTAGGGTGGTGCGATGGTGGCTCAGTGGTGAATTCTTGCCTGCTGTGCCGGAGACCAGGGTTTGATTCCCAGTGCCTGCCCATGCAAAAAAAAAAATCCATAGCTGCACTGTCAGTGTGAAACACGTTAGCCACATGTGTCTACTGAGTACTTGAAATGTGGCTAGACCAGATGGAGTTGTGCTGTAGGTTTTGAGATCAGTGCAGTAAGTTTAGACAGTAGGAAAAAATCTTTTGATATGCAAAACATCACAACGATTTTTTTTATATAACATGTTGACATGATACAGTAGGTTATATAAAACATTATTATTATTAATCTTATTGCTACAACTACTAATATTATTATTATGAATTTATCTGTTTCCTTTCACTTCTTTTTATGTAGCTACTAGAAAATGTAAAATTAAATATGTGGCTGGTGTTATATTTCTAGTGGGCAGCACTTATCTATAGTGTTTACAGGACTGTTTTCATCAAAGCCACTGGGTGACACTGTTTCTCCACTAAATTGATATAAACAAAGCAATTTCCTGCCAGGGGAAAAACAAAGACACTTGGACACGAATGAGCACATACACACAAATACACATACAATCAATACACAAAATGCTCCTGATAACCACTCAAATTCTGAAGATAAAAGAACACGAATACACTGAAATAATTATATTACTATGTTAGCAGTACTGGCTATACTTGAAAACTTTAATAATCATTCATGGATTCCTTAATGATAAGTGACAGTTTTAATCAAATCAAATGGGCAGAATTTGTTTACCTTGTGACTTTTCCCAAATAGCTTTCCATCTCCTAAATAGTTATGTTCTCCATGACCTCCTATCTGCTAACATTTTAATAGATTCCTAATGGAACGCTGCAAAATAATTTAGGTGAACAAAAACAACCAGCACTGTTTTAGCTAATAATGAAATGCTTTACTTACTTGCAGATGTTTTTCACCTTTAATTTTCAAATACTGAACATTTTAAAATAAATTTATTGAAAAACTAAAATGAAAACAGAAATCAACATTGAAACCACCATCAAATACCCTTGGATGAAGACTGAGTCTCTGCAAAGGTAAACTTTGCGATGCAATTAACATTCATTTATGGGACCAACTAAAGTCTAGAATAATATATTCCAGAGGCTGACTAGAAGTATTTGATGACCACAAAATTCACTGTAAGGGTTCAAAAAAGCTTTGAGTTATCCATACATCTCATAGGTTTTACTCAATCATCTAATTCTGAATGAGAATTCAGAGTTGGCTCCATGTGTAAAATCATAAAAGATACCCAGGCTTAAACATACCAGGCTCACTCCTCTACTATTCTGTGGTCCAAGCAGCAACCTGAAGTCCAAGAGGGAACTGGATAAAAGCCAACCTTTTGCCTTAAACAGTCTACTTACATTTAGCTGGCTCTCCCTCAGTTTCCTTCTCTCAAAAATCAGAGTAATTTTAGTCTCCAAACTATAGCCTGGTACAAAATTAAGCATTTTAAGACACAGCCAAAAGCTACCCCCAAGATATAAAAACAGGGTACTATATTGAAACCATAATATTTTACCTTTATTCCAAAGCACACCTCTAATATATATACTAAATTAATTTACATCTCAAAAAAAATTACTCTACATTATCTTCAAAATAGAAAGCTACTTAAAACCATTTTGCCTTCAGTATCCTCTGAAAATCCATGAACACTACAGACATTCTCCCTAGAAAAAATGAACTAAAACTCTACATTTAATTTCAGGGAAAAGATGGATCCAAGTTATAAAACCTGCCCTTACTATCACGTGCATTCCTGCAATTATTGTCTAAGGTGATTTAGGTATTTTACTGCGATTTTCCCTTGTCTTGTGCTGATGTCTCATTACCCTAACTAGGCTCTCAGTTCTGGAGAGACAAGTACTGTACCATATCTTTCTTTGCATAATTTGTATGATTTTCAGTCCAAGGCCTAATGCACAGATAAAATGTGTTGTTCTGACGTTTGATATGTTGACTGAACAAAGACCTTTATGGTTAATATTTACTAATGAAAGTCTTTCCTTTTAAACATTAGCATACATTTATAATGAACTGGTGTGGCCAACTAATATTTTTTAACAACTGTTATCCAACAGAGCTTGTTCTGAATTACAACTCAGGTACATCCTTAATAATTTTTTCACATCGCTATTTTATGTCGAGCACACCACAAACATACATTCTCTGTTTAAAGTTAAAACAATTCCTTAGATAGCCTTACTAAAAACATCCTTTAAAAAAAAATACTACCAATAGTAACAGTACATGTTGGTAATCACTAAATGGATTGAATTTTCTATGTAAAGGAAATAATGTCCATTTACAAAAATATAAAAAAGCACATCTTGGGGAAGAGAGAAATGAGACAAAATAAAGTGTCAATGGCTGAGAGATTCTAAACAGAGTCGAGAGATTATCCTGGAGATTATTCTTACACATTAAATAGATATCACCTTTTTAGTTAAGGTGTAACAGAGAGGCTGGAGGGAAGTGCCTGAAAATGTAGAGCTGTGTTCCAGTAGCCATGTTTCTTGAAGATGATTGTATAATGATATAGCTTTTGCAATGTGACTGTGTGATTGTGAAAACCCTGGGTCTGATGCTTCTTTTATCTACCTTATGGACAGATGAATAAAACATATGGATTAAAAATAAATAAAAATAGGGGGAACAAATGTTAAAATAAATTTAGTAGATTGAAATGCTAGTGATCAATAAAAGGGAGGAGTTAAGGGAATGGTATGTATGATTTTTTTTCTGTTTTATTTTTAATTCTTTTGTTGAATTGATGCAACTGTTCTAAGAAATGATGATGAATATACAACTACGCAATGAAAAAAATGCAAAAAAAAAGAGCTCATCTTCAGGTATAAAAATATGGGGATTTGGGGATTTACTGGGGTTTATTATGAATTATTTGATACGGTTTCAGTAAATCATGGGTATATAAAATAAATATAAAGAGAGGGACCATGGTGGCTCAGTGACAGGGTGCTCACCTACAATGCCAGAGACCTGGTGCCTACCCATGCAAAAAATAATAATAAAATAAAGTAAATATAAAGTAAATTTCAAATATCATAGATTTCAGTCTCTTTTAAAGAAGATAAAATGATAAATATCACACACAAAAGAGAAGGGGAAGAGAGAAGACTCCATGGACCAGGAGACACATAGCAACTAAATATTCAATTTACCACAAACAGATAGGATTCTAAGCAATTTCACAAAGCTAGAGAAGCTTTCCCCATGGCTGAAAGCAAAGGCACTGCTTCCCCATGCACAAATATCTCAGGACACTACATGACATTAGTTGCACTGATAACATTTCTACATCCAAGAGATTACATTTCACAATAATAATGCTTTCTGAAAACTACAACTCCCACCCTAAACCCAAGATAAAGAAATTCTTTGGAGATATTAAATAATGCAGGTTTTTCAGTGGCGTTTACATAGGCTTTATTGGGATATTACTGACATAAAAATCTTACTTGAATATCCTAATATATAGACATATTTCTATTTTGAGGATTTGAAAATATCCTACCTCAACATTACAAATGAGAATATACATTATTTAAAGTAGAAGATTTAAATTTAGGAAAGCTTTATTCAGCTAGAAACGCAGAGATTATTATCAGAGCTGTATTTCCTAATAGAACACAACAAATTCACACAAATGTCAGTCCAGATATAATGAATGTTTTTTCATGCCAATGTCACTCACCCTTGCCTGCCTGCAACCCCCCCCCCCCAACCAGGCTTTTCAAAATGTATTTCATACACAGAGTCACTGTTCTGGTTGTTTATTTAATTAACATGACAGCCCAGCATACACAGCATTTCTTTCAGCTCTACAGTTTTAACTTTTTACACTTTAGACTTAATACAGAAGAGTAAAATTACTGTTTGACTCCTTCCAACCTCTGTAAATTTATATAGATCCACTGACTATTTCTGTCAGTTAAACAGTTTTTCAGTATGCTTTAAATATCTGTATTCATAGAATAAATATCTGTATTTATATATCCCTCACCTTTCCCAGTGGATAAGAAAATCTTATTTTTCCTTTTTAATATTCTTCAAAGGCTGACATAAATAATCCTAATATTGCTGTCTGTATGTCTCCATGCTAGGTAATATTACTGAAATGCAATAGAAGCTATAATTTAAATTTTTCAAAATCTGAATATACTCAAATTTGAGAAATTTGTTATGTTTTACTTAAATATATTTAAGACTGTCTTCATTTTTGCCGAAGATGTTTCAGGGCTTAGAGCTATAATCATGGGGAAAGATTTTGATCTTTTTCATTACAATATGTAAAATACCTTACTTTTCTGATCAATATTGCATCCATCACAAAGAATTCTGTCATAAATGCTACAAATGCATCAATGGAGAAAGGATATGCCTTATGTTTATATGAAAGCAAATGCAAAAATACTAAATTCTTCTAAATAAATAACTAAAATAAAATGGCATTACTTTGTAATCTTTTAAAAATGAGTATTAAAGGTGGCCACAATAATTTGAGGGGAATGAGCAATCAATAGCGTTCTATGAGGTGTGAAGAGAATAAAGAAAATGGAGAGATGCTTCTTCAAATACAATTTCCGATGTTAAAAATTGTATAATTAAAATTTACATTTGAAAGTCACACATACTATTTAATAATTTGAGAATTTTTAGTTACCTCCACATGTATGTTTCAATGTTTGGGTGTATAGCAGTCACTTGTGAGCGATATACTTGCTCTCAGATGTGAAGTGGATACTTAGAAAAGATAATGTATGTTTTAATAAAAACACTGTCTTCTTCACATTACCACCCCAAAACAGTGCAATGTGACATGCTTATCTACAAAATCAGGAGGACAGTGGGCTGGCAGGACTGAACTAAAAGCACCCAGATACTATGACCTTTGTCCTTTACGAAGAGTAAAGATCTTCACTAGCACTTGCAGACTTGCCTAGTTTCTGATTAATTCTGTGACTGAGGACTAGAACTATTTCTTCTTTCTTTGCCTGAACTCATCTATATCATAAACACTGCAAAACTTAATTCCAAACGAAGTATCCAATTTATAGACATAATTATGGTTCTACAAGAAAGAAAGGGAGAGGGACAGATAGATGGAGAAACTGAAAGGGAGAAAAAAAGAAAAATACGTCAGCTGTTTTGTCTTGTGAAAACTTTATCATATATTCTCCTTGCCCTTTTAGAATTAAGAGCCATTGAAGAGAGACATTTGGAAGCAAGTGACCTCTGTCATTCATATACAGAAAAAAAATGCTGAAATTCTCTCACCTTTAAATCTCACAATGAGCAAGGTCCAAAAAATCCTCAAGATGTGTCTGGCAGACTTACTTTGCTTTATATCCTTACACCACTATTTAAAATTCACTTAAATATATTGTTTTGACTTGACAGTAGACATTATTTCAGGGAAAAACTTGAAGCCAGTTAGCTTTTCAGGGGAATCTTAGATACTTGTTAAATAATTATTTTGATTCTGGTATACAGATGAAAGTAGTACACTTTGCACCCTTAATCAGAAGTTTGTTTCCTTATGATAATACAGATAAGCCATTTACTATAGAGTTCCTGAACTTTTCACACAGTTAGGCTAACGTACAAGATACCACTCTGTTAGTTCCCACTTCCCTCAACCTCCACCAATTGTACTTAGCAACAACTTTAATAGGCCATATATAAAAACTCAACTTAAGTGACACACACTAAACCACGCCCTCACTAAACCTTCAGGATCTAAATATCTGCTAAAAGTAAACCTTCTTTTTCCGTCACCCATAAGAGAGAAATTCTCTCACTTTAGAACATTCTTCATTCATAAACACAGTCTTTAAAAAAACAGTAACCAAAGACATTACCGAAATAAATTACAAATATGCACTTTCAACAACATTAACAAGCTATGCTCAGTTTTCTTCTTCATGTTTGCAGATTGTTCAACTAGTTCATGCATCAATTAAAACCAGAGATAGAGAAAAATGATAAAAACTGGTGGGTTAAACAACAATGCTAGTTAATACACTAATTCCCTAAACATGTTCTTATTTAAATCCATCCTTAACTTCTAAATGTTAATATGAATTTTCAGAAATTTAGTTTCAGTGGCTAAATGAAATAAATTTGGAGTCATGTTATTTATTATTAAATTTCAGAGATAGAAGTTTTTTCTTAGACATGATCATTTGATTTTGCATTGATTATGCCACATTTCCCTATAAGTTAAAGAATAGTGTGTTCTAGACATATTTAAACTAGTGGCATTTTTATTTAAAAGATACCTTCTTTCGTATCTGTGAATAATTGAAATTTATTTTCCCCTTACTTGGTTTATCTTTAAGTAGATAAATTACTTTACTTGATGACTTCACAAAGTATCAATCAGTCAGTGGCTTGTTTTCTCCCTCTCAGAGTATAAACTCAATAAATATTTGTTTTATCCAAACAAAATGCTAAATAAGCACATTGGTTTTAAAATAAACACAGAGACTATGATGCTGTCATCCACTCAGCTAAATAGCGTCAAACAACCACAAATCTGTGTAATCAACTTCTTTTCTGAAATAAACTAGTCACTCACACATATGGTGACAGCTATTTCTTAGAAACACCTAAATGATTATCCACACAAGAACCTAAAAAGAAAAAAAAACTACATTTTTGAATATTCTTTCATTTCCTCAAGTTGTTCAAATCTTAGCATAGGTAGGCAGAAATTTAAATGGGAAAAGTGTAAATTTCCATTGCTGTACATACCCAGCTCTCTAACTAACCCTCATCAATATCAAATCTGCTTCAAATAGAGTGAACACTTAAATATGTTCTCTCAGATACAGTTTGCATTTAAAATTGGGATTTGTTCTTTTGTGTCCTTTTAGCAAGTGTATTCTGTGATCTTAAAACAATTAATGATAATAAGGGGATTCCTACCCCCCAAATTCACTACACTTTTATTTATGACAACCTCATTCATAATTCCAGGTTCCTTTCTGAAAGTTATTTATCACAAGGAATCTTAAAAATATCCTTCCATATTAATATTTCCTGTATAACCTGTATAAATCTGTTTAAATTTCTAAATATCCACTTAAATATGTACTGAGACATTTTACTTTTTTGGTTTACACAGTGCAGTTCATATGATTCTGACAAATTCTGAAGTTTAAGAAATACTGTTCTCCAAATTGATTTGGACACATATCACAAACAATATGATTATGGCACAAAGCATCCTAACATGTAGTAGCTATGCCTCCAATTACACTTAAAAACAAACTGGTAACCATCAGACAGTTTCCAAGTAAAACAGCGCAAAATACGAAAGTGTGTATTACACCTCACTTTCAATCATGCCTAGAATTCTATCACTTTATAAGACAGAAATTTTATTAAAAGAAATGGAAAGAACTCCAGTAAAACGCACGTGTTGAAAAACTATCCACTACTAAATACTAAGTTCTGAAGTTTCTGCTAAAGGAGGAAAACGTGAGAGTACTTGAAGTGCAGGGGCGCCATACGCCAGGTGTAGCATATCTAAAAAGTTGGCCGAGCTGTGAAAGACCCTTCAAATGCTATCAATTTTGTAACTTATTCGTGTTTCTGTTGTTTGTATTATAAAATATCGTGTGAGGGGGAAGGAAACCCCGCTGGTTTCCTACATAGCCTAAAACTACACCATTTTTCTAGGCTACCTTCCTTTTGGTTCCCAGCGCTCTGATTCCCTCACTCTGCACGGGTTCCCAAGTGTTTCAAGTTTTCCCCAGAGGCGAAAAGAGGCGCTGCCAGTGCTTACCTGTTCCCTCGGTATGCAGGGCAGGGAGGTCCTCCGATGGGACTTGCTGCTGCAGCCGGACATCTCCGCCGACACCACTGAGCTGGACCGCCTCCTCCGCTTAAACACCGGGATATCTTCCTTGGTCCCAGCAATGAGCTGGGACCCAAAATGCTCTCTCGGAGCAGCCCCCACGGACTGCGGCAAGATTTGCTCCACGTACCTGGCCAGGAGGATCCCCAGCACGCCGGCCAAGTACGCCAGGTAAGGTCTCCAGGAGACCTTGAACCTTTCTAAGGAAATAAGGGACACGGTCCTGACCGCGCTAGTCAAGGCGATCATGAGGACGCCCAGCCTCAGCCTCAGCACCAGCCATGTCGCGGCGGCCAAGCAGCTGAGCACCACCCCCGCGGCGGGAAGCGAGAGTAAGTGATCCTCCCCGACGCCCAGCCCAATCTGGACAAGCGCTTCCCCCCCGCAGCAGGCGGCCAGCAGCGCGACAGCCAGAGGCAGGCGCACCCCGGCGCGCAGGAGGTACAAGCCCATCCAGAAGAAGGCACACAGGAGACTGAAGAGCAGCGCCGAGGGCTGCAGCCAGAGGCTGAGCTGCGCACCGCCCCCGAGAGCACCTCCCCGAGGCCGAGGGAAGACGCCCCCTTCTGCTCCCGGGGCCGCTTCTTCCGCTGCCGCCGCCTTACTCTGCGCCAGGTCACAACCGATCTCTCCGCGGACCAGTCTCACCAAAAGCGCCAGCAGAAAGGACAGGGAGCCCGCGCACAGTGCCGAGGAAAGTTTTCGAGATCGCCGGAGCGGCTGCAGCACCAGGTCTCCCCAGCAGCTGCGGCAGCCCGAGTCCTGGGGCAACTCGGAGCCTGCAAGACGGTGGCAGTCCCGGCCCGCCGCGGGGGCTTGACTCGCCCCGCCGTGGTCGGACTTGTCACTGACTCGGGTGGTCTCGCCAGGCACTGCCATGGTGTGCCGTCTGGACGAAATCTCCAGGCACCCGGACGCCCCGACCCTGACACACACGCGCGCGCTCTTCCCGATCCCACCCTCTGAATCGCCTCCTTCCCTCCAGGCCCACAAGCCACTGAAAGTTTCAGCTTTCGAATAACTCCAGGAGCATCCTACTCCTTCGAGTTAACTCTGCCACGCAGCTGAAACGATCAGACTTCCCCTTTTTGAAAACCCTTTAAAATTTCGCTGCTCCACCCCCACCCAACTTATACCCTCCGGGGTCTCTTCCTACTTCAGGATTTTAAAATTGCCCAATGCATCCCGCGCACTCCCGCCGCAGGCGCTGTTACAGTCCAGGGCGCAGGAGGTGCTCGGAGCCATCCCGGGAGCAGCTCCGGGCTGAGCCTCTGCGCGCTGGGCCGGCTGCAGATGGAGGTCCCCCCTCTCTTCCTTCCTGCAGCTCTTTCCCTATCACTCTTTCTTTCTCCTCGGCCGATCCTCCCCCGCACAGCCCCAAGACGCGAACCGCCATACCCGCCGGCTGAACGCAAACCCTCCTCGGCGTCTGTCGGTCCAGTTCATGGCAGAGAGTGGATAAAAAAAGAAAAAAAAAAAGGAAAGGGTGTTGAGAAATTATCAAGAAGTTGCTAAGTCCTGTCGGAGAGAAACACAGTCCGTGAAACGAGCTGCAGCCGCAGGAGGAGGGAGGGGGGAGAGGGAGCGAGCTGAAGAGGAAGGGAGGGTGAGAGGAAAGGGAGGGTGAGAGGCGAGAATGAGATCTGCTCCCCACTCTTTTGGTGCAAGGTTGGTAGTGATTGGCAGTTTTGCAGAAGGGAAGCAAGTGGAGACTAGTGCTGAAAACGGTACACACACACAAAAAAGCCGGCAACTGGAGTAATCTACCATTCGGCTTGCTTGCTTTCTTTAAGGCAACTCCCTAGGAAAGCTTTCCCAGCCGATCTCCTGCCCCCTCCCCCGGAGGAGGCGCTGCTCTCAGCTCTACTGCTCCTTTCCCGGAGCAGGGACGCTCATTAAGCTCCCTCGAGAAGGGGCTGCTGCCCGTGGTCCACCGTCCAGGAGCTTGGGGGTCTACGGCTGCCCTCAGGCTGAGATTTCTAGGACTTCGAAAAAAGGATTCTACTTGGCTACTTCGCGGGAGCTGGGAACCGACATGCTTCCTACTGCCATTGAAAATGACAGCCACATCTACTGTCTGAATGATTCAAAGATGTTTATAGGTTCCCAAGTCGGTTACAACTGCAAACCAGTTTAAGGTGCGTTGGGCGGCTCTTGCAGCGCAAACATTCGACAGAGAACCCAAGTCTTTCCTGTTGGTCCAAATAATGGGAGAATCTTAACAGTTACTTAGACCACAATAGCATCATTAATGGGGGAGGGGGGATCAATTTTTAAAATTATTTCACTTTTAAAAAAATCTGTTTTTAAGTGTTAATCAACCGTTATTAATTGGGATTAAGTGACCATAGCTCCAAGAAGGTTTACAAAGAAGCCCGGTGGTCATCGGAAAGTAATATGAAGGACCATCTGAAGAGGGAGGTAAAGATAAGTGGGTTAATACTAGGAAAAAAGGACTGTTTAAGTCTATGAGATCCTATGTCTACATTGAAGAAACCATGTGGGAAAAAAAATTAGGACCCAGTTATTAGTGGCCATAGGGGGCAATGTTTATGTATTGTAGAAATGGGGTGTTTGAAAAACTAAAGGATATTTTTTATACCTAACTTGGGGGGGAGCAGATTATGAAAAATAATTTAATTTTTTAAATTAAATTTTGTTCATTGGTCTTTTTTTTAAATCTCCACCAATGTTACCTGAGAACTAGTTTATTTTTTATACATAGAAGAATATGAGTGTGAGTCCATTGTTCATTTTCAGAGTACATAACTGCCTTCAATATCATTTGCCCTCAAGAATAATTTTAATAATAATTTAATTTTGTCTTAATTACCTTGCCATTTCAGGTTAAAATATAGCCCTAGAGTATGTTGATAGCTCAATATGCCACTGCATTTTGTGTGTAGAAATGAAGCAATATAAAGAAAAGCCAAAAGGAGATAATGGAGATAAAATTAATTCATGGGGCAGAGGAAGAAAATGGCTTAAGTCTTTGAATTAATTTCATAGGAAAGAGCGTGCTGTAATTAGAGGCTGGTATTACTATTAACGTTAAGACATAAGTGAATGTGAGGAGCTGTGGTGGTAAAGCATCTCCCTGTCAGATGTCCAGGACTGCACGACCACATGGAGAACAAGTTGGACAGCTACTCAGTGACAGTAGGCACCATCTGTTTAATAATTAAGGAAACAGAAGCAGCAATGCCTTTGCCAATGACAAATGAGCCCCCTAGCATGCACACATACTTTCAGTAGTTTCGTTTTTAGACATATGATCCACATGCCAGATCCTACCTGGGACACTTTTCAGAGTGAAAAATCTTGATTGGATGGTTTTGCTAATATTCATTGGCATTAAAAATAGCATATTAAAATGAAAAATTGTAAAAATCTGGCATATATCAAGGTAGGAGAAAAAGGCACAATGTGGAGAATTGGAGAATGTTTCGATTTTCTTTGCCTCTTTCTCCCGTGACTATCTCTGTTCTTTAGAAAGTATAATATAATGCCATCATAATAACGGAACTCTGAAGAGATGAAAAGTAGACATTAAAAACAATTGTAACAGGAAAAAAAAAAAAGAAAAGAATGTCATTTACTAATGGTAGCAGAACAAGAATACCAGGCCGATGTATTAAATAAAGCATGTTGAAGTATTTAATGGTTTTGCAGAAGTAGGATGTGGCCATCAAGGTTTTTGCCCATTTTCAACAAAAATTACAATCAGGAAGTTATTTCATCCACCAAAAGGAAAGAAGGTAGATTTACTCCCCCGATTACCCTCCTAAACACTGAGGCAGGTGAACAGAAAGAGCAGAACACTTATATTAGAGGCAGAAAGCAGCAGGGCTTTTACAAAGCAGAAAAGTGACTAACATTGGGCACTTAGCAATGGTATATTAAATTAAATGAGATAATATACATAAAGCGAATAGTAAGCCATCACATATAAATCAAAATCACCCATTTTCATAGATAGTGACGAGTTCTAACTCAAGTAAGGAAAAATAACATAGCAGTAGGATAAGGAAAATGTGGTACACAAGGAAATGTAGTCACATGTGGACAAATTTGACCTGAGCTCTTCACTTAGCCAAATCTAGCTAATGTGTTTTCACTAGTTCTTTGTGAAGAGGATCTCGAAATTAACCCCAGTGTGTGTCATTTGCAGTTTGAAAAATATAATTGTGCTCAAGGGAATTCTATTGTAAAAGGATATGTGCTCAGTGCTGTCCAGTATGGTAGCCACTGGACACATATGGCTGCTGAGCACTTGAAACATGGCTAATGCCACTAAGGAAATGAGCTGTTGTTTTTTAAATCAATTTAAATTTTAATACCCTCTTATTGGTAGTCGCTAATGGGATGGAGAGTGCATCTCTTACCACTCAAGCTGTGTATGTGTGTGTGTGTGTGTGCATGTGTGTGCTTTCATACATACAAATGGAAAATAGTCTTTGGGACCTTGGAATCTACAGTTGCCTCAATTGAAATGCTTTTCCCCCAGTGCTTTTGTCACATGGCTGGACCCTTCTCTATTAGTTATCACCTCAACTGATACCTTTTTTAGAAAGGCCTTTCCCAACAATCTTATAAAAAATTTGGGGTCACCCATGTGCACACACACACACATTTTATTACTCACTTTAACACTTTCTGCTTCGTTGTATTCATGGCCTTATCACTGACAAATGGTCATCTTCATTTATTTAGTTTCTTGTTTATCATCTATTTTCATTCACTAGGGTGTGAAAACAAAGACCAGAATGTCTTCATCTTGTTGGCTGTGTATCACTGTAGACCAGAATAGTGACTGGACATAGTAGAGGCAAAATGCATACTTGTTGAATAACTAATTGAATGAGTGAATGAATGTATGAAGTCAATGAATGAATGATAAAATAATTTAAAAATATTTTTTTATTATCTTTACAGAGTTCTAACAAAATTCATCTCCAGATATTTTAATATGTAATTTCTAAGGTAGGCAGAACCTGCTAAACCTGGCATTGAAGTTTCTGGGCAAAATCATGCAAATAGCACCTTTTACAGATTGCTCTAAACAAGTTTCTATATATAAATTACTCATATATAAGAGAATTAGATAATTGTCAAAGTCTTTGAAAACTTGTATTGATTCTCTGATGAGATCCCCATAGTCTACAGACATTTTCTGTTAGGCAGAGGGGAAAAGCGATTTAAATATATGCATTTGGGTAACAAGTAAACTCAGAAAAACAGAATTAGGAGAATATCATAGTTTGTCTAAATATAAATGACTGACTAAAAAGCCGAATATCACAATCATGATCATACAGTCTACAACTATGCTACTTAACACTGCTTTAGGCAGTTCATTTAAGTAAAAAAATAAACATTTTGCCAGAAAAAAAAAGAATTAATATTTATTATTTCACATATAGGTAGGGGATAATGTATAAAACCTGTGTTTTGGGATGTATTATCTTTCTTTTCCTCCTATGAAATGCTGCCCTTCTTTACTTTCCAAAGAATTTATGAACAGCTTTGGATGTACAATTGTGAATTAACATTAAAACACTAAAGAGAAAGAGGAAGATGTGAGAACTGCTGTTAACAAAATATCAGCATGTCCAGGGCACAGACCACCAGGATGTGGTCACCTCAGCCTCCATGTCCTCTACACCCACGTTGCCTAACCATATTGTCCCTATATCACCTCATGGATTTTATTAATGGCTGGTCCCATGCTCAACAAACTGTTAAGGAAATCAGAGTGCTTTAGGTACCGGGAGGTCTTCCAACCTGTTCACCTTGTGTCACATGCCAGAAAATATTTTGTTGTCACAGTGGGCTAAAGGGACAAAGCTGTTTGCAGACCAAGACTTCAGGGCCAGGGCCTGAGGAGATCAAAATCTCAGGCACACCTGTGGCATACCAGCTGGGAAATTTTGAACCACCTGGTATTTGACTCGCTAATAAAATATAAAACCTTCTGAAGGCTGCTAGAATAAACACAGAGGGAGTTCCAATGTCACTCCCCTGCTGAAAATAATCCAAAGGCTTCCCACTGCCCTTGCAGAATGTACTCTGCAACTACTCTGTTAGTTAATACTCTTTTAATGACTACATTCACAGCCCTTTGCACTTATTTCCAGTCACTTTCCCATAAATTCTCTCATTTGCTCTGCAACAGCAGCACATGATTTCTATCTGGATTTAAAATCAGGAAATGAGACGCTATCATGAAAAGGCCTAGAATCCAAGTCTTACCTACCATATTGATGTGTTCTCCATCATACCTGTAACTCCTGTCCACAACACCAGTAACTCTCCTTCCAACCTGAAAGCACTTTGGTAACTCTTGGGAAACAGAATTATTGTGTAATCATACAAATATGACATGTAGTAAAGTTCTTCAAAATAACAATGAGTTGTTTTGCTTTGTGGAATCAGCATGCTTTTCACTTAATAGCTTCATCTACACATATATCAAAAGATGGTGTTCAGCATAAAAGTGATGAGTTATGCTTTCCATTCTAGAACTCTTTGCACCCATTTATATCTCAGTCCCAGTAGGTGGGGTCTATTAAGGAGGAAAGAACTTGTCGGTCACAAGACCAGAGTACAAACTACCTGAATCAAACAAAAGAGCCAGAAATAATGATACATAATGTGTAAATCTGTTTTTTTGTACAAACAGAAAAATATCACACACAGTGTGAGTAATGATAGAAATATTAGTAGAAAAATTGTTTCTACTATTTTAAAGTGTCTTTTTAGGGGGTTAAAGGGTAGTTTAGTGGTAGAATTCCCACCTGCTGTGCAAGAGACCCGGGTTCGATTCTTGGCCCATACATCCCCCCCTAAAAAAAGTCTTTTTAGATTAATTATTCTACCTCTCTGCTTTATCAACAACAGTATGACAAAGTTATTTGAATTTTTTTGGTAGACCCATCATTATATTTATATCTAATATATGTATATAAAAATAAATGTAATTTCCAATGCCTAGAAATAAAGAGGAAGCATGAGAAGTAGACTGAATGCGCACCAATTTCTGAATGTACAGAAATAATTATTAGAGATAGATAATCCTACTCTTAGAATGTAAGTAATCATTGGCAGAAGCTCCAAGGTAAAAAAGATTTACTATTGGGTCTTATTCTATAAGACCATTCACTTTTTAAAAAACAAAACAAAAACTCTCTTCCACTGGGCTCTGGACAGAGCCATACAGTCATAACATAAGAAAAGCAAAGAAAGTAAATATTCTGTTGTGGGGGAAAGGAGCAGGTGGAGAGCATGTGATAGGGAAGGGGTGGGCAGGGATATTCAGTAACATTGTCTACATAAATGAATTTCAGCCCATATGTACTATAGGCTACAGAAATGTACCTCTCTATTAAATGAACACCTTTATTACTATTTTATAAAGAAAATGAATTTTCTAAATTATTTTTAAGAATATGTACTAATATGAAAAATATCCACTCTTTTGGGGGGAGTAGAAGAAAATGCAGTAGCAACCAAATAAATTACTGATAAATGATCTAAGCATCTTGGGCTGAACTCTTAGTGATTTCATTAGTAAATACTTCAGTTCTACAGCTCCACTGATGGCCAGGCCATTTTAGAATGTCCGAACTTAAGGATGATTTGCGTATTTAACTGAAAAAAATTGAGTGTTTTTTGGTGGAAAGGAAAATGTAAGTATAGTCTATTTCATTTTAGATTCCAACATCACTGAATTTTAAAATCACTTTTTATTATACCTGCAGGAAATGTAATGCATCCAAATTATTTGTGTGACCATGAAAATAGGATGCCAGGAACAAAATTCATGGAACCCATAAACACTATTTTAGTCTGTAGATTTAAACCTGTTTTTATATGAATCTTATATATAAATTGGGTTATTTGTCTTTTTATTGTTAAGTTATTTCTAAAGGTTAATGGAGTGCTGTGAACTTCCTTATCATTTTTAAGGAAGTTTAATTATCAATAAAATGTCTAGGATTAGGCAATTGAGGGAGGAGGAGATAGAAAAAATACAGAGAATTTACTAATTGAAAAATCTCCCCTAATTAATCTATCACCTACTATTCTTTTCTTTACCACTACCTAAGGAGAAAGCATATTTAAAATTAGAATCGAATAACTAAAGTAAACTCAAAATCACTCATAAAAGGAATATATTTTATAATGCAGGAAATATCTTATGCGCTACGCAGCTTTTAAAGTAATTTTATATGCATTATCCTAATTAATCTTCACACCACATGTGATGTCAGAGAAACTTATTTTATAATCCCTATTTTGTACAAAAGGAAACGGAGGCCCAGAGAAATTGTGATTTGCTCAAAATAATAAAGGAGCAAAAGCAACAGAATCCAAATCTCCTATTTCTTGAATCCAAGGCTAGTTTCCAATGGATATAACACATTCCCAATTCAATCTGAATCTTAAAGTTGTAAGAGAATTTAGAGGTCACTGATTTCTCTCCCCTAATCAGCATTCTCATAGCTTGAAAATTTCCAATTGAGGTATAATTCTCATACTATAAAATTCACCCCTTTAATGTTCAGTGGCTTTTACAAATTCACAATGTTGTGCGAGCATCACCACTTTTTAATTCCAAAATGTGTTTGTCTCCTCAAAAAGAGACACTGCATGCATGAACTGTCATTCTCCATTCCCTCTTCCCCAGCCCTTGGCAATCACTAATCTACTTTCTGTTTCTATGGGTGTGTTGATTTTGAACATTTCATATAAATGGAATCATAATATGTGGCCTTTTGATTTTGACTTATTTCACTTAGCATAATGTTTCACAAAATTTTCATTCATATTGTAGCATGTATCAGTACTCGTTCATTTTTATGGCCGAATAACATTCCATTGAATGGATATCCACATTATGTCTATCTACTCATTAATTGATGGATATTTGAGCAGATCTCCTTTTGCAAAGTGTTTACTCAGGTCTTTACCTGGCTTTTAATAGGGCTAATTATCTTTTTATTGTTGAGTTGTAAAAGTTCTTTAAATATTCTGGATACAAGCCCCTTATCAGATATGATTTGCAAGTTTTTTCTCCCATTCTTTGGGTTGTCTTTCACTTTTTTGATGGTTTTCATTGAAACACAAAAGTTTTTAATTTTCATGAAGTGAACTTCATTTTTTCCTTTTGTTTCTTGTGCTTTGATGTTATATCTGAGAAATCACTACCAAATCCATTTTCACAAAGATTTGCCTCAATATTTTTTACTGTTTTATAGTTTTAGCGCCTACATTTAGATCTTTGATCTATTTTTATTTAATTCTTGTAATTTGTAATTTTGTAAATTGTGTAGAAGTAGAAGAAGTAGAAGTCCAGCTTCATTCTTTTATACGGAAATATCCAGTTGACCTGACACTATTTGTTTAAAGGACTATTCTTTCTTCATTGAGTTTTATGCCCTAAACTACTTTTAAGAGACGATAAATAGTTGCAGAGTTTTTAATCTTAGAGCGCTAAGTTTTTAATCTTAGAGCACTCCCCACTGAGTGCTCTAAGATGAAAATTTGCCTCCTTTCAAATATGTTTCCCAGTTCTGCTTTTGGAAAAATACAGAATAAGTCTTTGTTACTTTCTATATAACAGAATTTTAAATATTTTAAATGTTTTTGAAGTGTTGTTTTCTCCAAGAGAGGCTTTTCCAATTGGTGAAACCATTTATTAGAGATCATTGTTTTTGGTTCTTTAATATTTCTGAAGGCTTCATGCCCAATTGCCAAATCATTCTGGAAGACTCTAGATCTGACCTTGCTAATACAGAAAAGTACAAAACTATTGTATTACTTCCCATGATCAGGGCTACATATTTATATCAGAAGAGTCTAAAACTATGTTAACTGTTTCCCAGCTTTTTCCATGTTATTTTCACTTATAGTTCATTAAAACAACCAGAATTAAAAAAAAAAATACTTTGCAGTAAGAAATAGATCTGTCATTATGAGTTATAATCCCTTCATTGTGCACTTTAGTAAAAAACAAGGGTCTCCCAGGTAAAGCAGTAAGGAATGTTTAGAGACCAATATTTGTGGAATACTACTCAACAATAAAAAAGGATCAAGCCATTAACATACACAGCATCTTGGATAAATCACAGAGAATTATGCTGAGTAGAAAAAGCCAATCCCAAAAGATAACATACTGTAGGATCACATTTATATAGCATTAAAAAAATAAAATAATTACAGAAATGGAGGACAGATCAGTAATTGTGAGGTCAGGGAGGGAACCAGGCAGGAGAGAAATGGGGATAGCTAGAAAATGGCAGCCAGAGGAATACTTGTGGTATAAAACTGTTATGTATCTTAACTATATTAATGCCAATATTCTGTTTGTAGTATTATACTACAGTTTTTCCAGATGTTACCCTTGGGAGAAATTGGATAATGGTTACATGGATCTCTCTGAATTAATTTTTTTAGCTCTTTTTTTAATGTTTTTTTTTTTTTTTAAATACATGGGTAGGCACCGGGAATTGAACCGGGGTCCTCTGGCATGACAGGCAAGCATTCTTGCCTGCTGAGCCACCGTGGCCTGCCCAATTTTCTTAGCTCTTACTGTGAATATAAAATTAAAAATGGGAAAAATTACTTTAGATCATCTCTGATACAAATAAAAGGGAAACCACTATCATTTCTTTCTGTTTATACATGTAATTTAAAAATCCATTTGTTTCCTTTCTACTGTTCACACATTGAATTCTTTTGATGTTTGTTTAATTTATCTTGAAAAAAATGTTATTTATCATGTAAAGGAAAATAAATAGAAAATAAATGTATACCTAAAAAAATAGAAAATATTTTGACCCTTATAAAACAGGTTGTCTTAAAAATAAATGCTTACAATTATTTAAATATATTTTATTCTTTGATTTTCAAAGATGATTTATTAATGTTGCTCACTATGAAATATATGAAATGCAGATTATAGCATCCTAACTGCATAAACGTAGAGACAGAGACACAGGTATGTCTGTGTCCTCAAAAGTATTGCATAAATTCAATCTGTGAAGTCAGATCTATTGATTCAATAATCCAACAACTATATATTTTGTATCTTTAAGTAATGCAGGTACTTTACCAATTATCCCTACCATTACTACATTTACAACATTCTTTACATTTGTAGTTGTATTGGGTATTACAGATTCTGGGGCTATTTGTTATACTGACTCGTAAAATCTTGCCCGCCACCTCCTCCAAGGTTTTAGTTCTAAAAGGGTAATCAATCTCATTTGTGACTACAACAAGCTTTGTTGGCCTGAGCACAACAACCAGGCTGTGAGAGTGTATTAAAAGTGTCAAAACACAGCATTTATTTAGTAATTACCTGTAGAAACTGCAGAAAAGAAATAGTCTTTCTCTCTCTCTCGATCAATTTATATATATAATATATAATTATTATCTATAAATAGATAAATAAATATCTTACTCTTAAAGACTTAAGCTCAAATACAAAAAGCAAAGTGTTAAACATTTATTATTGCCCCATTAACATGGAGTTCTAAAAGAAAGCATTGTCTGGGCTTGTCAATATGATCAATATCTCACAGTCAAGGCTTGAGAGGGAAGTGCCTATATTAGTTAATCTGAACTGCCCTCTCTGCCTATAACTATTAGGTCTTTATTTCAGTCTACTGGAACCACAGCACTATGGTAACTTATATACAGAACTTAAGTTCAGTGATTTCTTTGGCAAAATCTAGAAATGGGGTGTTTTGAGCTCAGTAAGGTTAGTAAGTGAGGTGTGGAAGAGAGCAATGTGGTTCTTTTCCCATTCCTGAGAAGGGTGAATCCAAATATATAAGAATATGTAAGTTTTCTTTAGTAATCTGTCTTCCCTCCCTGATAATCTTTATGTTTTTTTTTTTTTTTTTTTTGCTTTTCTAAAGACTCTTCAATGACAACTTATGCTCTAAATTTACTATTAAAAATCAATTTGGGGGCGGGCCGCGGTGGCTCAGCGGGCAAAGTGCTTGCCTGCTATGCCGGAGGACCTCGGTTCGATTCCCGGCCCCAGCCCATGTAACAAATACGGAGAAACAGAATACAATAAAACAAGAAAATGTTTAAAGATGTTTCCCTTTCTTCCTTCCTTCCTTCCTTCCTTCTCTCTGTCTTTCCTTTAAAAAAAAAAAAAAAAAAAAAAAAAAAATCAATTTGGGGTAGGTAGTGATTGCTCAGTGGCAGAGTTCTTGCCTGCCATGCAGGAGACCTGGGTTTGATTCCCAGAGCCTGCCCAAGTCAAAAAAAAAATTGGTTTGGCGGTAGGAGGGTAATTCAGTGATAGAATTCTTGCCTGCCATGTGGGAGACCCAGGTTCAATTCCCTGTCCATGCACCTCCCCCCTCCCACCAGAAAAACAATCAACAAATGGTGCTGCAATAACAAGTTAGTCACATTTCATGTGACCCCCACCATACAGCATACAAAAAATAATAATAAATTTGATATTATTGTTCTGGATTTTATTATAATTAATACATTACATATAAAGTTATGGGTGGCACTGAACAAAGTTTTGGAAGTTATGGGTGGCACCTAATTAGAAGGGGTCAGGAAAAAGTCTCAGATTATTCTAAACTAAAAAAAAAAATTATCATTCACCGTATATCTTATTCTACTGCATATCCTAAATCTCAGCTTTTCAAGGAAGCAAAGAAAAATCCAAAAGAAACCCTTAAAGTAGGAGTTATTTCATCATCACACAGAACTCCTGATTAAATTAACTCTTAATCTGTAACTTTATTGAGAAAGAAATGTGACACTCATCTACAGAGACATGAATATCCTAATAAGAAAGGATTCAAACAGGTATTTTGTTTTGCTAGTTCATAAAAATGGAGTTTGGGATAAAGTTTGGATTAATCTGTCTGAATTTTCTCCCATAGAAATGTTCATCGTTCTCCCGAAATTTCCATGCATCTTCTTCCATCTAGGCCTCACTAAGAAACCAATATTGTTACCCAGCTGGAACCAAATTGTAGAACACAGGGATACATCTTTAACCTTATAAAAATGCCCTGGGATTTTTAATGAGCAGAAGTGGTCAGAAGCTCAGTCTTACATATCTTCCAATAGCTGGTTCTCATATAGCACAGGCCTCTGTAACCCAAGGCTGGGAATTGGCTCTGGACCACCTTGGGATGGACGAGGGCCACCTACTGAATCACCACCACCACATCCTGCACCATCTCCCATCCAAGTCTTCCCTGGGCCCACCCCTGCTGAACTCCAGAGGTCTGGAGAGATCACAGCTTTATAGCATCTCATTTCAAATTTAAAATTTCCAGCTTCTGGTTTTTATATTGCATTTCAAGATCAACATCCTTAGTAGTAGTAATATATATGTATTTTTTTTTTCAAATTTTATGACACCTTTTCCACTGGGAAACTCAAAGCTGGCTACTGAACTTCGTTACCACACAGGCAGAAATCCTCATAACACCTCTATGAAGGAGGTATTAAAAGAAAAAGAGAGAAGGAAAGAGATCACCATCACCTACTCCTACAAAAGACCAGTCCTTAATAATTAATGAATGAAAAGACATCTTGAGTTCAGCAGTCCCTGGAGGTAACTGGCATATATTTTCTCAGCTGCTTCTAAATGAAAATGGTAATAATTTAACTAATACATTTGGGCTGAGGGCTTAAATAAGTTCCTTCTTGCACTCAAGCAGTAGAACTAAGTGGCATCTGAACAGATTACTCTCTGTTACCACTTGATTATGAAAAATTCATATGTTGTGCTTAGGAACAGAGTGCTTCAAATCCTGCTCACATTCACAACTACCTTTCTCTGTCATTGCAAAGGTCCTGAAAATTAAGAGAATGCTGATTTGGTTTGTTAATGCTGCTGGAAATGCAATATACCAGAAATGGGTTGGATTTTTAAAGGGGATTTCTTAAGTTACAAGTTTACAGTTCTAAGGCCATAGAAATATCCAAACTAAGGCATCCAGGGAAAGATACCTTGACTCAGGAAAGGCCGATGGGTCTAGAACACCTCTGTCAGCGGGGAAGACATGTGGCTGGCATCTGCTGGTCCTTGCCTTCTGGTTTCAAAGAGCTTTCTGTGGGTGTTTTCTTTCTGCATCTCCAAATGTCTCTGTGTCAGCTCTGGAGCTTTTTCCAAAATGGTTCCCTGTAAAAGGATCCCAGTAAGCAGATTAAGACCTGCCTTGAATGGACAGAGATACATCTCCATGGAAACCACCTAATCAAAAGATCCCACCCTAAACAGTGGGTCTCTCTCCACAAGATTGGATTAGGAAAAAGAATGTGGCTTTTCTGGGGGTACATAACTGCCTCAAACAAGCACAAATGCCAAGTCATATTTGTTTTGCTTTATTTCTTTTTTTCTGTCCTCAGTCCTGTCCTAATGTAAAAATTCTGGTGTTCAAAGGATAATGTGAAATAAAGGAAGGATACTTTGAGTGTTAAGTCAATAGAGTCCAGATAAAGATAAAATTATGTTTGGTAAATGTATAGTTCAAATTAGAGCACAGTCATTCTCAGCACGATAGCTAATACCCTGTTTTATGACAATTTTGTCATATCACTGTATTAGAAGCTATTGGTTTCCCTTCCATAACCCTTAGGCACTCCTGTAGGCACCAGGACTCTGAATGCTGGTCCTCTGCCTAGGGGATTTTTCTGGCTAAAGGAAAGTACTAGGCTTATACACATTGTGGCAGGTGGAGGATGCTACCCTGATAGAATGACCTCATAAAGGTGAAGATGATTGGGAAATGTTTGCTTCTTGTCCCTGTGACTTCATGCTCTTTGATATTAGATGTCCTGATTTCTGGCCAATAGGGTGATGAATTTGGACCAAATACTCTACCAGGAGACACAGTCAGGGTTTCACTATTCATAAACTTTGGCTGCTTCCCAGACACATTAGGCATCTCTTCCAGGAGCCCAACAGGCAGAGAAATCATTCACTATACTAATGACTGTGAAGAGATAGGGTTGCTGCTCCATAATGGGAGCAGGGAGGAATATGACTGGAACTCAGGGAATTCACTGAGTTGCCTCTCGTTGCTTCCATCTCAGTGATGACTGGACAAAATCAAGGAAACCCGGGGTCCAGAGTCCTCAGGGATCTGTCTGTGCTACCTCACGAGGCAGGCAACTTAGGTCAGCAGAAGTAAAGATTCAAAAAGGTCAATTCTAGATGGGGAATAGAAGAGGGAGCAGTAAATATCACATTCTGCCTTGGGACATCAGCAGTAGCTGGAATTGTAGGTTATCCCACTAATACTATTATTGTCTTTGTTTAGGGAATGTGTGTAGGTTTATGTGTGTGTGTGTATATGTGAAGAGGGAGAGAGAGTGAGAGAGGAAGAGACAGAGCACCCCTTTGTTGAATCGGTAGCAGAATGGATTACGTTAAAGCAGAGCGCTAGTGAATTTGGGTGGTGCACAGAAGGGGTAGACTGTAGTAGGTGTGCCTGTGTCCCACTCATAATACTCACTTCCCAGTATATGCCTAGAGGTTTTTCCTGCATTCCATGGTGATTCTCCAAGCCTGGTTTTTCTCTTTGGCTATGGGGACATTCTTGGTCCACATGTGAGAGAGGCCAGATGTGCTAGGGAGCTAACATCCCTGGGAGCACTCCTCAACTAATGACAAATTGGAATTGATAGATACATGCTCCATCTTTCTTACAGCTCAGGTTGAGAGACAGTGTTCTATCTCTCAGAAGTTCCCGATAATATTGTACCACAGTTGCCCATGATGGGAACCTGCTTTTTAATGCACCTGCATTATTTTCCTTTCCTTTTTTGTCTCACTTCCCCACTCTATGACCCCCTACACCTACCTGGGGATTATTCCCTAAATATAAATTATTCAAATCATTTCTCAGAGTCTACTTCTCCAGAACCCTAATCTAAGACAATCACCTTTACTTTCCTAAAATAAAATTCAGATATGATTGTAGTAGGTTGAATCACGTTTCCCAGAAAAGCTGTGTTTTTAGTCTTAATCCATGTTTCTGCGGGTGTGAATAGATGGTAAGAATATTTCTGAATATGTTAGGTGATTCAGGGTGTGGATTCATCTGTGAACGGGCTCTTCAGAGGGCATATACAGGTGTGAACAGCTGATTCAGAGTGGGCCTTAATACTCATTACTGGAGGCCTTATAAGGAGAGCCCCAAATTCACAGAAGCCAGGAAGAAGATGACATTGTCCTGTGATGGGAGGTAGAGACACAAATAAAGGAACCCTAAATATTGTCGGAGGACAGCACCGTGGCAATACAGATTCCAGGAGAGAGGAAGACCTGCTCACATCTTGATTTTGGTTTTGCCTTGCCTCAAGACTGTGAGCCAATAAATTCCCACAGTTTAAACCCAGTTATTATGTAGTATTTGACATAGCAGCCTGGCAAACTAAGGCAATAATGTAAGCTATTCATCTATATAATTCCAAAATTCTATATAATCTCCTACTTTCAATTTTATAAAGGAAAAATTAAAGGAGAATAATTTATAATAAATTAATATGTACTTTGTTATGCAAATTATTGGCATCACTGCAGAAGGAAACATAATGAAATGGTGAGATATTATAATATCAATTGACAGGAATCCCAGGAGCAATAAATGAAGACTTGCACAAGGACGATTGTTGGCTGCTCAAGTACCATGGAACGATTTCCTAAAACGGTGGATAATTTAATAACTCCACAAAACAAAGGACAATCCTCCCTTAATGTTCACAATAATTGAAGCAAAGAAAATTAAATCCCTTAAACCTGCGATTTCAAAATTAAATCCCTTAAATATGGAATTTAAAGGGAAAAAGGGAATTTAAAAATCCTTTTAGTAAATCAATGATGGAAGCCCAGAGGATTCAGATTATAGACAATATTATAGTAAAGTTATTGCTTCTATTTAGAGGCACTAAGTCTTAAGCAGTGAGTGGTGTATTGGAGTGGGGTGATACTGGCTTCCAAGAGTCGACCATACATATTTCTCCCCAACTTATGGAGTGGCACCAAGTTGGCAGTTTGAAATCAGTGGCAGTGGAAATATCCACCCATGAAAAGCTGCAAAGCCAATGTCTTAGTTTGCCAATCTGCTACGATAAAGACTGCACAGTGGGTTGGCTTAAACAACAGGAATTTATTGGCTATGGTTTCAGAGGCCAGAAGGCTTACTTCCTACTGGGGTGGGTAGTATCCCAGCTGGCCAGAAATTTTTTGGGGTTTCTTGCTTTCAGTCGTGTGGTAGAATCCTCTCCTTTTTTTCCAGGTTCCTGCTGACTCCGACTTCTGGTTTCTTTCTAAGGCCTCCAGTAATCCAGACTAAGACCCAACCTCATTCAGTTGGACCACACCGTAATTTAAAATATCCTCTTCAAGAGATCCTATATGCAATGGACACATACCCATAGGAGGGCAGATCAAGCGTAAGAGTGCATCTAAACTGGGATACACAATTCAACCCACAACATACTAGAAATCAGTTTTTTCCCCTAAAGTGCCAGGGGAACTTGTGCACATTTAAACATTTATCACCACACCTCTGGCCATAAGGCTCAGCAGCGTACAGTAGGGATAGGATATAAGGTAGTGTAAGGAAAATCTCAGTCTTAGGGATTGTGAAAGACACCAGACAAAGTAGAGCAGGTAAGTCAGATGCCAGGTTCTGCTTCTCTTTACCTCTTAGGCATCATGTGAGGCAGAATGGGACTTCTACTTAGCGGTACTTGGGACATGGGAGTTAGAAGGAAACAGAGAAGGAAAACAATTTGTTGCACAAATTGTCTTCTGGAAAAGTCCTGAGAAAACCTGTGTCAGATTCTTTGGGGAAAAGATGCTGGAAGAGACTGCATTAGTGAGTCAAATGAAAAAACAAAAAGTGCCACTGTGGGAAAAGAAGGAACATGTCTGCATACTTCAATCTTTATTCCAACTTTACGTATACTTGAAACTGGAATGAAGGAGAGGCAATGTGGAAATGCAGGAGATGCCAAGGGGGGAAATGCCAACATAGAAATATGAATGAAGATGAGCCTAAGGAGTAACTAAGGAAGACAGATCCCAGAAAATATTGCAGCACATATGATAGTTGCTAGGAAATACTTTTAATTATTTTTTTTTCATTATTTGAATCCATCTTCTTTGGTTTTTAGCAACCTGCTCACCTATGCCCCTAAGCTGGTGGGTCTTCGTAAGTGGGATTGTAAATATGAATTTAAAAAGGTATCATTGGTCTCTTTCCCATTTCCACTTTAACTATACACCATATCTTCATATCCCATCCCACATTAGTACTTTCTTCTGAAAATTAAATTGTACAAAATATTACGGTAACTATGCAAAGACCTCAGGTAAACAGTAACTGCATAAATGGTGAATTCTTCAGAGAAGAATAATACATAGCACCACATTTGTAGTTATAGAAGCATCATCTTTTTACTTAGAAAATAATATGGTTCAAAAACACAATTTTTTTTTCTCAGGAAATCTACGAAACTGCCCAAATTACACTGACATTAATCAAAATAACAATAATGGTAATTTGATAGGTTCAGAATATTTCTGTGCTAAGTAAATAACTTTACATTACTAAAGTTATCTGATCTCAAATCAAGACTTCTTAGGAAAGATCTTTTAAATACTCCAGAATAAATGGACAATTATCTTCACCTGAGTGTTTATTTCTCTCTTCTTGTACCATGGCTTGAGTGCAGCTTGGGAAAGAGTCACAACTCAGATTTTTCCACAGCCCTTCTTGACCTAACCCGAGTTGGTTTCCTACAAACCAAATCCCTGCAGCTTTCCTATCCTGGCAAAGCTGGGAAAGCCATAAATATTTTTGGCAAAGCAGGGCCCTAAAATAAGACAAGGTTTTTTATTTCAAGATCGCATAACATTGGTCAAAGTGGCATACTGAGGCAAATAGCTAAAACATATTTTTAAAGCAAATGTGTAGTGATATAGAAATATTTCTCATACTAATCCATATCAACCATCTAGGTGAAGTTTCAGAACACCAGGCTATACAGGATATATTGTTCAGATGGAGATTATAAACCAGGCTAGATTCTAGTAGATGAAATGAAAAGCTCTGATGTAATATCAGCTTTTCCGAAACTGAGCTACTACTTCGTCAGACTGAAAGTCCCAGAGACTTAAGAATACTCCTTTGATCAGTGTTTTTTCAAACTTTTATGTATTTCAGAATCACATGGAGGGTTTGGCTGCCCTCAGCCACAGAGTTTCTGATTTGGTAGATTGAAGGTGGGTCCTGAAAATGTGCATTTCTAATAAATTTCTTGCTGCTGGTCATTCAGCTGGTCCAGAATCACCTTGAGAATTATTGCGTTAAAGTGACTTGGAGGTCACAGCAAACCTTCAGGGGAAAGAAAACCTCAAGGCCCCATCAATACTGCATTTTTGTATAAAGTTTACTCAGGCTAAATGCACCAAAATCTTGCAGCAGTCATTCACTGATGAATAGTCTTTATTCAAAGTGTTAAGTATTAATCGCTGTAGCATTCAATTTCAGAATTTCAAAAGCTAGTTTTGAGAAGTCAGTAAAGGGAAAAACCCCAATCCCAGGACTCATACTTTTCTGCCTCTGCATGGTTTCATTATCATCTCCGAAATTTACTGAATTGCAAGGAGCCACAGTGATAATTTGCATTGAGGGAACTTTATTCTTACTGACATCTAATTTTTCTCAAAGGAACCCCATACCCTTACCTACTCCATTGGGTGCACTAGAACTGCAGCACTCCAAAATGCTCTAACATGCTTTTCAAATATCTTATTTCAGACAAGAAAAAGAGACTATAATATAATACATGGCAACTCAGTTTAAGTTTCTTTCCCATTAAAAAATATTTTTATTGAGAAATCTTTATACACATACAGTTCATACATGGTATACAATCAGTAGCTCACAGTATCATCACATAGCTGTGTATTTATCACCATGATAATTTTTAGAACATTTCCATCACTGCAGAAAAAGCAATAAAAAGAAAAAATAATAAACTTATACATCCCATACCCCTTACCCCTCCCTCTCATTGACCACTAGTACTTCAGTATACCCAAATTTTTACCCTTATTCCCCGCTATTATTTATTTCTTTTTTATCCTGATTTTTTCACTCATCTGTCCATACTCTGGATAAAAGGAACACCAGACACAAGGTTTTCACAATCACATGGTCACATTGTAAAAGCCATATAGTTATACAATTGTCTTCAAGAATCAAGGCTACTGGAACACAGCTCAACAGGTTCAGGTACTTCCCTCCATCCGCTCCAATACACCATAAACTAAAAAGGGATATCTATATAATACATAAGAATAACCTCCCAGACAACCCCTTTACTCTGTTTGAAATCTCTCAGGCACAGAAACTTTATTTTGTCTCATTTCTGTATTCCCTCTTTTGGTCAAGAAGTCTTCCGCAATTCCATGATGCCAGGGCACAACTCATTCCAGGAGTTCTGTCCCATGTTTCTAGGGAGATTTATACCCCTGGGAGTCATGTTCCATGTAGGGGGTTCGCAGTGAGTTCACCTGCCAAGTTGGCTTAGAGAGAGAGGCTATATCTGAGCAACAAAAGAGGTTCCTGGGTGTAACTCTTAGGCATAATTATAAGTAGGCTTAGCTTCTTTGCAAGAATAAGTTTCACAGGGGCAAACACCAAGATTGAGGGCTCAGCCTGTTCAATTGGTTGGTTGTCCCCACTGCTTACGGGAATGATAGGAAGTTCCCAGATGGGATGTTTAATATTCATCCTTTCTCCCAAGTCCCCCAAGGGGACTTTGCAAATACTTTTTGATTCTCTGCCCAAATTAGTCTGGGATATGTCAGTTTTATCAATCTTTTAAAAAAATCTTTTTATTGAGATATCTTCATGCACCATGTAGTCCATCCAAAGTACACAAGCAGTGGCTCACAAATCATCACATATTTGTGTCTTCATCATCATGCTCAGTTTTAGAACATATGCATCACTCCAGAAAAAAGATAAGAAAAAGAAAAAAGAAAAAAAAATCCATCCCATACTCTTTATTCTTCCCTCTCATTGACCACTTGTATCACAATCTATCTAATTTTTTTTACCCCCTCCCTATTATTTATTGTTTTTTTTGTCCTTATTTTTTACCCATCTGTCCATACCCTGGATAAACGGAGTGTCAGCCACAGAGTTTTCACAATCACACAATCACATGTAAAAGCCATATAATTATACAGCTGTCTTTAAGAATCAAGGGTACTGGCATAGAGTTCAATAGCCTCAGGTACTTTCCTCTAGCCACTACAATTACATCATCACCTAAAAAGGGATATCTATATAATTCATAAGAATGACCTCTCATTTCTCAGAGTGCCCCATGGGTGGGCTGAGTCTCGTAGGACCCGAATGGGGACAAGATGGCTGGTTCATGGGGGAAATCTCAGAGGCTTGAAAATATGTGTGCCTAGAAGCATATTTTTTTTTTGGCTTTTAAAAGGGTGAATTTAATAAGTTGCTAGTTTACAGTTCTAAGGTCAAGAAAATGTCCCGATTAAAACAAGTCTATAGAAATGTCCAATCAAAGGCATCCAGGGAAAGATACCTTGGTTCAAGAAGGCCGATGATATTCAGGGTTTCTCTCTCATCTGGAAAGGCACATGGCGAACACAGTCACAGTTTCTCTCTCGGCTGGAAGGGCACACATCATCTGCTACTTTCTCTCCTGGATCCCTGTTTCATGAAGCTCCCTGGGAGGTGTTTGCCTTCTTCACCTCCAAAGGTCACTGGCTTGTGGGCTCTCTGATTCTCATAGTTATGTTGTTCTGCTCTGCTCTCTCTGTATCTCTCTCATTCTCCAAAATCTTTCCTCCTTTATAGGACTTCAGAAACTAATCAAGACACACCCGAATGGGTAGAGACATGTCATCACCTAATCCAGTTTAACAACCACTCTTGATTAAATCACATCTCCAGGGAGATGATCTATTTCCAAATTTCAAACATACAGCATTGAATAGGGATTAGAAGAAATGGCTGCGTTTACAAAATGGGATCAGGATTATAGCATGGCTTCTCCAGGGTACATACATCCTTTCAAACTAGCACAAAAGGGGTATCTTTTTTTTTTTTTTTTTGTAAGATTAATCATTGAATTAATTGTCACAAATTTACTCTAATGGGCAAAGACCTACAGCTGCCATCACCAACCCCATATTAAGTTTGGTACTTTAAGTAGCTAGGGCCAAATTCCAGTACTTTCCTTTACTCCATGAGTGAATAGAAGCATATTTTAAAAGCAGTTTCTCTTCAAAACACCTTTTTATACCACTTAATATATACCTTGATTCACCATGGCAGTAGCAGCAGTGAAATGGGCAAAAGTAGAACTATCTTGAAACATTTATTTCCAATCCAAAATGGAGCTTTATATCACAGTTGTCATAAATTTACATACTCTTCTCTTTCAGATGACTATAATTGCAAAGTAGAACTTGCTTTGACATCCAGTGGCAGGATGATAGTATTTACCACCCTTCTGTGGATATTCCATATGAATACACACGACCTATCCCTCAACCAGATCCTGTGCATAATAATGAAGAAACACATGACCAAGTGCTGAAAACCAGATTAGAAGAAAAAGAAGAAAATCTTAAGCATGGGTCCATGATAGAACAGCTTAGCAAAATGTTCTTTACTACTAAGCACCTTTGGTATCCTCATGGACAGTATCACAGACATCATAGGAAACTGAATTCCCCAAAAGAGGGATGATTTTGAAGTTCTCTTTAGGAATCAAAGAGAAATATTATCTTTTGCCTTATTTGCCATTTGAGAAAATGTAATCTGGTGTACTTACTAATATGTTTTATAGTAAAATAGTAATAAAATATCTTTTTATATATATTAAAAAAAAAGAACAACCTCTCAACTCTAAAATCTCTCAACCATTGATACTTTATTTTGTCTGATTTTTCTCTCCCCTCATTTGGTCAAGAAGGTTTTCTCAATCCCATGATGCAGGGTCCTGGCTCATCCCCATTTTGACCATTTTAAATAAGGTTGTCTTTTGTTGTTGAATTGGAGAATTATATACATATGCTTCATATATTGTGAATAATTCTTAGATATGTGGTTTCCAAATATCTTCTTTTATTCTTTAGGTTGTCTTTTTACTTTCATGATGAAGTCCTTTGATGCACAGAAATTTTTAATTTTGATGAAGTTCCATTTGCCTATTTTTCTCTTTTGTTGCTCATACTTTTGGTATCAAGTCTAAGAAACCGTTGCTTAACACAAGGTCCTGAAGAAGCATCCCATATTTTCTTACAAGAGTTTTAAGTTTTAATATTTAGGTCTTTGATCCATTGTGAGCTAATTTTTGAATAGGATGTGAGACAGGAGTTCACCTTCATTCTTTGGCATATGGAGATCCAGTTTTCCCAGCATTATTGATTGAAGAGGGTATTCCTTACCTATTGTGTGTACATGGTATGCTTGTTAAAAATCCATTGGCCATATATGGGAAGTTTTATTTCTGAACTCTCAATTTGATTCCATTGGTCTAGATGTCTGTCCTTGTACCAGTATCATCTTATTATGACTGCTGTAGTTTTGCAATAAGATTTTAAATTTACACTTTAAGTTTTAATACAATTGGACAGTGAGTACCAGGGTAGATTGTATGGTTTTCCCCAAGTCCTCCCTACCATTTTCTGTGAGAGAATCTCAGATCTCTGCCATATGCTCACACTTCTCAATGGCACTAAATACTCACTTCCTACCACGGTTCCTCTCACATTGGCCGTGTGACTAGTTTTGGCCAACGGAATGGAAGCAGAAGTGATCTACACAATTTAAGGGCCATGGGTTCTGCCATGACCCTTTTCTGCTGCCATAATACTGACATTTCCTAGACAGAGACAGATCCTCTGACCTTGTTCTGGAATACAGACGACAGGGAGCAGAGCCCTAGCTGCCACGTACCATGATGTGAGAAATCAACTTCTGTTTTTTTAAGCCACCAAAATTTGGACTTTAACTGATATCACATAATTTAGCAAAGATACAATGTAAATATGTATAATATGTAAAACAAAGAAGATACTTTAGTGGCCTCCTTTTTGGAGAAGAAGCAATGGAGAATCTGGAAAGGATGCACAAAATTTACATAGTCTTCATCATCTCATTTTACAAATGATAAGTCTCCAGCTCTAGAAAAGCTAAATAATTTGCCTAAAGTTAAACCATTAGTAAATGGACTCACTATTATGTTCAAGAAAATGAAAGAGAGATAGTAATAACTGAGTACCCTGTTCCAGGCAATGTGCCAGTTTGTTAGATTCCATTGAAGGCTAATGTACAGAGATTAGAATGCTATATTAGAGTTCTAAGATTAATATCTGTTGGAAACTGTTGAAATTTAAAAGTTTCCTTACCAACTTGAATTTTCATTATACAACTGGTGTTGGAGAGGATACATGGCGTAGCAGTGAGGCCCTTGGCAAACTAATGCCCAGACCACTAAACAGATGTACACTTAGTATGAAGATGAATACAACAGGTTTCAAAATATTTGAATTATAAAACTAATTTTCCTCAATATAATTCCTTGGCTGCCAAAAAATATTCTGAAAGTTTGCATCCTTGTTCTTACCTTGCTTAGGGGGAAAGTATATTCTCGTCAGAATGAGGTGAATATCTTGTTTAGTTATACTTCTCATTTTATGATGGAATCGTCCCTCCCACCCAATATCCTTCTTATGCTCTAATACCTTGCTTTTCCTTTCCAGAATAACCAATCCTTCTTTTCAGCTCACAAAATCAAGGTGAGGTTGACCTTACCTTCAGGCCCAGTAGAGGCATATGCATCAGTATTTCCCAGCTTCCTGGCCTGGTGATTGGTTCAGTTACGGGCTATGATCTAATTGGGACCATGACCATGACCACAGAATCCAGTACTGTTAGGAAAGACGCTCTCTTCTCAACACTGGATGTGGAGTCTGGAGTTGTAGTGGTATTTGATCAAGAAGGGAGACTGTGTCTCCAAATGAATCCCTTATGTAAAGGGAAATCAATCCAAGATGGCGAACCAGGTACTTGTGATATTTGAGCCTCAATATTGAGCCAGCCAAACCTCTAAACTTTTTCAATCAATTGAATCAATAAATTCCCTTTATACTGAAGCCAGCTTGGTGATGGGGTTTCATAACTTACAAACTGAGAGTACTAAGTTATAACATAATAAATGAACAAAGATAGCATTTTTCAGCCTCTTATGAGTTTAGAAAATGCAAGGTTAGCCTTTTTGACATTCACAGACTCTGGGTGACTGACAAGATTATTTTGGCTAGGATGTCAAATTCTGAGCCCAGGTAACCTGACCAAATGTCACCCTCTAAGACTTAACAGCCGGCTGTTTTTCTCTTTTAATTCCAAAGTCATCAAGAATCTATCCTCATTCTGCCTGTTTTCTTTTAAATGTGCATGGATTATTGGGTATTTTTACCCTGTTTTATTCTAGAGATGAGACAAAAAAACTTTCTATATTCATGATATTTGGAGTTGTTAACTAAACCAACATGTATTTATTGAACAACCATGATGTCCAGACAGGTGTTAACATATCACATCCTGGTAAGAATAAACTTTATTGCAACAATACTCTATAAAGAATGTGGCCTTGGTATGTCCAACATAGCGACTGGAAATCATGCCTGCAAATTACTAGGTTCAGATTTCTGTCACTAATGATACCTAGAAACTTTTTTTTTTTAATTCAAGGCTCTAAGAAGAAAAAAAATTAAAAAGAATAGCATGACAGCCTATTACATTTAAGGATAAGTATATGTAACAAATGAAACATAATAGTGAACAGAATTTGGAAACTCTTTACCAATTCTCTATCATTAGCTTGAAACTAGTGAAGTATCTCTGTTCAGGTATGGAACCAATTTGTTTTTTACATTTGTTGTCCATTTGTCATCCATATCCTCTTATTTATACCCCTAGTTCTTCTGTAAGAGGATAATCACTTATTTGTATCAAATTACTTATAACTAATAAAAACTCTTAGGTTAAATCTATAGTTGCTTTCCAAAATTTAATATATAGTCTTTGCCAACTGTATATATTTAAATAGGAAGGTCATTTCACTTCTTGCTGTCAGCTAATGGCTACTGCTAGAATTTATTATACTGGGACTGGCTTCTGTCTCTATTGGAGCAGCCCAAAAAACTTTCTGTCTTCTCTGAGTGTTCTCTGTCTGCTGTGTCTGTGTTCTGCCAGAGGCGTCACAGTTGCAAGGAGGGAGTACATATTCTCCAGCTTTTGGCTGGGAGAATAAATTCCAGCTTAGCTCCAAGCTGAAAATGAATTCCCCACTAGGCAAAAGCAGGGACTTGACTATACTTTCTGTAACCGCATTACAATCACCTTTGGCCTCAGAAGCCTGGAACCATTTCATGTTTAGTAACATCCTACACTAGGGTCTATAGGAAATATGAAGGTACAAGGCCATGCTCTCTGTATTTAGCAATGTAAATCTTTGCATGGGAGACAACATTCGTATGCACAGAGAGACATACATGTACATATACACACATGTACACCTTGAAACTAATACAACACACAGTTTAGAGCAAATTTATTATTTATTATTGATGATAAGTGTGTTGGGAAGAAGTAATCAAGGTAAGTTTAATCAGTCAGGAAAGACTTCATGGAGAAAGTAGAACTTGAAACATTCTTTGGAGGTTAGGGGGAGACTTGAAAGTGAAGTATAGGTTGGTTGAATCAAAGCATCTCCCAGTGAGTTGAGTCCTATTATCAATTTAGTTAAGAAAACCAAGCAAACAAACAAACAAAAAACTGGCCCAGCATTTACTCGTCCTAATGTAGGCCACATTTCTATATGCTGAATTCCTCTCCCTTTAATTGCTTGTTTTGGCCCCACAGCATTCTAGCCTACATCGTTTAACTTTCATTTGGTGGTGCATATTTAAACAAGTTTCTAGTGTTGTATTAGAAATGTTCAAATCAAAATGTTCAAATGTTCATAGTGTTCCAATCTAACAGAAGAGAAGGCATGTGTTTTAAACCTGATTGTCGTGTGAACAACTACTAAGGCTAATTAAAAACTTCACAAGATGTTTCATGTTTAAGAGTCATTAACAAAGCAGTCTTCTCCGTGTGCCTAAGTGAACCCATAAGGGTGCAGTTTTTTTGGTTTATTAACTGCCCTATGTTTGTTAGAAGTCTTTATTATAAGTTCAGTCATTCTGCAAATATTTCCCTAATGCTTTTAAAATAAATAAAATCCAAACTTTGCCTCTAAGCAGCAATAAAATTAGGAATGCATCAAAGCAAGAAATTCAAAGTAATGTGGCTGTGAGAGAGCTCCTCTGTTCAAAGGCATTCGAAAATGATCTTAGAAAGGTGTAATATTTATATGTCAAGTTTATCTTACTACAGCTTTAGTTCATATTTGGAAAAACATTTCCATCCAGTTGCCATTGATTTTTGGAATGTGTTCATTCACTTTATTTGTTCCTTCAATGTATTTATAAATACTTCCGCATCGTACTGGGACACTTTTAAAGGTTAAAAGAGTATCTCAAGGGTTTGTTTTATGGTAATACAAATAAAATGAACACCATTTACACAATTTACTGAAATAGAAGTATGCTACTTGTAAAGTCTAAAAGTAGCCCTTTGTACTTTGTGATTTTAACACAACACCCTCATCTTACTTGGCCAAATGCCTTTAACAAAACAGTATGCTGAGAGAGGTCAAAAGTGAACTTGCTACTCATGGACTCTAAAAATGACTAATTCTTCATCACGCTAAGGGAAATGTCCCACAAGTCTATAATATAAATTTATGTCACCCGTTTAGTACTGATTTCAGCATCAGCCTTTCTCCATTTTCACGTATACAAAACCACACGTGAGTCATGGTGTAACCACCCCTATAAGCAAAAAATAAATTCTCAGGAAGGATGAAGTCCAAGCACAGTCTGATGCGTTCCTTCTAAAATTCACAAAGTTTTTAACTTAAGACTCTCTTGCTGAATATGCTAGTAATTCAATGCATTGACTCTAAAACATTTATGTTTTTTAAAATGCACTTTTCAGAAAATATCTGGTATATTCCCAACTGTGTTTAGTAACAGACAATAAAGTTAGAAACAAAGCAAATATAACTACTTCTCTTGCTTTTCCTTCTGCAGTTACACTATAAATCTTAGGTATACACAGAATTTCTAGAATCCTACCTACCTAATTATAGAAGACTTTTGGAAAACTAAAATATCATCTTTGGGTATTGATTAGCAGTCAAATACAAAACCTTGCTACGTTTTATCATTGCAGCTCATTGTAAACTGTGATATCCTGAAACAAATGGTGCAAACTATTGATCCGAAACTTACTAAGTTCGGCATGCTGGTAATAACTGATGTTATTACAATCAGTTGCTTAATGGATCTGGAAATCTTTCAGGGATATATGAAAATATCTCAAACACTTCTTTATGTTTTTTTTTCAAAAAACAAGTTAATTGTTGGACCCACGGGTTTTAAAAATTTCTTTGAGGACTACCTATGTTTATCATATAGTCAATGATATGAGTTATCTGATATATACGAAAATACTCTAAAGATACTAATTAATAACAGCAAGGGTGGCAAGCAGCACTTTTTTTTTATTGTGCGATAATTACTAAATGAAATGCAATTATAAATTTTGTGGTAATGATTGAATCTAGGCCACTGATCTTAATAGCTGTAAATTATAAGACAAAGTATAACAAAGAATAGCTTCAAAAATGGTCCCATCCATGTGTTCAACATAATGAGCATGTCAAGATTGATGTGTCTACCTCTCTGGACTCTAAGCCTACCAACTTGATGGTTTTCCTTCATTTAGGGAAAGCTCAAGAAGGTATTCTTGTATTAATGTTGATAAATACATATACTCCAAATCTTCCCCTTACCAAAAAAACCTATTAAGTTGTTAGGGAAATTTAGCCTTATGAGTCTTTCCATATCTTTGCAAGGCACCAGCAGAAAACTGCTTGAAGCAGTAATATCTTTTCCACTCACTTGAACCCTTTATCTCTAGGAGAATTCTCCATTTTCATAAGACTAAGTTTCTTATGACCCTATTCTAGATCTGCCTTTATATACCAATTGTTTTAGTTTTTAAGCTGCCAAAATTCAGTGTACCAGTAATGGAATGGCTTGTAAAAATGGAATTTATTAAGTTGCAATTTACAGTTCTAAAGCTGTGAAAATGTCCAAATTAAGGCATCCAGATAAAGATACCTTTAACCACAAAGAAAGGGCCTATGAAGTTCAGGGTTTCTCTCTCAGCTAAAAGGTTACAAGATGACATCTGCTAGCTTTCTCTCTTCATTTCATAAAGCTTCCCTGGGGGTAGGTGGTTTCCTTCTTCATTTTAAAAGGTCTCTGGCTGTGTGGGCTCTGTTGGCTCTAAAGCTTTTTCCAAAATGGTTCCGTCTTAAAGGACTCCAGTAAGCTACCCCATCTTGAATGGGTAGAGACACATCTCCATGGAAACCATCTAATCAAAACTGGGTGGATCACCTCTCCATGGAAACAATAAAAAAGCTCCCATCTGGCAATTTTGAATGAGGATTAAAGAACTTGGCTTTTCTGAGGTATGCAACAGATTCAAACTGGCACATCAATGAACTACTAGAGTGACTAACATATAATAACTATTTTAGTATATGTTATAATAAAATTTAAAAGTAAAACCATAACTCATACAAATATAAAATGACTGCATCAAATATTTTAATTATTATTTGATTGGAAACAAGTGAGATTTTTTTTTCTGACGGGCAGGCACCAGAAATCAAACCCAGGTCTCCGGCATGGCAGGCGAGAATTCTATCTGCTGAGCCACTGTCGCCATGCCCACAAGTGAGATTTTATAACTAGTTCAAAGGAGAATTTTAAAAACCAGACATGTACAAGCAATAAGGAATGCTGAAAGGAATACACAAAATAGGTGCTAAACTTGTCTATCCAAATGACAATAATCATTTGCATTCTACTGGATATATTTCATTTAACTTTGTATGGATAAAAATAATTTGCATTGTTTCCGGTTTTCTTACAGGGTTGTAAACTAGCTCAAAGGCAATGAAAGGTAAAGATAACCCAATAGCGTACACAAGATAGGACACCAAGATGGTAGCAGAAATCTACCCCCTTGTGTTATTTTCATGATTGCATTGACAACAGGTATTTTGCACACATAATTACGTTTAGTAATCAATTGACCTTAGCTTAGAGAGATTTATCCTGCTGGGTCTAACCTAATCATATGAGCCCTTTAAAAGGAGAGAGTTTTGGGTGGGCCATGGTGGCTCAGCAGGCAGAGTTCTTGCTTGCCATGCCAGAGACCCAGGTTCGATTCCTGGTGCCTGCTCATGCAAAAAAAAAAAAAAAAAAAAAGAAAGAGGAGAGTTTTCTCTGGCTGGTAGTAGAAGAAGAAGTCATAGACTCAAAGCACATGAAAAGTGACCTATCATTGGCAACATCAAGATGAAAGGGGAAACTTATAAGATGAAGGGTGCCACATGAAAAGAACCTAAGAGTAGTCTTCAATTGCTGAAAGTGACCCCTGACCAACAGCCAGAAAGAAAAGCAGGACCTCACCTCAATCACAGAACTCAAAAGAACTGGGTTCTGCCAACAACCTAAATAAGCTGGGAAGCAGAGTTTTCCTCAGAGCTTTCAGATGAACACTCAGCCCAACTGACACCTTGATTCCAGCCTTGTGATGCCCCAAGCAGAGAACCCAGACTTCAGACCTGCAGACCTGGGCAATAATAAATGAACCCCTTTTTAAGTTCCTAACATCATGCTAGTTTGTTATGGTACGAAAGAAAACTTGACACCCCTTATTCCTTTCTGCCCATTTTACAAATACCTGTCATAAAATTAATAAATATTTGTTTTTACAAAAAAGAAAACCATTATCTATAACTTAGAACTATCCCCTTAGAAGATGGTATTAAATTTTTCTATAAGAAAGGGTCAAAGATTTGGAGCCACAAGATCATATAGTTGCAAATAGAAAACCTTCTAATTTTATTAGACTTACTGTATATGTAATCTGCAAAGGAAACCATATCTGGAGTCCACAGGCCTCTTTACTCTGTGACCATGATTTAAAACTTAATAAGCACTGCTCTTAAGAGTCGTATCAGTTTTTCCAAGCACTGCCCTGCATTGATAAATACTTTTCTTTTATGAAGAAAAGTACTTGTGAACGTACTGACTGCGGTCCTTTCCTGGAGGGAAGGCAGCTTACTTTCTATCACTGGCAAAGGGTTGGAATGAAAGCATAATCATTTGTATTGAGAGTCTGAATCAAAGGTGCCAGATTTGAGGGCTTTCACCCTTGATTGGCTGGCCTTTGGGAACAGGAAAACAGAAAGAGGAAATGTCCATGTTTGAACTGGCAAGTGCCACGCAATCTTTATCCAGCACTGACAAATCCCTGCTGTTGGAAACCTGCAGCAGTTGTGCAGTTTGTCTGTGTGCATTAATTACCACAGGCCAAGTGAGTAAGCAATAGGCATGCAGAGTATTAAAGACCGAGAGAAAGGCAAAAGCTATACATACACATATTCCTAGAAATGAAAGTCTTATTCTCATTTGGCTCCTGAATCTATGGTGAAATGCATGTTTTAAAAAATCAGGTTGATATTTTAAGTTCATCTTCAAAGTTTGTATTACAATATATTGGGGCCATTATCAAGTATCTTTTAAAGAAGGTTACCTGTTTGTTTGTTTGTTTTTATTTTAGGCAAATAGAATTAAAGTAAAACATTTTATTAACTAATCAAAGCTCCTCCCTCTCTCCTGCCTCTCTTTTTGCTTTTTTTTTTTTAAAGTTTTGGAAATATCACATTCAATTTCTTCCATGAGTATAAAGCAATGTGCATGAGATAGAAGTGCTTCTGAGTAAGCTCTTGGTGCCTCAACACAGTGGTTCAGCCTTTTGAAACAAACCTGATTCATTTTACAGCACACACCATCACTCCCAGATATTATCTCTTTTGAAAGTACCATGCCTGGCATATAAATGAGTAGTAAATCAGTTCATTTCAGCAAAATCATATTTAAGAAACAGGACTTAGGAATCAGAAAAAAATTTTAACTATTTTTTTTAACTTTAGTGTTTAGGGAAAATTGTACTCAATAATATTACCTCAGTGTAACATTTTTTTACCCTTTATTATAGGCTATACACATATGTTTCTTTACTGATCCATCCTTCTACCTCAGAATGCTCAACTAGTTGAGAATTTTTGGCAAGAATACCCAGTTCTTAACAGCTGTAATCATACCGAGTTGGAAGCTAAGCAAGGAAAAGGAGATAATATATTTATTTATGTGTAACCAGACAGTTAAGGCAAAAAATGTTCTAAATTGCTCATGTGATGAGGACCAAAATGAACTTTATGTTTCCCTGGAAAAGTGGATGCAATAAATATTACAGAAAAAAGTAGAATTATATTTTTGCATTTTAACTTTAGACATTTGCTTTCATTGAAAAGATAAAATACAATTTAGGCCAACCTGTGTGTACTACTTTCCCTTTTGTTGCTACAACAAATTACCACAAACTTAAGGGCTTAAACAACAGATATTATATCATAGTTCTGGATGTCTGAAGTCCAAAATCAGTCTCACTGAGCTAAAGTAAAGGTGAAAACAGGGATCGTTCCTTTGGGAAGCTCTAAGGGAGACTCTCTTTCCGTGCCTTTTCCAACTTCCAGAGGCTTCCCACCTTCTTTTGCGCACAGCCTTCTTCCAGGAATTGCATCATTCGGACCTCTGCTGTCATCATTACTTCTCTTTGCCTTCACTCAGAGCATTCTGCTTCCCTCATCTAAACTCTTTTGATGACAATGGGTTCACTTGGATAATTCAGGATACTCTTCTCATATCACGATCATTCACTTAATCACAGCTGGAAGTCCCTTTTGCCACATAATGCAACATATTCACAGTTTCCAGGGATTGGGATGTGGACATATTTGGGAGGCTTTCTGTTACAAATCTCTGTTAGAAGTTTATTTGAGGATATTAATATCTCATTTATTTTCACAATGATTTAATTCTCACCTTTGAAAGAAAAATTAGTCTGTAAGAATGATCCCCTAATGTCTATTGAACACATTCAATCTACCAAATACCATGCCAAGTGCTTCATGTACACCAACATATTTAACACTTACAGCAAACCTATGCTATTAATTTTATCTCACTGTACACGTGAAGAGACTAAAACATGGAGAAATTAAACTACTTGTCCAAGGTTCCAAATCCTAGCAAGTGACAGGTCTCAGCTGTGAATCAAAGCAGTCTGACTCCAATGCTTCTGCTCTTAACCATTTTCTATTCAACTTCTCAAGAAATTAGCAAACAATTTACATGCTCCTCGTATTTAATTAAAAGTGGATATAATACATCAAACTGTACTGTGGAAGAAGTGGTTACACTTGAGTTACCTCAGAAGACTGATATTTGTTTCCAACCTAGAGAGAGCACAATAGGACTTAGTTATTTAATCAACAGTCTGCAGTTTTAATAGAACATTAACATATGACAAGAGAAGATTCTTGGAGTCACTTCATTTATTTATAAGCGTATGTATGTGTGTTATGAGTAAAAAGTTGGTAGAACTTCAATACTAAATATGGATCAGTTTATTCAGATGACTTTTTTTCCAGCACTACTCAGGCAAATTGAGGTAAAATGTTTTGGGGGAAGGAAAGAACAGAAGGAAGATTTCCATTTAACTAGGACTATCCTAAGGGGCAGCCACCTCTCTTCCAAATGCTGCTCAACAAGCTTTAAATTCCTAAGCACTCTTTTATCCAAAGTCACTCCCTCCTTTTTTTTTTATCAGTATTATAATTAAATAATCAATGATGTAATTGTTTATTTCATAGTTATTCCTTGGTAGATTAACTTCCATGAAAACCAGAACCATATCTGCCATGTTCACCACTTACTATAACGATTGATAGAGTGTAGTGTACATCATATGTTCTTAATTAATAATTGTTTGTTTGCTTGCTTATTTGGAAGGAAGGAAGGAGGGAGGGAGGAAGGAAAGAAGATGCAATCACTACTCTGAATTTCTGGATAAGAAATAGTAATACATAGGTGCATGTAAGGACTAAAATTGAGACAAAAGTATCAGGGTGCCTATGTCTAGATACAAGGTTGAGACTAGGTTCTGTGGTGAAACTAGTGTTAAAATCGGCTGTTGGAGGAGTCCAAGACAACAGCACGAGAATCCAGATACACCGCAGTCGAGGTGGAGAAGTAAAAAATCCACTGATTTAACTCCCTTTGTATGAAGTCAGGCTCATCCTGTTCAGAGTGAGGTGACTTTTTAAAGCGTTCTGCTGGTCTGGAAGGAACAGAGAACAGAAAATTTTGGAGAGGGAGCATTTGGGGGAAAAAGACATTGCTGAGAAATTGGGCAGAACAGAAGAACTTGAGTCCTCATGTCAGCATTGAAAAGGTCAACTTTTGATGCAACACATACCATACCATATGGTAATCATTTGTTTACTTTCTCCCTCATTGAACTGTAAGCAAATTGTGAAGCATAGATCATGTCTTTTGGCTTTGATATCCAGCAGCCAATAAAATATTTAATAAATGAATCACAGTACTGATGAATGAAGGCCATGATGAAGTCAGGGCAATATTGGTACAATACCCAGCTGGGACAGTTACCCGAGCCCAGGCTGCCAGGGAAATCATCACAGAGGATGCCATACCTGGGTTGTCTTGACAGATGAGAAAGTAACTAGGCTAAGAAAGAGGAAAGAGTATTCTTTTCAGATGAGGAAGGCTGTGCAACAGTAGGAAGGCCTGAGAGAATATAGCTTGTTCATGCACTGCATGTAACTTGATTTGGAGGGAGTAAATACCATGGGGATATGGTTGGGTGTTGGGGAGTGAGAAGGATGAGGCTGGCAGGCAAAAAGTTTGGGTCTTTATCCTGAAATCACTGGGGAAATCTTTAGACAACCAGGATAGTAACTGGATTGCTTTCTCTTTCCTAGCAGTATAGGGGATTGAATTATAAAGGGATCAATGGGTGGGGAGCCTTCTAGATTAAGAGAGAGAGGTAATTGCAATAGTTTTGGCAAGATGTCCTGACATCTGAGCTATTACAGTTCCAGGGTAAAGATGGAAGTGAGGAAGCAGGAAGAAGGAAGATAGGGCAGTGGATTAGGAAGTAGTTGTAGTCACTGATGTCTCTCTCCCAGGCTTTAGACTGGTACTGTCTAGGTATGGTATTTGCCATGAGAGGTGAGAAAAGGCAGAAAGAGGCTGTGGATGTGGGTGAGCACGTAGGGAGTGCAGTTCAGACATTAAGTCTGAGGCACTGCTGGAAAATAATAACAAATGGCATCATTAGCTGCTCACTTTTTGCCGGGCAGTTAAATAATGCTATTTGTTATTATTTTCATGTATCATGAACTTCAAATAAGATAATATACGTCAGCACTTTGGGGGAAAGTACAAAGTACCATATTATTATATGGATTTGTATTTATCTGTCCCTTTCTGTACTTACCATATTTAGAAGAACAGGGCAACAGGTTTGTTTCTTTAAAACCAAGAAAATCACCCTGTCCAAAAATTTAAAAGATAATAAATCGACACAACGTCATTTATTACTCTTCTTTTAATGACTTAGTGGGACTGTATTTAAAAACACTTCTAAATAATGCCTTCCTCTACAACCAGTCTCCTGAATTGAAAACAGGTTATGTTACTTTTAAAATATTTCTTTAATTTAGTACGTAAAATATTTGTATAGAAATTTAAAATTTATTGCTCACTTGTTCTCAGTTCTCCTAAAGCACGGGTCTCTTTTTCTCACTGATGCACTGCGGTCTCTGAAGAGAAGCCTGCCTGCCAACTGGTTACTCCAGATACTAACACCAGTGTCTGCCTGCAGCACGAGAATTCATCATTTCTCGTGTTTGTGGTTGCTGTTCTCAGCGCTTCTCCGTCTGTGCCATGGGATGAGTAGCTTTCAGTGCTTCAGCATAACACATTGCTCTAGCACTGATGCTTCATGTTACCCAGATAAACTAGTCACTGAAGTTTATAATCCTTTATTTTCCTTTGAAAGTTAAACTGGTTTATTGGGTAGACTATTTACTATGGATGAGAGGTTCTATAATAGGAAAAACATGTCGAATTATAAATGAAGTGCTGGCTACAAAAATGAATGAGTTCGACATTTTTCTCATTGGTCCTTGAAAGTCCCAAAACTCTCTCATGCAATCTGGTCCTCAGGAAGAAAATAGGCTGGAGAATGGGCTAGGGATATGTACTTAAGAATTAAGAAACTGCAGAGTATGCCAATTAAATACATTATTACTGGAACAGTTTAGAGTAGTGGAAAGAAGCCTGAATTTAGAATCATGGACTTAGGTTTAAGAGCCAACTCTGTTGCTCTTATGATTTTGGTCAAGTATCTCTATAATACTCAGTTTTCTAGTCAATGTCCTGTAGATTTTATGCATTTTCATACATTGATGAGATAATATGCATTTAAGTTGTCATACTTATTCTGAACACTGAAGATTAGTCTGATGTATATCCTAAGGTTTAAAAATAACTTTAATAGGAAGAACTACATATTAACGTTTTCACTGAAAACAATATAGCAATAACTAAAGTGAGAGCATGCTTTACAAATGCATCCATGAACTATCCAAAAAAGGCATTTGCCACTATGCTAATTTTTATCTACACAATAGCAATGGTATGTATGCACTAAATGTAGACCATTATTTTGTGATGTGCTGGATTGAATCATGCCCCCACAAAGACATGTTCAAGTCCTAACCCTGGGTCCTGTGAGTGTGCATTCATTTGTAAAGAAGAACTTCAAAGATCCTATTCGGAGGAGGCCAAATTGAATCAGACTGGGCCTTAATCTAATGTGCCTGATGTCTTCACGAGCAGAGGAAATTTGGCTGCAGTTAGGAAAAACTGGAGAGGAACCTGAGAAAACTGATTGTCATATGACAGAGGATTGCTGAAAAGCCATCACCAGAATGCTATAGACTTTGGAGAAGGCATGATCCTATCAATACCTTGGTTTGGCAGTTCTAGCCTCCAAAACTGTGAGACAATAGATTCCTGTTGTTAACATGGTATTGTTACAGCAGCCATTGTGTTGTATTTGTTATAGCAGCTCTGGTAAACGAAGGCCCATGACATAATAAAACTTAATGAAACATGCTGATGATGACATTGACACTGCATTTGTAAATTTCTTTTTACCTTCTTATATAAAATAACCTGGAAAAATAAAAACGAAAATTTGGAAAGAGGGCTTCCTTGATGATCTTAAATAAAATAGTACGCATTCTCTCTTCTCTTTTCTTCCTTTATTTTTATTCTTCACACATTCACTACCTTAAAAATAATTTTGCTTGCAAACTGCAGGAGAGCAGGGATTTTGTTTTTTTCATTATTGTGTCCTCAGTGTCTAGACTAGTGATAGGAACAAAGGTTGCCCTTAGTGAACACACGTGGAATTAATGAATTCTTTCTGCCAGATACTGTATTGCTTTTCTCATTCAATCATCCTTTGAGTTAGATAATAATAGTAGATATTGCTTTTGCACAGGCAATGATCTTAGTGCCTCACACAAAGAAATTCATTTGACACTCACAATAACCTTATGAAGTAGCCTCATTTCACAGATAAGAAGATTGAGGCATGGGGAAGTTAAATGACTTCTCCAAGGTCGTTTCTCAAGGGAGGGGTTAAAGTTGGATTTTAACTGAAGCGTGCTGACTCTAGATTCTACGTTTGTAGCTACTATGTCAGGAAGCAAGAGCTATCAGAAAAATACAGTAGGGGTGAGGGGAGAGAGAAATTACGTTTGATAGGGTGGTCTAAGAAGGCCTCTTTGAGGAGGTGACAGTCAATTGAGATTTAGATGGAATAAAGGACGGATGGATAGGAGAGAAAGGGTATTCCTGAGAGAGGAACGTGTAACTAACCAAAAAGTCCTGGGAGATGGGAACTAGTTTGCCAAGTCTGAGGAACAGCAGGAGTACAAGAAGGACAGAGGGGTGAGAGGGCAGGAGAGTGATGATGAGAGCATTGAGGTGTGCAGGAACTGGACTGGAGAGAACCTTGTGGGCTGTTGTAAAAACTGTAGATTTTGCTATAAAGTGAGGAGCCATTTTGAATAAAAGTATGTCATGAAATAAGTGGTCTTGCCAATAGCAGGCAGCAGTATATTAATTAATGTGACTTTGGAATTTGCAAATGAGTAAAATATATGAGAGAGGAGACCACAAGCAGATCTGAATGATGAGGAATTCCTAAAGGCAGAATCCAAATGGCAGATACTTAATGAAGAAGCCCCAGAAATTCAAATGAATGTGATCGCGTGGACAGGGAAATTAGAAAAGAACAAAAGAAAAAAGATCGGTCAAACATTTGGAATAAAAGCAAATAGTCCCAAAGCTCACAAAGAGGAACCCCCGTCTCAGAATCAAAAATGCCAAGAGAAGTAGAACATGGAAATTAATTTAACAACAGCTTTAAATATTATCATCTGAATGAATTAAGCTCTTTTACCTCTTCAACTGCCTGTGTATTCAGCATGGCTGGCACTGATTGCTTTTGGCTGAGGCTAAAACTTCAAGAACTGTTCTCTAAGTCAAGTCTGATTAGAACTCCCAGAGTTGGGATCTCAAAGAGATGAAAAGGAGATTGTAAGGCACCTACAGCTGCCAAGAGATATACAAGGAGTAAAGGAAAGGGAGGAAGAATCACTGCACCAAGGAACCCAGGCATAACACACTTTAACCTCCACTCAGCACAAAGCCCTGCTTTTACTGATCACTGCAGGGTGATTAACCAGGCTACCTCCTCCTTGCTTGTATGTTCTTAAAAGTGCCTTGATTTTTGAAACACGTGATTTCTTAACATAAACTCTGCACCAGCCTCACATCCATAACTCTGCAGAAATGGACAGGGATTGGGGGACAGTGAAAATTCTGAAATATTTCACAGAAAAAAACAAAGCAGGATAACCATAAGGGATGAGCATTAAATTAACATCAGCTTTCTCACTGTCAACTGCAAGTTGAAGCAAGGTGAAGACCTTTCTGTTTGTATGCAAGGACTAAATATTATTCACTTATTTACCCTCTATGAAAAAAAATAGCAAGGAGAGGTCTATTCAAGCAGAAAAATAAGGGGTTTTAAAAAAAGACTATTATTTAGGTTACAACAATATTGACAAGCAGATATGGCCCCAAAAGCTATTAGGGTAGGAAAAAAAAGGAAAATTCTTGATCATAATAAATATTCTCTTTCAAGTGTCCCAGATTTAAAGATATGACATTCCATTTCCGTTTATCTGAGTCTAATCATAGTGAATTCTGTAGTGAATCTTATTTTTATAACTATGATACTATAAATGGTTTTAAATTGATTTTTAGTACTTAGAATCAATGTATACAAAAGCTAGGAAAACTCAATTGCAATTACTAAACTGAATGTAGGCTTATAAACTTCTATTGTAAAAATAGTAACTGATAAAAATCAGCCAGTGAAAAGAAGGTCAAGTAAGGGAAACAAATTAGAGGCTAATTTCCTCATATTTTATTTTAGAGATTCAAATCAATTTAATTTCAACACTGATGGGTCAAAAAATTTTAGCCACCAGAAAAGCTTAAAAATTACATATTTTTAACAATGCTAAATCTTATGAAATAAGTCAAAGTGGGGGTAGGGTGATGAAGAGATCTATATTTTTCACATATTACACTTCAAAAGGATTTGAATGTTTGTTTCAATGTGCATTCCCTATTTTTATAATATACAAGCTATTTTTAAAAGTTAGCTATGTGTACTATTTGTATTATTTATTTCTAGACCTTTTGAAACAAATCTTGGAAAAAAACAAAACAAAACCTGATTAAGCAGCTTATCTTCCCAAGAAGAACCAAATGGTTCATGTGTACTTATTCATACAAGAAACGATGAGAAAAGCTAAATAAGCTCTTTTAACAAATGCTGTAAACCAGAAATCAAAAACTGGCAGCCCAGGGGAAAATCTGGCCTACAGAAATGTTTTGTTTAGTCAACATAGTGAATTTTGCTTGCTTTTTTGCTTTTAATTGAAATGTTGCTGACATGAAGTTCCACATAAAAATCCAGATTTCTGGCATGTCTTGAAAACACAGAAGGTCTTAAAAAGTGATCTGTAGCTTCCTCCTGGGAGTAGCTTGGCTGGAACTCAGAGTCAAATGAGTTAGGCTAGGACCAGTGGCATATTTATTTAACTTTAACATGCATCAGAATCACCAGGAGTGCATCTTAAAGGTGGAGTATTTTTTCCCACCCTCAGACTTTCTGTTTCAGAAGGTCTAGGATGGGGCCAATGCATTTGCACTCTAAGAAGTTTTCAGGTGATGCTGAAAACCACACTTTGGGGACCACTGGAGTAGGCCATGCTCACCAATCACCATCATTGTAACCTTTCTGAATCATGTATTTTTGTTACCTAGATGGCCACGACAGTTACTGAAGTCTGTGTCTCCTGCTTTAAATCTTAATTGCAATTATTTTTCCAATTAATAGGCAGCTTTTCTCATTTGGAAAAAGCCCATCCTTCATAGTTGGGAGGAAGTGCCAAATACTTGATTATATTTGAGCATGTGGTATAAAATTAGCCTTTATTTGTACTCATATTTCACTAGTTTATGTTAACACTCAATCTGTTATAAATTATAATAACTGGTGTTTTCATATTTGTTACTGTAATTACAAAACTTAGATAACACTAGAATTTCAGGAAAGAATAGATTAGTTAAGAGAAATATATCCTAATAAATTGAAACACCTCTGGAATGAAGCACAGCAACTGATTACAGAGCTTCTCCTCAATGGCCTAGAAGTTGGGGGGGAAAGAGTAAGATAATAAAGGAGAAAAGGATATTTATTTCACATTTCAAAAACTGGAAATTTGTTCATAATTTCTAGGACAATCATAAGCTTTGTTGTTCTTTCTTAGTTTCCTGGAGCTGCCTTAACAAAGTATCACACATCTGACACCTTAAAAACAAATGTGTCTTGTCTTATAGTTCTGGGAGCTAGAAGTCCCAAAATCAAGGTGTTGGCAGGGCCATGATCCATCTGAAATCTGTAAGAGAAGATTCTTCTCTTTCCTGCCTCTTCCTACCTTCTGGTGGTTTGCTGGCAGTCCTTGTTGTTCTTTGGCTTGCAGCCATAGCACTTAATTTCTGCCTCCTGGGGCACGTGGTAATCTTCTGTTTCTTGCCTTTGTTCTTGTTTGTTTTGTCTTGTTTTGAAGCAATGTTATGAAAAACAAGAGAAAGTTACTGAGATGAGTGAAAATACTCTTGAATTTCTTGTATATATTCCAGTTCATTTTAATTTACACAAAGCTCTTTATGTCAAGCTCTAGTTGCAGATATACCTGGATTCATGGCCTCCTTGTTCTGCCTGCTTTAGGAGGAACTGTGCCCTGGGGGAAAATTACACTTCTATAAGCCTTAGCTCCCTTAGCCATGAAAATTAGGATGGGTACTTATGAGACTTCGGAGGATTAATTGAGCTGATGCACACAAAGTCCTTAGCTGATGCTTGGTACTTGTCATGGTAATTATGAAATTGATCATTCTGATAACAGTGGTCACATTATTCAACTTTGTTTTAGTTTCTTGGCTTCTAAAACTAACACCTTACAGTGGAGTTGCTTAAAGACAGGAATTTATTGGCTCATAGTTTCAGAGGGTGGAAGGTTTGCTTCCTTCCTGGGTTCACATCTTCTGGTTGGCAAAATTTTGGGTTCCTTGACTTCCATTTCAAGATAATGCATATGGCAGTATCTTCTCCTTTCTCTTCTGGGTTCCACTGACTTGCAACTTCTGGCTGCGCCCCATGGCTTCTCTCTCTGTGGCCTTCTCTAAAAGTCCCCCATAATAGAATTAAGACCTATCCTGATTCAATTGGGCCACACCTTAACTGATTGCCCAATTTAGATAAATAACTTCATCTACAGATCCTATTTACAATAAATTCACACCCACAGGAATGGATTAAGATTAAGAAAATGTTTTTTACAGTACTCAGCTCCAAGCTACCACAGACCTCATTTCTTTTCGCTTCGGATATGTTAGCAAACATACATTTTTATGACTATGATAGCAATACCAATTACTGGATTTGTTAAAATTTGTATAAAATAATTTCTGGGTTTGTCAGAGGCAGATTTAACACTAAAGTGAATAATTCCAATAATGGTGGGGAACCATAGTACTGCATAGAGTAAGATTTTGAAAACAATCAGAAAAAAAAAAAAAGAAATAGCAGAATTTGGCTTAAAGCAATACAAATAAAGTTGGTGACAGCCACTTTGCATAACCAAGACCAAACATCATCAACAGTTGCATTTCTCTAAATTTTACTATTGCTGACAGAATGGTGAGTGAGAGAACAAAGTTACCATTGAAATTCACAGATAAAAAAGGCCAACTTCAATAAGTCACTGGGATATTTCAACTACATGACAACAAACTTTGGGATAATCAGTAAAAGCTAGACATTGAAATTGTTATCCAAACAGACTTGCTGTGTGAAAATCAAAGGAAAAATCAGTAGAAGTGACAAGAGCACAGGAATACAGAGAAGGCTGAACAGTTCTCAAGTTCATAAAGCATAAATATGAGTTCCACTCTGAATTAGGCAGCACGATTCTTCAGTTTTACTTTGTCCTTGCTTTTATTGAGACTAGCAATGTATAAGTTTAGGGAAAAGCTAAATAGTGGCACTATTATAGCATGTTTCTGTCTTAGTTTGCTTGGACAGTTACAGCAAATATCACAAACTGGTTTTGGCTTAATAACAGGAATTTATTAGCTCATGATTTTGAGGCTAGAAGTTCAAAATCAAGATATCCACAAGACTTGCTCTTTCCCAGAGTCTGAACTGTTCTGCTGCTGGCTTCTGTTAGCGATCTTTGGGGTTCCCTGGTTTGTAGCACTGTCTCTCATCATATGGCAATGTCTTCTTCTTTGGCTGGCTCTTCATGTTCCCTGACTTCTGGATTGATGTTTCTTCTCTTTTTAAGGCTTCCCATAATATGAACTATGACCCACCATAATTTAGTTGGCTACACATTAAGTAAAAACATCTTCAGAAAGTCCTATTTATATGTGAGTTCATACTCTCAGTAATATGGATTAAGATTAAGAACATGTATTTTCTGGGGCATGTAACTCTATTAACCACATGTTCCTAAAGACCTTTAAAATCTCATTATGAATAAGTCTTTCAGTGGAGAAACTACATTTGGCTTTCAATGAATATTTTACAAAACAAAAGTAGAATAGTAATGAAAGTAACATTATTACTTTCATTTTAAACATTGCTGTGTTTAGAGCAGACATTTTAAGCTTATTCAGGAAAATATTTCAGTTACTATTCTAACAGTAAAATGATCTGGATTGTGTAGAAAGATGAAAGAAAATTATAGTATAGTGGGGATACAAAGAAGCGAATTTCCTTCTTTCTGGATCTGAGTAATAGTTGAGCAGGGTATAAAGGTCTTTAGAAACAGCTTGTGACTAATTTATTCATGCCTCAGAGCAATTTTATAAGGCCATGTGCTTATTTTTACTGAGTGCTAAATGATATGTAAATGAGATGCTTCCTCATTGGATACATTAAAACAAAGAAAGGTGATGCTTTCTTCCCAAAGTCTATAACATTCCGGTGCTGATTTCCTGACAATCCTTCAGGTTCCTTCGCTTTCATCTCCGCAGTGTATCACAAGGCGATGCCCTATCCTTCTTCTTCCAGATTCCACTGACTTCCAGATTTTGGCTCGTCCCCACAGTTTTTTCTTCCTGTGTCTAAATTTCTTCTGCATATAGAAGATACCTGGCTTAAGGGCTGTGCTCATTCAGTTGCGCCACACCTTAACTAAAATTACACCTTCAAGGGGTCCTATTTACGATGGATTCACAGCCACAAAAATGTGTTTTAAGATTAAGAAATGTTACTGGTTTATTTGCAGGTTGATAGTGCATGCAACAATTTTGCTGATATCATGGATGTTTCAAAATCTTTTGCATATAAGCTCATGACATTTGCAAATAGGGGATATCTTACTTTCCAGTTTGGGTGCTTTTTAAAAATTCTAGTAATATGTATACAACCTAAAATTTGTCCTTTTAACCACATTTAAATATATAATTCAGTGCTGTTAATCACGTTCACAGTATTATGCTACCATCACCCCATCCATTATTAAAGCTTTTGCGTTGTTTCAAATAGAAACTCTGTACAATTTAAGACTTGCCTCCTTATTCTCCACCTATAACCCAGCACCTGGTAATCTAGAATATAGATGCTAAGTCTGAGTTTTGTATTTTAATATTTCCTATCAATGAGATCTAAAATAGCTATAATTTTATGTTTGGCTTATTTCACTCAGCAGGATATCTTAAAAGTTCACCCATGCTGTTTGCAAGGATCAGAACTTCATTCCTTTTTTAGGGCTGAATGATATTCCATTGTGTGTATCAAGGAAGACTGAAATAAATGGAAGGATATTCCCTGTTCATGGATTGGAAGATGATACATTAAGAAATAAATTCTACCCAAAGGGATTTATCAGTTAAATTCAGTCCCAATCAACATTCCAATAGCCTTTTTGACAGCAATGAAGAGCCTAACTTCAAATGTATATGGAAGGGTAAGGACCCCCAAATAGCTAAAACTGTCTTGAAAAAGAAGAATGAATTTGGAGGACTCACACTTCCCAATATTAAAACATATTACAAAGCCATAATAATCAAAAGAGCAAGGTACTGACATACAGGTAGACATTTCAACAAATGGAATCAAATTGGGAATTCAGAAACCAATCCTCACATATATGGCCAAATGATTTTTAACAAGGGTGCTAAGACCACTAAAATGTGAAAGAATGGTCTCTTCAAAAAATGGTGTTGGGGAAAGCAATAACATCAACAGTGGACTAATGTCATCAATATGGCAGACTAAGATATCCCCTGAAAAAAACTCCCCAGAGATGCAGCAAATAAAAAGACAAATCCCACTTGCTTAGAACTCTGGAGAATGATAGAGACTGGAGAAGGACTCCACAAATGCTGAATCAAAGAAGTATAAAAATATCAGGTAGAAAACTTTTGTTACATACCCACTGGTCCTCTCATTTCCTCCTCACTTAGTCCTGTGCAGCATGGAAGTTGCTCAGAGATAGTGGATCCTTCCCACCTTCCACTGGGGGCACATACTATAAAGCTACTCACAGCAGTGAGTTAGAACTCGAAGCATATCTAAGCACAGGAAACCAAGCCCAGAGAGACTCAGCAACAGAACACAAGCTGCTAAGGAGTAGAGCATACAAAAGGATGCTGAGGAGGGCAGCCTACAAAAGAGACAAAGAGAGATTGGGGTAGAACATGGCTGCCAAGAAGCGACTCACTCAATCCAATTACTATTGGCTGGACCAGTTAAACACAAAACAGACTTTTGGGAATGGTACACCTTTCTGGATTGATGCCATCTGGTTCCCCATAGTGTGGTACCCTAAGCGGGAAGAAACTGAAGGCAGAAAAGCCTCAGAAAGAAATAAAAGGGGTGGGTTGGGGGTTAAACAGAACTGATAAAACAGGAGATCCCAGGACTGAAAAATGTAAAGAAAATGGAGACTCAATGAGGGAGAGAATTTAAGTAGATCAGAGGAAGTGGGGAGAAAATTCTGTACCCAAATAAACAAAACAGATAAAGATTCCAAGAGAAGGATCAGAGGAAAGGAAGCTTCCTCTTGGAGGTGAAACTATTACACAAAAAGTGTAATCTTAAAAAGTGTACCACACATCCAGGGCAAGAAATGCCTGAAGAGCTGAGAAAATCTGATCAATTAAACCAGGGGTACTCTAAAGGTCCAGAATAAGTTGGACCAAGCATCAAAGAATATCCTCAACACAAAGCCAATCAGCAATAAAACCCTAAACAAGAGGGAGAAACTGACCTTCAGAGTTAACTCATCAATATATTTAGTTGTCTAGCCCTCAGCAGGAAGATGTGGTCCAGAGGAACAAATTAAAACTTCAAAGGAGACACAGAATTTGGAACAACTAATCATAGGTTTTCAAACACATCTCCTAAATCCACTCAAAGAGATGAAGGAAGATATGACTAAAGAGTTAAAGAAGAAAATGTTTGAGAGTTAAGAAGAATTTGTAACCATATAAAGAAACATAATAAAAATTATAGGGATGAAAGGCACAAGAGTAGAGATTAAAAATACATTAGAGGCATACAACGGCAGATTTTAACAGGCCAATGTAAGAATCAGCCAATTAGATGAAAGGACACTCCTAATAAGACAGGCAGAAGAACAGACAGAGGAAAGGATGGGAAAAAATTGAGCAGTGTCTCAGGGATTAGGGTGAGAGCATGAAGCACATGAACATACAAATAATGGGTATTCCATAAGGTAAAAAGAAGGGAAAGGGAGCAGAAAGAATATTTGAGGACATAATGGCCAAAAATTTCTCAACTCTTATGGAAGACATAAAATATGCATATCCAAGAAGTGTGATGTTTTCAATTCTTTCTGCTCCCTTTCCCTTTTTTTTTTTTTAACCTTATGGGATACTCATTAATACATACTAATTAAAATGTCAAATGTCAAAGATAAAGAGAGGGTCCTGAAAGCAATAAGATAAAAATGATTCATCACATAAAATGGATCCTCAATAAGACTAAGTACCAGTTTCTCATCAGAAACTATGGAGCAACAATGCAGTAATATGATATATTTAAGGTACTGAAAGTGAAAAACTCCCAGGTAAAAATTCTTTATCTGGCAAAGTTGTCCTTTAAAAATGAAGGAGAGTTGAAGATATTTACAGATAAACAGAAATTGAAAGAGTTCATCAGCAAAAGACCTGCTCTACAAGAATTATTAAAGGTAGTTCTGCAGGTTGAATGGAAAAGGCAGGAGAGAGTAACTTGGAGAAGTTTGAAGAAATGAATATTATCAGTAAGGGTGATTAAAAGGATAAATGCAAAACCCAAAAATACTGTATTGTCAATATACTACTCTACTCTTTAATACCGATAAGAGTCCCAATGCAATTGAACAAAAAGGCATTTTCCCTAATAACAGACATGCAAAATAAAAAGTGGTAATGTGGTAAAGAAAAGGCAGCATAAAGAAGGGAAACTGAAGGATATGGGAGCAGAAGATGTGTATGCTTGTGAAGCTAAGTTGATATCTTTACAAATTAGTAGGTTATAAATGTAGGTTGTGTAAGATAAACCCTGGGGTAACTATAAAGGAAGTATATTAAAAATATACAGAAACAGAAGTTAGAAAGCAATGAGTCAGATAAATCATAGAAGATCAACTACACAGATTAGAAGGTTGCAATATAAGAAAAGAGAAACAGACAAAAAGGTGTGACATATAAAACTAAAGGACAAATTGCTGAAGTACTGCCTTTACAGTAACAATACTGAATTTAATGGATTTAACTCCACAATCAAAAAGACACAGATTGGCAGTATTGATAAAAAAGTATGTTCCAACTATATGTTGTTCAAAAGAGATGCACATTAGGCCCAAAGCTACCTTTAGGTCAAAAATGAAAGGTTGTAAAAAGATATTCCATGTAAGTACTGCCAAAAAAGAGCCAGGGTAGATATAATAATATTGGACAAAATAAACTTTAAGTCAAGAGCTGTTATAAGAGACAAAGCACACTATATATTAATGGAAGGAGCAATCCATCAAGAAGAAATAACAATACAAATATTTATATTTAGACACTGTGAACCAAAACACATGAAACAAATAGTGGCAAAAGTGAAAGTAGAAATAGATACCTATTCAATGATAGGTGGCAACTTATAATGCTCCACTCTCATCAAAAGAACATCAAGACAGAAGATCACTGTCCAGGATTGATGACATGTTGGGTCACAAAACAAGTCTCAATTATTTAAATCTTTTTAATTAATCATTTTTTTGGTAAAAAAAGTGTCTTCTCTGCCTATAAAGCATCTTCTCTGACCATAAAGCATTTTCTCTGACCATAATGGAATGAATCTGCAAGTCAATAATAGGTAGAGAGCTGGAAAATTCATAAATATATGGCAGTTTAAGAAGATACTCAAACAATCAGTGGGTCAAAGAAGAAATTGCAATGGAAATAAGTAAATATTTTGAAATGAATGAAAATGAGAACACAACATGTTAAAACTAATGAAATGCAGCAAAGACAGTGCTGAGAGGGAAATTTACAGCCCTAAATGCTAATTTAAAAAAAAGAAGAAAGAGCTAAAATCAAAAAACCTAATTGCACACCTGGAGGAAATAGAAAAAGAACAGCTAATTATTCCCAAAATAAATAGAAGGGAAGAAATAACAAAGATTAGAACAGAAATAAATGAAATTGGGAATTAGAAAACCACAGAGAGAATTAAGAAAACAAAAAGTTGGTTCTTTGTAAAGGCAATAAAATTGACAAATCCTTAGCTGGACTGACAAAACACAAAAAAGAAGGTACAAATAAATATCATAAAAATGAGAGTAGGGAATTACTAATCTCCCCACAGAAATAAAAAGGATCATAAAATGAAACTATGAACAACAGTATGCCAATATATTAGAAAACCTAGATGCAATGGACAGATTCCTAGAAACACATGAACAAACTATATTGACTGTACAAGAAATAGAAGACCTCAATAGACCAACAAGAACAGAGATTGAATCAGCTGCTGAAAACCATCCAACAAAGAAAACCACAGAACCAGATGGCTTCACAGATGAAATTCTACCAATAATTCCAAATAGAGTTAAGACCAATTGTATTTGGAAGAGTCTGTTCAAACTCATCCAAAATAATTTAAGAGAAGGGAGTGCTACCTAACTCTTTTTATGAGGCAAACGTCACCTTAATAACAAATACCAATAAGATACTACAAGGAAAGAAAATTACAGACCAATTTCTCTTACAATATAGATGCAAAAATCAACAACAAAATACTCCCAAATGGACTCCAACAAGATATTAAGAGAATTTTAAGGTATGATCCAGTGGGTTTTATCCAATTTAAGCAAAGGTGGCTCAACATCAGAAAATGGTTTAATTTAACACACCACAGTAAAAAAAAATGAAGGGAAAAACATATATGGTCATCTCCACTGATGCAGAAAAGGCATTTGGCAAAACCCAGCATCCCTTCTTGAGAACAACACTTAGAAAAATAGAAATGGAAGGAAACTTCCTCAACATGATAAAAGGCATATGAAAAGCCCACAGCTAACATCATACTCAATGGTGAAAGACTGAAATCTTTCCCTCTAAAGTCTACAACAAGACAAAGATATCTACTGTCAACACTGCTTTTCAACATTGAACTCAAAGTTCTAGGCAGAGCAGTTAGGCAAGAAAAAGAAATAAAAGGCACTGAAATTAGGCAGGAAGAAGTAAAACTTTCACTATTTGCAGACGATGTGATCCTAGATATGGAAAGTCCTGAAAAATCATAAAAGATATTAGAACTAATAAATGAATCCAGCAAAATGGCAGAGTACATGTTCAATGCAAAAAAATTAGTAGTATTTCTATAAACTAGTAATGAGCAAGCTTAGGTGAATATCAAGAAAAAATTTTCATTTATAACAGCAACTAAAATAATCAAATATATAGGAATAAATTTTACTAAAGCTGTAAAGGACTTATACTTAGAAAAGCACAAAATATTGTCAAAAGAATTCAAAGAAGTCCTAAGCACATGGAAGGACAGTCCATGTTCATAGATTGGCAGACTGAATATTGTTAAGATATCAATTCTACCCCAAATTATTTACAGATTCAATGCAATACCAATAAAAATTCCAATGCTCTACTTTTCAGGAATGGAGAGGCCAATTATCAAATTTATTTGGAAGGGTAAAGCATTCTGAACAGTGAAAAACATCTTGAAAAAGAAGAACAAAGTGGAGGACAAACAATTCCTGAATTGAAGCGTATTACAAAGCTACAGTGGTCAAAACAGCATGCTATTGTCAAAGGACAGATCTATTGATTAATGGAAATGAATTACAAGTTCAGAAATAGACCCTCACTGTCTATTGAGTGGCCTGCCAAGTCCACTCAACCAAGAAAGAACAGTCTCTTCAATAAATAGTGCTTGGAGAATTGGATATCCATGTGCAAAAGAATGAAACAGGACCCATACCTCACACCATACACAAAAATTAACCCAAAATGTATCAAAGACTTAAATACAAGAACCAGGGCTATAAACTCCCTAGGACAAAATGTAGGGAAGCATCTTCAAGATCTTGTGCTAGGCAATGGTTTCTTAGACTTTACAGTCAAAGCACAAACAATGAAAGAAAAACTACATAAATGGGACCTCCTTAAAATCGAAGACTTTTGTGCATCAAAACATTTTTTCGCAAAAGTGAAGACAGCCTACTAAATGTGAGAAAAGATTTGGAGACCACATATCCTATAAGGGTTGAATATCCAGAATGTATAAAGAATTCCTACAACTGAACAATAAAAAGACAAACAACCCAATTTAAAATTGGGCCAGTGATTTGAATAGACATTTCCCCAAAGAGTATATACACATGGCTAAAAAGGACAGCAATAGATGCTCAACATCATTCACTGCTAGAGAAATAAAAATCAAAACCACAATAAGATATAATTTCACACGCACTAGGATGGCTTAATTTAAAAATACAAAAAATTACAAGTGTTGGAGAGGATGTGGAGAAATAGAAACACTCATTCATTGCTGCTGGGAATGTAAAATGGTGCAGCCATTGTGCAAGATATATTAGCAGTTCCTCAGGAAGCTAAATATAGAATTACCATATAACCCAGCAATCCATTTCTGGTCTTTATACCCAGAAGAATTGAAAACAATATAACAAACAGATATTTACACACCAATGTTCATAATGACATTATTCAAAATTGACAAAAGATGGAAGCAACACAAGTTTCTATCACTGATGAATGGATAAATAAAATGTGGTACATAGGGGGCAAGATGGTGGTCTAGGGAGGTATGGAATTTAGTTAGTAATATAGGACAGCTAGTATACAGCCAGGGACTATCTGGAATACCTGTTTGGGGGACAAGTATAAACAACACACATCGTACACCAGTCTGAAATGGGTGGGAGAACCGACATCATAGTGCAGAACTGTAAGTAAGTCTCCCAAACTGTGGAGGTTGGTGCCCCTCCTCAACTGGCATGGCAGGCGGTTTTAAAGCACTTCCCCATGGGGAAATGAAGCAGTCTCTATCAGAAGCAAAGGAAGGTAGCTCAACCAAGCTCCAATTATTGTTTTCATGAACAAATCTGAACTGCTGAAAACAATCGCTGAGCAAAGAAAAGCCCAGAGCAAGCACAAAAGTAGTCCTAAGGTCTCTCCCAGCAGAGGTGAGGGGAAGAGGGGTGAAGAAACATACACACACACACACACACACACACACACACACACATACACACACACACGTAGAGGACAGAGGCTTTTGGAGCTGTCTGTCTGAGATCAGAATACTGCATTGAGGCTGTGCCCCAAGAAAAGGGGCAAATAGAACTGGGTACTCACTTCAGCTCTTGACTGGCAAACATGGGGGCTAAGGACTGGCTCTTAAAGGGAATCGTTTTTCTTTTTAAGTATTCTTAGTAACCCATTAAAGAATGCCTCAGACATTCTCAATTATCAGCACTGCCTCAGGCAACCGTGGCATTAAGGTATGTCAGAGAGATAAAGTAACTAGTCAGGCAAAATAATTCCCTGAATGGTGTATCTTCTCCAAGAAAATGGTGGGGGATAGTGCCTAGCCTAAGTGGTGGCTCTAATTCAGAAAATTCAGATTCCAGGGGCTGGGAAACAGAAATAGCTTAAGTCCATCTTCTACCCCAGCCTCTGTCTCAACCATGCCTCTGTCAGGAACAGGTTCTACTGAGAGTTAAAGGCATTGTACCACTTTATGCAGGTGGGGAGCTGTGGGATGACAACGCCACCTGTGGGCAGGATAGTAAAAGCACAGAATCAAGAGGCTTTACAGGAAACAATGGCTCCCTCCTGGGTCTCATCCTCAGGGAAACTTGATACTGATTACACCTTCCTCCTGAGACCTGGGCCTGTCTTGTCTGGAAAAATCAGATTGGGGTTGATCATATTTGGGGAGGTCCTCAATAAAGGGCTCTGCATAGACATGGAAAGAACCAGAAAAACAAGAGCAGAAAGATTCTGATCAGTTCACAGAAGCTATACTAGAGGCCTAGAATAAGTTGAACTTAATGTCAAAGAGCAGATGGAAAACAAAGCTAACCAATAGGAAAACCCTAGGTGAAAGAGTGAGAATGACCTCCAGAACAAATTAATCAAAGAAATCAGATGTCTAGACATCACAAAAAAAAATCACAAATCATATCATGAAGTACAAAGATACAGCCCAATCAAAGCACCAAACTACCACTTCAAGCAAGATACAGAAGTTGAAACAACTACTTAAAGATGTTCAAACAAACCTTTAAATAAAATCCATGAGTTGAGGGAAGATATGGCAAAAGAGATGAAGGATATAAAGAAAACAAAGGGCAAACATAAAGAAGAACTTAAAAGCATGAAAAAACAAATGGCAGAACTTATGGGAAAGGCACAGCAGAAGAGCTGAAAAACACAATGGAGACATAAAACAGTAGATTTGAAGAGGCAGAAGAAAGGATTAGTGAAATAGAGGACAGGACATCTGAAATCTTACACACAAAAGAAAAGATAGGAAAAAGAATGGGAAAAATATGAGGGCCTCAGGGAATTGAATGACAACATGAAACACATAAATATACATGTTATGGGTGTCCCAGAAGGAGAAGAGAGGGGAAAGGGGGCAGAAAGAATAATGGAGGAAGTAATCACTGAAAATTTCCCAACTCTCATAAAAGACATAAAATTACAGAACCAAGAGGCACAACTTAATTCAAGCAGAATGGCTCCAAATAGACTTACTCCAAAACACTTACTAATCAGATTGTCAAATGTCAAAGACAAAGAGGGAATTCTGAAATTAGCATGAGAAAAGTGATCCATCCCACACAAGTGAAGCTCAATAAGATGAAATGTGGGTTTATCAGCAGAAACATGGAGGTAAGAAGGCAGTGATATGATAATTTAAGAGAAAGAGAAAAACTGTCAGGCAACGATTTTATATCTGGCAAGCCTGCCCTTCAAAAATGAGGGAGGGAGAGTTTTAAGTATTTTCAGACAAATGGATACTGACAGTTTGTGAACAGGTGACCTGCTCTACAACAAATACTAAAGGGAGCACTATAGGCAGATAGGAAATGAAATGATGGTGATTAGATGTATAAACATAAGAAAGCTTGTACATGAGGGAGAACAAATGAATGTCAATATTGCCAGGTATTGGAAATGGGATAGTACATGGAAAAAGTACAATCAATGCAGACTAGGGTCTATAGTGACATTGTAATATGCTTCCATTGAGTGTCGCAAAGGTGATATGCCAAAGCTAAATGTCAATAAAAGAGGGATATGAGTAAAGGATGTGGGATTCTTGGTGGTGTTTTTGTTGTTTGCCTTTTTATTATTTTTGCTCTTGATTTTTTCGTCTTATTTCTTTTCAGAAGAAATGGAAACGTCCCCATATAGATTGTGGTGGTGAATTTCTAACTATATGATTATACTTGGAGCCATTCATTGTTTACTTAGGATGGATTGTATGGTGTTTGAATAAAACTGTTTAAAATAAACAGAAAGATACAAGTGATGGAGAAAATGTGGAGAGAGAGATGTACCTAGCTGCTGTTGGTAGGGAAGTAGAATGGTGCAGCTCCCATAGAGGGCAGTGTGATAGTTCCACAGGAGGCTAAGTATAGGCTTGCCATATGATCCTGTAACCCTGTTATTTGGTATATACTTGGAAGAACTAAAATTGGGGACACAAACGGACATTTGACACTGGTGTTCACAGCAGCAGTATTCATGATTTGCAAATGGAAAGGCAAACTGTGCTGTATACATAAAATGGAACACTGAGCAGTTGCAAGAAGAAATGAAGATGTGAGGCATACAGCTAGGTGTATGAAACTTGAGGACATTGTGTTGAGTGAAATGAGCCGGAAAAAAAAACAAAAAATATTGTAAGGCCTCACTAATAAGGACTTACAATAATGTGCAAACTCTGAGAATTGAATATGAGAGCATACGTTACCAGGGTACAAAATGTGGGCAGAGATTGGGCAATCAATGATTAAACAGTACAGAATGTTCAGTAAGATTTGTTATGAAAGTTCCTAAATTGTAAACTCTTATAGCAGTCACATCTATCCTGGAGTTGTAACTGTTATTTCTAAATTCTGAGATGCTGAACTTTTTGTGTGTTACCTGGTTGTTCCCTGGAACCTTGGGTGTCTTTGTGACACCTGAGACTCAGAATATGAGCTCCGCAGCTAGGAAAGTCAGCATTACCTCATATAGCAACTGTTAAAGAAGATAAAAAAGAAATCAGACTCCAATTAGAGATATGAATGAAGCTGATCTGGTTAGGACTAAGGTAAATCAGAACACAGGGTAAAGGATAATGTTGACTGAATTTTAAAACTTCAATTTCTGTGTGAGACCAAAGGAAGAAATGTTTATTTGGTACAAAATTTATATTTTCTGTAGTACGCTATCTAAATTAACATGTTTGTCCATTTAATCAAACAACATAATTACACGGAACCTTGAATGGGGAATGAAATCTTATTTTGTACAGATCAATGTAATATGCCAATATATCCCAGAGTAATTGGGGTAGAAAATATAAGTATTTGCAAAGTCCTCTTGAGGAACTAGGGGAAAATGTGAAAATAATTAACTTCCTCACCTGGGGAATTCCTGATATTCTTGCAAGTATTACGTAGTACTAATTTAGTAAGCCAAACCCTCAATCTTAGGGCTTGCCCTTATGAAACTTATTCCTGCAAAAGAGGAGCTAAGCTTACTTATAATTATGCCCAGGATTCACTCCCAGAGAACCGCTTTTATTACTTAGATGTGGTCTCTTTCTTCAAAACAACTCTGCAAATAAACTCACTACACTCCCCCCTACATGGAACATGACTTCTAGGGGTGTAAATCTCCCTGATGGCATGGGGCAGGGATGCCAGGGATGAGCCTGCCCCTGGCATCATGAGATTCAAAAAGTCTTCTTGGCTAAAAGGTGTAAAATAAACAAAACAAAATAAAGTTTCAGTGGCTAAGAGATTTCTAAGAGATGAGAGGTCATTCTGGAGGTTATTCTTATACATTATATAGATATTCCTTTTTAGTTTCTTGTGTAGTAAATAGCTGGAAGGAAATGCCTGAAACCATTGAACTGCTATCCAGTAACCTTGATTCTGGAAGATGATTACGTATTTATATAGCTTTTAAGGTGTGATCATGTTATTGTGAAAACCTTGTGACTGACACTCTCTTTATCCAGTGTATGGACAGATGAGTAAGAAAATGAAGAAAAAAATAATAATGGGGAGGGATAAGGGGTATGGGATGTTTGGGTGTTCTTTTTTACTTTTATTATTTTTTTTTGAATAATGAAAATGTTCTAAAATTGATTACGTTGATGAATGCACACTATATGATGATATCATAGGATGATTATACGGAATGTGAATATATCTCAGTTAAATTATATAAAAACACAAATATCTGAGAGAAATAGTTCATGACATTCTTAACATTGAATTATTACCAAATTGATAACTACAGTTAAAAAAAAACCCCATCCAATTAAAAAAAAAGGTGTATATATGCAATGGAATATTATCCACCTACAAAAAGGAATAAAGTCCTGATACATGTAACAACATTAACCTTTGAAAACATAATTCTGTGTGAAATAAGTGAGATATAAAATGACAAATATTTTATGATCTCCCTGATATGAAATAATAAGCAAACTCATAGTGTGAGAATCTAGCATATAGGTTACCAGGTTCTGTTTGGTGGTGTGGAATGGGTAGTTAATGCTTAATTAGCACAGAATTTCTATTTAGGTTCACTGCAAAGCTTTGGAAATGGGTGGTGTTGAATGTAGCACATTGTTGTGAGTATAAGAGACAGCAATGACTTACATATGTGATTATAGTTAAAAGGGGGAATTTGGGGTCATAAAGGTTACCCAAAATGAAAATTAAAAGATAAAACACAGGACTCCATAACACGGTGTACTTGATTGCAGACAATGGACTATAGTTAATTGGAGAAGTATAAGAATGTTCTTTAATGAACTATAACAAATGTATGACATTAATACAAGGTATTAATAATAGGGTAGTTTTTAGGAAAATATACTTAATGTAAACTATCAATGATAGTTAATAGTACTATTTTAATAAACTTCCAACAATTATAAAAAGTAACTACTCAAATAAAATGGTACAATGACAAAAATGCTATAATCAGTTTCAACAAAAGTTTCATACTTATGCAGAGTGTTGATGGTGGAGTGGTATATGAGAATCCTGAATTTATGCATGATTATTCACTAAACCCTACCAATTATCCAATAAAAAGTTTTTTTTAAAAGAAAAATATGGTTTTGGGAAAATTGGATGTCCACATGCAAAAGAATGAAGGTGGAGTCCCTATATAACACCTTATACAAAAAATGGATCATAGACCTAAGAACTAGAACTATAAAATTCATTGAAGAAAGCGTAGGGAAGCATCTTAAGGACCCTTGTTGGATAATGTTTTCTTAGATTTTGTTACCAAAGCATGAGCAACAAAACAAAAATTGAAAAATGAGACCTTGTCAAAATGAGAACTTGTGTGCATCAAAGGACTTTATCATGAATATAAAAAGATAAACTACACAATAGGAGAAAATGTTTGGAAACCACATATCTGATAAGGGTTTACTATCTAGAATATGAGAGGAAATCCTGCAACTCAACAACAAAAGACAAGCAGCTCAAATAAAAAATGGGCCAAAGACTTAAACAGACATCTCTCCAAAGAAGGCAAACCAATGGTTAATAAGAACATGAAACGATACTCAACTTCACCAGCTATTAGGGAATTGCAAATCTAAACCACAATGAAATACCATTTCATGCCCCCTAGAATGGCTACTATTAATAAAATGGAAAATCACAAGTGTTGGAGAGGGTGCAGAGAAATAGGAAAACTCATTCACTGATGTTGGCAATGCAAAATGGTACAACTGCTGTAGTAGACAGTTTGACGGTTCCTCAGAAATTTAAGAATGTAATTACTATATGATCTGGCAATCTAACTTCTAGGTATATATAGACCCAAAATAATTGGAAGCAGGAACATGAACAGAATTTCACACTGATATTCAAAGAGGCATTATTCTCAATTGCCAAAAGTTGGAAGCAAAGCAAATGTCCATCAACCAATGAATGGATAAACAAAAGTGGTATATACATACAGTAGAATATTATACAGCCCTAAAACGGAATGATGACACCATGTTGATTGAAACAAGCCAGCATAAAAGTACAAATATCATATGATCACACAGAAATGAATTTATTAGAATAAGCAAACTCATAGAGTCCAAATCTATAATAGGGATTATCAGAGACAAGGTGGATATAGAGAGTTAAGGCTTAAAACGTACATAGTTTCTATTTGGGAAAATGGAAAACTTTTGGAAATGAATGATGGTGATGGTAACACAACACTGTGAATATAATTAACAGCACTGAAATACATATTTGAATGTGGTTAAAAGGGGGAATTTTAGGCTGTATATATGTTACCAAAATAAAAATTTATGAAAAACAACATAGCAAAACAGGGAACCCTAATATAAACCACAGAGTATATTTAATAGTCCAATTTTAATAATATTCTTTCATTAATTATAACAGAAACCCACACCAATACTAGATGTTAATAATTGAGGGCCTATGAGAATGCTGTATTTTCTTCATTAGTCTTTCTAAATTTACATATTCTCTATTAAAAAAAGATTAGGAATATGTCTAATTGAAGTACATAACTCAATCTACTACAGTCAGTTCTCTGAATTCCCCAAATTACATATTCTTCCCACTTCCAAAATATATTTATCTGTTCCTTGTATTCCAAACCTTAAGTCATTTCAGTAATAACTCTACGTCTAAAGTCCCATCAAAATCAATTCAGGGGGGTGGGCCATGGTGGCTCAGCGACAGAGTTCTCGTCTGCCATGCCAGAGACCCGAGTTTGATTCCCGGTGCCTACCCATGCGAAAAAAAAAAAAAAAAAAAAAAAACAGTTCAGGGATGGGCCATCCTCTGGCCAAATTCCTCTTTATCTCATGGACCTTGGAAAACTAGAAAACAAATCATTCAATTCCAGAATACAATAGTGAGACAGGCTTAGGATAGACATTGCTCTGGTATAGATTTTATTGGAGCTTCAGAAAAAGGGATGGAGAGGATGGTAGGGAGACAATATTTAAAAACCCTATGGTTGAGAATTTCCAATATTTATGAAAGACAACAGAACCCTGTTCTAGGAAACCTAATGAATCCCAAGCAGAACAAACAAATACATTGTTTTCATTATAATATAAAACTGCAGAAAATAAAAAACAAAAAGATCTTAGATGCAGACAGAAAGAAATTACAGATTACCTGTAAAAGATTAAGTATTAGAACTAAGCACTAACTTCTACATAGTAACAAATAAGCCTAAAGACTAAGGATTGATGTCTTTAAAAAGAATAACATCAGAGAGAAAGCAACTATCATTCTAGAACTTTATTCTTGGTGAAACCCTCTTCCAAGATTGAGAGTATAAAATACAATTTCAGACAAACAAAAGATGAGAAATTTAATACTACCATACATTGCTAAGGGACTGTTCTAGTTTGCTACCTGACAGGCTGCAATATACCAGGAACGGAATGGCTTTTATAAAGGGGAATTTAAGAAATTGCTAGTTTACAGTTCTAAGGCCATGAAAATGTCCCAATTAAAGCAAGTCTACAGAAATGTCGAATGTAAGGCATCCGGGGAAAGATACCTTTATTCAAGAAGGCCGATGGAGTTCAGGGTCTCTCTCAAATGGAAAGGCATATGGCAAACATGGTCAGGGTTTTTCTCTCAGCTGGAAAGGCACATGGCGAATATGGTGTCATCTGCTAGCTTCCTCTCCAGCTCCCTGGAAGCTGTCTTCCATCTCCTAAAGTCTCTGCTTTGTGGTGCTGCAGCATTCTCTGCTCTTTCTGAATCTCCTGCTTTCTCCAAAATGTTTCCTCTTTTATAGGGTTCCAGTAAACTAAACAAGACCCACCTGGAATGGGTGGAGACAAATCTCTACCTAATCCAAAAGTTTAACAACCACTTTTGACTGAGTCACATTTTCAGGGAATAATCTAACTAAAGTTTCAAACATGCAGTACTGAATAGGGATTAGAAGAAACGGCTGCCTTTACAAAATGGGATTAAGTTTAAAACATGGCTTTTCTAGGGTACATACATCTTTTCAAACTGGAACAGGGACTTTCTAAAGAATATACATTAGAAAGATGGAACATGATTCAAGAAAGAATATAAGAGATGCAAGGACCACTGACAAAGAAAATGGAAACAAATGGTAAAACTGACCAAATTTTGGCTATAAAGTACATTAATAATATCTAGTTTGTGGGTTATACAAATATATAACAGAGCTAAAATACTGGATGAAAACAGCAGTTAAAGCAGGGAGCCAAGTATATGGGATGGATTTAAAGTCTTCTAAGTTCCTTGTATTATTTGAGAGAAGGTTATAAATTGATTAATATCAGATTCTGGTAAAGTTAAATATGTATGATAAAATCTCCAAAAGTTCCAAACTAGAAGAAGGGAAAAAATGGAATGGGATGCAGTGTACTTGATCATTTGAAATAGGCACACACACAAAAAAAGGTGGGGAGGAATGAAAATATGAGAAAAATTGGCCAAATAAAAATACAAATAAGCTTAGTTTGATCAAATGGCAATAGACTAAAATTTTCAGAAAAAGGTAAAGACAGCCAGAATGAAATATAAAAACAATCCAATCTAATTAAATGAAAAAGGCAGTGTTATTTTACAGCCTACTAAATGAAACACTGCCTACTAAACTAGGGATATCTTTTAACGTCACACCTTTATATTGACAGTTCTCTGTGACCTATGCATCTTCCATACAAACCTCTCTGCTTTAACTTTTTTTCATTTATTCTGAGGGATTTGATATTGTTTCTGCCTTCAGTTGCATTTATTGGTGTGCAATACACAATCCCTTTGCATTGCATGGATCTGTTATGTGTTTTATATAGCAGTTTTATCTTCAGGCAAATATCTTTTAAAGTCATTTCCTGGTCAAGTTTTAAGATCTCAGTCAGATATAATTCTAACATAGTATTTACCCAATAATCCCTTCTCCAAATATACAAAGAAAGGTAAAATTGATAATCTATCATCATATTAAAATTAATACACCTACATCAACAAATAATGGATCCATCAGAAAAGAAATCAAGGACTGAGAAGACATGAAAATATAATGATAAAATTTTTGCCGTATATATATGTAGTGACTTGCACCCCAAATCTGCAAAATATATATTCTTTCCAAGCATAGGTGATACATTTGCATAAATGAATCATATATTACGTAATAAAATAAGCAACAACAAATTTCAAGAATCAATATTTTAGAGAGCACATTCTGATTTTTTAAAAATCCATTTACTTCAATAACAAAAAATAAGATTTTAAAAAATCACTCAGTTGTAAAATTAACAATGCACTCCATCAAACCTCATAGGCCAAAGAAAAATAACAAAATGAAAACCAGAAAATATTGAGTATCAAAGAATAATAAAAATCTTACCTATCAAAGCGTGTGTGACAGCGTATCAGATGGAAAAACAAATCATTAGCTGTTTTTATTAGACGAGAAGAAATCTGATAATTCACTAATTATCAAATCCAAGATTACAAATCAAATTTAATTAAGACAACAACACAGAATAGGGTAGGTTTAGAAGACCATACAGACCAAGTAGAAGGCAGGCCCAGAAATGGTCTTATGTATGGATATCAGATATATGACAGAGATAGAATTCCCAATTAGGAAATATTGAAATATTCACAAACAGTACTAAGATAATTTGAGCTTTAATAGTAACTCATCAAAAAATCATTTCCACATAGATTCAAACTTACTATCTGAAAGAAAGAGCTTTAAATATTCTGAAGAAGGCATCAGAGAACACATCAGAGTAAGAAAGGATTTCTTAAATACACAGTCCATAAAAGGAAAAGATGAATACATTCAAATACATTAAAATAAAAAACTTCTACTTATCGAAACAAAACAAACTAAGAGAAGATATTTTTGAAACATGTGACCAAGAAAACCTTACATCCAGAATACATTAAAAAGCAATCCTACAAAAGCCCTATGTAAAAGCAAACAATCCATTATAAAATGGGAAAATACATGAGACATTTCACAAAAGAAGACATATGATAACCAATATCTATAGGAAAAGATAACTAATTTTATTAATAGTTTGGGAAATACAATTTAAAAAGCAAAATGAATCACCATCTCACATCCTTGACATTGATAAAAACATGTAAGATTGGTAATTCCAAATATTGGAAAACATGTGGTGCAATGAGAACTTGCAAAGTACTGGTGAGAGTATAAACCGGAAGAAGTCAACTGGAAAACAATTAGACATTACCTAGTGTGCTGCTTTGAAAGGATGCATGTACCCTAGAAAAGCCATGTTTTAATCAAAATCCCATTTCATAAAGAGAATAATCCCTATTCAATACTGTATGTTTCAGAAACTATAATCAGATCATCTCCCTGGAGATGTGATTTAATCAAGATTGGTTGTTAAACTGGATTAGTGATGACATGTCTCCATCCATTTCGGTGGGTCTTGATAAGTTTCTGGAGTCCTATAAAAGAGGAAATGTTCTGGAGAACAGAGATTCAGAGAGAGCAGAGAAGAATGACATAGCCAGGAGAAGCAAAGAGCCCACAAGCCAGCGACCTTTGGAGATGAAGAAGGAAAACACCTCCCAGGGAGCTTCAGGAAACAGGAAGCCAGTAGAGAAAGCTAGCAGATGATGCCTTGCTCGCCAAGTGCCCTTCCAGTTGAGAGAGAAACCCTGTGTTTGCTATGTGCCTTCTCACTTGAGAGAGAAACCCTGAACTTCATTGGCCTTCTTGAACCAAGGTATCTTTCCTTGGATGCCTTAGATTGGACATTTCTATAGATTTGTTTTAATTGGGACATTTTCTTGGCCTTAGAACTGTAAACTAACAACTTATTAAATTCCCCTTTTTAAAAGCCATTCCGTTTCTGGTATATTCCATTCTGGCAGCTAGCAAATTAGAATACCTTGCAAAGTTGAGGCTATGCCTACATTACAATCCAGTAATTCTACTCCAAGGAACATAGCATAGAGAACTATAGGAGAGACATGAAAATATTAATAGGGACATTGTTTGAATAGACAAAAAATGAAAATAATCCAAATATATGGATTGATAGGAGAATAGATAAATAAATAGCCTTTAAATTCATGTTGGATATCATATAGTTTCAAAGTGAATGAACTAAAGTATTGGCATGGATGTATCTCAAAAAGTAATATTTGGGAAAAAAAACAAGCCACTGAAGTAAACATAGAAGTGTAATTCAGATTTTTGGCATATAAAAGTAAAGAACAGGGCAGGCCATGGTGGCTCAGCAGGTAGAGTTCTCGCCTGTCATGCCAGACACCTGGGTTCGATTCCCGATGCCTGCCCAGGGGAAGAAAAAAAAAAGTCAAGAATTGCCAAAACTAAATAATATACATTTAGGGTATACATATGTGGTAAAATCATAGAGAAAATCCAGGGAATGATTAGCACAAGTTTTAAAACAAACGGTCCCCAAAGAGGGTGGGTAAAAATGGAAATGAACTTGAATTGTGCTAATTTCCTAATTTTTAAGCCAGGTAGTAAGTTTTTGCCCATTTATTTTATTGTTTTTATTAAAATTGCCCATATATGTCAGATAATTTCAATTTAGGTTTTGAGTCAAGAACATAGGGATTCACATTTGATTTTATCTGAAACACATCATCAAAGGTACACTCTCCCCCACAATCCTCACATTTATCACTATTTAGGAATGGTTTTTCTGGGTTTTCCCACTGTTGGCTCTTGATTTGATGCAATCATTGGGAATAATTTGTTGGTTTTTCATTACTGCATGCCAAAGGCTGAAGGTCCACAATATTTGTGGGGCTGCTACTGCGTTCCACCCATTTAAGCATAGCCAACAAAATCCCTCACATTTTCTGAAGCTGCAGTGTTTGAAACTACTCTTAAATATCTGATTCCATATTGTGATGGTTAATTTCACATGCCACCTTGTCTAGGTTATGATGTACAGGTTTTGGGTCAAGAAATGGCCTGCTTGTTAATGTGAGGGCATGTGGAGGTGGAGATAGGATTTGCATCTATTGATCAGTTGATTGTATCTCTGATCAACAAAGGAGATTGACCTCAGCAATGTGAGGAGTCTCCTCATCCAATCAGTTGGAGGCTTTAAAAGCTAGACGTGGAGACCAGAGAAGGAGACAGATATTCTGGAAGAAATCATGGGCTGGTGATACCAACACTGTGAGACAGTAAATTTCTGTTGTTTAAGTCAACCATTCTATGGTATTTTGTTATAGCAGCTCTGGACAAACTAAGACATATATCATGCAAGGTTTTATCTTAACTGACAGAATCTTTCTTACCTAAGTTAGCTGATACTTACGAATTGTCAAAATGTACCATATGTGCTAGTTTGAATCTGTTGTGTACCCCAGAAAAGTCAAGTTCTTTAATCCTCACTCAGTATTGCTGGGAGGGATCTTTCTTATTGTTTCCATGGAGATGTGATCCACCCATTCAAGGTGAGGTTGCTTACTGGAGCTGCTTAAGAGGAAGTCATTTTGGAAAAGGCTTTAGAGCCACCAAAACCAACAGAGCCATCAGAACCGACAGAGCTCTGGGGAAGCCATTGAAGAAGCCTAGCGAGAAGCTAGCAGAGGTCTCCATGTGCCTTTCTAGCTGAGAGAGAAATCACGAACATCATCAGCCTCCTTGAACCAAGGTATCTTTCCCTTGATGCCTTAATTTGGACATTTTCACAGCATTATAACTGTAAACTTGCAACTTAATAATTTCCCCTTTTTAAAAGCCATTCCACATTCCGGCAGCTTGCAAACCAAAATATCATACAAAAAATAATAACATTTTTTAAAGATAATACATAAACTATCTTCCAAAGACCCCAAACAAAAGATATTTTAGAAACAGAATCATCTTTATATTGGTTCTGTTATGAAAAGGGATATTAGAAAATCATAAATAACTATAATCAAACATTTACCAAGGAGAAAGACTGTTACACACAAGTGACAAATTTAATAAACATTATTGATTTCCACACTCATGATTTATTGTGACACCCTGAATAGATTGCAATCCATAATCATTGAAGCAGATATGCACTTTCCAATTATATTTTGAAAACAGGCATATCTAACTATGGTTAGAAATTGACAATTTTAAACAGTGAAAGGAAGGTCTATGGATAATTAATTTAGGTTAGACAAAAAAATGGAAAGTTTCAGTGTTGAAAACAGAGTGCTTCATTTAACAACTGAATGGAAACTTATCCTTCAGCCCTTCCTTTCTTCCTCCCTCCCTTCCTTCCCTCCTCCTCCCTCTCTCTTTTCCTCTTTCCCATCTCTCTTTCTCTCTCTCTTCATCCCTTTCTCTCTTCCTATTACTGATCACAGGAAAACTGACCTGGTGATGAGACAGAATCACTAATACACTGATCTCTCTCCCTTAGAAGTAGAGCGAAATATCAGAGGGATCCTTTCCATTCCAATATCTTCTATGTTCTGTAGCTACTGTCTCAGACATTTCCTGATTACTGTTCTACAGCCATGATTCCAAAGGACTGTTCCTTCCCTGGAAAAAGGTATAGGTACAACTACCCCAACCAACTGAACAACAAAAACAAGGACAGCCAGAAGACAGTGATAATCACTGCACATGAGTGAAGCCTGGGTGAAAGACTGAAAATAAAATATTTCGAGATTAAAGTTCAATATTATTTGTAATATTAGTATTAATACCATACCCCTTACCTCTCCCTTTCATTGATTACTAGCATTTCAATCTACTAAATTTATTTTAACATTTGTTCCTTCTATTATTTATTTATTTTTAATCCATATGTTTTACTCATCTGTCCATAAGGTAGATAAAAGAAACATCAGACACAAGGTTTTCACCATCACACAATCACACTGTG